>NC_080577.1:24172500-25422500 GCF_029962835.1 Magnolia sinica | reverse complement strand
CTCTTCAATGAGGAGACAGGGAGAATTCTCAGGGGTCTACTCAACAAGGGGCCCTTGTGACACAAGATCGAGAGAGAGGAAAGAACAAAAATGGTAAGAAGGCCTAAGATAAATCAAGAGGCAAGTTGAGTTTCAGGAAGGATATTGAATGCTGAAATTGTGGCAAGAAGGGCCACTACAAGCATGGATGTCATAAGAAGAATAATGATAAGAAAGGAAAAGGAAAGGAGAAGGAAGATGAATCAGATTCCACTACGGTCACTTCAGATAGTGACGTTGTAATTATTCTTTCGGTAGATCATGATGTTTATTTTACGGCTACGAGTCAGGACACCGACTGGGTGATAGACTCGGGTGCCTAGTTTTATGCGACTCCGCGTAGAGATTTCTTCACAAGCTACAAGTCAGGTGACTTTGGGACTGTGAAGATGAAAATTTCTGGCATATCGAAGATCGTAGGGGTCGATGATATTTACGTGAAGACCGATGTGGGCTGCACATTGGTTCTCAAGGATGTGAGGCACTTTCCAGACATTTGCCTCAACTTGATGTCAACGGGAAGGTTGGATGATGTTGGTTATGAAAGTCAATTTGTTGGTGGGCGTTGGAAGCTCATCAAGGGTTCGTTGATCGCAACCAAAGGGAAGAAGTGTTGCATCCTTTATAAGGCAAGTGTCAGTGTGTGCAAGGTGGGTTGAACGTAGCGAAAGATTTAGCTATTGACATGTGGCACAAGCGTCTAGGCCACATGAGTGAAAATGGACTTCAGCTACTAGCAAAGAAGTGACTCCTTCCAGACGTGACAGGTATACCTCTCAAAACCTGTATTGACTGTTTATCAAGGAGACGGCATAAAGTTTCATTTGTTAAATCCATTTCCCATGTTAATAAAATGCATGCATTAGATTTGATTTATTCTGATGTTTGTGGTCCTATGAGGACAAAAACCTTGGGTGGAGCATTGTATTTTGTCACTTTTATAGATGATGCATCTAGGAGGGTTTGGGTTTATGATTTGAAATCCAAGGATGAGGTCTTTGATGTGTTTAAGATGTTTCATGCTCTGGTTGAGAGAGAGACAGGTAGATTATTAAAGTGCATCCGCACTGACAATGGTGGTGAATACATTGGCATCTTCCATGAGTATTATAAGTCCCTGGGTATACGACATAAATAGATGGTTCCCAAGACCCCCCAGCATAATGGTGTGGCTGAGCGTATGAATCACACCATTGTAGAGAGAATCAGATGCTTGTTATCCCATGCAAAGTTGCCCAAGATATTCTGGGGAGAAACAATGTACACGGTAGTGTATTTGATAAATAAGTCTCCATTAGCCTCATTGAATGGAGAAGTACTTGAGAAGGTGTGGACTAGACAAGATTCATCGTACAGTCATTTCAAGGTGTTTGGATGCAGGGCATCCGTTCACGTACCAAAGGACGAGAGGTCCAAGCTCAATACGAAGATCAGGAAATGTGTATTCTTAAGGTACGATGATGAAAAGTTTGGCTATAGATTGTGGGATCTAACCGAGAAGAAGCTCGTCAGGAGCAGAGATGTGGTCTTCTTTGAAGATCAATGTATAGAAGACATTTATAAGCCAGAGAAGACCTAACCTAGTTCAGGTGAGCTAGAGGACATGGATCCGGTTACTCCTCTTATGGTGCCTAATGACGGGGGAGTACAACAAAGTGTAGAGGACGATGGAGTTCCTACAGAAGATGGACAGGGAGAGCAGCCCCCACTTGATCCACCTGTTGAGCCACAGGTGAGAAGGACATCTAGGGACAGACACCCGTCGAAGAAGTACTCGCTGCATGAGTACATTACGCTTACTGATGGGGGAGAGCCAGAAGATTATTCTGAGGCCCTAGCCGACGAGCATAAGAGGGAGTGGTTGAAACTATACAAGAGGAGATGAAATCTTTACATAATAACCACACCTATGATATAGTGAAATTGCTTAAGGGTAAGAAAGCTTTAAGCAACAAGTGGTGTTCAGAAAGAAGATACCCTATGCGTCAGCGGTAGGAAGTTTAATGTATGTTATGGTGTGTAAGCGCCCAGACATAGCATATGTGGTTGGTGTTGTCAGCTGGTATCTTACCAATCCTGGCAAAGAACATTGGGTAGCAGTGAAATGGATACTACGGTATCTAAGAGGCTCATCCAGGTTGAGCTTATGCTATGATGACGGAAAACTTGTATTAGAAGGTTACACAGATACAGATATGGCAGGTGACATAGACTCCAGGAAGTCTACATCGGGGTTCATGTTCACGTTTGCAGGGGGAGCGATCTCTTGGTAGAGCAAGCTACAGAAAGTCGTAACATTATCAACGACAGAGGCCGAGTACATTGTTGTCACTGAGGCATGTAAAGAGATGCTTTGAATGAAGAGGTTCCTACAGGAACTTAGCCTGAAGCAGAAGTAGCGCGTGGTCTATAGCGATAGTCAAAGTATTATACACTTGAGAAAGAATCCAAGTTAGCACTATAAGTCGAAGCACACAGAGATTCGGTATCGCTAGATCAGAAATACTTTGGAACAGAAGGTGTTACAACTTAAGAAGGTCTACACGGACGATAATGGGTCAGACATGATGACCAAGGCATTGCTTAAGGAAAAGTTTGAGGTTTGTAGAAACCTGGCTAGCTTGAAGAAGGCGATTCCTCCTGAGTCGGAAAGGGAGAGATTTGATGGAGTTTTTCTCCTTAGTTTAGAGGAGAGGTAGTGCAGATCGGATGTTTCAAATCTTGGCATTACCGGGCTGCTCGACCAGTTGAGTGGACTGCTCGACCGGTCGAAAGGAGCTGCTCGACCAGTCAAGGCTCGCTCGACTCAAAGTCTAACAAGTAGTATTTTTTGAGCTCGATTGGTGGAATGGGTCCTTCGACCAGTCGAGGGTTACGCAGATTCTGCATGGATTTTATGCGGACTGCATAAATTTGAGGCGGTTTCACAGAGGTGTGGAAGGGGAGTTCCCTAAACTATAAATAGGGGTCCCTAGGGCTATTCTAGGGCATGCTAAGGCTTTCTAAAGCTATTGTGCTAAGGCGTTTTCATGACCAAGGTGTGAGAGAGAGAGAGAGAAAAGAGAGAGAGGAAGCTTGTGGAAGGGAGGATTATACTCGTAGAGGTGATCTACTGCGCAGTCGACGTCTTAGCGCTTCTACGTCCTCGTGATCGATGAGATCTCTCCATTTTTCATTATTCTCTTATTGTTCATCCACTCTTGCGTGAGTGAAAAAGGTTTGATCTAAGTGGTGTGTGCTTATGATCAGTTGTAACGTTCTACTTCATAGTGAATTGTTGCTTTGGACCAGGTCCCGTGGTTTTTACCTCTTAGAGGGTTTTTCACTTAAAATCTCTTGTGTCGTGCGGTTTGTGCTTTGATTTATTTCATTGCTTTATTACATTCTATAATTCTGGTGTTTTTGGGAGGCGGGATCCTAAGGTTTTTGTGCAACACTCCCAACATACTCAACTATAATCATGTACATAAAGACGGAGCGCTGGACATTGTGGAAAATTAAAGCAAAGAAAAATATAATAGATGCAAATACAAGTGAGATGAAACTAATCATAGCGTTTTTAGAGATATAAGGGGGGAACCAAAAGACTCGATATTTTAAATGTCAAAGATGATCTAATATCTCAAATTTTGCTTCTACTCTGCTTGATTTGAATCATTAGGAAGCTCAAAACTCTTCTTCTCCTTCTCTCATTTCTTCTCATTTCTTTCTCTATTTTCTTCTCTCTCTTTTCCCCTCCCTAAGTTCTAATCTTTTGAACTCTCTAACTACCTCTCAATTCAAAACCGTAGCTCTCCTTTAAGTTCGGCATGACCCTCCTTTTATAGTCAAAGTTTGAATCTCAAAGCTATTTTTAGGTTTTTAAAAAAATCTACGAATTCGAACTTAGTAGCGGATGGCGAAAATTGGATTTCCACTACTATATTATACTCGAATATTGAGGCATTTTGGGTGCATGGTGGCTCTTGTTTCACTAACATGTAATCAAGGTGCTCCCAGAGTCAGCTTCATCTGTTGGTTCAAATCAAACTGTGAGATTTCTCCATCTCAAGTGGGGTCTTTATAGTAGGAACATTGTAAGTCACAGTGCATTGGGAGCATTAGATCATCTCTCAAAAGTGTTGGTAGTCCAAATTTAAGAATAAAAATTAGATGGTTAAGATTATTTTATAATTACAAATTTTGAACTATGCTCCATCCATGATGGGCATCATTACATTCTTGTATGAGCGTATAAGGTGGACCACGCTTAAAGGCATCGACCAAACGACAGTGCTCCCAATCGTCGAACAGTGACAACCACACGGAGAGACGGGGATAAGGAGGTTTATATTTAGAAGAACCTCAACTTGTATTCCTTGATGGGATCTCACTATTGTCTACCCATTGGCATATCTAGATGTTATTTGATCAATGTAAAGGGCAATTGGTGGACCCCACCTTTGATAAGCCATTGGATAGAAACCTTCTGATATGGACAATCCTAACCATTAACTGTCGATGATGAATTTGAACTATTTTTTTGTATGTTGTATTTATATTTATTCGTGAATTTTTGTATGGTTAGAGCCAGTGAGTGGTGACTGGTGAGGCTTACCTCTTGAATGGTAATGATTATTTGAGGTAACAAACATTTAGGCCAAGTCAATCTCCACGGTTAATTTTCAGTAGCCCATGATAAAATCATTCAACGGCTTAGATTTTTTAAGAAATTATGCATGAAATGTTATAGTTGACCCTCAAAGACCATGATCATAATCCTGCTATCGAAGAGTGGACCATCATCATGGACCCCACATAAAGAGGTTTTATTTAAGTGACTTCTCTCTTGGCCTAGTCTTTTAAAGAGATTTTCCTGCTTTTTAGTTATTTAAGTAGAGTTAAAAGTACAGGTATTATTTTCATTATTTTCTTATATTCTACGTACTTTTGAAATATCGAAATGATATCTAAACAACTTTTATTATTTTCTTATATTCCACTTTTAGAATATCAAAATATATCTAAAGAACTTGAGATTAGACCTGTTTGGAAGGCTATTAAGTTAGCTTTTCATTAAGTTCAAGATAATACAACTCTAACTCCGTATCAACAAGTTATGAGAGGATATGTCTGCTTATGATGAAAATAAGAGTTGTTTTGTCATTTTCAATATGAAATGCAAGATTAAGATTAAAAGTCATGATGTTGAATGAATGATTTAGATTAATTAGAGTTCAATAATTATTTATTATTTAAATTTTAAGCAGCTTTGGTTGTTAAGGGCATGTTTGGATACCACCAAATAAGTTACTCTTTTTACTTACAACGGTGACTTATTTGATAAGTAAGTTTGGTTTATGATTAATTATATGTAACTTTTTTATTTACAGTTACTAGAAATCAAGAGGGTAATATTGTCTTTTCCCCAAAAAAAACTTATTAAGTAACTTAATGTCCAAAAAAAAAAAAACTTATTACCCTCATCTTTTTTATTTACAGTTACTTGTAGGGCTGTACACGAGTCGAGCTAGCTCGAAAATCTCGGTCGACTTGGCTGGGGTCAGCTTGGATTAACTCAGCTTGAATGGCCAATTCAGGTCGAGTCAAGCTAAGTTAAGCTATTTTTGTGAAGCTCGAGTTGAGTTCGAGCCGAGTTCGAGCATGGTGCATTTCAACTCGACTCGAGCTCAACTCAGCTCGATTAATAAATTTAAAATTTTTAATATTATATATATATATAATATACTTAAGTTTAAGTTTAAAAAAAACAAACAAAAAAACAAAAAACAAAAGAAACCCTAGTACTACCCTACCGGCCCTATTCCCTTTCCCTTTCTTCGTTATCTCTCCACTACCCCACCCAGCCGCTGCCTGCAAACCCGCCCGGCCAGCACTCCACCGGACCACCAGTCTAGGCTTCCAGCATACTGCCCGCACGCCCGCATGGCTAGCACTCCACCATTCTCTATCTCTTTTTCTCTCACTCTCCCGATCTCTCCGAGAGAACTCGTGCCTAATCTCGACTCGACCCGATCTCTCTCTCTCTCTCCCAATCTTTCCGAGGTAGGTGTTTAACTTATTTTTATTTATTTAACTTATAGATTTATATGAATGTAGATTTTATGTAGATTGGGGGCTGGGTTGGGTTGGGTTGGGTTGGGTTGGGGTTTGGGACAGTTGGAGGGGCTAGGTTGGGTCGGGTTGAGGTGGCTGGGTTGGGGTTTGGGATGGGTCACTGGGTTGGGTACTGGGTCGGGTTGGGGTGGCTGGGTTAGGGTTTGGGATGGGTCGTTGGGTTGGGTGCTGGGTCAGGTTGAGGTGGCTGAGTTGGGTTAGGTTGGGGTGGCTGGGTTGGGGTTTGGGACGGGTTGGGGGGGTTAGGTTGGGTCAGGTTGGGTGCTGGGTCAGGTTGGGGTGGCTGGGTTGGGTCTTAGTAATATGGCATATGAGACATTTTAGTATTAACATGATTGACACTTAATTTGTATTTTTAGCCAAAAATATAATAAGTTAATATATGAAGAAGCTTGAGCTCGACTCAAGGTAAACTCAACTCGACTCGACAGCTTTGGCAAACAGGCCAAGCTTCGATGTTGAGCTCAAGGGCGAGATCGAGCTTGAATTCAAGTACAACATGGATGAGTCAAGCCGAGCTTAGCCCACCTCAAATCGACTCGGCTCGGCTCGATGTATAGCCCTAGTTACTAGAAATCAAGAGGGTAATATTGTCCTTTCCCTTTAAAAAAAACTTATTAAGTAACTTAATGTCCAAAAGCCCCATAAGTTAAAACCCGGACATGATACGAAGCTTTCTAGGACATGCTTATCCTACAAAGAGGGCAATAAAACATTATGTACTCGCAAGTTTTACTCGTGACTGACAATTGCTCTTAAACATTACGTTTATTAAAGCTATACCCCTAATTTTTTTAAAAGCCTATAGAAGGATAAAATGAGGCCCACCTTCATCAACTTCATCGATCAACACCATCCATACTAATTCTCTTGTCCTTTTTTGTTATGAAAGAAAAAATGAAGTAAATGTGAGAAGTAGGTCGGTCCCAACAGTGGATTCTTTTTGGATCATTAAACAAAACGGTAGGAAATCATGTTGTTGCGGTCCACCTGATCATTATATATGTCCAATTTTTTTTTATACATGTCACAACTAATCCTTGTAGTTGAATGGATGACACGGATCATCAAAAAAAATATTGTGGGCCATAAATGCCTTAAAAGTTACCCTGGTTGGTGTGACCCTCATCGTATGTGGTTTGATGTGTTTTTTTGTTGGAAAAAATTATAGAATAATATTTTTTTTGTAAAATATGGAATCTGAAAAATGCAAGTTGATATGAAATAAGGACAGGTTGAAGCACGTCTGAGACGTTGTCCTTAAAGCATTATTTGCCCATACTCAAGTGAATTGAGTATGCTGATAGGTTACAGGCAAACCACTTTTAGGATTCGACAAGCCTGATGTGGGTCTGCGTTCAGCAAACACGAAGGCCCATTACTAGAACTCTGTTACACATAGTCTGCCAGAAATACAGAAAAGAAAATCCCAACAAGAAAAGAGAAGAAGATGTCTGTAAGTAAGACCAATGTACTGGTCTATTCTTCTTGTTCTTCAGCTATTGGTTCAATTGAACCATTCTAGACCACACCGCTGGTCTGTTCTTCAAGCAATGGTTCAACCTTACTGTCTTACCAGAGTCACTGGAGTATAGGAGGGGAGTGGCTATCTCAGTTCGTATGGGTCTACTGGAGTGGGTTGAGAGATGATTTGGAAACTCATCTAGGCCCTGTTTATATAGGCAGTGGTGGCTAAGGGTTATGGTCAAGGGAAATAAATTTCATTGACCGTTTTCTAGTTGTTGGAGAAAACTAGCCGTTTATGGCCATTTTCTGACTATTGTACATAGGCCATAACCACTGCTGCATGTTGACTATTGTGAGACAGTAGCTAACCATTAACTAGCTGTTGGGCTAGCCATGTAGCAGTTAGAGCATGGTTTCTTCACTAATGGCACAACAGTTACACTTCTGCTGCAACAGCTATATTCAGCCTCTCTATATATACTGGAGGACCTCTCTCTCAGTCCTCTAGTCTCCCTTCCAACCAGCCACTCACCTTAGCCACCTAGTCGCACTGCGACTTGCACACGCCTCACTCCGGTTCACAAAGGAGAGACCCTCTACAACACGATGCCCACGTGCGAAGTGCAAAGTGCGCCACTAACGCCTCTACAGCCACACTGCCTCACATGCCCATACCCTTGCATCGAGCCCGTGACCGAGACGAGCCCTTGCTCAAGCCCGAGCGCGAGCGCGCGCGGTGCTACACACTGGAACACGCAAGTCCCATGGTCTATGGGCTATGTGAAAGTGCTATGTTGATAAACCCTAAGTATTGTCAAATTTTGGTGTGACAAACTAATTCAAGTTTGTATCTTGATTTGTGTCAAGCTTGTACATCTGTTCACATTGAATCTTCGACGTTCATTTTATTCGTGCTGAATCTATCTTGCCGATATCTAAGACAAACTTACCGAGATCTTCAAACTGGAAGAAAGTGAAGAATTTCATATATTGAGTGAAGATAGAGTTTTCAAGAACAATGCGGTTCAAGATCTGGAACCAAAAAAGTCCAAGAACTCAAAACCTAGTTAAATATTAGGTTTGGTATTTCGAGTTCAAGCTTTAAAGATCGTAAAAATTAAAGATACTAAAGTGATCGATAGATTAAGTGTTCACATGTTCTATCTCACAAGTAAGGTATGATTGATCTAGATTGACCTTAGATCATGATTAGATTATTTCATACTTTCGGTCAGTCATTTTGTCATTTTATTAGTGTAAAATTCTGTTCTTTTGACTAGCCCTAGCACTGGCTCGACCAGTCCTAGTATTTCCTCGGCCAGTTTAGGATTTGTTATGAATTTTTAAAATTTTTCTATTGGTTTATAAGCAGTCCTGAAAACTGCTCGACCAGTCGTATGAATAGTGCTCGACCAGTCGTCCAATGCTCAACTCATTTCCAGCGTGTAATCTAGACTCACACGACCAGTCGAGCAGGCCACTCGACTAGTCGTGGGACCCACAAGGCCAGTCGTGCAACTGAAAAATCTTATCGCGCCAGAATTTTTAAAAATCTGTTTGGATAAAGCCAGTCGTAGCTAACCAAAGGCCAATCGTGTGAACCAATTTTTCACCTATATATTGTGCTCAAATTTCAGAGTTTTCTATTCAATTCTTATCATTCTTAAGCAATCACTCTGAGACTATTTTGAGTACATTCTAAGCTATTTTGTGCATATTTTAGATTCTTTAAAGTAGTTCTTGTAATTTTCTTTTGATTCTCTATTCCATTCTTATATTGAAAATGGATATTTGATTTACCATTTCTTGAGATCAAAATCAATATAAAGCTCTTGCTGATTTAATAAAAAAATCATCTAGACTTAGAACCCTATACACTTGTGAGACTGAACTTTGAATATCTACGTCGTCATCAAGTTGGTTCTACTGGGCTGCTTTAGAATATTCATACAGATAAGTATTTTGCTTTTTTTGTAATTCAATTTCCTTTTGGTTTGTGAGATTGTTCCAAAAAATCTCTATTTTGGTTTTGTCTGAGGTGATCCAAAAAATCTCAGAGCGAGGGGTTTTTGAATTGTGTAAGCCCATCTAAAAGACACAATTGTGAAGGTTTTAGGTGAACCTTGAAAAACCTATTTTGATTAGTGAACGCTAATATCCCGAGGGAGTGAATATTAGGAGTGGAGTAGTTGTGTGGCTATTGTTTAACAGTTGGTGTATACACAAGCGAACCACTATAATTCTCTGTGTTTGGTGGATGTATGATTTATTTCTTTATCTTTTATGGTTTAAGATTGTGGGATATATTTGTGGATGTGAATGTTGTAATCTTTATATTTCAACATTGTGGGGTGAATATTGTAATATATTAGTTTCTATTTCTTTCATATCCTCTTGAGTTTGAGTTTTTGATGCTCACCCACGTTCTAGTAAGGTTGTCCTACCATAAACCATTAGTTTTTAGTGTTAGGTTATCTTTAGAATCAAGTTTGTATCAACCTTTCGAAACTTGATTTTTAATGTTGTTATTTGCATTTCATTTGGCTATCTGTTGTCTAGATTTCACTTATTAATTTTTATTTGGTATTGTCCTATTCACCCCCCTAGGACATATAGCTCAGCCTTTTCACTATGTGGGCAAATAATAAGGTACTCCACATTCATATAAACCACAAAATCTTCTCTTCCCTTTCCCACGTGGGACTATTCTAAAAAACTCTCAAAAAGCTTTTTAAAAAACTTTTAATATATTATATTATATTTTATTTTAAAATATATTTTATAAAATCATTTATTTTATAACAATCCCCCACTGATTTTTTAAAAATATATTTTTCTCGATAAAATATTTATGCCAAAATAATCAGCTTATATGCATAAAGAAAGCTATCTTTCGATTTTAATCTTCCCTTAGTGTAAGTATCTCAAAACTCTATCAAAATAACTGGTAGCCGCAACGTTGAACCAGTTATTCCTAAATAGAAGAGTCGGAAAAACTACACATATATTTGTTATGTGTTAATTAGAGTTCCCACAATCTTGCTCAGCACAATTAATAAACATGTGCTTATCCTATTTCATGAATGATCCCGAGAGAAAAATCCTAACTCTCATGAGAGACGGCATCATCTCTACGTTCATATAGGTTAAATCCTTCCAGTATCTTCATTACTATAAGACACTTATCCTTTAGACTGGATTTCATTAAGAGTTCTAAGACTCAACTCTCTTTCATAACGCTTAGCACTTATATATTATGGATGAGGTTTTATAATTTTAGTGTTGAAAAACTTTTCACATTCAGTGACTTGTTCTTACCCATTAAACCTGAAATTAGAGATTTTCTGACTTTAGGTTGGGTTACCATCACTGGTAGAACTTTGGTTGAAGAGTTTTAACCACATCCCTCTAGATATAGCCTTTACTACCTCTCTCGGTAGAGGTTTAGTAAAAGAGTCTGCCAAGTTATTGCTTGATTTCACATAGGAAATAATAATGATTCCAGCTCGAATCAATTGTCTAACATAATCATGTCGAAGACTAATATGCCTAGACTTACCATTATATGTGCCACTATAGGCTCTAGCTAATGTAGCTTCACTATCACAATATAGTGATACAGCCAATATAGGCTTTACAAATAAATAAATTTCTAATAGAAGATCCCTTATCTACTCAGCCTCTTTGCTTGTTGCAGCTAGGGCTATAAATTCAGACTTCATAGTTGAATGCGTTATGTAAGTCTATTTCTTAGATCCCCAAGATACAGATGCACCTCCTAGGATGAATACCCACCCTATAGTAGACTTGTTGTCCCCTACACTCAATATTCAGCTCACATCGGTATATCCTTCCAATACGGCAGGAAACTCTGAATAAAATAGTCCTAAGTCTTTAGTTGCTTTTAAGTAACCAATGACTCTATTGATTGCATTTCAGTGTTCAGTACTGGGGTTACTAGCAAACCTACTAAGTTTACTCATAACATATGTCATATTAGGTCTAGTGCTTTGTATAGCATACATAAGACTCCCTATAGCACTCGCATATTCTAATTGTGCAACTGTTCTTCCGTTATTCTTTTTTAGCTTGATACTTGGATCAAATGGAGTTTTTGCTTCTTTTATATTTAGATGATTAAATTTGTTTAGTATCTTCTCAATATAATGAGATTGACACAAAGCATAACCCCCACAATATTTTTTAACTTTGATACCTAGGATGGTATCAACTTATCCAAGATCTTTCATTTTGAATACGGAAGATAAAAACCTCTTTGTTTCAGTCACACCTTCCATTTTATTACTTATTATTAACATGTCATCAACATACAGACAAATAATAATCATGCAACTACCATCTACTTTAGAATATATGCATTTATCAGCTACATTATGCATGAAACCATGAGATAGTATTTTGGAATCAAACTTCCCATGCCATTGTTTTGGTGTTTGTTTTAATCCATATAAAGATTTGATTAATTTACATATTTTATTTTCATTTTCAGGTAGAATGAATCCTTTAGGTTGTTCCATATATACCTCCTCATTGAGATCACCATTCAGGAATGCGGTCTTTACATCCATTTGGTGGATGTGAAAATGATATATGAAAGTTAGCACAAATAATATCTTAATGGATGTTATCCTAGCTGTAGGAGAATATGTGTCAAAATAATATATCTTTTCTTTTTATCTAAAACCCTTAGCTACTGGTCGAGCTTTAAAGGTTTGGATAGTTCCATCAGTGTGATATTTCTTTCTAAATACCCACTTGCAACCTATGGGTCTAGAACCTGGAGGTAAGTTAACTAGTTCCCATGTTTGATTTGACATTACAGATTCCATTTTATTGTTTATAACTTCTTTCCAGAAAGTTGAGTTTCTAGAGGATACAACCTCTTTATATGTTTTAGGATCATTTTCTATAGTCATTACTATAGGTAATTTTCTTATAACATTTTCTCTATCTCCTTTTATAAGATGGAAAATGACGCGTTGTGAGTCTATGTAGTAATCTCTTAGACTCTTCTTTATTCTTGTCTTTTAACTCACATGATGTTCAACAAGAGCTTTCACTATTTGTGGAGCTATGCTATCTGCTTCTCTATCAGGAGTTTGGACTTTATTATCCTTTGACTCCAAGGATAGTGAGTTCTCAAAGAACTCGATGTCTCTTGATTCTATTATGGTATTAAACTCTATGTCTAGAAGTCTATAACCTTTACTATTTTATGCATACCTTACGAAGGCGTACTTAATAGCTCTGAGTCCTAACTTAGTTCTTTTTGGATCAAGGGTTCTGTAATATGCAAGACACCCCCATACTTTTAGATATCCTAAGTTAGGTTTTCTTTCTCTCCATGTTTCATATGAAGATATTTTATATTTTTTATACGGAATTCTGTTTAGTATATGGCACACTGCAAGCAATGCCTCACCCTATAGACTTAGTGGCAACTTTACTTTGATTAGCATTGAGTTGACCGTTTCTACCAATGTTCTATTTTTTTCTTTCAGCTATTCAGTTTTGTTGAGGTGTGTATGGCGTAGTATATTAATGTATTGTCCATATTCTTCGCAGAAGTTATCGAATTCATTGGAGAAGTATTCTCCTCTTCTATCGCTACGGAGAATTTTTATCTTCTTATTTAGTTGATTCTCTACTTCTTCTTTATAGATTTTAAACATGTTCAATGCTTCATCTTTGCTCTTTAATAGATAAACATACACATATCTAGAGCAATCATCAATAAAGGTTATAAAGTATCTTTTACCTCCACGAGTAAGAATGCCGTTTAACTCACAGATATCACTATGCACAAGATCCAATACCTGAGACAATCTTTCAACACTTGAAAAATATTTTTTCATCATTTTGGATCGTATGCACACTTCACATTTATTTATTTCTTTATCTATGTATGAGATTAAACATTCTTAGCCATGAATTTTAAGGTACTATACCCTATATGGGCTAGTCTATCATGCCACAGTCTAACGGATTCAACCATATACACAGAAGTGCTACTTTCATTCAGAGAAAACTTGACCATCCCGTTACAGGCATATCCCTTTCCGATAAAATTCTCATTCTTAGATAGAATCAGTTTTCCTGATTTGTACACCATCCTTATCCCTAGTTTACCCAGAAGGTCACCAGAAACTAAGTTTTGCCTCATGTCTGGGACGTGTGGGACATTTATCAGAATCACTTTATTTCTGGAGACGAATATTAACTTGACAGTTACTTTGCCAACAACCTTCGATCGGACTTCATTACCCATTTGGACTTCTTGACCATCGATCAATTTCTCATAGGTTTTGAAGGCTGATCTGTCGTAGCATACATGTACGGTATTGGCAGTATCATACCACAAACTAGGAACCTTTCGCTGGATAGTATTCACCTCAGTGATCATGGCCACAATATCACCTTCTTCTACTACACTTGCCTCATTTTTAGATTTGCGATATCGGCATACTCGAGTATAGCGTCCAGTTTTCCCACAGACATGGCATGGGCCTTTGAACTTTCCGTTCTTCTTTTGTGTGTTTTTCTTGAATTTCCCTTTATTGGGTTTTAGGGAATCGTCCTTCTCGGGATTCTTGTTATTAGTGTTTTCTATTGCATGTACCTTGGACGAGGCATTCCCGTTGTCATTCTTTTTATCGCAATTACAGGATTATTCCTCAATTCGAAGATGTTTATGGATTTGTTCTAGTGTATAGTCCTAAGTCTTATGCATCAACTTCTTTCTATAATCTTTCCACATCGGTGACAATTTAGTGATTATAATCCCGACTTGGAATGATTTAGGGAGATCAATCTTTGTGCCTTTGATTTTATTTACTATAAGCTGCAGTTCTTGGATTTGGGGTAGCAGCGGTTTATTATCTACCATGTTGAAGTTAAAATACCTGACGATGAGGAATTTATTGGTACCTTCTTCTTCAGCCTTGTATTTAAACTCCATATTGGTCTAGATTTCGTTTGCTGATGACGTCTATGTGTATAGATCATATAAGCGGTCGGAGAGCGCGTTTAGAATGTATCCTCAATACAAGAGTTCGTCTTTAGCCCATTTGGTGTGGGTAACCATTTGTTCAAGCATGTCTTTATCGGATGTTTCAGGTAGTAGTTGCAGATTTGGATCTAAAATGTAATAGATCTTCAGCGCTGTCAAAAGAAATTTGAACTTTTCTTGCCATCTTGTAAAATTAGTTCCATCGAACCGGTTAAGATGAATCAAGTCCTGATTCATCAACTTGATGGATGATACATGTTAGACCCCTATCCTAGACCGTACCGTTCCATAGACTCCCGCAGTCCTCCTGGTCGAATTCTGGCATCCTGCGACGTATAACAAGTGTTTGCGCACGATCCTAAGCCGCATTCTATATATCTGACTCAACTCGACCCGAGACTTATACCCTTGCGATTGCGTCATCGCTGCGGTTCCAACTCCGCGTCTCGCGCGCTGATGCGATACCCAGGCCAGGAGTTGTGGGCCCGCATATATTTCGAGAAAACGCCACGCGTTGCGAATCCTAAGAGAATCCATCAAATCAATCACAACAATTAAGTCAAGTACATCCCATCACTCACCCATACCTCTCTCTTTACCAAGTCAAAGCAACCCATGCTTAGCCCATTCATCTCATCCCAAAAGTCAATGAGACTCATGCTTCCCATGTCATACACATCACTCCTCTCCCTCTCATTTCTCACTCCATTCCATGCTACCAGAGAGAGGAATCGTCCAAACAATTTCTAAGGAGAGGAGAGAGTCAAGTGTGGCCCACTTCCTACCCTAAAATCTTTCATCTCAACCCTTCAATCCTCATCTTCCACCATTAAAGTTGAAGCCAAGAAGACAAGGATTCCAAGGAGCCAAGAAGGAGCACCATCGGTGGGTGAATCTTCATTATTTGTGGGTAATCCACTGTTGATTTTCATTTTAGGGTCCACTTATGATAAGACCCATTTTTATGTATATGTTGTAACGAAGAGGGGCCCATAGTGGCGGGGACCCTCCACTACGCCGATCTCTCTCTCTCTCTCTCTCTCTCTCTCTCTCCCCTTATTGATGGCCCACCTGATATGTGTGTGTGGCCCACCATGAATGTAGTTTATCCATACTGTCCTGCCGGATTGGACGTGGGAGCCACCTGGATGGATGTATCCACACCATTCGTCCAGAACATCCAAAGGATCTGGACGGTGGCTCATGTGGGATATTTGTGTGTGTGTATGGTATATATATATATGTGGTATGTATATATACAGATATATATATATATATATATATATCTGTATATATACATACCACATATATATATATCTGTATATATACATACCATATATATATATATATCTGTACGTGTGGGCCCCATGTGGGGCCCACCTATCTTGGAATCTGATTGGCTGGTGTACCTCATACCTGCTATATAGCTGGTATTGACGTCACCAAGCTCTGAGGGTCCCACCATGGTATGTGTTCCATCTGGACGGTGGGGACGACTATGATGTATATGCTTTATTCTCACCGTCCATCTGGACGGTGGGTACCACCGTAATGTATATGTTTTATCTGCACTGTCTAGATGGGACGGTGGGCCCTCCCATGATGTATGCGTTACATCCAAATCGTCCATCCAAGTGGCCAGTTCGTCTTAAGGCCTGAGACTAAAAATGAGGCAGATCTGCCTATTAGGTGGAACACACTACAAAGATCAGTGGAGGATTGAATGCTTACCATTAAAACCATTTCGAGGATCATAGAAGTTTTGGATTAGTATGAAATTTATTTTTTTCCACTTAAATGAGGTCCCTGTGACCATATGAACAGATTGAATGGAAGATGAATGTTATGGCGGGCCCTGGGAATTTTAAATAGTGGAAATCCTTATCTGCACTGCTAATTATGGTGTGGTCTAGATAATCTTCCATTATGATTCATTTTTTGGGATATGCTCTATAGTAATCTCTATAAATAGATGTATGGTGCAGATAGATCACCTAGAACGGTGGGCCCGACTTGACGTATTGGAGGCCCATGAGATGTGGCCCATTGTGATGTATATGCGCCCGTATTTGAGGCCCATTGTGATGTGTATTCGACCCGTATTTGAGGCCTAATGTGATGTACATTCAGCCCATATTTGAGGCCCATTGTGATGAGAATTCGGCCCGTGTTTAATGCCCAATATGATGTATATGAGGCCTATGTGATGAGGCCTATTGTGATGCATTTGAGGGTCAGGCGATGGAGCCTATTGTGATGTATATTAGGCCCATGTGAGATGTCACGCCCCAAACTCGGAAAACGGGCTCACAAAATTTTCAATCGCCAAATCCGGTGCCGACAGCCTCCGTAGTGCCCCGTTCTCGGATCCCGGCACTCACATGCCAAATTCCGATACTGGGATCCTACAAGGAAGATTTTCAGTATGATTTTTTTTGTAATGGAGCATAAACACAAGCATAACCAAGTCACAAAAACAACATCACCACATATCTACTATAAAAAAAAATTTAAGTACAATGCGGAAAGGAAAAATATAGGGTGATCAAAAAGCTCCAAAATGATCAGATGTGCCCTCCTACCTTAATGCTACTGCTGTCCAACGACACCTACACGCAACGGTTATGCATAAGCTTATAAAAGCTTAGAGGGTGGTGTAAGTGTGTGCGCAAGACAAACGCCAATGTGCAATATCAGAGTAATGCGGGAATATGCGGTAAGTCCATGAATGCTGTCAGTTGTATAAAGCTATATAATACAAGGCATGAATGCAATTGGCCATACCAAGGCCATGTGATGCGAGGCTTATGTAACCAAATGTCATATGCGAGATGCAAAGCAAGCGTGTCAATACTCATCAAGTACATATATCAGTACAATTCCTCTCTGGATATCACCGGGGTCTAATACACCTCACACTGACTGCCTCCTCCCTAACTGCACAGTCAAGCAAGTAGAAGAGACCACACTATCCGTCAGACCAGTAGTCTGTCAATACCTACCCTTCTCGTCGATAGCGGACTCATTTGTTAGCTGATCAAACTTAGCCTAGCTTATAGCCCCCTCACTCGGGCGGATAAGGCCACACCCCCTTCCAACCGACCATGACACAGTCAGAGACGCGGCCTACTGGTATTCGGCACTCGGGCGCTCATGTATCCACTCGGTCTCGACGTTAGAGCATCTCTTGGTACCAAAAAGGTTCTGAGACTTTCACCTAAGGACATCCTAAGTGCGCACAGTGCTAGAACTAAGTATTTTCGGTATCCAATACGGCCATCCACGATGTGTCTGTGGAGCCACGGCCCTGATGTCGCTAGGGTGTGAAGTGATCACGACACACAATGTGAAATGCATGAGTCACACTATCAGTCATGCAGCAATCCTGCGTGTACTACGCGATCATGTGGGGCACTCCGTCTCATAAGGAGTCCCGTAAATGTCTCAGCCAAACGGCTTATGCTATGATTAAACATTCCTCATATCAAGCATACATATGATGCGTATGCGCATGAATCATGAAAGTGTACTAAGCATATTATAAAGTAATGAACTATCCTTACACTGAAGATGGGCCTGGACAGCCTAGACATAAACAGTATGGGCCTACCAATGGGCCCAAGGGAGAGTCATAATATGGACATTTAACCAACATTATTACAATGTGGACGTCAAACCGACATTGCTCCCAAGGCATGGCCCGCCATAAAACATCATTACACAAACCATGGGGGAATCACACATTGCAATGGACCCTAAGGACATCTCGTTGGGCCTCGACCCATGGGCCTTGGATACATCAAATGGACCGCATCATATGGGTCTTATATAAATCAAGTGGGCCACATCAATGGGTTTTATGTACATTGCAATGGGCCATAACCCCTGGGCCTTGAAATACATCACAATGGGCCCCATAACATGGGCCTTACATTCACATCGAGGTGGGCCTCAACAATGGCCTCATACACATCAAGGTGGGCCTCAACAATGGGCCCTACTACATCACAATGGGCCTCAACCCATGGGCTCCAATTACATCACAATGGGCTTTGCCAAATTGGTCGGAACTACATCACAATGGGCCTCAACCCACGGGCCCTAATACAACACAATGGGCCTCAACCCATGGACCCTAATACATCACAATGGGCCTTAACCCATGGGTCCCAAATACATAACAGGTGGGCCCTGCATATGGGCCTAATATACATAACAGGTGAGCCTTGCACCTAGGCCTACACCTTCCAAAATGGGTCTACTAAATGAACGTCATGGATGAACAACACATAACTCATGGTATGGCCCACCATCTAGATCATGGTGGACCACGGCAATGGATGGACGGAGTAGGTACAATATATTCATCACGTGGGGATCCAGGACCGTTTCCATTAGATGGACGGTTTGGATAACAGGTCAGCTGCACCGTCCAACACTGGACGGTGCAGATAATACCATACAGCATAGTGTGGCCCTCATAGTGGCCCACCAATAAAATATTATAAATATATTATATATTATATTATATAATATTATATATTATATATTATGTATCCTCACTGTGGCAGCAAACTGTCCGTTCTCATCGTCCAGATGGATCTGGACGGTGTATACACTATGATAAAGGTGGGTCCCATGTAGCAGTGGCCCACCACAGCAATTATATAATATATAATATAATTTATTATATGTAAAATATACATACATACATATATATATATATAGATATACACACACGTATACGTGTGTGTGAGAAGCCGTATAGTGGCAGTGTCCAGCGTCCAGAGACGCTGGATGGCTTGAATGAAAGGAAAAATAAATTTCATATTAATCCAAAACTTATGTGGCCCATAAAAGGGTTCTAAGGGTAGATGTTCAATCCCACAGTTTCCTCTGACGTGGGCCATCTGAGACTTGGATTGGCCTGATTTTTGGAGGGGACCCACTGCTGGAAGTGGCCCACCATATGAACGGATTGGATGACAAATATAAATCATGGTGAGGCCCACAGCTAGAGCCGTGGGTCCTGCCTATCATCCGCCCGCCGGTGGCGTAGGCGCTGCATGTGCCTCTGACAGTAGCAGCAGCAATGCTGCTGTTGTATGTATTTTTTATTTTTTTTGAAAAACTTGAATTTTTGTGGTTTTTCAGAAGTAGGGCCCACATCTGCTTAATCCGGGTCCGCCAATGGATTCTACCATCCATAATAAATCCATCAAGCCCAATATTGGGCATTTTTCGGCGTGTAGAAAAATTAAGGTGAGTTTCAACGGTGAAAATCACTATTTTCAAAGGTGTGGCCCGCCAGAAATTTGGACAGCCCCATTTTGCGGCTCAACTCCTAAAATAGCCTGAGGAAAGGGATGGACGGCGTGGATTAGAATCATACGTCAAGGTAGGGCCTACACAAGCGGTCCACCAAAATTGTTGAATCAAACTAATATTGCTGTTTTCCTCTCAGTTTGGGCACACACGTTGGGCCCTGCTCAGGTGGGCCACCAAGGGTGGATGGTGTGGGTACAACACACATAAAGTGGGCCCCCACCTATGGATCACTTGGATAAATATATGCCTTATGGTGGGGCCCATCCAGGTGGGCCACACGGCCACATCATCACATGAAAAGAAATGAGAGAGAGAGAGAGAGAGAGAGAGAGAGAAAGAGAGTGGGACATGCGTGATGGAGGGACCCCGGCACTATGGGCCCTCCTTTGCATAATTTAAACATACATCAAGTGGGTCCCAACACATGTGGGCCCACCAAATCAAGGATTCAACGGTGGAGATCCTTTCTCCACCAAATCTAAGGTCTAGATGACCCTATCCATACATGGAACATTCATCATGTTGGGGTCCATGGAGAATGGCCCCATCATGGAATGATCATGAGGATCAAAGTGGTCCATCGCCACATCAAGGGTCCAAAGTGAGATACACATCATCAATCGGTAGGCCTCACTTGACCCATCATCAAAACATAAAAATCTATCCTAATAAGCACCCACCGTCGATCTCCTTGGTCCGTTGGAAAGTCGATCTCCTTGTGCTTCACTTTGATGGAGGGAGATGAGGTTTGAATGGCTAGGATGAAGGTTAAAGGGATGAAAACATAGGCCACACAAATCACATTTTTCTCTCCATGGGAAGGCTTGAACGTGGGATTTTCCTTACTTGGAAATGTGGGTTTGAAAAATGAGAGAGAGAGAGAGAGAGTTGTAAAGAGAGAGAGTAGCTTAGATAGGCCATGATTACTTGTAAGAGAGGGTGGCTAGCAATAAATGCTTGTAAGAATAGCTAGGGGTAGGGTGGCTAGCCATAAGTGCTTATAAGAAGGGCTAGGGGTAGGTAGGGTGGCTATAGCTAAGGTAGGGTGGCTATAGCTAGGGTGGGGTGGCTATATCTAGGTTATGGTGGCTATAGCTAGGGTGATGTCATCCATCACCCTCATGATTACCTAGAAATTAGTGTCACATGGGATGGGTGGGTCTCGCAATATGTGGTCCACAACCATTATAATGTACAGTCCACATTTTATGATTTAAGCGTCGGATTGGCGCACGAGACGCGGCGTTAGAACCGCAGTGACGGTGCGATCGTAATGGTACATGGCTCGAATTAAGCTAACTCAAATATACAGGATATGGCTTAGGATCGCGTGCAAATGTCAATTATAGGTCGCAGGTTGTTGGAATTCGACGGGAAGAATCGCGGCAGTCCACGGAACAATATGGATTAGGATAAGGGTCTTACATGAGAGGCCCATCGTGATGTGTATTAAGCCCTTAAGTAAGGCCCATGGTGTTGTATATTAGGCCCTTGTGTGAGGTCATGGACCCATTATAAGTTCGGCCCTATGTAGGCCACTCCTTGGGAGTAATGTTGGTTAAATGTCCACATTAATAGGCAATGATGGTTAAATGTCCATATTGTGGCCTTCCCCTAGGCCCTTTGTTAGTCCGATTATCGAGGACGGATATCGAGGTCGATTATCGAGGCTGATTGTCGAGGCCGATTGTCGAGGCCAATTGTCGAGGTCGATTATCAAAGCTGGATGTCGAGGCTGATTATCGAGGCCGGATATCGAGGCCAATTGTCGAGGCCGATTATCGATGTTGATTATCGGTGCCGGTTATTGATACCGATTATGAGTATGTGACAGCATAAGATCATGATACATGCCCATACGCATTATTTGCATGTTTGTTATGAGATGTGATTGACCATTGCATATATCGTAGTGCAGATGGTTTATGGGACTCCCTGATAAGTGAAGTTATCCCACATAAGCGCATGGTATGCGCAAGATTGATGCATGATTGGACTGTGTTACTCATGCATCTTGCATTTTGTGATTATGATTATTATACGCCCTAGCGACATCAGGCTTGTTGGCTTCCACAGGCATGTCGTGGATGGCTAGATGGGACACCAAAAATGTTTAATTCGAGCATCTGGGCACTTTGGATGTCTGTGGGTGAAAGTCTCTAAACCTCCGAGGTCAGGAGACGCCCTAACGACTAGACCAAGTGAATACATAAGCGCCCAAGTGCCAAATACCAGTAAGTCGCGTCTCCCACCGTGTTGTGGTCAGTTGGGAGGGGGTGTGGCCTTATCCACCCGAGTGAGAGGGCTATAAGCTAGACTGAGTTTGACCAGCTCCCAAATGGGTCCGCTACGGTCGAGCCGGGTAGGCATTGGTATACTACTGGCAGGCGGATAGTGAGGTCTTTTCCACTCGTTGGGCTACGCAGCTGGCCGAGGCAATAGCCAGCTTGGAGTTTACTAGACCCTGGTGATGATCCTAGAGATGTACGATACTGATATGTGGACTGATTGAGCAGGAGTTGCATACTCAGTATTATACTCATTCATTCATTCATTCACTATCCACTCGGGCTGGTGATGTGCAACAAATTTTTATGTATAACTTTGCAATGGCCAGGATTTCGGTTGGGGAGCGCGACCAACCTGAGATCAGGAGTTTACCACATTGAGTCTATCTTTTCAAATTTAAGTATGGGACTAATTTGGATAAAAGTCCTTTGTGATGGACCCTATAGCTTGCGATATTACGTACTATCATCCCGACTTTACACTCCAGCTTAGTCATTTCATTCGCACCACATATTGCATATTGCATTACATTCGCAGCATATGTTATTTTGGATTGCTATGTTTTTGCATTTATATAACCTAGATAAGGCTGATGTTGTTCGTAGCTCTTTCAAATTGTATATTGTATTGCATCCTCGGTATCTGATATTTAGCTCATTATGTCTCCGCATTGCATAACCGACTTATATTACTTTCTCAGTATATGACATTGGCTTGCTATGTCTTTTCATCACATATCCTGGATGAGGTTGATGATATTTTTATGGACTTGTTAGTATTTCTGCTTACTGTGATATTGTGTGGTTCGTGGACTTACTAGTATTTCCATTTACTCTAATATTACATTCTGAGCACGCATATACTGCTCATACACTTACACTACCCTCTAAGCTTTCTATAAGCTTATGCACGATAGATGCGTACAGGTGACGTTAGGACGCAGTTGTAGCTGAGCAGGAGCAGGAGCGTGCGGCCGAGCTTTGTGAAGATTTTATTATATGCATGTATTTCCCTTTCAGCATTGTACTCAAATGTTATATTAGTGGATATGTGGTGATGATGTTGTTCTTTTGATTTGGGTATACTTGTAGTTATGCTTCTTATGAGACAAATTCATGTTGAAAATCTTCTTTGTAGGATCCTAGGATCAAATTTTGGCGTATGGGCGCTGGGAGCCGAGAATGGGGTGTACTACGGAGGATGTTGACACAGGATTCGGCAATCAAAAATTTTGTGAGCCCGGTTTCTGAGTTTGGGGCATGACAATACACTATCAGCTTCCATTAAAAAACGCTTTTAGATTATTGGAAAAATTTGCATAATAATATTTTTTCTGTAAAATATGGAATCCGAAAAATGCAAGTTAATTTGAAATAAGGACAGGCTGAAGCACACCTGAGACGTTGTCCTTAAAGCGTTATTTGCTCCTACTCAAGTGAATTGAGTATGTTGATAGGTTACAGGTAAACCACTTGTAGGATACGACGAGCCTAATGTGGGTCTACGTTCAACAAACACGAAGGCCCACTACTGAACTCTTTTACACACAGACTGGCAAAAATACAGAAAAGAGTATCCCAAAAAGAAAAGAGAGAAGAAGATGTCTATAAGTAAGACCACTGTACTGGTCTGTTCTTCTTATTCTTTAGTTATTGGTTCAATTGAACCGTTCTAGAACACACCGCTGGTCTGTTCTTCAAGCAATGGTTCAACCTTACTGTCTTACTGGAGTCACTAGAGTATAGGAGAGGAGTGGCTGTCTCAGTTCGTATGGGTCTGCTGGAGTTGGTTGAGAGATGATTTGTCTGCTGGTGTGGGTTGAGAGATGATTTGGAAACCCATCCAGGCCCTGTTTATATTGGCTGTGGTGGCCAGGGGTTATGGTCTAAGGAAATAAATCCCATTGACCGTTTTCTAGCTGTTGGAGAAAACTAGCCGTTTATATCCGTTTTCTGACTGTTGTACATGAGACATAACCACTATTGCATATTGACTGTTGTGAGACAGTAGCTAGCCATTTTCTAGCTGTTGAGCTAGCCATGCAGTAGTTATAGCATGGTTTCTGTACTAATGGCACGGCAGTTACACTTCTGCTGGACACGATGAGCACGTGCGAAGTGCGAAGTGCGCTACTAGCGCCTCTACAGCCACACTGCCTCATATGCTCACGCCCTCACACCGAGCCCGTGACCAAGACCGAGCCCGTGCCCGAGCCCGAGCACGCATGTGCACGCAAGTCCCATGGTCCATGGACTATGTGGGCAAATAATAAGGTGCTCCACCATATTCATATAAGCTACAAAATCTTCTCTTCCCTTTCCCATGTGGGACTATTCCCAAAAACCCCCAAAAAGCTTTTTACAAAACTTTTAGTATATTATATTATATTATATTTTAAAATATATTTTATAAAATCATTTATTTTATAACATTTTTTGCCCTCACAAAAAGGAGAAGAGAATTAGGATGGACGGTGTGTTTTTTTGCCCTCACAAAAAGTACACGAGAATTAGGATGGATGGTGTTGATCAATGTAGTTGATGAAGGTGGGCTCCATTCCACGCTTGTATAGGCATTTTTAAAAATTGCAGGTATAGCTGTAATAAACGTAATAATTAAGGGCAATAGTCAGCTGCAAGTAAAACCTTGTGCTAATTTGAAATCCTCCTTATATGTAACCCGGGGAATTTAACTTTAATTCAAAAGTAACTATGAATGTTATATTTACACGAGCTTAAATTTAATTAATAAATCCACTTTAATATCTCTAATTAGTGAATGTATATAATGTATGTTTTGCTGGAAAATGATGAAATTACAAGTCTGGATAGGCCACAAGCACAAAATCATGTCCAAGTGATTAACGAACGATTTTTAACAGTTGATTTACATGGACAATATTTGAATGGGGTTGATCATCATATTAAAGTAATTATAGTAATGCAACTAATAATCTAATTATTTTGACATATCATCGGACGGTCATGTACCCAATAAAATAGTAGTCTGATGACATATATGTTATACTTGCATCTCTTGAAAGGATTTTATATAGAGCTAGGCATCGAGTCTAGTCGAACCGAGTTAGGGCTGACTCGACTTGATTCGGTTTTGAAATAGGCCTGATCCAAACTCGATCCAACTTGATACTGAGTCTAGCATACCTGACTTGATTCAAGTCCGGTCTAGCCTGGATTGATCCAGACCGAGTTTTATCTGGTCAAAAGTACCGAGTCAAGTCGAGTTGGCACCGAGTCAGATCGAGAGATGAGGGAGGGAGAGACCGAGAGAGTGGAGAGGAGAGAGAGGAGGAGGAGGAGGAGGGTGATGGTGGTGGGTCGTTGCCGGGCTTGGAAGATGAGGAGGATGAGGGAGGGAGAGAGAGAGAGAGAGAGATTTTGGGATCGAGTTGGGGTAGAGTGCGGCGGGTGGGGTTAGAGAGTCGGGTTTCGGATTGAGTCAAGTTCAACTGGATCGAGTTTCGGGTCGAGTCGAGTTACCAGGTAACTTGAACTCGACTTGGTTTGAGTTTGGATTGGGTGAAGCCTACTCTGTTCGGACTAACTCACTCATTCGTTCGGGTCAAGTCAGATATGAATGGGTCAGACGAGTCGAGTTAGCCAAATTGAGTCATCCGCTGTCCACCTCTAATTTTATATGTAATCCTTTCTTTATGGTGCCAAAAAATAGGGGATTTGAAATCGGTGCTAAACTACCTTTCTTTACCGGGGAAGATGATATTACCCACTTAGTATGATAAGCATATCCTAGGAAGCCTTGTATTAAATTAGACTAATATGTTAATTGTTTTAGTAGAATTTACTTTCATGAGTGCTATTTAATTTCTTGATTATTCAAGCATATTTGAGAGAATATTAACGACTAGATAGATATGTAAATATCAACGTCTCAATGGCGACCATATTTAGAGAAAATCAATGTTTGTACCAACTCTCTTGGCGCTTGATTGTCGTCCATTTGTCATCGAATTGAGGGGACCATCTATCCATCCGTGATCTTCTTCTTGGATTTTTCATCCATCATAACTAACGGCCCAAGATGTCGCTGTAATGATAAGGACGGTGGTCATCAGTACTGTTCATGTGTCCCAAGATCCCAAGGAGTACAATATCAGGTGCTCAGTAGGTGTACACTTCCCATCCTCACTCAGGATTTAGGAAGGCCGAAGATTTGGAAAAGAGGGAATACAAAGCTCCTTTTTCAGCTGTATTGCCAGCTGGGTCCCTGGTTCAGTGATCCTAACCGTTGATATGATGGGCCTCACCTGAATGTCGAGTACAGAAAATTCTAAAAAAATCTGAAAATCTATCCATTGAACGTGCCCAGTTGTTGGTTGAATGTGGACCGTTGGATTATTTTCTATCCAAACGTTTTTTAACCCGCCATAGGCCATCCAACGTGGCCCCATCATATCCTTTGTTTGATTGCTAAATGGTGGGCCCCACTTGTACATCCAGAAAACCTAGCAAGCTGGGATATTCCGGGTGCGGAATCGAATATGAGGACAGCTGATAATAGGAAGGAGATTCGCATCCGTTTTTAAGTTCCTATTCATTCCTCCATACAATGGCGTACGTTTATGTCGATCCAGACCGTCCAAATAGTAGGGCCCATTGTGTTTGGATAATAACCCGAAAATTACACGGTTTAATGACTTCAAACATTAATTTGGTCATATCAGATGGATGGTAAACCATGGATTGTTGGCTGTCCAAGTTCAAGAATATGTATGGTTAAGATCATTTATCGGTGTGAATTTCGGAAGATACACCATTTACAGTGGACCCAATATTTTTCCAGATGAATCAACGGTCATGAATGCATAGTGTAGGATGGTTGAGAGTAATGAACTGCCATGATCTTCCAAGCCCGTGAAAGGGAATTCCATTGACTTGAACAACAAGTTTCATTGTCTCGACAATTTCTCGTTAGTTTCTCATCTCTCGAGAAATTCAGCTCACGGACTTCCAGGCCTAGGAATTTCTCGTTAAACATGGATATTTTTAAGCGGGAAAGGATTGGCTACTCCCCCTGCCACCAGCCCGGTGGCTGATGGTCAGTGCTTTGTGGGCCCAACAATGATGTATGTGTTTCATCCATTCCATTCATCCATTTTAAAGATCATTTTAGTACCTCATTCTAAAATTGAGATGGAATAAATCTCAGATGGACCACACCACAGGAAGACAATAGTGATTGGATGTCCACCATTAAAATCCTCCTAAGCCCCAATGTACTGTTTATTAGACATCCAATCTGTTTATTAGGTCATACAGGCCCAGATGAAGGTTAAAAACAAATATCAGATTGATCCAAAACTTTTATGCCCCCAAAAGGTTTTTAACGGTCGACGCTCATTCAACACTGTTTCTTATAATGTGGTCTTCTTGAGAGTGGGATATACCTGATTTTTATTCTCATATCATAAAATGATATGTAAAATATATGGACAGCATGGATGAAACGAGTACGTAATGGTGGGGTCCACAGAGCACCGACCATCAGCCATTGGCTGGTGGCAGGGGGGAGTAGCCAACCGTTTCCTTTTTAAGCGGACCGGAATCCACTACAACGCCATTTTACGCTGCGCGTAAAACACCCAAGCTCGTGGGGCTCACCATGTTCTATATTTGAAATCTAATCCGTTCATCAGGTTTTATCCTCGAATATATGGTTTTAGGGAAAAAACCAGAGACATTAAATATTCAGGTGGGGCACACCAGTGGGAAAAAAATGAGGATGAGATGCCAACCATAGGTGTGCGTGTGGGGTCGACATGGTGCGTTTATTTCATCAAACCCTTTAATCGGTGAAGAAACAAAAATCAAAATGATCCAATAACAGGCGACCACACCGTGTGATCTTTAGGAGCAGTTTTACATTTCCCCCGTTGCTGCGGCCCATCAGAGCTTTTCAACGGTGTGATGTTTCGTACGTTTGGTTCAAATGATGGTTCTGATTTGCATGCAAAACAGCTAAGCTTGTGGGCCCACCATGTTGTATATGTGAAACCTACTCCATCCGTAAGGATGTATGGTCGAATCTAGAATCTCAAGGGAAAAAAATCAGAGAGATGCAAAATTCAGGTGGGGCCCACCAATGGGGATGGGATGCCAACCATAGGTTTGCGTGTGGGGTTATCAAACCCTGTGTCTATTGTATATCCGCTCCATCCATCTGTTTTTCAAACTTAGTTTAGATCATGGTTCAAAAATGAAGTAGATAAAAATTTCAGGTGGATTACACCAAAGGAAGCTGTAGTTAATAAATGCTCACCATTGAAAACTTACTAGGGTCCATCGTAATGTTTATTAACCATACAACCTGTTTATAAGGTCACATGGAGCTGGATGAAATTAAAACACAAATATCATCTTTATCCAAAACTCTTGTGGCCTACGGATGGTTATTAATGGTTATTACCTCATTTCTGTGACGTGGTCTAATGAAGTGTACCATGTCTTAAAATAAACTGTTAAAACAGATGGATGAAATGAATATACAAATTCATACATCTAGGTGGGCCCTACGGTCAGGGTCCCACTGACATGGCTGGTTCCCGGTTGCAGCGAAGTCTTGTTTATTTCATCAAACCCTTTAATTGGGTGAAAAAACAAAAATCAGAATGATCCAATATCAGGTGACCACACTAGGATTTTAAGAGCAGTTCTACATTTCTCCAATTTGAGTGACAATCAGAGCTTTTTAACAGTGTGATCTTATACCAGTTGTTTCAAATGATGGTCTTGACTAGATGGACGGAGTGGATTTGCATGAAAAATGTGGTGGGCACGTTGAACCAAGAAGTGGGCACGTCCAATGGATATATTTTCAGATTTCTAAGAATTTCCTGTGCCTATCATATTTTGCGGGCTAAAAGGGTATATGCTATTTGTGGACGATAACCGTTTATAAATTTATGAGATTGGAAAATCATCCAATAAATGGGTAGATCAACTAGGGGTCTCACATGATAATGACCCGTACCAAAGTGGCCCCACATGATCGAAGATCCACGTCAAATATCCATCTCTGATGATAAATGACCCATATCTAGTTAAGCACCATGTTGGGCAACATACATTGAAGGCAGGGCTATATGATAGGCAACCTACATCAAAGTTGGACTCCACATGATGGGCAATTAATAATGATGGGCCTCACATGACGGACATTCTACATCAAAGGTCAGCTTAATTATTATGGCCCATATCCAAGGTGTCCCCACATGATAGACAACCCATATCGTAGGTGAGCCCACATGATGGACGGTCCACATAATAAGTGGGCTCCACATGATGGGCAACGAATATTGAAGATGAGGCCCACATGATGGACAATAACATTGATGGTGGGCCCCACGTGGTTAATGACTAACATAAAAAGTCCTACCTAATGAATTGTGAACATTAAAGGTTAGCCGCAATGATAAATGACTCACAATCAAAGTGGGTCATGCATGATGGATAGCCCCCATCAAAGGTAAAGCTCATACAATGAACAATTCATATCAAAGTTGGCCCTGCGTGATTGGATGATGGATGTGAAGGGAACCAAACAAACTTTTGAGATAATTTTTTTTGATATTGGAAATTAAATATGTTTTTTAACTTTTTAGATGATAAGTACGTTGTTTAACAAACATACTTATCCATTGATTAAGTAGGAACCAAGATAGGCTACTTATGTCATAACTAGCTTATGTAAAGTAACTTATAATACCAACAAATAACTATCTTTTTTAACTTATGTAAGTCAACAAGCTACTTTTTTAAAAAATTTAGTTTGGTTAATTAACTTAAATAAATAACTTAGTAAATAAAATATCTTATTTTTAAAGTTTTTTTTAATTGTTTTTAAACTTATGAAAAGTAATTTAAATTGCCTTCACTGCAAGGAGTGTGCTCTAATCATAATAAATGAATGTGCCATGTTGCAAAATCCTCCTCTAAGTTTTTGAAAAATCCACTATGTCAACTATTTTAGCCATTTCATTTTAGGAGATAGGTCCAAATATGATGAAGATCGACATGACTTACAACGGTGGTATTGCATGCCCACCATTGAAACGTGCCCATTGTTGTGTGGCCTACCTTGATGTTTCTAAGAATTCAACCTATTCTCTAATTTTTCATTTGATTTTATTCGATGAGCCAAAATATAATGAAGATCCAAAACTCAAATAAACCCAGCAACTTGGCGCAGTATTACCGAACCCCCTATGGAAGGGAGGAGTTGAAAAAAAGTGTCCAATCATATTGTTTTTGAAAAATCCACCCAGTCCACCGTTTTTGTCAACTCATTTTAGGTTGTGGGCCCAAATATGAGACAGATCCGGCACTCAAGTGGGCCACACTACTTGAATCAATGGTATTAAACCTCCACTGTTGAAATACTCACGAGGCCTATATTGATTTTTTGAAATATCCACATGTCCACCGATTTCTCCATATGATCTTATGGGTCTAGGAATGAATTTATAACCAGTTTGAGTGTCATATAATCAACATAGTGGTCCCCAAGAAGATTTTAACGGAGGTCATTCGATCTCCATTGCTTCCTTTCATGTGGCCCACTTAAGCTTTGGATTTGCCTCATTTTTGTGCCCACCCCCTAACATGATCTGGTAAAATGGATGGACATGGTGAATTGCTAAGAAACATGACAGTGGACCCACGCATATGGAGTCGGATTCACTAACCAATCTGCCTAAGCAAGAGGAGCCGAGCAAGGAGGGAAATAAATTGTTCCATCCATCCATGATTGTAGACCCTCCTTTATTTAAGTGTTGCGTAGTCATGCCTTCCATCCATTTTTCTAGCTCATTTTAGAACATGCCTTTCATCCATTTTTCTAGCTCATTTTAGAACATGAGCCCAAAAATGAAGCATATCCAAATCTCAGGTGGACCACACCATAAGAAGCATGGTGAATGAACGCCCACTATTAAAAACTTTTTTGGGGCTAGAAAAGTTTCGGAGCAAGCTGGTCGTTGTGTTTCCCGTCATCTTGGTTTATGTGACCTTATGAACAGGTTGGATGGCAAATAAATATTACAATGGGGCTGTAGAGGTTTTCAATGGTGAGCATTAATTACCACTATTTCCCGTAGTGTGGTCCACCTAATATTTGGGTTGGGTTCATTATTGGGCCAATACTCTAAATGATCAAGCAAAACGGATGAACGAAGTGGATATCTATCACATACATTAAAGTGGGCCCCACAGTTACGGCATTACGGGACTCAACATGAGGCTTTTTGTTAAGGTGTTTAAAAACATACTTACCAAATATGTTTCTTTCTTAATTAAGTATAAACCAAGATAAGTTACCTGAGCCATAAGTAGCTAATGTTAAGTAACTTACCATCCAAGCACGGCCTAAATATCAGCTTACCATACATTATTGTTTTCTATGAGAGTATAAAAGGTCTCTTTAAAACAAGGGATCAGGGGTGTCAGTGGACCTACCTGAGCTTTGAATATATATGGTGTTGCCTTAAGTTGATTATCATATGGGTTAAGTGAGGATTAAATTCTCTAATCTTTGAAAACTTGAGATTGAATACAATGGTTGAGGATCGGTCAAGAAAGTTGTGTTTCATTGATCTTAGTACCCTAATGTTCTATAACTAGCACAAATGCTTAGTACACATGGATATCGATATTTGAGATGTATGGTCATCATATGTTAAGGGATTGACTTGGGTCGAGAAGGAAGATCTCTACCATTGGGAGCTAACTTGGTGTCAATTATGTGTTTGCCTTTATCCTATATGGCAGTGTGAGTGTGCTATGAATACATGATGGTATAAATCTTTTAAACACTTACATTAAAATTATCAAGTTCAAGTTAATAGTCTGGAGACCCATTTTCCTGGAATATGATTGTTTGATCATGAACTTGATGGTGCATGGAAGTTGATTACATTTCTAAACCCAAGGACATGTAAGGGTGGTGATCTTAACTGGGAAACTTTGGCTCACTTGATGAGATTATTGTATGGCTATTGAAAGTGGGTGATGATGGACACTTCCATCAAGTTCATTTATTCTTATATGGACTAACATGGGATCCACTACATTTACCATGAATTTACTTCTGACTAAATCTATTAGACCAGGAATCGTCAAGATATTTTACCTTAAGGCCCTGTAAAAAAAAGTTTTAATTAACTTTATGAAAGGTTTTTACTACTAAAATTTTGTTTTAATCATTAAAAATAATTTTTATCAAACTTGATGTGACCTGTTGGATAAAATCTAATGGTCAATGGATCACAAGTACATATATAGATGAGGCAGTTTAACAGACTTCCTTCATGGTATGGTACAAAGAATTTCATAAGATGACAAGTATATACCCCTAAACCTCAAACTCCTTACATAAAATCTTATTGCAAAAATGAGCTCAATAAGTAAGGTAGCCTTCGCACCTCCTTCCCTTGGGCCTCACTAGGGAGAGAGAGAGAGAGAGGTGTTCTCTTCCTCCATTCTTCTTATTCCTCTCTTCACATGTGTAAATGTGTGGGTCCATTTAAGTGGACTATGTGCATTGATCTCAGACCCCCATTAGAGATATAATGTTGGGCTTTTTCATTTTCTCTAATTATAATAAATTTGGGAGAGACTCAATTAAGAGAGTAAGACCCATAAGATCATTATCAAGGAATTGACTATACAATCATTGGCGTTCTAAGTATTGTATAAACTATTTATACGATTAATTATATTTAGAAATATAATATTATTGCATTCGAGATGTTCATAATACTAGATCTATCGAAAAACATAAAATTGCATGCATATATATATATATATATATATATATATATATATATATATATATATATATATATATATATATATATATATATATATATATATATATATATATATATATATATATACACACACACACACACACATATGAACTTAATAGGCCTAACATGAGCTGGCAAAACAAATGAATGGAATGAGTTTTTTATAAACATTTTGATGGACGCCACCTAGCTTTCTACCAAAGAACTTATGCTCTTAATATAGTTAACAACACAGTGATATTTGATTCATTTTTAGAGTTTTGAAGCTGTGTCATTTTGATGGTTAGATTTTGAAAAATTAAATAAATAAAAAAGCAGAATCTAGCGATTTTGATAAGGAGTAATCTTAGCGCCTAGTGTTGACACCTACAAGGAGGAAATGCACATAAGATTCACACCATCCATCAAGTGCATTGACTTTTGCACACCCTCCATCCAAAAAATAAAAAATAAAAAATAAAAATCAAGATGATCTAGAAATTAGATAGCCAACACCATTAGGAATAGTTGCATTAGAGACACCCACCAGAAGTTGTTAATGGGTACACCATGCTGTTTATACATATGCCATCCAATCCATAAAGAATTAGGCCATTCAAAAACTATGGTGGGCCCACCTTGGTTTTAATCAATCTGATTTTTGGGATCAGATCTAAATATGGCCCACACCCCTGATTGAGAGCTTTGGATCTTATGCTCATAAGTCATTCCCCTTAATCATAGCCATTGCTTGTAGTCATGGCCATATGTTAGGACGTCAGCACTATAAATAATGAGAAAAGAGTATTTATGTGTTTGGTGGAGTGCGATGGTTGATACACATGTAGTCACTAAACTGTAGATGTGTCATGATTGTTGTATATCCAAACCGTTCAAATCACCGAATCAATTACTGATGGATAATAGCCGAACATTTCACCGCCTCTCACACATCTGGTGTTGTGAGAAAATGTGTGGTATGAAACACTCTGGACTATTCATGTAAGCATATACCTATTCATGCAAGCATGTGCTTAATAAATTTGTAGTTTTGCATAATTTAAAAAATGATGGTGACTCTTCAGATCTTTGGACGACATAGATGTAGGGAAATCTAAGACAGCTAACTAACTTTGGATGGATCATAATTAAAAATTGCATTGAGGAAATAATATTAACCATCTGATTTTTTTTACTTGGAAATTGGAAAACTTGCTATTTTATTTTTAATCATTCATTTTATAGCAATTGATTGGATGGTAAGGATTGTTTGTTTAGGTGGTTTTCAATCAACAATGGACCCACGATTTGAATGGCCTGGATAGTTGATGGCACCAGATGTGAGGAGAATGAGACCCACCATTGTTTAAGTAGTGCAAGATTAACACAGAAGTTATTAAATATTTTCATCCCTACACCCCAAGTGATTTATGTGGTTGAAAACGCACGGCTTGCATGTGGTCAGTTTTCAATGCTAGAGCTGTACGCGAACCGAATTAGCTCGATTAACTCGCTTGACTCGACTCGAAAAAGCCCAATTCGACCCTGTTCGAAACTAAGTTCATACTAAGTCAAGTTGATTATTGGAGCTGGGAAAAATTTTGAGCCGAGTTCGAGCTTGGCCGAGCTCGAAACGACTCAGTGAATCGAACTCATACCGAACTAGTTCAATGACTCGGTTATTTTGATATTGATATTGCTCACCAAGTGTTTGATGAAATGACTTAACAAAGTGTTGTTTCGGATGGATACATTTTCCGTAGGATCTGCGGTGTTTGATGAAATGACTTAACGAAGTGTTGTTTCGGATGGATACATTTTCCGTAGGACCTGCTAGTGGTGAGGATGGTATGAATATGAAAAAAATCACTACCAAAAAAATAAATATTACATGATAAAATTAACCTTTAATCTTGATTTGGATGTTGCCTACTTAGTGTTCGATGAAATATCTGCATGTATGATAAAATGCCGCACATGCTCGAGCATTGGTGTGGATATGTGTCATGCAAAATTGAGCGCAGACTCTCCTCAAGCTCTAGGTAGTACGATTGGTTCAAAGGAGATCAAAGTTATATAGGCCCCACAAAGAGATCATTTTAGAGTACATGCCCAAAAATGAATTATATCTAAATCTCAGGTGGACCACACCACAAATAGTAGTAGTGGGGATAACGATTCTCACGTTAAAACATTCGTAGGGCCCACTGTAATGCCCCGACTTTTCAGGACCCTAGTATATAACCCATAACCCCAAAACCCGAGTGTTAACCTTAAAAGATGGTCAAATTCCATATATATATATATATATATATATATATTATATATATATATATATATATATATATATATATATATATATATATATATATAGCATTCAGAGTAAGCAGATGGGCGTAAGATGGACAATCAATATAAAGAAAAGTTTGCATTTATATTTGAAGTATACAAGAGCTTACCCATAATGATTTATACAAACCAATGTCTCTAAAATTAGCAAATACAAGAATTATATGATTCAATGCATGAAAAATTGTAAAATGCAAGTAAATTTGAGCCACAAGACCCTGCAACTTCTCGAGGTAAATGCAGCCATGCAACCCCGGTACTTGTACCCGGCTCCTCATCAGCCTGAACCTAAAAATCACTTAAGCCACCTGTGGTACATGTATGGTTATATATTTGATGGATAAGTGACCAACTCAGTATGAATTCTCCTCACGATTACACACCGGCGCATTAGGTAAGCATAGTTATAAAACAAAGCATACAAAATAATATATGATGCAGGTCTTATTAGATGCATAGATGCGTGAATGCAATCATCGCCTCGGGGATGCTCATCCATGCGGACAGTGGGCTCGTCACCCATGCAATTATCAACCTGGAAAAAACATCCAGTCGAACAAATACGTACATCATGTCCGATAGCCATAGATATTAGTCTGTGTCATGTATGCATAATTAGCCAAACCATTATTAGTCTAATTACAATCAATCAATTTAAATAAGCTCAAGGTCACTACGGGGGCTCGTCACCAGCGTAGGCCGACAACTCGGGCATAAATCTCATACCACCATCCCCAGCTCATGAGACTACCATTTTAGGATGTTTAATGGAAATCCTCGACTAGTGGTCAATCATATTACAGTATATGGGGCTTACCACCACAGGGTTGTATAAAATAAAGCGTCGAACCCATCCAGGACAAGTACCAAAAAAAATCACGTAGGGCGAATATCAAAACTAAGACACATATGGCGATTAGTAAAACTAAGCCACGTATGGCCATTATTGAAACCATGCGATAAAAAACCATCCTTAAAACCATTGGACATAACAACCCTGGACGGTAGGCCCACATCATTGATCAATTTAAACCACCACTCAATAACCACTAAACTAAATATCTATTTCAATTACAATCAGTCAGGTTACATCCCAAGTATGGGTGTACATTTATAAGTGGGGGTTTTCCACTGATATACCAGTTTAAGTTCCCTAAGCAATCCACAAATAATCCACAAGCATGAGATAATATGCAAGACAGATATTAAGCATGAAACTTAGCAATTTGATTCCAACAATTACACATATGATTATAAGGTGGAGATATCAATTATCAATTAAAATTAAAATAAAACTATACTTAAGCTAATGGGAAAATGGAAAGCTCAAGGGGAAGAAATCATCACCTCGTAGTTCGCATCACCTACCAGCATCGCTAGCGAATGCGCATTCCCTTAAAATCGAATCCTACCATAAATCAGGAACTTGTACAATTAGATCCAAGTTCCGCACACTACCTAGGGTTTAAGATCATAGCGTAGGGTTTTAGTTATTTATCTTTAAGATTTTGATGTAGGGTTAGGGTTTTATCTCAAAGTTTAATTTGAGGCTCAGGTTCTAGGATTTGAATCCTAAGTTATTATTAATATTATTATCGTACAATAGATCGAATAATACTCGCAATAGGAGTATTAATCCATCAAATGATAATTCACACGTTTATAATTAAATATATATGTAATATCTAATGTTCTTATAATGACCAATAATCTATTAAATAATAGAGGTAATAGAAATAGAATATTTACTAACAGTAAAACGATAATGACTAATGGTAATAACCATATTACACGAATTTCATTAATCCCATAAAGAAGATAATAATCTTTCCTAATGATACTAATCCTAATTATAAAAAAATGAATCTAGTCATGATACTATGATCTATCATTAAACAAAATACTATTATTGGATAATTACAATTTTGTTTACACTAACTAGGTTATATAGTGTACTTTGACCCATATTTAACTTAAGGTTAGGATTTGTATGCTAATTAAGGAAAAATTAATTACCATGCTAATCTAGCAACCATAGCATGACTACCAACATTAATGATATAATTAATATTAATTAATGTGACACTATTAGTCATTGTAATGGGAGTACTACGTTCTACTATTGATGATGATAATAATTAAGAATGAAGAATAAGACACTCTTCTTTAATCATGGTAATCTGTATATATTAACTGATATTAGTATAGGTAATTTACTAATGGTTAATCATATATACTATTAATGATCCTAACAATGATAATACTTAATAATGATAAAATAAAACATTAATATTTAATGATGATAATTGTAATTGAAACTGAAAGGAAAAGGTGGACTCATCTTGGCTAACTCGGTATAAGTCGGGTTTACTCGGCTCATCACGACCACCAACCCTCCATTCTCTCTCTCTATCTCTCTCCTTCTTCTCTTTTTCTCCTTTCCCCATATCCTCGTTTATTCTTCTGCTGGAAGTCCAGCAATGGATGCCCAACACGCCCTGAGTTGGAACGGACTCGGCAGCGAGTCGAGTTGACTCAGAGAGTGCAACCATCATCTGCCCCTCTCTCTCTCTCTCTCTCTCTCTCTCTCTCTCTCTCTCTCATTCCTTTCTCTTCTTGCTCTCTTTCTGGTTCAGCAAGGCTCACTGAGCCCAAGCTCCACACCACTCAGGCTTAATGAGTCGAGTTCAGTCGACATGGCAGCAGCCCTCGCTGGTCCAGCGACTCAGTTGGGTTGGTGTAGATTCAGTGAACGGATCACACCTGGACGCCCCCTCTCTGTTTCTCTCTCACCTTCCATTTCTTTCTCATTCTCTCTATGTCTGCTGGAAACATCCAGCATGGCCGTTGGGTTCGAACAGACTCAGTCCGATCCAAAGTTGTGCAACATCAGCACCCCTCGAGTCCTTTCCTTCTTCTTCTTTCTTTCTTCTTTTTCTTTCCCCCTCTCTGTCTCACCCTTTTACCTGCCTTTATGTCGTTCCAACAAACGCAAGACTCAGTTTAACTGAGTCCGAGCGAGTTAGCGATCTGATGAAGACGACATGGCCATCAATGGCGAAATCTCACCCGAACAGTTTTCCTCCATTCTCTTTCTTCCAAATAGCTCTGATGGACTTTAGGGAGCTTGGGGAAATTCCAAATCGAAGCTTCAGTTGGGTTTCTTCAATGGGTTAGGAGGGAGGAACTTACGGCTGATTTTTCTCTTCCATTCTCTTTCTTATACAACAAACCTAGCTTTGAAGGGCTAGGATTTCATCTCACGGACAGATGAGATGGAAGGATGAAAGGGCACGTGAATTAGGGGTGCACATTGAACCGTAGAACCGTGGAACCAGACCGGAACCGACCAAACGGTCCGGTTTGGTCCGGTTCTAGAGTGCACCGGTTCCGGTTCCGGTTCCAAAAATCAAAGAACCGGTTACATCGGTTTGGTTCTCAGTTTGGGGGTATGTAGAATCGAACTGAACCGTGAACCGATCCGTAGAACCAAACCATGGAACCGAAACAAGAACCCTTTGATTGTTTCCATATTTGACCCATGATTTATGGTTTATAATGCACTATTTAATTATTTTCATAAATGTATTTTTGCACACCTTATACAATATCTAAATCATTCATCAAATGGACCATAACATGGATGAACATGGGCTAGATAATAAAATTAAACACGCAATTGGGCTAGATTATAAAAAGCCCAGAACCATGGATCCGATCCGGAACCGAACCGGTTTTAACGGTTCGGTTACGGTTCGATTCTAGGGTGCCAACGGTCCAATTCCAGTTCCGAATATCCTAGAACCATTAGGAACGGTTCGGTTCCGATTTCACCCCAGAACCGGACCAAACCGACCTGTGTGCACCCCTAACGTGGATTGCCAGCATGTAAAGGCAAGAAAACCAAACTTTCCGTTTTTTGAAAGAGGATGGTTGCACCCAGCCCGCTTGCGCCTGTGCTTGTGCATCCATGCGTGCATGCCAACGGGTGAAAGTCTGGGGTTTCGGTCTGAATCTCCCGCTCTCTAAGATTGACGGTCCGGATTGTGAGATGGGACCAAATGGTGGGCCACGTCTCGATCAAACAAGGGAGAGAAAAACCAAACCGTTTGAAACGGCCGCAGGCGGGGAAATTCCCATTTTCGGACGAGCGTGGGTCAGCACTGGTTTGACTGTCATGAAGGTCAGGTGCGCACATGATGAATGTGGGGCCCACTATAATGAATCCAACAAATCTTCTCTGTTCATTCATTATGTCCGCCTGATTTAAGACCCAGCCCAAAGGATGAGACGTATCCTTCTTTTTTTTTTTAGGTTAGCTTGTTAGTACACACCCATGTTAGTACACACACTCCATGTTAGCCACCCCCACTAGGGATCGATATAAATTGAGATGTATCCTTAACTTAGCTGGACCATATAAATTGAGATATGGCCATCGGCGACAATAATCGTCGATCTGACGACGATATGTGGACCAATCATGCATTGTGGACTGTTCATCTAACTAGCAAGTCACTTGGGGACACTATTTCATTTACATTAATGTTACCTTGCACTGATGGGCCACGTCGTCTTTGTGTTTGGGTTCTATTTATGGGTTCACGTCGATCTGATGATCGGGTCGATCCCAATCTGACCATCAACGATCAAAAGGTCCTAATGAGCCATTTTCATGTTCAAGACTTATCACTGTCTAATTCATAATATTAATTTTAAATTTTATTTTATTTTATTATTATTATAGGGATATACATTTTGTCATATTATGATCCCATTCTATAAGTGATTAGAACTACTCATCTCATGATTTTCTATTATTAATATTTAGCCATTATTACCTATACATTGTTATTTACGTATCTTCATTTATTTACTTATTTATTTATTTATTTTATTATTATTATTATACTTATATGTAGGATGTGAGACTACCATTACACATAATTTAGCTACATACCTTAATATTAGGATTACTTTACATTAAAGTGAGCTACGCTACATAAATCTCTAATTTCCAACTCATGATTTACCGGGCATTCAAACAATCCAATGATTGGATTTAGGCCGGAATGACCATGAACGTTCACCTAAGATATGCTTGCATTTATATTAAATTAGATTACATAGTAACACTCAAGTACTAAAAAGTATGGGGTGTTACACCCACTATAATGTTTATGTTCCATATAATCTGTTCATAAGATCATGCATACCGTGATGAAGAGGAAAAACAAATATTATATTGGTCCAAAACTTTAGTGGCCCCAAAAGGGTTTAATGGTAGACGTCCAATCCCTCATTTTTTGCAATATGGTCCCCTTGATCTTTGGACCTGTATTATTTTTCGGTTCAAGCCTTACAACGACCTCACCAGAAGAATGGACAATTTGAATGGAAGCGGATTGGCTGGTGTACCAGGCACCAGCTGTATAGCTGTTTTAGGTATGTGTCGTGCCAGGACGAGCACTGACACTGACGCTCCTGGAGCTCCGAGTTGTACGGACGGTTTAAAGGAGATCAAAGTTACATGGCCCCACAGTGATGTATTTATTATATCTTCACCGTTCATCTATTTTTAAAGATCATTTTAGAGCATTTTCTAAAAAATGATTCTTTTTCAAAAGATCATCTGGACCACATCACAAATAGTAGCAGAGATAATAATTTTCACTATTAAAAAATTCATAGGGCCCACCGTAATGTTTATTTTCCATCCAATATATTCATAAGGTCACAAAGACATGATTTAAGAGGAAAAATAAATTTCATATTGATCCAAAACTTCTATTACCCAAAAAAGGTTTCAATGGTAGACGCTCAACCCCAACTGTCTTTTGCAGTGTGGTCCAATTGGTAGTTAGATCTATCTTATTTTTCTTCTCAAACTTTAAGATGAGCTTACCAAATGAATGTACGGTTTGAATATAACACATACCTCATGATAAGACCCATGGAATTTGCTAAGGTCGATGCAGCAGCCATATAGCCAGTGTGAAAAACGCCCGCCAATCCGCTTCCAAATGGAGACGGATTGGCTACTCCCCCTGACACCTGCCCAGCGGGTGGTTGTCGGTGCTCTATGGCTCCCACCGTGATGTATCTTTTTCATCCATTCTGTTCATTCATTTTTACCTATCATCTTATAGACTAATAAAAAAAATAATAAGGATATAAATCTTCGGTGGACTACACTAGGAAAACAATAATGATTAGATATCCACCATTAAAATCCTTCTAAGGCCCACTGTACTGTTTATTTGACATCCAATTTGTTGATTAGGTCATAAAGACCCATATGAAGGGAAAAAATAAATATCAGCTTGATCAAAAATTTTAATGGCCCACAAAACGTTTTTAATGGTCGACGTTCATTCAACACTGTTTCCTGTAATGTGGTCCGGAGATTTATACATACCTCATTTTTTCTTTTACAGTATAAAATGATCTATAAAAATATATGAACGGCATGGATGAAACACATTCATCATGGTGGGGCCCACAGAGCGCCGACCACCAGGCAGGGGAGTAGCCAATCCGTTTCCCTTCCAATTTGGATATAACACATACCTCATGATGGGACCAGATAATTTGGTGACGTCAACCCACCAGCTAAGTCGGTGGTGTATGGTACACCAGCCAATCCGCTTCCTACATACACACCATGTTGGCCCCACGCACAACTAACAGTGGGGGACCCCACCCAACTGTCTGGTCCAGTGTTTCGTACCCGAGCTTGGAATAGCCTTATTTTTGGGTGAGGCAGCACACCTGACGTACTGGGCCCACACCCATTTCCTCAAGTGGCGCTTGTTTAGAGGTAAGCACGCCTGCGTATGACTACACCAGTTTCCGAGTAGAATAGGTGCGGCCCCGGCCTCACCAAGATGGTGCGAACCTTGCCGTGGGGCCCACCTTGATGTATTTATTCTAAATCCACACTGTTCATCCGTTTTTCCATATTATTTTAGGGCATGAGACTAAAAATGAAAAAAAAAAATGCAAATCCCGTGTGGACCAAACTATAGGAAGCCATTAAAAGTTTCATAAGGCCCACTGTAATGTTTATTTGCCATCCTACTCGTTGATAAGGTCAAATAAACCTAGTTGAAGGGTAAAATAAATAAATACCAGCTTGATCCAAAACTTTTGTGGCCCACTAACGGTCAATCACAACTGCTTCCTATGGTATGGTCCACCTGAGGGTAGCCAATAGACGTTGAATGCGTAATAGGCATTCTGAAAAAGTACTCTTTAATGAGAGCGTAAAGCCGGACACTGCTCACCTTGTTAATTGCTCAAATACTCGTCTTTGTTTTCCAGCTCGTACTAGTCCTTCTAATCAGTACCAAATGTCCTGGAAAACTTCTGCATGCAAGATGTCAGCATGAGTATATTTTCATTTCTTTTATCTGCATCGTACATTTAAATTGCAATCTCCTTTCCTGGCACTTAGATTGTAGCCAGTTGCTACAGATGTACATGGGGCCTGTTTGGTTTTTCAATTTATTATCAAATGCAAATGAAACATTATCATCATTTTTAGGTATTTGTTTAGACAAGAATTATAGCACGTAGATTAAAAATTAAATACACTTGCCTAAATGCAGATAAACGATGGTAAAAGCAGAATCATGAAAAGTTCAATCTGTTTGAAATATAAGATAAATTTCACCTCCAATTTTGCACGAAATTCAAATTTGTAAAAACTAAAAATTCTATAGCCCCAATATGATGTATGTGCTATATCTACTCCATCCATTCATTTTCTTACATCATTTTAGGGAATGGGTCAAAAAAAGAGTCAGATCCAAAGCTCAATAGGACCACACTACAGAAAACAGCGGGTTTATTGGTGGGTGTCATTGTTTCCACTGCTTCCTTTTTGTGGTCTACTTGAACTTTAGATTTGCACCACTTTTAGGCTAATGTCATAAAAATAACATGGTAAAATGAATGGGCAAAGTGAATAAAAAACATACATCAAGGTGGGGCCACATAATTTTGCCCCAAAGCAACCATACTTGTGTCATGCAAATCTTAATAACCCTATCATGTGAAATCTCTCACGAGGAAATACATATGTGAATAATTATTACTTATTTACACTAAATTATTAGAAATTACATCCAATCAAACACCGAGGGTGTGTTTAATTTTCCAAACCCTGGTAAATATATTGCAAATTAGGTAATAATTATTTCCCTGAGTAAGTACAGCGGAGACACCCATGCCTGGTCTTATGCTTGCTTTTTTTTAGCGTTAAAACCGAGGACAGTCAAATACATGTGGGGTTTACTGTGATGCTTGTTGGTTATACACACCGTCCTTCTGTAAACCCAGTTGAAATTAGGGCATGACCAAAAAGATGAGGCACATCCAAAGCTCAAGTGGACCGCACCACAAGATTAGGGAATCAAACACCTACCTTTAGAAATTTCTTGGGCCCCTGTTTCCTTTGGTGTTGGCCACTTGAGTATTAGATCTTCTTTTTTTGTCTCATGCCTCAAAATGTTATGCTAAAATGGATAGATGGTGCAGAAATATCATATATATCATGGTGGGACCCAAAATTTTAAACCAGTCCTTTGGACAAGTTTTCGAAGCAGAAATACAAGTACAGTTTCCAACAGAGTAGAAAGAGTAATAATAACTTATTTGCAGGGCATTTACATTGGATTTGGAAAATCGAATAGCCCCTAGAGTGAGTAGGTAAATAAGTTATGATCATTACATTTTTCATATCATAAAAATTATAATTTTTATATTAATTTTCGTATGAAACAAGTAATGTAGCAAAAGTATCATTGTAGTCAAATTAATATAGGTACAACACAAAATTACATAAATAATTATTACCCATTTATAGCCATTTAGCATTGTAATTGCAAAATCAAATAGGCCCTCCGAAAAAGAAACATATTTGAAGCATTTCCACCTTTCCACCTAAGATTGTTCCCATTTTTCCTTATAAAAAGATATTTAAATGGTATTGTTGTTGCCAGTTCAATCAAACAAGGCCACACATGTAAGTGATGGCGTAGATTAGTTGTTCATGTGAGGATACGATGCACGGGCATGCTAGAGTGTAGTCAACTTAAAGGTTATTTTAAATATCATAAAATTGGCATTGGTTAGCCTTATTTTGTTTATCTGCACATTCTTTGTTTATTTGAGAAGCACACAAATCTAAAGACCGGTAAAGAAAAAGTTCTTAATGCACGTTCTTTGTTCATTTGAGAAACATACAAATCTAAAGACTGGTGAAAGAAAAAGTTCTTAATGCACGTTCTTTGTTCATTTGAGAAGCATATAAATCTAAAGATAGTGAAAGAATAAGTTTTTAAGTTTGTAAACTCACGTCTATTGTTAGAAGGTAAAAAGAACTCATTTGGAAGGACTAATCCGTACCTTTTTACAAATCGCTTGAAAAAGTGTATTACAACAAAGTAATAATCAAATAGGGAAATAAACGAAAACAAAAACAAAAGATAAATGCTTGATTCATCTATGAGAACAGACGATCAAAGTGGATTGTAAGTTGGATATGACCGAATTGGTGTGATCAACCAAATTGGAACTCAGTTAAATATGATCATAAAACTTAAGGTTAAGAATATTTACTTCTACTCCTAAGGTATTATAGCAGGAGCCGCTATGCAATAACTATCTATGCTAAAACTAGGCTAAACTAAGAAAAGATAAATATAAAGTAAATAGGCTTGTTTGGTATGGGGCCTCAAGCGCTTTTTCGTGTGCTCCTTGTATACCTTATTGATGTAGTGAAACCCCTTGTTGGGCTTCATTATTGGTATGGATCATTCACGCTCACGTCGGAATTCTGGATATGGGAATTCCCTTTCTTGATCCAAAACTGGAGGCTTACATTAGGAAGAAAATACTCCAATCAAATCTGGACTTGCTGGCTTCATAGATCTTCTTTTTATACCTGATCATTCGCAGAGATATTTGTGGCCCACTAAAGATCAGGCATAGGATACCAAGATTCATTTGATGAAGATAATCAAGCCAAGTGTAAGGCCCGTATCCTAATCAGTACCGTTTCTTAGGGTCTCGCGATCCTCCCGGTCGAATTTCGGCAACCCGCGACCTGTAATCAGCGTTTGCACGCGACCTTAAGTCGCATCCCGAAGATCTGACTCGGCTCGACTTGAAACTTGTACCCTAACAATCGCGCCGTCACCGCGGTTCCAACGCCGTGTCTCGCGCGCTGATACGATACCCAGGCCAAGAGTTGTGGGCCGGCATTCATTTTAAGAAAAACGCCGCGCGTTATGTATTTTGAGAGAATCTCTACAACCCATCATATCAATCAATCAATCACTAGTCAAGTACACATCCCATCAGACCCATCCCTCTCTTACACAAGCCATCCCCAAAGTCAACCCTTTCTTACAACACCCATCCCTCTCATCCCATCTTTCTTACGACACCATCCCTCTCTCCCATACATCACTCCGTCCCATCCCATTCTCCAACAAATCCCAAGCAACTATGAGAGAAAAATTCTAAGGAAAGAAAAGAAGCCAAGAGAGGCCCACTTCCCTACTCCAAAAGCTCTCATCTCCAACATTCAATCTTCATCGTCCACCCTTAAAGAGCGAGCTTAGGAGCCAATGAGTCTAAGGAGCTAAAGAAGGAGTGATATAGGTGGGTAATTTTAGGATATCCACTGTTGATTTCCATTTAAGGGCCCACTTATGATGGGACCCACTTTGATGTATGTGTTGTGGTCAAAGAGGGACCCATAGTGGCGGGGTCCCTCCACTACGCCGATCTCTCTCTCTCTCTCTCTCTCTCTCTCTCTCTCTCTCTCTTTATGATGGAATGTGACCCACCTAACCTTGACCGTCCTGCTGGTGGGGCCCTTGTATGTGTTATATCCATACCGCTATCCATTTGACAGGTGTGTGGGGCCCACCCCGCATGTGCAGTACATGTGAGATGGGACCCACCTTGATGTACGTGTCCTATCTCCACACCGTCCATTTTTGGACAGTCCATGTGTGCCGTACCTTGATGTATGTTATTCATCCAGGTCGTCCAAGGCCTGGACACTGGACAGCAGTTATATAAAAAATATATATAAAAATAATAAATAATAATATATATGTGGTGGGCCCCACATGGGACCCAACCAATGTGAAGTGGATTGGCTGGTCTACCACCACACCAGCTATATAGCTGATGTACTGGCATCAGCATGGACGTCTGATCAGGGGTGGGGTCTGATCATCCAGACCGTTCATCTATATGAACCCCACCTCCTATCAGCGGGTGCAATGACACCAGCAAGTTCTGTGGACCCCACCATGATGTAAGGGTCTTATCCACACTGTCTAGCATCTTGGATGGGTGGGACCCACCCCGTATGTATTGTATCCTCACCGTCTAATCTCTGGATGGTGATTGGCTAGATCACCTCACACCAGCTATATAGCTGGTACATTGACATCAGCAAGTGGGCTGATCATGAGGCATGTGTTATATCGTCACCGTCCATCTGGACGTGAGGCATATCCAAATATTTGGTGGGCCACGTGTGTGGGACCCACCATGATATATGTATTTTGTATTCCCCCACACCGTCCACCTGTTTTGCATCCACACCGTCCATCCAATTGGTAAGCTTGTCTTAATGCCTGGGACTAAAAATGAGGCAGATCCATGTATCAGGTGGACCACACTGCAGAAAATAGTGGAGGATTGAACGTGTAAGACCCGTATCTTAGACCGTACTGTTCCGTAGGCTTCCGCGGTCCTCCCGGATGAATTTTGACAACCCTCGACCTGTATCCGAAGTTTGTGCGCAAGGTCGGCTTAACCCAAAACTTGTACCTTAGTGACCACGTCGTCACCGCGGTTCTAACGCTGCGACTCACGCACTAATCCGATACCCGAGCCTGAAGATATGGGTCCACGTTCATTGCAAAGAAACGTCGCATGTTGTGAATTTCGAGAAAATCTCTACAACATGTCACATCCATCAAGTCAAGTACATTACCCATACCCCATCCCACATCACCCTATCTTAAGTACAAATGACCACTCCCACTTTTCCCATAAGTCAAACTCTCTCTCTCCCTACCCATCACTCTTTTACCAAAATTCAAACATGCCATACCATCCATATCCTTTTCTTACAACACCCATTCCACTCACCCATTTTCATCCCATCACTCTCTCTCTCTCTCCTTCTCATTCCATTCCAAGCTTCCATGAGAGGAAATCTCTAAGGAGAGAAGAATGTAAGAGAGGACCCATTTTCCTAACCCCTTATCCAACCATCCAACCCTTCAAAATTCATCTTACTCCCTTAAACAAGGATCTAAAGGAGGCCATAGGTGGGTGATTTTATTATTTGAATTATGATTTGAGGGCCCACATATGTGGAACCCATATTAATGTATTTATTGTATCAAAGAGGGGCCAATAGTGGCGGGGTCCCTCCATTACCATCTGATCCCTCTCTCCATCTCTCTCTCTCTCTCTATTTTTATTTATTTATTTATTTATTGTACCCACCTGATGAATGGATTAGATCCACACCATCTAGCCATGGACGGTGGAGATCCATGAGCATAAGGGTTATATCCACTCTGTCCAGATTGTGGACAGTGGAAACCCCACCATGATGTGCTATCCACACTGTCCTTCCTGGACGAGCCTGGGTGAGAGGTAGGTGCAAATATCAGCTTGAATGGTGGGCCACCACGTGTACCCACCTGATTTACCTATTGCATCCACACCATCCAGACTTTGGGGTCTGGACAGAGGCAAACACAAATACTGGCTTGATACAGGTCAGGTGTGCCACACTGCTGTGGACCCCACCTTGCAATGCTTTGTATATTCAAGCTGTTTGCCATTTGGACGGTGCCATGGGACGCATCGTGATCCGCCAGTTTCATCCACCGGTCCATCCACCTGACAGCAGGTGGGACCTACCACGATTGTATGTGTTGCATAGATAGACGGTGAAAACCTTGCAACTGGGGACTGCTGTGTACGTCAGTAAGTGTTGGGACCCAACGTGATGTGTGTGGTCTGCGCACACCGTCCATCTACTGGTGGGGCCCTAACCATGACGTATATGTTATATCCTAATCGTCCATCTGTCTGGACGTGGGCCCCACATCAGCCATTGGCTACTGTGTACGTCAGAAGGTCAGGTGGGCCCTGACGATGATGTATGGGTTTTACCTGCACCGTCCAGCAGGTCTGGACGGTGGGTACCCACCATGGGATATGTGTCTTATTTCCCACCGTACATTTGTCTTGGGTGGGGCCCACCTTATGATGTGTTAGGCACCTTGGCCATACGTGGCCATCATGATTCGTGTGAATCCACACCGTACAGATGCCCAGAGGTCTGGACGATAGATCTAACCTCCCTCCTTCTCATATATCTATATATATAATATTATATTATATAGTATAGTATATATATAGAATATTTAAATAATATTTTTATGGGCCCCACATGGGACCCACCTTTGTTGTTGGTTGGCTGACTAACGTACCTACAACAGCTATATATATGCTGTATTGCTGTGAGCACGTGAGGTGTTGTATGGCTCATGGTGTATTCCATCTGACCGTTCATCTATTGTGGGCCACGCTCCTGGGCCCCACCATAATGCATGTGTTGTATCCATACCGTCCATCTACTGGACGCTGGTCTGCTGGCCCAGCGATTCAGCAGCATGGATGCCAGGTATGGCCCCCATGACGTTTTCAATCTGCACCGTCCATGTAGTAACCCACCATGATGCAGGTGTTATATATACACTCCAGGGCGGTGGGACCCACTGTTGATGGATGTGCTCCATCTAAACTGTCCATCCATTTGGTGAGCTAGTCTCAGGGCTTGAGGAGAAAAATGAGACAGATTCAGTTGTCAGGTGGACCACACTACATAAAATAGTGGAGTGAACGCCTACCATTGAAACTCCTTTTGGGTTACAAAAGCCTTGGATCAATATGATATTTGTTTCTCCCCAGGTCCTTGTGACCATGGGATAGTCTAGATGGAAATTAAAAGTTGTGGTGGGCCCACTGGAAGTTGAAAGTGGGAAGTTAGTATCACCACTATTAGTTGTAGTATGGTCCAGATTATCTTTAGACATGATTCATTTTATTATTTAATGCTCTATAATGATCTCTGTTGATGGATGATTGGCGCAGCCCATTCGATCAGTTAATTGATTCGGCCTGATGTAATATATGAGACCCGATGTTGATGCCCACTTGGATGTAAATGAGGCCCACGTGATTAGGCCCACTTTGATGTATTTTGTGGCCCATCCGTCAAGCCCACTTTGATGTATTTTGTGGTCCATTCAAGGTGCCCACCTTATTATACTTATGATCCATCTGTGAAGACTACCTTGATATATTTATGGGGCTCATATAGTGTGGCCCATTTGATATAGTCGAGGCCCCATGCGGTACAGCCCATCATGATGTGTGTTAGGCCCATGAGATGTGGCCCACTGTGACGTGTATTATGACCATATAATACGGCCCACAGTGATGTAATTGTGGCCCATATGACGGGGCCCAATGTGATATATTTGTGGCCCATATGATGAGGCCCACTATGATCTATTCGTGACCTATGGGCAAGGCCCATTGTGACATGTATTAGGCCCATGGGTTGTAGCCCGTGTGATATATCTGAGGCCCATGTGCAGGCCCCACCTGTTGTGTATTTATGGCCCATTTAGTGAGGCCCATTGTGGTGTGCATTATGTCGTGGGATGAGGCCCATTGTGAAGTATATCAGACCCTTGTGTGAGGCCATGGGCCCACTGTACACTTAGCTCTATGTGGGCCACTTCTTGGGAGCAATGTTGGTTAAATGTCCATATTGATGGGCAATAATGGTTAAATGTCCATATTGTGATCTTCCCTTAGGTCCTTGTTAGAGTGATTATCGATTGATCCCGATCGACGTAATCGATTTGCCGATTCTGATTATTGATTGATTCCGATTGTCATGACCGATTATCAATCGAGGCTAATTATCGTGGCTGATTATCGATTATGATTGTTGTGGTCGATTGACCGATTACCGATCGAGGCCGATTATCGTCGCCGATTGCCGATTATGATTGTCATGGCCGATTGATCAATTATCGATCGAGGCCAATTATCGTGGCTGATTACCGATTATGTTTGTCATGGCCGATTGACCGATTATGATTATCGTGGTTGATTGACCGATTACCGATCGAGGCCGATTATTGTGGCCAATTACCGATTATGATTGTCATGGCCGATTGATCGATTATCGATCAAGGATGATTATCGTGGCCGATTACCGATTATGATTGTCATGGCCGATTGATCGATTATCGATCGAGGTCGATTATTGTGGCCGATTGTCGATTATGATTGTCGTGGCCGATTGGCCGATTATCGATCGATGCTAATCATCGTGGCTGATTGTGGATTCCGATTGTGATGTATATTCTGCCCGTGTTTGAGGCCCATTGTGATGTATTCATGGCCTAGGATGCATGACCCATTGGGGTGCATTTGAAGGCTAGGCTATGGAGCCCATTATGATGTATGATAGGCCCATAAGAAAGGCCCATTGTGATGTATTCATGGCCTAGGATGCATGACCCATTTGATGTATTCGAGACCCATGTGTAGGGCCCACACGTCATGTATTTGAGGCCCATGAGCAGGGCCCGCCTGTTGTGTATATGTGGCCCTTGAGTAAGGCCCACTGTGTTGTATATTAGGCCTTTGTGTGAGGCCGTGGGCCCATTATATGTTTGGCTCTATGTGGGTCATTCCTTGGGGGCAATGTTGGTTAAATGTCCACATTGTCGAGGTCGATTGTCGATGCTGGTTGTTGACACCGATTATGAGTATGTAACAGCATAGCATCATCATACATGCCCATACGCATCATCTGCGTGTTTGTTATGAGATGTGGTTGACCATTGCATACGTCATTGGGCAGGTTGTTATGAGACTCCCCGATAAGCGGAGGTTATCTCACATGAGTGCACGGTATGCGCACGATTGATGCATGACTGGATTGTATGACTCATGCATCTTGCATTGTGTGCCCTAGCGACATCAGGGCCGTAGCCTCCACAGACATATCGTGGATGGTCAGATGGGACACCGAAAATGTTTGGTTCTAGCATACGGGCGCCATGGATGTCCCTGGGTGAAAATTCCTAAACCTCCGAGGCCACGAGACGCCCCAACGTCGAGATCGAGTGGATACATGAGTGCCCGAGTACCGAATACGGGGAGGCTGCGTCTCCCACTGTGTCGTGGTATGTTGGGAGGGGGTGTGGCCTTACCCGCCCGAGGGTAGGGGGCATTACTAGGCTGAGTTTGACCAGCTCGTGAATGGGTCCGCTATCGACGTGCCGGATAGGTATTGGCAGACTATTGGCCAGGCGGATAGTGAGGTTTCTTACGCTCACTTGGACTGTGCTGCTAGGAGAGAGACAGTGCCATTTGGAGTGTACTAAATCCCAGCGATGATCCCAAAGAGGAACTGTACTGATATGTGGATTTACTAAGCAGGAGTTGCATAATCATTCATGCATTCATTCATTCACTATCCACTCGGGTTGGTGGTGCGCAACTATTTGTTACGTGTGCCCTCGCAATGGCCAGGATTTCGGTTGGGGCGCGCTACTAACCTGAGATCAGGAGTTTACCACATTGAGTCTGACTATCCAAATTTAGGTATGGGACTGGTTTGGATAGAAGTCCCTTGTGATGGACCCCATAGCCTGCGATACTACGTACTATCATCCCGACTTCACACTCCAGTATGGTCATTCCATTCGCACCGCATATTGCATGACATTCGCGGCATACGACATTTTGGGTTATTTTATCTCTGCATTTATATGGTCTAGGTACGGATGACGCTATTTTTGTTACTCATTAGGAATGTAGATTGTATTGCATCCTCTGCATCTGATATTTGGCTATCTATGATTCATCATTTGCATAGTTGTTCTACATTACATATTCTGACATTGATTGACTCATGGACTTGTCCGTATTTTCACTTACTCTGTTATCATATGATTTATGATCTTGTCAATATTCCGTTTACTATGATAATTCATGCTCTTATCAGTATTTATGCTTATTTTGACATTATATAATTTATGGATTACCAGTGCTTTCGATATTGTATGATCCATGGACTCGTTAGTACTTTCGCTTAATCTGATTACTCTGATATTGAATACTTGGCACTTACCTTGTGCACACACTTACACCACCCTCTAAGCTTTCTATAAGCTTATGCACGATAGATGCTTGCAGGTGATGTTAGGTTGCAACAGTGTTGAGCTTGGAGCGTGCGGCGGTCTTCTGGTGCTTGATTTTAGATTTATGTATTTCCCTTTCAGCATTGTACTCAAATGATTATATTAGTGGATATGCGATGATGATGTTGCCTTTGTGAATTGGGTAATCTTGTGGTTATGCTTATTACGAGTTAAATGTATAAAAAAATCCTCCTTGTAGGATTCAGGATCGGAATATGGCGTATGGACGCTAGGAGCCGAGAATGGGATACTACGGAGGTGTCGGACCGGATTCGGCAATCGGGATTCGGCAGATAGGCCACTAGTTCAAGGATTTCCATAAACACCATTAAATATCGCAAGTGGCAAAACAAGCCGAGCACTGTGTCAAAAGTAATTACACATGTAAAGTGAAATATTCAAGACTTATTGCATGTTTATATGTGAATATAAATCTAAGCATCAGTCATTATAAAGAATTACTCAATTAGAAACTAGCATTTATGTAACGCCCTGAAATTCGGGGGTCGAGCATAACTCAGCTCCCGAGTTCCAAAACATCACTTATGCAACATATTTAATGATGGATGTATGTTGTCTGTATTAGTGCATAAAACATGGAATAGATTAAGCCAAATAACAAATATAATCCAGGGATAAGTGAAGAATGCAAGCGGAAGACTTATAGAAATATATGTGTACATGTGCAAATCCCTGAAATACATATACATACCAGGTCGTACTGACAAGTGTTGCTATCAAAATTACAAGTATCAAATTACATCATTTAATTCCCAAAAGAAATCCCAGCATCCCGCGCATCAGAACAAGGCTCACTAGAACCCGTCTGAAAACTGCATAAAAAATAAAGCAGCCTCATCATCCTCGATCTCCGGCTCTGCCTCAAAGGTTGCATCAACATCTGCAACATCAACAACTAAGACAGAGTCTGGTGGGTGTTTAACACCGCCCCAGAACGTGGGAGTGAGTGATCAACTCAGTGGAACAATAAAGCACAGGTTAATATGTTATCAATTCAATCAAACATGTCCTAAGTACTCTTGTTAATGCAAGGATGTATGCAGAATGATGCGTGCCCTCGCGCGTACACCCTCAGCGTCTTCATCTTACGTTACGCATGACATCGCCTCAAAGTGCGCCACGTCTACAAAGCACATGCAAATGCGGTGCATGAACATGATTACCAAGTTGTTATTAGTCCTTTTCATACAGCAGGATTGGGAAGCTAAGGTACCTTCCTCATATCACCATCCAAACAGTGATCCATTCTAGGGTCGTCAGTCCTAGGCATCTCATACGATCATATGGTTTGAGGTCGTTGCAAAGGGCTCGTCACCAATCAATGCACGCCTATCATACCTTCGTCACCATAATAAGGTTCGTCACCTCAATACGGTATCCAGGCATGCTCGAGGTCACTACAAAGGGCTCGTCACCAATCAATGTAGGCCGACAGCACGAATATAGTGTCCCATACCACCATAATCGGCTGACGAGTTTAGTTGCTCACTGGTCACTACGGGGAGGCTCGTCACCCCAGCGTAGGCCGAAAGCTCGACCACGGTGTCCCATACCACTATGTCCGGCTCATGAGTCTTAGCGGATCAAGGTACCATGGTTAACAGAATTTTGTTGGTAAGTTCGGTACCCTAGATTCAAACAGTAGCGTCCATACATGGTGAACATACATCGGACAATCGGGTTACTTGACGAACTCGACTAGCACGAGCGCACGTTGGGTTGAACGACATAGAGTGCGCAAACACTCCGCGTGGCCAAACCACTGCCGACAACTCTAATACGACTCGGGTTCGTCTAATCACGTCCTACGTGGCGAAAGCAACCTCAACCACGAACTTAAGGCCGATTACCGATTTCCTGGACTATTCATAGTCCCAAGCACATTCCACTATAACAGATATTGATATCAGCAATTTAGAATAGTAATGGAACAACAACTCAAATCATATGGTACATGAGCATTTAAACAATATCAACTTAACATGGATTCTCACATAAGTAATACTTGAAATTAAACAACAAGGAATGTAACTTGCATGTAGGAAATCATATACACTAGTGGGAGAGTTGAGAATCACTTCTTAACGCCCATACTAGATTGATATATCACACTTTAGATCATTCAGACATTTCTACAAACACTTAGAATACATAATACAACATACATGACGTATGTTGAAATACACACATTTGGACAATTCCTTTTACCAAGTAGTTGTCGCACATACAGTTAGCATAAGTATACGACAAATAATCATGGCAATCACATGTTCATATTTTATACGTATACGGCACTGTATACATACACATAGAATACACAAATCTCAAAATAACACATGCATATCAGGAACGCAAAATAAACATAACATTTGGCATGTGAAATCTCATCCATAACAAGAATAAACCATTAGCTAACATTGAAAGCCTTGAAAACCATAACCTATACGATTAAAGTTCGCACCTTAAGCCAGAAAAGAACACCGAACTGATTTCAGACGATATGTCTTTGTTAACGGCGACAGGACAACCTAAGGTAAAAATAGAAATGAGATACAACATCACAAAGACTATTCTAGGCTCTAACACAGATTAGGGTTAGGTTAACTTACCCAAAGATGAACTCAGAATCGTCGGAATAACGATTCAAAAGTGAAGGTTTAAGGATGAAGAAGAACAGGAAAGAATCTAAGATGATTCACCAACTTCTCTCTCACTTTCTCTCTCTTTTCCTTTCTCTTTCTTAGCTAGGGTTAGGAAATTCGTATGGAAAAGAGAGTTAGGATTTTAAGGTCTATATATAGGCCTAACATTGATGAAAATAACCCCAGGGCCAAGGTATACTTAGGGTATAACCAAAACAAGCCTCTCTCGATCCAACGAAGCACTTCTGGTGGGCTTATGACCACTAAAGGTCGGACTTAAGCTCACTAACCATGGATCTAGGTCAAACTGAGTTTTCGTACCGACCGGATCTTCAGATCAGCCGTGGCGGACCACACTCAATTCAACGGTCACCGAATCTCGATCAGGTCCACAAGCACAAGGACATGCCTGGACCACCTTCCCTGATTAGAGGGTGAAATTGGGTTAGAATCCAACGGTCAGATTGCTTAAAATCATCGCGCAAGTGACATGACTCAGATTTCATAAAATCTTAATTAATTTCCAACCGTTCACACACTCTCCACTTCGGACTCAATCAAATTGACCCAGAACATCACATGGACTTGATTTTTGAGGTGATGGCCAAGTCTAACATAGTGACCGCAACAGCTTAAGATCATCGCTATCGGACTTTCGACGTGCGGTCCAGGTCCGATCCAGAACTTCCAAAAATTCCCAAGAGCAACTGGCTTTAGCGATGAATCCCAGATTTCAGAGTAACCTAGCGCTAACTATTCTACAGATTTTGAGTCATGCAGATCAAATTTAAAGTGATTGATGCAAATTTCACAAGCAATCGAGTTAGCGCTAATTACCCCAAAAAGCTTCTAAGGAAAACAGAGGTAGTACTCGGGTCTTGGCACAAAAATTTTCGGGTCATTACAATCTACCCCCCTTAAAGAAAATTTCGTCCTCGAAATTCATACCTTCTCATATTCCTCAAGGATCTGAGGGTAGCTCTTCCTAACCTCAGCTTCAGATTCCCAAGTAGCCTCTTCCTCACTATGATGCGTCCATAGCACCTTCACAAGAGGGATAACCTTGCTACGCAATACCTGCTCCTTCCTGTCTAGAATACGCGTCGGTCGCAGTACATATGTGGCATCCTCGCTCAACTGCATCTGCTCCCAACTGATAATATGTGAAGGATCAGGAACGTACTTCTTCAGCATAGAAACATGAAATACATTATGCACGCCCGCAAGAGGTGTGGGCAAAGCAAGGCGGTATGCTACCGCTCCCACTCGATCTAGAACTTGAAATGGACCAATAAATCTCGATGTAAGCTTTCCCTTCTTACCGAACCGCAGAACTCTCTTCATTGGAGAGACCTTCAGAAATACATGGTCTCCAACCTCAAACTCAAGCGGTCGACGCCTCGTATCAGCATAACTCTTCTGCCTACTCTGGGCTGTCAGAAGTCGACGTCGAATGATGTCAACTTTCTCTGAAGTCGCCTGCACCAACTCCGGGCCAATCAAACTACACTCGCCAACTTCTGCCCAGCAATGCAGTGCTCTACACGGGCGACCATACAACGCCTCATAGGGAGCCATGCCAATACTCGCCTGGAAACTGTTATTATACGCGAACTCTGCATACTGGAGACAATCATCCCAACTGTCCTTGAAATCCAAAACACAAGCTCACAACATGTCTTTCAGGACCTGATTCACGCATTCCGTCTTCCCATTTGTCTGCGGATGAAACGTGGTGCTAAACTTCAATTTCACACCCATCGCTTCCTGAATACGAGTCCAGAAGATAGATGTGAAACGCGTGTCTCTATCAGATATAATCTCCAAGGGAACTCCATGCAGACGTACAATCTCCTTGATATACAACCTAGCCAACTCGTCTGCAGAGTTTGTGACTCTGATCGGTAAGAAATGAGCCGACTTCGTCAATCGGTCGACGATCACCCAAATAGAGTCATATCCCTTCCTCGTTCTCGGCAACCCAGAAATAAAGTCCATAGAGATGAAGTCCCACTTCCATTCTGCTATGGGCATGGGCTGAAGCAACCCAGGAGGTCGGCGATGCTCTGCCTTGACCTGCTGGCACGTAAGACAACGAGAAACAAACTCAGCAATATGGACCTTCATATTGTCCCACCAATAAGATCTCCTCATATCCTGATACATCTTCATGCTACCTGGATGCATCGCAAGCTTAGAACTATGGCTAACTCGAGAACCTCCCGTCTCAAGTCAGGGATGTCAGGAACACATAACCGGCCACGAAATCGTAGGCCCCCGTTAGAACTAACACTCCAGTCGGAGTTCTCATCTGTACCAACCCGCTTTCTCACTTCACTAAAAGCTCATCATCTACCTTAGCTGCAACGATCTTCTCATCGATAAGGGGCTGTACACGAACGTGTGCGATAACCTTATACGGCTCTTCCACCGTAAGCTTCTGCTCAAAGTCTCGCACAAACTCCAACATATCCCACTCTGCTATCATCAGCGAAGCCGCAAACTCAATAGCCTTCTTACGACTCAACGCATCTGCCACAAGGTTCGCCTTGCCTGGATGGTAAGAAACATCGAACTTAAAGTCTTTCAATGTTTCCATCCATCGGCGCTGCCTCATATTCAAGTCACGCTACGTGAAAATATACTTAAGGCTCTTGTGGTCGCAAAAGAGCTCGAACTCCTCACCATAGAGGTAATGTCTCTAGAGCTTTAATGCGAAAATGACAGTTGCTAACTCCAGGTCGTGTGTAGGGTAATTCTCTTCGTGTTTCCTCAACTGCCGCGAAGCATAAGCGATCACCCTGTCCTTCTGCATAAGGACACAACCCAGACCAATGCGAGAGGCGTCAGTATATATAATATACTTAACCCCTTGCTCTGGCAATACTAGTACAAGGGCGGACGTCAACTTGTCCTTCAGCTCCTGAAAAGCTAACTTGGCCTTCTCATTCCAAGCAAACTTCAAATCTTTCCGTGTCAACTGCGACAACGGACTGGCAATCTTCGAGAAGTCTTAAATGAAGCGTCGATAATAGCCTACAAGACCTAGAAAACTCCTTACCTCAGTAACTAATCATGCTGCTTCCAGTCCTGCACTGCAGGTACCTTGGCAAGATCGACAGCTATCCCTTCCTTGGACACCACATGTCCCAGGAACTTGACTTCCTCTTTCCAGAAATCACACTTCTTGAACTACGCAAAGAGATGAATCTTCCTAAGAGTATCCAAAACCGCTCTTAAGTGCTCCTCGTGTTCTTCCTAGCTCACAGAATAAATCAAGATGTCATCGATAAAGACAATGACGAATCGGAACAAGAATGGCCGAAACACCCTGTTCATCAGATCCATGAACACGGCCGGTGCGTTCGTAAGACCGAACGACATCACAAGGAACTCATAGTGACCGAAGCTAGTCCTGAAAGCGGTCTTCTGCACGTCCTCATCCTTGACGCGCAACTGATGATACCCTGACTGCAGATCAACCTTTGAAAAGTACCATGCCCCCTTCAACTGATCAAACAGATCATCAATCCTGGGCAAAGGGTACTTATTCTTCACAGTTACCAGATTCAACCTGCGATAATCAATACATAATCGCAAGGAACCATCTTTCTTCTTCACAAACAAGACAGGTGCTCCCCAAGGAGACACACTAGGCCGAATAAAACCCAAATTCAGCAAACCATCTATCTGCTTCCTCAACTCCTCCATTTCACTCGGAGGCATATGATAGGTGGGCAAAGAAATGGGCGCCGCACCAGGCATGAGATCGATAGTAAAATCAATCTCACGCTGATGAGGTAATCCAGGGATCGACTCAAACACATCTTCAAACTCCCGAACTATCGGCGTGCTAATTAACGCCGATTCAGCCATACTCTCCAACAGAGAAGTATAATAATCAAGACGAAGATGGTAACTGACCTGAACTGGGAAAGTAACTGTCTCGCCCTCAGGTCCATGGATGGTCACCGACCTTGCTTCACAATCAATCTCTGCTCGTATCCTCGTGAGCCAATCCATACCCATAATAACATCATAATGATAAAGAGGTGTGACAAAGAAATCAACACGGATCGATCCACTACTCGGCCTCCTCGGGTCTATGAGAACTCGCAAATGTGGGAGGTCGTAAGCGCTGGAATCTCTCAAAAGTGTCGCTCGCACTGGCGCTCCAAGATGGGGGCATAGGTGAAGAAGGAGGAGTCGCCCCCACTGACTGAGCAAAGATGCCAGCCATGGAAGATAGGAACTGCTGCTGCTGCTGCTGAATCTGCTGCTGCTGCATCAACAACATCATCTGCTCAAACCTATTAGACGGTGGAGCAGACGAAGATGCACGGCTCGACTCAGGAACCGAAGGCGTGACTGGAGGAGCCATAGGTGTCGACCCAATACCGGCATGAGATGGGCCCGTCTGTGGATCCGTCTAGCTATCGTTCAAGGGAGGAACCCCGACAAGCGACTCAACGAAGGAGAGACGGGCCGAAGTCTTCGAACTCTTAGGAGGTATACCCTACATTCAATAGAGGATGCAACCTGTAAGATTCTACGTCCGCATAATCCATCCACACAGCATTCACAGCACAACTCCATAGATAAACAACATGCATTCCATTAAACAAAATTGTTGCAATACAAGTAGTGCAGCATTACATGAATCACGATAGGGAAAGCATGTGGACAACAATATCTAAGACTTCAAACAACAACAAACAACTTCCAACTACAAAAGCCAACAACGGCTACACACAGGAAGAAACAACAAAAGAAAGCAAAGGATGACTACAACGACAACTACTCGTTAGAATCAGGAGATGGAGGCAGGGCACCCTTATCCTGCAAGCAACATAGGATAGACTTCAGAGTTCGAGTCACCTTCTTAAACTTATGCTTCACAAGGCCTCGAAGATTCATAATATCTTGGCGAAGAACAGCCTGCCCTTCCTCAAGCCGAGCAATACGGGCATCTCTAGCAGCCTGATCTGCGCTCTGCTCTAGTGCCACAGGAGGAGAGCTCTCACTCGTATCCCGTGCCTCAACCTCTTCCTCGTCTGCTCTGTTTCTTCTTCAATCTCGGCTTCACCCTCGGCATAACTCTCATCCTCACCACTCTGTGACTCATCCTCACTCTCTGAGGGACGATGAGGACCAATCCCCATCTGCTTAAGGGTCATCAGATTAATATGACGAACAGGAACCGGCTTCTCTGCTCCAAGCCTATAGCCAAACTCATGAGCAAGCTTACAAATGAGGTGGCCAAAAGGAAGCGATTCGGTCCTCCTAGTCGAACGAGCGATAAGGATAATCTTATGTAAGATGTACGTCGGCACACACAACTTCGCTCCTTGCCCCACCTAATATAGAAAATCTACCATCAGGTGCGTACACTTGCTGCGGTTGCTCCACCTTGGATATACATTGAACGTACATATGTGGTGAAGCAAGTGGAAGTCGTCCGTCATGTTGGTAGCCAGAAGACTTCTATTAGGCTGCCATTCAACCAGACGACCACACAGGAATCGGGTGCGACGATCCCTCTCACGCATACTGTTCAAATTCTTCTCACTAGCATGCACCTCACCAAGTGGCACATTCAGGAGTCGGGATATCAAAGCGACGTTGACCGTGGCCTCTCGACTGTCACCACAAGGAATCTTGAACTGTAGAGCTTAAAGGGAAGGAACACAAATGTTAGCATAAAAAGCTCGAACAATACTTGCATTCACGCGATACTCACTCTCAAACAAGGGACACTAACCATCCCCTTCCAAACGCTCCAACAACAAAAACTCACCAAACAGCCGCGAATCAACATGAGCCTCAAAAAGGACTCTACAGCCTTCATAGACTCCATGCGATAACTCTGCCAACAAGGTCCTTCCAATGGGAGCTCGAGGATCAAGGTCCCACTTGGTCTGAAATTCACGAGCGGTGGTCGTGCTCGCGGCGGCACCTCTCGGCCTTCGTGCACGGGTTGGGCGGCTAGGCCCGGCTTCATCCACGGGTGCTCTCTTCTTCCCCATCAAAGAAAGAAGGAAGGAAATGGAAAAGATGGTCGTGATAAACTCAAAGAGGGCCATGAGAAATGAGAGAAAGAGAGAAATAGGAAGGATGGTGAAGCTTTCACACACTTGAGATCTTAAAGATGGATTTGGGAGCTCAAATGAGAAGAAAAGGAGATGTAAACAGCAATGGGGGTGAGGGTTTTAAGATGAGTTGGTTGGGGTGTGCACGAAAATGGAAGAAGAAGAAGATTTGGGGAGGATTTGGAGGAGTTTGGAGAGAAACTTGAAGGAAAGGAGAGCTAGGGAGGGTGAGTTGTGAAGGAAGTAGGGTTTAGAAGATGTTTAAACCAGCAAACCGTGGAAGGGTGGGCCACACTAGGCCATACATTCGTCGGCCTGAGCCGGCCCGCTGATCTGCGAGGCCTCGCCGAACCGGCGATGACATCGCCTGTCTCTGGACCGACCGGCGATGGCTCGCCGTTTGGGTGAGGTCCTCCTGGTCCCTTAGCTCCCAAAAGATGTGGGTCCCCCCTGGGCCCCACTGGAAATGCCCCGATCGGCCCCCTTGCTTGATTCGACGCCTATCGGGCCATTCGGGCAGAAATCTGATACAAACAGAGATTTCTTGAAGATTGAAGGGTTGAAATGGGATGATAAACCATCTAAACTCATTAATAGATGGTCTAAGAGAGGTGTGTGATCAGAAGAGAGCACAGACTCGATCTCATCGATCGTTTTAGTAAACTTTCGCCGATAGAAGCAACGGAACACAAACACACAAGCTACAATAAACTCGCACCCAATTACACTAAAGTGGCGACAGTGTGCGGTGTGTGACCATAACTCAAGTCCGGTTTAATCCAAACCATGCTCTGATACCAACTTGTAATGCCATGAAATTCGGGGGTCGAGCATAACTCAGCTCCCGAGTTCCAAAACATCACTTATGCAACATATTTAATGATGGATGTATGTTGTCTGTATTAGTGCATAAAACATGGAATAGATTAAGCCAAATAGCAAATATAATCCAGGGATAAGTGAAGAATGCAAGCGGAAGACTTATAGAAATATGTGTACATGTGCAAATCCCTGAAATACATATACATACCAGGTCATACTGACAAGTGTTGCTATCAAAATTACAAGTATCAAATTACATCATTTAATTTTCAAAAGAAATCCCAGCATCCCGCGCATCAGAATAAGGCTCACTAGAACCCGTCTGAAAACTGCATAAAAGATAAAGCAGCCTCATCATCCTCGATCTCCGGCTCTACCTCAAAGGTTGCATCAACATCTGCAACATCAGCAACTAAGACAGAGTCTGGTGAGTGTTTAACACCGCCCTAGAACGTGGGAGTGAGTGATCAACTCAATGGAACAATAAAGCAAAGGTTAACATGTTATCAGTTTAATCAAGCAGTAATGATAAAGCAGAACAGTCAAACATGTCCTAAGTACTCTTGTTAATGCAAATATGTACACCCTCAGCGTCTTCATCTTACGTTACGCATGACATCGCCTCAAAGTGCGCTATGTCTACAAAGCACATGCAAATGCGGTGCATGAACATGATTACCAAGTTGTTATTAGTCCTTTTCATACAGCAGGATTGGGAAGCTAAGGTACCTTCCTCATATCACCATCCAAACAGTGATCCATTCTAGGGTCGTCAGTCCTAGACATCTCATACGATCATATGGTTTCAGGTCGTTGCAAAGGGTTCGTCACCAATCAATGCACGCCTATCATACCTTCGTCACCACAATAAGGTTCGTCACCTCAATGCGGTATCCAGGCATGCTCGAGGTCACTACAAAGGGCTCGTCACCAATCAATGTAGGCCGACAGCACGAATATAGTGTCCCATACCATCATAATCGGCTCACGAGTTTGGTTGCTCACTGGTCACTACGGGGAGGCTCGTCACCCCAGCGTAGGCCGACAGCTCGACCACGGTGTCCCATACCACCATGTCCGGCTCATGAGTCTTAGCGGATCAAGGTACCATGGTTAACAGGATTTCGTTGGTAAGTTTGGTACCCTAGATTCAAACAGTAGCGTCCATACATGGTGAACATACATCGGACAATCGGGTTACTTGACGAACTCAACTAGCACGAGCGCACGTTGGGTTGAACGACATAGAGTGCGCAAACACTCCGCGTGGCCAAACCACTGCGGACAACTATAATACTACTCGGGTTTGTCTAATCACGTCCTACGTGGCGAAAGCAACCTCAACCACGAACTTAAGGCCGATTACCGATTTCCTGGACTATTCATAGTCCCAAGCACATTCCACTATAACAGATATTGATATCAGCAATTTAGAATAGTAATGGAACAACTCAAATCATATGGTACATGAGTATTTAAAGAATATCAACTTAACATGGATTCTCACATAAGTAATACTTGAAATTAAACAACAAGGAATATAACTTGCATGAAAGAAATCATACACACTAGTGGGAGAGTTGAGAATTGCTTCTCAACGCCCATACTAGATTGACATATCACACTTTAGATCATTCAGACATTTCGACAAACACTTAGAATACATAATACAACATACATGACGTATGTTGAAATACACACATTTGGACAATTCCTTTTACCAAGGAGTTGTCGCACATACAGTTAGCATAAGTATACGATAAATAATCATGGCAATCACATGTTCATATTTTATACATATACAGTACTGTATACATACACATAGAATACACAAATCTCAAAATAACACATGCATATCAGGAACACAAAATAAACATAACATTTGGCATGTGAAATCTCATCCATAACAAGAATAAAACATTAGCTAACATTGAAAGCCTTGAAAACCATAACCTATACGATTAAAGTCTGCACCTTAAGCCAGAAAAGAACACCGAACTGATTTCAGACGATATGTCTTCGTTAACGACGACAGGACAACCTAAGGTAAAAATAGAAATGAGATACAACATCACAAAGACTATTCTAGGCTCTAACACAGATTAGGGTTAGGTTAACTTACCCAAAGATGAAATCAGAATCGCCGGAATAACGATTCAAAAGTGAAGGTTTAAGGATGAAGAAGAACAGGAAAGAATCTAAGATGATTCACCAACTTCTCTCTCACTTTCTCTCTCTTTTCCTTTCTCTTTCTTAGCTAGGGTTAGAAAATTCGTATGGAAAAGAGAGTTAGGATTTTAAGGTCTATATATAGGCCTAACATTGATGAAAATAACCCCAGGGCCAAGGTATACTTAGGGTATAACCAAAACAAGCCTCTCTCGATCCAACAAAGCACTTCCGGTGGGCTTATGACCACGAAAGGTCGGACTTAAGCTCACTAACCATGGATATAGGTTAAGCTGAGTTTTCGTACTGACCGGATCTTCAGATCAGCCGTGGCGGACCACACTCAATTCAACGGTCACCGAATCTCGATCAGGTCCACAAGCATAAGGACATGCGTGGACCACCTTCCCTGATCAGAGGGTGAAATTGGGTCAGAATCCAACGGTCAGATTGCTTAAAATCATCGTGCAAGCAACACAACTCAAATTTCATAAAATCTTTATTAATTTCCAACCGTTCTTACACTCTCCACTCCGGACTCAATCAAATTGACCCAGAACATCACATGGACTTGATTTTTGAGGTGATGGCTAAGTCCAACATGGTGACCGCAATAGCCTAAGATCATCGCTATCAGACTTTCGACGCGCGGTCCAGGTCCGATCCAGAACTTCCAAAAATTCCCAAGAGCAACTGGCTTTAGCGATGAATCCCATATTTCATAGTAACCTAGCGCTAACTATTCTACAGATTTTGAGTCATGCAGATCAAATTTAAAGTGATTGATGCAAATTTCATAAGCAATTGAGTTAACGCTAATTACCCCAAAAAGCTTCTAAGAAAAATAGAGGTAGTACTCGGGTCTTGGCACAAAATTTTTCGTGTCATTACAATTCATTTGGGTAATGCTTTAAAATAACCTCTTAAAACATATGAATGGTGTAGATGGCGAGGCCCATTGGTGCGGCCCATGTGATGTGGCCCACTTGATGTATATGAGGCCCATTGGTACGGCCCGTGGATGCGGCCCACTTGATGTATATGAGGCTCATTGGTGTGACCCACTTGATGTATATGAGGCTCATGTGATGTGGCCCACTTGATGTATATGAGGCCCATTGTGATGTATTTGAGGCCCATGGGTTGAGGCCCAATGTGATGTATATAAGGACCATGAGTGAGGCCTAATGAAACATATGTGAGGCCTTTGTGTGGGGTCAAATGTGATGTATATGAGGTCCATTGCGATGTATAATTCCACCATGATGTATGTAATGATGTTTATGGTGAGTCATGCCTTGGGAGCAATGATGGTTTATTGTCCACATTGTAAGAGAAATGATGGTTAACTATCCGCATAGTAACTCTCCCTAGGGCCCATTGTTAGGCCCATACTTGTTGTGTGTAAGCCGTCTAGGCCTATCTTCGTTATGAAGAGAGTTCATTACCATATAACATGCTTAGTATAGCTCCATGATTTATGCTCATACGCATCATATGTATGCTTGATATGAGGAATGACTGATCATAATATATGCCATTGGGCAGATTGTTTATGAGGATCCCTGATAGGCGGAGTTGCCCCACATGAGCGTGGCGATACGCGCAGGATTTTCGATGACTGATGGTGTGATTCATGCACCTCGCATTTGTATGACATGATTACTGTACACCCTAACGACATCAGGGTTGTGGCCTCCACAGGCATATCATGGACGACCAGATTGGATACCGAAAATATTATTATTAACATCGATGCGCCATATATGTCCCTGGGTGAAAATTACTAAATTCGATGGTACCAGAGGATGACTTCAATGTTGAGACCGAGTGGATACATGAGTGCACAAGGGCCGAATACTAAGAGGTCGCGTTTCTCATTGTATCGTGGTTGGTTGGAAGGGGGTGTGGCCTTACCCGCCCGAGGGTAGAGGGCAATTGTTAGGCTTAGTATGACCAGCTTGTAAATGGGTCCGCTATCGACGTGTTGGTAGGTATTGGTAGACTATTGGCCACGTGGGTAGTGAGGTTTCTTACGCTCACTTGGACTGCGCACTTGGGAAAGGGGAAGTATCATTTGGAGTGTAATAAACCCCGGTGATTATCCAGAGTGAGAATTTTACTGATACTTGATATTTAAAGATGAGCTGTATTGTCATGTGGATTCAGATGAGGACTAACATGCTTGAGTTGCATCTTGCATTGCATGGCCCTGGTGTGGCCGATGGCATTTGTGCCTTGTATCGTATGGCCTTGGTATGGGTGATAGCATTCATGCCTTGCATTACATAGCCTTAGTACAGCTGTTATTATTCATGAACTTGTCATCATGATTCCACATTACTCTGATATTACATTCTGAGCACGCTTATATTGTGCACACACTCTCACCACCCTTTAAGCTTTCTATAAGCTTATACATGATTGATGTGTACAAGTAACATCAGACCATAGCTAAACAAGAGTAGGAGCGTGCTGCAGAGCTTTTGGAGTTGTGTTATTATTATCATTGTATTTTCTTTTATGCGCATTGTACTCTAAAGTTTTTTATCATAGTGGATTTTGTGATGGTGTATTGGTTATTGTTCGTGGGTTATGCTTATGGTTATGTTTATTGTGAATCAAATTCATGCTTAAAAATCTTCCTCGTAGGATCTTAGGATCGGAACCTGGTATATGGGTCCCAGGAGCCGAGAATGGGGTACTACAAAGGCTGTCAGCACCGGATTCGGCGATTGAGAATTTTGTAAGTCCGGTTTCCGAGTTTGGGGCGTGACACCAAGGGTTTGACCCGGATCAACCATAACCACTCAACGTCTCTGCTAATGGTTCACCCGTCAACTTTGAGGTGTTGGACGATTAGGATTAAACCACCTCCGGCATTTTCACCATTTATTGCAGGATGGTTTGGTGTGCTGAAAGTGATAGATGGTGAGAATACATTACATTCTGATCTCCCAAACTCTTAATCCTAATCAAATCACGGCTCATCATTGAGATTTGCAATATCTTTTATTCTTTTATTTCAATAAATGAATGGAGAGCAATTTGATCGAGCCGATGTGTCTGCCTCTCCTGACTTGGGTCTAAACCAATGTTAGATTGACTTAGAAAATAATCTAATCTCCCGATATTTAGAACCTTCTCAAATGTTGCTGATTCTCCGAACATGTCTGGGAATATCTCCCATTTTGGAAGGACTGTGAGAGACGACCTCACCGAGAATATCATTGCCATATTCGTGATTATATCCATCTCTCAACGGGTATTTTATAGTTGTGCCAAGTACGTTGCATTATAAATAGGCATATTGATCCTAGCCACGTGACATGCGATGATTCATCTCCTTAAGGACATGTGTAGGAGTTTGTGTCATCGCATTAATAACGGAATACATAATGTTGAAGGAAGATCAACCGAAGATCTCTTTGAGTGACTTTCGTGTGTGCTAAACACATAATATCACCACATGACGGTTTTCTATAAGACGATGTCAGGGCATTGAAAATGTGTGTAATTAGTAGGAATTTTTCCTTTTCTTGGGATTTTTCATTTACATCTCTTAAAATTTATGATTTTGCTAAACAAAGCCTTTAACTTTTTAGAGTCCTAAAAAGTACTTTTTAATTTGTGAAATGACCAAAATGTTATTTGTATAGTTTTTGGAACTGAAGTCCAGCATTGTGGGCCAATGTGGTGCGTGTATGACATGCAACCCTCCTTAAAGGTACACCCCACTGCCATTATGATTGGAAGGACAAAAAATGAGGCAATCTAATCATCATGTAGGTCACAACATAAAATGCGTTGTCATGATCATCTTCATGATAGTGATCATGAGCATCATTTAAGCCTTACATGGACTAATTTGACCACTTGTTTGTTGATGATAGGGTGTAGCCACTTTGCGTGTAATGACATATTTCTTCATTAAATTCTCAAATGGCTTGTTACATAAGTGAGAACCACCATCATTGATTATGGATCTCGGCATTCCAAATCTTGACAAATTATTTTCTTTTAAGAACCATAGAATTATTCTGTGATCATTAGTTTTACAAGGAATTGCCTCTACCCATTTGGAAAAATAATCCACAGCTAGGAGGATATAGAGATCTCCAAAAGATGGGAGAAAAGGTTCCATAAAATCAATAACCCAACAATAAAAAATTCTATGATTATAATTTGATTTTCGAGCATCATGTTTCTTCGAAACATTCTTCCAATTTTCTGACATCGCTCGCCTGTCTTACAAAACTTATGGGTATCTTTAAACATTGTCGGCTAATAAAAACTATATTGAAGATTTTTTGTGGTGATTTTCTTTACTGAAAAATGACCTGCATGGGCTTGTGAGTGACAAAAGGAAATAACACTAGATTGTTCATTATTCGAAACACATCTCCTAGTGATTTGGTCCAAGCAATATTTAAATAAATATGGGTCATCCCAGAAAAAACTACGTACCTTAGCTAAAAATCTCTTTTTATCTTGTGGCATCTAATGGATTGACAATTTACATGTCACAAGATAGTTAGTTATGTCAACATACCAAGGTAATTGGAAAATAGAAAATAATTGTTCATCTGGGAACGTATCTTTGATTAGTGTGGTTTCAATATAATCGAATAGGACGAGTCAAGAAAAATGATATGTCACTACATTCTCTACTCATTTTTTATCACGTATCTCTAAGTCAAATTCTGAGAGTAGAAGGATCCATCTCAAAAGATGAGGCTTAACATCCTTCTTTGATAGAGGATACTTGAGCGCTGCATGATCAGTAGAGATTATAATTTTGGATCCAACCAAGTAGGACTTGAATTTTTCCAAGGTAAAAATTATGACAATGAGTTCCTTTTCCTTAGCTAGGTAATTTATCTGGGCACTATTTAATGTTTTACTTGAATAGTAAATAACACATGGCTTATTGTCCTTCCTTTAGCCTAACACAACCTCAACCTTTTAGTCGCTAGCATCACGCATGATTTCAAAAGGAACGCTCCAATCGAGTGGCTTCATGATTAGTGCAGTTGTGAACACACCCTTAAGCTTTGTGAAAGCCTCTTGGCATGAGTTGGTCCACTCAAATAGGACATCCTTTTGAAGGAAGTTACTCAATAATTTAGAAATTTGACTGAAATCCTTTATGAACCTCTTATAGAATCATGTGTGACCTAGTAAAGAGCAAATGTTACATTTGCTTTTGGGAGCTAGTAAATTAGCAATCGAGTCTATTTTGGCCTTTTCCACCTCAATTTCATTGGTTGAAATCACATGTACACGGACAATTCCCTTTTGATCTATAAAGTGGCACTTTTTCCAATTCAAAATAAGGTTTTTCTTTCCACACCTTGTCAAAACTAAATTCAAGTGCTCAAGACACTCATTAAATCAACTATCGAAAATGAAAAAGTCATTAAGAAAATATTAAGCATGTATATCTTGAATGTTACAAGAGAATTATATACTCCGAATGACATTCTTCGATAAGAAAATGTGCTAAAGGGGCATGTAAATATGGTCTTCTCCTGATCTTCTGGGACTATCCCAATTTGCTTATAGCCCTGAGTACCCATCTAGGAAGAAATAATTAGTATGATTGACCAACCTTTCTAAAATTTGATCAACAAAAGGTAAGAAAAAGTGGTTGTTCTTTATGATGGTGTTCAACTGTAAGGCCTGTATCTTAGACCGTACCGTCCCGTAGGCTTCCACAGTCCTCCCGGTCGAATTCCGGCAACCCTCGACTTGTATCCGATGTTTACGCACGATCCTAAGCAGAGTCCTACATATTGGACTTGACTCGACTCGAAACTTGTACTCTATCGACCGCGTCGTCGCCGCAGTTCGAACATCCTAACTCGCACATCGGTCCAATACCCGAGTCAGGAGATGTCGGTCCGCGTTAATTCTGAAGAAACGCCGCACATTGTGAATTCTGAGAGAATCTCTACAACCCGTCACATCAATCAATCAAGTACACATCAAGTACATCACCTATGCCCCATGCCACCTTACCCCTCATAAGTCAACTCCTCTCTCCCCACCCAGTCCTCTTTTACCGAAAATTCAACCCAACCCATCCCTCTTCTTAAACACCCATCACCACCCCATCACTCACCCCATCACTCTTTCTCTTTCAATCTCTCTCTCTCTCTCTCTCTCTCTCTCTCTCTCTCTCATTTCAAAATCCATTTTCAAGCAACCCCCATGAGAGGTGGACGTCCAAGCTCCCCAAGAGAGAAGCCATGTGTGGCCCACCTTCCTATCACCCAATCCCACCCTCCAAAATCGATCTCAACCGTTGAATCTTGTTCCCTCGAAGCTCTAGACATGTTGGTGGAAAAAGGAAGAAGAAGATCCTACGGTGGGTGAGTTATGATTTGATTTTAATGATTTTAAGGCCTACTTATGGTGGGACCCATCTTGATGTATGTTTTGTATTTTGGAGGGGCCCATAGTGGCGGGGTCCCTCCCATTTTCACCGCTTCTCTCTCTCTTTTTCTCCCTTGTATGATGACCCGCCTTGATGGCATGTGGTGTCCACACGTATGGGCCCACTTAATCTGCATCATCCATCTGTTGAGCTACTGGGCAGTAGCCCAGCAGCATATAGTTGCTTCAATTGACGTCAGTATGTTGTGGGTTGGCTGATGTATGTGTTTTATACACACCTTCATCTATGTTATGTGGACCCCACCACCAATCATGTATTTAATGTATGGGGTGGCCACGTGTACGTGGACCCCACCTGAAGCATGCGTCCATCCATGCTGTCGTGGAACCCACCTTATGTATGTGTTTCATACACACACCGTCCACCATCCAATCTCTGGACGATGGAACCATTTAGTACAACAGTGTTGCATTCACACTGTTCATACTTTTTGCTTGATGTAGGATCCCACCTAGACTTATATTACATCTCTACCATCCATCCCATTTCCCATCTCATTTTAGGCGTTGAGCCAAAAACTGGAACCAATCCAAATCTCTGGTAGGCCACAACATCAAAAACATTATTTTAATAAATGATAAATTGTTAGGATCCGCTGTAATGTTTTTGTGCATTAAAACGTACCCAATATTGGGCTTGTTAGACCTGTCCTGAGCCCAGGAACCCGGTAGGCGGACTGGATCGCCCTAATGTGAGCCTCACGTACAAAAATCCATAGTATAACCAAAATTCAAAAAAAAAAAACAACAGAGATGACTCTGGACGCTGTTGCTGTCAGCGTCCAGAGGACGCTGACGCAAGTAACGTCCCAGCTTAGGACGGGCAGGGAGAGAGGGCCCTACCTCAGGCCCCCACCATGATGCATGTGGAGCATCCACACCGTCCATTTGATGGGTCCCTTTTATTTATGGGGTGCCTCCAAAAATCAGCCGTAAATAGAACTCAGGTGGCCCACACCATCTACAATCTTGTGAAGACATGCTAAGCCATATATAAAAGCACTTGCTGGGGCCCATCTAAGATCTGGATGTACCTGAAACTTGGTCTGACTCTTTAACCAAGTGGGACACACATAATGGATGGGTTGGATTTGTGAACCATAGCTTGGTGGGCCCAACAAATGAATATGAGTGCTTTAATGGAGGGTAACCTCTTATATATGTGTATGGTATGGCCCACACAAGCCACAGGTAGACTTGATTTTAAGTCCCAGGCCCCACCATGATGTGTGTATCATACCCACACAGTTAAACTATTTTGGGTCGTGGGCCCCATTGCATTGTATGGCTCGCCTTAGATGCATGTGTTGTACACACACCGTCCCTCCATGAGACCCACCGAAATGCATGCGTGGTATATCCACGTTGTCCATCTACTAGGGACGGCGGGCCCCTTTGACATGGGTGTTATATATATCCAGCCGTCCATCTATTTCACATGGGGCGTGGACCCCACCTTAATATATGTATTGTATATTGTACCGTCCATTCCTGGACGGTACCATGTAGGCTGACCTTGATGTACATGTTGGAAATCCAGCCATCCACCTGTTTTACCAATGGGACCCACCCTTGATGTATTTATTTTATATCCATGCTGTCTATCAGGTGGACCACACTGCAACCAGTGAGGGATTGAATGTCTACCATTGAAACCCCTTTTGGGAGGGCAGAAGTTTTAGACCAATATGAAATTTATTCTTCCTCTTGATTCAGGTTTTTGTGACCGTATGAGCAGGTTTGAATGGAAAATAAACTTGTGGTGGGCCCTGGTAATCTAACGGTTATAAATCATTATCGCCACTGTTATTTCCCATTATGAGCCATTTGGTAGCACTCTAAAATGATCTCTAAATAAAGATGTATGGTGCAGATAGCCCACCTAGAACTGTGGGCCCGATTTGATGTATTTGGGGCCCATTTGATGAGGCCCGATGTTATGTATTTAGGTCCATTTGGTAAGGCCCAATGTGACATATGAGGCCCTTGTATGAAGCCCAACTTGTTGTATTTGCGGCCCATTCGTTAAGGCCCAACATGATGTAATGCGACCCATTTGAGTGAGGCCCATTGTGATGTGTATTGGGCCCATATCGTGTAGCCTATTGTATTATGTATTAAGCCCATTGGCTGGCCCATTTGATACATATGAGACCCACGCACAGGGCCCACTTGTTGTGTATTTGAAGACATATATTCCAACCCTTGAATGAGGCCTTATTCATGGCCCATTGTGATATATTTTCTGTCCATACGATGAGGCCCATTATGTTGTGTATGAGGCCCTTGTAAGAGGCCAAGGGCCCACTATATGTCCGGCCCTATGAGGGCCACTCCTTAGGAGCAATGTTGGTTAGAGGTCCACATTGATGGGCAATGATGGTTGAATGTCCACATTATGACCTTCCCTTAGGCCTTATTAGGTGCATTCTTATCGAGGCAGATTATTGAGGCCGACCCGATTATCGAGGCCGATTGTTGAGGCTGATTCCGATTTGTCGAGGCCGATTTCGATTGTCGAGGCCGAGTATCGAGGCCGATTTTGAGTGTTGATTTCGAATGCCAAGGCCGATTGTCGAGACCTATATGATGTATATGCGACCCGTAGTTGAGGCCCATTGTGATGTATTCATGGCCCATGGGCAAGGCCCATTGTGATGTATTCATGGCCTATGGGCAAGGCCCATTGTGATATGTATTAGGCCCATGATGCATGACCCATTTGATGCATTTGAGACCCATGTGCAGGGCCCACATGTCATGTATGAGGCCCATGAGCAGGGCCCACCTGTTGTGTATATGTGTCCCTTGAGTAAGGTCCATTGTGTTGTATATTAGACCTTTGTGCGAGGCCTTGGGCCCATTATATGTTTGGCTCTATGTGGGTCATTCCTTGGGGGCAATGTTGGTTAAATGTCCACATTATCGAGGCTGATTGTTAATGCCAGTTATTGATACCGATTATGAGTATGTGATAGCATAACATCATAATACATGCCCATACGCATCATCTGCATGTTTGTTATGAGATGTGATTGACCATTGCATATGTCATTGGGCAGGATGATATGAGACTCCCCAATAGGCGGAGGTTATCTCACATGGCACACGGCATGCGCAGGATTAATGCATGACTGGATTGTATGACTCATGCATCTTGCATTGTGTTGCGATTGCTGTAAGCCCTAACGACATCAGGGTCGTTGCCTCCACAAGCATATCGTGGATGGCCAGATGGGACACCGAAAATATGTTATTAGCATCGGGCTGTCATAGATGGCCCTAGGTGAAATTTTCTAAACCCTCTTGGTACCAGAGAACGCCCCAACATCGACACCGAGTGGATATACATGAGCGCATGAGGGCCGTATAACAGTAGGCCGCGTCTCCCACTGTGTCGTAGTCGGTTGGAAGGGGGTGTGGCCTTACCCACCTACGGGAGTAGGCAATGATAGGCTGAGTCTGACCAGCTTGAGGAATGGATCTGCTATCGACAAGCCAGACCCGATATTGGCAGGCGGATAGTGAGGTTTCTTTCGCTTACCCATTTGTGTGCTTGATGGAGTGGCAAGCTCGTGTAGAGTGTAATAAACACCGACGATGATCCCAGAGATGAACAGTACTGATATATGGACTTATTGAGCAGAAGTTGCATACTTATTTATTCATTCATTCATTCACTATCCACTAGGGCTGGTGGTGTGCAACTATTTGTTACGTGTACATTCACAATGGCCAGGATTTCGGTTGGGGCGTGCGACTAACCTAAGATCAGGAGTTTACCACAATGAGTCTGACTATCTAAATTTAGGTATGAGACTAGTTTGGATAAAAGTCCTTTGTGATGGACCCCATAGCCTGCGATACTACGTACCATTATCCCGACTTCATACCCCAGCATGGTCATTCTATTCACACCACATATTGTATTACATCCACGACAAATGGCATTTTGGGTTACTGTGTTTTTGCATTTATATGATCTAGATACGGCTGACGCTATTCGTGATACTCATCAGGAATTGTATATTGCATTGCATTCTCGACATCTGATATTTGGCTCTTTATGACTCCTCATTTGCGTAGTTGATTTGTATTGCGTATTCTGATATTAATTGACTCATGAGCTTGTCAGTATTTTCACTTACTTTAATATCGTATGATTCATGATCTTACCAGTATTTCTGATATTGTATGATTATGGCATTGTATTGAATACTTGGCACTTACCTTGTGCACACACTTACACCACCCTCTAAGCTTTCTATGAGCTTATGCACAATAGATGCGTGCAGGTAATGTTAGGTTGCAGCAGTGTGGAGCTTGGAGCATTTAGATGACTTCTGGAACTTTAATTTTGACATATGTATTTCCTTTTCAACATTGTATTCAAATGTTTATATTAGTGGATATGTGATGATGATGTTGCTTTTGTGATTTGGGTAAACTTGTGGTTATGCTTCTCACGAGATAAATGTACATTGGAAAACCCTCCTTGCAGGATTCCAAGATCGAAACCTGGCATATGGGTGCTAGGAGCCGAGAATGGGGTACTACAGAGGCTGTCGGCATCGGATTTGGCGATCGGGATTCATGTGAATCCGATTTTCGAGTTTGAGGCATGCCATCAACTTCCTGTAATCAATGCACATTCTCCAACCAGTGGTAATTCTAGTTAGCATGAGTTCATTATTGGCATTGGCTACGATGGTGATCCTGGACTTTTTGGGCACCACCTGAGTTAGAGTTAACCATTGACTTTCAAATATAGGGTAGATGATATCCATATCCAACAGTTTCAACACCTGTACCTTAATTACATCCCTCGTGTTTCGATTTAATCGGCGTTGTAGTTGTCTAAATGTTTTGGTATTCTCCTCTAAGTATATGCAGTGAGTACAAATCAAGGGGTCAATTCCCTTAAGGTTCGCAATGGTCCATCCCATGACACTCTTGTGATTCTTAAGAGTATCAATCAGTTTGCTCTCTTACTCATCTTCTAAGTGGGAAGAAAACACCACTAGATATGTATCTCCTTGACCTAAATAAACATATTTAAGCTCAGATGGTAATAGTTTTAGTCAAGTTTCAGTGCCTCGATGCTACATAATAGAGGCTTTAAGACTGTAGAGGGTAATTTTTCAAAGCATGGCCTCTACTAGTTAGTTTCGAGTACCGGCGCAGAATCTAGTAATGCGCTCATTATGTCTAAAATCATGTGATTATCGAAGTCCATAAAGTGAGCAAGAAAGACTTCCAAGGGATCAGAGATTGAAGTTAATATAAGCTCATCATCCATGAATGTGTTAATCATGTTTATCTCATAGATCTTGTTTATATCCCCTTGTTATTCGAAGAGGTTAAACACATTCACCTCTAATGTTAAATTCCTAAAAGACAAATTCATCCCTTCATTCTGGCAATTGATCATTGCATTTAAAGTAGCTATGAATGGGCATCCTAGAATTATTAGAATTTGAGTACTCATGTTTATAATCGGTTATGTATCCAAGACAATAAAGTCTACTGGGTAGTAAAACTTATCGACTTGGACTGACATGTCCTCCACTACCTCTCTCGGTATACGAATAGAGTAATCATCAAGTTGGAGAGTTGTCTTGATAGGTTTTAATTCACCAAGCTCTAATTGTTAGTATACTAAGTAGAGAATGAGTTTAACACTTGCTCCTAAGTCTAGTAAGGCTTGTTCAATATAAAAATTCCCTATAATGCATGAGATTAGGGCTACCTGGGTCTTTATATTTGGGGAGAGCATTTTGTTTAATTATAGTACTCGTTTGTTCCATAAAAAAAGCCTTCTTTTGTACATGTAATTTTGCATTTGACCGTTCAAATGTCCCTAAGATGCTTGGTATGGGACAAAATTTGTTTTATCCCATCTAACAAGGGAATGCTTATTTTGATTTATTAGAAAATTTCTAAGATGTTCAGGTTCTCAGATGAGTGCTTTGATGAGAGAAGCCATTGAGATAATAGAGTCGCAGGCTTGTACTCATGCACGGGCTCTTTGTCATGTGGAGTGATAGGTCCATCATCATCCTTGGATTTATTCAAATCCTTAGGCATATCGACTATCATCGGATAGTCTTGTCAATTTCTTTTCCACTTTTAAGAGTGATGATGGATTTAACTTGTTCCATACGTAAGTTAGGAGAATTTGAATCATTCACCCCATATTATCCTTTTGGGTTAGGCTGAAGTTGAGCCGGAAAGGTCCCTTTCTCCTTAATAGTCAAATGTTATCCAATTCTCGAAACCAACGTTTTAAGATCACTTATACCTTAGATGGTAGTTTGGTTAAATTGCATTTTTCCTTGCATTAATGCTTGCAACGTGTCTTTAAGGGTCATCTTGTGTGGTTGCACTTGTGGTGCACTTTGAGGTACAAGGGAGAGGCCCTTGGGGAGGAGTGCTCACATTAGCGGTTGGCCCAATTTTCGAGTACTCTTCGATGGGATCGAAACCAATCGACATACTGTCGATGGGATCGAAGTCCACTCGAAAACTATTATTTTGGGCATACAATTTCACAACAGCTTAGCACCTCTTACATATCATATTCAAATTAGGCTCTTACGGCTAAGGGATGATCAATAAGGTTTACGTATTAAGTTAGGATCATTTAAAAGTTCAATGGGTTATTTTGGATCAATGGTTAAGGTTACCAAGGCACCACATTTACCTATTTTTTTCTCCTTAATGCTTATGTCATTTTGTAACTTTAGTCTTCATCTTCTAATGGCTCAATTGACTACATGACGCATGGACTCAAGTGATTGACAAACAAGATGCACAAATCGGTGCACTAACACATACATTATCATGGACTCCAAAGAGCACCATCATCATTATTTGTAGTGTTAGTAGACAAGCCGGGTCCGAAAACATTATTTTACTTGGAAGATTCTTTTCTTTTCATTACAGTAGCTCCACACATACATACCATTTGGAGTATTTTTAATAGATGAGCATACCCTCCCAATGATTTCCTATGGTGTGGCCCACCTAAGTTTTGAATCGACCTAATTTTTTGTATTTTTATTTTTTGTTGAAGGCCCAACATGGGAGGGCATAATTGCTAATTGGAGTGGGTGTCATGCTTTTATCAAACCATTTTGCTCCACACCACCGTGTGGATGTCTTAACCATGTGATCAAAACTCTCTTTTTAAACAACATGATTCAAGGAGTCAATAATATGCTCATCTCTAATTATAGCCACTAAGGCCTATTTGATTACCACTTACAAATGAGTTCATCTCATTTATTTAATTGTAATTATGTATATAAAGATTAATTCTTTTGGTATAGGTTAAAAAATAACCAATAATTTATAAAACTATGATGTATAATTAATATTATGTATCATAAATTATTTCAGATTTATGAGATCTAGGTGAACAGAAAACTTTTTCTTTAATTAGATTTTTTTTAAAAAAAATCAAATAGTAAAGAAAACTATGAATTTTATAAAATAATCAATAACTTTAATGATAATTTTCTCTAATACGAGATATTAGGTGATCGAAGTTCTTGGGTTGTTTAAGGTGAAGGCTTTTGGGTAGGGATTTGTTAGATTTTAAATATTCCTTACTTGTATTTAGTATGATTTGTTAATTTTTCAAATCCATAAATTTCGAGCAAATTAAAACCTTCCAAAAATAAATCTAAAGACTAGCAAATCCTCAAAATGAAAAAATCTTTTATAAACACAAAAGTAGTGCTTTACAGTAAATCATGTCCTACCATTGTTATAAATACTCCAATTGGTAGATTTATAATTTGATTTTCAAATAAATGACCTTATAATTTGCCAAATTTAAATTCAATGCGTCATAAATTTGGTAATCCTTTCGATTTACCAAATGCACTCTCTCATTTTCTTCATTCAAAAGCAAGGCCTCACGCGATATGAGATTTTTGCTTACAAGCTAATGTGCCCTCCGAATTAGGATTCGAAGGCGTGCAAAATTGCAAAATGGTAATGACTTTAATTATTTATGTCTCCACATTAAATTATTGGTCCAAATAAAACAAATGTTTAGTTTTCCAACTAGAATAGTAAATGATAGTAAATGGGTAAGGATTATTTAATCATATAATGGTGTAATGACATCACTTACAGGATACTACAATAATGATTTTACCACATTGTTTGTTTTACCTTAAAAGTACCGTGAAATGATAGTTGTATACCGTAAAAATATAATATTTTTTACCAGTGTATTTGACCTTTTTGATTTATGAACTATAAATTTAATTTAAACAAAAAATTTGAAAATAATAATACTGCATTTCATAGTCGATTGGAAAATCAGATTGGCCCTAAAAATGAAATGTACTAATTTAAAGTAATACTAACTAAATGATTTTCACAAACATTAGTTCGAGAAGTCGTTTTATAATTATTCATTTTTGGGGACCTCCAATGTCTCTTCAAAATATCTTGATAAATTGAAAGTACAACCAACCTTACAATCATATATCGCAACAAATAGAACCCTTTCCCTCCCTCCCCAAGCTGCGCCCCCTCTCTCTCTCTTCCTCTGTATTTTCTTCTCTTTTGTGGGTCATTTGAACTTACTTCAGTCTCTCTCTCTCTGTGGCCTTCTCTATTTTCTTCTGCATCTTGGATCATTTTGAACTTATTTCTCTCTCTCTCTCTCTCTCTCTCTCTCTCTCGCTTTCATGAAACCCCAGTAGCAGAAGCCATGGGAAAATACATGAGAAAGGCGAAGATAACGGGCGAGGTTGCAGTCATGGAGCTCTCTCAGGCCTCACTAGGCGTCCGAACCAGAGCCAAAACCCTAGCCCTCCAGAGGCTCCAAAAGACTACCACCTCTTCTTCCTACCTCCAGCTCCGCAGCCGCAGGCTTGAAAAACCCCCACTTGTTGCCGCCTCCGAATCCAAGAAAACCAAAGAAATCTGCAAAGAAAACCCCAGCACTGTTCATAGGCTGCTTTCGGATTCAACAAATTCCGGCTCTGTCGGGTCGGTCTCGCTAGGCTGTTTGAAGAAGAACGAAGAGGCTGCCGCCGCTGCTGCTGCTGCTGAGACAGACGGACCACCTGAGAACATTGAGGTTGGCATCGAGGCGTCGTTTGGAGAGAATATTTTGGAGATTGATGGAAGAGAAAGGTGGGATTTCTTTTCCTTTTTATTTTCTCTGTGTTGGGATTTAAGATATTTTTGGGTCGTTTCGAAGCTGATTTCTGGCTTTTTTCTTCTTTTTTTTTTTTTAAATTTAAAGGAATGCTGGCTATTTTATTTTATTTTTTTGGATTGTTTCTGGAAATTGATTTTTGTTGAAAACTATCTGTTTTATGGGGTTTGGGTGTGCATGGAAATGGGTTTCTTCTTCTTCTTCTTCTTCTTCTTCTTCTTCTTTGTTTCGGTTAGTTTTTATCTGACGGATGTTTCAGAAGACACTTGGTTTTGGGGTTTTTGCATTTTTGGAATAGGTTTTGTGATTTTGGATTGTGATCTTCCCTCAATTTTATTTTTTTTGGAAATAGGTGGTGTTGAAATCCATTTTCTTTGGGTTCTTTGGATACATAAAAAACTGAGTTTTCTTTTTTCTTTCTGCTTATGTTGAGCTTTTGGAAATTGGGTATTATTGCATGAACCTCTTTTCTTTATTGGTTTTTTTATATTTTTATATTTTTATATTTTTTTAAAATTTTTTTATTTTAATTCCTTCCATGTTTGATGGAGTTTTTTTTTATAAAAAAAAAAAAAAAATCCCTGATGTACTGTTAAATTTCTTTATTTTATTTTTTCAATATTTTTCCCTTGATTATTGTTGATTTTTTTTTTTTTTTTTGGGGGGGGTGGGGGGGTGCTCTTGTTAATGTGAGGGTTTTGAGACAGGGTCTTTCATGATTGAAAGTTGTTTTTCCCTCTTGTTTTTATTTTTGGCCTTTTCAATTTAAATGTTTTTTTCTTGCAGTTTTTACTGTTTCTTTTTTCCTGCTGCTTCTTGGCTTCTGATGTTGGAAACTCGTGTTTTGTTTTTTGTGTTGTTTTTCGCAACTTGCGGACTGCAAAAACTGTTCATCTGAGGTTCTCTATTTATGTCTGGAAGTAGTTTTTCTGTTTCCCTTCTTTTCATGCTGTGTTCTTGTGATTCTTGCTGGTGTTTTGGGCCTTGAAGCATGCATATATCATTTTCATTGCAGATGAGTCATGACCTAAAGTGTTTTGTTTCCAATCCTCTTTTAGTTGTCTGTTTTTTTGGGAAATTGGGTACTGCAGAAATCTCTTCCTTAGAGCTTATTCATGTCTTATAGTGTTGGTTGTATGTATTGCTGAAACCTGGGGACTGCAGAAATAGCTTTCTTTGTATGTGCTGCTGAAACTTGGTTGCTGTGAAAATAGCTTTCTTTGTATGTTTTTTTTTTTTTTTTTTAATCTTGTTTGATATTTCTGCATCATTTCTGGAACATGGGTCCTGTTGTGATTGCTTTCATTTGGGTGTTACACGTGTTAAAGAGGTTTATTTTAATTGGGTTTGCTAATCCCACACGGTTTTGGAACCCTGACCATCCACATGCCGAGTGCACGTGCCAATATGGTGCGCGTGTGTGGCGCAATAGTTGGGTCTTCTGCCTCAAAAGTCTTAAGGCATTTTGGTAGATGACCATTTGTTGTGTACACTTTGGCCTATTTGAGGAGTGAAAGAACTTTTAGGCCAGAAGATCCAAAAAGTGTGGTCCATCTGATGGAAAGCTCTGGTCTCGCACACGTGTGCCATGTTGGCAAGTGTGCTTGCATGTGGGTGGTAGGGGTTCACGTGTTGTGGGTTTAAAAACCTCTGTTCTTATAGATGGTGAAGCTGTTCTGTTTCTGGAACATGGGTACTACTGCAATAATCTCCTTCTATGAGGGTTATTTATTGCATGTAAGTGGTTTTCTATGTGTGGCATTACTTGGATTTAATGCCCTTCCTTTCTTCAATGTGATCCTTACATAGAAGGCTTTTTCTTTTTTATTTATTGGGGGGGTTCCTTTTGGAGCTGGTCTAATACATTAGGAATAAATTTCCTTTTTGATCCTTTTCTTGCAGTTGATGGATCTTCTATATGTATCTGTAGTTTTTCTCTTTTAGCTTTGCTTGAACTCCGTTGATTGAATTTGAAAATTAATCAATTATAAAAGAACCGATTTCTACAGCTTGTTATTGCCATGCAATTATGTAAATGCAGCTTAGATCATTATGGAAATGTAGTTTCTGCACATTAAAAAAAAAAAGAAAGAAAGAAAAAAGAAGTGATTTTGAGTCTATGTTGTTGGCCATCACTTGAAGTATGAGCTTATTATGTTCTTTTTTCTTTTTTAACAGAACTGTAAAACAGAAAATGGTTAAAGCTATTTCCTGCTAGTATGATCTTTGCTTGAACTGAAACTATGCATTTACAACCTTTTAGATCCTGTTGTAGGAGTGAGTTCTTAATAGTGGTATTCAAGCAAAACCTAATCATATTGGAGTAATATGCTAGGATGCTGCTTGACATAATAGTGGGATCATACTATATTTTACTATTCCCAACTGGCTCAGCACATTAGGGCCTGCTTGGGTGATGCCCGTTTTTCTGGTAATTTTATTTCCTGCGATAATTTTTTATCCTGAGGATTTGCAGGAAAACTAGCCTGCCCCTTACTTTCCCTAAAAAATGGAGATGTTCAGAAAAAAACAACCCATGCCAATTCATGGCATCCAAACCATCCATTATGGAGATCAACCAGGACAATACAGCGCCTATCAAATCGGTTCTGTATACAATTTAAGTGGGCATAATTAGCTGTCCACTATACATTGTTCAAGAGCCATTCAGAGGGAACCTGACATATGCTTACAGCCTTATTACGGCGTCAATGCCCTGTTGTGAAATTCTCCAGAAAAATCAATTTTAACAATTTTAGGGTGCATTAAAAAAAATATATATTTAATATAATAATAATAAAAAACCGGCTTTAACCATTTTAAGGGGGCAACCAAACTGGGCCCTAGATTTGCATGGGACCTTATTTTTTTTCATTTGCATTTGAACCACATGTTACGATTGCGTTTTATGGAAGGATGGTTCTTTCTGTTGCTTTCATTGGTTATGGAGATTTCTGAAGTAGGATTGTATTCCCATCTGAAGTTTTCTTAATTTTTCTCTGCAAACGTATATAGGTTGACCGGTTTCTGAGTCATACTCATTAGCTGAAACCAAGCTCATGCATGGGTATTGGTTGGTGTCCTTGAGAAAGATTTGCATTTTCCACATTTTCTTTCATATTATCATGGTAATGGGTATTGAATCCCGTTCGAGTGTCATATGTGCAGTGTTTTAGCATATTACTGAAATTTTGTTGCTTTTGATACTTGGGTTCCTCTTGAACACTATGCTACAGTCAAAAGTTCCTTCGATATTTTGTGTTGAAATAGATTTATATCAGTTGTAAGATGTTTATAGCTTCCCACAGATATTTTTAAAAGTTTTTTTTTTTTTCAAAAGGAAGTTAAAATAGTGCTGGGGATATTTGTATTCTTATTTGTAAATTGTTTGCTTTGTTACAGGAACATCAGGGAAACCACACCTTCCAGCCTGATTAGGGACTCAGAGAACCTAGGTACCCCTGGTTCTACAACCAGACCTACAAACTCAACTGCAACAAACAGGAGAATACAGATACATAGAAACATTCCAACAACACATGAGATGGAGGAGTTCTTCGCCGGTGCAGAACAACAGCAGCAGAGAATATTTACAGAGAAGTATATAATCCTTTGATCATTCTGCATCAAGCTGATTGTTATCTTTTTACCTTTTTTTGGAACCCTTTTCCATTAAATACACCCCAAATACCAACAGATCTGGGCATTTGGAAGTGGACCATAGGCATAAATCAATTGTGAAAGAATATCTTCCACTCAGCTTCAATCTTCAATCTCTTCGGCATACATTGGGGAATGTCTGCCTTCTGAGGCAGATGGGATGCACTGCTTTTCCTTCTTTTTCTTTCTTTCCATCTGGATGACTTCAGACCCATGCGGAGTTATCTGGATGGGGATTTGGGTTGTAAATGCAAGTATCCATCACTTCCCAAATGTTTTCTTTCAGGTGTTTGTCTGAATCAACCATGTTCGCCAATCCAATGGTGATTGTGCCGCCATACAAACACCCCCTTTAATTCACAAAAAGAAGGATAGCAATCTCATGGTGATTTCTTTCTACTGCGACACATTAATATGCAATTCGAATCATACTTCTCACCTTATCGTCTAAAACACCTCTTGCAGGTACAACTACGATCCTGTGAACGACTTACCACTCCCTGGCCGCTACGAATGGGTGACATTGGATCAATAGGGAGGTGATTATCTTCCTTCATCTGGGCTTTCTTTTCCTATGCGGCTATGCCGATTCCAGGTGGTATTTCCACCCTTTTAAAGTTGTAGAAAAAGAAGTTCGTTCCAAATCAAATGTGTAGCAGTTCTAATGGTCTGTAAAATAGAGAGCTAGGCTAGAAGTAGAAGCATAAACCCCAAAAAAATCCTTTCACCACCATCTAACAACAGATCATTTAGAAGGGTTGGTGGGTCAATCAAACCTCATGTCTATGCTAATAGTAGATATAGAGTAAATATATGATCAGACTCTTCATGGGGGTGTAATTCCAATCCCTGGTTTTGTATTTGTTTATAATGCTCCTACTGATGGAACTGGGATGCTCTTGGAGAAATAAACATGACCCATTTCCCCACCCTTCTTCTCTTTATCTTTCCACTCTTCTTGCTTTTGCGATTGTATATTTAAGAGGTATGTTCCTCTGCAGACGTTGTAGGAAAACCGATTTTCTACTGGTCCTATTCACCTGCTTTTAGTTATTCATCCAAGTGTAAATGTTATTTGACTGACCGTGTGGGGTCCGTCTCATTGTGTGTATATCCGTCCTGCACATCAAGTGAGTCCCACCATTATGAAGGGATGAGGCAAAAATCAGATCTATGCAATCATTAGGTGGGCCACACCATCCACATGTGGACTTCCGAATTCGTGGATGTTTGATACTTGGATTGGCCTTATTTTTGGGGCATCCTGCTTTCTTGTTATAGCAACCCTTCTGGATGATTGGATTTCATGCTAAAACCACAAGTGGGCCCATCAAGAAGAGTTGTAGATTTAAGTATTGTGTACAACCGTTGCAGAGGATCCGGTCTCATATATTTAAGAAAAATCAGTTGCGATGGATATGGTCATCTCTCTCACCCGGTATACATGTAGGGTAATCTTGACCGTCCAAGTCGTGGGATCAGTTGTGGACGGAATATGATTCTGCTTGCTGAACTTAGCCACGCCCATTTCGCCTTTTTAACTATCCATTTCATAGCCAACCATTGTGGATTGGTGTATTTTACTGTGGAGAAGGATAATGCTGGCCCACATGGAGCCATACGTGGCAACACATCCGATGTGTGTGTATTAGGTGGTACCCCATGCACAGATGAATCCTATTGGTTTGGATTAGGTGAGACCCTGGATCCACCTGCAGTGGATGAGACCCCTGATAGTGGGGCGCACAGTGATGTATGTGCCTTAAATCCACACCACCCATTTTGAAAGCCCATTTTAGGACATGATCCCAAAAATGAAGCTGACTCAAATCTTGGGTGGACCGCACCACAAGAAACAGTTGTGATTGAATCCTCACCATTAAAATCTTAATGGATTCCACCAGAATGTTTATTTGCCATCCAACCTGTTGATAACATGTCGATAAGGTCACAAAATGAAGAGACCACATAAATATTATCTTGATCGAAAGCTCCGGTGGCGCACAAGTAGTTTTTAACGGTCAATCACCACTGTTTCCTGTACCATGGTTCATCTGGGATTTGGAACTGCTGCATTTTTCGTTTCATACCATCAAATGAGCTTTTAATACGGATGGACCCGGTGGATGTAGTCACATACATCATGGTGAGCCCCACAGTAAGGATCTCACCTAATCCGCTCCCCTGAAACTCAGGCTGCTCGAGCATCAGGTGGGCCACCCCATAAAGGCAGTCAATTTCTTGACAGTTTTTATAGTTGGTAAGCGGTGCCTTGCGGAACATAGACCCTCTAAACGTGTGCCACGTGTGTCGACTGAATCTGGACGGTTCATTTCTTAAGTCAGTTTCTCCTGGAACCGTATTCGGTGAGTCCGGCGAAACACCAACGTGGAGGGCTCCCATTGGTCCATCCCACGTCTGCTTTGCTGTGGCCAAATCTGATAGATAAAATCTCGTTACATCACAGCTTCACCGAATCCGATTCAGTTTCTCTTACCCGCATGGGGCGCGGCTTCCGTGTATCTCTCAATCCAATGACGTGGGTGGGGCCCTGTGGGGCCACTGTGATGTATGTGCCTTACATCCAGGCCGTCCATCTGTATTGAAAACTCTTTTTAGGTCACAAAGACCTGGAAGAAGAGACCACACAAATATAATCTTAATCCAAAACTTTTGTGGCCCACAGGAAGTTTTTAATATGGAAACGGATTGGCTACTCCCCCTGCCACTAGCCCGGTGGCTGGTGGTCAGTGCTCCGTGGGCCCCACCATGATGTATGTGTTTCATCCATGCCGTTCATACATTTTTACAGATCATTCTAGCGCTTGATCCTAAAAATGAGAGGATATAAATCTTAGGTGGACCACACCACAGGAAAACAATAGTGATTGGATATCCACCATTAAAATCCTCCTAAGGCCCACTGTACTGTTTATTTGACATCCAATCTGTTGATTAGGTCATACAGACCTAGATGAAGGGAAAAAAACAAATATCAGCTTGATCCAAAACTTTTATGGGCCCCAAAAAGTTTTTAATGGTCGACACTCATTCAACACTGTTTCCTGTAATGTGGTCCACTTGAGAATGGAATATACCTCATTTTTGTTCTCATACTTTAAAATGATCTAGAAAAATAAATGGATGGCATGGATGAAATATATGCATCATGGTGGGGCCCACATAGCACCGATCAACAGCCATTGGCTGGTTGCTGGGGAGTAGCCAATCCGTTTCCTTTTAATACCAATTACTGGTGTTTGTTGTACTATGTTCTGCCTGAGATTTGAATATTTTTCGTTGTTCGGATATTTTTCATTGTTTGGATCATGTCCTTAAATGAGTTTTCAATAGTGATGGACGTCATGGGTGTGAGGCATATACATCACAGTGGGCTCTACTGTCAGGATTTTATTTTTTATTTTCGGATGGTCCTGTTTCATGGCCTGAATTTTTCGCACGTGGTGTGACTGCGTTGCGAGGATTGTGAGTTGCATTCCTACTTTTGTTTTGACTGCGTCGACTGGGTACTACTAGGGGTGTACATCCAGTCGAGCTGGCCTCAACTCCACTCGTCTCAGCCACAAGCTGACCTCAGCTTAACTTTCGAGTTTAACTAGCCAGTTGGGCTCGGTTGAGTCAATAGCTCGGGCCAATTTGAGCCGAGTTCATCATTGCAATATTTTCATGAACACTTCGGCTACACTTTCAAAATATCATTGTATTTGAGATAACAACAATGGTTTTACAAGTATTTTATCAAACACCTTTTAAGCAAGATAAAAATTTAGAAAAAAAAAAGTGTTAGTTTCATATACATGCCTTTCCACCTTTCCTACCACAAGCCACACTTCTTTGAGTCATTTCATCAAACACTTGGTAAGCAACATTAATATCAAAGTAATCGAGTCACCGAACTAGTTCGATCTGAGTTCGATTCGAGCTGGGTTCAATCCAAGTCGAGTCGAGCCAGGGCCAGATCAAACTCTTTTTCAAGCTCAAAAAATCAGCTCGACTTAGCTCAAACTCAACTTTGAACCAAGGCGAATCAAGCTTTTTCAAGTGGAGTTGAGCGAGCTACGGTTCGTGTACACCTCTAGGTACTACCCCGTTGGGAACTAGCTAGAGATGTATAGTTCTATGTGGGGTCCACCATGATGTATATGTTTTATCCACGCCGTCCATCGATTTTGATAGATCATTTCATGGTATGAGCTCAAAAAAGAGGCAGATTGAAAGCTCAAGTGGACCACACCATAGGAAGCATTGGGGATTGAAATCTTACTATTGAAAACTTATTAGGAGTCACAAAAGTTTTCGATCAAGTTGATATTTATGTTTTCCCTTCACACAGGTCTATGTGACCTTATGAACAGGTTGGATGGTAACTAAACATCAGCGAGGGGCCTTGGAAGTTTTCAACGGTAGGAATTCAACGAGGCTTCAATCTGCTTCCTTTTTGGGCTTGTGATCTGTAAAAATGAATAGACAGCATGTATAAAATATATACATCACGGTGGGCCCCACAGATCCCTTTGGAAGGACCGTCCGTCTCTAGCTATTTATGGTGGACGCGGATTTCCTGCGAAAGCCTTTTGCAGGAACTTCCTGCGCTGCGAACCCAGGTGGGGCCCACTATCATATTTATGAGAAATCCTCTCCATCCATCTGTTTTTTGAGGTCATTTTAGAAAATAAGGCCAAAAATGAACCGTATCCAATGCTGAATGGGCCAAAAATGTGATAATTGAACGTCCACAGTTGAAATATTCGTGGGGCCAAAAAAGTTTTTAATCATGCTATAATTTGTGTTTTCAGTTCATCCCAGTACAAATGATATTATTAACGGTATGGATGGCATGTAAACATCACTATCCAACCCAGGGAGGTTTCAACGGTAGAAATTTCCCTAACCATCTTTTCCTTTATTACGGCCCACTAGAGTTTTTCATCCTGCTCAATTTTGGTTTAGTAGCCTAAAATGAGCTCACAAAACGGATGGACGGAGTGGATTTCTGAAAAACATCAAGGTGGACACCACCTAAGTTTCAAGCGGAGGAACTTACTGCCAAAGGCTTTCGCAGGAAATCCGCGTCCATTTATAGTGGGGGTTGTACCCAATCCGCGCGCTGAGGGTTTCTTCCAGGCATTGATTGTGTTCTGGATCGCTCTGAGCGTGTATGCTTCTCGGGCATTCATCTCCCTCACTCGTGTTAACTTGGCGTGCATGTGAGCCCAATCCAAGCTCCTCATCCGGTGGACCCCTCTAGATTTCTTGTTTCAAAAATCAGGACGGTCTGCTCATCGTGCAGGCCTGAGTAAGAAATGATCGAACTGTCCACATGTTTCATACAACTGTGTAGGCCTACCTGATGATGAATGTCCCAGATCCATCCCACGTATGCGGTGTTGGCTTGTGCTGCTAGGCCATCCGATCATTTAATCATTCCTGTCATGTAGACGGATTGTTGCGACCCCCAACCGCAGGTTGAAAGCTAGGTGGGGCCCACCGTGATGTTTGTGAGAAATCTATTTCGTACATCTCTTTTGCCAGATCATCTTAAAACATGAGCCCAAAGAATAGATAGATTCAAGATTCAAGTGGGGCACACCGAAGAAAAAATGGAGATTGAATGCCCACCAGTGAAACATTCATGGGTAACAGAAGTTTTGGATCAGGGTAATACGTTTTGTGTTTTCAGCTCATCCTAGTGGGAATGATCTTACCAACGGTTTGGATGTTATATAAACATCATAGTGAACCCCGAAAGGTTTCAACGGTAGACATTTCCCTCCCCACTTTTTCCTGTAACGTGGCTCATTTGAGTTCTCGACCTGTCTCAATTTTGGGCTGATGTCGTAGCATGAATTGAAAAAATGGATGGAAGGAGTAGATCTTTCACAAACATCATGTTGGACCCCACCTAGCTTCTGACGCAGGAAGCGGTGGCAGCCGTGGGTGGCAGGCAATCTGCGTCCTTCTTTCACATGGACTATGTACCATTGGACAGTTGATAACATCATTATCTTGGTCATGGCCTTGACCCATGTACTGATATTGAATGATGGGCTACTCGTATACGGTTTCACCAATCTGATGAGTGGTGCAGATTCGTATAAAAGAGAGATGGACGGTACAAAGTAATGAACAACAATCTATGTCCAACGTACAATTGGACGGTTGGAAAGAAATGGACAACAGTCCCTAACATAAAAATTGCTTTCACAGGACTATTCTAGCCATCTCATAAATGAACAATGGACAACAGTCCCTAACCAAAAAATTGCTTTCACAGGACTATTCTAGCCATCTCATAAATGAACAATGGACAACAGTTCCTAACCAAAAATTGCTTTGACGGGACTATTCTAGCCATCTAATAAATGAACCTTTTCTCATCAAGTCTCAGACATTGCTGACCGTTGTCTTGGTGTCCATTTGTTTTGCTACAATACATTTGTTTGCTCTACGGCCCACCTGCCATTTGACCGGCTGAATGGAAGCGGATTGCCTACTAGTTCAGTCTTTGGGGCCACCATGGATGTATGTGTCTTATCCACACCATACATTCGTTTGTATAGATCATTTTAGGGCATGATCTCAAAATTGAATCATATCCGAAGGTTTGTACCATACCTCATATTGATAATAAATCTAAGCCAGACGTGAGACACATGAGTGAGACCGGAGCTGTTCATTCAGCGGGGAAGTAGGTGCGGCCCACCGTGATTTATGTCTTTTATCCATACCGTCCATATGTTTTACCAACTCATTTTATTATATAACCCAAAAATTGAATCAAATTCAAAGCTCAAGTGAACCACACCACATGAAACAGTGGGAACTGTTGAAACCTTCCCAGGCCTACAATGATGTTTATGTGTTATCCAACCTGTTCATAAGATCACACGGACACGGATGAAGCATAAACACAAATATCAGCTTTTGAGTTGGGTAGAATCCGACTCGATCCGACAAATCCGATCCGAATCGAATGCCAAAATCGAGTCAGATCGAGTAGACCCACTCATATCTGATCGTACATCGAGTTGAGTTCAGATCAGTGGCTAAACTAGACCGATCCGATCCGGGATCCGATCCGACCTGCACACTGTTCATTCAACATTGTTTCCTGTAATGTTGTCCACTTGAGATTGGGATATACCTCATTTTTGGTTTAATACCATAAAATGATCTAAAAAAATAGATGGACGACATGGATGAAATAAATACATCATGGTAGGGTCCACAGAGCACCAACCACTAGCCATTAGCTGGTGGCTAGGGCAGTAGCCAATCTGTCCTCTCACTCGTAGGTTAAGGTGCATCTAGCAGCGAGCTCTGACAGAAGCCAATTTCATGTGAAAGCCTTTCGTAGGAAGTTCCTGCGTGGGATGCTAGGTGGGTCCCACCATGATGTTTGTGATAAATCCACACCATCCATCTGTTTTGGGAGCTCATTTTTGCACATGCGGCCAAAAATGAAGTATATCCAAAACTCAAGTGGCCCTTACGAGAGGAAACAGTGTAGATTTAGTGACCACCGTTTGAAACATTCATATGGCCACAAAGTTTCATATCAAGCGAATTTTTTGGTGTTTTCACTTCATCCGAGTGGGAATGACCTTATAAACGGTTTGGATGCCATATAAATATCAGGGTAGATAACAGGAAGGTTTCCACGATATGAACTCTTTCCTCGGTTTTCCTTCTCGTCCGGCCCACTTGAGCTTTGGATCCACCTATTTTTTGATATCATGTCCTAAAATGAGCTCCCACAAATGATGGACGATGTGGATTTCTTACAAATATCACTGTGGGCCCACATAGCATCCCAATGCAAGAAATTCGCCTCCCAAGAAAAGAAAGCTTGGATTAGCATGTGTACCACACACCAGGCTAATAGGTCTGGTGTATTGACGTCAGCAAGTTCTATGGGTCCCATCATGAGGTATGTGTTATATCCAAACCGTCCATCCATTTGGCGGGCTAGTCTTAAGGCTTGAGCCAAAAAATAAGACAGATCTAAAGATCAAGTGGACCACACTGCAAAAAAGCAGTGGGAAGTTGAACGTCTACCATTGAAACTCTTTTAGGGGTCACAGAAGATTCGATCCAAACCATACTCAACATGATCCAACTTAGTTTCCTTGACTGAATTGGACTCGGTTCGGGTCAAACCAGCAGTGCAATGGATCGGATCAAGTCAGAGGACCTGGACTCGGTCCCAGATTGGATCGAGTTTGGGTTGGGCGTTGAAATTTTCGAACCAAGTCGAGTTGGGCCCAATCTGGTCCGACTCAACTCAATGCCTACCTCTAATCAGCTTAATCCAAAATTACGTCTGTTTTTTTTTTGGCCCCCAAGAAGTTTTCAACAATAAACGTTCACTTCACACTGTCTTGTGGTGTGGTCCACTTAAGTTTTAGATTTACTTCAGCTTTTGGATCGTGCACTAAAGTGAGCTGGTAAAACATATGAATAGTGTGTATAAAAGTCATAAATCACATTGGTCCCATAATGTAAGTGTATTGAGTTACCTACTGAGCAGGTAATACAGCTCCGGTCTCACTCATGTATCTCACATCTGGCTTAGATTTATTATTAATATGAGCTATGCTGGCTTCGTTCCATGGTTTTATGAGACGGTCAAGTCCCCTGTTAGTCATCTAGGTCGACTCAGGCTCAGTCAGACCTTTTCTAGTTTGGCACCAAGAGTTGCCCAATTCAGCCAAGTCAGGCCAACTCACTCTTGGCTCATACATGTCAAAGGTGTTTGGATCATCTTAAGTTACTTAAGATAAGTTACTTATGTCACAAGTAACATATCTCAATTTCTACTTATTAAGAAGATAAGTTAATGGGGGCCATTTTTACACCGGGCTCGAGTGGGGTGGTCTGTGGAACACATAGGTACACTTGAGGTGGGTGGCTCGCAGAACCCATGAATTTGGGGCCCATGTAAAGCGGGTGGCTTGTGTAAGGTAAAACTCATGAATTTGGAGTCCACGAGTGTGCAAAACCCGTGCATTTGGGAGCCATGAGGAGAGTTTGGCCGAGAACCTAACTTATGAATTTGGGGCCTATGCTATGAAATAAAGAAATTAATTCATCATGTTCTATCCGTTCGAGCTTTTAGAGCAAGTAGTTAACTATCATACATCATAAATATGTTTGGTAAACAATATACTTATCAGTTATCATCTCTTTCATTTTTCCTATATTTTTTTTCAGTAACTAATTAAAGTAATTATGCAAAAAAAGTTACTTATAACTAATCATAAACTAAACTTGCTTGGATGAAATAAGTTACTTTATCTACCGATGTAAGTAGAAAAAGTAACTTATTCGGTGGTGTCCAAACGGGCCCATCCCGACTCAACTTAGAACAGATAAGTCAGGTCCAAGTCATTGACTTTTTAAACCATGCTTTCAACAGCCGTGTCGTGGGCTTGGACACCACAGAGCTCATTTTTTAAGTTTGCCCACAGACATGAGTTGGTGGTTTGGAGGAATGCTAATATGTAAGTCAATGCACAGTTCCATGTAATTTGCTGTCCATAGTGCACGTGGCATACATGTCTGATAATCAGGACTGTTAATCTGGGGCCACTGTGTGGATGGGCTAGTGATTCGACAAATCTGACCATCCACTTGTTTTTTGTGGTGAATGCAGATCATCGTTATAAGGTTCCTTTCTCAGTCCATTAATAGAATGGCTACTGCAGCCCGATTCCTTTGCCTGTTGGGTTTTGGCCTGTCCACACCAGAACAGCACACCTGATGGTGAGAATATTTTTTGTCACTCTTCTAACAAAAGAATGGTTAGGCTATCCACGGCCTGCCGAGAGGCACGTGCAAACATGCACACGTGTGCAACATCCGTCCACTCATCATGTTAAGCGTACAACAAACACATACAGGCCCGACTGATCAATAGGACTACCCCTACACCTTTATATTGAATATCGACCATTAATCAACCTTTTCTAACCATCATATTGTATCATTCATGCGTGGCTGACCTGGTGAGTGGACCGGCCTTATTCCCACCTGATGAATGGCCTGAATTTCTTTTATATGATGTGATCAAAGGCTCACATCACCTCTTCCACCAGGGAAATGCTTGAGGGGATTCGTGTGAGAGGTGATTTAAGTGAGGTTTGATCCACATGTGCATCGAATATGGACCAGTTATCCAGTGGTATGTTCTTGAATATCCCCTATCAAAAGCAACAGTCAAATAATCATTAGGTGGACCCACCACGTGTGCTTTGTAGACCACTCCAATTTTTCTCATATGGAGGGAACCACCTGATGAGTGGGACATGCAGCATGATTTATGAGCCATGATAAGTTGCAAGGGGGCTCACCTGAAGAGTGCACGGGTCTAGGACAGGTGGGCAGCTAGTCTGTTGCAGTTTACCACTACAATCAATTCTACATGAACAATACCACAACAGGCGTATCAAGTACATATCAGAGATTCTGAGTTCGATATTCAGCAGTCTTCAAAAATAATAAAGGAGAGCAAATAACAATCATCATCATTAATTTTATTAATACTAAGTTGGGATTACATTCTCGTGTTTTCCTTAATTCCAAACCAAGTGTGCTTAATAAATACAATGAAAGGAAGAAAATCAGTTTAGATGGTGACTCTGGCAACATTCCTGCTTGTGAAACATCCATCGCAATGACAGATGAATTGTGCGGGTCTGAAAACCCCTTGTTTATTAGAACATCGGTATTATTAAAGAAGTAAGCCCTATGTGAAGATCATCTGCAATAAAAATAGGCCGATTGGCTCATCATATGCCACATTATTGAAATCCATGGGGAACAGATGCTTTGGATCAACATACAGGCGTGGGCAACCTAGTTAGTGAAAGCACCTCAGAACAAAATCCACCAATCTACCCACATCAAGCTAAAGGATGACGGCAAAAAACAACAGCTACCAACAGCAACCATATGCAAGAAATAGCAACTCCAATCCCACAGCCAGTAGAAATTAAATACCATCACATTCACCCCTCCCTATTAAAAGGGACCCTGAGCGGGATTCACACAACATGATTGGCCCACCACATAATGCACAACCATCCAAACCATCAGCCTACTTCTGGAAATTGAAAACCTGCGTGCGTATAGAAAACCTAGGGCCAAGAATTCGTTGAGGAGTTCCATGTAGGTACCTCCTTCTGGTACTTGCACCCTGGGCATCCAATTAGGAATCAATCTGCATCTAGGGCTGTCAATGGGTATCCGAACCCACAAATACCCCATGGACCTGATCCACTTTAAGTGGCCTGATTTAGTATTTTGGACCGTTAAGAAATTGGGTCGGGTTTGGCACTCACCTTTTGGACTGGGTTGAAATTCAAGTCTAGTGAGTACAGGTTGGGTTCATCAACTTGGACCCAGTTAAAATTGTGGACCATGCCAAGTTTAGTTAGTTTTAATATTGATATTTTATACATAGAGAGAGGAATACTCGCACACTAGTTCTCTCGAGAACTTGTGAAAACCTTTTGAGAATTCATCTCCCATGATGTGAGTGCAATACCTGAACAGTTCATGTAATTCAGCACCCCCATGAAACCCCTATAACCCAACTTTTCCCCGGAACCAATACTTTGGTTGGGCTATGGCAATAGAGAGGCTAATCAAGTGAGGAAAGTTTTTCATTTTTCCATGGCCCACCAAAGTTTTAAATCAGGATAAAAGTTAGAGAAATGAGGTTTTACAGGGTGGTATATCATATGGACGGTTCAAATCTTGCACTCATATCACGGGAGATGAGTTCTCAAAAAATTGCCGCGAGTTCATGAGAGAACTGGTAAGTAGGAGCATTCCTCTTGTGCGCAAGATCTCTCTCTCTCTCTCTCTCTCTCTCTCTCTCTCTCTCTCTCTCTCTCTCTCTCTCTATATATATATATATATATATATACATATATATATAATTCTAGCAGAAAGAGCTTCCTAAGCCATATTTGATGATGTAGTTATGAAATGCTGATGTTTTATATTTTCATTATATATCTAGCTTGCTTAATAAAAATAAAATAAAATTTTATTTTAAATATAGCTCATCTAATAAAATAAAAACTTTCTTATCCACAAGTTGAATTTAGAGTTCAGAAATTTAGTGAACCCATTCATCAAATTTGGTATGCGGGGAGGTAAATGAAATAACTTAGGAATGACGCTAAAAACATTGACAGTTCGACCGTCAATTTCAAGATGTAACAGACCTGCAAGTAGCTCACTTACACATCCACGCGTCTGAATGGCAAATGTGTGTGGAATCTAATCATCCATTAGGTGAGCTAACCATGTAAATGCTCTTATTTGACTTGAAACTTACATGTATAGACGTGCTAGTACCCAATCCCAATCAGATCCGGATCGAGGTCTTCAAGAATGGACCCAGACCTCGTAAGTCCATAACCTGATTAGCATGGGTACAAGCACCATAGGACCCGACCCTATCTGCATTACCTCAATTTCGACTGATTACAAGCACCATAGGACCTGACCCCATCTACATTACCTCAGTTTCCACTGGTTAGGGGAGGTCAACGGTTCAGGTCGACCCACCAATCGACCCGCATGGATTTGGGTCTGAACCCACAAATCCTTCAGGTCAAATTTGAGTCCTAGTTCTTAATATTGACCTTGATCTGCATAAATCGGTCAAGTTGACCCATAACCTGCAGACCTAGTCCAACCACGTCTGGGTCTGGACTCGTATTTTGTTAAGTCGTGTGGTAGACCTTGGTTCAGATTGATAGGCCGGTCGAGTCCGGGTCAACCCTTATTCAACGTAGGTAATGGATCCATTCACAGGCTCCCTTTTCTTGGCTCACCACTAAGTTATCAGTTATCATCTATTGAGCACATGCAGCCAATGTGTCATCCAAATCAAACGTCGGACCCGAGAACAACGAGGCTGATCCATTCAGCAAGTCAGCCACATATGTAGATTGAGGGGGCGTTTGGCGCAGGGTATTAGATGAGATTGGGTGGGATAGAATTGCATTTGGTCCGGCGCAATTCCATCCAACATTTGGAGAGGATGGAAAATATTGGGATAATGTGGGATGGAATTGCATTTAGTCCTATGGAATTGCATTTGGTCCCGTGCAGGATTTTCATGAATTTTGAAATCCACTACACATGTGGGCTCCATATTGATGCATAGGTTTATCCATGCCATCCATCCATATACACCATTTACACATGACATTCTAGTTATATATGTGTACAAGTGAACTACATCCATTATTATTTGGTCTATTGATTATAATTCTATGGTCCACCAAACATGATTTTGATTAATATGGTGCTTTTTTAGCAAAAACTTTATCCCAAACATGGAATTAGACGGCTGCAATACCATAGTATTTACAGACATGCAATCATTGTGCAATAATGATGTTAGTTCCATCTAATACAATTCAATGCCATTCAATGCCACGGACCAAACACGCGTGAATATAAAATAAATATATTTTCGTGGGTAGGACTGGGCCGTGCATGCCTAATCCGCTCCCAAAGCTTCACCGTGAGCTAACTAGATGTAAGGGAATCAATGGGCCAGGCTCGGGTCTGAAAAATCAGAATTTTCAATAGGCCCTCCTCGTAACAGTTCAAAATCCACGCTGAGACCTACTCTAGGCCCGGCCCATTGATAACATCTATAGACTGGATGTCATACAAATGTAAAGGTGGGCAGGATCCGACCTGACTCGTCGGATCCGACTCAATCGAATCGGTCGGATCCAATCCGACCCGAGCCAAAAGCCAAGGTCGGGTCAAATCGAGTAGACCCACTCGGATCTGACGCCAAACCGAGTTGAGTTCGGGTCATGTAGCAACTCAATTCGATCCGATTCAGAATCCGATTTGATCTAAAACCTGATCTAGACCGGAATCGGGTAGTATAAAATCAAAATTTATTTTTATTTTTACCTTTACCCTTCTTCTACCCGAACCTTAACCCTACTCGAGCCGATGTCGCACCGAACTTGATCGGAATCCAGACCACTCAGCAACCCAGCACCCTATCTACACCGTTCATCTTCTTCCATTTATCAGGTAGGTTCCATTTATATGTTTTTTTTTGTGTATTTACGAACTCCCACACTGGCTTGAGACGTCGAGCGCAGCCGTGCATGCCACTGGTGGCCCACCGTGGACATCGATCGTGGCCCGCCCTCAATCGAGACAGACCCTGATTACCTACTAAACACGATGGTGGGTCCTGCCCTGGCTTGCTGGTGGACCTCACTTCATGGTGGGTCCTACCCTGGCTCGCTGGTGGTCCGGCCGAGGTCAGGACCTCGCTGGCTCGGCTGCAGACAGCGTCCCGCCCTGGCTCGACCTTGCACTCGGATCGACCTTCATGGTGGGTCCCGCCCTGGCTCGTTGATGGTCCGGTCGAGCTTGGGACCTCAGTAGCTCGACTGCACTGTCTCGCCCTAGGTCCCTAATGGTTCAGCCGAGCTAACCCTAACTCTACCCTAACCCTAAACCCTAAACCCTACTCTAACCCTAATCATAAACCCTACCCTAACCCTAAACCTAAATCCTAACCCAAACCCTAACCTAAACCCTAAACCCTAAACCCTAATCCTTAAACCTAACCCTAACCCTAAACCCTAATCCTTAAACCTTAAACCTAACCCTAATCCCTTAACCCTAACCCTAACCCTAACACTAACCATAACCCTAAACCCTAAACCCTAACCCTCCCTAACCCTAAACCCTAAACCATAAACCTAATCCCTAAACCCTAATTCCTAAATTGCAAAAGTGTTTACTTTATTTGAAATTTTGAATTAAACAATTAGTAATTAATTTGTTGGAATTACTATGTACATTGCTTTTTAGTATTATCATTTACATTGCTTATTGTTTATTGCTTAGTGCTTATTGCTTACTAGTTAGCTTAATATGTTTGTATAATTGTATTACATTGCTTTTTTACTTATCTTATTTTTGTGCATTGTATAGTTAGTTTAATATGTATTACATTGCTTTTTTTGCTTAGCTTATTATTGTGACTTGTGAGTTGTGATTGTGACTTAGATAATCAGTTGTCCATTTGAGGATTTCTATGTGGCCATAAATAGATATATTGTATTTTTGGTGGCATAAAAATCGCTCGAATTATTTCATTTTGAACAGTTCAATGTCAGATGGATAGTATGCTTTCATATAACCTATTTAAATGTTCATGCCTGAGCTGCGATCCATCTCCCATTTCTCTTTGGATATGTTTTTTCGTTTTCATTTCTAATGTCAAATATCTTCACGTTGCTTAAATATTTGGCATCTGAATGTAACGGAAGATCAACTTATCTGGAGAGGCATGGGGAGATGCTGCCAGATTTTCGACGTGAGTGTTTAAATGAGAATACGAAAGTATTACAATCTATCCAACCTTAGATAGGTAACTAATTTAGCTTATTATTGTAACTTATGACTTGTGATTATGAGCTAGATAATTAGTTGCCCATTTGAGGATTTCTACGTGGCCATACATAAATATAGTGTGTTTTTGGTGGCATAGAAATTGCTTAAATTGTCTCATTTTAGACAGTTCGAGGTTAAATGGATAGTATGCTTTCATATAACCTATTTAAATGTTTATACCTAATCTGCGGTCCATCTCCTCATTTCTCTATGGATATGTTTCTTCATTTTCATTTCTAATGTCAAATATCTTCACATTGTTTAAATATTTGGCATCGGAATGGAACAGAAGATCAACTTATCTAGAGAGACATGAGAAGATGCTGTAAGATTTTCGGCGTAGGCATTTAAATAAGAATATGAAAGTATTACAATCTATCCAACTTTGGATGGGTAAGTAATATAGGATTTAGTATAACTCTTTTAACATTAGATTGCTAATGCTAATACGATTTAGTATATTTCAACTAGTAGATAGTTAGTGAGGGTTGTTTCAATACCTCAGGTGATTTGTCAGTTACATTGTCGATGATCCTGGAAGATGAATGATTAAGTCTGGAAGATGAATGATTAAGTGTAGAAGATGAAGAGGTGCCCATTGATACTAGTACCTCACAGTCATATATTGCAGGAAAAGCGAAAAAAAAAAAGATCAGTAGTGTGGGACGATTTTGAAGAAGTAACCCTGAAAAATGGCACCGTGAAGATAAAATACAAGTACCGAAGACTTAATATGTTAAGCAAGAAGATGAGTCGACCACAACTTTGAAGAAACACAATTTGAAGTGTTATAAAAACATGAGAACTCAGACCTCAGGGCAACAAACACTTTCATTTACCCAATCTTTAGTGGGTCAATCGCAAGATATATTATCTATCTACAAGTATAACAAAGACCGGGTGAATAAGTTGACGGCCAAATTTATTATTGCCAATGAAAGACCATTTTAGATAATAGAGAGTCTTGCCTGCTTTTGTTGAATGCTGCCTTAACCCCAGATACGAGAAGGTTTCCCGTACAACAATAAAGAGAGTGTGCATGAAGATGTATGAAAGTGAAAAGTTGAAAGGATAGTTAAAATAAATTTCTCGAATTAGCTTGACATCAGATTTGTGGATGGCATTCAATCAACAAAAGGGGTATATGTCACTAACTGCTCACTACGTCGATGCCGAATGGAGGCTCTGCAAGGTAATCATAAATTTTCGTTATCTTACGCATCCTCACACTGGATTGATGATTTCAGATTGCATGTATAAATGTCTTATGGAGTAGGGTATTGAGAAGAAAATTTTCTCAATAACTTTAGACAATGCCTCTGCAAATGGTAACATGATAACGAATTTGCGGAACCCGTTTAGAGCCACCGGTGACTTGTATTTTGGTGGAAAGATATTTCATGTTAGGTGTTGTGCCCACATCTTAAACTTGATTATACAAAATGACCTTAAAATAATTGAGCTAACGATTGATAACATAAAAGAGAGTGTGAAGTACATACGGGGGTCACCTTCACAATTATATATATGGAATGAGATCGTGAAGCGGTTGAATTTGCCATATTAGAGAACGATGAAGATGGATGTCATTACACGTTGGAATTCAACTTTTGAAATATTAGATTCAGCGATAGCTTTCAGAGATGCATTTTCTCACTATGCGGAGCGTGATAGTGCATATCTATGGTTGCCTTCTGAATATGATTGATCAAGAGCTGAATCAGTTCGCAAGTTCCTTTCAGTTTTTTACAACATAACGAAGAAATTTTCGACAAGCAAGTATCCAACAACAAATATATTTCTGTCAAAACTTTGAAAGGTAAAAGATGTCTTCTGCAGAAGTCGTAGTGGACCAGACTTTTTACAATTAGTGACAATGGATATGCAGTTAAAGTTTGATAAGTATTGATCTAAGTGTACTCTGGTAATAGTTGTTGCAATCGTTCTTGATCCTCGATACAAGATAATTATGGTTGTATTCATATGTAATAAGTTATATGGTGCGATGAGTGTCTCTGAAGTCGATAAGATTCGTAATGCAGTTAATGATTTGTCCAATCTTTATGTGTGCGGCGCAACAGATGAAATTCGTCAAGTGGGTTCTAGTTCTGCTGTTGATGAACCACAGAAAAAATAGTAGATGATTTCATGTCTTTTGCGGCATAGCATAAGACTCAAATGTAGACACCCTAATCAAAACTTGAAAACTATCTCAAGGAGCCACTTGTAAAATACAAAGGCGATGAATTTGATGTTTTGGACTGGTGAAAGACGAAATCTTGTGAATCTGTGATTCACAATACCATGTGCTCTCGTTAATGGCACGAGACATATTATCAATTCCAATTTCAATTGTGGCTTTAAAATCTGCTTTTAGTACGGGGAATAGGGTCGTGAACAATTATCGAAGCTCACTTCTACTAGAATCGGTTGAAGCGCTCATTTATACATAGGATTGGTTACGTCCAATCTAGGGAAAAAGGAAATCTGTTAATGAGGAGTTCGAGGAAGAGGAGAGTGACAAGCAAGATGAGACAATACCCGTAGGATAAGACATTGCATTCTATTTCTCTTGCATTTGCTTACAAGTTACAACATGATATATATAATTTTTTTTTATGGCTTAAATTGTAATATTTTATGGGTGGATGGATATTTCTTTTTTCATTTATACTATTCAATTAGTTAATATTGATTAAATCTCATATTATATGGTTGGCTAACTGCGTTCATTTATCAGTATAACTTTCTTTTTTTTTTATGTTGCCTAAACATAACTAGATATTTTTCTTTTAAAATATACACCTGTGGATATGTCATCAGAAGATGATGCATCGACAAATATTTGAAATTATGGAGTCCAAGTCTAATCCTAAGATGGAAAGATAAAGTTACAATGTAAGTTGTGTGGAAAACAATTTATAAACAAAACAAATCGACTGAAATTATATTTGGCTTGTCGGGGAGGAGACAGTACACCATGTAGCAAAGTTTCTTAGGAAGTCTGAATTTATTTCGAGGCATTCTCGACTCAAATACAAAGATTTTCTACACCCTTCTCCCTACAATTACAACCAATACAACCAGCCACAGAATATATATAAGTAGGCCTATTATAAATGAAAAAAGGTTAAGCAGAGAAATTGCCTCCAAGCCCTCCACAGTTAGTAGAGAAGAAGAACAAGAAAGAATTTTAAGAGAACAAGAAGAACATGATTATAAAGAGGCCGTGAAAGAAAGCTTGAAAATGGCATCAAGGAGTGCCAGACAACAACATTCACCCCTTCCGAGGCAACATGATGCTGAAGCAGGCACGAGCACGAGTAAATCGTCAAAGTTTCTTAAAAGTCTTACTGCATTTTATAGGCGGTTGGGAATCCTGTACAAATTAGATCATAAAAAGCGGCTGAAAAAACTTGATCAATATATGAATGAGAACGATGGGAAGACATCTCCACCATCCGATTCAGCAGAGGTGAACGACCATCTTTTGGACACCTCTAACTTAGAGTCAACCCAGAGTTCTCCTGCAGTTGAAGCCGTAAAAAAAAAAAAAAGAACCAAGGATGATTCTGGCGACGAAGGTGGAGGTGGAAGAAGGGGTTACTATTACGAATAAGGTTCATTTGGTTACACGTCACAAAGACACTCATCATACAGAGGTTATTAAATGTATGAAAGTTTTATTTGTCTGTATGTACATGTAGGTTTATTTACTTTTGATTTTGGACAGAGTTAATTTACTTTGTTCGTTTTATGGACATAGTTTATTTATTTTGGAAGTTGGATATGTGATATTTTAAGTTTTTAACAGTTGAATGACCTAGCTAAATGGCCTAATGTATTGATATCAGCACATATTGATGGGGTTTTCTCCCCAGGCTCGACTGGTCGAGAGCCTCACTCGACCAGTTGAGGGTGCTGGTCGACCAGTCGAGGACTAGCTCGACCCAAACTCCAGCGAGCTTGGTTGAATTTTTTCCGTGGTGCTCGACCAGTCAAGGGAGATGCTCGACCGGTCGAGAATTCTGCTCGACCAGTCAAGCTTACGCAGATTTATTCCGGATTTTATGCGGACTGCGTAAATTTGAGGCGGTTTTCACATAGGTGTGGAAAGGGGTTTCCAAATCTATAAATATGGGTACCTAGGGCTGTTTTAGGTAATGCAAGGGAGTTTCCTAAAGCTTTGCAAGGTTTTGCTAAAGGGTTTAGGACTATCAAAGGTAAGAGAGAGAGAGAGAGAGAGAGAGAAGAAGCTTGTGGAAGGGAGGTTCTGCTCATAAAGGTGATCTACTGTGCAGTTGACATTTCAGCGCTTCTACGTCCTCGTGATCGGTGAGATCTCTCCGTTTTTCTTTTATTCTCTTATTATTTATCCACTCCTGCATGAGTGAATAAGGTTGTAACGTTCTACTTTAGAGCAGTTAGATGTTAAAACTGTCTTTCTTCATGGTGACCTGGAAGAAAAGATCTATATCATCAACCAGAGGGGTTCGAAGCAAATAGCATATAGTGTGTAGGCTGAGGAAGATCTTGTATGGGCTAAAACAAGCTCAATGGCAATGGTACAAGAAGTTTGAATCGTTCATATTAAAGCATGGATATGACAGAACAAAGTCAGACCATTATGTGTTCACACGCAAGTTCTCAGATGGTGATTTCTTAGTTCTGCTGTTATACGTTGATGACATGCTCATCATGGGAAATGACATCAAAGAGATCGACATGTTAAAACAGGAGTTGGGCAAGTCATTCGCCATGAAAAACTTGTGCCCGGCTAAACAGATCCTAGGAATGGAGATAACCCATGACAGAAGTAGCAGGAAGCTTTGGTTGTCACAAGAGCGGTACATTGAGAAAGTCCTACAACAGTTCAATATGAATGCAGCGAAGCCGGTCAGTACTCTACTGGATGGTCACTTCAGATTGAGCGACAGGCAGTGTCCCAAAACGAAGGTAGAGGTGGATGAGATGCAGAAGATACCCTACGCGTCAGCAGTAGGAAGTTTGATGTATGCTATGGTGTGTACGCGCCCAGACATAGCATATGCAGTTGGTGTTGTCAGCCGGTATCTTGCCAATCCTGGCAAAGAACATTGGGCAGCAGTGAAATGGATACTGCGGTATCTAAGAGGCTCATCCAGGCTGAGCTTATGCTATGGTAACAAAAAACCTGTGTTAGAAGGCTACACAAATGCAGATATGGCAGGTGACATAGACTCCAAGAAGTCTACATCGAGATTCATGTTCACGCTTGCAGGGGGAGTGGTCTCTTGGCAGAGCAAGCTATAAAAGGTCGTAGCGTTATCGACGATAGAGGCCGAGCATATTGCAGTCACAGAAGCATGTAAAGAGATGCTTTGGATGAAGAGGTTCCTACAAGAACTTAGCCTGAAGCAGGAGCAGCACGTAGTCTATTGCGATAGTCAAAGTGCTATACACTTGATCAAGAATCCAAGTCAGCATTCTAAGTCGAAGCACATAGAGATTCGGTATCACTGGATCAGGGATACTTTGGAACATAAAGTATTATAACTTGAGAAGGTCTACACGGACAATAATAGGTCAGACATGATGACCAAGGCTTTGTTCAAGGGCAAGTTTGAGGTTTGTAGAAACCTGGCTGGCTTGAAGAAGGAGGATCTTTCCTGAGTCGAAAAGGGAGAGATTTGATGGAGTTTTCTCCCCAGGCTTGACCGGTCGAGAGCCTCACTCGACCGGTCGAGGGTGCTGGTCGACCAGTCGAGCACTGGCTCAACTCAAACTCCAGCGAGCTTGGTTAAATTTTTTCTGTGGTGCTCGACCAGTCGAGGGAGGTGCTCGACCAGTTGAGGACTCTACTCGACCAGTCGAGCTTATGCAAATTCGTTTCGGATTTTGTGCGGACTGCGTAAATTTAAGGCAGTTTTCACATAGGTGCGGAAAGGGGTTTCCAAATCTATAAATATGGGTACCTAGGGCTGTTCTAGGTAATGCAAGGGAGTTTCCTAAAGCAAAGCAAAGTTTTGTGAAAGGGTTTAGGGCTATCAAAGGTGAGAAAGAGAAAGAGAGGAAGCTTGTAGAAGGGAGGTTCTACTCGTAGAGGTGATCTACTGTGCAGTAGACATCTCAACGCTTCTACGTCCTCGTGATCGGTGAGATCTCTCCGTTTTTCTTTTATTCTCTTATTATTTATCCACTCCTGCGTGAGTGAAGAAAGTTGTAACGTTCTACTTTATAGTGGATTATTGATCTGGACTGGGTCTCATAGTTTTTACCTTTTTTAGGGTTTTTTACGTAAAAATCTCTTATGTTGTTGGTTTGTGCTTTGATTTATTTCATTGCTTTATTATCCCGTAATTCTAGTGTTTTTGGGAGGCTAAATCCTAAGGTTTTGTGCAAAGGCCCCTGACACATATGCGATCATGGCATATGCGTTCTGGCACAAATGCAATCACATATGCGATGTATGGACTCTTAATCTCTCTCTTATATTTCCACTCCAAGTGGTCATAATCTCTCTCTCCCTCTCTCTCTCTCTCTTATATTTCCTACTTGATAATTCCAATTTCCAAGTGCTCTCTCTCTCTCTCTCCCCCACACCCCACCAACATTCCCTCTCTTGGAAGTTGAAAGATAAATATTCAAGCACTTATTATTTAATTTATTGTTTAATTGATTTTATTTCTTTCAATTATATTTTAAATATATTTAGAATTAGTTATTTATTAACTTAGGAAAGTTACCCTTAATTTCTTCTTCTTCTTTTTTACAATTTTTTAAAATTTTTTGAAAGTTTTTACTTTTTAAAAATTTTCAAAAAAATACAAAATAAAACAAAAGACTCGATCCAAATAATACCCAACCCGATCCGACTCGGCTTTCCAGACCAAGTCAAACTCGGTTCAGGTCAGGCCAACAAGGAATCGATTCATATCAAGTTAGCTCTGCTGGACTCAGTCCCGAATCGAATGAAGTTTGGGTAAGGTACTTGTAAAAACCGGAACCAGTTGAGTTGGACATAATCCGGTCCAACTCATAATCCGGTCCGACTCAACTCTGTGCCCACCTCTGACATGTCATGTTAGGCCGAGAGCGGTTTTCATGACATGTAACATGACATGGGTATTGTCGGCACTTTGTGTCCGTCGCAACTACGAGGTAGGTTCCTACAGTCAAAATCAGAAGTGGATGGGTAAATTTTCAGAAAAGACAAGTGCTATGCCAGTTGTTTGTTTCCCACAGTTTAGGAAAAGGCTACTAATCTACTGCGGACGTCACACAACCGTCCAAATTATAGGCCTCGTTTCAGCAGTTGAATTTGGACCGACCGTTTTTCTTGGTGACGGATCATTTGATGGGCACCATTTGGATGGCTTGAAGGATTTAAACAGTTTGAAAAATGGTGTCTGATCCATCTGCAATGTGATGCGCATCCAAGCCGTCCACCTAATGTGTCCAACCTGTCTAGGGATCACAGTCGAACGCGTCTCGCTGGCCAGGAAAAGTGACAGGACAGCAGCATCTCAAGGGGTAAAAGTTCCACTCAATTTAAGGACGACAAAGTTACTGTCCGCTGAGCTGTTCAGTCAAGAGTTCAATCGCACACAACATCTGACCTTACGAAAAGGCACACCCTACATTGAAGATCTTTCAAGCCTGTCCATTAATCCTGAGAATTCACTCAGGGCGTGTTTGGCCCTTGGAATTGAATGGCATTGAATGGATTAACATCATTATTGCACACTGATTACATGTTTGCAAATACCTCCATGTTAGAGTCATCTAATCTCATGTTTGGGATAAAGATTTTGCCACGGGAAAGCACCATGTTAAGTAAAATCATGTTTGGTGGACTATGGAATTGTAATCAATATATCAAATTCACAGCAGATGTCATTCACTTGTACACATATATAACCAGAATGTCATGTGTGAACGGTGTACATGGTTGGATGGCATGGATAGACGCATGCATCAATATGGAGCCCACATGTGTAGTGAATTTCAAAATCCATGAAAATCCTGCATGGAACCAAATGTAATTCCATGGGACTAAATGTAATTCCATCCACCCAATCCCAACATTTCCCATCCTCTCTAAATGTTGGATGAAATTGCACGGACCAAATGCAATTCTATCCCACCCAATCTCATCTCATCTCATGAAACGCCTTATGACATGAGCACGTAAAAGAAATAAAAATAAAAAATCCAAATCCTAGGTGAACCATTCTGTAGTAAATAGTGTTGATGAATACCCTCCCATTAAAAACTTCTCAGACAATGTGCATGTTAATAAGGGTATATAAATATGGATGAAGAAATATATAAATAAATGAAGCTTAATCCAAAACTTTTGTAGCCCATTAATAGTAAATCACTACTATTTCTTATGATATAGCTCACCTGAGATTTGGATGTACTTCATTTTTGGATTAATGCCTTAAAATAATCTGAAAAAATGGATGAATGACATTAATATAGAATACATATGTCAAAGTGGGCCTCACGATAAGGGTCACACCGTCTTGGGTGGGGCTAAGGTGCACCTAATCTGCTCCTAAGTTTTGGAGTAGGGCTGTCAACGGCCAGGCATAGTGTTGGTCTCCGCCTGAAATTTGAACTATTTTAGGCCAGCCCTATTCAAAATTCTGATTTTGCATGCCTAATCCCAGCCTATTTGACACCCCTACTTTGGAGCATGTTGATATTTATGTTCTCCGCAGAGGCAGGAGGGAAGAAAGTTTCAGCTTTGAAAAATTAGGTGTGGCCCCCTATTCATCTGTTTTGCTAGCCCATGTTAAAACACGAGACTAAAAATAAGACGGATCCAAGAGTCATGTAGGACACATGACAGGAAACATCGGGAATTGGACACCCATGGTTGAAATCGTTCCAAAGCCCTCACCTTGATTTATGTGCCATATTAACTATTCATTAGGTTATTTCCAACCGAATGAATTGAAAACACAAGTCATCAGCTTGCTTCAACAGTAGGCATTCAATCTACTTATTTCATGTTGTGTGGCCCATTTGAGGTTTCAATCCACCTTATTTTTTATCTCGTCCTGAAGTGATATCATAAAACAGATAAATGAAGGGAATTTCTCATAAATATTTCAAGGCATCCCACCTAACTTTCCATGGTGGGAAACTCCTATGCTAGGGTTTCGCAGTAATCCATACTAGATCTGCTTGATCACACCTACACATGAGCTAAAAAATAAGATAAAAGCAAAACTCAGCGGAACCACGTGACAGGAAAAGGTGTTGACATTTACATGCCATCTAAATCAAAAAACACAAAATTACTAGTTTTTTCTCTTTTTAGGTTAGCTTGTTAGAACACACTCCACTGTTAGCCACCCTCACTAGGGAATCAATACTAAGACCCCAGTGTTGAAATGAGGGTATCTTCACCCAGTCTACCACTTGAGCAATGGATTATAATGTTAGTGTAGCTTGATTCAAAACTTACATGATGTAGTGCATTCCTCGCTAATTCTTGTTGTGTGGCTCACTTGAATTTTAAATTAACTCATTTTTTGGACTCTTTTTGTTATTTTACACATGCACAAACACCCCCACACACTCATGCCATAGTAGGAATTCACCACCTATGGATGCTCAAACCCTTGACCGGATGTTGAAACTCATGAGAGTCTACCACCAAGGCAAGATTAAGGATCCAACTCATTTTTTAGACTTATATCTTAAAAAGAGCTGGCAAAATAAGTGAACTGGCTGGATATCTGAAAAACTAATATTTACAAGTCCCACTTAGCTTTCAAGGAAAAGGAAGTGGGTGGCCTGGACTCCACTTGTGTTTCCCATCATCATTCACACGCGTTCCAAGCACTGCCCCTACCTATATTGATGTTGATATGTTAATGAATTAGCAGGATTTAATCCCAGAAATGGCTCTCAAAAGCATGTTTAGATATGGTTTAGTCAAGATGCTAGACTAATCAAAAGTAGCCATGTCAGCACCCACCTCACTCAATTCACTCTCTTTTCGAATATATTTTGAAATGGTCCAATCAAATTCCACTGCGTGAAGCTAGCTCCGACTCGATGTGTAAAGAGGCAGCATCCAATTCCCATCTTCGTCACCCCGGTTAGAATAACACCAGGATTAGGTTTGATGGCATATCAACATCAATGGGGCCTGCAAAATTTTCTACAGCGTACGTTTCCATCCCCATTATTTTCTGTGGTCTGGCCCACCCAAGCTTCCGGTCTGCCTAATTTTCAGTGCACGTTCTATCTTGATTGGGAAGAATTGCTGGACGGAGTGGATATCTTGGAGACATTGCGGTGGGCGTCACAGATTTTTGTTCTGATGTGACTGTGACTGCTGGCCCCACTTCTGTCTAAAATACATGCGACGCTGTACGAGAATGCGCCCTATACCTTTCATCAAGTGCCCGAACAGGTAAAGGCGGCAACTCAAAAGCAGTACTGATGGCATAGGTGCATGCCAATCCACACCATCCAAATCATAGCTGGGCATGTTGATAGATCCATCCTAACCATTCAATCAGGAGTCGTGAACCATCAGCGACAACTTGGACTGCTCCGTTGGGCATGCATGTCTGGTAGGCCCAGAAACGCAGGCTACAAACGTGCTAGCGTTTTTTTTCTAAGTATCCCAGAGAATGTGTACGGTCAGGCCAACCGACTCATTCTGGGGAGCATGGATGGATTTGGATGATGGACGCGGATTAGGTGGTGTTGCCCACGCCACCCCCAGTGATGGTCGGTAATGTGTTGGGTGCTGTGGGTTCCACCTCAATGTATGTGTTTTATATCAAAGCCATTCATCCGTTTTGCCTACTCATTTTAGGGCATCAACCTGAAGATGAAGTAGATATAAAGATCAAGTGAACCACACCACATGTAACAATGATGATTAAACGCCTATAGTTAAAAACTTCTTGAGAGCCACAAAAGTGTTAGATCAACTGTATACTTGTGTTTACTGCTTGTCAAAGTTCATGTGACCTTATTAACAGGTTGGATGGTGTTAGAGTGTTACGGTGAGTATTAAGTCTCATAATATACATCTAAACACCATTGGTTCTCTATCAACTTTTACAGTAAGTGGTTTTACATGAGTTGAGTTAGCTCAGTTTGTTCGCTCGACTTACTCGGAAAAGCTTGACTTGCTTCTGCTTGAAATTAGATTCAGACTATGTTAAGCTGGTTTTTGGAGATCGAAAATTTTTTGACCTGAGTTTCAACTTGCCTGAGCTTAATTCAAATAGAATCAAACCTCAACTCGAATCGACTCAAATTAACTTGGTGACTCAGTTTTTAGATATTAACACCGCTCGTTGAGTGTTTGATGAAATGACTCAACAAAGTGTTATTTTTGGTGCATACATTCTTCGTAGGATTAACTGATGGAGAGGAAGGAATGGATACGAAATAAATCACTACAAAAAAAAAAAAAACTTTATATTATAAAACTACTCTCATATCTTAATTTTGATGTTACCTACCAAGTGTCTGTTGAAATACCTATAAACTATTGTTATTGTTTTATATTCTGTAAAAATGCATTTTATGCATTTGCGAAAATGAAGAAAATGTCATACTAGCCCAAACTTAGCTTGAATGGGGTAGAACTACTCACCGAATCAAGCCGAGTTGGCCAATCAAGCTCGAGGACTGAGCCGAGCTGACTTCAAACTAGGGTTAGCTACTGGCCGAGCCAAGCCATGCTAAGCTCAACTCAATTTAACTCGTGTGCTCGAGTGACATGATACTAGAGGATGGGCAGGTGTATGGATATAAACCATAGACATGGAGATGAGCCCCACAACCCAACACATCACACACCACCTAATTCGGGTCCACTTGGATCTGCTTAATTTTGGACTACTTTCCTCCAATGAGCTGGGGAAAAAAGATGTACGGTATAGATATAAATCACATACATCAAGGTGAGCCTCACAACACCCAACACATCACACACCACTTATTGGCCCACCAATTTTTTTTTTCTATTTTTGGCTAATCTTTTCTGTATATCTCTTTTGGATGGAAGGGGAGTTATCAATCTTGGGCCAATTCGTGACCCGACCTGTTTTAAGACTGGGTCCAAAACGATGAACCCAAACATAGACCCGACCCAAACCCGGATAGACCCGTTTCTAGACCGGGTCCGTCGGGTACCGAAGCCGTAGTAAGTAGTGGCAAACAAGCACCAGTGGTAGCGGCTTGCAGGGGTTTGGGATACCCCCTTTCAAAAGCTAAAACCCTCCTTTTTGTGGGTTTGAAGTTTGAATTGAGGTGAGGAAGAGGGAGGAGGGATTTGGGTGTGGATTGTGGTGAAAAATTCGGAGGGATGGAAAGTGGGAGAAGAGTGGAAGCAGGTCCTTCTGCTTCATGTATTTGCAGAGAGCAGATGATTGCTGCTGCTGATGCTGATGGTAGGAGAGATGAAGCTTCTGAGAAGGAGAGAAATGATAATGAGTTTGTGTTGGAGGAAGAAGAAGAAGAAGATGATGATGATGATGAAGGAGAAGTTGGTGTTGGTGGTGGTGGGTTCATTCCTGGCCCTTTGATTCCTCTCAAACAACAGATTGAGAAAGACAAGGTTTCTTTTACTTTTTCTTTTCATTGATGATTCTTTTGTTTTTCCCCTTTCTTTCCTGCTTTGTTCATGGAATCTCTGGTCTACTTCTTGGGTTTTGGTTTGTGTTTTTTCTGCATTTTTGTGTGAATTTAAGAAATGAAAGAATGCCGTTCTGATTGTGTCTGTGGGATTTATTTATTTTTTGAAGATTTTGATTGTTGGTTTTGGTTTTACAAGTTCTGGATATGCTTGGATTGTGATTCTGTGGAAACTGGAAAAGGAAAAGGACCGTTGCTTTAAAATGGGTTTTTCTCATTTTGAAGATTTCTTTCTTTCTTTCTTTGTTTTGTAGCTGATTCATGTTCTTGAGTGTCTAGCATTTCGATTTTGGTGATTTGGGTTTTATGTAGTGCCTGCTCTTATCCTGTCTTAATTCATTTATGTTGTCAAAATCACAAGAATTTTCTTTCCTTCTTTTTTTAGTTGTTGTGTGATGAGGGTGAAATGAATGAACTTTGAGGTTTGCGGGATTTGAGAAGATGTGAAATATTGCCTCCATGTGCTTCTAGTGTTGCATAATCTTTTCAAAAATCCATTACAGTTTTTGCCTTGCTGTGCTTTTTTATTTACACACACACACCCCACAAGGGGTACTCGAACCCATGACCTCTGCATTGAAACTCTTGTGAATCTACCACTGAGCCATGAGTAGGGACTCCTATCAGGAAGACTTGAGGATATGTGATGATATATCATTTATTTCACTCATATGAATGAACAGAGATGCATGGACTATTTTTTTAGACCATGGAAATGGGACACGATGCATCATTACACATATAAATTAGGCATGCCAGTTTCCTTAGGGGTATAAACTTGCATGCATGGCTTGAAGAAAAACTTGCATAAAATTCCACGTACATGGTATAGCATTTATACCTTATTAAGTTACTGTGTGATTGCCTTAGGTAAAGAGATAACTTTCTTAGATGAATGACAGGTGTCTTAGTTTGGAAGGCTAGGATCATGGGTAAAGGTTGTAATGTGTGGCTTCTAGAAGGGTCTTTAGGGTCGTCCTAGCTAAAGAGTTGAGTTCCCTAAATAAGTGGCACTTGTACTTGGTTTGACCTAACTAAAGATAATAACTTTCTTGGATAGGCTTAGTTTTTGCTTGGAGAACATGAAGTTTTAACCTGATGGTATCCAACACCTTCTCAAAAGTTATCCAGATACCCACCACATCAGCATGAGCTATTGTGTGAGCCAAATATTTTTCACTTGTCAGTTTTGCAGGTATCTCATGCTAAATGATAACTGAATGTTGCCTTAAAAAAGCATTTAAAAAAGGAAAAAAGAAAATGCTGCCTTATATAAATGATAACTAAATGCTGGTGTTTGCATCTCTTGCCCATGTTTCAGAATATCTCAAAGACCAAGAGGTTATGGTGGAGTTTGATGGTTATTGTGGAGATATTCAAGGGACTGAGGACCGGCAACCGTTGAGCCGTAAGCAGGCATCCTAGATCAAGATGAGAAAATATTTAAAAACAAAATCAAATGTATCTGATCAAGATATTCAATGCCCTCTTCTGATACATGATGAACAAAATTCGATGTGTTCATATGGATTGACCTTGCTCTGCTGCTGTTGGTCCGTCAAATGTATCTTCACCGTACCACCAATTTAAGCATAAAACGTCATAGTTCCCAAAGGATACATAAGATGTTCATTTCACTTGCGGAGTAGATTTAGTATGACAATTTTTATAAAGCTTTGATCCAATTAAGTGTTGTTTATAGACAGTTTTAGGTTTTCGGTGGGCCCATGGGTGGCAGTGTTTTTGTTGTCTTTGCATTCTCTTTTCTTTTTTTCTGAAAGGTGATAAAATTTGTTAAACGGCCCAAAGGGCAAAACAACTATACAAACCCTAAAGGGAGGAACTATACGAGCTCAGGCCTGAGCAAAAAGAGAAACCAACACCTAAGAGACATTAAGAGGCCAACTCCTTAGCAAGCATCATTGCTTTTCTAAACACTTCCAAGTGGGGCCCACTCTGGTTCCGAAAGCACTAGTTGTTCCTCCTACCCCAAATAGTCCAAAGGCGTGCTAACAGAGCCAACATCCTTCCTCTTTTTCTGATACCACCTCCATACCATGCAAGAAAGAAACCATCAATAGATCTCGGCATCACCCAAGAGACACATCATGTTTTCAATGCTTAGGTTGATATAGTTTCTACTCCAAGGTAGCGAATTTGATTGTTTTGTCTTGTTTAATGGTTTGGGTTCTAACCCAAAATGTGTTGGTGTGCAACTTTCCTTGCAAAGGCTTTAAAATTCTCAACTCTAAAAAGCTATGATGATGACGTACTCAAGTTATTTTTACTTTGTACCTTACATTTCTTAGCTAGCCCATGCAAAATGGGTTGCATTTCGCATATTCCATGACCTTGGGGGCAACTTCAGCAATCGCTTTCCAAACGAAAGAGGCCCGATAAGGCAAAGATCATTGAATCCACCAACCCATCGCATTTGTCCCATAGAAGCGATTAAGTTTCTCCATAAACTAGTCTCTTTAGCACCAAACCTCCAATTCCATTTGCCCAAAAGTGCAATGTTTACATCACAAGTTTCAGCAGTCTAATCCCAACTCCCCCCTCATTGAGGGTGGCATACCTCTTTTCATTTTAACCTTTTAGGTGATAAAATCTACCAATATAATGCGGGGGCATTTTCACGCCGGGCTCGATTGGGGTGGCTTGTGGGATGCAGGGGCACACTCGAGGTGGGCAGCCCGTGTAACACATGGATTTGAGGGCCCGTGGAGGCGGGTGGCTCATGTGAAGCAGAGTCCATGGATTTGGAGCTCACGAGAGGGCGGAACCCATGGATTTGGGGCCCATGATGAGGTTTCGGCAGAGGACCTAACCCATGGATTTGGGGCCTGGGCTATGAGATAAAGGGCTTAATTTGTCATGCTCTATCAATTCGAGCTTTTAGAGCAAGTGGTTAATTGTCCTGCATCAGGAGGTATCCAATTTTACTAATATTTTTGGTAAAGTAGGATTCTTTCCTTTTTCTTATCTTGGGCAACCTTTGTCTATGGGTAAGCTAGCGCTTCGCCTTTGGGGTAAAATTGTAAAAAGGATGTAGAGGAAGTTAAGTCCCTGAAAGAGTAAGTTACTCTCTTTCGGGGGTAGACTTACCCTTATTTAAGTCATTGTTGTCTAACCTCCCTCTGTACTTCTTATCCCTATTCAAATGGCCTAAATTAGTGTGTGATCACATTGATCACATTAATCCCTTTATCTCATAGCCTAGGCCCCAAATCCATGGGTTAGGTCCTCTATCGAAACCTCCCTGTGGGCCCCAAATCCATGGGTTCCGCCCTCTCGTGGGCTCCAAATCCATGGGCTCTGCCTCACATGAGCCACTCGCCTCCACGAGCCCCAAATCCATGGGTTATACGGGTCGCCCACCTCGAGTGTGCCCCTGCATCCCATAAGCCACCCCAATCAAGCCTGGTGTGAAAATGCCCCTGCATTACCTTCTCCTGAAAAAAAATGAATTCGTAGGATTTCTGACTTGGAAGGGATAACTTCAAGTTCTGAAACAATCTTGAACCAAGAAATCGAAATCTTGAGATCGGCAACCATAGATTCCCTGGCTTCATAGAACAAAATGGTTTCATCTGCAAACTGAAGGTGACTGATCGGAAGTGGAAAAATCAAAACAGAAAAAACTTTTAAAAAACCAGCCTTTTGCCCCGTGGATAACATCCTATTGAGAGCTTTTAATACAATCACAAAGAGAAAGTGGGATAGGGGGTCCCCTTGTTGCGAACTTCGAGAAGATTTAAAAAAACCAAAAGGAAAACCATTAATTAGAACAAAAAGGAGGTCGAGGAGACACAATTGTGAATCTACCGTCTCCACTTCACGCCAAAACCCAACCTCCTCAACAAATAATCCAGAAAAGACCAATCAACATGGTCGTAGGCTTTTTCCAAATCTAACACTATCAATGATCTGCCTTCCTAAGATAAAACACTTTCATATAGAGAGATAATGCTCGAGAGGACCTAATTTAAGACCTTAGAAAGGATTTTATACAATAGGTCTAAAATTCGAAAGACAGTACGGATCGTTAACCTTAGGGATAAAGGCAAAAAAAAGTACAACCTAATACCAAGGACAGCCAAGAAGATTCGAAGAAATGATTTGCAAATGCAAAAAAGTCCAATTTTACCAAATCTCAGAAAGATTGAAAGAAAGCCAGAGGGAAACCCCAATCGGGCCAAGAGCCTTATCTCAACATAGATCCCAAATAGCATCTTTGATTTCCACCAACTAAAAAGGCACCTCCAAACGGGATGCCATTTCGGGAGGAAGAGAATCGAAATCCAGATTGTCCAAAGAAGGCCTATCCCCGTTCTCATTCGAAAGCAAGTCAAAATAATACTTAACAATGGATTGACAGATAGAATTTTTGTCACTAAACGAATACCATTAATCAAAAGAGGAGATAGAATTGGCTCTAGCATGGGTACTAGCATTGCCATGAAAAAACTTAGTTTTTTTTATCTCCCTCTTTTAACGAGGTCGCACGCGAGCATTATCGCCATTTTATCTCTTCTTCTTTAACCTTAGAGAGATAGTCAAAAGTTAACTTGGATTTGGAAAGATGCTCAAAATCCGAGAGAAGACCGCCTTCCTCCTTAATATTAAAAACTTGAATCTCCCTTAGCAACTCATCCATATCCTGCTCTCGGATGTCAAAGAAACACTTCCACGAGACAATCTTAGCTTTAAGCAGTTTTTTTTTTTTTTTAAGAGAACGAAACCCACTTGACCTACAATATGAAAGGAGGACCACTAATTAGAAACCAAGGACCTAAACCCTTTTACTTCAAGCCAATCTAGCTCAAAGTGGAAGGGTCTTGGTCCCCTGTTAATCTCATTAACTTCGAATAAGATTGGACAATGATCAGAGATAGGCTTGGGAAGGCGTCTTTGGCAGGAAAGAGGAAATTTCAAAATCCATCTTGGCGAAACTAGGAATTTGTCAATACGGACATGGCCGAGGAGGTCCACTCATTAGACCAGGAGAATCTAATACTTCCCATCGGAATGTCCATAGGTTTGTGCTTAAGGACCCAATTAGCAAAGTGGACCACATTTTTTCTGAAATGAGGTGGACCACATTAAAGTCCTTTCCCATGCACCAGGGGAGGGGCCATTGATCTGGAATATAAGAGAGCTCTTCCCGAATAGAAGGGTGAAGAGAAGGATGATTCGGGCCATACACTCCTAATAGGACCCATCTAAAACTAGAAGATATTTCTTGAAAAAGAACATTGACGGGAAAGACCCCAATTCAACTTTCTTCCTTCACCCAAATTGACGGATTCCAGAGCATCAAGATGCCTCATGATGCCCTAATGGAATCTAGAGCCTCCCAATTCACACCTTTTTTTTAAAACCTCAAATAGACCGCATAACACCCTTGTCCACTGACTGGAGTTTCGACACTTGGACGATGATACTAGCCTTCGAACACTTGCACAAATCTTTCACAAGGATGCGTTTCTAGGGCATCCTAACCCACGAACATTCCAAGTAAGAAACTTCATTGGGACCCCAATATGACCTCTCTTCCTTTCTTGTCATTCCGCAAAATGGCTTCAAACTCACCTTCAAGATCCATCCTGAGGTTCACTAATTCACTGTCCCCTTTTGGAACTCTGGGAGAACGACACATTGCCTCCACATTGGAAAGACGGAGACCCGTAGCTTCCATCATTTGGAATAAAGCAGCATAATCCTTATTTTTATCCCCAAAGACCACCCCTAACTGTCCATCCACATGACCTAGAGCATCCCTAACCCATCGCTTACTTTTAACAATAGCTATGGATTATCTCCTCTATGCGAGCTGCCCGAATCAGGGGAATGTCCAAGGTCCCATTAGAAGAGAGAGGAATTGAGGCATCGGAAGAATGACTACCCAACTCCGAACAAGAACTCAAAGGAAACTCAATGGGAGAGAAGGGGATAACAACCAAAGGACCAAACATCTCATACTAAGGAGCCTCACTCCCAGAAACTAGAGACCCAGAGTGGGATGGGAGAGGAATTTGGGGTGTGAAAAGAATCCGAGTTAGATGGGGAAAGAAAGGAGGAATCTCATGTGATTGGAAAGTGGAGGTTGTGCACACGAGGGGGAAAAGACAAGCTCATTGCATGAGCTGGGGATGACACACGAAGAACTAAAGGGTGAGAAGGATTGGAGATACCCATCAAAAGAAGGCCATCATTTGGCTTACGAGAAGGCGGGTACCCTACATGTGTCCAGGAGAGGTTCTAGATCTCTGCATTCTCTCTTAAGATGGGATCTCTTGTCAGCTAGAGAAAATGCTTGCTTGACATCATCTTCCACTACACTCCCAGCCTCGGCGAGAGGGAATACAACTGGAGCGTCCGGATTGGGCAAGAGCACAATGATACAACTCCCTTGAACATAGGAGTAAATGCCATCGGACACCAAGGAGCAGTCAACATCATAGTTAGGGCCACACGTTCGCAAAAGAGAGGGCATGTCCATCGGAGGTAGTGCATGGATGCTCTCTTGTTGCCACACGTCCCAAGGGCATCTCACCGCAATACATATAGAAGGGAGAGAGTTGAAAGGCAATAAAGCAGGAAACGTCATCATAGCAACACCACCACTCACCGTTTCTAGCATGGTAGACTCCTTGACATGTGGACAAAACTTCTCGACTCTTTGGAGGCGGAGACCCGTCCAAGTCATCCTCTGTAATAGGAGACAATGAAGGGCTCTAATCAGATCTCTAGTGAAGGCCCGGGTTTATCACAACCATTGAAACAGAGGGCCTTATGATAGGAGAGATCAATTCACTCAATAAACGACAGTTGTCCCTGGGAGCTGTAGACGATAGGACAAACCCACTAGGGGACAGCTATCCTCCATGTAGCGGGGGCGGTTGGGGAAGGTGTATTCGCATAGCCATCGACTGCTTGTCCCTCACACATGTTACAAATGCATATCTCGTTTCACACGAGAGCCGGATGGTTTCCCGTGGGAGCAAGAACAAGGTGCTCCTTCGTTCCCTGAGGGTTGCCAAGCTAGACCCGAAAGCCTCCCATCCATATTGCCATGGATTCTGGTGACCAACGAGTCAATAAGCCTGGTCGAAGGGCAAACACGTTGGATTTTAACCTCAATATGGATTTCGCCAACACAATTTGGAATGGAATCTAGGATAGGCATTGAGTTCTTCTGACGGACACAATTCGTCGCCCGACGAAGGTCCACCAAATTAGTGGTGGCATCGTTAATGATGGTAACCTCGCCAAGGCCAGAATCCACTACCACCAAGACCTCTTCATTCTACAGCTCTAGCGGGAGATCTAAGAGATGAAACTAGGTATCCGAACGTTGGACTACCTAGAAAGACAGAACAAGGCCATTCAGGTAGAGTTGACCAACGTAGAGGGCATCATCAATGTTCTCCATGGGTTAGAGGGAAATCCAAAAAATAGATTTTTGAAGTTGACAGAAGGAAATCCTCCTTCAAATTATAGGGGACTCAAATAACCAAGAAACTAAGTTGAAACCATCGACTTAGTTCTCGAGTCTTCTCAACTCTGCAACGCAACTCCATTGGCTATGACTCCAGGAAGGACAAACACCCCTAAATTAGACACCATAACTGACTTAGAAACATAGATGATAACGGGGAAAAACCTTGGAACTGGGCAGATGGCTAACAACAGGCTTAAGAATAATAACCCTAAAGGACGAATCCCCAAAAGAGCCCCTTTAAAGGAAGATGGACCCCCACCGCATGCCCCTGCTTCCTTCACCAGCCCCTTAGAGATCAGCTGCTGAGAGGGAAGAGATTGAGGTTCGCTGCTATTAGAAACTAAATTTCCTTTCCCTTCCCTCCCTTCTTGGTTAACCTTCCCCGGCCCATAGTAGGCTTCCTAAGCTCCAATCTCCCTCCCCGAAAAGCATCTATCGGCCATGCCTTCGATGGCCCTTTTCATATCCTTTACGGACTCTATCCCGACAAAAGCAAAACCCAGAATGGTTGACAAGCCCTTAACCCTAGGGATAATGACCTCTCTTACCTTTCTGAAGTGACCAAAAACCCTAAAGAAATTGATATCCACCCATTCCTTCGAGATTTGGTCAACTAACGGAGTTGGCAACTCAAAGAGGGGCTCCCCGTTCTTCTTGCAATTCCTGGGAGCATTCTTTTTTCTACCTTTGCTTGTCGGAATCCACACCCCTTCCTCCCTCCTCCCAGTCGAGCAGAGTCAAGTTGCCTTGATTATCTAGTGATTTACCTTTGCCCTTGTCTTGGTGCTTCGATTCCTTTTTTCCCTTCTATGATAGGAAGACTTAGACCTCCTAGTGCTTTTCCAATCATTCCCTTGGACGGGGAGGGACGAAGGGTGACCTCTATTTCTCCCTTTAGATCGATAAGAACTCCGCTATGTAGATCTCCCTCGGCTTCCACAAGAAGGATTTCTCTGGCCCCCATCTTTGGATATATCTTGGCCTCGAGAAAGAGAGATTCTTCCTCAGCTAGGCTTTGGGCAAAATGGCAAAGCAAATACAAGTATTAGTAGCATAGCAAAGCAAAAATGTGTTCCTCATCATTAATATGTTTGCCTGTAGTAATTGTGGCCTCGTAGGAGAATCAATGACTACACTGCATCTTTGATGCACTGCTAATACATCATCTGAGAATTATTAATTGCCTAATTGTAAATAGCCCAGACAGAGAATACAACCCCTGCTGCGGGGCTTAGAAAAAAGAGCCGTCAACGGCAGCCTTTACATAATCCGCCCAACTCAACACAAAACTCTTGACTTTACAAATGACCTCTTCTATACCCCTTGTTTCATTCCTAAAAGACGTGATCATGATGTCTCACAACTCGCAATACTATCTTGTGATCTTGATGCTTTGAGGAGACGTACCAGCCCATCTCTTTTGCTAGGGAAATCCTAAGGATTTTGCCAAATTTCCCTAAATTACAACTCTGTCCTAGGATGTTAGCTCTCTAAAGAATAAATTCTATAATGCATGTCATTCATGTAGGAAATGCATCTCCAGTTAGGAACACCATCACAATCTTTGCCTTGAAGCATGATAAATATCCCATGTCTAAACCTATTACGTGGTAATTATCAAGTCCACACCTAGCCCAAACTCTATAAATGGAGGGAATTATAATCATCAATGGCACATCTCTTTGGCTGTTTTGACATTCTAGGGATTCTTTCCTCCTCAACTTCAAGCAAAATCTCTCATACAATAAAAAATTTGCAAGAAAACCTACTAAAAACCTCCAACACTTGGAATTCCATAGAAAAAACCTCTAATCTTGTTCTACCAACACCCGTAGTTTAGGATTCTTAACCTACTATCCACCACTAGGATCCCGAATAAAGACTCTAGGACACAACCCTTGGAAGAAGGGGCCACAAGCCTACAAGTGAGAGGAGGGGAGGAATCTATCCAACCTTGTGTGCTAAAGGCACTCGGGCCATTCCTTGAAATGGGTATAGACTCTGGACTCACTTATCTAGTGAGCTATTTTGCTTGCAACTTCTTTTTAGTGGAGATGGGCTTTTGCAGGAAGGGTCTTGGGTAATTGGCAATGCCTTGTTGAAGCTAACTTCTGAATTTACAGTTTCATAGAATGATTTTGTGGAGAAAATGCGGATCCCGAGTTATGTTACAGAATAACCTTCAAGCACTTTGCGATTTGCTCTGGGAATCCATTGTCATGAATTGCTTCTTTTGTTATGTTGGGTCCCTCATGTTGCGGACTTAGAGATGCAGTGCCGAGTAGTCTTGAACGAGAGCAATCGAAGGAGCACATGTAGGAGCAAGCTAGTCGCCCCTTTTTGGAAATAATTATTTTTCATGCATTATTAGGACCAAATTTTCAACAGAGTAGTTTTTGTTGTTTGTTGAATGCGGGAAAGAATATAATCAGTGTTTAGAGTTTCCCTAGTTTTACTTTTGAAGTTCTCTTATTCTGCAGGAAGATGAGAGTTTAAGAAGGTGGAAGGAGAAGTTGCTTGGTTGTGTTGATGGTGATTTGAATGGTCTGTATCATTTCTTCATCTTCAGTAGCAGTTCTGTTTTTAATTGTTTCACGATCTCTTTCTTTATCATCATTGTTGTCGTCGTCATCATTTTTTTTTTCTTTTGTGCAGATAAAATGGTACCCGAAGTAAAATTCCATTCCATAGGAATCATAACTGAGAACTGTGCAGAGATAACTACACCCTTACCTATTAATGAGAATCAGAGCAGAGTCCTGTTTACTCTTAGAGAAGGATCCCAGTATTGTCTCAAGTTGACATTCAGTGTTCAGCACAACATTGTCTCTGGCTTGACCTACTCAAATACAGTTTGGAAGGGAGGGCTTCAAGGTACTTTTGAGTGTTATGTTCTTTTTGGCTTAGTACAGGCTCTTGTATTGTTCAGCCGGTTTCGTTTGTTTGCTTTCTCTTTTAATAAAATTCAGATTGCCAATATAAGAAAATTTAGATCTGATAAACTATGGCAAATGCAACCTGCAGCTCTCAAGCCTGATTGTTTATACGCAGACAAGTTTTCTCTTAAAGATAGTAATCCTCGTAGCCACTATTAGGTTCTCTTGTTTCTCGGTTGGACCACCTTACTATTGACTCTAGATTGCTACTTATGAGACTAGTGTGAGTGAGAGGGAGAAAGGGCCTCACCAAACAGGTGCCAACATGGAAGACTGGTATGAGACCTGGGTTGCCCATCGGGTGGGGCCTACTGTGAATGTTCCTGGCCTGAAAAATAAGGCTGTCCAGTCAAGTGGTGAATATTTTCTGAGAAACATGTGCGGTTAGACAAAGAAACAACTGAGGGTCCATATTTAATGTGGCCCCCTGATGAGAGGCCTGAATTTGGGACCATGCATCTTTCTGGTGCACCTGATAATTGTTTTCTGGATCTTGCACTTGTCTGACAGACCCCATCTCTCTCTCATTCACATAAGTTCCACATGCATTGCTTTAACTCTGAGATGAATATACTCATGTTCACTCAAATCAAGTTCACTGTTTTCAACTTCCAGGTCCCTTTACATATTTATAACCTTTGAGAAAAGTCTCTCTAAGATTCTCTGAGCCAAAGGCCCAAAGTTACTAAAAATAGGAGAATTCTCTTCTAAGTAAAGAGCAAGCAAACGAAAGAAATTACAGTGTGTTGACTTATCATCTAAATCTATAAAGGACACTATTTACTCTAGTCAAATCCTAATTAAGCCAATAAAATAATAAGAAACATATCTCAAAAGTGTTCCACCAATTAGACAAGCATGTGGGGGGCCATCCATCGTGTGTCATCGCATGTATTGGCCCAGATGTCAATGCATCGTTGGTGCTGGTGGGGCCAACAGTCAACACAGTTCTAGGCTGACAAATCTTGTGATGGCAGATGTCAAATTTATGAAGCCCTATGCGGGTTCATCAAATTCCCCTAATTTGGAGAAATCGCCCTTGGGTTTCTGTTCATAGTAATCTCCAAAGAAACTTCAGATCCATGGCAATCCACATTATAAGCAGTGCCACATTTGTCAGTCTTCAGTCAAATCGTGCTTGTTCCATCCAACAATGTTGGATTCAACAGTTACCTCTGCACGAATTGTTCTCAGGTTGTCAATCATACTATCCACTATTTGAACAATCACCTCTTGACCTACAAGATCTGTAGGTTTTTGGAATGAAAAATCCCTTTCAAGTAAAGAACTTTCAGAAGGTAAGATTTCATGTGCCCTGGCAATATTTTCTTCTTTGAGAAGATGACACATCAACAAGGATTGGGAGGTCATCCTGATTGCTGTGCTTGTAATTGTCTTGTTCTCTGTACATTTGGTTATGCCTTTTCAACTGCTTCTCCACTGTATTCTTCAAGCTCTTCATTGTTGATTGGATCTTCATCAAAGTCTCAATACTCGACAGACACATCTTCGTCGTAGATTTGCTCTTCGTCAAAGTTTTGATCTTTGTTGTAGATTGATTTGATCTTTAATTTTCAATCAGTATCTTCAAGCGACAGAACCTCAAGTCGCATTATGCATCCAATCAAAGACTCAACTTGTCTTCATAGAAATTGGGTCTCTATGTGTAGAGCCAAAGTCTTTACTTGCTCTTTAGAAAATCAATCCCTTCATTCCAATTGGCTGTGACTTGCTCGGGGTAGATAGTCCTATCGGCGCAGCACCTGTGCTCTCGAACTCGCCGAGCCATCTGTAGTTGGGTGGAGATGGTTTTTGATGATGGATGAAGATGGGTGTTGCCAAGAGATGGCTGCCTAGAAATCTGCTAGAGAGACAGTGATGGTGGTGTGGCAGTGGCCAGAGAAGGTGTGGCAGAAAAAATCTGGGCAGTGGACTTTGTGGAAGAGCCTTGCCTGGACGGATTATCATCCAGGCAGGGGCAGGACGCAATCCGCTTCTGTTCAAATTGCCAGGAAATTCAAGGCGCATATTATAAGTAGAGATTGGGCAGTTGCTTTAGTGTTTCTTAATTCTTAATGGTAGCGTTCATATGCCATAATAGTTTTGTCTGCAACCTGAAGTCCTTCCAATGTCCTTTTCTTTTGGATGTCAGTTGATCAAAGTAAGGGCATGTTGGGTACCTTTGCTCCGCAGCGGGATCCCTATGTACATAGCTTGGAAGAGGAGACTACTCCATCTGGTGTGCTTGCACGGGGAATTTACTCAGCAAAGCTCAAGGTACATTTCAATGGCTCTCTTTTCTTTTTCTTTTGTAAAAGCAATTTGATTACCGTAATAGTCCGACAAATGTCAGCACTCCACATGTTTTCTTCTGCATTGAAGAATTTTTTTTTTGGGGCTTGGCATTGGGGAGGAATTGGGAAGGAAGGTAAGGTAAAATGGCAAATATCTGTGTTTGGTTGGAATTTGGACTCTATAGGAAGAAAGGAACAGCAGATGTTTTAGGAATCAAAGAAGGTGGTGGGTAGGGGATGTATCCAAAAGGGCTCAAATGTGTGTAACGGAATGTGCAAAGGCTTTTTGAAGCTGGTTGGCTGTATTCCTTTTTCTTTATTTTTTTAGATTGGATTCTTTCAGGCCTTGGCCTCTGATAATAAAATCGTTGCCTTCCAAAATAAAAAAGAAAAGAAAAGCATAAGATGTTTGTTTTAATGCTGCTGCTCACTCATCATCCAGTCTGTTGATGCAGTTTGAAGACGATGATAAAAGATGCCATTTGGAACTTGATTATTCCTTTGAGATCAAGAAGCGCTGCTAACAGGACCCATCACGCCAAATTTCCAGATGGATAGATTTTTATTCTGTGAACGCCGAAGCCGAGTGCAGATAATTAATGAAAATACGATTTCAGTGTGCCTTTATTATGCCAATTTGTTTAACATTGTGTTAGCATCGGCTTGCCAGCAGATTATAATGCCATGAAAACTCCAGACGTGCGCCCCTCTCCCCCTCTCCCCACGGCCTATATTGCAGGATACCTGTTTTCTACTAAAAGAAAGATTCTTGATTAAACTCAAATTTTTTTTCCTGGAGATCAATTCCAGCATCCTTAGCAATTGTATCCAACTGTTTGTCAATTGTCTTCAATGCTTTGGTACACAGATGCAGCATCGGGTACCATTTCCCTGCTTCCAACTGCAGCTTCTCTCTTCTGCTCAGAAGGCGTGTCCCTTCAGCCTGCCACATGATGATCCGGACTGTTCATCTATCTTGTCCAATGATTGATCAGAGATACATTGGCAGAAAGTTAGTAAGAAATAGTGCTAATGTGAACTGTTGTTTCGAAGGGGACCTGGGGACGTTTGGATAGTAAGTTACTTAAGTTACTTATGCCTCAAGTAGTTTATCTTAGTTTCTACTTATTAAGCAGATAGGATGTTTGGTAAACAACATATATATATATATATATATATATATATATATATATATATATATCAGCTTCTTCTCTCTTATGTCTCTCTTGATTCTCTCTTCAACAACTTATGAAAAGTAGAAAAGCTAAAAGAATTAGCTGAAGTGATTAAGTAACTTTGAGTAAAAGAAGTTACTTATAACTAATCATAAACCAAACTTATTTGAAATAAGTTACTTATCTGCTGTAAGGTGTTTTTTTTTTCAAAGAAGTAACTTATTTGGGGTATCCAAATGGGCCTAAATGAACTTCATGTCGATGGTGAGACAGAAGTCCTACTGTGCCTTTTCAGGTAGTGATTAAGGGCGGGCTTTGTCCCCAGCCTTTGGACTTTGATTGTTGAGCCTAATACGGTTCAAGTTACACACCATTAGACTTCTATAAATTTTTTTCTTTTGTTTTTCTTTCTTTTTAAAGAGAGCGAGAACCAAAAATTTATCGACGAAAACAGAAAAATGGAACAGCAAGGAAAGAGCGATGATCTAGACCATTGTTCTGGTGGGCCCCATGGAAGATGGTTTCATTGCAGGAAAGAAGGGAGAAAAAGTCATATATTGGGAGATCCAAGCCACCAATCTTGTTTCTTCTCTCACCTGGATGTGAATTGCTCAACGGGGGACAATTTTGGGCAATGGTCAATGAGCAGTTGGTCCCAACAGATCAATGGTCTGGATCAAGGAACCATAGGCCCCATTTATGCGAACTGAAAATATGAGCAGATGGGATGGAGGATTGGGTAATATCTCAATAATGGCGCTTTACAGCCCGGTTGTAAATTACCTGTGCTTCTCGTCTATTAAGGTAGATATTCTTCCAGTAGATAAATAAAATAAAATAAAATCGACCGTCCAAACTAAAATAGATGAAACTGAAATCAGAATCCGAATAAACAAGGAATCCTAGATGGCATGTATTGAAGTTGTTTGTACCAAGATTCATGTGGATTATATGGATGGTGCTAATATTGACATGTGGCACAGGAGATCTTCAAAGAAGATCTGTGTCGGGGGCAATTTGAGGATCGGCTAGTCTTTAGATATTCAAGGTCGAGGTTGTCATGTGTTAAGGGTTGAGGTTGTGAGAGTTGAGGTTATCATGTGTTAAGCGTTGGGGTTGGGAGGGTTGGGGTTGTGATGTGTCGAGGTTGTTGAGGTTATGATGTGTTAAGGGTCCGGGCTGTCCTATATTCACTTCATTTACTACCGAAAATGGATGAAAGGCTACTGACTAAATCCACAGTGAAGGAATGTTTTAGTTTATAGCCATTGGTACCATAGTCTAAGGCCCACAATGGGGTGATATATTCTGTCCACTTTGTTGGCCAGCACGTTATGGTCCCAAGAAGTCCTGACTTGAGCATGGTCTACTTCCAATAAACATAACATTTAGCCTAAAAAGTTTTAATGGTAGGTGACACTGTCACCATAGTTTTCTATTATGTGGCCCACACTAGCTCTGGATCAGGCTGATATTTGGGCCATAACCCTAAAACGACACGGCAAAATGATGGGCTGCGTGGATTATACACATACATCAATGTGGGCCCCACGAGTTGGGCTTTTCTCCACACCTAAAAAGGGCTTTCGTCACGTCATTTTTTTGGGATTGAATATAATTTAACTTCTTATTCACTAAAAAATCATACAACTACTGATACAAGGGCAATTTGGTCTGAAAATTTTTTTAAGACCTGTTAGATGATTACCTTCAGAATACTTGAAACTTTCATTTGATTTAGAGATTTTGACCATACCACAATGCTAGTACGGTCAAAATCCCTTTATTTATCTGATAGAGAGAGTCATTACAAATGAACGAGGAGAGCCCCGTTGCTAAAGAAGAAGAACAATGAGAAAAATGCTCATTTTTTGTTTTCTTTTTCCAATGGGAGTTGCAATTTTTTTCTTTACAACTCAGGTATGACGATAGACTTTACTCTCCTCTCGTTTTTCTTTTTTTTTTTCCCGAATTTATATATATATATATATATATATATATATATGGGCACAAGGCTTCTGTCGAAAACCAGTGATATTTATCTTCTTTTATGGATATTTTTCAAATGGTGGTAATTGGCTATATTCGTCAAATGGGGTTTAAGGGAGATTATATCGCTGATAATTTCAATAAATTATTATCGGCAATATTTTTAGTGAAAATTCACGAAACCAAGAAGAGAAAAGAAATATTGGGTATTTGATGTCCATGTGATAGCGAAATCAAAATTATCGGCGATAAAACGATAATATTGACGACGACTGCATGCATGTGCATGATCTAGTCAAGCTGCCTCGTCTCCTCATCGGCTAAGCCAGCTGAGAAGGTGGAAGCTGTAACACAAACAGCGTGCCCGATAAGTGTCAGAGCCCCTATCATGTTAGTTTTCTTATGATTCGGTCAGGGACTAAGCCAAGACTAGGGAGGCTTGGGTTACGGTCTTACTCGTCGGCCATCAGAATGTCTTCGTGTGCCAAAAAAGCAGCCAAACAACTCTGGGAAGATCTCCTTGAGGAGAAAAAGGAGGACAAAAAGGATTGCAGGAGGATTAAGATTTGAAGCTTGGCTAAACTTGAGCTAGGAAATAGTATTCGCAGGTTTTTAGAAGCAAGTAGAGCATTCATTAAGTTTGGAAAATGGAGGCCACATGATTGAAACTGAAGCATTCCATTCTAGCAACGCTAGCTGAATCGTAGAATACATGGGTAATAGTAATGGAGATTGTTGTCATTTCAAGTATTCCAATAGTCAATGCTAAGTGGAGAATTTTGATTCGTCTCCATGAGAGGTGATTGATGATCGAACCTGAGGGTTGACAACCCCAATTATAGGGTTGTGATGTGGTAATAACTTGGTAAGACCGAAATTGATCCATTGGTGAGAATATACTATGAATTTAATCTAAGAAAAATGATAAGTCTGAATTTTTAATCTAGTAGAGCAGAAGAGTTGTAGAAATAATTATAAAAATGACTAACGATCTAGGAATTCCCAATTAATAGACTTTAAATTCAATTCATCTTCTTGAGTTGATAACTCAACTAGAATTGGATTCCAATCCGTTCTAATCGGAAGATAACACAGTAATATCAATAAAAAAAACATTCAACATAGACTAAAATCATGATAGGCTTAATCTGTCATTAAGATATAGGTAATCACATCACAAGAAATTGAAAGAATCTAATGTACCCGAAGGCAACACTAGATGAAACAACTTTACAGATTAATTTTTTCCCCAATGTAGAAATTCAATCATATCCAATCATAATTCAACTTAAAAACTTTAACTTTCATTGAAGAAACAAATTAAACATTAAATATCCATTAAAAAATTCATCCCTTAGCCTTATCAAAAATATTAGTCAAACCTGACTAACATCTTAAACAAAATATAAAGAAAAACTAGAAAAACAAACTAGAATAGAATGATTGAGAAGGAATGATGATTCTAAAAAAGTTTCGCAACTCTTACGTCTCTTTCTTAAGCCCTAATTCGCACTTTGGAATGCTTAGAACATCCATTTAAATAGGAAAAATTTATACCGACTTGAAACCATTTTTAATTTTTGCACTTTTGTTACACTTCGGTTGAACCGACTATAGCTTCGATTGCAACTAAATTTCCTTAAAATTTTCTGAAGTCTCTGTCTCCCTTTGGTCACATCAAACTTTACTTCGGTGGCATCGAACCCAGCTTCAGTCAGACCTAAGTGTCAAGTTGAATTATCTCTGAAAATCACAGTTTGTTGCTGGACTGTTATTTACACATTCGGTCGGACCAAGCCAACCTCAGGTGGGACCGAACAGTCTGTTATTTTTGTTATTGAATTTTGTGATTTTCAATTATTCCTTATCTTTTGTACCTGGTTTTCTTAGAAGTTTGGCACTTGAATTCTTTATTAATGTCTTCTAAATTTCCAAGTCTTCTCTTGATTAATCTTTTTAGCTTTAATTCTTCTTAAGCATGATTTCATCTTTGTTTCCTAAATCACCTCGTATGTATAAATTAAATATTAGTTAATCAATTAAGCACTTTAAATGCATAAAAACTAGTGCAATTGAGAGAATAAATATGCAATATTTAGATGTTATCGATTAATAAGGCATTTCCATCGTAATTAATGCATGGAGATATGTGAAGTGAAAAAGATCAAAGAAAGAATTTTTTAGATGTTTTGCATCCACCTACTTGTGTAGGGTGTACAAAGATAACAGTTCTTGGTATGAATATGATAAGACTTTGGTATGTCAGGCACTTGAAAGAACCTAAAAAGAAATCATCAAAGGATTCATAAAATAAGCTAATGTTGCATGACCGATGGTCGGTAAATATCTCAAAGAAAGCCGTGTGGTTAAAATATTACTGATCCACGAGTGAAATATGAAAAGATACTAAACTGTTTTAAATTTTAAAGCCTTAAAAGGCTTTGTAGCTTTCAACCACGACATCCAGTAATCCTATCGTGATCGTCTTGCCATCCTACAATCTACTGATTTTCCATACAAAAGTTGTGAGCTAGTCGGAAGAGGAGGAGATTTGCTTGATCAAGGTGTTGCAAGTTTCATATGCTACCAACAATTTTTTGTCAAGCTCTATAACTTCATTCTCCATCACTTTGATCTCTTCCGTAACCACAACAGTTGTTTCTCTAGCTCTTCCTTGCAAGCATGTGCAGTCTATCTCCTGGAAATGAGGTCATTTTTGTTGTCGGTCATGGTTTTAATTTGTTGTCGCAGAACTGTGAATTGTCGGAAGGATTCATTCATGATGGCGCAGATATGCTCGTGCGACTCCAAGGAAGTGTTAACCCGACTGATCTCCTCTTAAGCCGACTTATAATTGTTGGCAACAGTCAGGGCTCGCTTCAATGACTCCAATTTCGCAGGACCTTCATCGTTTAAAGATTCTAGCCGCTTAACGTGAGCTATCATGATTTCCAATCGATTATCGGCCACTAGCGTAGGTAGGTCAAAGGTCATAAAGCTTTCGATCTTTTTTTTAGGTAAATCGACCCGTGACTGTTGTTCATTGACAATCGAATGAGAGGAAGCAGAAGCCGTAGGCACAAGAGCCACTGAGAAAAGTTGAGAAAAGATGTTGAAGGCGGCATTAAGATCGGCCAAAGATTTTAATTTCACTAATCGTGGGCAGATGATTCACTAACGTGTAGATAATCTATGGTTGCAACGAATGGGACGGTTAATGTTCATCAGTTGCTTTACCCGACTTAACAAGATGGTCGGTCGACATTGCTGGTACATTTGAGGAGATTGTAGGCTCAACAGTAATTGTCGGAGCCTCATTTATCTCCAGAGAGCTTTCAGTGTTAGTTAGATCAGTTATCATGCGTGCGATCTAACTGCTCAAGTTTGGCTATAGGATAGTCAGCATTAGTTGAAGAGCCTAGCTGCACAGTTTCATCATATGGGGGTGAAGGATCGGGAACCTGAAAAGCAACAGCCATAGACGTGGTTGATGAAAGTCTCGATCGTGGCTGATGAAGTAATGGAGTGGAGTCAAATGATACCTTGGCTTCTCCTAAAATTGGATTGTAGATGAATGCCGGTAAGTCAGCAGGCTCTTGATCCATCGTTTCATCAGCAGCTTGTTCTTCTGCTACCTCAGTGCCTCTTAGTGTGTCTCCTAGGCAAGCTTATAGAGAAACATATTTGTTTAGATCAGTAAAAGGCTAGGTAGTTCCAAGGGTTATCCTTGAAGGGATTATCGTTGCTGAGACCATTGAAAAAGAATAAAATAAAGAATGAGCAAATTAGGAGACGAGGCGATTAAACATTAAGGATGCTGAAGTTCTTAGTGTGGTCACCTTGAAGGGCTATTAGAGCTAATGTTCGTTCATTAATGAGGCCAACACACATCACCCCGGGTTCAAGTTTGACCCCAGAGTTGAGTTTAAAAATAGGTTCTGATATTGCATAATCAACCTTAGGGAATGGGGGCAGTTCCTTGTCATATGAAGGATAAAATAAAGCTTTTTGCCTTTTGGCTTCGGAAAATTCATAGTCAAACAGGCTCTATTCCATTTTCGATCATATTGCCTTTGGTGGAGATCTTCGCGAAGCCATAAAACTTGTTGCATGTGTGGCCAGTGTTCAGCATAAGATTTTTTAGAATTGAATTCCATGAAATAAAAATGCTCAAAATATTATATGGTTGGGATATGCTTACTTGGAACGATCAAGGTCGGGGCAATTTTTTCTGCTTTTTCTTCACTAGCCGTTCTTGTGGTTAAGGCAATAGTGATCCACTCATAGAAGATCTTGTTCACTTAGATTTCGACCGTTTCCATCGAAATGATTGAGGTAGAAGTTTCTATCGGTGGATTCATCAAGAGAAGAGAATGAGATGACTTATCGAAAACATTCTGAATAAGCCTCTCCCATCGTTAAGTATAATAGTTGGCCCACCAGGCTTTGAAAGAATATGTAGATGATGGACACAGGGTAGAGAGACCAAAGAATACGAATTGGAATTGTTAGTATAAGAAGTAATAGCAGTGACTATCTCTGAAATATTCTTAATATACCAGCATGTATATATTAGTTAATTCAAGGAAAGTGAACAGCATGGAAAGGGAATGGCTTGGCCAAAACCAAATTGATGAGCAAGGAGGTTAGGAGAATAGAATTCTACGCCGTGCATCTGATATTTTCCCATATTCTTATTGGAGTTGACTATTGGGATATCCCAAGCTAAAAGATAGCTAGCCCAAACCAGATTTCTAGCTTCGATCAATTATGTGTCAGTTGTATCGAACTATGTATCTGTGAACCATTTTGGGCCAAGTTCTCCATTCATGTATGGGTGGAATAGCTAATCAGGTCAATCCAATCAAAGAGAGTAAAAGAAATGAAGACATTCGTCGAAAGAAGTAATTTTGATGGAAGCCTTTATTCGACGATATTCATAAGACGTCAATCTATTGGTAGACCCCACAACTTTATCACTAAATTCATGAAAATATTCGAAGAGCCATAGCTGAAGTAGCCAGAGAGGGCCACCAATCAGTTATGAACCAGTGGAAGCCAAAGTATACATATTGTGATAAAGATGGCCAAGTAGAAATGGAGCAAGCGCAACTTGTATTCCTGATGCCAGCAGATCGACCAGGCCGACATACTCTTTTTTTATTTTGTCAGTTTTGACACAAACGAGTGACCGACAAATCCACATTAACAAGAAAGCGCAGTGTTCTTGATAGCTAACCTCTCCTTCGGTCTTGCGCTCTCATGCCATAACTGTTGTGTACGACACACGAATGTCATCAATGTTAAACGTAAATTTGTTGGACATGCATCCTAGGTAGAATTGATGGCCTATGGAAGCAGAGAAGTAAGAGCACAAACGTCCATGACTGTTGGACTCATCAGACCACATCAAAAGTGAAGAGAGTTGGTGGAGTGGCTCAAGAAGCAGGCTGCTGCAAGGACTAAGGCTGGATGTGGAGAGATTTCAGACTGATAAATGTATGCATTCTGCAATACCGATTTCTGTCTATTGAACTATAAACTACTTTTTAACTCGGCCATACCATTCTGGCCAGTCATTAAGATGTTTGGGCCATAGTTGAGGAATTCTCCTAGTATTTCCAATCAAAGAATTCATGGGAGATAAGGAATCGTTCTCTTTTTATCCATTGGAAAGTAGTTTGCAATGGTGATAAGATCTAGGGATGAAGATAGATTAAAGATGGGGGCCAGGTAAAGGGTAGAATCTAAATCAGAAGAAAGAATCGTTTCTGTAGAAATAAGAGGAAGGTGTGGCGCTAGAAGAGTACTGAGAGATGAAGTGTGAGAAACTGGAATATCAGAGATCTTCACCGTCTTCGGAGCCATATCCGTACGTGACGTAAAAAAGGGGTTCAGGATTTTTAGAAAAGAAAACAAAGAAGAAGAGGTGGTATATATAAGACTTCCACATGCGAGACATTAATTGTTGCATGATGATTGGAACGATTTCCAAAGCAAAAGCTGCCACAGAGATATGGAAATATATTCTCTGTATTATATGTGGCACTCGATGATAACAGAGAATGATATGATGGTGACACCATCTAATATTTTTAGAAACTTAAATTTAGCATATGTCGCAAAAGTTAATACACGACCATATGTCCGACTATTCTTTGTCAAATAGGCATAAATGTGACGGGAAAATGTTTATATCAAAATATGTGCAGATCAGATAGATGGTACTAATATTGCCAAGTGGCACAGGAGATATTCAAAGAAGACCTGCGTTAAGGATTCGAGGATCGACTAGTCCTTGGGTACCTAGGGTATTTTTGGTCATTTGGATAGAGACGGACGGTTACTTCTGCCACGTCAGCCTTGTGCCGGATCTGAAGGAAGAAAATAGTTTAGGGCCTGTTCGCCTACGCTCATATGATAGGCAGACTGTAATTGTAATTCCTGGCATTGTCTCTACTTCACTCATCATCACGCTGCTCTCGGAAGCACGTTGCTGCTCTCAGTAATTGGCATTTTCCTCAACCACATTGTCTTGGAGGCACCATAAAACTGTTGTACCTTCACAAGTCCTTGCATTTCAAAGGTAAAAAAGAGCTCATATGAAAATTTCAAAGGTAAAAAAGAGCTCATATAGAAGAGCCCCAACCTCCACCAATCATCAGTTGGCTGAATAGACGAAAGGTTGAGCTATGAACGAGCCTCACTTTATCTCCACGCCAGCGGTCAATGGTCATGGTTTGAATCGGACCCAATCAGTTTTGGCACGCCCGCAACCCTCTCATGTGTTTGGCGTCGCCGAATTAGAGATCCAACAGAAGTACATCAAAACTAAGAGTCGAGTAAAGAAAAGGATTACATAGTGATTACTTCGGTTGTGTCGAGCCTGACAAGGTCGAGGGGATTGAAATCGAGAGGAGAGTAAGGGCAGTCGAGGGCGGACCACGCTTGTAGCAGCATAAGGCGAAGCCGGGATTATAATACCCGATAGCTTCGAGAATCCTCAACCGCCATTGGCGTTGCTTCTCTCTATATATATATCTCCCACAACGACGAATGCCAAAACAATGAGAAGCGGAGAAGAGATTGCATGCGATTCTCCCATTCTTCAAGTGAGAGGCTTTTATAATTTCTCGGGGGGCTCTTTCGTGATTTAAAGAAAAAAGAATCAGTTTAAACGCGGCAAAATCTGCCAAACTGGCACCGCGTGTGAGAAATCCTGGCCTTTGAAACTTTTGTGGCATCACGAACATGGGCCACCGTACTGTGCGGAGCCGGGTTTTCGCCCACGGAATGCATCTCATAAATGACGATCCGAAATCTTCATGTTCTCATTAATACTGCGTAGAAGCTATGATCTGCATCTTTAGATGAGAACGCTGCCAGGATGGATTCGGTCCTGGTATGGATTTTGTAGGGCCCACCATGATGTATATATTTTATCCATGCCGTCCAAAAAATTTTCCAGATCATTTTAGGTTACGAGCCCAAAAATGAGACCAATCCAAGGCTCAGGTGCACCACACAGTGGGGGTTGATGAAATAATGTTTCCTTTCCAACACTACTCCATATCTAACACTAACACGGGTACATGACACTTATTCGAATATTAGAATTACAAGACCTATTGACCCTTGGTTACAGACGGCAATCCGCATCTACCTGATAACTAGCCCTATTTTCACACGTGTCACCCTCACCTTATCAGCTTGGGCTTCAGAGAATATAGCCTGTTTGCAAGGATGGAACACTGGGCATAAAAAGTAATTTTGTCCAAATAAAGGGTCTAGAAAATGTTCTGTCAAGGGTATAGGCTAGTATTCATTTTCTGGATAAAAAATTACAGATTCAGTAGCAAGTGAACCGTATCATCCAAACTAGCTGTTTGTTAGTCCAAGCTTCATGCACATACTACACGCGTGTGGAACATCAGAGCTGTCCATCAGGTGGGTCTCAGTATGTGGATCCCCTAGTCAAGATTCAAGAAATCCAACAGCTAAACCCTTCTTTTCCAACCATCCATTTCTTTCTCACACTAGCCCACCAGAGTCCTGACTCTTTGAACCAGGGCAAGTAAACAGCTAGGAACCGATGGATGGTTCGGATGTCATAATGGCCAGGCATGGAGAATCCCAGTTAACGTCAAAAGTGCTAATTTCCCCGTCTGGTTGCTAGGCCATAGTCAAGAGAAATTTCCTACTGTACGACCCGTATATGGCCCACGAACCTTTTTAAGCCCACTTGTTTTTTAGCTTCCAAAAATAAGCCCCAGCTGTACGGCCCCATTTCTCAGGTCAAAAGTGCCCCTGCTTTTTTAGCTGGTGCTCCCTATTGCTACGGATTATAACCGTAGCCATAACCGTACGGCCACTACTTGGAGAACTTCATTCTACCTACATTTTTCTCTAATACATATTTATATAAATATGTATATATAAGCATATAAAAAAAAAATCTCTCTTTTTTTTCATTTTTTCTTTATTCATTTAACAAGAATATCTTTTAAACCAAAATTAGTTACTTGATGTACCATATATGATTTTGGGGCAAGAGAAGCTACTTTAGCCAACCAACCTGTTTATTTTCCAAGATTCCATCAGGTCGATGGTTGAAAATCCATTTCATTCACTTCGCGGTCAATTTCATTCACTTCGCAGTCAATTCAATTCATTTTACAGTCAATTCCCTACATTTCACAGTCAATTCCGGCAATTCCCCTTCACTTCATGGTCAATTAAATTCATTTCACGGTCAATTCCCTTCACTTCACGGTCAATTCCAGCAATTCCCCTTCACTTCACGGTCAACTCAATTCATTTCACGATCAATTCCCTTCACTTCACGGTAAATTCCATGCATTTCGCGGTCAATTCCCTTCACTTCACGGTCAATTCCATGCATTTCACGGTCAATTCCGGCGATTCCCCTTCACTTCACAGTCAATTCAATTCATTTCACGGTCAATTCCCTTCACTTCACGGTCATTTTCGTGCAATTCACAATCAATTCGCTTCACTAAACAGTCAATTCCATGCATTTCACGGTCAATTTCGGCGATTCCCCTCACTTCACAGTCAATTCCATGCATTTCACGGTCAATTCCCTTTACTTCACGGTTAATTCAATGCATTTCACTGTCAATTCCCTTCACTTCACGGTCAATTCCATGCATTTCACGGTCAATTCCCTTCACTTCAAGGTCATTTCCATTCATTTCACGGTCAATTTCGGCGAATCCCCTTCACTTCACGGTCAATTTCATGCATTTCACGGTCAATTCCCTTCACTTCACGGTCATTTCTATTCATTTCACGGTCAATTCCGGTGATTCCTCTTCACTTCACAGTCAATTCCATGCATTTCACGGTCAATTGCCTTCATTTCACGGTCATTTCCATTCATTTCACCATCAATTCCCTCCACTTCACGGTCAATTCCATGCATGTCACTATCAATCCCAATGATTCCCCTTCACTTCGCAGTCATTTCCATGCATTTCACGGTCAATCCCCTTCATTTCACAGTCAATTTCATGCATTTCACGGTCAATTCCGGCGATTCTCCTTCACATCACGGTCAATTCAAGGTTTTTGGATTTGTAGAGGATTTGTAGAGAAATATTTGAGAAAATAGAAGGGAAAGTGTGTGCTTGGGTTTGGGTCTTGGATAAAAGAGATGAGAGAAGACAAAATTTTATGATATAGGGTTTGTAACATCTCGAAAAAATCCGTACAAAGACCCGAGTACCACCTCAGGCAGAAATCCATAAGGATTGTATTCTGTAGAAATTTAGGCGAAAATGAATTAAGTACTCGCTGAATTAATCAGTGGATTCAACTCGAACTACTATTTATACAATTGGCAAGACCCAAAACCACCAATACCGCTATCTCAACACTACTTTAAAACCTAGAAAAAAATCCTAAAAGCTTGTTGCTCTCGGGAGCACATTGAAACTCTGTATCGGACCGGGACCACACGTCGAAAGTCCGATGACCGCTAAACTATAGGGTTATGACCGTCTTATTGGGCTTGACAACCATCGCGAGAATCGAGTTCAGATTGTGTCCAGAAATGGACAACTTGAGCCCTAAGTGAAGTTTGTGAGAAACGCGAATATCTTTAGAAAACGTAATGAAACTTAAGTGCATTGGGTCATTCGCTTACACGCGACATTAAGGATTTCAGACCATCGGTTTCTGACCAAACTGCACCGATGGGAAAAGAAAATTTTCCTGTACATATCCGTATAACAGTGGCCCCGATCAAGTAAGTATGACCGTTGATCTAGCACGGGTCTTCCATGGTCGATCGGCCTATCCAATCGCGCCGAAACCACATCGTAGTATAGATTCATTGTCAGGGAACTTACACTATGACGTATGTGAGTAGTGGGCTTTCCTATGAGCTCTGTTTGTCAAAAACAGTCACCCTTTGGATATAAATTAAGTATACCATGTCCCTAGGGCCATTTGCATCACTTCTGGGCCTATATATAGCCTTAAACCACCACATATCTCTCCCATACGATTTTCTCCAAACCCTAGTAGAGAGAAGAGAGAAAAGAAGAGAAAAGAGTGAGGAGAGGAGAAAGTTTGGGAGATTGTTGTAGTGATTCTTTCCCACTACTCCACGTGCTGATTCACCTCCCCACTTCGCTACACAATCATTTTCAGCTACGATTTGGGTAAGAAAACCTAACCCTAGTATTGTTGTAAAGATCCAGATTGAGTAATCGACAAACTAGCTAACCTATTTCATGATTTAGGTACCCGCCGTTCCGTTTTCGAGAACGTAGTGTTTGAACCGAGTCCGAATCGAGTATTCCGATGGAAGGTGCGGACTATAAACATTTAGGTTATGGTTTTCAATGCTTTCAATGTCAGCTAATGATTTATGTCTGACTTGATTGCTGCCATATGATCTTAGTTATGGCATTGTCAATATATTATGTACGTGTGAACTATGTTGAATACAAGATGCATTCCATGTGTTTGTTAAAATGTTTTAATGAACATGAAATTGTGATTTGCGCTTGTCGTGACTGTAAATCTAGGATTCATGTTTGCCGTATGTATGACGATCTCTTTGTATAAGGATTTGTCATAATATATGTCGTAACTAATTTAGTTTATGTATTTGGTAATGTATAGCCTAAGTGTTTGATAAATTGTCTGAATGAGAAATTATTGATGAATTGTATTTAATAAGGCTATTGAGATAGGATTCTTAATTACCTTATCCATATGTATAGTTTTCTTCATGTAACCTTAATTTTGACTACGCAATTTATGGATGAAATGTAAATATTTAGTAATATGTTCAATGTGTTTGGTGCAATGCTTAAATGAGGAATTCACTTGAATTGTTTGTTAAATGCTAATATGATTATCACATGTATTTACACGCTACATCTAAGTAAGATTAGGACTACAACGTAGTCCAGGCAATCGGTAACAGTTCCTGTTCGAGTGGCCGAATTAGTCTCGCCACATTTGACACATTCGATGAATCCGAGTCGTACGACGATTGTCGACAATGGTTAGGCCACGTGGGGTGCTTATGCGCTCCGTGTCGATTAAGTCAACGTGCACTCGTACCAATCGAATTTGTCTAATAAATCGACTAACCTATTGTGTGTTTACCATATATGGACATCGCTGCTTGAATCTAAGGTACCACTTACCAATGTAAAAGTCCGTTTTAACCATGGTACCACGATCCGCTAAGACTCATGAGCCGGACATGGTGGTATGGGACACCGTGGTCGAGCTGTCTGCTTACGCTGGGGTGACGAGCCTCCCCGTGGTAACCAGTGAGCAACCCAAACTCGTGAGCTGGACATGGTGGTATAGGACACCATGTTGGAGCTGTCGGCCTATGTTGGGGTAACGAGCCTCTCCGCAGTGACCGTGAGTATAAACTCTTGAATTTGCCTATCGACTGCTTTACATTAGGGGTGATGCCCTACAACTTGCCTACCATATGTGATTAACTAGGATTGACAACCATGGATGAATCCTTCGGTTTGGGTTATGATATAAAGGGAGGTACCTTAGCTTCCCAAATCTGCTGTATGAATTAGCTTAATTAAGTACTCAGCTAACACGACCATGCACTGCATTACATGTGCTTTGGCGAGGAAGTTGCACTTTAGGGAGGTTATCATGCGCGAACTTGGTTGTCAGAGTCGCTTGTGGGAGAGCTTCGTCTGAGGGTATGCATCATTACTGCATACCATCCCTGCATTAACAAAAGTAGTTAGGATATGATTGTTGTACTGCTTTATCATTATTGCTTGATTGACTTGATAACATATTAACCTTTGCCTTATAGTACCACTGAGTTGATCACTCACTCCCACCCTGGGACGGTGTTTTAAAACACCAACCAGACTTTGTTGTAGATGCAGGTGATGATGAAGTCTATGCGGCTGAGTTGGACTTTATAGATGAGGAGGAGGAATTCTCTTATGTTCAGCTATCAGGCAGGTCTATGTAGACCTCGTACTGATTCGATGGGATTACAAGGTCACATGGATTAGTTAGACACCTACATTTTGACATTTTGTATATTTTGAAACAAACCTTGTATATATTAAACCCTGTTACATCATCATACTCTGGAGGCTGTGAATCGCTTACTTATTTCAATACATATACTTCAGACTTTCGCTTGCTTAATTACGTTATCTCTGGAGTATAATATGCTATTTTAGTATAATCTCACTCATGTTTAATACATTGATATGGACAACATTCAAACATCATTATCCATGTTGCATAAGTGATGTGCTGAATCTCAGGAGTTGAGCTTTGCTCGACCCTCGAAATTCAAGGCGTTGCAGGGTTGGCCCGGCCGACTAGGCTTGAGGCGATTGCAAGAGGGTGGACAGCAATTCGGGGTCGACTGGGTAAACCCGGTCAACCAGGTCAGTGGGATAGTGACTCGAGGTCAACCGGGTTGCAACCTGCCATGTCAGATGAATGGCATGGAAGGTCTGGTTTACTAAACCATGGTCCTTGCTTGTAGAAATAGAAAGCCTGAGGATACTATCCATGTCCTTGGTATGGGGATCATAGAATTTCTCCATCTTACTGAGACAACCAATCATGGACTGATCCAAAATCAAAAGAACCCTTAATGGTCATCTTTACAATGAGATTAAGGACTCATATCCCTCTAAGATGTGTTAGGTTCCTTTTGCCTTCTAATAGAAGTCATCCGCCTTTGTTTCTTGCAAACCAACAACATCAAGGGGCCTTCCTTTCAATAAGCCAATCCAAATGATCTTGAGTTTGGTCTGTTCAAGTGTCTATTGTAATGACCCGAAAAATTTCGTGCAAAGACCCGAGTACTACCTCAAATTCTTTAGAAGTTAAATGTGGGTTAACTAGCGCTAAACTCGATTACTTGTGAAATTAGCACCAATCACTTTAAATTTGATCTGCAAGACCCAAAACTTGTAGAATCATTGGCGCTACGTTACCCTGAAATCTAGGATTCAACGCTAAATCCAGTTGCTCTCGGGAGTACTTGGAAACTTTGTATCAGACCTGGACCGCGCGTCGAAAGTCCGATAGCGATGAACTTAGACAAATATGATCACCTTGTTGAGCTTGACAATCACCTCAAAAATCAAGTCCAAATGATGTCCTGAGACGATTTGCTTGATTTCGGAGTAAAGAGTCTGAGAAAGATGATAAATTAAATATGAATTTATGAAATCTGAGTCGTGTCGCTTGCGCGCCGATTTTAAGCATTCTGACCATTAGAATCTGACCCAAATTTACCCTCGGATCAGGGAAGATGGCTCAGACATGTCAAAGTGCCGGTGGCCCTGATCGAGTTTCGATGACCGTTGAATTGAAATTGGTCCGCCATGAACGATCTGAAAACCCGATCAGATTGAAAATTTAACTTGCTTAAGATCCAATATTAGTGAGCTTAAGTCCGACCACACTCAGAAAAAGGACCTCCAAAAGCGCTCCATTGGATCGAAATAAGCCCAAATTGGTTATAACCTAAGTATACCTTGGCCCTGGGGCTATTTTCATCAATATTAGGCCTATATAAAGACCTTAAACCCTCACTCTCAATTCCATACGAATTTTCCAAACCCTAGCTAAGAGAGAGAGAGAGAGGAAAAGAGAGAGAAAGTGAGAGAGAAGTTGGTGAATCATCTTGAGATTCTTCCCAGTTACTCTGCGTACCTAAACCATCACATCTGAATCGTTATTCCGGCGATTCTAAGTTCATTCTTAGGTAAGTCAATCAAACCCTAACCTGTTTTGGAGCTTAAAATAGTCTAAGTGTTGATGTAGCTCATTTCATTCATGCCTTAGGTTATCTAGTTGCCGTTGACGAGGACTTATCGTCTAAATCAGATCTGTTGCGCACTTTCTGTTTTAAGGTGCGGACTATATTCGTATAGGTTATGGTTTTCTAGGCTTTCAATGTCGGCTAATGGTTTATTATTGTTGTGGGTGCAATTTCACATGCCAAATGCGATGTTTGTATTGCGTTTCTGATATATATGAACTATATGGAGATTTGTGTATTCCTTGTATATGTAGAAAGTATCATATACGTATGAAATACGAGCATGTATTTTTCATGATTAATTGTCGCATGTTTGTGCTAGTTGTATGTGTAACAACTCCTTGGCAAGAGGAATTGTCCTAATGTGAGCTATCACCAACATACGTCATGTATGTTGGAATATATAGCCTAAGTGTTTGTAGAAATGTCTGAATGAATAAGTGTGTCATATATTGTACTTTTATGGGCGTTGAGAAGAGATTCTCAACTATCTTAATGATGTGTATGATTTCCTCCATGCAATCTATATTCTTTGTCTGTTTAACTTAGACGTTACTTACATGTGAATTCATGTTAAGTTGATACTCAACAAATGCTCACATGCTTGTATGATTGGAATTGTTGATCCATTACTGTTCTGAATTGTTGGTATGAATATTTGTTATACTTGAATGTGTATGGGACTATGAAATAGTCTAGGGAATCAGTAACAAACCTTGAGTTCGTGGCCGAAGTTGTTTTCGCCACGAAGGACGTGTTTGACGAACCCGAGTCGTATTAGGGTTGTTGGCAGTGGTTTGGCCACACGAAGTGTTTGCGCACTCTATGTCGTTCAACTCAACGTACGCTCGTGCTAGTTGAGCTCGTCAAGTAACCCGATTATCCCGGTGGATGTGCACCATGTATGGACGCTATTGTTTGAATCTAGAGTATCAAACTTACCAGTGCAATCCCGTTAACTATGGTATCTCGATCCGCTAAGACTCATGAGCCGAGTATGGTGGTATGGGACACCGTGGTCGAGCTGTTGGCTTACGCTGGGGTGACGAGCCTCCCCGTAGTGACCAGTGAGCAATTCAGACTCGTGAGCCAATTATGGTGGTTGGGACACTATATTCGCGCTATCGGCCTACATTGATTAGTGACAAGCCCTTTGTAGTGACCTCGAGCACACCTTGATACTGCGTTGAGGCGACGAGCTTTAGGGTAGTAACTAAGGTATGATAGGCATGCATTGATTGGTGACGAGCCCTTTGCAGCGACCTAGGGCCACAATATCCTATGAGATTGTCTAGGACTGACGACCCTAGAATGGATCACCGTTTGGGAATTGATATGAGGACGGTACCTTAGCTTCTCAATCCTGTTGTATGAAAAGGACTAATAACAACTTGGTAATCATGTTCATGCACCGCATTGCATGTGCCTTGGCGTTGTAGAGCACTGCGGGAATTTATCATGCGTACCATAAGATGAAGACGCTGAGGGAGTGCAGGCGAGAGCATGCATCATTTCTACATACATCCTTGCATTAACAAGAGTAATCAGGACATGTTTGATTGTATTGCCTTATCATTACTGCTTGATTGAATTGATAACGTGTTAACTTTTACTGTATAGTTCCACTGAGTTGATCACTCACTCCCACATTCTGGGACGGTGTTTCAACACCAACCAGACTCTGTCTTAGATGCAGATGATGATGCGACCCCCGAGGCAGAGCGGGAGTATGAGGATGACGAGGACGCATTTTTCTTTATGCAATTCTCAGGCGGGTTCATGTGAGCCGTGTCCTGAGCTACGGAGATTCTGGGTTTATTTTATAATTGATGATTTCATTTTGATACTTATATTTTGAAACAAACACTTGTAATTATGACTTGGCAAAGCATACATATCTCAGGGACTTATATAGATATACATATATGTTTCTTCAGTCTTACGCTTGCAGATTTCACCTATCCCTGGATTATATTTGCAGTTTGGCTTAATCTACTTCATGTTTTATGCACTCATACAGACAACATACATCCATCATTGCATATGTTGCATAAGTGATGTTTTGAAACTCGGGAGCTGAGTTATGCTCGACCCCCGAATTTTAGGGCATTACAAGTTGGTATCAGAGCATGATTTGGATTAAACCGGACCTAGGTTATGGTCACACAACACACGCTGACACCACCTTAGTGTAGGAGAGTGCGAGATTAATCTAGAAACAGTGTAGGTTTTTCAGTTGCTCTTATCGGCGAAAGTTGACTGAAAACGATCGCCGAGATCGAGTCCGTGTACACTCTTGATCACACACAGCGACCTTCAAATCTCTTCTAAACCGTCCATTGACAGGTTTAGACTGTGTATCATCCCTTTCCAGTCGTTAGAAATCCGGTAAAAGTGAATCTGTATCAGATTCTATTCAAAGTGACCCGATAAGAGTCGAAACGGACTAAGGGCCCAGTCGGGGCATTTATAGGGGGACCCAGGGTGGGACCCACATCAATTGCTGAGCTGGGGGCAGGAGGACCTCGCCCAAATGGCGAGTCCTCGCCAGAATGTCCAGAAACCGGCGATGACCTCGCCGCCCAACGGGCCTGGCCGGGCGGGCCAGCTCGGGCCGACGCATATGGGGTCTAGTGTGGCCCACTCCTCCATGGTTGCATGTTTTTAACTCCCTCAAAACCCTCCTTCCTTCCCAAAGCTACCCTCGAAGCTTCCCTTTTCTGAAAATTTCTTCAAAACCCCACAAAAATCCCTCCTCAAACCCCTTCTTCTTCCATTTTCCTGCACTCCCGCTCTACCCATCTCAAAACCCACCTCCATTGCTGTTTTCCCTCTCTTTTCTTTCCATTTGAGTACTCAAATCCCTCCTTTGAGTCTCAAATTCGTGGAAGCCTTACCATTCCTCCCATTTTCCCTCTTTCCTTTCATTTTCCATGGCCCTATTTGAGCTTATCACGGCTATATTTTCCATTTCTACCATTCTCTCTTTCATGGGGAAGAAAAGAGCTCCTATTGATGAAGCTGGGCCTAGCTGCCCAACCCGTTCACGGAGGCCGAGAGGTGCCACCGCGAGCTCAACCGCCACTCGAGAGTTTCAGACAAAGCAGGATCTCGATCCTCAGTCTACCGTTGGAAGAACTTTTGGCGGAGCTATCTCATGGAATCTATGAGGGCCGTAGGGTCCTTTTTGAAGCTCATGTAGATCTGCGGATATTTGGAAAATATCTCTTATTTGATCTCATGAAAGGGGCCGGTTGGTGTCCGCTATTCGAAGGCAAATATCGTGCCAATGTGGGTACTGTCCGAGCTTTCTATTCCCACATTCGAGAACCTTCGCTGGAGCCATTGCAGTTCAAGATCCCTTGCGGAAGAGATCGGGAGGCCACAATCAACGTCGCTTTGATATCCCGATTTCTGAACGTGCCGCTTAGCGAGGTTCATATAAGTGAGAAGAATCTGAGTAGTGCGCGTGAAAGGGATCGCCGCACGCGGTTCCTTTGTGGTCATCTGGTTGAATGACAGCCTAACAGAAGCCTTTTAGCAACCAACATGACGGACGACTTCCGCTTGCTTCACCACATCTGCACATTCAATGTTTATCCAAGGTGGAGCAATCGCAGTGAGTGTACGCGCCTAATGGTTGATTTTCTGTATCAGATGGGGCAAGGAGAGAAGCTGTGTGTGCCAACGTACATCTTGCGTCAGATTGTCCTTATCACTCGTTCGAATAGGAGGACCGAATCGCTCCCATTTGGCCGACTCATCTATAAGATTGCACATGAGTTTGGCTACAAACTCGGGGCAGAAAAGCCGGTACCTGTCCGTTACATCAATGAGATGACTCTTAATCAGATGGATATCGGGCCTCGTCAACGATAAGCCTTACTTGAAGAAAGTGAGGATGAGACTGAGAGCGATGAGGAAGAGAGTAATGGCGAAGGTGGAGCTGAAATAGAAGAAGAAGAAGAGCAGGACGAGGAAGAAGCGAAGGCCCAGGACACGAGTGAGAGTTCTCCTCCTGTGGCACTGGAGCAGGGCACAGATCAGGCCACCTCAACGGCCCATGGTACCACCGCCGAGTCGCCCACAGCAGGCTCGAGTTCACGCGCTTACAGCTGAAGCACCTGGGGCTGACTTGGCACCGAAATCTTTTGAGGTTACAGCTCACATCCAAGGTATTCCCGTCTCCTTATTGGTGGATACCAGGTCCACTACCTCTATTATATCGTATGAAGTAGTTAAGCGCCTGAGTTTGGGCACTGTTACTATGAAGGGAGTGACACTCACTACCGCTACAGGGACCTCCTCTGATATTACCAAGATTTGTATGAGTTGTTTGATTGATCTAGGGAGCAGATCAATTCTAGTTGACTTGTTTGTCGCACCTCTATATCATTACGATGTCATTTTGGGCATGGATTGGCTCACGAAGATGCGAGCAAAGATTGATTGTGAAGCTAGACTGGTGACAGTCCATGGACCTGAGGGCGAGACATTTACTTTCCCTGTTCAGGTCAATTACCCTTTCCATTTTGGTTGTTATACTTCTCTGTCGGAGAGTATTGCTGGTTCGGTGCTTGAAAGCACGCCAATAGTTCGGAATTTTGAAGATGTATTCGAGTCGATTCCTGAATTACCCCCTCGGCGCGAGATTGATTTTACTATCGATCTCATGCCTGGTGCGACACCTATTTCATTTCCCACCTATCACATGCCTCCGAGTGAAATGGAGGAATTGAGGAAGCAAATAGATGGCTTGTTAAAGTTGAGCTTTATTCGACCTAGTGTGTCCCCTTGGGGAGCACCTGTTCTGTTTGCCAAGAAGAAGGATGGTTCCTTGCGATTATGTATAGATTATCGCAGGTTAAATCAGGTGACAATGAAGAACAAGTATCCCTAGCGCAGGATCGATGATCTGTTTGATCAGTTGAAGGGGGCATGGTACTTTTCGAAGATTAATCTACAGTCATGGTACCATTAGTTGCGCGTCAAGGATGAGGACGTGCAGAAGACCGCATTCAGAACTAGTTTCAGCCATTATGAGTTCCTTATGATGTCGTTCGATCTTACGAACGCACCGGCCGTGTTCATGGATCTGATGAACAGGGTGTTTCGGCCATTTTTGTTCCGATTTGTCATTGTCTTTATCGATGACGTTTTGATATACTCTCGAGTCGGAGAGAGCACGAGGAGCACCTAAGAGCGGTCTTAGATGCTCTCAGAAAAAATTAGCTTTTTGCACAGTACAAGAAATGTGACTTCTGGAAGGAGAAAGTCAAGTTCCTAGGACATGTGGTGTTCAAGGAAGGGATAGCTGTCGACCTTGCTAAGGTAGCTGCAGTTCAGGACTGGAAGCAGCCTGGTTCGGTTACTGAGGTGAGAAGCTTTCTACGTCTAGCAGGCTATTATCGACGCTTCATACGAGACTTCTCAAAGATAGTCAGACCGTTGTCTCAGTTGACACGGAAAGACTTGAAGTTTGCTTGGAATGAAAAGGCGGAAATAGCTTTTCAGGAGCTGAAGGACAAGTTGACGTCCGCCCCTGTGCTAGTATTGCCAGAGCAAAGGGTTGAGTATACGATATATACTGACGCCTCTCGCATTGGTCTGGGTTGTGTCCCTATGCAGAAGAACAGGGTGATTGCATATGCTTCGAGACAGTTGAGGAAACACGAAGAGAATTACCCTACACACAACCTAGAGTTGGCAGCTGTCATTTTCGCATTAAAGCTCTGGAGACATTACCTCTACGGAGAGGAGTTCGAGCTCTTTTATGACCACAAGAGCCTTAAGTATATCTTCACTCAGCGTGACTTGAATATGAGGCAACGCCGATGAATGGAAACCTTGAAGGACTTTAAGTTCGATGTCTCTTACCATCCGGGGAAGGCAAACCTTGTAGCAGATACATTGAGTCGCAAGAAGGCTGTAAAGTTTGTGGCTCCGCTAATGATAGCTGAATGGGACATGATGGAGTTTGTGCGAGACTTTGAGCAGAAACTCACGGTGGAAGAGCCGTATGAGGTTATCGCACACATTCGAGTACAGCTCCTCATTGACGAGAGGATCATTGCAGCTCAGGCAGATGATGAGCTATTGGCGAAGATGAGAGAGCAAGTTCGTACAGATGAGGATTCCGAGTGGAGTGTTGGTTCAGATGGGGGCCTACGATATCGTGGCTGCCTATGTGTCCCAGACATTCCTGACTTGAGATGGGAGGTTCTCGAGTCAGCCCATAATTCAAAGCTTGCAATGCATCCAGGTAGCACGAAGATGTATCAAGATATGAGGAGATCCTATTGGTGGGACAACATGAAGGTTTACATTGCTGAGTTCGTATCTCGTTGTCTCACATGCCAGCCGGTCAAGGCAGAGCATCGCCGACCTCCTGGAATGTTTCAGCCCATGCCCATAGCAGAATGGAAGTGGGACTTCATCTCTATGGATTTTATTTCAGGGCTACCGAGAACGAGGAAGGGACATGACTCTATTTGGGTGATCGTCGAAAGATTGACGAAGTTGGCTCATTTCTTACCGATCAGAGTCACAAACTCTACAGACGAGTTGGTTAGGTTGTACATCAAGGAGATATACGTCTGCACGGGGTTCCCTTGGAGATTGTGTCTGACAGAGACACGCGATTCACATCTATCTTCTGGACTCGTATCTAGGAAGCGACGGGTGTGAAATTGAAGTTCAGCACCGCGTTTCATCCGCAGACAGACGGGCAGACGAAACGTGTGAATCAGATTCTAAAGGACATGTTGCGAGCTTGTGTTTTGAATTTCAAGGACAGTTGGATGACTGTCTCCCTTATGCAGAGTTCGCGTATAACAACAGCTTCCAGGCAAGTATCGGCATGGCTCCCTACGAGGCATTATATGGTCGCCCGTGTAGACCACCGTATTGTTGGGCAGAAGTTGGTGAGCGCAGTTTGATTGGCCCAGAGTTGGTTCTGGCAACTTCAGAGAAAATTGACATTATTCAACGTCGACTTCTGACAGCTCAGAGCAGGCAAAATAATTACGCTGATACGAGGCGGCGACCGCTTGAGTTCGAGGTTGGAGACCATGTATTTCTTGAGGTTTTCCCTATGAAGGGAGTCTGCGGTTTGGTAAGAAGGGGAAGCTCACGCCGAGATTTATTGGTCCATTTCAAATACTGGATCGAGTGGGAGCGGTAGCGTACCGCCTTACTTTGCCAACACCACTTGCGGGCGTGCATAACTTATTTCATGTTTCTATGCTGAAGAAATACGTTCTTGATCCTTCGCATATTATCAGTTGGGAGCAGTTGAGCGAGGATGCCACATATGTACTGCGACCGACATGTATCCTGGATAGGAAGGAGCAAGTACTGCGTAGCAAGGTCATCCCACTTGTGAAGGTATTGTGGACGCATCACAGTGAAGAAGAGGCCACTTGGGAGGCTGAAGATGAGGTCAGAAAGAACTACCCTCAGATCTTTGAATAGTATGAGAAGGTACGAATTTCGAGGATGAAATTTTTCTTTAAGGGAGGTAGATTGTAATGACCCGAAAAATTTCGTGCAAAGACCCGAGTACTACCTCAAATTCTTTAGAAGTTAAATGTGGGTTAACTAGCGTTAAACTCGATTACTTGTGAAATTAGCACTAATCACTTTAAATTTGATCTACAAGACCCAAAACTTGTAGAATCATTGGCGCTACATTACCCTGAAATCTAGGATTCAACGCTAAATCCAGTTGCTCTCGGGAATACTTGAAAACTTTGTATCGGACCTGGACCGCACGTCGAAAGTCTGATAGCGATGAACTTAGACAAATATGATCATCTTGTTGGGCTTGACAATCACCTCAAAAATCAAGTCCAGATGATGTCCTGAGACGATTTGCTTGATTCCGGAGTAAAGAGTGTGAGAAATGTGAGAAATTAAATATGAATTTATGAAATCTGAGTCGTGTCGCTTGCGCGCCGATTTTAAGCATTCTGACCGTCAGAATCTAACCCAAATTTACCCTCGGATCAGGGAAGATGGCTCAGACATGTCAAAGTACCGGTGGCCCTGATCGAGTTTCGGTGACCGTTGAATTGAAATTGGTCCGCCATGAGCGATCTGAAAATCCGATCGGACTGAAAATTTAACTTGCTTAAGATCCAATATTAGTGAGCTTAAGTCCGACCACACTCAGAAAAAGGACCTCCAGAAGCGCTCCATTGGATCGAAATAGGCCCGAATTGGTTATAACCTAAGTATACCTTGGCCTTGGGGCTATTTTCATCAATATTAGGCCTATATAAAGACCTTAAACCCTCACTCTCAATTCCATACGAATTTTCCAAACCCTAGCTAAGAGAGAGAGAGAGAGGAAAAGAGAGAGAAAGTGAGAGAGAAGTTGGTGAATCATCTTGAGATTCTTCCCAGTTACTCTGCGTACCTAAACCATCGCATCTGAATCGTTATTCCGGCAATTCTAAGTTCATTCTTGGGTAAGTCAATCAAACCCTAACCTGTTTTGGAGCTTAAAATAGTCTAAGTGTTGATGTAGCTCATTTCATTCATGCTTAAGGTTATCTAGTCGTCGTTAACGAAGACTTATCGGCTGAATCAGATCTGTTGCACACTTTCAGGTTTAAGGTGCGGACTATATTCGTATAGCTTATGGTTTTCAAGGCTTTCAATGTCAGCTAATGGTTTATTATTATTGTGGGTGCAATTTCACATGCCAAATGCGATGTTTGTATTGCGTTTCTGATATATATGAACTATATGGAGATTTGTGTATTTCTTGTATATGTAGAAAGTATCATATACGTATGAAATATGAGCATGTGTTTGCCATGATTAATTGTCGCATGTTTGTGCTAGTTGTATGTGTAACAACTCCTTGGTAAGAGGAATTGTCCTAATGTGAGCTATCACCAACATACGTCATGTATGTTGGAATATGTAGCCTGTGTTTGTAGAAATGTCTGAATGAACAAGTGTGTCATATATTGTACTTTTATGGGCGTTGAGAAGAGATTCTCAACTATCTTAATGATGTGTATGATTTCCTCCATGCAATCTATATTCTTTGTCTGTTTAACTTAGACGTTACTTACGTGTGAATTCATGTTAAGTTGATATTCAACAAATGCTCACATGCTTGTATGATTGGAATTGTTGATCCATTACTGTTATGAATTGCTGGTATGAATATCTATTATACTTGAATGTGTTTGGGACTATGAAATAGTCCAGGGAATCGGTAACAAACCTTGAATTCGTGGCCGAGGTTGTTTTCGCCACGAAAGACGTGTTTGACGAACCCGAATCGTATTAGGGTTGTCGGCAGTGGTTTGGCCACATAGAGTGTTGGCTCACTCTATGTCGTTCAACTCAACGTACGCTCGTGCTAGTCGAGCTCGTCAAGTAACCCAATTGTCCCGGTGGATGTGCACCATGTATGGACGCTATTGTTTGAATCTAGAGTACCAAACTTACCAGTGCAATCCCGTTAACTATGGTACCTCGATCCGCTAAGACTCATGAGTCGAGCATGGTGGTATGGGACACCGTGGTCAAGCTGTCGGCCTACACTAGGGTGACGAGCCTCCCCGTAGTGACCAGTGAGCAATTCAGACTCGTGAGCCGATTATGGTGGTATGGGACACTATATTCACGCTGTCGGCCTACATTGATTAGTGACGAGCCCTTTGTAGTGACCTCGAGCATACCTTGATACTGCGTTGAGGCGACGAGCCTTAGGGTAGTAACTAAGGTATGATAGGCATGCATTGATTGGTGACGAGCCCTTTGCAGCGACCTAGAGTCACAATATCCTATGAGATTGTCTAGGACTGACGACCCTAGAATGGATCACCGTTTGGAAATTGATATGAGGACTATACCTTAGCTTCTCAATCCTGCTGTATGAAAAGGACTAATAACAACTTGGTAATCATGTTCATGCACCACATTGCATGTGCCTTGGCGTTGTGGAGCACTGCGGGAGTTTGTCATGCATACCGTAAGATGAAGACGTTGAGAGAGTGCAGGCAAGAGCATGCATCATTTCTACATACATCCTTGCATTAACAAGAGTAATCAGAACATGTTTGATTGTATTACCTTATCATTACTGCTTGATTGAATTGATAACGTGTTAACTTTTACTATATAGTCCACTGAGTTGATCACTCACTCCCACATTCTGGAACGGTGTTTCAACACCAACCAGACTCTATCTTAGATGCAGATGATGATGCAACCCCCGAGGCAGAGCAGGAGTATGAGGATGACGAAGACGCGTTTTCCTTTATGCAATTCTCAGGCGGGTTCATGTGAGCCATGTCCTGAGCTATGGGGATTCTGGGTTTATTTTGTAATGGATGATTTCATTTTGATACTTATATTTTGAAACAAACACTTGTAATTATGACCTGGCAGAGCATACATATCTCAGGGACTTATATAGATGTACATATATGTTTCTTCAGTCTTCCACTTGCAAATTTCACCTATCCCTAGATTATGTTTGCAGTTTGGCTTAATCTACTCCATGTTTTATGCACTGATACAGACAACATACATACATCATTGCATATGTTGTATAAGTGATGTTTTGAAACTCGGGAGCTGAGTTGTGCTCGACCCCCGAATTTCAGGGCGTTACACCTATGCTTCCTTTATATAGCATCCTTCCTAAATGCTTGTGCACCAATGTGGTTAGAGCTCATTGGCTTCTTTCACAAAGAAACAGCATTCCTGATGAGCTTGCTTGTCATCGCTTTTTCACTTAGAGGATTGTTTGGAGGTAAGATGGGAGATATACTTTTCAAACGTTACCCGAACTCTGACAGGATAGCTCTATCACAGATAAGCTCAGGTTCGGCAATCCCACTGGCAGCACTGCTATTGCTAGTGTTACCAGATGATTCCTTTACAGGATTTATGCATGGTTTAGTCTTGTTCATGATGGGATTGTGGATATCATGGAACGCTCCTGCTACAAACAAGTATGCCTCTATCCTAATCCCCTCTTTTAATTCTTTTTCTCATGAAATGTAGATCATATAAACAACTCTGCTAATGGGAGTCCTCTTAGTCCCATTTTAAGGTGCATGGGCCACATTTATCACATGGAACAATTTGTGAGATCCAAGCTGCTCATTAGTGGGCCACATCAAGTAGATTTCCTGGGTGAAAAGATATGAATCTTTTTGCTCTCTGGTCCACATGTACAAAAGAAATGAACAATTAAGAGATATTTCATGGTCAATTCCCTTCACTTCATGGTCATTTCCATGCATTTCACGGTCAATTCCAGCGATTCCACTTTACTTCACAGTCATTTCCATGCATTTCACGATCAATTCCCTTCACTTCACGGTCATTTCCATGCGTTCACGGTCAATTTCATGCATTTCACGGTCAATTTCGACGATTCCGCTTCACTTCACGGTATTTCCATGCATTTCACGGTCAATTCCCTTCACTTCACAGTCATTTCCATGCATTTTACGGTCAATTCCAACGATTCCACCTCACTTCACAGTCATTTCCATGCATTTCACAGTCAATTCGCTTCACGGTCATTTCCATGCATTTCACGGTCAATTCCGGCGATTCCGCTTCACTTCACGATCATTTCCATGTATTTCACGGTCAATTCCCTCCACGGTCATTTCCATGCATTTCACGGTCAATTCCAATGATTCCGCTTCACTTCATGGTCATTTCCATGCATTTCACGGTCAATTCCGACAATTCCGCTTCACCTCACAGTCATTTCCATGCATTTCACGGTCATTTCCATGCATTTCACGGTCATTTCCCTTCGCTTCACGGTCATTTCCATGCATTTCACGGTCAATTCTGGCGATCAGTTCATGGACAATCAATCTCCCTAACCATTGATTAGAAGGTTTGAATATCTAATCAAAATGGTTTTTAACAAAGACAAACCATCGAAATCCTCAAACAATGCCTAAGAAGTTGAATGTATAATATATTAAATTTTCATAGCGAGTAAAGATGATGTCATAATTATATAGGTAAAGAGAAGTTAATTGGGAACATTAAATGGACAAGTTAGTGTACTTGGACAACTGTGGTGAACTTGATTGCTATGATACCTGTGGATTACAAGTAATGGTTAACGGCAGGTAACCTTGAGTGGAATGGAACATGGAAGATGTAATGTGATAGTAGGATGAAGATTGTATAGAGATTTAATGAAGAAAATGGGTGAAAAGAAGGAATAGGGATGACAAAGATGAGTTCGGACGTGTATTTGGACGTAAGGGAGAGAGATGACGGAGATGAGTTCGAACGTAAGGGAATTGACCGTGAAATGCATGGAATTGACCGTGAAGTGAAGGGAATTGACCGTGAAATGAATTGAATTGACCGTGAAGTGAAGGGAATTGACCTTGAAATGAATTGAATTGATCATGAAGTGAAGGGAATCATCGGAATTGACCGTGAAATGCATGGAATTGACCGTGAAATGAATTAAATTGACCGTGAAGTGAATGGAATTTACCGTGAAATAAAGGGAATTGACCGTAAAGTGATTGAAATTAACCACGAAGTGAATGAAATTGATCGCGAAGTTAAAGAAATTCACCACGAACTGATTGAAATTGACCGCGAGGTGAATGAAATTGACTGCGAACTGATTGAAATTGACCGCGAAGTGAATGAAATAGATTTTCGACCATCGAACTGATGGAATCTTGGAAAATAACCAAGTTGGTTAGCTAAAGTAGCTTCTTCTACCCTAAAATCATATATGGTACGTCAAGTAACTAATTTTGGTTTAGAAGATATTCTTGTTAAATAAATAAATGAAAAAAAAAAAAAAAGAGAGAGAATTTTTTTTATATGCTTATATATACATATTTATATAAATGTATTAGAGAAAAATATACGTAAAGTTTTCCATGTATTAAAAAAAAAAAAAAAAAAGTGCGTAGACTATTGTGCCACTACGGCTATGACAACGGTTATAATTCGTAACCACTGACCCGGTCGACCCCGGCCTACTGACTTTTTTTTTTTCTTATTGTAATCCCCACTGCTTTTCGTGGATCGCATTATGAAGTTTTTTTCTTATTGTAATGCCGACCGCTTTTTGTGGATCCCATTATGATGTATGTGTTATATCCAAACAGTCCATCTATTTGGCAAACTCGTATTAAGGCTGGAGACAAAAAATAAGATAGATCTAGTAATCAAGTAGACCACACTATAAAAGGCAGTGGAGGATTGAACGTCTACCATTGAAACCCTTTTAGGGGTCATGGAAGTTTTGGATCATTATGAAATTTGTTTTTCCTCATCATCCAGGTCTTTGAGACCTTATGAATAGCTTGGACGGTAAATAAATGTTATGGTGGGCCCTACAAAATTTTTAACGGTGAAAATCAATTTTCCCGCGGCTGTTTGTGGTGTAGTCCAGTTGATCTTTGGATTTTTTTTTTTTTTTTTATAATGCTCCCAAATGATCTCGTAATATGGATGAACGTTGCGGATATAATAAATACATAGCTGTGGGGACCATGTAACTTTGATCTCTTTTGAACAGTTCGTACAACTCGGAGTTCGAGGAGCGTCAGCGCTCGTCTTCGAGCACCAGGCGATCCGCTTCTGGAAGGAAAAGCAGGGGCATTATATGCTGTCCGTACAGCTGGGGCTTATTCTTGGATGGTAAAAGCAAGTGGGCTTAAAAAGGTTGGTGGGCCATATATGGGTCGTACAGTCGGAAATTTCTCCATAGTCAAGAACCACATTTAGCTTACTTTTTTAATTATCAGATCAGTGCTATGGAAAATGCTCAATTTATAATAAAAGCCAAAACCTACCAATGGTCCACATTTAATGAGTGTATATATCACCCCCAATTGGTCAGTTATGCTATCCATGCAGTGAACCACCAGATCAGCTGACACCCACGCACGCACCAACACAAAAAAAAAGGGGGGAAAGGAGAAGAAATGTCACTCACTGTGAAGAAGCTGGAACCTCAATGCAAATATGATAAAACCATTCGAATCCTCAATTCCTCTTGTAAATAACATCACAACAACCGCAGGGAACTCTCTCACCTACATTCAGAAAATAAAACCATGAGCTTGACTTGTCCCCCCAAAAGTTTAGCCCTCCCCAGAAGCAACTGCTGTTAAGGACAGGTATCATCAGTCATAATGGCTCCAGAGTGACATCTAATCTGAAATCTGGAACCACCCAGTAAAGATGGTGATGGTCAACCAGACCTGACACTGATAGATCTTTTCGCTAAGATATCAAGATCAAAATCCAATCAGTGGTCATTTTGGAAATCGTGCATGATATAGGTCATAAGGGGCATATTCAGCTGCCACGACCCGGCCACCATAGAGCCGTCCATGCAAGCAATGGGCCGCTGCGCAAGCAGCTTCTCTCCTCATGTACTCAACAAGAATGCAACCCTTTTCAAATACATCAGGGTTGCAAACCTTCTCGGTGCTGTCCCCATTTCCATCATATGATTTCTCCACGGTAGTAGTATCCATTTCAAGTTCAACACAAGCATCCTGAAGTTCGCCATCAGCTTGCTCAGGTTTAGGGTCATCAGGAACAGAACTGGTCCCACTGCCAGAGTCTCCAATCTGAGAATCAGAAACCTCGTCGGAACATGCTGGTCGATCTTCAGTAGTGCCAAGCTGGAGCGGTTCTTCAGCAGTCACTTCACTGTCTACCTTACCAGCCCCACCACATTCCTCATTTTCAAGATCGTCGTGCATGGGTTTATCGTCACCAACTTTGCTGGCTTCCTCAACTTCCCTGAGATCTTGAGGTTCTTCAACAGCGTTTTGAGGCTTCGCTTCACCATTTTCTTTGGTATCACTGTTCAGGTGCTCCATCAATGTTGACCTTACATTATCAGTCTCAGGATCCTGCGAAACACTCTGTATATTGCTATCGTTGGAGATATCCAATGCATCAGGAGCAATCATGTTATCTTTGTTGAACCTGACAATATTCACGGACTTGACAGTGCCAAACCTGCACGAGTGTTGCAAGTAACACAGTCATTCCTAGGATGGATGGTACTATATGCAAGTGAGGTGAGGATGAGAAAAGCAAAAGGAGACATGAAGGCTGTTGAAGATGATCTTCAGAACAAGCATGCCATGAGAAGGCAGCAGAACTGTGTAAGATCTTGGCCATTTTCCCTTTTGATGTATACAATAAATTAAATCTTCGTCACAGACCTGGCACACTCTAACCGTATATCTTCTAACGTTTCTTCCAATTCTGGTTCAGATATCATTGAGAACTCCTCTTGATCGAACTAAAAAGATCCAAATCGCATGAATCAGCATCCAAAACCAAAAAAGAAAAGAAAAGAAAAGATGAGAAGGCTGCCAAGATAACAAGAAAAACCTCAACTTTGCGAAAATAATTGAACCATACCACATTTTTAAGCTTCAGGACCTGTGTGGGTTTTTCAAGCAGTGGCTTTGCATGCTCAGGAATGCCATAGAAATGGGGGGTTTCAGTAGTTCCCTGTAAATCAAAATTCCTTTGTTACAGTTTCACAGAAGAAAGCTTTAGACAGGCAAACAAAACAAGGATGACAGTCTTGTACCCAAGATCAATAAGAGGAAAGACAAGGGATGCCATAAAATACCTCCTCAGATGCATCAGGAACAGCTTGAACTACAGTGAGGACATTCCCTCCTAACTTTATTCCATTCAATCCAGCGCATGCCTTGAGAGTGACTGAGTGGTCTACATACTGACAGATAACAGCATATAGTCATTGCTCACCCGATTTTCACAGGCAATTCGTACACGTCCGACCGAGCAAGCACTTTAAAAGACACATGTTTGCACATGTAGGATTCAAAATATTGCAAAAAACAACTATACATAATAAGGTTCCAATTTATAGGGGTCTAACCATGTATGGTTGAAAAAATCAATATAAAATTGGTAGCTAATCAATAGATTGCCCAACACTCATTAATATATAAAATTTCAACATTAATTAACAGTGAAAAACTATATTTTCCAATATTAAAAAAAAAAAAAAAGGATTTCACCAAATTCCCACATTTTCACTTAAATGTTAACTTTTTCGCCACAAATCCACGCCAATGCAAGAGAATTGTGCATGGATATGGATTTCCATTACAATCCATGCTAACATTACTAAATAAATAAATGAAGTTTGTATGGATTTTTCATCACCTTTGAGTTTAGGATAGTCTTCATTTCGAGTTGATATTTCTCTCTAAATCCAAACTTTTGATTCAATAAAAACCAACAGAGATCGAAATCACCCTAGGAACAAAATTCCAATTTTATTTTTTTTTTTTAAGATTTTTTTTCCCAATTTTCTGTCAACTTTTGTCCAATATGCGGATGTTTCCCTAGTATCGGGGATATTATCATTGATATTGGGGATATCAGCAATACCAGGGAACTTTTATAAAGGATTCCTCTTAAAATATCGTTGATATTGACAATATCCCCAAGCAGCGCCTATATTATCAAAAATATCAAAGATTTTCGAAAAAAATTAATCTGCCAGAAGTTTCAGTATCACTGACCTGGAAAATACTGATAATATTGGTGATATTATCTATAATATTACCAATATTTGGAACATAAGTGGTAGTATGAAAGAGGACAAGTAAATTAACAAAAGAGATGCAATAATCATAGCAGCAAAGCTTTGAACCAGAACGGAAATAGACGGAATACAATCTTGATGCCTCATGTCCATCGGACAGACAATCGCACAATACATAAAAGAGAGGGCAGACAACCATGCCTTCCATTCCAGTTGAGGAACATCAGGACTGCACTTTTAATCATGTCACAACATTCTAGAGATTAACTTTTAAGAGAAAATGTCATCTTTGCTTCTGGTTTGAGCACGGAATCATGGAGACCATCTTTTTATTGTGAATAAGATCAGTACTGGATTCAAAGTATCTAAGAAAGCAGATGAATGGGCCAGCAGACTTGCTAAACAGGTTATGTGGTAAATTAGTAAATCTTCAATCCTTGTAAGCAATTTCTAGTTTGCAGAGATGAAGAAAAGGTTACACGAAGACATTCATTGCAACCAAGAAATGGTTGCGAAGACTTCGGATTATAGAAAATAAGCATTGTTAAAAGGCAGAACTATATAAAATTGCATGGTAATTACAAGAAACAACTGTAAAACACAAGTCGAGCTTCATCAATACCTCCAGAAAGGCAGATGGTTCACCAAACTCCTCATTAGCCTCAAAGCGATATGCTTTCAAAGGTCCAAAGACAGTAACAATCTCCATAAGCTGAGAAGGAAATAAATAGGATCATTATCTTGAAAAGTAGCATAAGAACCTAGTTCTTGACTTTATAAAGGTAGAAGTATGACAGTGCTTTTGATGTAACTTTACCATATCAGATGGCAGTGCTTTTGGAATACCACCAATGAAGATCTGCAACAACAAAGAACAGAGCACGGCATCTGATTTCAGAATCACATTCCCATTTGGTTGAAATAAAGAGAGGAAGCAGAGTATCAGTTGCATGGAGAACCAGTTTTCATACTAATAAATCTAAGAATTGCTTGCTTCAAAAGTTCTGATGGACCAGGTGAGGCCCAGGTGAGGCCCCACTGAAGCTGGATGCTCTATCCATGTTCAACAATGGAGCAACAAATGTAAGAGTGGAAACCATGAAATCTTCTTTTTTCTTTTTGATCTGTGAGCAGGGAAGAAGCCATGACATCCCATGTCCTATTGAAGACACAGTACAGGAATTGTTTTAGGTTAATGGTGGCTACAGATACACGTCAATTAACAAATAGTAAACCTTGTGTTTGTTGATTCCACAAAGAAACTTTCTTTTTTCTTCTTTTTTAATGGGTAAACTTGGAAATTTTCATACAGAAAGAACAAAGGAACAAGAAATAGCCAGACCATCAGCCTCTGCATTCGCTTCCCTATTAATACAAGAGAAGCAGACCTGCAGACCCACACACAGGTCTAATGCTTCCGCCACCAAATCCACAACCAACTACTGGCCCGTCCAGATTCACCTTCCAGCATTTGTTGGATTGAATTTAAAATGGACCGCAACTTCGACAGCTTGAAGGAAAGCCAGAGCTTCGGCGTAAGTGGAATCTTTGTATCTAAATAGGGCCAGCAAAATCAGCAAGGATGGCGCCAATCCCTGGATTGCCCAATGCACTACCATTGAAATTGACCTCAACAAATCTACGGGGGAGGGGGACTTCAGACAGCAACTGGTTTCAGAGGTTTCCCACCACAAAACAACACTTCAGACCATCTTGCCTTCAGCATCAAAGAGGAGATTCCCGAAAACCTGAAATCAGCCTTCGTGCAGATAATGATCTGATTAAACATCCAATTTCCAAGTCTTTGCACGCAAGTGGATCTACCATTCAAGATTCTTGCATGTCTCTCAGTCCATAAAAACCAAATAACAGCAAACACAGACAGTCCAAAGGATCCACATGTGATGCAGAAACTGCCCAACTGTCAGTTGTATCTAAACGACTAAAACAGGCTTTGGAAAAACCCATGACATACCAAACTCAGTTGAAACAAAGGACCGAGGCTCTCTCAAAAATGGGCAGTGAAGAAGAAGATAGCTACCTGATTCTACACTGGCACAGCAGGAAGTACATATATTAGGCATATAGATCCCCTGATGCTGAAGATGGTCCATAGTAGGGATCCAATCAAAGGAGGCCAACCACAAAAATGCTCTGATGTTTAACAGGATGGCAGCACCCCAAATTCTAGAAGTGTTACTACTCAAATACCCACTGGAAAGTGATCTCGCTAGCGATTTCATAGAAAATTTTCCATCCACCTTTTAAGTCCCATATCCTTTTCTAAGTTAGACGGTTTCTGACAGCTCCAGCAAACTAGTAAAGCTCTCTATTTGACTATCACTGAGGTTGTGCGAAAATGAAGGTGCCAGAATATACTACCAAACAATCCATGTAAAAATTGGTGACCAACAAACCACTGCTGGATACTAACTGATGTAACCTTTCAAATTTCTCAGCAAAGAGAACTTCGGAACACCAAACGTCTTCCCAGAATCTCACCCTGGAACCAATTCCAACCCTCAACCAAAAATGTTTTAGGAAAACAAAAGGACACCCACGAAAATGCTCTCCAAATGGGAGAGCCATTTCTCCGTGATGCAGACCAATCACGGTTTTAAGACTGACAAATCCAAGACAACTCATCCAAGTTGACACGGATTCAGTAGTACCCAATCCCCGACTCAACTCAGGGCCAAACGAGTTGCTATGCCTTTTAATTATGATCCCAATTATTAGCTCCAACCTCATATTTTGAAACCAGAAGATTTCTCAGCAAGAAGTTTTGTCATTTTCTCCCAAAAACCATGACCATTTTACCCACCGGGGCTAGAGTATTTGTATGCACATTCCTAAAGACTCAAACCCCCATATCTGATGGGCTTGCAAACCTATGGTAGCACAAAGTGTGAAGCAAAGCCGCAATGGATTCGGGCATGAAGTGTCTGTTTCAAAATGTTATCCAGCATAAAAGGCTAGGAAGCAAGAGCGGAAGCATGCTTCAGTGCAGAAGCAGCACCTAATTAAAAGAATCCCGCAACCAAGTGCAAACCACTTCTCACGCCACCAAATGAAATTTACAGGCCCCTTCCTGGTCATTCCATTGGAATCCTAGATGGCCTCAATCTCATTAGCAACCTTAGCTGGGTATCTCATAATAACAAGTAGATGCCAGAACTGTTCTTATTAGAGTCATTGTTCCTCCTAGAGACAAATCTATATTTCTCTATAATTGCATCCCAGAAATCAGATACCACGCAGCCTTTTAAAAATCTGGAAGGCCAGCAACCTCACGACCAAAATTTCCGAAGCAATCCGCAACAATAGGCTCGCTTCAATTTTCATGCCAGTTATATTACACTGCTTTTCCTCATATTTATTTTTAAGTGGGACAGCTCCAAAAATAGTAAGAATATTGGGAAGATGTTGCGCTTCCCTCAACAAACAGGAGATGATTGTCTGCATACAGGGCCTGAGTCCCTCATTGACTCTATGCCCACCATCAAACTGCTGATAAGATTAGCAGGCACTCCCTCTTCAAGTAATCTTGATCATGATTCACCTTCAATCAAGAAAAGGAGAGGGAGAAGGTCGCACTGCTGGATCCCATGCTCATTCTTAAAGAATCCTTTTGACGTCCAATGAGGACGGAAAATCATGAAGAGGAAATAGTGAAATACACGCTTTCACCCATCTCTGACACTGCATGCTGAAAACCCACTTGAAAATCAAATTAAGACAATCGTAGGCCTTTTCCATGCCACTTTGAAGAGAAAACCTTTGGCCTCATTCTTGCTGAACTCATCCTCAATTTCATTAGCAAGGACGGTCAATGACAGATCAACCAATAATGAAGGGCACTCTGAGTACAAGATAACACACCCAAACACTTCAATTTTTTATGAGCCTAGGGCTTAACATTAGCAAAAGTGTCACGGTTGGGGTTGCGTCCGATGTAAAGGACATGAATTTTCCAGCAGAGTGGTAGCAGAGCAAAAGGGTGGAGTTTCCCTTTAACTATCTTGGTTTTCCTTTAGGATGTTACCCAACAGCAACATCATTTTGGGATCTAGCTGTTGAGAGGATAGAAAAGAAGTTGATAATGTGGAGGAGAACCTACCTTCTGTTTGGAGATAGAAACTTTCATGAATATTCTACTGTGCTGTGTATCTCCCTTCAAGATGCCACAAAAGGGATTTTTTTTTTTTTGTGAGATGGTAGGGAAGCAGTCCCCCAATTCCACTTAATCAATTGGAGGGATGTTTAGAAACCCAAAAAGGGGTCAGAGCAACCAAGCACTCCTTAGCAAATGGCATTGGAGGTTTGGGGAGGAGCTGCATGCATTATGAAGGAAAGTCACTGCTCAAAAATACTATTTCAGCGTTGAAGTGTGCATATGGCAAGGCAAGGGCTGCTACCAATATGGTGCACAAGGATAACATTGCTGGCCCTGCAGTAGCAGACGTGGCAGAAAGCCAATTATGGCAATATAAAGACATTATTATAAAATATGAAAGAATCCAGCAAAAACTCAAATCAGCTCAGAAAACTCAATTTTTAAAGAAAAGAGTTTTCAACTGTTAATGACGGTGGATGTGGGTTGTACGCCTACACGACCCACCTAGATGACTAATAAGGGGTCTTATGATTGTATAGCCCACTAAATCTTTAGTTTTGTCCATGTTTCACTTTATTTAGTTTATTAAGTGAACTAATATGAACATGCCATATCGCGAGGGGTATTTTTGGCAATTTTTACTTAATATGAAAAGGGGAGAAGTAAGGACGTACAAATCCCTCCGTCCTATTTCTACATAACTCTATATGGTGTTAGAGAGGGTTTCGTTCTAATTTATATTGTTTTCTTCTCTTCTATCTCATATTAGTTCTTATTTTCCTCTTTACTCTCCATATCTCCCATGTGTTGAGAGCAATGTTCGAAATATCTGTATCGCGCAATGCATCGCACCCTTGGGATACAGATACTTATCGGTTATTGCATGGGATATATCGTTTGTATTGCATAATTTATTGCACTTTTTAGGAAACATAGGGAAACATTGGGAAAATGGTTGAATTTTTCAATGAAACTTCAGAGATTATTAAAAATGACCTTAATACACACTTTTAAATCATAAAATCTTTTAAAAAAAAAAAAAAAGTGCACATAATAGGTTTCCTTTGTATAGGGTCGTCCTAAGTTATGTGTCGTTCGATTGAACTAAAACAACTATATTCAAATATGTTGCATAACATTTATAAATACATCAAAACATGTATATCCACACCGTCCATCTGTTTTGCAACCTTAATTAACAGCACCATACCAAAAATGAAGCATATCCAATTATCAAGTGAACCATGCCATAGGAAACAGTATTGATAGAAGGCCCTACCATTAAAACCTTCTTAGGGCTCACCTTAACGTTTTCGTAGAGTTTATTTACCATCCAATATGTTGATAAGTTCACATAAGCCTGGATGAAAGGCAAAAATAAATATTAGATTGATCCAGAACTTTTGTGGCCCATTAATAGTCAATCACGACTTTTTCCTTTGGTATGGTCCACCTGATAATTGGATGTGCTTTGTTTTTTAGATAATACACTAAAATGATTTGAAAAAACGGATGAACAATATGGATAGAGAATACATACATTAAGGTGGGCCCCGCATTAAGGGCCGCACCATCTTGGGTGAGTGTTGGGTCTCATCTAATCCGCTCTCCAATCCCTAACATTGATATCTTTACTTTTTTATAGGTCTTGGCTCAAAAAATGAGGCAGACTGTGTGGGCCCCATGCATTGTATCCATGCCATCTATTCATTTTTTTTTTGTCATTTTAAAGCTTGAGAAAAAAATGGGGCAGATCCAGAGATCAAGTGGGCCACATTGGAGGACGTACGTAATATCGTGGGACCCTGATGTGGAGCCACCTCGACGTAATATGGTGTATATACACCGTCAATTCATTTTGGCATATTATTTTAGGGAATGGGCCAAAAAATGAGACAAATCCAAATATGAGGTGGACCACACCACACGAAAAAGTGGTCACTGAACGGCCACCATTAAAAAAAAAAAATTAGGGGCTACAAAAGTTTTGGATCAAGCTAATATTTATGTTTTCCCTTCATCCAGGTCTGTTAGACCTTATGAACAGATTGGATGGCAAATAAACATCACGATGGGCCCTAGGAAAGCTTCAACGGTGGATATCATTACCACCACGACTTCCTGTCATGTGGTCCACCTGAGCCTTATTACCTACATTTTGGGTTTATACCCTAAAATGACCTATCAAAATGAATGGGTGGTGTGGAACTGTGGATAAAACACATATCATGGTGGGCCCTACAGCGCCCTTGACAAGAACGTCCGTCTCCAAGGCTTTTAATCCACGCCGGTCGCGGATTTCCTGCAAAAGGCTTTCGCGAGAAGTTCCTGTGCTGGGATGCTAGGTGGGGCTCACTGTGATGTTTGTGAGAAATCCAGCCCGTCCATCCATTTTGCAAGTTCATTTTAGGATATGTGACCAAAAATGGGGTGGATCCAAAACTCAAGTGGGCCATACGAGAGGGAAAACTGGGGAAAGAGTTTCCTACTGTTGAAACTTTCCTGGGTTCCACCTTGATGTTTATATGCCATCCAAACCGTTTATGAGGTCATTCCCACTGGGATCAAGTGAAAATACAAAAAACTTATCCTGATACGAAACTTCTATGGCTATAAAAATGTTTCAACGATGGTCACTGAATCCCTACTATTTCCTCTCGTGCGGCCCACCTGAGTTTTGGATCCACCTCATTTTCAGTCGCATGTCCTAAAATGAGCTTGCAAAACAGATGGACGTGGTAGATTTCTCACAAACATCACAGTGGGCCCCACCTAGCATCCCAACGCAAATACTTCATGCACGAGAGGCTTTCGCATGAAATCCGCGTCCGACTGCACAATAAAAAAGGCTCGGAAGCCCTATTTGGAAGCAGAGAGCATTTCGACCCCTGAAACCCTAATTTCTCTCCCAAATCTCAGGATTTTTTCCACATTATCTTCCGAAATCAATTCCCTAAGAACTTCTGAAATCAATTCCATAGGAACAACACGCTTCAATTTAAATGGCCCACTAAATGCAGCTTCCAATCAGGGCAATCTCTTCCACAGGTACAGAAATCCACATTGTTGAAAGTTTCTTTCTCTTTTCTTTTTTTTTTCAAAAAAAAAAAAATCAATTTTTTCGGATATTTGCATACAATAAAAAAATTTGTAGTATCTTCTGACGGGTTTTGTATCGCTGGATTGCGATACCGATAATATCGGCCGATGGTATTGATATTGCTAACACTGGTTGAGAGTACTCTAAGAAACTTAGGATTTCTTCTTCTTTTTTTTTTGGGGGGGGGGGGGGGGGTCGGGCCTGCTTTGCGTGTGAGAGTGTGAATGGCGTGTTCATGATCGTCGCTCTTCTCATGTTCGATTAGAAGGTTGAGCTGATTGTTTAGTCAGTTGTGATGCGTACATCATGTGGAGCGTGCAATTGGAGAGTTCGTATATCTAGGAGAGCTAGCCCTCATTTACATAAGCACTCTGTTATTCTCTATAATTTTTTCTTCTATTGGAAACAAAGGGTGATTAAATATTTGGGTTCCTAAATCCATCTGATTTTCAAACCACCTCTATAAATTGAGCAAATTATCTCCAGTGGTCTAAATCTATTCAAGTGTTTTTTTTGGTTTACAGCTAAAGGCAAATTAAGAAAGCTGACCATAGAGAAACCAGATAAAAATGATAACACATACGATTAGTGGATCCAACAAAATGCTCAGATCATGACATGGTTGTGAAACAATATGGAAACATCTATTAGTGTGAATGTGATGTTTTCAGATACTGAAAAGGTGTGTGATGGGGACATCACGTGCACACGCGCACTCACGCCGCCCCCCCTACGCTCGTACGTACGCAGAAGGAGGACCCCACCATCGATCTGGCTCAATGACGACGTCCAGAGAGGGCCTCCTAACTAGAAGACAAGTTTTGGTTCAGAAAAGTGGCCCGATAGTCAAGAAAAGCCCACCATGGGATCTCATGATCGTGGCCCACTCATCGGATTGGTTTTATATTTTAGGTTTTGCTTATTGTTATTATTTAGAACATCGTGAACGCTTTAGATTTCCTTATTTGATTTTTATTTTAGTTTACTTCATCGCCAAGTAATAGGTGTGTCGCACATGGTGCGAGTTTTGGGTATAGGGTTTTCCTATAATAGGCACCCCTTGTAGTTCTTTTCATTCATTGAAGTTAATAAAAAAATTCCTACTTTATTTTTCTGCTCTCTTCGTGAGTTGTGGAAGAATTCAAAAGTGGGTGCGAAGCCCTCCCTTTTCGAAGGGCTAATGTGAAGCCACATCGATCCCAATTCACCCCCATCTTCCATCATCTTTTTTTCCATCTTCCCCCACCATCCGTACTTCGAATTTGTCCTTTTGTTGCATCGAATTTCTTCGTTACAGCATGTTTCCAGATTTCGGTGAAACTTCGTCGGAGCACCACGCACAAACCGTACATCGGATCGGGAGATTTGGAGGTTTTGGAGTCCATCCCTAGGCCAAGGTGGCCTTTTTCAATAGTGGGCCCACACACGTGCGGCCGGATCACACGCACGTCCTCTGGGCCATTGCCCCACCGGATCATCTTTTCCTGTTTTTATCCTCTTTTATCCTCTTATAGCCGTTTTTTTTCATAAATCCTAACCTTATATTACATGATCCCTAATTGATTTGCCCCTTTTTTATCACCTTAGGGTTCCTTGAATTGAAATTAGAGAATCCCTTGGATTAGGGACTGATTTTTATGCATGAGTAGTTGATTTTATTTCCCTTTGACATTGTTTGGCTTATAATTTTATTGGTCCAGTCCTAGCCTGTGTCGGCTTGGACCCGCATAGATTCCCCTTTAACTGAATGTTTGGATTTTCATGTGGGATATGGAATTTGTGTGATTGTTTCTGAATTGGTGTGATCTAAGCCTGCAATCTTGCATATCATATTTAAATTCACGTCCTGCATCAGTGTGGGATATATTACAAGAGATGTATCCATTCAATAAAAACATGTTTCATACATATAAGTTGTTTGAAGAGATTTGTTTCCATTCCAACAAGGGAAAAAAGTATCTAATATTATTCAAAACTCAAAAGGAATGTGGAAGGAGTTGAATGTATATCAACCTCTTACTAATGATTTGGAAAAACAAAGTCAGCAACATGAGGTGTTCCATTCACTTCATTAAAAAAAAAAAAAAAACATGAGAAGTTCCGCGTGGCTAAATTCATATCTGGCTTGAAACCATAATATGAGCCCGTGTGTGTGCAAATCTTAAGTAGCAAGGATGTTCCAACCCTAAATGAAGTTTATCGCCTTCAATGTGTATCACTTGGCTCTGCAAGTGGAACTAGTGATAATTCTGCTTTGGCATCATATGTTGGATGAGGCAAAGGCAATGGTCGCGGTAAACAAGCTAATCAAGAAGGTGGCAAGGTTATCAAGTTAATACAAGTAGTTGTACCGATGCAGAGGGAGGTCGTGGTAGAGATCGTGGACCTAGGAAGTGTACTCAATATGGGCTTATAAATCACACTATTGGGAAATGTTGGGACATCCATGGAAAGCTAACTTGGGCAAATCAGACATCTTATTCTAAAGAGAACAGTGGATCTCGTTCTGTTGGTTCTACTTCTACAACACAGCAGCCAAGTATATTTGGTGACATAGTCAAACTTACCAATGATAAGTACTCCAAGATATTGAAAAATCAACCTATCTCTACTACTACTACCACTTTTAGAGCCACATTCGTAAACTCATATACGACTTGTTTAAGGTCCAAGACTCTGCAGCTTCTGACCATATGACAACTGAGTCTAGTAACTTTTCCTTTGTTGATAAATGATACATTATTATCAAGCTCATTAATCACTATGGCAAGCAATACCCAAATCAAAGTGTGTGGAATGGGGTATTATTCATCAAAGTTCCTTTATTTTGTTGTTAAATGCTCTCTATATACCTAAAATTCCTTTTAGCCTTGTGTCCAATAATAAACTCATAAATTAAAAACTACTTGATGCAGGACAATTAACCAATTGCTCTAAAAGCTCGAACTGATAGAGCATGGCGAATTAATCTATTTATCCCATAGCCCAGGCCCCAAATCCATGGGTTAGGTCCTCGGCCGAACCCTCCTCGTGGGCCCCAAATCCATGGGTTCCGCCTCACACGAGCCACCCACCTCACATGGACCCCAAATCCATGGGTTCCGCCTCACACAAGCCACCCGCCTCATACAGACCCCAAATCCATGGGTTCCACGGGCCACCCACCCCGAGTGTGCCCCTGCGTCCCACGGGCCACCCCACTTGAGTCTAGTGTGAAAATGTCCCCGCATTACTACTTTATGACTTTTAATCCTTCACGCTATGTTTTTCAAGATCTAAAGACAAGAAAGAATAATGGTGAAGGACATGAATATGGTAGGCTTTACTATCTTGATTGTGAAGTAATTGAAGCAGTAGCACAAAACAACATCTCTTCTTGTCAGTGCCATTGTCACGTCGATCACCTGTCCTTGAAGATTTTCAAAACTACAATTCCTTCATTTTCATCTGTGTCAACTTTAGAATATGAAGTGTATGTTAAGTAAGCATCATCAAGTCACTTTTCCACCACATGTGGAAAAACATAGTCTAGTTCCATTTGCTTTGGTTCATTCAAATGTTTAGGGACCCATTTGAGTCTCTAATGTGTCAGAGTATAAGTATTTTATTACTTTTGTTGATGGTTTTTCAAGAATGACATGGCTTTATTTAATCAAAGATATACTTGAAATGTGCTCTAATTTTAAGATCTTGAATATGGAAGTATAGAATCAATTTAACTATAATGTGCAGGTCCTTCTCATGCCTCAATGGTAGACTCACAAGAGTTTCAACATGAGGTCATGGGTTCGAGTACCCATTGTGGTGAAAAACCATTGTGGTATGAGTGCATGGGTGTGTGGGGTGGAGTGCGTGTGTAAAAAAAAAATTATAACGTATGTTTTGTTCAGATAATGCTGAGTATATATCAAATTCTTTTAGCTTATATTTATCTAAAAATGGTATTTTAGATCAAACATCATATACCCACATTCCACAATAAAACGGTGTTGCAGAATGGAAAAACTGTCATCTGCTTGAGGCAACATGTGCCTTGTTGATTCATATGTATGTCCCAAAAAGTTTTTGGAATGATGAAGTTTTCACAGCATAATATCTAATCAATAGAATGCCCTCTACTATCCCAATGGATCAATCGCCTTATGCAATTTTGCTTCTAGGTGTTCCATTGTTCACTTTGCTCCCAAGGTTTTTGGGTGTGTATGCTTTATTCATCAATTTGAGTCAAACCATGATAATTTGAATCAAATGTATTTTTGTTCGATATTCTAGAGCACAAGGGGGTTATGGGTGTTACGGTCCTCATCTTTGAAGACAATTTTGTTATGACGATGTTACTTTCCTTGAGACAACTTCATTCTTCTCAAAGGAAGGTAGAACTCTTAACTTAGAAGCTTCACCATCTCAACCCACAGTGCCTATGCCTATTCCTATTGAAGAAGACACTATCTAATCACCTCCTTCCACTAGTTCGCCCATTCCTGTTGCTAAGGCTACACACAAAGTCTACTCACAACAAAAACCAGGAGTTGTGCCATCCACCATATCTTCTTCCAAACAGGTTGGTCCAGTCACTTCATCCATATCTCCTAATTCGTCATATCTACCTATTGCTCTAAGGAAGGTAAGCATGCCTACATCAACCACCTTATCTCCAAGTTTTCATTGTTTGTCTTCCATCATTCATAAATTTGTCTTGCCTTTGACGTCTTATTAGTTCCTATGCCATACCAGGAAGCCATGTCACATAAGGAGTGTAAGCGAGCTATGGAAGAAGAAATAGTTGAGCTTTATCAAAATGACACTTGGGAAACAACTAGTCTTCCAGTAGGCAAACACATTGTTGGTTATTGGTGGGTGTTTACTATTAAATTTCAGCCTAATGGCATAGTCAAACGATTGAAAGCTTGCTTAGTTGCTAATGGATACACTCAAACTCTCAGCATCAACTATAACAAATCCTTCTCTCCAGTTGCCAAGTTTAATGTCATTCGCATCATTCTTTTTGTTGTTATTAATCATTGATGGCCCCTATTTCAGTTTGATGTTAAAAATGCCTTCCTTCGTGTTAATCTCACAAAAGAGGTCTATATGAAGCAACCACCAGAAAAAATTACTCGGGGGGAGTTAGATTTTTTTAAAAACTTTAATTTGATAATGAATAATATTGTAAATTTCAGTGAGTCAGATAAAGTTTGTAAACTGAGGCAATTTATGGATTGAGGCAGTCACCACATGCATAGTTCGATAAGCTTGGTAAGGTTATGTTGGCCTACGTTTTTTTTAAAAGTCATGTTGATCATTCTATCTTCATACAAAGAGGTGTTACAAAGAGTGATAGTAAAGGAATTGAAGATCTTAAGAAGTATCTTCAACGTCACTTCCTAACGAAAGATTTTGGTCATCTTCGATATTTCCTCTAGTTAGAAGTTGCCAGATCAAAGGAAGGCATTTATCCATGTGAAAGGAAATATGTTTTGGATTTGCTCACAAAAACATTGCCTTCTTGGTACTAAGCCAATTGATACATTAATGGATCCAAATCATAAACTAGTTAATGGTCAAGGAGATGTGGTTAGAGATAAAATGTGTCGCAATGGTGGCGGTGACCATAACAGCCACCACTATTACCGTTACAATATGGTTCGTAACAGCTGTTGTGCTCTCTTTTTCTTTTTTCGAAAAAAAAAAAAACTGAAAAATAACCTATATCAGCCCCATAACAGACCGGTCTGGGGAAGTAATGACCGTTATAGGGCTGATGCAGGTCATTTTTTTTCTGTAACAGCCACTCGACCCTATAATGCATAATGGTTGGTACCGTTACATAACAACCATTACGGCACACCTTGGTTGGAGACCTAGGTCGGTATAGAAGATTGGTCGAAAAACTTATCTACCTAACAATCACTAAGCCAAATATATCATATGCTTGAGTTTGATAATTCAATTTATGAGTTCTCCTATGGTGTCTCAAATAGATGCGGTAATTCATATTCTACGTTATCTTGAAGAAGCATCGAGCCAGAATTTTATATAAAAGGAAAAATCATATTCAAGTTACGAGGTATTTTGATACAGATTAGGTAGGCTCTCCAACTGATAGGCGGTATCAAAATACGTGAAAAGGTTTCTAGTGGTGAAATTTAACGTCATATGTTCGTTCTCAGGATCAACTTGTTGATATATTCACCAAAGCTCTTGGCCGAAGCCAAAGTCAGTCTGGACATATTATTCCAAGCTAGGCATCAACGAAATTTATGCTCCAGCTTGAAGGGAAGTGTTAAAGATTGTTCATAGGACATACACGATTGCGCGGTCCACCTGGATTGCTATAATAAGGGGTTTTACAGTTGTACAATACCTATAGTCCTTAGTTTTGTTCATGCTAAAATAAAAGTTAGTTCAATTCACGTTGAAGGAAGAATCTTAAAATAAGAGATACAAAATAAGTTTTTTTTATTTAAAAGAGTAACTTTAACCAGTTCATCATCAATGTTTCTCCAATTACACCACAAGAACAGTGCTGCATCAAACTCCTAAATCCATAGTTGGTAAAAGGTACAACATACTTCAAAGCTAATAACCAAGTCCCCTAAACCTAAAAAATATTACAATGACAGCAAACATAAGAAAATTACAGCACTTGAGAATGAAACAAGCATAACAAAACTTACAGCACTGGCTGTTGTTTCTTATGTATACCTTTTGTGGTGTATCCTTTACAACATCAGATATTGAAGTAATAACTGTGGCGACCGGTTTCTCCGTGACTCCTGTCTGCATGAAAATAGCAACTGTCTGAAAACCTGCTACATGAGTAGTAACCACATACACCTTAGAAACCAAAATTTTCACCTACAAGAAATACTATGTTCAACCAAGAAGGTATTCACGGTCCGCATATAAAAGTAACAGGAATAGAAACAATCTTCATTCAATGAACAGAAAACATATAGTATGTGACACGAAAGATCATAGCTATGCTAAGGAGACTAATAGAATGTATAGAAAATTTCTAGGGACCTCATATCACCACAACAGACATAATATCTTGAAATAAGAAGCAAAGTGAATTTGGTAAGAAAAAAAACAACAATGCTAGATCGAACGTGAAGCATAACTACGATTTTTTACCCATCTAAGCTTGGGCAACATACAAAGATACAAAGCATAATACTTGAAAACAATAGGTGCTCTCATGGAAAACTACACATTTAATTGCTGAAACCAAAATAAGTTTATCACAATCATTGGAGGCAATTTTTAAAACCAAGAAGTAACAATGTTGAACAAATTTTCTAAATAAAGAATGCCTAAATCATAACTAATAGAATTTATTTATTTTTTGAAGATTAAATCATGACTAACAGATATCATTACGAAAATAGCAAAAATTAACTAATTAATGGATCATAATAACTGAAATCCAAGAAAGGCATAGCAATGAGTAATTGACATAGTACAGAGAAACTGGTAGATTTTATGCTCATAGAAGTGGCCAATGAAGCAGCCTTTGCAACAACTGTAGTTAATATATTTAGTAATCCCCATGTCATTACGCGGTATGCACAGGATAATGGAACAAACATTTCAGTTGAGAATACTCAACAAATTATGTAATGTTAGAAACTAGAAAGCAGTCTACTTCCTCATTTACATTCTGAAGTTTTTCCTATGGCTGGTCACCTTATTAACAAATTCCTCATCATTATTTAGCAAGCTTCCCTCTTCTCCAAGGCTATTTGTTGAACGATGCACATAAGATGAATCTTCTAACAACATATAGATTAACATCAAAGTGACAAAGTTGCTCCAAGATGTGTTGATATTTTACGGGGAGTGTCTAGTTTTGTGTCCACAAGGATTTCATACAATAACCCGTTGACATCTTGCATTCCTTGAAAATGCATCACAAGTTGACAGATATGCTGAAAGTACATAACTAAAGTGCACCAAAAGAAACTTTAATTCGATTATTGAATGCTGCAGGTATATGACTAAAGAGAATGAAATAAAAGAACTTAGTTGAATTATTTATTTTGCTTAGATTCCATTCACAGGACAATGCTATAGAGAAATTTAAGGCCCAGATTGATGGTCGATGGGTATCGAACATATCATCCAAATCCACAAGTCTACTAACAAAGGGAATGCCAAAAATCCGTCAGTCAGCCATGAATATTTATTGCCAAGGCAGACAGATAGAAAAAGGAAGTTGAAGCCTGAAGGTGAGAAGATCTCAGAATTCAGCAAAAGAGTTCCATTCTATGACGAAGCTCAGCAACATCTGTTCCCATCTGCATTAACCTCAAACTGTATTACACTCTAGCATGTAGCACTATCTGAGTTTTGTCTCAGGGAATCTATCCTTCTGTAGGCTTCTACGACAATTTTTTTCATTGTACTTCTTGCTTCAGTCGATGCCTTTTTCCAAGTAAAAATTTAAATAGCTCCATTAACCATGTAGTGACCTCCCAAAGTTAGAAACAACTCAACAAGGAGTATTAAAAGGAAAAAAGAAAAACCCTACAAAAGGTTTTTTTTAATCTTTTTTTTTTTTTTGGGTAGGTAAGCTCAGCTCAAACCTGAGACTGCAATGTTGAGGCGAAGACTGCCTACCATCAAGCTATGGTCAAACCCAACCCTCCATAAGTGACAGAGGAAAATAGTCCCAAAAAGAAGAATCTAGAAATGACAAGTGTTTACAGGACCATTCTCCCAAAGTTTGGCTGCCTAGTGTCCTATGTTCCTAGCCTGAAATATCATATGCTCGAGTAAAATGATACATAAGCCAGAGTGCTGCTTAATGAAGATTTAGGCAAAATTAAGTATAAGACATTAAGATATGCATGGGTGCTTCTCCATATAGCTTTCTCAGAAGGCATGATTGTTTCCAATATCCATCTATCAAGCATGTCTATGGGGAGGGTCCTTACTCCTGCTCGGGTGGTAGACTATCAGGAGTTTCAACTCCCGGTCAAGGGTTCGAGTACCCATAGGTGGTGAAATTCCACCAGCGTGAGTGTGTGGGGTGTGTGTGCGTGTGTTAAAAAATTAAAATAAAAAATAATAATAATAATAAAAAAGAAGAAGCATGTCTATGGGGAGAAGTACATGCAACTAAGCTTAGCAAACTAGACAACAGTTCCGCATCTCATAAATGCTGTTGAGAAAATAACTGCTAAATTCAAACACTAATGAATGCCTTTTACTCGGACATTCCCCAAAAGGAAAGGAATCGAATCAAGTCCATCTACCCAGAAAATTCACCTACTAACATGATTCATGCTATGTAACAAGGACAGATCTTTTCTACAGAATGGCCATGTTGCCCAAGATATTGAGCACCAAGACTGAAATGGACAACCTAAAATGGAAATTTTCCCACGTTATTTTTTTTCTAATATTAGGCCCTGTTAGGTAGACACCTAAAAATGAGTTCATCTCATTTTAGTTAACAATAAATTATGTAATGGAGATCAATATCTCTAATGCATAACAATATCTCTAATACATAATTAATACTGACGTGAACTCATTACGTGTAAGGGATCAATATCTCTAATACATAATTACTGTTAATTAAAATGGGATGAACACGTTTTTAGGCTCTACCAAACAGCGCCTAACATATTTCCATTAATCTAGATGCATGTCTATGCATAATTTTATAATCTTGATAGGTTAGTGTATGGTTTTATAATATGAATTATGGATGTAATTATAGCATCAACTGCTGTTTATGGTAGTAACAGCATCAGCATATACTGATAGATTATTAATGATAGGTTCACAGGGTCCCAACACTGAGAATGTGCTTATTACAAAATCTCCATGTCAGAGTTAATATAATCCATTGGGCATCAAGCTTAAAGGCTCTTGATGATGGTATTTTTTTTATTCCTTTATCGGGTTTTAGCCATTGTTGTATTTTTGTAGCCTTTTTGGCATTCCTTTTCTAATAAATTGTCATTACCTTTCAAAAAAAAAAATTAGTATAGTCCCCCCATTAAAACAGTAAATGCTGTATAGAATCTAAACGAAGGGGCCTTGTCAACTGTCGAAATATTTACAATGCAAGAAGGTAAGCAGCAACTTTAGACATTTTCAGCAAGTAACATCTGGAGCTCTACGAGATCATGAGAACAATTATTCACTCTAAATAGGATGTGGCCCGCCTGACAGATGCATTTCCTTTTCATCATGTACTACTTACACAACAAAAGCAAGAAAATGTAAAAAGGCATCTGTAAGGATGTTTCCAATGTTCCTCAAGCATTCTACTTAAGACATTCACTTCACTCTTCAAGAATTACACAAAAGGAAAAGACTCATGTTCAATCTCTTTAAAAGCATCTCCACCAGTGAAAAAGAATTATCCATATTTACTCATATTGATTTTCTTCCAGAAAATGATCAATAGCTATAAACATGTAGAACATGTGTACATTATTTTGCTACTTATGGAGCTGCTTGATGGTTCCCCGTCGTGCTTATAACTAATATCATGGAACATCATGTCCCACAAGTATGTAGCAAAATTTTGGAAAATTGAGTTAAAACCTTCCCAAAATGAGATATTGAGATTACTACTAGCTAAAATAATTACCAGAGGCAGATAGAAACCCGCAGTCACATATGGATGCCAGCAATCAACCTCAATCACCCATTTAAACTTTAGGAATGCTTTCATATCAAGAAATTGATGAAGGAAAAAACTGTTCATTTTAAAGCCAGTTCCATAAAAATAGCTGCCATCACATTGAATTGGCATATAATGATGACAGGATGCCAGCATAAGACTGTCAGTTTCTGAATCCAGGCACAGTTACAAATCCACTATCCGTATACAGAAATCCCATTTTGTTGAAATAAACACCAAGTCAGAGCTTTAGAAGACAATTTAATGACGCTCATGATAAATTTAACTGAGAATGACGCCAAGAATCCTGAAGAAGCATCTGAGATCATTTTGTAAAGTTTGCTATTAAGTTAAAGCAAACGCCACATAATGGTCAGCTGAAAGGACTCTTTCAACAGTCAAGATCAATCACCCGAAATAGATTCTGGAAAGAAGCTGCTATCAAGTCAACCTTGCCACTACACCAGGAAGTCTTCTTTTATATGTCCGCGTGTTGTCACCACACTGAACGTGAATTATGACACACCCAATACAAATACCCTATTTAAGAGAGATTCCAACATGATAGTCAGACAATATTTCATCTGAAGATACAAATACACCATGCCTTTGCAACACAAAACTAGCGAAGCTATATAAAGAGAGACTATGGGGAAACTTAAAAAACAATGTTCAGCAATTTTTCAAGCACAGGGACTAAAGGACGCATGAAAGAACAATGTTGAGTAACCACCAACCATCAAGTTTAACCTTAAGACAATCAGCATTAACTTGAGGCATTTAATCATGATGGCTCTAAATTTTTAAATAATTGATTTATAGGCAGGTGATTTAGATGCAAGTGGAAGTTTGGGCCCCTTTCCTTTGTATTATCCTGGAAGCCTTTCTGCTCAGTCTTAGATGTGAAGTCATCACATGAAGTTCACAATGCTGGTTTATTTCTTTAGAAACGCATCCCAGTTTTCATACAATCATTCAGGAGTGAAAGAATTATGCAAAAGATAATGAGCAGTAAACAGCTCCGCATGGGATTACCATGGTGTCAGAATTTAGTACGGTCAAAGGCTTGTCTGACAGGAAGACTATAAAAATACAAAACACCAGCACATGCAAATTGCACAGAAAAGGCACTCAACACTGATGCATCCAAGCCACGGATCAAACGTGTATACGTGAAGGTCCAGGAGCGGGGGCCACCTGCCACCTGATCCATCAAAATTCTAACAAGGACGTCTCTGAGTGCGTTCCTCAAATTTCACATCATTGAGATATCAGTTCTTCATCTATGTGATATGTGACACAGCAAGGAGATGGAAGTTGAACCCGAATCAAAGGAAATCAGTTTAGGGCCCGTTTGGATTCGTGAAAAGAAAACAAAAATTGAGGAAATGATGTTTCTTGTGAAACACCATTTTTAGGAAACAGTGGAAAAGGAAAAGTCCCCTAGATTGTTTTTCAACAAGATTTCCTTGAAATTTTGCTCTATTTCAAATACATTGTTTGGGGAAAAAAAAAATTGATTTTTTTATTAAAATTTTAATTGAAGCAGAAGGTGACACATGAATGCATAGATGGATCGTGGCACATGTATCATATTGCCACATGTGACACATTGGCACATGTGGGACACAGCACATGTTGGCTGCTTAAAGATGGATGGCGTAAATGTTGCAAATGTAGCATGTTGGCAAGTGTGGCGCAAGTGGCGCACTTAAAGATGGCCGGCAACACATCACGCGTGGCACAATGGCGCATGAGGTACATTGGCACATGTGAGGTGCTTGAAGATGAGGGTGGCACATGTTACTCGCATGGCACATTGCACGTGGCATGTTACACATCATGGGGAGGGACGCACATCGCAAATGTGGCAAATATGGTACATTGGCACATATATGGTGCTTTATCGCGCATGGGGCACTTGAAGATGGATGCTTGCATATATGGGGCACTTGAAGATGGATGATTGCACTCGTGGGGCATGTTGCACATTGGCACATACAACACATGTAAAGTGTTTAAAGATGAACAAGGCCGCATGGCACATGTGGAGTGCTAGAGATGAGGGTGGCACATTTTGCACATGGCACATTGGGGTGTGTGGCAAATTGACACATAGAGCACTAAAAGATGGGCAGCGGCACATGTTGCACATGCGGCAAATTAGCACATGTATGACAGCGCGTGTGGCACATTGACACGTGTGCACTTGAAGATGGAAAGATGCACATGTGGGACACTTGGAAGATGGGCAGTGGCACATGTGACTGCCATGTGGTGCATTTTGTAGAGAGGGGGGGGTCATGTCCTCTCCTCCTCATTTTTTCTTGGAATGATGTTTTACAAGCATTTGCAAGGAAATGAAAAGGGTGCATTTTTCAGGAAATGGAAACAGCATTTCCAAGAAATTTAAAAAAAAAAAATTTAAAATTTAAAATTTTAAAAAAAAAAAAAAAAAAAAATGGAAACAACATTTCCTCAATTTAAGTTTCCACAAATCCATGCAAGCCCTTAAGAAACATACGTAGCAGATCCAAGGTTCAAGCTTGATCTCCAGCAACCACACTAAAGGAGAAAATCCTTAAAATAAGACAAGCTCTGTGAAAAGATCCTACTACCTTCTAGTAGATTAACTACTGGAACAAAGAGAATAATCACTCTTCTAGACTCAAGGATTGAAAGAAAACCTCAAAGAACCTTATTTAATAAAAATAAACATGTGCAGTTCCATGGCTATCTATTATAACCCTTTGTACATGAGCCCTCCCAATTGAACTAAAAGTCCATCTGTTGCCTGCTATAACTTTCAAAAACTAAGACACAATCATTACCACTTGTTAAACAGATTCTAAATTAAAATTAAAAATAAAAAAATAAAAATAAAAATAAAAAAGAAGAAGAAGAAGACGAAGAAACTATTTACTAGAAAAGCAAGACCACTCAAAAAAATTGAGATAGAACAGCAATTTATTGTAGAAACATCCCAAGCATAAAAAAGAATACAAGCTAACTACAAATTTAAAAAAAAATGAGAAGACTTACAGATCTTATTTGTCTAACCAAGGAAGCCTAGCACACCAAATTCCATTTAATCTCCCTAATAACCTCTTGGATAGAAGAACTTCTATTCCTAAAAAGCCCACCTATTCCAGTGACCCCAGATAACCCAAAAAATCCCCAACATGAGCATTCTCCACAACACTTTGCCTACTTTCCCAACTCCCCCTTGATGCCAAGCCCACATCACCTCCACAATCGACCTTGGCATTGCCCAATTGATATGGAACAAACCCGGAAAATGCTCCCATACCTTACAAACAAAAGAGCAATGCATAAAAGGGTAGTCCACAGATTCCACTGCTTCCAAACACATTAGGAAAATGTTGGGCAAAATAAGAGATCTTCCTTGCAAGTTATCAATAGTGAGCACTCTCTTATTGCCCACTAACCACCCAAACGCAGCCACTTGAGGGGCACCATAAAACATTAAAACCAACAATGATGTGGGAAGGATTGGATATGAGGCGCATCATGCAACAGACGATAAAAGGATCTAACCGAGAATCGACCCGAGCTGTGGACGTGCCAAATCAAATAACCTACTTCCTGAACCACGGGTATTTTATCCTTCAATAGGCCAAGAAGCTCCACCATCTCCACAATTTCATCATCTAACAAATTTCTCCTGCAAGGAGGTGACCACACCACTGACCCGCAACAAAACAAATAGCAATCTTTCATCAAAATATCTCTATCTGAAGCAAGGCAAGCTAAACCAGGAAAGGACTAAATGAGAGCCCAATCTCCACCCCAAACATTACTCCAAAAGAAAACCCAACTTCCATTCCCAAAAGAAAAGGACATATCCTTTACAGAACCGATGTTCGACCAAGGAAACCGCCTTCCACAAGACAAAGTCTTCCTTCCTCGGATCTGAACCTCCAAAGCCGTTTCCCAATAAGAGCCAAATTCATAGAATCAAGATCCCTAATACCCGCTCTTGCCTCTACAATTGGTTTACATACCTCTTTCCAACTAGGAAGATGAAACTTCTTTTTACCTTCCGAGCCTTGCCACGAGAAATCGTGTCACAACTTCTCCAACATTTGGAGCACCAACTTGGAGCATTTGAATAAAGACATGCAATACACCGGCATATTAGAAAAAAGAAACCTTGATGAGAGTTATTCTGCTTCCCAACAACAAATACCAACTCTTCCAACTAGACAACTTGCTTCCAATTCTCTATCCCAAAGTTGTCGAGCAAGCTTCCTGACACATAAAGGCAAACCGAGGTAAGATGAAGGAAACGAGCTAGTCTTGCATTTGAAAATATCTGCCAACCCTGAAAGTTCCTCCTCACCTAAATACCGAGCATTTCACTTTCAGCAATATTGATATTAAGCCACAAGGCTGCTTCAAAATAGACTAACTTTTCTAAGATTAACAACCATAACTGCATCCGCATCACAAAACAGAAAAGTGTCATCTGTGTATTGAAGGTGGCTAATCTGAATTCCCCCAATAGCAACTCCAAAGCATTTGTTTGATGTGACCATGTTCTTCCAAACATTTTCTTGATGTGCATGAGGGATGCGGGACCGATATATCACCTATTCATTCATTGCCATTACGCCTTTAAAGTCTGGGAGCAATTCCTCAACTTATTCCATATGCCTTGGGTGATGCCAAGTCAGTCGATCACCTCTTGTGGGCCTGGCATGGAGGTGTGGTGAGTAAAGATAGAAAAGTTGTTTGGCGTGTTGTAGAAATGGGTATATTTTGGCATATTTGGAGGGCTTGTAACAGTCGTTTCCAAAACGAGGATATTACCATTGCAGAGGTCATTCATTTTGGTCAAAGATGATGTCTTGAATTAGGCAGTATGTGTTAAATCAGCTATGCTAGTTGATATCTTCGAGTGATTTTCCCTAGTTTCTTTGTGTATTCTTTATGCCTTTTGGCGCGTTCCTACTAAATTTCCAGTTGCCTCTCAAAAAAAAAAAAACTTCAAAGCCTTTGATTAATCCAACTTCCTCACCCTTGTGGAACATCCTGTTAAAGCCTCCCTAACCACCACAAACAAGGAGATAACATATCCCCTTGACAAATACCTCTAGATGCTTTGAAGTACCCGTTTAGAGACCCATTAATCAAAATAGAGAAGGAAGCCGATTGAACATAAGCCTTCATCCGACTTCTCCATTCTGACCATCCTTTGAAGAAAGCATAATAGCTCACTGGTCTAGCTCCATGGCACCGAAAATGTATCAGGGCTCAAGTGATTCACCGAAGCGACGAGACCTTGAAAGCCACTTTTTCAAGTGTCAGTAGTAGGACATTCTGTCAATCAAGGAAGGTTTTACCCCATCTTACCGAGCATGTAGTCAAGGAAACCCCAATCCACATGATCGTAGGCTTTTTCAATATCAAGTTTGCAAACCACCCCACTTTTCTTTGCTCTATTATTTCTAGAATCAATGCATTCATGCACTATTAGCGCACTATCCAAAATCTATCTTCCCATGACGAAAGCCCCTTGATTCTTGAAAATTACCATACCCAACACATTTTTTAAAACAAAAAGCCAACACTTTGGCTAATATTTTGTACGGGCTTCTAATCAAACTTATAGGTCTGAAAGTCTTTGATTAATTCCGCTCCTCCCAATTTGGGATGAGGGCGATAAACGTTGCCCCTAGTTCATTAGACAAACGACCCTGCTCATAGAATGCTGAGATGAATTCCATAACGTCTTTTATAACTTTTTCCCAATATGACTTGAAAAACATCATAGGAAAGCCATCTGATCCTGGTGCCTTGTCCCCACACATCAAGTCCAAAGCCACGACCTCCTCCACCAAAATGGGAGACTCAATGAAGTTAGTTACCTCCTTCTGCAACTGGGAAAACTCCAAGTGATCCAACCAAGGACGATTTCAAGAGTCTGAAGACAAAAGATTTTTATAGAAAGATACGGTTGCCTCATAAATAACCCCCTTATCCAAGGATGAAGAGTAATTAACCACCGAATTGTTGATACGGATGCTCCGAGCTCTTGCACTATGTTATGATAATATCATGTATTTTTATCCCCCTCCTTAAGACATAACGCTCTCGACCGCTGCCGCTAACGAATTTCTTCCTCTTTTATCCAACTAGAATATCTTGAAATCAACAAAGCCCTTGTTTCATGATTTTCACTAGAGAGATTCCCTAATTCCTCCTTGAAGCCTAAGTCGTGGATCTCCTTTAGATATTATCGAACTCCACTTCTCTAGCGCCCATAACCTCTTTCTTCCAAATTTTAATTTTCTCTTTCAAAAGTTTGAGTTTCCTTCAGAGCCTAAAGCCGACATAACCATCTACCAAACAGATACCCCAACATTCCTCAACCAGCTACCGGAATCCATCAACCTCCATCCAAGCTAACTCGAATCTGAAAGGTTTCAAGCACCAATATAATAGGGCGATGATCAAATATGGGCTTCAGCAAAACCCGCCAAGCTATGAGGGGGGATTTAACCAAATCAATCTGAAGAAACTAAGAACCGATCCAATCTTGAATGAATAGGATTATCTTGGTCATTTTACAAAGTGAACTTCGAGCACTCGGGCAACAATCCGATAGGGCGATGATCAAATATGGGCTTCGGCAAACCCCATTGAGCTACAAGGGGGGATTAGCCAAACCAATCCAAAGAAACTAAGAAACTACACATGCGAACAGCCACTGCCAACCAAAGTTAATCTCACGAAACACCACCAACAACGAGGTCCCCGCCAAATTGTTCATTTTCTTCCAGACCTCAACATTCCAAGCCACTAAGATTCCTCCGGCAACACCCACCGCATCAACCATTAGCCACTCTTTGTTTTTAAGCCCCCAAATTGTATCCACTGTAGCTTTGTCCATGTTCTGAGTCTTCAATTCTTGCAACGCTACAATATCAACATTTTCCTTCTTACATAACTTCTTAATCTAAGCTCTTTTGAGCTTACACCCCAACCCCCGAATATTCCAAGATAAAATAATCATTGATAACCTGACTTGCCCATTTTGACCCTTTAGCCTCCATTGGTCTTAGAAGTTGTATCATAATTAACGAAACACTCCACATGGAGCAATTAACGCCAACCCCTCGGGGACTTCTTAGATTTTAGCGCGTGAATGTCTCAAAGTCTCTGCACCCCCCCTGCGCTGCACAAACTAGAAGAAAGCATAAGCATCTTCATCGCAGGCTCTGAAAGACATCCCCAACACAATACCCACCCTCTCCAAAATATCTTTAGACCTGCAGTTGCTCCTTAGAAATCGCAGGACCCAAATCCACAGCAAACTGAGCTACTGGAACCATCTCAGCATCTGAAGGGCCAACCGCACAAGCAATGACTCTTCGAGAAGGCTGAAGAGGAGTGATCGTTAAAGCGTCCGCCATCAAGTTCTCAATCAAGGGTTGACGTTCTAGGTCCAGCGCATACCCATTTGTCATCATCGCATCTTCATAAAAGAACAAAATCACCGCCCTATCTAAAGACTCGACGAAGGGATTTCGATTGTCAAAGTCACTGTTAATAGAGGACTCGTCGGCCGTTAAGTCCATTAGATTATCAGAGCCACTTGCCGAAAGCAACTACGGAAGGAAGACGACCACGGATCCCCATTCTACCCTCTTTGCAAGTCTCTCTCTTTGAAATGAAGGAACCTTCAAGTTTCAATCAGGTTATGAAATAAAAGGGCTAAAGGGGCTTCGCACGTGTGAGAGTGAAGCACACATACCGGAGCTGGATTAAAAGACGCACGTGTAGGAGACGCAATGAGAGCCAACGATAGGTGGTCCCCATATTCCCTACGTGTCGACCTCTGCTGTAAAGATAGCTCGTTGTGCACACACATGTCGCTAGAAGCCATCTCCTTTTCAAGTGGCCTGAACCAATCCCCAGCCTTCTCGCCAACGCCAGGTGTAGGGAGGTTATTTCCTTTGGAGATAGGTTTGGACTCCAGACCACTGCTTCGGAAGAGGTTTGGAATGGGAGTGAGGTTCACTCGTGCTCCCACATCACACGGAATGTTTTGTCGCTTCCTCGTACGCCCTTTCGACACCTACCTCCTCTAGGCCGATTGCATGCTTCCACATCACTCAATTGTGGTGATGTCTCCCCGGAGCACAAAGCCCGAACACCTTCCGCTCCATGACTGCTATGGGCCCTTCCCGACTACCCGGCTTCATATCTCCAACGCCAAACATCTCCCCATCTCTCTGGAATCCCCCACACCTTCTCCCTCTCCAGTCACGACTACACCCTCTCCGCCCCTACCAAAACTGTAACGAAAGACCAATACGCCATAGCCCTCTCCTTCCTTACACAAACCCTAGCTACTCCCACTTCCTCACCCTTATCTATATCTTCATAAATGACTAGAACTTCCCTTGGCACCCCCCAATTTCCACAAAAACCTCTCAGAACCATAGTTCCAAAGGGATTCCAAAAATGAGAAACCACAGCTCCTCCATCCTGAAATGAGAAAACTTCGACCATTTTTTAATGCTACGAACAAGTTCATCTCTATGAAGAACATTGGCAATGATGACATGATCATGATTCTTCCTCGGAGACACCAAACACCAAACCTCCATCGATCTAAGAATAAAATGACTATTGTCGAGATTGCGATAGTCTGCTATCCATTCCTTGATTTGTTGTAAAGTGGCATCCTCGAACGTTTCAACCACCAACAACCATTGCAGAGTTTCCCACCCCTGCATGACGACTTCCTAATTAATACAAATAACATACTACCCTTCAATTGTTTCCCTCTAAATCCATCTCTTTTCCTCCACATGCTTCTCCTTAGCTCTACTGATCAATTACCCTTTCGCTCTTCCCTTTCTCCTCATGTTCCTTCTGATGAGAAGCTTCCCCCATTACAATGTCTCTAAAAGATCTCCCGCCGCTATCGTAACAACCTACCATGCCTCCCATTTTTTAAACCAGAGCCCCTTGTGTTTCTCCCAATTTGATCCTCCCATCTTCCTTCCCCTTGAATTAGTTTTCCACTATGGTTCTCTGTTTTTCACCTCCGGCCCAAACCAAGCCTTCTACACCTTCAATCGCTTGCCTCCAAAACTCTCCCCACAAAGCATTTCAATTGCCTTGCTTGCTTTCTCTTCGAAGCTCATTCGAACAAACGCAAAGCCTCTAGGAGACGAGGTCTCCCAATCTCGTGGGATGCTGACCTCCATCACTGCACCAGCTCTACCAAAGACTCTGGAGAAATTCATTGGAAGCCAACCATCTGGAAACACAACAACAAACAATGTCGGAAGTTCGGTTAGCTTAACCCCCTAATGGAAGTCCGACGGCTTCTTCCTTCTTCGAACTTCTCTCCAATCATCATCCCCCACCTCCACGCCCAAACCCCCTCCCCTCCATGATCATCATTCCTTTCCCCAACTCCTTCACCCACCACCTTATCCCGATTGTTACTCCCTCTCCCTACTACATTTGTTCCGCTCAAGCTACCTTCTCCTAAGCTCGACTTCAACACATCCCCCTTAACTCTCCATGATTGCTTCTCGTTCCTCCAAGGTTTTTCATTCTTCACCATCCTAGGAATGATAAAATGTAAAATGTTTATAGGAATAGTTTTTAACAAAAACAGGTTATTGGCATCCTGATAGGAACTGGGGATTCGTACATCACACACACACACACACACACACACACACGGTCCAGTTGATTTTTTTTTTAGCACTAGAGTTTTATACTTTTTCGTTTAATGCACAAAGGCTTACAGTCCCAATACAAGTGACCCCTCTCATCGCTAAAAAGACGGACCAGCCTCTAGAGACTGAATACAAAATCCTGATCCTAAAGCCACAAAGTTATCAAATACCTTGGAGCAACCTCAGAGCTCGTCTCGCCAACGCCCAATTTATAATCATGTGCAGGGTTCTTCTTCTTAAAGATTCCATCAATGAAGCAATTTTCTTGAAAATTCCATCAATGAAGCAATTTTCTTGAAAATTCTAGCATCTTTCCATCCACATGCCCCATATGATCCCAAAAAGACATCTTCCACAACAACTCCTTACAGCCCTTGAATGGCTACTCCGATATGTTTTCAATAGACGCGTTGATTGACCATGTGATGCAGGTCCAAGGGCCACCATGGGGCCTAACATGTGCTGAATTTTGGGCTGTTAGTTTCTAGTTTCGGGGACCAACCATCAAAGTCTACATTTGCCGTACTGGGAAGATAGGTGGGCTGATTTTGAAGATATGATTATTGATTCTCTGGAAATCTTGGGATTACTTGTGAGACATTCTTTTACAATTTTTAGGCCATTATGATATGGTCAAATCTATCTAGGTGCGATTGCTATTATCTTAAATAGATTTGATTGATTTGAAATCAATCTAATTGTTGGGGGGATCTTAATTAAAATTTTCTAGGGATTTTATCTTACGTCTTTTGAGTCTAGAAAGGGAGTAGAACTAGGTGGTAAGGTATTCCACGTTTTCCGAGTTTCTGCTAAGTATCTGTAGGAAGAAGTTTGAATATCAATAAAGTTGTTTATTCCTCTCTACTCCAACTTTCTTGGGGTTGTGCTATTCATCCATTCTTGTGATCCAGGTATCAAAACCGCATTGATTTGATAACCAGATTGCATCATCTTGTTATCAGGTGACTGTTAGGACATTTTCAGCACTACATCATTTCCTCATGGTTTCAAAGAGGGTGACATAAGAAGAATTTGTTCAAGTAACTCAATTGATCCGTGTACTCACAAAGCAGGCAAATCAATTCGCACATACGGTAGGTAATCTTACTAATCAATCTTAGAGAGTGAAAGAACCTTTTCTTCTAAGAGTTAGCCCCTTCTTCACTGGGATCCAGGTAGGTTCATCAGAGTATTTGAACAAATATTCTGAACTAGAAAAAATGCAAAAACCCTCAGTTCATTTAGTCAACCTGGAACAGCCAGGTGGGAAGGCATCCGGCATGTCCCCTCGACTCGTCATGCGGACAATTGAACAGTAGCCTATCACTGTGAGTACTGGATTGGAGCGCAAATGTCACAACCTACACTGATGAATGGGCCAGCATCTAGCACATCCCCTCGATTCAGAGTATCGAAGGTGTGTTCAGTCTCGATAATGGAAAATCAAGTGGCATTTGGATACATGATTGCTGTACTCAGATCAATGAGTTGTTAGGTCATTTTACAACAGGTACCCCTCGGTTGACAGGGAGCCTTTGCTCTCAATTGGCGAGGCCTCACAGCCCTTGACACTCTAGGCTTCTCCCAGAAGCCCTGTGCTCTAGCTTGTGTAACGTGCCTTGCAATGCACTATTCAAGCTTCTCTCTCCAGGAAGCCCTAGGATCGAAGTTCAAATGTCAGAGAAAACAACATTCAATTTAATTCATTAAATGGGCAATCAAAGTGATCCTGGGTCCCAAAGACCAACTGGACCATTAGATTAGTCATTAAATTGGTTAAATGGATCATATGGACCAACTGGATGCCCCTAATAGCTGATTTATTGATCAGCCAGCATGCCACTCCACTCTTGGACCACCTCTGGTATGTGCAGTGGATGGGCAGCCTGAATGCATCATCGCAAACTCTCAACTCTCCATCAAAAGGAGCCACAATAGACATATCTACAGCATAGCAACTTTTCTTCACCAATAGTTTTTCATTGCAAGGAATAGGATACCTTTTTCTCTAATAAATAGCAAAAGAAATGAATAGAGCACTTTCTCCTATTCAAACAATGCACTGGAACACTTTCTCGCTGTACTGTGCCTTTATTAAGAGCAGATAATGACTAAAGTGAACAATTGCGCTTAATGAAATTGTTGCATTTCTAAATAATAATAAATAGAGAGAGAAGAAAAGAAACAAAAGATGTCCTCGTTATTTCCAAGGGGGCATCACAACATTAAATATTTCAGTTCTGACCAAATTTGCTAATAGATTCCCAAAACATACAAAAACATTAAATATGTACAGTTCCAAATGACTCTCAACACATACTAAAAGATTATTTTCTAAAGATTAAAAATAAAAAAATAAAAAAATAAAAATAAATCCTACAATTTCTAGTCTCCGTCCAATATTTATTATCAGAACCTTTCTTTTCAGTATCAAAAACCTTTTGAGTGGTCACCACATGTATTTTGGAAATCGTTATTATTGAAACAACTTATATTTTGAGTATGTCAAAGTTGATGGAGACCAAGTATACAGCTAATGTCCTTCTCAATTGAAACATCCCAATTGGGATGAAAGAATATCGGGGGTGTCATCCTAGGGTTTCCAAATGAATCGATTCTTAAAACATCCTAGGTTTCATGATGAATTGATTCCTATACCACTGCTGCCATATTCAGACTACAATGGTCTAACGTCCAGATGGGGTGTAACAATACCAAGCAGCAGATTAGCATATCTAATGATATGCATCACACATGCACGGATGCATGCACACACAAAAAAGAAACTCCTTCCAAAGTTGAAGGATTAATGCCATCAAACCTCAAAGCTCAAATATTTTGTGGGGAAGTAATCATAAAAAAATTATGGGAAACAATTAGTAAGTGCTAGTTCCATATCATCATCATAGGACAATCCAAGCTATTTTGGGTCTGGTAACACTGCTGCCATTACCTTCCTTTAATATTCATCAGCTGATTAACTGGTAAAAATCAAACAAGGGAGACCTGATATGATGTGCACAATTTCGGCACCATTTGTACTTGTAAAGCTTAGTGTTGCATTTCAATGAACATAACTCAATTTCCAGAGAAATCACAAATGCATTGCATGCAAAAGTTTAATGAGTCAGTAACAAGCAATCAGAAGATGAATTACACACACAATAAAAATACTAGACAAATTAGCAATCTTACTGCAGCTTCAACAAAATCTTTGGGGCGCCTGATTTTGAGGATAGATCCAGCAAAGGATCTACCATCAAATGAAAGAGCTGATGAAGCATGTTCTGGGGTAAGAAATTCCACAAGGGCTTGACCCTTCTCTTTGTTCATCTGCAATGCAGTGTATACACAATAACCAAGTCAACACCTAAACTCCCTGATCAGACGTGCTTAATCATGTTTATGGATAATATGAAGTTAACTACAAATACGAAAAGGAAAATCTTTCACTTACCATACAGCTGATGCATGGCTGGGTTCCTTGGATATGATTAACACCTGATGATAGCAGGAAATCATTAAGACATTCCATTACAGCTTTATCAGAAGCTGTTGCCGGTAAATTTTCTACATAAAGTCTCCTCATAGGTCGAGTAGCTTGCGTTAGTTGAATAGAGTCAAAGGAGATATCCTTGACTGTTGATACAGTTACTGTGGAAGCTGCATTTTGGGACTTCTCTGTGGTCAATGCAGCAGTGGCAGCAGCAGACAACTCATGTGTACTCGATGATACGGCCTGGCGAGATGATCGAAAACTGGTTATCACAGAACCAGCACCAACATCATCTGGTGCGAGATCCCAAGCAGCGCTTTTCCTCTCAGGCGAGCGATTTGTTGGGGAGGGAGTCCTAATGGCTGCCTCCGTTCTTCTCTTCCTTGGGGAATAGCCACCAAGCCCACTTGTATGCCCACCATACCGCCGATAATGGCCACTTGCATGCCCACCACTACTTGACATTCTATTCTTGTCAGCATCAGAATGCTGCCTTCCTGACCTGTCCTTGAAGGAGCGAAATGATGATTGACCATGATCTCGTCCCTGATTAGACAAACGTTTGTGTCCCCTTGGTGAGATCGAAATAGACCTATCCCTGTCTTTATCGTGTTCCCAACTCCTTGACCTTCTCCTTTTTTGTCTAGTTTCTTCATAATGGGATTGAGATGATTCTTTCCTCCTGCCTTTCCTTTCTGAATAATCAGTATCTTGCCATTTGCCAGAATCATGTCTTTTTGAAGCAATCACATCTCCCTCCGATATTTTTTCCTCATCATTTCTACCCAACTGTTTTCGTTTACTCTCTCTATGGGAAGTTTTGTTTCTCTCCCTGTTCTTATCCTTCACAACCATATCTTTAGACTGTTTCTTTTCAGACTCATTTTCAAAATCAGGCCTTGTTCGGTCATCATTCCTGCCCCGGTAGTGACTCTGTTTTTCATTCTTGTCTCCTTTATCTTTTTCGCTCTTGCTCCTGTCCTTACTGGACTTCACCTTCAGTTTAGCTTCCGAATCCAGACCGACTTTATCTTTCATGAAACCATCTTCCTTTGTGGACTTATTTTCTTCCTTCTTTCGAGAAATTCCCTTATCGGAATCCCTTGAAACATGCCTCGTCACACCCAAAACAGAATCCTTTTTGGGCTCTTGACCCCCATCGGATCCAGAATGATCGGAGGCACTTTCGCCATGCTCTTTTCTCGACAACCTCCCCAGTTCTCCTACACTCTCTTTGGCATCTTCTGTCAGTTTCTTGTTTTTCCTTCTTAACATAATCTCTTCAAAGCTGAAAGGTCTTGTCCGAGCAGCGGTACCTTCGTTAGAGGCATTACAAGGAAGCTCTTTACTATTGCCATACTTGTCTTTTTGCCTATCAGTTCTGCTCATCTCGCTAGGGCATGTAATTCTCAATCTAAAAATTTTAATGTTTTGGGGAAAAAAATGTAAGTCCTTAAGCCAGACAACACAGCTGACAGAATAAAGCGTAGATCATCCACTGACGACCTCTCATTTTATCTATTCATGTTGCCAACTCCACAGTTGCTGCAACAACAAAAAAAAAAATGGCACTTGAAGAAAATGCATACATTGGAACCAAGGAGCAATGCACAAATCAGATAAACATGCTACCAAAACTAGCAATTGGTTAAATAAGCATAAAATTCTATTTCCACAAAACATGGCAAAATATCTTAACTCACAATAAGGATTCAGGCTAAGTCATTTCAGATCAGGCCTTATCGAGAAGAATACTGCTCATGGTTGTCAGTTGCATTCTCGACAAAAGGGTTCTAGGGATGCTCTGCACAGATCTGTTGGGGACTGGTCTTGGCAAGCGATAGCTGAAGTCAGTAGCATTTTTGTTCGGGGGCTTTGGGCTGGTTGTTGTGGTTTTATTTTTGTTTTTCTTTTTGTTTTGAATGGCTTGATAGCAGTCTAACGAGAGGGTCACATGTTCTGTCTTTTTCCCTTTTTGTTGTATGTGTTTTTTTTATATAAAGCCATAAACTTTCTTATTCTGACCCATGGCCCACTATAGAGCCCAGCATGTGCTGATTTTGAACTGTTTATTTATACATTTGGGGCCTAAATATCAAGAGCAACAATTTACAATTTGTGGGGGATATGGAAGGAAATGATGGATCATGTGGGGCTGATATAAAGATGCAATTGAAGATGTAATTGAATATTTTGATGATTATTTTATGTATTTATTTTTACTATTGTTAGGGCTTTTACCAACTTAGGTAGATTAGATTGATTTGAAATCAACTATGATCGATTTGAAATCAATCTCTTAGTTGAGGGGATCCTCATTAAAAATTCATTTAGGGTCTATAAAAGGGTGACTGATGTAGGAGGTAAGCATTCCAAAACTTTCTAAGTGTGAGTTTTTCTTAAGAACTTAAAGAAGAAGTTTGATATCAAGAAAGTATTTCTCCCACTCTACCCTAGTATTCTCATGCATATACACTTGTCCTTTCTTTGCGATTTGGGTGTTGAGGTCTCATTGACTCGATAACCGGCTAGCAACATTTTAATATCAAAGCAGGTCATTTTTGGGGATTTTTGACTCTACATTATCTTCTAATGGCGTCGAAGGGAGTGACACAGGAAAGTTTGCACAGTAGCTCACTTGATTCGCGTGCTCACAGGGCAAATGGATCAACTCACATATACGGTAGGAAATTTCACTAACCAGGTGGGAGAGCTCTAGCGTGGAGGGAATCTGGAGACTAAAGTTGGAGCACATGGACATGTAGCAGAAGATCCCCGCCTAGGTCCTAAACGGCGACAGACATCACCGATTTGTGAAGACACCAATGATCAAATCTTTAGATTGTTGGAACATGACGGAAAGCCCGAAATTAAGGTAGAAATTCAGAATTCCATAGTCGGTTGTATCTTGACGACTTCATCAATTGGCTAAGCAAGATGGAAAAGGTGTTCAAGTACAAGAACACCATGGAAAATCAAAAGGTTGAGTTAGTAGCTATAAAGTTTTCCAATCATACGCTAGCCTCGGTATAAAATAGTTTGGAGAAGGAAGCAAGGAAACCATCATCATTTATTTCCTAGTTGGTAAAGAAGACAAAACAGGCAAATGTTCCACCTCCTATACAAGAGCTCCTTCATGAATATGAAGGCTTGGTGCCTGAAAAACTCCCAGTTGGACTTCCTCCTATAAGAAATATTCAGCACCACATTAATTTCGTGTTAGGTTCAAGTCTGGCACAAGGGTTTAATTTGGGAAAGCATGCTACCATATGTTGGATCATAGAGGATGCATGTGGACAGTCGTGCAATCAACCAGATTCTATCAAATACCGATATCATATTCCTCGCTTGGACGATATGTTGGACATGCTACATGAAGCAAAGGTCTTTTCAAAGATCGACTTGAGGAGTGGATATCATCAGATACGTATTCAGCCCGGGGATGACTAGAAGGCCACATTTAAGACTCAAGACAAACTATTACAAGTGGCTTGTCATGTCATTCAGCCTTTCAAATGCGCCAAGCAATTTTTTTTTTAAGTGGATTAAAAATTTTATTAAAAGGTGCCAACAAGCAACAAAGAATACAAAAGCAAAAGGCCCAAAAACAACTCCAAAAAACAAATACCCATAGCTAACACATCCCCAGAGAAGCAACAAAACAAAAACTACCCACGAAACAAATCTTCCGAAGAAACATCAACCCCATTCCCAAGTGAAGGTCCAAACTCTTCCAACAACCCAATAGACATTATGGCTAATATTACAGAACCATTTCTTGTTCCTTTCTTCCCAAATCGCCTAAAGCGTAGCCACCAAACAAATCCTCCACAAATTCTTCTTGTCTTTCGAAACCCCCGCACCATGTCAAGCCATAAGCAGCTCCCCCGTGGAACTCAGCATCACCTAATGCATAGTGAATCCTAGATGGAACAACAAACCACGCCTTGGAAGGCATTGGGATGAAAAGATAGTTGACCAATTCCGAGTCCTCCCCGCATAACAAGCAAACATTAGGCAAAACAAACCACGCATTGGAAGGCATTGGGATGAAAAGATGGTTGACCAATTCCGAGTCCTCCCCGCATAACAAGCAAACATTAGGCAAAACCAAACAACTTTGGGAGGCACTCCCCCCGCATAACAAGCAAACATTAGGCAAAACAAACCACGCATTGGAAGGCATTGGGATGAAAAGATGGTTGACCAATTCCGAGTCCTCCCCGCATAACAAGCAAACATTAGGCAAAACCAAACAACTTTGGGAGGCACTCCATAGAACTAGAAGGCATGAAAAACTCATGCCCCCTTAGGGCCTCAATAGCAATAATCATCTTGCGGAAAGACTTGACCAAGAAAATGCCAGAAGGTGCACCCTTCCCCAGCAGTGAATCATTTGAGGACATCGATGGCTAAATACGATGGAGTCGAGACAACAACTAAGCATACTTCGTCACCTCCTCATCTAACAAAGCTCTTCTACATGGAGGACACCACACACCCCTCTCACTTTTGGATGAAAAACATGAGGATGCGGGAATGTCCTTCCTTGGGGCCAAACTCGCCAAAGATGGGAACACAATGTAAATTCATTTGGGGCTCTGTTTGGATGCACAAGCAATTGAATCACGAACATCTGGATTAACTGCAGTAAATGACAAAAGTAGTGACGTTTTCTAGTCATAATAAGGCAATAGCCCTCAAATTGCAACTGCATACCTTTCAAGTCCATCATGAATGTAAAGAAATTGCAATTGGGTCTCAGACCATCAACAAGAATGCTAACAAACGAAATAACAATTTGCTTATCTCACTTTGCTGGGCTGAAACTGCTACTCTATCCAATAGTGTGTCCAATCACAGCACATCCTCCAAGTTAGTTTCTTTGTTTTTTGTTGTAGCCAGTTACCTAATTCCTTTGGGAAGTTGGGGATTGGTCTCCGTATAAATACGGGTATGGAATATGTAATTGCAGCTTCTAATGGGTTTTTCTTCTAATTCAAGTGCTAGCATTTGAGATATTTCTAGTGCATCGAAATTCGAAACCCTATCTATTCAAAATGTCACTCAAAAATCCTAGAAATCTCAGAACACGAGCAATTCATCAGGAAGAGAAAAACCCAAGTAAGATTCTTGCAAAAATAAGAAATAAAAAATCGAATCTCTCCTTATGTAATCGTGAGATGTTGGCAATATAGATGGAGATTCAAGTACGAGGACGTGGACGTGGAAAAAAATGAAAGAATTGATAGAAAATAAGAGCCAAAATGATATAGATCAGAAGAGAAATGAGGGGGAAAAAAATAATAATTAGAAAAATACCTCTGCAGATATGCTGAGAAGGAGAAAAATACCTTAGAGAGAGGGGGTGCTCCTGTTCGGAAAGCGAAAAGATGAAGAGCTGGGGTTCTAAACCCTCGCACGTGTGACTTGATGGTGTGGGAGCTCGGAGGCTTGTTTGCATTCTGCAAAAACAAGGTGGGTCTTTTAGTCATTTCATATATTATTCGGTCCTGATGCAAAAGTGGGACCCACGTAGGCCGAACCGAGGCGAGGATTTTATTGACCCACTTTGGGTGTAACAGGCGTACGCGGACGGGCTACCACGCCGCCTGTCCCGAGCTCGGCGCACGCAGGGGCTCCGAGGGGCTCACCGTGATGTATGTGTTTTATCCGCACCGTCTATCCATTTTGCCATATCATTTTAAGCTACAATCCAAAAAACAAGCAAATCTAAAATTCAAATGGACCACTTCACGGGAAGCAGTGGTGATAATGAAACCCACCGTTGAAACCTTCCTAAAGCTCACTGTGATGTTTTATTTGCCATCCAACCTGCTCATAAGGTCACATAGACCTAGATGAAGGGGAAACAGAATATCTGATTGATCTAAATTTTATTTGGCCACAGAAAAGTTTACAATGATAGGTGTTAAGGTTAAAAATGGACGGACTAGATGTATGAGACATATGAGTCAAGCAGCCAGACTCGATGAATATGTATTCTTTGACCTCAGTTACCAACCTTGAGGGTTGACCTCGGATATCGACCTCGTCCTCGGTTACCAACTTCGGCCTCAGATGCCGACCTTGGCCTCAGGTGCCAACTTCGCCCTCGGATACCGACCTTGTCCTCGAAGAAGAGACTCGATCACGATCAACATTTTAGCCCGGTCTGTGTCATTCTCAACCACGGCTGACAGTTCAGTTCAGTCCGTAAGATCTCGACCCAGCCATCATGTAAATAAGCCTTAGCCATCTACCCAGACCTCCTCGAATCTCGACTACTCGAAAATCTTATCTGAAAGAGATCTTTCCGATATCCTCGTTGTGGATCTCAATGAGGTAAACACAATACATTCGGAAGAAAATCTCTTCCGTAATACACAATCATCATCCAAGAGGCATTGTCATATATGCCACCGCCCTCAAAAGCCTACAAATACACCTGTTGATGCAAAAATCTGGTTCACCCTCACCGAGCTCCAAACACTCGCGTCGAGCCCTATAAGCCTGTACAAGAGAAGGACAAAGGAGACCCTGACCAAAACAGGGGACCCTCCGATGCCAAAGTTAAGCTAAGAATCCGGGTCTAAATATAAGTAGTGTAGCCGGCGCTTAGGGTGTGAGATCTTAGCGTACCTGTTCCTGTACGTATGTCCCCTATTTATGCCTTTTGATCAAAGTAAACATGCCCGTCATTCTCGGAATGATCTCTGCCGTTAGGAGCGGAGGACGCATGCGTTGATGTTGGCAGTTACCCAGAGATCGTGCGCCAGATCTTACTCCATGCATGCGTTACTGGAATTGATCCTTAAGCATGACCATTGGTTCCATCTCCCTCCGAGTTGACCCTATAGCTTAGCGCCACCGTTAGAACTAACCCTAAAGTCTGGGTCCTTCCTTTGACAGACTGAACCTGTAAGAAGGTCAAGCCTGGCCGTTGGTCGGCAAGGATCGGGTCGAAGCCAACGGAGGGGATGTGTAATGGCTTCTTCCGGGTTCCAAGTTGATGTGAAAGCTCTACAAAAAAACTTGGAAGTCGAACTTTGGTTACTACTGAACCAGGATTAGACGAGCTGTCACAAACGAGCCGAAGTTCGGCTAGAGGTTCAGCTCATCGGCCTTAGTCGTTCAGCCTGCTATGGCGATTCCGCTCAACTAGCCGAATCGAGTCCGTCTCTTTCGAGGTCGGCTCATATTTTCCCCTAACAGAAGCCTCCTACTCTCTGAGTTCGAGCTCGAACTTCAGGGAGTAAATGCCTGGGGACGTGAACCGCCATTGCCTCCCTAATGATGAGTCGGTAAGATTGAAACAAACAGCCACAATCATGGCTCTCTGCTATCGAGGCGTCATACTACGGCGGCATCCTTTCGGGTACAAGCTTGCAGTAGGTGAACATGTGGCGACGGTTAGAGATTCAAATCATCTAAGCGAGCAGGGCGTTGCCGTGTGGACATCGAGAGGTGGAGAGTCGTCCTTACATTAAATGTTATTCATTATTGGCGGACACGGCTCTTGAGGATCTCAGCTCGGACTAATGATAAGTTACCACGTATACCGTAAGGCTCGGTGTCACGCCGTTTTAGCTCTAGAAACGGTTGTTCGTCATTATTGCGGGTGGCCGATTTGGGCTATAAAGACCGCCCTCCATCTGGATTCGCTTACATCTTATTTCTCAGAGAGTTTGCGCTGCCAATCGTCTTCCAAATAGCAGTTTCCTGTGAGTGCTCTCCTTCCCAAACCTTCTTTCAATTTCCTTTCTCATTATGTCGAATAGATCGGACGAGGTTCAAGTAGTCTGAGAAGTCAGAGAGGAGTTTAAACCGGAGGGTACGGACTCCAAGCGCAAGGACTCGGAAGGTCCCTTTGAGGCGATACCCCCCCGACCTCTAGCAAAGAAGACTACGAGCCCAAAAGCAAAGGGTCGCGCCAAAGGATTGAGGAGAATACCTTGGGATCCAGCTGGAAAGGCCATGGTCGGGCCCTCGGGAGGCCGGTCCAAGGTGGTCGTTCCCGGGGGCTTGGTCTTGGTTGAGTCCCAAATGGCTCAGATCCGCGCCGAGTACCAGATTCTCGACTCGGTGCACATCATAGCTCCTTCTCCCCTCGACGCTCCTGGAGATCCTAATGATGGGGATGTCGCCACTTCATTTACACCCTCCAGTGCGGGCTTCAGTTTTCCATTCATCCATTCGTGCGCTTGATGACTGCACGTCTGAGGCTGGCGCCGGGTCAGCTTGTCCCCTAATGCCTGGCGAATCCTGATCTCTTCATACATCATCTGGGGCCAACTCAAGAACCAGGATTTGACGCCAGACGAATTTGTCTATGTACCAAGCCAAGCATGACTCGGCTGAGCTGTGCTGGTACCACTTTTCGGCAAGGAGCCAATGCACCCCATGCCTCGTAGTCAGACTCCCTTCTTCCAACAAGGATTGGAAGGGCAAATGGTTCTAGGCCTCGGGAGAGTGGGAAGCACCTGCATCTGAGCTCAGCAGTCTATGGGTCAGAGTGCCCATGAAAAATTTCAACCCAGGTTGAGCCTTTGATATTCCTACATTTTATATTTCTGTCATGTTCTTTGTTCCGATCTGTGTCTTCTATTTGTAGATTATCCAAAAGGTCCTCCCAAACTGTCTTCCTTCCATCGAGCCCAAGTCGCCAAGGGCCGGGTGATCAAAAAAGAGCAACGCGCCTGACATAGTATCATCAGTCCGGACAACCTTCTTCAGTCTAGATTCTGTAAATTCAAGCCTCTCCCCACTGCCCTGGGTGAGTCTTGCAACTTTTTATACAACTATTAGTTTTTCTTGTAAACGCATTTTTGAGTTGAACTCCCATGAGCATCAGGCTCTAAGAGGAAGAGGGCGTCGGTGCCACATCCCCCTCTTAGCATTATAATGGCCTCGGAGCCCCATGTGAAGATCATGGCGAAGAAGAATAAGACAACCCCCTCTGCGGGCGAACCTACCGCGGCTGACCTTGCTGCAATCGAACCTACCGTGGTTCCTGCTCCGGCCCCGGAGGCTCCAACTGCCCTACACCCCCCACCCGGGATTGAGAGGGAGGTGGCAGGAGAGACCGCTGTTGTGAGTCTCTCCTACGATAGGGACATCTTGGATGACCCAGCTGTAACGCCATGAAAATCGGGGGTCGTGCATACACTTGACTCCCAAGTTCCCGGGTATTATTATAACCACTTTTACTGTTTTGTACTTAATTAAGCTTAATGCGCAATATGGAATTACTTGAAACATAGATCACAAACACAACTAGTCTACTGAAATAGAAGTCGCAAGATATATCTATACATGACTAAAAATATGAATAGGTTGCACAAGTCGTCGCCCAGCAAAAATACAAAAGAATGATAAGTCTAAAAGAATGTTGCGCTGAGTTCACCACTCAGCGATCCAAAATAGGCTGTTAATCTATGGCGAACCGTCCATCAGCTGGAAGTAGGACAGCTTGTCCTCCTCGTCAATGCCAGCGCCACTCAACTCCTCAAACTCATCGCTACCTGCAGCTACTGAAAAGTCTGGTTGGTGTTTTAAAACACCGTCCCAAAGTGGGAGTGAGTGATCAACTCAGCGGGTGCTATTAGTCTTAAGTTACACAAACATCAATTATATTATGAATTTAATGAAAGGCAATACATTCATAAAATCCTAACTAATCTTGTTAATGCATGTGTATGTACTATGATATATACATACTCCCTCAAGCGACTCCATCTAATGATCGCGTATGACCAACCACCCTCATTGCGACCTCAACTGCCGAGTCGTCAACCTAACTAGTGCGATGCGGTCATAATCGTGTTTGCCGGATTTTTAATTAAGTCCATTCAAACAGAAAATTGAGGAAACTAGTACACCCCGCGATGTCAATACCCTAAACTGGTTACGGGGCCAAGGCCCCTCAACCTTTTTAAAGATCTTTAACAAGTAGTCGTTTTCGAATTCACAACTATTTTTTTAGCTGGGTATTCACTTTTTTTTTCAATGAACATGATGGACAAATTCCCCAGGCTGGTTCCTTCCAAGCTTAACAATTCAATATCGAATATTTCGAACTTAACTGTGAAATATAACAGATAACTGAATCCAATAATCATAAGTCACCAACATTAAGTATTTTATACTTTTAAATCAAGGATAGCCCTCAAAATCACTCGAATTCACAAAATTTTTAGAAAAAAAAAGTTAAAAAAAAATCGTAATTTTTGCTCAAGACTGAAAAAACACTGATTAGGTAACCTAATTTTCCATCCCCAACCTTAAATCTACATTGTCTTCAATGTAAAAGATATAGCATGTAATGCACATGAGGCAACGAAATTGAAGGAGAAATGATTGAAAGATAGTACCTGATGAATGAGTTAAGAGGCTTTTTCCAAAGAGATCTCAGCATAAAAGTAGGTCAGCACGAGAGTCAAACTAACAAAAAGCAAACTATCCTAGAGCAACTAGAAAGCAAACTATCCTAATAGCATAAAACCAATTATCCTAAAATGACATAAAGCAAACTACCCTAGTCCTATGAAAGCAGGGGAAAAGCTATTCAGTCATGCCGCAAGGTTCCTCCTCCAGCCAATATCTTGATAAATTTCTCAGTAGGTTTCTTAACAAGATCATCCAAAAGCTCTTTTTGTAATAGGCTTTGATGCCCTAGAGCATGAATTTCTAGAGAAATTTATGGACCCCAACAAAAATTTGTTATTTAATCACTTGAGGTATCCAAAGTATATATGATTCACCTATGACAGAAAAAGTTTCAAAGTTAGTATCCCATGTTGAATAAGACACTATGAGCAGATAAAATTCAAAAAAATTCTCAGAAAGTGATGAAAAGTTTCAAACTTCGGTTCAATTTTTAATTCCTCCTCCTTTAATGATAAATGTTTAGGATTTGGGGAAAGATGGGCTTCAGAATAAGGGTTCTCTTGGTCCGTAACAACTACGGAGGTATTGTGTTGCGAGGCATTCACCTTTTCTTTTATCATAGGTTCGTTTGAATATGCAAAGTGTTCCAAGCAATCATCTAAAGATGTGGGGAATTCAGCTGAGAGTGACTCATTTTCCATATTGAAACTTGTGATGATCTGCCCAAAGATTCCATCATCTTTAAAAGTAAATGGAGGTATGCTCTCTTGCTCTAGCCCTGCACAGACAGATTGAGGGTCAATAGACGAAGTATTGATGTAAGGACTCTGTTCATTGAAGCTACTCAGACATTTTCTTCACTCCACGGTGTAGCTCACCAGAGTTTTTAATAGCTTGCATTTTGGTGCATCCCTTCATCCCAGTTGTTCAGACCTTGTGAATGGTTTGGACTCTGGAGCGCGTAGATCACCATGGTGAACAGGATTCTGGAGCGCATAGATCACCATGGTGAACAAGACCCTTTCACTTGTAGGGTTTAACTAAAACCAGACATGCTCATTCACTAAATAGTTCTTTATCCAAATTTTAGACCCGGACCTTTTTACTAAATGGACGGGTCTAAGTCGGTTACGAGTCAAGCCATCAAATTCATTTATAAATGGATTTGGGTCTAGTAGAGGGAGATCCACCCATATTCATTTTAAGTCTAATGAGTCTCTTTTTTTCATATTACTTGTCAAGGTATGCAAGCATTTTTATCGAGTTTAAAATTGAGTTTGGATAAGTGCAAGTCGGATGGGTCCTTTGTAACATAGAGCACACCTGTCCATTTACTAAATGAGTTCAGATTGAGTCGGGCCTAGTATAAAGCAAACCAGATCCATACCCATTTTAGCAACTGGGTCTGTTCTTGGACCCAAACCCATACCATTTAACAAATCAGAATAGTTATGTCGGGCCTGGCCTAATATAAAGCAAACCCTACCCTAGCGTCAATGTGTCACTTGTGTATAAAATGGTGAGATGTATCATATTAATCATGGTGAAAATCAGAATGATGCACTCATCAGGCGGGCCACAACACTGAAATCAATGTAAAGCTGACAATCCAACGAAAAGTACGTGACGCATCTGATGACTGGATTCTTTCAATTTTTGCTTCTGTTGATTTTCATGGGATGACCATCATTTTTAACAATCAGATTGTCCATTGACCTGGCACAAGTAGGCCGTGAGTGTATCCCATTCCATCTTGCTGGCATGCCAACGATATCAGACGATCTGAGGCTGGCTCCATTGAGTAAGAAATTTTACAAGGATGCGGCCCACTCCTCATCACCATTGAATCTTGTTGTAGCATGAATGCCAACCACCGCAGTGTTTCCTTGCAATCCGTCAATCAAAACGGTTCAGGAATCCCATTGAGAACATTGGGGCTGCGTCCTATCCCCTATCATTGCTCATTGTTTTTACTATTTCCTTTTATGTGATCAGTTTGTGAATGCCTGCCCACACAACAAAATGGAAAATAGACAATCGGGATGTCATATGAACCAGCCATTCGTCTGTCTTTGCATTGTAATCCAACATCTGTCTTTGGTAGAGAGTACAGCAATCACATAAATTATTCACTCTCCAACGCAACAGCCCCACTAAAATACTAGCAGTCATGGTAGAAGTCAGCAATAGCTCTGTTATGGGAAAATATGAGCTGACCTCGGAAGAGGCGGACTCTGCTCGACTGATTGAATGGAAATGTGTGGACAGAAGCATCTCCAACCCCAGTTAAGGAAAACGCGACTCAGCTGTTGAGCGGCCTCGCCATAGCAGACTGGATGGCTAAGCCCGATGAGCCGAATCTCGGCTCGTCAATGACAACTCGTCTAACCTGGTTCGGTAGTAACCGAAGTTCGGCTTCCCAAATTCTTTTGTAGAGCTTTCACATCAACCTGGAACCCGAAAGAAGCCATTACACATCCCTCCGTTGGCTCCGACCCGATCCTTGCTAACCAACGGTCAGGCATGACCCGCTTACAGGTTCAGACTATCAATGGAAGGACTCAGACTTTAGGGTCGGCTCAGACGTTGACGCTAAGCTATAGGGTCAGCTCGAAGGGAGATGGAACCTGTGGGACTTAATCTATATGCGGAATAGGCCCACGGATCTGTCTGTGCATGGGACATGGCGATCAGGGGTTCAGATAGCTTACCTAGCTGAGACGCCGCCATGGAAGCCGGATAAGAACACCAGAATACCAGAATTCCTTTAGAGCTTAGGATCTTCCTCTCCTTCACACCCTTTCTGCAAATCAGTAGATGGGACTCGAATTTTTGCTGTGGTGTAGGATTGGGGACCCAGCTCTCTTTTATAGAGTCTGTGGAGAGGGAGTTTGAAACCCATCACAACTCTCTCTCCCATGCTCCACGTTGTAGCATCCTAGTTCAACTCAAACTGCTGTCTGCGTAAGACAGCTATAGCATTCCAGCCCTAGTACGCAGAGCTGCGCAGATAGACTGCGCAGCGCATCACCTGAAGTGGGGCCCACTGGTCTACTCAATCATCCAGTCCAACTGTATAACAATCCAGACCGTTGATCAGTGAGGCCCACTAAATAGAGTTCTTACATTCTCCCACTTGGGCCTCATTGAGCAACGTCAATGATAGTCATATATATAATAATTTTGTAAACAAGTTTTGATATTTTAAGAAAATATCTAAATGGTTAACCAATGAAAACAGTTGGATAATATGAGTAATGCTATTCAATCTGGTCCATCAAAACAGTCAGTATCGAAACGCGGTAGTCATCACAACATTTAATTTAGGCGAAGTGAGTCTAAGCGCGATCACAAATACTTTCAATCTTAACGACATAGATCACGAACTAGGAAATGTGGTATAAGGATTACACACTTTAGTGTGATAATATGTGCCTATCCTTAAGAGGTCCTGAAGCTTTTTCATGTCTCCAACGAGACACAACTGTAGTTCCACTTATTCAAAATTTGCGCATATATGTAGAGAAGCAGAAATAAATCTTTATATCAAAATCATCCAAACAAACTGTATAAAATGAGATCTCTAAATGTCTGTGAAAATCAAAGTACGCTCAACTCCCACTAACTGAAAACATTTGTGGGATCAATGACTCTCATGGATGTTACATGCTCTTGAAATGGCGTGATAGGGAGCCCTTTAGTGAGCGGATCTGCAATCATCTGCTCAGTGCCGATGAATTCCACGGACACTTGATGATTCTAAACCCTTTCCTTTACAACAAGATATTTGATGTCGATATGCCTCAACCTTGACAAATGTTTGTTATTACTAGAGAAGGAAATAACAGCCGAATTATCGTAAAATATTCTCAATGGTTTCGGGATATGCTCCAATACCCGCAAACCTGAGAAGAAACTCTATAACCATAATGCCTGATTAGATGCCTCATGGCAGGCAATAAATTCAGCTTCCATAGTGGATGAAGCTGTGGTAGACTGTTTCACGCTTTTTCACGACACAGTTCCTCTCACCATCATGAAGATGTATCCTGAAGTAGACTTCTTAGTGTCAACACAGCCTGCGAAGTCTGCGTCTGAATATCTGATCAACTCCAACTAATCAGATCTTCTGTATGTGAGTCCGAATATTTCGTTCTCTGAATATACCGTAATACTTTCTTTCCTATCCAATGTTGCATTCCCGGATTAGATAGATATCTTCCCAACATTCCAGTGACAAAGGCAATGTCCGATCGGTACAGACTTGAGCATACATGATGCTCCCTACTACTGATGCGTACGAAAATTATTTCATTCGATTCTTTTCTAAATCATTCTTTGGATACTGAAATAAACCAAATTTGTCGCCCTTCACAATGGGGGACTTTCCTGAAGCACAATTTTGCATGCCATACCTTTCGAGTACCCTAGCAATATAGGTCCTCTGTGACAAGCTGAGCAGTCCAAGTGTTCTGTCACGGCGAATCTCAATGGCAATGACGTAAGAAGCTTCACCAAGGTCTTTCATTTCAAACTTTTGAGATAAAATTTCTTGGTGTCGCTCAACATCCTGGTATCACTGCTAGCTAACAGAATGTCATCAACATACAAAATCATCATAACGAACTTACTCCCACTGGTTTTAATGTAGATGCATTCATCTGCAGTGTTTTCTACAAAGCCATATGAAGAAATTACTTCATGAAACTTAAGGTACCACTGCCGCGATGCCTGTTTCAACCCATAGATGGACTTCTTAAGTTTGCAAACTAAATGTTCTGCGCCAGTAGCTACAAAACCTTCGGGCTGCAACATGTACACATTCTCATGTAGATCCCCATTGAGAAATATAGTATTTACATCCATCTGATGTAACTCTAAATCCATATGAGCTACAAGAGCCATTATGATCCTGAATGAGTCTTTCTTTGATACGAGTGAGAAAGTCTCCTTAAAGTCAATGCCCTCACATTGGTTAAAACCCTTGGCAACAAGTCTGGCTTTATATCGTTCGACATTACCTTTGGAGTCCCGTTTGGTTTTAAATATCCATTTACAACCAATCGGCCTTATTCCAGTGGGTAACTCTACAAGATCTCATACTTTATTGTCCTGCATGGATTTCAACTCATCTTTCATGGCATTAAACCAACGAGAAAGATCAACACTTTGTTTGACTTGTGTAAAGGATTCAGGATCCTTTTCCACCCCTATGTCAAAGTCGTATTCCTGTAAGTATACGATGTAATCGTCTCGATTTACAGGCCTTCGCTCTCTTTCAGATCTTCTTAATGGTTCAGCTTGTTGGGTCTGATCTTGATTTTCCTCATCAGTGGTTTGTATATGAGGTTCTACGTGGTGCTCTGCAGTGACTGCATGTCCACGTGATCTGGATTGACTATGATAGGAGTCAATTTTTCCTCAAATACAAAATTTCTTATGTTCGTGCTCCCACTATTTTCGGTGTCTTTGAATCTGGCATTCCCAGCCTCAACAATCCCGATGGAGTGGGAAGGACAAGAATCGATAACCTTTTGATCTTTGGGTATCCAATGAAGAAACAACTTATGGTTTAGGATCAAGCTTCTTTTCATGCGGGTTATAAATTTTGGCCTCCAAAACAACCCCAAACATGTAGATATCGGAGACTTGGTTTTCTCCATTCCACAACTCAAAAGGAGTTTTGCTTACTGCTTTGCTGGACTGTTTAATATATGAACTGCGGTTTTGATCGCATCACCCCAAAGGGATTTTGGCAATGTTGAATTGCTGACCATACTCCATAAGGGTGCGATTACGCCTCTCAGCAACTCCATTCTGCACCAGGCATAGTGTACCGAGCAACAATGCCACAATCCTGTAGGTATTTAGCGAATGGCCCTGGATTGCATCCTGATTCGTCATATCTGCCATAGTATTCACCACCATGGTCAGATCTGACAACTTTAATTCTCTTATCGAGTTGATTTTCAACCTCAGCCTTATAGATTTTAAAAGCATCTAGGGCATTTGATTTCTCACTGATAAGGTATAGGTACCCGAAGCGAGAGTAGTCATCTATAAAGGTAATGAAATATTTGTAGCTACTCCATGAGGTTGTAGGGAATGGTCCATAGATATCTGTATGTATAACCTCTAATATATCTACACTCCTAGTTGCACATTTCTTTCTCGTTCTAGTCTATTTCCCTTTTATGCAATCAATGCATACTTTATAGTCGGAGAAGTCTAGAGAATGCAGAATTCCTTCTCGCACAAGCTTGTCTAATCTCTCACGAGATATATGGCATAGTCTCCTGTGCCACAACATGGAGGAATTCTCATAGTCAAGCCTTCGCTTGGATCCTACATTATTTCCATGCAAGGTATTAATATTATAAACATGAGAGGCAATCGAGTCTAACTGGTATAAGTTGTTTACTATAGAGTCGGTTCCAACTTTAATCGAATTAAAGTAAATACTAAAACTTTTATTTCCAAAGTGGAACGAATATCCCAACTTATCCAAACAGGAAATTGAAACTAAATTGCGCCTTATAGACGGCACACAGAATGTATTAACTAAATTCAAAAAATGACCAGACTTCAACTTAAGCCTATAGACTCCTATTGCCTCCACGTCAACTTTGACACCATTGCCTACGTATACTGAGCGCTCCGCATCAGTTGGTGGCTTGCCTGTAGTAATTCCTATATAGAAGTACATAATCTATCCACCAGGAATCCGCTGACACATCGGTCAGATTAGATTCAAAACAGACAAGAACAGAATGATTACCTTTCTTTATGAGCCAATTCTTAAAACCTTCGCAGTCTTTCTTTAGATGACCCGTCTTTTTACAAAAGAAGCACGGTTTGCCTTTAACCCGTTTGCGTTTAGATCCATTTCCAGATTGATTCTCATGGTTTCCAGATGGAGGACCAGAGAATCCATTATTAGAACCTTGTTTCCTCTTCCTTCTACCTTTATTCCCCTGCCCATGCCCTTGTCCTGAAGTCACCATATTAACATTTTGAACTTTTATCATCTGTCTGATCCTGTCTTCTTCTTGGACGCACTGAGTGATGAGTTCATCCAATGTCCACATGTCCTTCAGAGTGTTATAGTTTACCAGGAACGTGCCGAATTGGGGAGGTAGGTTGTTCATGATCAAATGAACCAATTGATCATCAGTGAGTACAAGCCCTAGAGCACGAATCTTAGAAACAACTTCGATCTGCTCTACAATGTATTCACGGATGTTGCCTTTTCCACCGTAAGATGAGCGAGTCAATTTATTCAGAAGAATGCCTACTTCAGATTTATCAGATTTCTTGAATCGTTTTCCCATTTCAGACTTTGGCCTTATCTGTTTCAGGCATGGCACCCTTCATCGATTCAGAAATTGAATATTTAATGACTTTCAGGCATGTATCATTTGATCTAAACCATGCAACCCATCTATTATATTCAGCTTCAGTGGCATTATCAGATGGCTTTGGCGGTTCTGGTGTTATCAGGGCAAGATCTAATTGAAGACAGCCCAGTACAACTTCAATGGCGTTCTTAGACCCATTTAAGGCAGGGACCTGATGCGTATTAGTTGGAATTGAGACTGAAATATAAGAGATACACATATACTCACATTAGTTCATTATTTCACAAAACAGTTTAGTAAACAAAATATCAGGCAAAGATAACTGATTCAGTTGCTAAGGGAGGCATCAACTGAATTATCCAGGATGACGATGGGCCCAACCATCTCATCCTAGTGAGAATCTGTTACATCATCATCATTCCTCCTATGGGTGGTAATGACAACATGTTAGTAATCCTCCTAAATATGAAGCTAAGTGATGTCAGTGATGTAAATCTGAGACACTCAACACCTGTGGGTGAGATGAGTCTTTCAGTTTTACATTACCAGCACCATTTACTTCACCTGTTCACGCGTTTGCCAAACGGTAATCATCTGTGTTTTCATTACTGCATGCATGAAGACGTGAACGCAACTGTATGCAATCATTCTAATCCAATGTTACAAGTTTGTACTTGTAGAATTTTCATTGATTGAGGTCACTATGGTGGCTAACACAACCGAATCCAAAACTACAAATATAGACTGCAAGATTGCTATTATAATCCTGCCTCTCTATGGATTATTTCTTAATTAGTCCGATGCGGTCCATAAGTTAGTTGATACTGACCTTTTGGAATTCTTCAAAGTGAAATATATAAATAGGTTTCACACCTCATATTCCAACGGTCCATATCAATACTTAAAGATGGGTGATGGGCCAACTATAGGGCCGAATCAGAACTATTATTTGATCACTGAATGAGTAAAGCAAATCTAGTACATTGCATTTACATGATAGATAAGAAACATTAACCTTTAAATAACTGGATGTGTGGATTCATTCATGGGTGTCTACAACATGGATGGATCAGCCCATATACTAAATATTTGTCAAATATAGTTTACTATTTGCATTACCTATCAAGAGAATGCATAAGATTAATTCCTCATGGTAAATTGTTCACATTAATTAGATGTGTGCTGACATGTGACTCAATTAGAATGGTCCAAAAATTGGACCCTTAGCTAAAATGGTCATGGTACATCAATGATGCATACCACATAAAAAAAACACTTTATGTGTACAATGTGCCTGCTACAAGACACGAGATATAAATCAGATGGCCCAGATGTGCAATGGGCCGGTTGTCAGTGCAGGTCCGCAGAATGTATCAGACGCTGTATGTAATCGGGTCCACTGACCCGACTACTTATAAGGTCGGTTTCGACCGAGCAGCAATCAGACACCCGACTTCCTAAGAGGTCGGTTTCGTCCGAGCAGCGATCGACTAAGGGAAGAAGAAAAAATTTCCCTTTCGTGAGATTTTCCGAAGTTTGTGGAAGATCTCGTCACGCCATCGTCCACGACGCTGATTCGAGAAGAAATTACGCCGTTTTCGACCTACTAGGGGCGGCTACTGAAGGGAGAGGGAGATTTCTCCTTCTCTGCAGATGGATTCGCAGCCGGTCGGACGTCTGGTCTTCCCTGATGGTGGGTTACATGGCCGACAGTGGTGCTGTAATCCATGACCGCCTCCATTGAAGACACAGGTGGGTATAAAATCCCCAATTTTGGGTTTTTTTTCGGTTTCGAATCTGAATTCTGGAATCAGTATTTTGCAATCCCCAATTGCTGTATTTGGGGTTTTGGAATCTGAAATCCCTAATTGATCTGTATTTGGGATTCGAAATCCTCAATTCTGGATTTCTAAATTCAGGGATTCGAAAATCCCTAATATGCGATGACTGAATTTAGGGTTTTTAATGGAAAACCCTAATTGCAGAATTTGGATTTGGGGATTCAAATCTAAATCCCTAATAAAAACTGGATTTAGGGTTGTAGATCTGAAATCCCTAATCTAACTGATTTCTGAATTTAGGGATTCGAAAATCCCTAATTAAATTCTGGATCTGAGGATTTGAATTCGAAATCCCAAATATTTTATAATTTGGGAATTCAAATCTGAAAAAACCCTAATTGAAAATCGAAATTCCAATTTTAAAAAAAAAACTGGTTTCAGGGTTTTCGAAATTCAAATCCCTAATCTGAACATTTCAGGATTCAGGGATTCGAAAATCCCTGATCACAACTGTTTCAGGAATTCGTAAATTCCTGATGTGATCAGATGTGGCTGGATGTGATCATCTATGCCTATGCACAGATCTCTCTGATACCAACTGTGGGACTTAATCTATATGCGGAATAGGCCCACGGATCTGTCTGTGCATGGGACATGGCGATCAGGGGTTCAGATAGCTTACCTAGCTGAGACGCCGCCATGGAAGCCGGATAAGAATACCAGAATACCAGAATTCCTTTAGAGCTTAGGATCTTCCTCTCCTTCACACCCTTTCTGCAAATCAGTAGATGGGACTCGAATTTTTGCTGTGGTGTAGGATTGGGGACCCAGCTCTCTTTTATAGAGTCTGTGGAGAGGGAGTTTGAAACCCATCACAACTCTCTCTCCCATGCTCCACGTTGTAGCATCCTAGTTCAACTCAAACTGCTGTTTGCGTAAGACAGCTATAGCATTCCAGCCCTAGTACGCAGAGCTGCGCAGATAGACTGCGCAGCGCATCACCTGAAGTGGGGCCCACTGGTCTACTCAATCATCCAGTCCAACTGTATAACAATCCAGACCGTTGATCAGTGAGGCCCACTAAATAGAGTTCTTACAGTGGTCACACTCAAGGATCAACTCCAGTAACACACGCATAGAGTAGGATCCGACGCACGATCTCTGGGTAACTGCCAACATCAGCGCATGTGTTGTTCACTCCTATAGGCAGAGATCGTCCCGAGAATGACGGGCACGTTTACTTCGCTCAAAAGGTATAAATAGGAGACATATCAATAGGAACAGGTACGCAATATCTGACACCTTAAGCCCCAGCTAAACTACTTAGACTCAGATTCCTAGCCTGACTTTGGCATCGGAGGGTCCCCTGTTATAGCCAGGGTCTCTTTTGTCCTTCTCCTGTGTAGAATTACAGGGCTCCACGAGAGTGAACCAAATTTTTGCATCAACATTTTGGCGCCTTCTGTGGGATGGTCTGAGATACAAAAAAGTCTTAGTAACTCTACCATATAAACGGTTAGGGGAAAGAAGAAAGCACCTCTAGTAGCGATGACAGAACCTGAGCCTACTGGACAACGACGCTCATCTTCAATACTTCATGCTGAATCAGCTCTAATGGGACCATCTCAATAGACTCAAAGCCGAGGAGGCAAGTATCGTCCGTTGCAGAATCAAGTGCAGGCGTTGGTCGATGAGATAAACCAAATGAAGCAGCAGCAGATGATAGGACAACAGCCACCCCTTGATCAGGGACAGGTCGCCCCAGTGGTGGCAGAGCAACCCGTTCTCGTAAGTTCGCAAGGTCTCAGATACGTAAGTCGGTGCGTCTCAACAGACTCGAAGCCGATGAGGCAAGTATCATGCGTTGCAGAACCAAGTGTAGGCATTGGTCGACGAGATAAACCAAATGAAGCAGCAGCGGAGGACAAGACAACAACCACCCCTTGATCAGGGACAAGTCACCCCAGTGGCAGTAGAGTAACCCGTTCTCATAAGTTCCCGAGCAGGAGCGTCCCAGAGTATGTCAACTCGGGCTCCGAATCTCGTGCGAAATGCGGCAACTCGAGCACTGACTTATGTATCTGAGACCTCGGTGTTAGCCCCAACTGACCTCTGCCATGAGCTGGAGAGGAGAAGAAGGGGCAAAATGCCCAAGGTCGAAGTTCCTCATGAAACTGTCGCTGAGAATAGAGACCCATGAGAAGCCCAGCTTGATGAACTCTGAAACCAAATCAAGAGCTTGCAACGGGATCACCAAACTCAGACCCCGACTGTAGTAGAAGCAACGATGGAGGAGACCAAGCCTCCATTTACTAGTGAAATTATGGACACGACAATGCCCCCAAGGTTCAAGATGCCCCCCATCATCCAATACTCCAGTTCAGGAGACCTGATAGAGCACATGGAATCCTACCGCTCTTGGATGCAAATCCAGTCGGCATTAGAGGCAATGATGTGCAGAGCATTCTCCATAAACCTCACAGGGGCTGTAAGAAGTTGGTACCGACAACTTAAGTCAAAGTCAATCAGCACGTTCGCTGAGCTTAGTAGGGCATTCCTGACACAGTTTATTGTCGAAAAGAAGAGTCGTAAGCCATCGACTCACCTACTCACCCTCAAGCAAAAAAGTGGAGAATCAGTAAAAGATTACATCTCTCGTTGTCCTTCTCCCGTGCCTCCCCTTCTTCCAGCAATTGAAGGGTCACAAGAAGGCAGAGTAGACCCCTGATTGCGAGCAGGCCTTCCAGCAACTGAAGCGATATTTAGGGTCACCTCCCTTACTGTCCAAACTAGAGGAAGGAGGGCCCTTGTTCCATTACCTGGCGGTTTCTGCATCAGCCGTTAGTTCGGCTCTCATCAGAGAAGCTGAGAGCAAACAACATCCTATTTATTATACCAGCAAGGCGATGGTTCCAACAGAGACAAGGTACCTGAGCATGGAGAAGCTAGCCTTGAGTCTGGTTGTCTTTGCACGACGGCTACGTCCATACTTCCAAGCACATTCCATCATCGTCATCACAGATTCACCACTCCGATAGGTACTCCAGAGGCCCGAAGTATCTGGACACTGACTAAATGGGTTGTTGAGCTCGGAAAATTTGATATACAGTATCGACCGAGGACTGCAATCAAGGGTCAAGCAGTGACTGATTTTATAGCAAAATTTACCACTCCGAACTGCAAACTCCGAGGAACCAACAGACTCAACGACGAACCCTGCCGTTCCCCCAGTTCATTCATCCCCTGAGGATGCCGGGGCAGTGATAAGGTCTGATAGATAGACCCTGTTCGTGGACGGGTCATCCAACTCAAAACGAGGAGCAGGGATCGTCCCGGTCGCACCTTACATGACTACCATTCAGTACGCGATCAGGCTCGGCTTCAAGGCCTCAAACAACAAGGTAGACTATGAGGCACTGTTGGTTGGACTCAGGTTAGCTGTCAACCTAGGAGCCTAGCTCATCGATGTCTGGTGCGACTCCCAACTCATTGTGAACTAGGTGTCAACAGAGTACGAGGCGAAAGAGGCGAGGATGATAGCCTACTTGGGTGAAACACAAAAAATAATGGAAAAATTCAAGGAATGCATCGTGAGTCAAATACCAAGAGCTGAAAACTCCTGGGCCGATGCCCTTACAAAGCTGGCCTCGGCAACGGAAAGGAACATCTCGAGGATCGTCCCCATGGAATTCCTGGATACACCGAGTATCAGTCAAGTTGACCAAGAAACCATCAACCCGGTGGTGGCAATTGCGAGTTGGATGGATCTTATAGTTAGATACCTCATGAGCGGCAAGGTCCCCAAGGATAAGTTGGAAGCTCAGGGTCTGAGAGTCAGGGCAGCACGGTACACGATCATAGGTGACACTTTGTATAAAAAAAAGGGTACTCTTAACCCTACCTAAGATGCCTGCAACCTGACGAAGCAAAATATGTGATCTGAGAGACACATGAAGGGATTTCTGGGAATCACTCTGGCGGTCGCGCCTTGGCACAGAAGATAATTCGTCAGGGGTACTTCTGGCCAACAATCCAAGAAGATTCTAAGGATTTCATCCGAAAATGCGATAAATGCCAGAGATTCATAGTCATCCAGAAGTAACTGGTGGAGGAATTGACCCTTACGAGCGGATCGTGGCCGTTTGCTCAATGGAGGATTGACATCATCGGGCCTCTGCCACCAGGTAAGGGACAAACTAAATACGTGATCATAACAATGGATTATTTTACCAAATGGGCAAAGGCCGAGCCTGTGGCAAAGATTACTGAGCAAAGGATAACAGATTTCATCTGGAAGAACATCATCTATCGGATCGGCATCCTACATACCATTGTGTCCGACAACGGGAAACAGTTGGACAACGACCGATTCAGAGGTATGTGCCGAAGGCTCGGCATCGTCAACGCCTATTTGTTGCCTCGTCATCCTCAGTCCAATGGCCAAGTGTAAGCTGTGAATAAAATCATCAAGAACCATCTCAAAACAAAACTGGAGAAAGCTAAGGGCAATTGGGCTGAGGAATTCCCGTTTGTTCTATGGGCATACAGAACCACTGCTCAATCAACTACAGGAGAGACCCCGTTCTCCCTATCATACAACTCAAAGATTGTCGTCTCGGTCAAGATAGGACTCCCCACCGCTGGGGTACGGACTTATCAAGATGATCAGAATACCAAGCAGATTGCGACAAGCCTCGACTTGCTTGAAGAATTGCGAGACATCGCCAGACTACGGGTTGCTGCTCGGCATTAGCAAGTCGCCCGTTTATACAATTCCAGGGTCAAAATGAGGCGATTCCGACGAGGAGATCTCATCCTTCGCCGCGTGTTCCAAAATACAACAGAACCAGGGGTGGGGTCCCTTGGCCCAAACTGGGAGGGGCCCTACCGAGTAGTTGACTCGGCTAAGCCAGGATCCTATCGCTAAGAGGATTTGGAAGGACGACCATTGTCGCACCCCTGGAACACCGAGCATTTGAAAATCTAATATCCATAAAGGCGAACAATGTAAGGGTGGAGACCACTTGTTATGACTACATTTTGAATAAAGGATACTTTTCTACATGAAGTTAGTCTACATGGGACTTCCCCTGAGGGAGACGATCCCAATGACGAACGGATCACCTAAAAAGATGTTTGCCTCGTCACCTGAGCATGCTACAAGGTACCATTTCTCACATGTAAAAATGAAATCCTTCGGTGAGCCGACCCTTATAGAAGAGGTCGATTCGTCATTCAACATTTCGACAAACCCCACAAGCAATCCACAATCAACCAATGGAATCATCAACCAAAAAACAAGATTCAAAGTAAAAAACGCAAAAGCACTAGTGTTTCACTACAAAAATAATAAATGAAATTATTCGTTTCGATGAGGAGGATCGGTCGTAGAGCTGGGAGGTTGAACGTCGGGAGCGCCTTTGGCCTCAGCAGCAGCATGAGCGTCCTCGGCCTCAGCAGTAGGAGCATCTTCGACCTCCTCGGTAGCCAGAGCATTGAGGTCGATATTCGGATAGAGTCTTCTAACATCACCCAAACAGGTGTTGTAGGTGGCGTTATAGGCATAGTAGTAGACCATGTCCTGCTCGACAGACCTCTCTGCCGAAGACTTGAACTCCTCAACAGCCGCAGCAGCCTGAGAAGCAACCGATGCTTCAAGCTCGGCACGTTGATTAGCTAGCTCCTCGACAACGTCACGTCTAGCCTGCCCAAGTTCAACTGCCAACCACGCATTGTCCTCCTCCACACGTTCAAGGAGAGCCTTTGAGCTCATCAGTTCAGACTCAACCGAGTCCAAGCGAGACTGAAGCTCATTGACCTCCCCTTGAAGCATCAACACCCTTAACTGGCCTTCCCCTACTGGGCCCTTCAACCTCTCCTGCTCCGCGGTCGAGGTCTTCAGAAGCCCTTCCAGTTCGGCCTTCTCCCCCTCGATCTGGGTCATTACCCTTAGTCTCTCTCGAATCAAAAGAAACATCGGCAATGCCTGAAAAAGCAAGGGGCTAGAGAATAGAAAACGACAATTAGAGCCAGCAAGTCACATTGAAAGCTTACCGTATAGCAGACCGAGGCGTAGTCATTGACGAACGACTCGGGAAGGCGGGTGAGAGTATTGGGGATCGATTTCTCGGGCGCATGCTTGGCCGCCCAGTCGGCCAGAAGAGACATGCGATAACCGGGTGGAAATGTCTCCGATCCTGAAGGAGGAATTAGACCCCCCCCCCAATGCCACTAGCAACTGAGGCTTGAGGCTCAGCCTCGGGCACGACAGCACCTCTGATCAAGGTGTCTGTTCTGCCGGCTACAAAATCTACCTCAGTAGCAGTGAGGTTGATGTCCATGGGCTCATCCAGGATGTCCCTATCGTGGGAGAGACTCACAACAGTAGTCTCTCCGACCACCTCCCTCTCAATCCCAGGCGGGGGTGTGGGGCTGGAGCAGGTGCCGAGGCGGGTTCGACTGCAACAGGGTCAATCGCGAAAGGGATAGTTTTCTTCTTCTTTGTCGTGATCTTCACACAGGGGCTCTAAGGGCATTATCACGTTGAGAGAGGGACGCGGCACCGACGCCCTCTTCCTCTTAAAACTTGAGGCCTTGGCCATACCTAGTCATAGGAGTTCAGCTCAGAAATGTGTCTACAAGGAAAACTAAAGTTGCATGCAGAAGTCACGAGACTCACCCAGGGTAGTGGGGAGAGGCTTGAATCTACAGAATCCAGAGTGATGATACTATGCCAGACATGCTGCTCCTCTTTGAGCACCCGGGCCCTTACAACTTGGGCTCAGAGGAAGGAAGACAGTTTGAGAGGACCCTTTGGATAATCTACAAACAGAAGACACAAATCAGAACAAATAACAGGCCATAAATATAAAATGTGGCATGAATCTCAAAGGCTCAACCTGGGTTGAAATTTTTCGTGGGCACTCTGACCCGCAGGCTGCCTAGCTCAGATGTAGGTGCCTTTCACTCTCCCAAAGCTCAGAACCATTTGCCCTTCCAATCCTTGTTGGAAGAAGGGAATCTGGCTTTGAGGCCTGGAGTGCATTGGCTCCTTGCCGAAAAGTAGTACCAGCATGGCTCAACCGAGTCATGCTTGGCTTGGTACATAGACAAAAATTCGTCCAGCGTTAAATCCTGGTTCTTAAGCTAGTGCCAGATGATGATTGAAGAGATCAAGATCCGCCAAGCATTAGGGACAAGCTGACCCGGCGCCAGCCTCAAACGTGCGGTCATCAAGCGCACGAATGGATGAATGGGAAACTGAAGTCCGCACTAAATGGCGTAAATGAAGATGGTGACATCCCCATCAGCAGAATCTCCCGGAGCGTCGAGGGGAGGAGCTCTGATGTGCACCGAGTCGGGAAACTGGTACTCAGCGCGAATCTGAGCCATTTGGGACTCGATCAAGACTGAGCCCCCAGGCACGACCACCTCGGATCGGCCTCCCAAGGGCCCGGCCATGGCCCTTCCAACTGGATTCCGACGTACTCTCCTCGATCCTCTGGCACAGCCCTTTGCTTTTGGGCCCACAGTCTTCTTTGCTGGAGGTTGGAGTGGAATCGCCTCAAAGGGACCTTCCGAGCCCCTGCACTTGGAGTCCGTACTCTCCGGCTCAGACTCATCTCCTCCTACTCGGACTACTTAAACCTTATCTGAGCCGTTCGACATGATGAGGAAAGGAAATTGAAAGAAGGTTTGGGAAGGAGAGAACTCACAGGAAACTGCTCTCCAGAAGATAATTGGCAGCGCAAGCTCTTTGAGAAATAAGATGCAAGCGGATCCAAATGGAGATGGAGGGCGGTCTTTATAGCCCAAATTGACTATCTGCAATCATGACGGACAGTCGTTTCGAGAGCTGAAACGGCGTGATGCTAAGCCCTATGGTATACGTGGCGGCTTATCATTAGTCCAAGCTAAGATCCTCGAGAGTCGTGTGCCGCCAACAATGAATGGCATTTAATGCACGGACGACCCTCCACCTCTCGACGTCCACGTGGCAATGCCCCGCTCGCTCAGACAATTCAAATCCCTAACTGTCGCCACGTGTTCGCCTACCACAGGCTTGTACCCGAAAGGCAGCTGCAGTAATATGACGCCTCGATAGCGGAGAGCCATGATTGCGGCAGTTCACTTCAATCTTACTGACTCATCATTCAGGAAGGCATGGCGGTTCACGTCCCCAGGCATTTACTCCCTGAGTCCAAGCTTGAACTTGGAGAGCAGGGGGCTTCTGTTATGGGAAAATATGAGCCGACCTCGGAAAAGGTGGACTCGGCTTGACTGATTGAATGGAAATGCCTGGACCGGAGCATCTTAGACCCCAGTTGAGGAAAACGCGACTCAGCCGTTGAGCGGCCTCGCCATAGCAAACCGGACGGCTAAGCCCGATGAGCCGAATCTTGGCTCGTAAGTGACAGCTCGTCTAACCTGGTTCGGTAGTAACCAAAGTTCGACTTCCCAATTCTTTTGTAGAGCTTTCACATCAACCTGGAACTCAGAAGAAGCCATTACACATCCCCTCTGTTGGCTCCGACTCAATCCTTGCCGACCAACGGTCAGGCATGATCCGCTTACAGGTTCAAACCGTCAATGGAAGGACTCAGACTTTAGGGTCGACTCAAATGCTGACGCTAAGCTATAGGATCAGCTCAGAGGAAGATGGAACCTGTGGTCACACTCAAGGATCAACTCCAGTAATGCACACATGGAGTAGGATCCGGTGCACGATCTCCAGGTAATTGTCAATATTAGCACATGCATCGTTCACTCCTATAGGCAGAGATCGTGCCGAGAATGATGGGCACGTTTACTTCGCTCTAAAGGTATAAAAGAGACATATCAACAGGAACAGGTACACAATATCTAACACCTTAAGCCCCAACTACACTACTTAGACCCAGATTCTTAGCCTGACTTTGGCATCGGAGGGTCCCCTGCTCTAGTCAGGGTCTCCTTTGCCTTCTCCTATGTAAGCTTACAGGGCTCGGCGCGAGTGTTCGGAGCTCAGCGAGGGTGAACCAGATTTTTGCTTCAACAAGCTCCATTGAGAAGATTTAAAGCATCTGGCTACACTCTATTCATTCTAATATAGCCCCATCTTGATCAATTTGGATCTAGCAAAATCACAAAGAAACAATCTCACCATGGATGGACCACATCGCAAGAACCCGCTCATTGGAGATTGTCGCCATCCATAGAAAGGATAGTTGGACTAACAGCAGTCTACATTTTAAGACATTTGTATGGACGGCAAAGATATCTGAGCAGTGGGATTTCTCCGTGAGCTGTCCACGGTGGGGCCTGAGTCACCTGACAGAAGAACGGTTTGGATTACCAGGCGGCCAGGCGCAATGAAAAAGCAATGACACGAGAGCAACAACTAGGAAGCAATGCTAGAAATTTCAACAGGAGATTAGAAAAGATGAGAGACAGAACTCCCCACAATAATAAAAATCACCAAAAAGGATGAGTCCATTCATTGCCCTAAACACACCAAAAAGGATGATAAAAATAGTTCAAGCCATCTCATCCTAAGACAACCATGTTCTGACAGAAGGCAAGGCCCAACAACACTAATTTCCGTGTCTTCGCCCACATTACTCATGAAAAAGCTTAAAATCTCTTTCCATCCACAAGTATAGGCAGAACCTTCAGTCTCATCGCTGGTTTTCTCTGCGCCTCACATATCGGGTCCTGTCATTATATCTTGGTCTGTCTTGAGCTCTCTGAGGCACCGGCTCAACTCTCCTCTGTCTCTCAGGAGACCGCTGCACAATCTCGCCATTTACAAACAGTTCCGCTGCAAAAAAAAAAAAAAAAACACTCGTCAAGGTAAATCCCATAGAAGCAAAGAAGGGAATGATTGCAAAATCCATGAGAACAGGTTCCACAGCCTATATAGAACAATTCCACATTTCCTATTCGAACTGGAAGCTGGCGTAACTGCTTTGCCTGTGAATGTTAATTGTGGATGTTGCTAGCTTAAAAATGAATATTCCAGTAACCGGCTCTTTTAGATTTTTGGTATTTTATTTTTTTTTTCCTTTTTCTTTTTTGAGAAGCAACCAGATCTTTTAGGTCAACATAGAATTAATAAAAAATAAAAATAAAAAACCGTTAAAAGTAAATAAATAAAGATTTATAAGTTTTGAATATTCCAGTTTTAAATAAATAATTGTTTCAAAAAAAATAATAATAATAAATAAAGATTTATAAGATTTATAGCTTAAAAATGAACATTCCACTAACTGAATCTTTTAGATTTTTCTTTTTTGCAGATGACATAGTTTTTAAAGACAAGGTGAAGGAGGGCGTAAACATAAAAGCTGAATTTGCAAGGGTGACTTTAGAATCTAAAGGATTTAAAATTAGTCAAACTAAGCACAGTATATGGGGTGCAATTTTAGTAACGATGGGAGTGACAATGAGAAATTAGTTACAATTACTTACCAAGAAGTTTTCCAAAATGACCACTTTTGATTCATGAGGCTGGAGATAATGAGAAGGATGTTGCCCATAGGATTCAAGCTGGATGGAAGAAACGGAGATGTGCCTCTAGAGTTTTATGTGATTGTCATGTACCACTCAAAATGAAAGGAAATTTTTATTGGATAACTATAAGACTAGCCATGTTTTATGAGACAATGTTGGGCAGTTAAGGAACAACATGTTAATAGGAGCTGAAATGAGGACATTGAGGTGGATGAGAGGCAAGACGAGGAAGGATAGAATTAGAAACGAACGCATTTGAAGGAACGTAGGAGTAGCACCTGGTAATAAGATGGGGGAAAGTAGAGTTAGATGGTTTGGTCACATGCAATGGCGATCAAGAACCGCACCAATTAGGAGTGTTGGCACAATTGAAGGCTCCAAAAGGGCAAGGGGAAGGCCAGCAAAGGATGTGAATGGAGCTAAAAAGAAAAGACTTGATGACCAATGGTCTAACTAAAGGTGTGGCCCTTGATAGAGTGGAATGGGGGAACAGGACCCCAATTAATTGGGATAAGGCTTAGCTGCAGATGATGATGGTGATGATGATGAAGCCATTGCATCTATAAAGATTTAAGGATGAAACTGCTCTGTCACCCTTGCTTCTCCTTCTGCCAAACATGTGGGCAGAACTTCCCATGGCTCAAATTCATGATGTTAGACAACAGGAAGCCCATATAGAATTGTAATTGCGCATCAACGACTAAGCTATTCAATGTAGGCTCTCTTTCTATATTTAGAGAGTCATATTCAAGATGCAGCATCCATCCCTACTATACATAACACAAGTAGCCATAGTTTATTGACTTGCTAAAACCTTCCATTGTGATTTATGAGTGGATACTAAGGCCCCGTTTGTTAAATCTGAAGTCTAAAGCCTGAATCTGAAATCTGAAGGTTGAATCTGAAATCTGAAGTCAAAAAACTTGTTTGGTAATTATGGCGGAAGCCTGAAAATTAAGTACCGAACTTGAGACAACATGTTTGTTAACAAACATTTGAAATGTCTGAAATATGTTAATTTGACGCATTTGCCCCTATCTCTTGTTTGGAAATGTTTTACGTTATAAAGAAATTATTTTTTATTAAATGAAAATAAAATTATTCTATTTAATTCAAATAAACTATAGTAATTAAGAGAAAATTAAAATATCATTATTCATAAAAAAAAAACAGATAAATTCCTTATGAGGAGTATCCAAAACTCGTTTTAGGACGTTCGACGAAAATGAAGAGTATCCAAAACTCAAGTAGGCCATACAAGATCAAGATGAAACAATGAGAAAGAAATGCCTAACGTTAAAACCTTCTTAGACGAGATGAAGTGAAAACATCGTGAAGCCATATAAATGTTTCAACGGTGGTCACAAAATCTCCATTATTTCCTATCGTGTGGCCCATTTAAGTTTTGGATACATCTTATTTTTGGTTGCATGTCCTAAAATAAGCTCCAAAAATGGATGGATGGACTGATTTTCTCACAAACATCACAGTAGGCCCCACACAGAATCTTTCAGCGAGTCTTTCACAGGAGGAGGCAGATTATATACTGACTGGTTGAGTAGGAGACTCGCTACTGAAGTGACATCACCAAGTTCTGTGGGACCCACCATGATGTATGTGTTGTATCCACACCATCCATCCATTTGGAGATATCATTCTAAGGCATGAGACAGAATGAGTCAGATTCAAATCTGGAGTGGACCCCACCACATAAAACAGTGGGAAGAGTGACGCCCACCGTTGAAACCTTCCTAAGGTCTACTATGATGTTTATCTGAGATCTAACGTGTTCATAAGTTAAGACAGACATGAAAGAAGGTAAAAAACAAATTTCGGCTTGATCTAAAACTTTTGTGGCCCTTAGAAATTTTTAAGGGTGGACGGCACTCTCTCCACTGTTTTCTGTTGTGGGGTACACTCGAGCTTTGGATCTGACTCGTTATTTGGCTCATACCCTAAATTTATATCACCAAATGGATGTACAGTGTGGATACAACACCTACATCATGGTGCGTCCCACGTAACATAACTTGGTGATGTCACTTCAGTAGCCATTCTCGCTAATCAATCTGTCAGTAGCTAATTCACGTCCTTCGCGAGAAATCCGGGAAATGGATTGGCTACTCCCCCTGACACCCAATGGCTAGTGGTCGGTGCTCTGTGGGGCCCACCATGATGTATGTGTTTCATCCATTCCATCCATCTATTTTTACAGATCATTTTACTATATGAGACCAAAAATGAGGTATATCCCAATCTCAATTGGACCATATTACAGGAAACAGTGTTGAATGAGCGTCTACCATCAAAAACATTTTGGGGGCCATAAAAGTTTTGGATCAAGCTGATTTTTGTTTTTTCCCTTCATTTGGGCCTATATGACCTAATCAACAGATTGGATGTCAAATAAACAGTACAGTGGGCCTTAGGAGGATTTTAATGGTGGATATCCAATCACTATTGTTTTCATGTGGTGTGGTCCACCTGAGATTTATATACCTCTCATTTTTGGGATCAAGCACTAAAATGATATTTAAAAATGGATGAACGGAATGGATGAAACACATACATCATGGTGGGGCCCACAGCACCAACCATCAGCCCCCTGCCGGTGTTAGGGGGAGTAGCTAATCCGTTTCTAGAAATCCGCGTCCGATCTGGACGGAAGCGGATTGGCTGGTGTGCCAAACACCTATGTAGGTGTATTGACGTCAGCAAGTTCCGTGGGTCACTTAATGAAGTATGTGTTATATCCAAACCGTCCATCCATTTTTCGTGCTCGTCTTAAGGCTTGAGCAGAAAAATAGGGCAGTTCTAAAGATCAAGTGTACCACGCTGCAAAAAGTAGGGGGGGATTGAACGTCTACCATTGAAATCCTTTTGGGGTCACGGAAGTTTCGGATCAATATGAAATTTGTTTTTCCTCTGCATCCAGATATTTTTGACCTTATGAACAGATTGGATGGAAAATAAACATTATGGTAGGCCCTACGAATTTTTTAACAGTGAAAATCATTATCCCGCTGCTATTTTTGGTGCAGTCTATTTGAGCTTTGGATATGATTCATTTTTTGGCTAATCTCTAAAATAATCTCGAAAAATGGATGGACGGTGTGGATATAATAAATACATCATTGTGGGCCATGTAACTTTGATCTCCTATGAACGGTTCGCACAACTCAGAGTTCGAGGAGCGTTGGCGCTTGTCTTCCCACGACACGTATCTACTCCCCCTACCACCTAGGGTCGGTGCTCTATGGGCCCCATCATGATGTATGTGTTTCATCTATTCCGTTCATCCATTTTTATTGATCATTTTAGGGCTTCACACAAAAAATGAGAGGGATATAAATCTCAGGTGGACCACACCACAAGAAAACAATAGTGATTGGATATTCACCGTTAAAATTCTCCTAAGGCCCACTGTACTGTTTGTTTGACATCCAATCTGTTGATTAGGTCATACAGGCCAGATGAATGGAAAAAACAAAGATCATCTTGATCGAAAACTTTTATGGCCCCAGAAGGTTTTTAATGGTCAACTTGAGTTATATTCAATTTCCATTGGTTTTTATGGTATGGCCCACTTGAGTTTTACATGTACCTCATTTTTGGGCTCATGCTCTAGAATGATCTGAAAAAGTTGATGGACGGTGTGGATCAAACACATAAATCATGGTGGGGCATAAAGAAGTTTCACATGTTAAAAGTTGATTTTGTATTGCGCAAACAATTTAAAGAGAAAAAATTTACCGTAGTAACTTGAAAAGGGGTAATTTTGGAAGCAAAAATTTTTGTTTAATGAAAAATTCATGGAGCGCATTCCGCATTCACCATTAAGCCAGACTCCTATCACGGAAAGAATTCAGTGAAAAACCACTTAGCGCTTTCCTTCTTCCGTGTTACCAAAGCATTAACAAACACCACTAAACACGGAACATTTTCCCAATTCCGCGTTAAGTGCAAAAAGTCAGCATTAACAAACAAGCCCTAAGTGTTTTAAATCTAATTAAAGGACATTCAGGGAATTTACGAAGGCATGCCGTATGCTCCACATATGCAGGAATTATTTGCAGATGACATACTTTTGATTCACATGACGGGGGAGGGCATAAACACAGAGCTAGATTTATGGACGGATGCTTTAGAATCTAAAGGAAATAAAATTAGTCAGACTAAGCAGAGTATATGCGGTGCAATTTTAATAACAACAGAGTGAAAACAATGAATTATTTAAGATTGTTCACCAAGAAATTTCCCAAAATGACCACTTTGATACCTTAGGTGAATAATTCATGAGAGTAGAGAGATTGAGAAGGACGTTGCACATTGAATTCAAGTTGGATGGAAGAAATGGATATGTGCCTCTGGAGTTTTATGTGATTGTCACCACTCAAACTGGAAGGGAAATTTTATACGATAGCTATAAGACCAGCCGTGCTTTATGGGACAAAATGTTGGGCAGTTAAGGAACAACGTGTTCATAGGATGAGTATAGCTAAAATAAGGATGCTAATGTGGATTAGTAGCAAGACGAAAAAGGATAGAATTAGGAATCAATACATTCAAGGGAACCTATGAGTAGCACCCATAGGTAATAAAATGAGGGAAAGTAGACCTTAGATAGTTTGGTCATGTGCAACAGAGACTGAGAACTACAACGATTAGGAGTAGGTGCAAGTTGAAGGCTATGAAAGGACAATGGGAAAACCCAAAAAAGATGTGGGTGGAGGTTCTAAGAAAAGATTTGATAACCTATGGTCTAACTGAAGTTATGGCCCTTGATAGAGTGGGGCACCAAATCAAGATTTGTATAGCCAACCTCAGTTAGTTGGGGTAAAGACTTACATGATGATGATGCCATATGCTCAACAAATTCACATCTTTGTCCACAAAAAGAGGACCAAACTCCTATCATAACACACCGGCATTTTAAAACTGGGTGAGTCATCGCCTCACATTTTGATGCAGACATCAATGGTGCACCCTTTAGAGTGTACCAAAGGAGGAGGCGTCATCGACAGAGTACCGGAGCGGAGAAGTTGATGTGGATGGACATTGGGTCCATCGGACCCATTTTCTGACGCACTACGAGTGCAGGAGCGGCATGACCGCACCCCAACTATAGATCCATGGGTCGGATTTCACACCCTACCACACGGGTGTTTTAGTTTTAAGCGTTTTTGTTTTCCTTATTGTCAGGGTCTTTATTGCACTTTATTTACTTTTCGTCTTTTTTTGTTATTTTTCTTGTTTTCAGGAGCTTTAGTGCACTTTTACTTTTTCCATAGCTTATATATATATTGTGAGAAACCCTATTTTCATTATTAATGAATGCGTAGAAATTCGTCTCTTTTCTTCCTCTTTATTCAAGATATTAGGGTTTCAGGATTGGTCCTTGGGTATTGAGGATTCCACCCCGATTTCAGGTTTCCTTCTTTCTAGATCTTTGAGGTGCAAGAAATTTTAAGAGTCATCCTCCTTTTCTTTTAACGACAAAAGGACCTGTACTTTCTTCATCTCGAACCCTTCATTCTTCACCCCTTTCGTTCCTCTCTGGATATCCCCTTTCTAGTTTGAACGGAAAAGAGGGATGGTTAGTCAGTAGAATCAGATCCAAACTTGACTGTGGATTGACTTATGCTAGATCTGGGATATCCTCATATCCCTAGGTCCTCCATTTTTATTGTTTACGCGATTTTATGCTAAGGGGCATGATCCTAACAGAATGACCTTATCTTTGTTTTGAAATTTACCAAATCCCTTTGACTAAAAACTGTTAGTTAATTGGTGTATTTATTTGAACATTCTTTAACCTAACCATACATGCATCTAGGATTAGGCCAAATTCTCGGTCAATTTAAGAATGGAGAATATCTCTAAAATCACAGCAATCAAGCAATTCTAACCATGAAAATGATGACTACCCAATGGATGTTTAGAAGTAAAATACAAGGGCTCCAAATTCGAGAGGCATGATCAGGTAGCAAATATTATGTTCTTAATGTAATTTTAGGTCATGATCAATCCAGAGTTGGGTCAGCTATTTGAATGGTTTGGCTTGCTATAGAACTATGCCATTCTTATGGTTGAAGTGTCACCAACATTTTCAAAATAGAGGTGAACTATGGCAGGATAGTTGATGAGGACATCACGTCATATACGCCCTTACGTAAGGAGGCGGGCCACGCTGATTTTCCTATGGCTAGGCAAGTACCCGTGATCGTGCTGAAGACCCCATGTGCATGTGCGAGCATCTGAAAGACCCCACACTGGGAAGATGCACATGGTTGCTTTATGGAGTGATCTAGACCGTTGGATCGGAGGGATCGACAATCGGGCCATTGGATCACATGGATCACATGATCGAACCATTGATCGTTGATCGTTCACATCAGTTTTAGACTTTATCATATTTTAGGATTTAATTTTTGTTTATTTTATATTTGGACACATTATGAGTGTTTTAGTTGATTTTATTTAGACTAGGGCTATTTTCGTTAAAATACACAAGAAGAGAATTTTGTAATTTTTGAAACCTCTTGGATCTATAAAAAGAGGGGGGCATGTGAGCTCTCTCCCATTGAATTTCATGATTTAAATTTTATTTTTTTTTAAAAAGGTTTTTGCTTTCTTCTCCCATCTTCATGGGATTTGGAAGGAATATTGGTACGATGCTAATCTTCATCAACAGAGGTGCGAGGTCTCCATCTATCCCCACACAATCTTCTCTTTTCTTCCCCATCCAGGTATTTTCTTCAGATTCTTAATTCTCTCATCACAAATCTCCGTCTTCTCTCAAACCCAACTTTCTCATACCCATCCACAATCCAAACCCTAACCAACCTAAATCCATCCTCCCACGCCACACGTGTGAATCCCACCTGCCCCTTTTGGTTTCCCACCATCTTTATATCAAAACTCATTTCTTCCATCCCCGAAACCCTAACCCCAAACCTAAAATTCCTAATTTTCCTATTTTCCTAAATTACCCAAACCCTAATTTTCACCTTAGGTTGTATTAAGTTTCCTATTTTGAAAGAGACTATACCCTATGCTAATTGAATGTCCTTACATCCATTAGATCCTAGTTTCTTTTTATTTAATGATCTTATGTTATGATGTTGGTAGCTTAGGCCAAGATTATGCATAATTTTCTTTTGATTTTCATGATATTTGTGGTGAATATAGCGATGTTTGTGTTTTTTTTGTTGAATATCTTAATTCGGCTATTTGATCTCACATGTTACTTAGTTCATGCATCTGTCCTGCATCAATAGCTCAACTAAAGGAATGTAATTCTTATAGCCACTTCTCCTCCCCTCTCCAGAATCTTCCAAACGGTTTCCTCTCCCTCCATGTGGGTTGCACATGCTATGTGCAACAGCATATTTAGGGCTACATTAGTTGCCCGGCAATCCGTAACAAAAAATACCGGAAAGAGATGGAACTTGTCTTCTGGTAAATAAATTAAGAGTTATGCAGCCTCCCTCCAATGAAGTATGGTGCAGCCACTTGATTGGGGCCGACATGCAGCTGAGACTCCTGTAGCTGACCCCAATTAACTGGGATAAGGCTTACATGATGATGTGGCTGAGACTAATGGTGTGGACGAGCAAAGTTAAGTAGCACTGAATACAAGATTACGCATCTAAAGGATGTTATATTAATAAACTAGGCAAAGTTAATCTCCTAATATAAGTGCATTACATAGTATATGCCGTATTGCCATACCAACCATGTATCAGGCATCATGTACCACCCCGCATGTGCCACATTTATATGTCATTATTCATACAAAATACATCTTTTTATAATCAGCAGGAATTTTGTTGGCTTCCAGAACAAGTAACATACATACTTCATTAATAACGAATACAGTATTGAATGTACAGATTTCTATCATTATAATTAATTAACGAATATTGAAGTGCTACTTATAAATGGGTGCCAAGCTTGTGTCTACCAGGTCAACCTTGAGCAAAAGTTGTACTTATGTGTATGCAAATATCATGGACTAACAATGGCTGAGTCGATGTGGTTCATCTGAGTCTACTTAGCTTGGTTGAGTACAATCCAGTTCGGCACCACAAGTCAGTATTGAGAACAGTGGGGGACTTGGCCTGACTCGGCCAAGTCAGGACTCAACTCAGGATTGAACGAGTTGGTCTGATTCACCGAGTCAAAAAAGCCTAGGCAAATATAGTGTCCTTGCTGTACGGTGTTGGTGACACATTTGAGTGGTATGATTTGGATGGTGAATAAGAGTATCACTTTCCTAATGAATAAAAAGAGTATCATGTACCAATACACTACAAACCTACAACAATATGTAAAAGAAGCCTATGAATTATCTAAAAATATTAGGTGGTATTTTGTAAACTCTGCCTGTTAGCAATTGCACTAGCCAGTCCCCAGCCTAGCAACAGGGAAATAGCGATGTCAGATGGACGGTTGTTGAGTGCTTACAATATACCCTGAAAGCGAAACCCCAAATGGGTGGGATAAGGCTATGATGATGTTAATACATTAAGATGACGGTGATGATAGGTAGCATCTGGGTGTACCACTGAATCATGGATCATTGGCCTTTCCAACCATATTAGTGCCATTAGGTGCATGGTGTGGGGCAGAACCTTAAGGAAGCACTATTTCATAAAGAAACGTGATCTGATATCATTTTACAAAAAAAAAAAAAAACAAAACAAAACATCAAGGCAGTAAGTCAAATGTTTCCTGCTTACTGATATGCAACACCAGGGAGCATAAGAACTACCGATGGAGAGAATGAGTGTTAGTCAATTAGGCATTCAGAGAGAGAAATTGTCTTTGGATACAATTCCACTCTGCGAAGATGGCATGGACCCGTTTAGAATGAAATACAAATGCAAGAAAATGATATGCCAGGATCGCCTAAAAATTTAACACAGCAACACCGAGAAAAGACGAAAACACAAGTCAAATGAAATCCCCAGGAAATGAAATGAAATGAAAAAATTTAAATTTTAAAAAATATATATATAATAATTATTATTATTATTATTATAAAAATTTAAACAAAAAAAAAAAACTCGTCGTCTCACACTGGCAAAATTCTTACCTCCATAGTCCTTGTTCTCAGCATCAACATAAGAATCTGGAAGCACAAAAAGAACACCTGGCAAGCCTGTGGACAATGTAGGTACAATTAGCACAGAAGTACACGGACCAATTGATGTTTCCATTGCAAAGACACTTGCTAAGGCTAGGCTACTTGAATCACCAACCCCCTATGCTTTTCGTACTGAATTAGCGATCTGGATTATAAGTAAGCTTGTGATCCAGATAGTTATATTTTCCCGACCCAAATTTTTTATTATATTCTCTTTAGTGTTGAGTTGTTATCAGTGTTAACCAGTAGCATGGTTGGGTGCCAAGTGTACTAAAACTCAAAAAACTAAGCACAGCAACACTTCCATGCTCAAATAAGTAAATTTTAAATAAATAATAGAAACTAAGAAAAATGAAAGGGGTTGTTTGGATGTGCGGATAACTCTCTTTAGTCAAGGATATCCTTGTCCAAAGAGCCTAGACCACGTTAACTTAAGACAAGCTTGTCCATGCATCCAAACAACCTCAAGATTAGGGGATTTTTCTTCAGATAGACAATCCAAGGAAAATTCAAAAAATAATAATAATAATAATTCGCACTGTTCTATTCAAATTTCAAAACATAATCAATTAACCAACCTAGAAAATCATGCAATAGTCATCACAAGTAATGGCAGCTCACATCAACAGTACAGTGGAAATCACTTGCTCAATGTCGCCATAGAGAACCAAACAAGAGAACATAAAAAGCAAGTAAACAAGACTTGTGATTTTTTGAGGGTGCCATGTACTAACAGAAATGAACTTAAACCTAGCATTTTGGAGTGAGTGCATGTGTATAATTTCTTTGACACCAAGAGAATGGAGACAAGTTGGCAGCAAAGAGTGAGAAATCTTTGGCTTGAAAAAAAATGAGGATGCAAAAAATTGCAGAGAATATGCCCATATGCCTTAGATCATCTACAGAACTTTCTCGTGTCATGACGATGAGTATCCAAGTGCCGCAAGTGACCCCAAAAAGAATAATAAGTGTCCAGGCAATATTGGTTGTAATGTAAATTTATCTTTAGGAAGTTTATACTTCAGTTTGTGCAATAGCATTCATGAGCAGTGGAATATTATGCATGCAGGATCTACAATAATAACACTCGTAATTTTTTAACATATCAATCAATACCCACAAACATATTGCATGGACTTAAGCATATGAACAGGAGCAGCCCACATGATTCTAAGCCTAGCATGCCATATAGTGAAGGAAGTAAATACTTTATATCCTTACATGTACCGCATCCAAATTGCCCGGCAATCAGGAAACAAAACCTACTCTCCTAGACATGCCCATGCAATGGAACTTTCGGAAAGCATGTGCAGACCATAGTTGTCATCTAGCGGGCCCACAGTGTATGCATTGTGCGTATAGCTTGCATGTAATCAGTGACGTCCCTTGGTCTTGTTCTTTAAACATCCATTTTTCCGCACACAAGTGGCCCACCAGATGCCTAGACCAGCCTATTTTTGGACCACATCACAAAAACGGCAAGGGACACCAGATGAACAGTCCAGATCTTGAGCACATGTGCTGCATCGAAGGGGGCATAGATTCCAAAAGAAGTAAGGGGGTCTGGCAGCTTGGATTTTGATTAGTTGTCAATGTGAAATCCAAATTCACCCCAAAATCTTTTGTTTAGCATCCCGAATTTGGTGGATTTCAAATCCACTTCAGATTGAAAGTCCTCAAAAGGGTCCCCTCTTATTCTTCTCTAAAAGGTGGGTTGCAAAAATACGAGGATTTTCATTCCTCTCCAACTGTTATAACTGCTCTCCCTCCCCTCCAACCTACAAGGTGGCCTTTTGAAAGTCCAGGTTGCCAAACGCAGTTTCTGGATTCCACTGGATTGAAAATCCCCACTTCCAAACACAACTGATAGAATGAAGAAAAAACATCAGGGATTGTCAATCATGAATTTGGATTCTAAAGGTGCCAAACAATCCCTAATCTTTTGAGCAGCATTCACATTTCGCCGCTGTGAATCTACAATGACATGTCACCAACTGACCTTCGAGCTTATTCGAAGTCTCCTCATCAATCTCGCATCCGAAACCGAAATACCTCTCGCATGAGACATTATAAATCTTCTTCTTTGCTTCCTCTTCACTGAAATTTAACAAAACAGAACAACTCATACATAATTTTTTTAAAAAAGATATGAGGAATAATGAAAATGCAAAAGCCAGGAAGCTTCAAGAACAACAAGCATCCGTAAACCCTAACCTTCCGACGACCTTGGCAAGGGTTTGGATGTAACAGTCGATCATCTGCTGCTTGGCGGCTCCCTCGCCTCCGGGCTTGTCCATGACGATGAGCCAATGCTCATAGTCACAGCCCGGGAAGAGCGGCGCCATCTCCGTCGGCGGGCGGTCGCTGAAGTTCGAGCCCGAATTGAGGGGCGAGTAAGCCGAGTCACCGCCGGATCGCTGGACTCGGCATCGGATGGGGTTGAAACGGTTGGAGCCGGGGGAGAAGACTCGGACCGCGTGCGAGAGTGGGGATGGGCGGGAGCGGGCCGGGCCCACCAAGGGAGAGCCCAGTCCCAGCGAAAAAGGGGTCGTGATGAAGCGCTTGGACAGGAAGAAGGGCAGAGGAGGGTGGCGTGAGGAAATAATGGCTCGGAGAACTGCTGCCATGGCGTTTGTGTTTGAGAGCTGGGACTTGGGAAGGGTTTTTTGGTTTTGGGGGTTTATCTCATCATTTTCTTTTGCTTGTGTTGCGAGAGGAATGTTTAGACATACAACGCTTCTCTTTTTTTCCTGCCAATTTACCGCTTGTGCGGAACATCCGGTCCGTTGAGAAGGTGGGACCCGCTGTAAAGATTGTTTGAGAAAAATAGGACCAATGTGTCCATTTTAGCTATCCCATAACAGTAGCATTGATTCACATCACTGTCTGTTCATTGATTTCTGTCGTTTGGCCTACATGATGAATAACCAGTTTTGGTGTTTCACGTGTGGTCGTTAAGGTGCCGCGGCATTTTTCACGGCTCAGATTTTTCGTTACCTTGCATGTTGGCGGGAAAGGAAGCCTTGAATGTAAAAGTCCACGTATGAGTGGAGGTGGGCGGGGGGCTACTCTAGTCGGTGGATCCGACTCATTGACTCGGTTATGTCCGACTTGACCCAAACCGAATGGTGTAGTCGGGTTCAGATCGAGTGGCCCTATCTCGATCTGAAATCCGACCCAGTTGAGTTCAAGTTGCTATGTAATTTGACCCGACTCTAACTGAAACTCAATCCGGTTGGATTCGACCTGATCTAAAACCCAACTTGATTCGGTTATCAGGTACTATATAAATAAAAATAAAATAATAATAATAATCTTTCTACCTACCCTAACCCTACCAGCAGTTGCCCGCTGCATCCAACCCGATCTTAGAACCTTATTCCAGCAAAGCCACCCGTTCGATAACCCTCTATCAGCAAGCTCATCCTCTTCCTCCGGCCAGCAGCCACCCATTCGAGGCTTCGAGCTCCTCCTCATCTCTCTATCTCCTCTACTCATACACGCAATAGCATCCGTCCCGGCTTGATTTTAGATATTATTTCTTTTTTAATTATTGTTTTAATAAGATAAATCATCAAATTAGATTAAAAAATCCAAAATTTTAAATATCTCTAACCTTATACGCTGCACCTAATCCCAAACTCTCTTCCTCCCTCATCCTCCTCCTCTTCCAAGCCCCACAACCACCCACCACCATCACCACCCTCCTCCTCCCCTCTCTCCCCTCTCTAATCCCTCCCACCCTCCTCTTCCAAGCCCGGCAGTCACCCATCACCACCCTCCTCATCTTCTCTCTCTTCTCTCCATTCCCTCCTTCCCTCATCTCTCGATCCGAATCGGTACCAACTCAAACCAACTCGGTACTTTTAGCTGAGTCGGATTCGGTCCAAATTAGTATAGGCCAGACTCATATTTGGATTTGTTCAATCATGCTAGACTCGGTACCGAGTCAAGTCGAGTTCGAGTCAGACCTATTTCAAAACCAGATCGAGTCGGGTCAGCCCTAACTCAGGTCGGACTCGACTTGTTGCCCAGCCCTACGTATGTGGTAGTTGGGTGGGGTCATTCCTCTTGCTATATATATTTCCTAGGCCGGTTGAGTTGTCGAGCTTTGCGAAAATGAGATGCGCGTTACGTGGTGTTGTCAACCCCACCCGTAGTGGTGGTGTGTTGATGTGTATAGGGCTGTGGGACCCTGGTGTGATGGGATGAGACACGGATTAGCTACCAACAAGTTGAGTAGCGAGACTCGCTACTAAAGTAACGTCACCAAGTTCTGTGGGGCCCATCATAATGGATGTGTTGTATCCACACTGTCCATACATTTGGAGAGATTATTTTAGGGCATGATCGAAAGAATGAGGCAAATCCAAGGCTGGAGTGGACCTCACCACATAAAATAGAGGGGAGAGTGATGCCCATCGTTGAAACCTTCTCGAGGTCCACCATGATGTTTATTTGAGATCCATGTTGTTCTTATATCAACGCAGACATGAAAGAAGGGAAAACACAAATATCAAGTTGATTGAAAACTCTTGTGGCCGTTAGAACTTTTTAATGGTGGGCATCACTCTCTCCATCGTTTTGTTTTATGTGGTGGGGTCCACTCAAACTTTGGATCTGACTCATTCTTTGGATCATGCCCTAATATAATATCTCCAAATGGATGAACGGTGTGAATACAAAGCATATATCATGGTGGGGTCTACAAAACTTGGTAACATCACTTGAGGAGCGAGTCTCCCTTCTCAACCTGTCAGTAGCTAATCCGCACCTGACGGGACACGGATTAAACCAATGACAGGTTTACCAGCAACACCGGCCGGAGTACCACACACTAGCTATATGGCTAATGTATTGACGTCAGCAAGTTCCATGGGTCTAATCATCAGGTATGTGCTATATGTAAACCGTCCAACCATTTTGTGAGCTCGTCTTAATGTTTGAGACGAAAAATAAGATATATCTGACCATCAAGTGGACCATACTGCAAAAGCATCTGGTGATTGAATGTCTATAATTGAAACTCTTTTAGGGGTCACAAAAAGTTTTGGATTAATATGAAATTTGCTTTCCTCTTCATCAAGGTCTTTTATGACCTTATGAACAGATTGGATGGAAAATAAACGTTATGGTGGGCTCTATGAATTTTTTTAACGGTAAAAATCATTATACCACTGCCATTTGTGGCGTGGTCCAGTTGATCTTAGGATATGATTCATTTTTGGTTAATGCTTTAAATGATCTCGAACAATGGACGAGCAGTATAGATATAATAAATACATCACTATGGGGGCTATGTAACTTTGATCTCATTTGAACTGTTCGTACAACTCGGAGATCGAGGAGCGTCAGTGTAAGACCCATATCCTAGCTCGTACCGTTCCGTATGCTTCCACGGTTCTCTCGGTCGAATTCCGGCAACCCTCGACCTGTATTCGATATTTGTGCGTGATCCTAAGCCGAGTCCTACACATCAGAGTCGACTCGAAACTTGTACCCCTACAACCGCATCGTCACTGCGGTTCCAACGCCGCGACTCGCACACCGATTTAATACCCAGGCCAGGATATGTGGGCCCGCGTTCATTTTGAAGAAACGCCACGCGTTGCGAATTTCAAGAGAATCTCTATAACATGTCCCATCAATCAAGTCAAGTATACACCATACCACAAGTACAAGCAACCCATCCCCTTCCACTTCCCAAAGTCAACTCCCTCTCTCTCCACCCATCCCTTTTTACACAATTTTTAACTAAGCCCATACCTTCCCTTACAACACCCATCCCACCATTCCTTATCATCCATTATCTCTCTCTCTCTCTCTCTCTCTCTCTCTCTCTCTCTCTCTCTCATTTCTATCTTAACTCTCCAACCCCAAGAGCAATACCCAACGTCTTAAGCTCTCTCTCCTAAATCCAAGTGTGGCCCACCTTCCCACTCTCCCATCTCCCATCTCAACCATTCATTCATCATCTACCTCCATCAAAATTGAAGGCAATGAGCATAGGAGTCCAAGGAGCTAAAGAAGGAGGCCGATAGGTGGGTGATCGACCGTTGATCTCGATTTCTAAGGGCCCACTAATTGTGGGACCCACTTGATGTATGCATTGTATTAGGGAGAGCCCAATAGTGGCGGGCTCCTCCCTTTCTCATTTTTCTCTCTCTCTCTTATGTATGTCGGTGTGTGTGTGTGTGTGTGTATGTGGCCCACCATGAAATATGTATTTTATTTATGCCAACCACCGAGTGGCCCACATGACAGTCCGTTTGGACGAGCCCAAACTTAGGAAAAACACAAATATCAGCTTGATCCAAAAGTGTGGCCCACCTGACGTGGGGCCACCATATTTCGTAGGGCCATCCAAACCGTCCATGTGGGGCCTACAAGTGGGGCGTACCCCTTTTTTTCTAGGCCGTCCAGCGTCCCTGGACGCTAGACGCTGCCAGTTACATGGTTTCACACGCCCACACATTCATATATACAAATTGTATACTATATATATAATATTGTATATTATAATATATTATATTAATAAATATTGTAGTGGGCCACTCCTACATGTGGACCCACCATGACCTCGTGCGTCAGATCAGCACTGTCCAGAGCATCCAGGGGTCATGTTATATTATAATATATTATATCATATGCTATTATATTATATTATATTGTATCATATAATATATATATATATATATATATTATGATTAGAATATTTAATGGGTGGGCCACTCCTACGTGGGACCCACCCTCTGTGAACTTCTGCGCGTGGGAATAAACCCATGTTGTTCATCTACTTGGTGGGACCCATCGTCGTTGGACGGCCAGGGGTCTCACGATGTGTTGAGGTCCACATGTGTGGACCACACGTGATGTATGGGTTTTATCCACACCGTCCGCATGCTGGGACGGTGGGCCCCTATGATCCATGCATTCTATATCCAAGCCATCCATCCGTCTGTCATGCCCCATGCACCCCACCTTGATGAGTTGTTCAACTCATGCCGTCCATCCAAATTGCGTGTGGACCCACCACGATTTTTGGGCAAGATCAGCACCGTCCAGAGCATCCAAGGTCTGGACGGCGGCTCTTTCCAAATAATGCATTATGTTATGTTATATTATTATATAATATATTATATTATATTCTAATATATTTACACCCAGATCCATAGCTCAACTGGCAAACTGAGTCGAGATACCTCGTTTCAACACTTGAGGTCTTGGTATCAATCCCTAGCGGGGGTGGCTAACATGGAGTGTGTACACACATGTGTGTATACTTACAAGCTAACCGAAAACAAATAAAAAATTCTAATATATTTTTTTATGATATATAATATTATATAATATATTATTGTATCTGGCTTTGGATGCCAGTCAGATCGGTTGGACCCACTGTTGGTGGGCGCATCCCATCCTGACCGTCCATCTACTCGTCGTGCTGGGTGGGGCCCCACCATGATGCATGGGCTATACCCTACCATTCATCCATCTGACGTGCCATGCACGGTCCCACCATGATGCGTGTGCTGTATCTCTACCGTCCACCCAATTTTGAGGAGCCACACGTGATGTATTGGTCTTATCCACACCGTCCATATGGTGGGATGGTGGGCCCCATTTTGATGCATGTATCCTATATTCACCCCTTGGGTTACAGGAATTTTGGACCAATATGACATTTGTTTTTCCTCATATCCAGGCCTTTGTGACCTTATGAACAGGCTGGATTATCATACTGAAAATCCTCCTTGTAGGAACCCAGGATCGGAATCTGGCGCATGCGCGCTGGGAGACGAGAATAGGGTACTACGGAGGTTGTCAGCACCGGATCCGGCGATCGGTAATTTTGTGAGCCCGATTTTCGAGTTTGGGGCGTGACGGCGAAAATCATCATCACCACTGTTAGGTGTGGTATGGTCCAAATGATCGTCCGTTATGATTCATTTGGGTAATGCTCTAAAATGATCTCTAAAATAGATGAATGGTGTAGTTGGTGCGACCCATTAATGCGGCCCACTCGTTGTATGTGAGGCCCATTGGTGTGGCCATTAATGTAGCCCACTTGATGTATATTGAGGCCCATGGGTTACGGCCCATTATGATGTATATTGAGGCCCATGGGTCGTAGCCCATTGTGATGTATTTGGGGCCCATGTTAATGTATATTAGGCCTGTATGAGCGGCCCATTAGGATATATTTCCGGGCTATGCGCTGAGGCCCATTGTGATATATTTTCAGCCCATTTGGTAAGACCCAATGAGGTGTATTTTCCAGTCCATAGTGACGTGTATTAGGCCCTTGCGTGAGGCTATGGGCCCACTATATGTTTAGCTCTATATAGGCCACTGTTTGGGAGCAATGTTGGTTAAATGGCCACATTGATGGGCAATGATAGTTTAACGTCCACATTGTGACCTTCCCTTAGGCCTTGTTAGGCCCATTCTCATCATTCTCTAGTAGGTTAACCCAAATGATTGGACCCCATTAATATTGCTTGATTCATCATCGATCGTCCATCCATAAACCCCGCTTTACGTGGAGGCCGATTCCGTTTGGTCGAGGCCGATTCCATTTGATGAGGTCAATTCTGTTTGGTCGAGGCCGATTCCATTTGATGAGGTCGATTCTGTTTGGTCGAGGCCGATTCTGATTATCGAGACCGATTCCATTTAGTTGAGACCGATTCCGTTTGGTCGAGGCCAATTTCGATTATCGAGGCCGATTCCGTTTGTCAAGGCCGATCCTGATTATCGAGATTGATTTCGTTTGATGAAGGTGATTCCGTTTGTCGAGGCCAATTCTGTTTGGTTGGAGGCCGATTCTGTTTGAAGAGGTCGATTCTGTTTGGTCGAGGTCGATTCCGTTTAGTCGAGGGCCAATTCCGTTTGTCAAGATCAATTCCAATTTTTTAGGTCGATTCCAATTGTCGAGGCCTAATGTAATGTATATAAGGCCCACGAGATGTAGCCCTTTGTGATGTGTATTAGGCCTGTGTTAGAGGGCCATGAGATGCGGCCCACTTGATGTATATGAGGCCCAATGTGACATATTTATGACCATCTATTGAGGCCCACCTTAATGTGATGTATAATGGACTTGTGTGAGAGGCCCATTGCGATGTGTTTGGGGCCCATGAGTTGTGGCCCATTGTGATGTATTCGGGGCCCATGGGACGTGGTCCATCCGATGTATATAAGCCCATGTGATGTGTATTAGGCCCATGTGACGTGGCCCATTGTGGTGCATTTGAGGGCCAGGCTATGGAGCCCATTGTGATGTATTTTAAGCCCATGTGAAAGGCCCATTGTGATGTGTATTAAGCTTTTAAGTGAGGTCCATGGTGTTGTATTTTTGGCCCTTGTGTGAGGCCATAGGTCCACTATATATTAGGCTCTATGTGGGCCATTACCTGGGGATAATGTTGGTTAAATGACCACGTTGTTAATGTCGATTGTTGATGCCGATTATTGATACTGATTATGAGTATGTGACAGCATAACATCATAATATATACTTGTACGCATCATCTGCATGTTTGTTATGAGGTGTGGTTGACCATTGCATATGTCATTGGGCATATTGTTATGAGACTTCCTGATAAGCGAAGATTGTCTCAGATGAGTGCATGGTATGCGCATGATTGATGCATGGCTGGATTGTATGACTCATGCATCTTGTATTGTGTATTATGATTACTGTACGCCCTAACAACATCAGGGTCGTAGCCTCCACAAGCAAATCGTGGATGGGCAGATGGGACACCGAAAATCTGTTATTAGCATCGGGCTACCATAAATGGTCTTGGGTGAAAATTTCTAAACCCTCTTAGTACTAAAGGACGTCCCAATGTCGAAACTGAGTGGATATATATGAGCGCATAGGGGTCATATACCAGTAGGTTGTGTCTCTCACTGTGTCGTGGTCGGTTGGGATGGGGTGTGGCCTTACCCGCCTAAGGGAGTATGCATATCTAGGTTGAGTCTGACCAGCTCATGAATGCGCCCGCTATCGACGAGCCGGGATGGTATTGGTAGCCAGATAGTGAGGTCTCTTTCACTTACCCAATTGTGTGCTTGATAGGGAGGTAAGCTGGTGTGGAGTATACTGGACATCGGTGATGATCCCAGAGATGTACAGTACTGATTTGTGGAGCAGGAGTTGCATATTCATTCATTCACTATCCACTCGGGCTGGTGGTGTGCAACTATTTATTACGTGTACCTTCGCAATGGCCAAGATTTCGATTGGGGCGCACGACTAACCTGAGATAAGGAGCTTACCACATTGAGTCTGACTATCAAAATCTAGGTATGGGACTGGTTTGAATAGAAGTCCCTTGTGATGGACCCCATAGCATGCGATACTACGTACTATCATCCCGACTTCACACTCCAGTATAGTCATTCCATTTGCACCGCATATTGCATTACATCCGCTACATATGCTATTTTGGGCTATTGTGGTCTAGATATGGCTGACGATATTCGTGAACCCATTAGGAATTGTATATTGCATTGCTTCCTCGGCATCTGATATTTGGTTCCTTATAACTCTGCATTTGCATAGCCGATCTACATTACATATCCTCATATTGTATGACTCATGGACTTACCAGTATTTCCGATATTGTATGATTATGGCATTGTATTGAATCCTTGACACTTACCTTGTGCACACACTTACACCACCCTCTAAGCTTTCTGTAAGCTTATGCACGATAGATGCGTGCAAGTGATGTTAGGTTGCAGCAACATGGAGCTTGAAGCATGTAGTTGACTTATGGAGCTTTGATTTTGACATATATATTTTTTCTTTCAACATTGTATTCAAATGTTTATATTAGTGGATATGTGATGATGTTTTTGCCTTTGTGATTTGGATAAACTTGTGGTTATGCTCATTACGAGTAAATATGCATTGGGAAAAATCCTCCTTATAGGATCCCAGGATTGGAACTGGTGTATGGACGCTGGGAGCCGAGAATGAGGTACTACAGAGGTTGTCGGCACCGAATTCGACGATCAGGAATTTTGTGAGCCCGGTTTCCGAGTTTGGGGTGTGACAGTCAGTGATCGTCTTGGCACGACACACGTACCTACACCGGCTACATAGTGGTGTCGGGTACACCCGCCAATCCGCTTTCGCTTCCAGAGTGATGTCACAAAGTTACAGATTGGCTAGTGGCTACTCCCTGCACCAGCCAATAGCTGGTGGTCGGTGCTCCATGGGCCCACCATGATGTATGTGTTTCATCCATGCCGCCCATTTATTTTTCTATATCATTTTATAACATGAGACTAAAAATGAAGTATATCCCAATCTCAAGTGTACCACATTATAGAAAACAGTGTTAAATAAACTTCAACCATTAAAAAAAAATTGTGCATAAAAGTTTTGGATCAAGCTAATCTTTGTCTTTTGCCTTCACCTGGGTCTGTATGACCTAATAACAGATTGGATGTGAAATAAACAACACATTAGGCTTTAGGAGGATTTTAATGGTGAATATCCAATCACTATTGTTTTCCTATGGTGTGGTCCACCTGAGATTTAATCCCTCTCATTTTTGGGATGAAGCCCTAAAATGATCTGTAAAAATAGATAAACAGAATGGATGAAACACATACATCATGGTGGGACCCACAAAGCACCGACCACTAGCCACCGATTGCTGGCAGAGGGAGTAGCCATGATGTATGTGTTGTATCTGCATGGTCCATCCGTTCGGAGAAATCAATTCAGGGCATGATCCAAGGATTAAGTCACATTCAAAACTCGAATGGACTCCACCAAAATACAGTAGGGAGAGTAACGCCCACCTTAGAAACCTTTCTAAGGGTCCACCATAATGTTTATTTGAAATTCAACTTATTCATAAGTTAACACATACATAAATAAAGGCAGAACACAAATACCTTGATTGAAAACACATGTAACCCCTGGAAGTTTTTAATGGCAGCCTTCAGCTTTGGATCTAACTGATTCTTTGGATCATGCCTTAAATTGATATCTCGAGATGAATGGACAGTGTGAATATAGAACATACATCATAATGGGTTTATAGAACTTAGTTATGTCACTTTAGTAGCCTCCAATGATGGGTGTGTTTCCATGCCGTCAATCTTCTTTTTTTTCCAACTCATTTTAAGTGTCGAACCTATAAATAACTAATCCTTAAAACCTTTTTAGTGATACATTAAGAAATAATAAGGTTAATAACACACATTAAAAACATTTTTTAAAAAGCATCACCGCCCTTTCCTTCGGTGGAGAGCTTGGGATCTCCTTATTTGTTGGCTCATGCTACTTTGACTCTTTCTTGCTAAGTTGCGTGTAAGCGCCGGATAGCATTCCAGAGTCCGTCGAGCGTAGCGAAGGCGCTTCCCAATTACGCGCGCACACACACGTACACATGCACGTGTAATAGTACGCGCGCATACACGCTCGCGCATATGCGCACATGCCCGCGCGCGTGTTATAGCACGCGTGCTACTCAGCCAAAAATGTCCAAAATTTTAATTTCTCTAAAAATAGTCATAACCCATGCAAAAAGCTATGAGCAATCTAGTAATTTGTATCCCATATGGAGCCACATTGTAGTATAGTCGTTGTCTGGAGTCCCACCTACCCGTTTAATCCAACAAGATGGTAAACCCCGTATGACTAGGTATTCTCCTTAGCTTTAGGAATTGCGCTAGCGAATCATAGCCGTTTCGTACAAACAGTCTTTCGTGTGTGATCGGAATTTGTTCAGGATTTCGACCTATCCTAATGTATGACTCGACTCGGATTGAACCCAGCTCGAATCGAACTTGGATCAAACCAGTTCGGTAACTTGGTTACTTCGATATTGATGTTGCTCGCCAAGTGTTTGATGAAATGTCTCAAAGAAGTGTGGCTAGTGGCAATGAAGGTATGTATATGAAACCAACACCCTTTTTTCTTGATTTTTATGTTGCTTAGAAGGTGTTTGATAAAATACCTGTAAAACCATTGTTGCCATCTCAAATAGAGTGAGATTTTGAAGGTGCAGTCCAGGTGTTGGTAAAAATGCCTCAATGGTGAACTCGGCTCAAACTCGACCCGCGCTGCTGATTGAACCGAGCTGAGCTGGCCAGTCAAGCTCAAGGACCGAGCCGAGCCAAGTTCGAGCTGAGGTCAGCTAGTGGCCGAGCCGAGTCGAGCTGCCTCAGCTCAACTCAGTTCGACTTGATGTACACCCCTCGTTTTGTCATTGGGAATTCATTCATTAGTTATTTTGGGAATCTTACCAAAAAAAAAAAACCTACCTAATAATATATAATTTACACTATAACACTTTTATAAATAGGTTTTCAAAAAGCTACCTCATCAATCCATATAATTATGATTTCATTACCTTATGTTGTATTTTTTTAATGGCTGATTGGGTGGGTGTGCGAGCAAATAGGTTGGCTTCTTAAGTGGGCCCCACAATAATGTTTGCGTAAAATCCAACCTGACCACCAAGTGTGCAGCCTCGCGTTAGACCAAGGGCTAAAAAATCACCCTCATTCATGATTCATGTGAATCACATGATTGGAAGCAATGTAGAGGGCAACAATCGCCCTCAAAATTGCTTCCCTTGTTATGGCCCACCTGAATCACGGATTGCCATGACTTTTAGGGTTTACAAATAAATTTTGGTTTGAAATCTAATGGTTAGAGTGGATTTTATATAATCATCACGGTGGGCGCTGCAAAAATTAAGTGTGGATCAATATCTCTTCTAACTATTTCTTTGGTGTGGTCCACTTGAATCACGAGTTAGCTAGATTTGTTGTTCTAGGACCAGACTGAGATTATGCACCAAATGGTCATAATGGATTTTGTATTCACATCATGGTGGACCCACCAAAAATCAAGTCTGGGCGTCCCTCTTTAACTGTATAGGGAGATTATTTAGAAAAATATAATTGTATGGGACGTTGCTGTTGATTTTGATGGGGCCCACCATGATGTTTATATAAGATCCACTCCGGCCACCACAGATAATCATCATGGTGGGCGCTGCAAAAATTAGTGTAGATCAATGTCTCTGCCGACTATTTCTTTGGTGTGGTCCACTTGAATCACAAGATAACTAGATTTGTCGTTCTAGGACTAAACAAAGATTATGCACCTAATGGTCACAGTGGATTTTGTATTCACATCATGGTGGACCCACCAAAAATCAAGTTCGGATGTCCCTCTTTACCCGTAAAGGGAGATTATTTGGAAAAGAAAAAAAGAATTGTATGGGACATTGCTATTGATTTTGATGGGGCCAACCATAATGTTTATATAAGATCCACTTCGGCCACTAGAGATTTATTTCCACATTAGGTTAAAATACAAAAAATCACGTTGGCATGTGATTTTGTTGGGCTACACCAAAGGAATTGGTTTGAAAGAGAGATGTTCGCCCTTGATTTTTACAAGGCTTACTGTGATAAATATAAAATCCACTCAAACTATTAGATTCCACCTAAAAAATTAGGAAATTTGGGCTTATTGACAAAAAATCATACCCTTTGTGATTCAAGTGGACAACATTAAAAAGAGGTAGTTTTGAGGCCAAGTGTTGCCCTGTACACTTTGTCCAATCAGGTGGTCCACCTAAATCGCATATAGAGCCGGTGTTTAAGCCCTTAGCCTCACATGGAGCGATGCACTATTGGTTGGAGTGGATTTTACATAAACATCACTGTGGGACCCACCTGAGCCACCGACCCATTTGCTTGCACGATGGCCATGACAGAATGTAATGCAATTATAATTATATCGATTAATGAGGTAGTAATTTGATTTTTCTTTAAATCTGTCTGAATATAATTTTTATATTAATTAGGTAGTCATTTTTGTAAAATTCATTTTTATGTTTCTCATTAATGTTAAAGTTACGAGCAGTTTAATAAAACATATTTTTGGCACTTATCACTTAAATTTAATATTTTTAGCGATTTTCACTAAACTGGATTGTTTAGCAAATCCAACTCATTAATTGCTTAAATTAATTATAACAAACAATATGGTTCTTTTTTTAGTTCTCATATCTTCACCTGATGCCGAAGGCTAATGCTGAAAGCAGTCGAAGAAGTGGTACATTAAAAATTACCTTCACTTATAACAAAAATATTCATAAATTTATTTCAAAATTACAATTCAACACTTAAAGTTTTTAGTACTTAATTTAAAATTTTGAGCTTATTTATCGGTTTATAAAACAACACCTAGTTTGTAAGGAACAATAAAATAATGAATTCCAGTTTAAATTATTTAGGTTTTTAATTCTTCAACTGAATGTTGGGGCAAGTTTGTTAAGAAATAGCTAGGGAACAAAATTTCTTTAGTTTTTTTTTTGCCAACTTCCATGGTAAAATAATCCAAATGAGTCATCATTACTATTTACAACATTTATTAAAACATGTATTATGACACATATTTATGCAGTTAAATATATGTGTAATATAAGATAAGTCAGGAGTTTGTAACAACTACAAATTTATGCTGTATTGTGGTGAAAACTCTAATATATAAGATAAGTACAGAGTTTGTAACAACTACAAATTTATGTTGTATTGCGGTGAAAACTCTAATCCAAACATCAACATCAATTTATTTTAGTATTGATTTGACATTGAGTAAAGCAAAATTGTCGTCACTACATTTTTACACTAATAAATCAAGCAATGTAATTTGTGACATTATTGTGGTCAAATGCAGTTAATCATCACACAAGTAATTTGTAATCGTTGTATATTTCTTCTGCTTTACCAATATAATTGTTAAAACAAACATGCTCTTAATTTTTAAAACCAACAAAAGGTTGTGAACAAAACATGTCTTTTGTAAAAATTGAAAATTTTATTAAGCCAATGTAAGATGCTTGTGTTGCCTATTCAATGATTAGATTGGCATATTTCTAGGACAGGACACTTGTACGTGTAATATTTAACTAGATTAGGTAGGGCTAATGAGACATGAGCGTAATCCTAGCTCAAAAATTGACTCAAGGCCTAGGCCTAGCTATAAAGTCCAAGCCTAGTTTTTATAGAGATAGTAATAATGCATATTTTCATTGCTAATTATCTAATAAATGTCCACCAATGTAATGCCCCAAACTTTTCAATACTCGAGTATTGAAAGTTCTCAAGCGTTACCTGAAAATTTACTTATATGTGCATGTGTACGATACCAATCAGACAATCCTAGCCCTACATCCTTGCCTTAACACAAACCTAACCATTAATGTTGACCCTCATTCATAAATCAAGCCATCTGACCGTTGATTTCTAGGCAGGACCATCCATTATATGATTCGACGTAAGTACCTTCCCACAAAGGGCATGATGAATAACTCCCTATTCGTAGTGATTTAGATATGCATTCCTTTATAAGAATTTCGTAGAAACGTGCCTATAACCATGTGGGGCCATTAGATTTTCCAAAACTCATAGATCAACAATAATTACGAAAATGTCATTGACCCAGACCTTTGAATTCTAGATTACACGGTTCCCACAATCTATTCCATGTGAAATTTTTTACCAAATCTAATTATCACAAATTAACCATACACGTCGAATTTCAACCCTTAGATTGTAGCAAATTAGCTACTTGACCTCTATATTCGTTCGTGCACTTATTAGATCAAGATTTTGATCCGTTCATATTATTCATCACCTATGAATATGCTTAAACCACCATCAGAACTACGACCTAAGAAAACTACACATGTGAATAAGATACTCTAATCTGACGATACACATGCTTTACCCCTAATCCTCCAGAAACCCGCTTTATGTCTATCCATTTACGAAACTGACCGTATATCCGCCTACATACGTAGTAAGAGTGCTAACCATCAAGTGTCCTTATTTTGAGCTAGTCATCTGACCCTCTATCATGTTCAGATCTGCCAAGCGGGCCGTAAGAACATTACGGTAAAATGATCATCATGAAGATCTTAAGTTATAGGTTCAAATTGCCCCGTAACTTGTCGATTAGAGGTGTACAAATATTATTTTGAAAATTTAAAGTATATTAGCCATTAAAAGAACATATTATTCATCCTCAAGAGATCATGGCCCAAATTGGGGTGTTAAAAGGAGTGTGTAAAATAACAAATAATGATGAAATTTTATCTCATTTGGACGGCGCAATCAAGAAATACGGATGACACAAGTTGCAATAAAGGAAAAGGGTGAAATCATGATTATCAGCTTGGATCTTATATACACAGCAACATAGTTTCACGGAGGTTTTAACAGTGGGTTTCACCCACATGCTTTTACAACGTATGGCTCACCTAAAGCCCAGATAGACTTCAAATTTGGACTCGTGCGTTAACATGACCGGACCCAACTAATGGATGGGATGGATTTTCATAATAACATTAGGGTGGGGCCCACCCGATTTTTCCCAAGCCGTTCGTGAAAGCTAAGAATTTAGGTGCACGTAATTGACTGACTTCTTGGTTCAACGTGAACACAATCCCATGTGGGATAAAGTGTGGCCAATCTAGGTCTTGAATGTGTTTCATATTTAGGCCCCTATGCAAACACGATGTGAGGAAGCTGATGAAAGGAATGGATTTTCCTAAACGTCATCACAAGTGGACACTAGCAACTACTACAAAAGAACTAAAATGGAAACTCCCTCCGCAGCACGTTTCCAGTGGGAAACTAGTTACGCCATCTAACAATCCGAATGGGATCCGAGCCATTCAATCTACGCTGGAGGAAAAACCGACTCCAACCAAGAACGTCGGAAGATCGGAAAGATTTCCACAGGGCCAAGATTTTCGGTCCGTAAAAACAGAGCATGACTGTTTGATCGAGCATCGAGTGATAGGACTAGGTATAGGCCAATTAGGAGATGATCAGGAATGACCATCTGATAACCCTCCATCAGGGGAACCTTTCCCTATGAGTGAATTTGATCAGACGTAGCAGCTAGGGCGTGGAACAAAACCAGGCGCAAACAGTAGTAAACCGCGCACCGTGCGTAAACAGGGTGTGGAGGAAGACTCCTTTCGCATGCACAAACAGTCTTACGCAGAGAAGTTTCTGGACTTCAGACAGTCTATAAAAGGGCGCTACTACCGCAAGAATTAGAGCAGAGAAACGTGGGAGAGAGAGAGAGAGAGAGAGAGAGAGAGAGAAAGAGAAAGAAGAGAGTGAGATTGGGAGGAAAGAGGATGGTGTGGCTCACCGAGTCAAACCAGATCATGCCAAGTTCCAATTCCTTGCTGGACACGTTCTGGAGCAGGAAAGACGAAAGAAAAAGGAAGAAAATAAGGAAAGAAAGAAGGGAAAAGAAGAAAGAACTGAGGGAGATGGCTATTGGGCATACACAATATCGCCACCGAGTCTAGGTGCGAGTCGGATTGAGCTCTGGTGATCTAGTCGGTCTAGGTATAAGACCTTCATACAGGTACCTTCAATAAGATCAAAATTAACAACCAATTTACCTTCAAATCTAGATTTGCATGGATGAAGGTTGTCTAGCCATCATGGATATCTGATCTCTTATCTAAGTTACTACCCTTGTAACCCAACCCTAAACTTAGATGTTAGGCCAAATTCCAAACTTCTGTTAACCATGGGAGCCATCTAATGTGGTGATCTAATTGTGCACATAGGTTTCAATCATGTTAGAATTCAATCCCACATCGTGTACATAGAGCTCCAACAACGCATACGGGTGATCTGATGATAAGAGGTGAGTGTTTTATACTTTAAGCTTACACTAATTTAAGTTACTTGCCTTTCATGCCTTTTATGATATGAATTATCTTGCCTTTTCATACTTCTGATGATGAGAGTTATCATGCCTTTTCGTACTTCTGATGATGAGAGTTATCATGCCTTTTTATACTTCTGATGATGAGAGTTATCATGCCTTTAATGATGTGACTTATCCTGCCTTTCATGTTTATATGTTTCCTAAGAATTATCCTATCAATTGATTTGGTTAATATCATTACATCTATTGGCCCTTTTGGGATTATAACATGATGTCAATTATAAGAAATTTCTTTGAATTTATGTGAGGCCATGGATATAAGCCTTGCCTTGCCTTATCAAATTTATTGAGTTGGCCCTGCCACTCGTCTCTTTATTTGAGCTGGCCCTTGTCACTCTTCTTGTTATTACGTTGGCCATTGCCACTTTTGTTGATTTGATCATTGTCACTCTTCTCTTTATTACTTTGGCGTCGTGTCATCTATCTTTACAGCTTGACATGTGTCTTGCTATTCCAGATCCTCCATAATTCAGTTTATATCCTTCATGATTCAGACTCAGTTATATGTTTTAAGATTTAATTTATCTCTGTAAGTGTAAATGATATGTAAGATATATCACAACTAGTGATTCAAATATTCTATCATGAACGTAATGCGCTCTGGGTAGAGACCCTCTTGGGGCAAGGAAGTCGTTGAGCCTTCAGGTAATGGTACACAAATCGATATGTGCAAGTCGCAACAGCATCACATCACCCCGGGATTGGATGTCGCAAATAATCGCTCCATGAACAAGTCATGTAACGTAAATCACCCAGCCCATATGTTGTGAGCTCCGAGGAGTTCTCGTAAATCACCCAGCATTTATTGAGTTGACCATCCTGGTGAATATTCGTATAGTGAGAGTGTGGGTCGAGTCGATATGTGCAAGTCGCAACAGCATCACATCACCCCGGGATTGGATGTCGTAAATAATCACTCCATGAACAAGTCATGTAACGTAAATCACCCAGCCCATATGTTGTGCGCTCCGAGGAGTTCTCGTAAATCACCCAGCATTTATTGAGTTGGCCATCCTGGTGAATATTCGTATAGTGAGAGTGTGGGTCGAGTCAGTTATCTATAAATCGTATTCCATATTGTGATGATCACTATGTATGATGAGCCCCACATACTTTGCTAGGCATGCATCTCATATAGGTTGTTTGCGCATGCTGATACCCTCGTGTTAGTGGAGCACAGGACGTATCAGAACCTTACTTTACCTATTGTGGATCTCTTAAATTATTGTTAATCTTAAAGATAACCTTCACTATGAGTAGGGCATTGACCCTCTCCCAATCGTACAAATGATGCAGGTGATGTACAGATTGAATACTTAGATGACTACTTCTCTATAGAAGATTTTCTTGAAAAACTAAGAAGACAGTTTAACTATTTAGTTTTTTACTTCTGTCGTGAACTATGATGTTGTAATAAACCTCCCATCGTGAGACCATTTAATTATTCTTTTACTCTGATAAAATATAATCAATAGAGTTGATTTTATTCACGTGAATGTTACCTTCATGAATGTATCTGGATGTAAACAAACGAAAAAAAATAGAGTGCGATTTCAGAGCATCCAGTCGTATGTTATTAACACCCAAATTTCTTGGCATGAGTACCTACTCCGGCCGTGAAAATTTGGGATGTTACAACCAATCCAATGATTATGTAATAAATTAAGTACAAATTTTCATTTATTGCACATTAAAATCAGGACTTCATTTATTATACGTCTAAACTAGGACTCATATTTTCGTGTATTTTAGTTTTAATTGATTATCCACCTTTAACGCCTCAGATTTTCAGGGGCTAAGTAAGAACTCGGTTCCCGAATTCCTGGATGCCACGTATGCTCTAATGGGTTTCAGATTTCAATGCATTTGGATTTATTTATAAGTAATGACGAGTTTAACAAACCATATGCATGGGAATGTCATAAAATATAAATACGGGCCGCTAAACGGGTAATATATCCAAAATACAGTACCAATAAAATCCAACTGGGAACTAGACCCACCCAGATAAATATCTCGTGATGACTAGGGCCCTGGCCCATGTCCCGCGACAATCCAACCATAAATTAGAAGAAACCACCGAAGTCTAGGAGTGCGTCCGCTCCTCGTCGTCGTCTGCACCGACATCGTACAGCGCATCCCGCTCCAAGGTACCTGCACCTATACCGGATTCTCGTTGGTGTTTTAGAACACTGTCCCATAGTGTGAGTGAGTAGCTAACTCAGTGGTACCATTAGCAATAAGCCACACAAATTATCATGCATAGAATATGTTTAATGAATAGCAAACAACATAAAAACCTAGATATTGTTGTTAATGCAAATGCATGGTTATAATATGATGCATGCTCCTCACCACCAACGCTCCCTCAAGCAACAAATCTCATGTTCGTAATGATCAACACTCCCTCAATTTGTGACCTCGACTGCATATTCGCCACAATAATAATACAATGTCGTGAAATATATTAGCCTGATTGGTTAATCAGGTTCATTCATCTAGCAGGTTGGGGAAAATGGAATACCCTTAAGGCCCGTTTGGCCACCTGTATTAAGTGGGAGTAGCTGGGATTGCATTCGTTGTCTTGCCATATCCACCGTACAGGGAGATGATTTTTCAACCCGGGATAATGAACTTTGGGTCTCCGGCCAATATCGTCTGTCAAAAGGAAGGATTTGGCAATCTCATCTTGAGTTTGCCGTAACCCGCTTCGACTTCACCACCGGGTAAACCGCTTCCACTTATGTGTGTTTAAGTGACATCTACATGAATGAAGCCATTTGGGTATGACGCTTGACTGTGGGCCCCTTGTGCTATATGTGATTACATCTATTCCATCCATACATTTTAGAAGATAAGTTTAGATTGTTAGCCTAAGACTGAAAATTTTCCAAAGCTCAAATCGACCACACCACCGGAAACAGTGTGAATTGAACATCTACCATTGATAATTTCTTGGGGACCACAGAAGTTTTGTATCAATCTGATATTTGTGTTTTCACGTAATCATGTCTTTGTGATATTATCAACAGGTTTGATGAAAAGAAAACATAACTGTAAGCCATGGAAAGGTTTCGACGGTGGAAATCATTATTCCCTATGGTATGGTCCACTTGAGATTTATATATACCTCATTTTTTTTGTCTCAACCACTAAAATGATCTAAAAAAAGGATGGACTGAGTGGATAAGACAATACACTGACGGTGGGCCCAACTGAGTGTACTCAATACGATAAGTGGGTATTGAGTAAGTCAGTATGATAATGCAAATAGCAATCCGATTTCATGTGAGTTCCTGTGAACGCCTTTCGTAGGATCTACGTGTGAAGGATAGCTAGTTGGGGCTCACAGTGATGTTTATGAGAAATCCACCACGTTCATCAGTTTTTAAATAATATGTTATGACATTGAACCATAAATTACGAAAATCCAATTCTCATATGGGCCACATGACTGATTATTGAATGTCTACCATTGAGACATACGTGGGGCCACACAAGATTTGAAACATGATAACTTATAACTTTTCACCAATATGTGTATAGAATTTACTTTGTGAATGGTATAAATGGTATAAAAAAAATACGGTGGACCTAGGAAGGTTTCAACAGTAGGAATTTACCTACACACGTTTATCTTAAGCATGGCGCACATGAGTTTTGGATTTAGATCATTTTTCGGCCCATCACCTAAAATGATATTGTAAACCTGTTGGGCATGGTTGATTTCCTATATTCATCACGGTGGGTCCCACTGAACTTCACGTCGCATGAAGTTCCTGCAAAAGTGGTTCGCGGGAAATCCGCATCCATATCCAAAGGAGATTCAGAATGATACCATTTGATGGCTGAAGATGGAACAAACTGTTTCTCCTTCTGATGGTTAGAGAGAAGTAGGTCTACCTTCGGGTTCCAGATGACCTATAGGACGCACGGCTTCAGACGATGTATAGCCATACCGTCAATGGGAGTTGAGGCTGACGATACAGCTCGCTTCTTCCATTGTAGTCAAGTAAGGAAGGAGCTAGAAGTATATAAAGGGGGCTTGGGCATGGAGGCAAATGTGCATATTGGGCCCACTACGTGGTAAGGTATGTGTTGTATGTGTTGAGGAGTAACTATCTCTTTCCTTCCTCTCACCATAGTATCTCTCCCACCAAACGGTAATGACGAGATGGTATCTGTAAACCACAGTGGGAGTTTAGATGTGTTTGAACTTCATTTGGGGAAGACTCAATCGAGCCACTGGATATACCAAGTTCCATTTTCAATGTCTTGCTAATGATCCTAATTGCGTGCAGGGTCATATGTATTCCACGGTGGCCAACCATCCATTTGATTATTCAACAAATGGATGGTATGGATGAACAAAATCCACTATATGTTTTGTAATACTCCATCTCTACTGATTCCCACCATGTACTAAAATATCTTTATTTATATTTTCAGTTTGGAAGAAACTTTCAAGATCTTTCTTGTTGTCATCAGAATTATAGGTATGTTGTGATCACCCCTAATCGGATTGCTTTTTTCCATATCACTTCATTCTATATGGATATATTTTATGATTCTATTATCATATAGAGTGTGTGTACATGAGTGTCTTATTAAAATATTGGAGATTAAATCTCATATATGGGTGTGTATATGGAGACGTAATGCCTGAGCACCACATGTAAGGAGGATAACCACTATCATTTTTAAATCGGTGATAAACTAGCAGAAGAGTTTGTGACTACAAGAATCATCCATGCTCAGGGTGTTACCTTATGCGGGCGACATTAAGAAAGTTATACTAAATGGATGGTTTCGATCATCGGTATGTATGGTTGTTGTGGACCATTTAAAAAAAATAATCAAAGACCTGTGTTTAGCTGGACAAGCCAATGGTCAGGATAATCTTTGCAGTTTGATTACTGGACCATACACTGTTGAGAATAGCAGGCAAAGAATGGATGGTTCTGATTATGTAAACATCATGTGAGTTCCACTATGTTTAGCTGGACACACGCTGCTGAGAACGCGGATTGCAAAGAAATTGCCAGTAGCACATCGCAGTCGAACGGTGCTTTGTGGGCCCCACCATGATGTATGTGTTTTATCCGTGCCGTCCATCCATCCTCAATCACTAATTTAGGCATGAGCACAAATATTAGGCAAATCCAAATTTCCAGTGGACCACACCACAGGAAAACAGTTGTGATTGAACACCTACCACTCCAAACTCCATCCAAGCCGTTCATTAGGTCACAGAGACCAAGATGAAGGGAAGACAAAAATAACAAGTTGATCCTCAAGTTTTGTTGTTCAATCACCACATTTTCGAGTGGTGTGTTCAACCTGAGATTTGAATCTACCTAATTTTTGGTCTCAAATGAGCTAGCAAAATGGGTGGACGGCATGGTAAAAAACATACATCATGTTGGGCCCACATAACACTGTCCAACGCAATGGGGAATATATGAACATACATCATGTTGCTTTCCTAATTTTTTTATCATTGCTTCTTTCTTGAAGCAATTACAGCAATTCAATTCAAAATATCATCCAAATGCAGTGGGGAATATATGAACAGTCCAGATTGACGATGGATGGTTTCACACCTTGCATTCCCTCTACATGTTGTTATGAAAATCCAACCTTTCATTTGGTGGCCCTAGTGGACGGTTAAGAACAAAAAAAAAAATAGTCTACATCAACAGAAGAAAATGCAGAAATGGGGTGCCTATTTGAGGGACCACTGTGATGTATGGTTTTATCCACATCGTCCATTCATTTTGTCATATCAGTTCAGGGTGCAAGACCAAAAATGAACCGGTTCCAAGGCTTAGGTGGACCACACAGTGGAGATTAATCACTTAATGTTGAAACCATTTCGGTGCCATAGAAGTTTTGGATCAAGCTGATATTTGTGATCATCACCACTGCCTTTTGTGGTGGAGTCCACTTGAGCCCTGGACCTGTCTATTTTTGGGGTTTTGTTGTGTGAAGTGGATGGACGGTGTGGATAAACCCATAAATCACGGTGGCCCCTCAAAGCGTCTATTCCTACCTACGGACGACCGGGTTAGTTTGCAATCCGCATCCGGCTGAAGATTCAATTGCTATGATCTCCCGAAAACTTTATGCCGATGGTCCGTTCATGTTGGGATCCCTCCGACCAACGGTTTGGATCATCATAGTGTGGGCTCCACTGGCAAGAAATGAGGTTCTAAATATTTAAGCCAGGGAGATTTCTGTAATTTCGCCTACCAGAGAGTACAGACGCAAATGCTACTCGCGAGAGTACATTATTAAATCCTAATCCCCACAGGTGCTAATTTGGCATGTTGGTACGCGATCAACACCGTTCATCGTCCAGATGCCAGTGTAAACGTCCTATGGCCCGATTATCTTCTCATGAACTGGGCCTCACGTTGACCAATTCTTTCTAATAATCCATCTTTCTCATTCACCTAAGAACCACACGATAATCAGTCCAGCTTATCTTCTGGACGATACACATAAACCTCTGCCATCCACTTGATCCCGTGCATCAATTTTGCATGCATGTTCCTCACATTGTCACTTGTAGATTTAGAGATAGGGTTTGAAATTCTACTCTCGCGAGTAGCCACCGCCTTTCCTACTTACAAAGAAACTAGGGTTTGAAAGGACTTCATAAACATCCCTCTCTCACATTTCAAGCTCTCTTTTCATCAAAACCCTAACCCTAGCATAGAAGCGTGAAATCTGGAAGAGTTAATTGTGCCATTTGCCATGTGAGACTCACGTGCGGAGATAGTGTTATGAATGTTCTTGCATGATAGATTGTAATCGTATAATCTTTTTCCACCATCTCACCACTTGAATGATGGTCTTACACACATGAACATGATAAATAAGTTATGAAATTTAATGGTGTAATCCTTTACACGTACATTGAAGGCCAACTGTCAATAAATTTGGGTAGACCATTATCCTTGAGGCGTAGGTGATAAACAAGTAATGGATGACTTGGATGAAGAAGAAGTGGCTGCATCCATATTTATTCTTGTCGCAGGAACATGTGTCTCTGCAATTGGTGAATACTCTCGTACGTACATGTTTAGACAACCATCTAGAAAAGGCGACGAAGAACGGTCTAGATTCATCAGTTTCATTGTGCGTACTAATGACACGGACTGTCTAACTCAACTTAGGATGACTCGAATGGGTTTTTTCTGCCTTGCTCAATAGTTACAAGATAAGACACATTTATGTAATAGTAGGAATGTATGCCTTGAGGAGCAACTAGTATTCTTCCTGCACACTATTGGACATAGTGTATGTAATCGGGTGTTAGGACACCGATTCATACGTTCTAGTGAAACGGTGAGTCGTCACTTCCATTGTGTACTTGATGAAATCCTCTCCCTCTACCCCGATTATGTTAACCAGGCTGGACCAGAGACACCTCATGAGATAGCTTCGAATCCCAATTGGGCAACATACTTTTAGGTAACACTTGTACTTTTGAATTTTCGAAACAATAATGCCTACTTAAACTTCAACACCTTAATAATGACAATGTTAATCTCTATTTAGGATTGCATCGGTGTAATCGATGGAACCCACATTCTTGCCCATGTACCAGCCCCTGACAGTGTGAGCTTCCGAAACAGGAATGGGTTTCTATCCAAAATGTACTCACGGCTTGCTCATTTAAGATGCAAATTTTATATGTTCTAACTGGTTGGGAAGGTTCGGCTTCATATGCTAGGGTTCTTCATAATGCCCTCACCCGTATAGATGATCTGTTAATGGTCCCACGTGGTAACATTCACCAATGAAAACAAATAACTATCTATGTGTAAATTTTACTTCTAAGCCCGTACCTAAGCATGTTCATCCAATGATAATTGTAGGAAAATATTATGTTGTTAACGCTGGATATGCACATTTGTTAGGTTTTATGGCTCCTTACCATGGTGTTCATTATCATCTACGAGAGTATCGGATTGGAAGAGCTCCCGCGAATAAGGAGTTATCTAACTATCGTCACGCACAACTCCAGAATGCTATTGAACGCTGTTTTGGTGTTGTAAAAGCACGTTTTCCTATATTGAAGACGATTGTTCTGTATTCCTACAAAACGCAAATTAAAATTGTAGTGGCGTGCTTTGTGTTACATAATTTCATACGCTTGGAGGACGAGTCTACTGAAAGCCTTCCTACTGTTGGGATATCTGAAGGAGATTTAGAAACTAACTCGACGCCGAATGCGGTTTCTACAATTGATGAGAAACAATGGTTGATTCAAGTAACCCAGCGCCAGAAAGATGCATGGATTACCATGGTTGATAAAATTGCCGATCGGATGTGGGCAGACTCCCAAACCACCGGTAGGAATTTATAAGACCTTTTCAATATATTATTAATAATATAAAGCATGATAAGAATATGTAGTATAGCTTTAGAATCTCCTTTGTTAGTATATGAAGAACTTTTTGGGGTTTTTCCGAATTGTTTAACATTTGTATACACATTTCTACAGCGTAATGTTCTAATTGCTAACTATCTTGCCATAGTTAGTAGTGACAATATTAACTATATCTTATTTTCATAGGTGAGATGGCTGAGTCGTGGAGATCTCCTCAGAAGACACCTTCACCGTCCTCTGCTAGAGATTCACCTGGACCAACTCGTTCCTCACCGTTGAATAGGACTCAAAAGTCCTTAGCTGAGCCTTTAAGTAGAGCAGTGAAAGTGAAATAGACACCTGAAATGGACAAAGTGTTATTCTCTACTTGAGCAAATAGCACTTGGTCGTAAGTCTAATAATAGGTTCAAAAAGTCGGCGTATGAAGTGGTAGCAACTGAAATTACAAAACAAACAAATGTAAGTGTCACATGGACGAACGTCTCAAATCGGATGAGGTATCACAAGCGTGAATACAATGATGTGAAAGAAATACTTTCTGCAAGCGGGTTTGGATGAGACTGCGAGAAGATGGTTGTAACGGCTCCAGATGATGTTTGGGAATGATGGTTAAAGGTACCATCTCAGTCACCATACATTGCATTGTTTGAATTCTACATATTATGATATTATATAGTAGTCATTTGTTTGTTAATCCTTAATCCATTGTTTTTCGTAGTCTCATCCACGTGCAGATCGACTGTGGAGCAAGAGGATAAATCACTTAGACGATTTAGCTATTATCGTCGAGGATAATTAAGTAACTGGAAGATATGTGAAAGGAAGTAGGAATTTGGGTGCCTCGTTATCTCGAATACAACGGGATTTAAACGAGGCTTGGTCGGATACTGATGACATGATGAATGATAATGTCGATCTATCTTCAGATAATTTAGGTGATTCCGGACCGGATTTAGCTATTCAACTGATAGTCACCGTTTTACTACTAACCTATCATTTCACAATAGTCCAACCCCACCTTTATCTTCGGAGACTACTTGTAACGGTAGCTCTTCTAATAAAAGGACGCGACCCGTTCGTCCCTGTGAGGTACTCGGTGCATCTATAGATAATATTGCCAATGCAATGCGTGAATTTGGCATTCGCATGGGTGACAGTAAGGAAGCCAATTAAATTGCTAGAGTGTTAAGTGCCTTAGAAGAGGTAGAAGGACTGACACAAACCAACCTATTAAATGTCGGTGAATTACTCTTCAAGGATGAGCGGTTTGCTGCCATGTTTGTTAACCTACGAGGAAAAGATCGCTATGATTGGCTGAAAAAAGTTACCCAGAATGTATGGGGCCCATCTGATGGAAATATTTCACCACTCGTCTTGGGATTGAGACGCTACATTTTCTCTATGTTGGTCAAGACTATTTGCATTTTCAAGTTTAGTATTTGTGTGTTTGAGTAATGGACTTATTTAGGATTTGCTTAAATGGTACGTTGGATAGTTGGATGTGGTATTAGCATAGGTGGACATGTAATATTTTAAATTATCGTTGTGGTGGATATGATGTTTAGACCTTTTGGACTCGTATGATTTACTATATCATTTTACTGTTTTTTTAACTATCTGCTCGGTTAAGCAAATTGAATGCCCATTGGTATGATATATGCCTATATCCTTATATTAGCAATATTGTATGTTTTAATTGTTAATGCAGATGTCGAAGGAAAAGTATTATGTTGTATATGTTGGTCGTTGGCCTGGCATATATACTTCATGGGAGGAAGCACGCTTGCAGGTTGAAGGATTTCGCATCAATAATCATTGCTCATTCACATGTTTTGAGGATGCGACGTAGGAATGAGAGAATTTTTTAAGGTCCCGTACAACAATTAGATCAGGCCAGAGATGAACGATGGAGACGTCTGCCCTTGCCGACATAGATTCCTACGTAAATATTCGAACTCCAAACTCGGACATCTCAACCTAACCTCAACATCGGAAGTCAACAACGGTTACGCAAGGTACATTAATGAAAGACTTGAATATGACATTCGAGACGCCAACAATGGTTTCGGAGGGTACATCCACAGATGACTTAAATCCGCCCGTTGGGACGACTTTTGTTTTTTTTCGTTTCGATAATAGTTCTTATTTTTGCATTGTATGTTGTGATCAAACTGTAGGAACTTCACTTACGCTATCTGCATGGTCTTAAATGTTATGTATTGCAACTTTTAAATTGGACGACAGTACTCTCTGTTAGGTCATTTTAATTTTCATACATGGAATTGCAATTAGGGTTTTCTCACCATTGTAAATAGAAACCAAGACGCTTCATCGAAACATGCCCCATTGTCATTCCTTTAATGTTGAATTAAACTATTACAATTAAGCTCAATTGCGCATCTAAACATGCCACTAAGTTACTTGGAATTGGGCCTATTTAATAATTGTCAATATAAAAATGACTTGAAACTCCACTCAACGAGCAATAGAAGCACACGAAAAAGGCATGCAGCCACCGAGTTAACATTTTTCATCATATCCAGTCCAGATTCCAGGTATAACAATTAAAAGGTAAGGGCCAACAACAAGAATAGTTATCACCTATAATCAGTTGGTTTACCATTCAACCTGTCCAACGTGCTAATATGTCATGCATGTGAGACACCAGAGCCATGCAAAAGGTAGGCCCCACCAAGAAGATCACGTGGTGCAAAAATCACCCTTGCGAACCACCTCTTAGGTAGGCCACATTGTGGAAAAATAATGAAATTTTTAAGTCAAAGTTGTTGACAGGGTGATTCAACATGCTAGTGTGGCCTGTTTAATAATTGACCGGCCTGATTTTTGCAATCTTATCTTTCCCAAACATGATTTTGCTTCAATCCTGTGGGATAAAAGTTACTCCCATATCTTCCAAACATGCCATTAAAAAGCATGGGATACACCCAATCCAGAGACAATACCTTACACATGCATTTAATGCTACTTTTTCAATTCCATTTAGTTTAATCTCACCTATTGCAGGTGACCAAACGAGCTCTTAGTGGAGTTATTGCCCTAACCTGATCGCGCGGCTCAGGAGCCGTGGTCATGCGACTCTCGCGACTCTTAGCCCTATATGGGGTCATCAATCCCGAAAAGAAGTATAATCACCAACGTAAACAATTAGGTCTTAAATGTCCTACTCACGGTCACTATGAGGAGGTCGTCACCCCAGCATAGGCTGACAGCACAACCAGTGTCCTGTACCACTATCTCCGACTCACGAGTCTAGGTGCTCACTGGTCACTACGGGGAGGCTCGTAACCCCAGCATAGGCCGACATTATGGGCATAGTGTCTCATACCACCATCCCCGGCTCATGAGTCTTGTGGACCATAAATTACAAATAATAGTGGCTGCAAAGGTCTTATGGTACTTCGAGTTCATACAGGCGTGATCGAACATAATTAACGTACAAGGATTGCCTACCTAAGAGTCAATATGCCCCCACAAGTTGAACTATAAACTGAACGGTTTGAGACAATTTATAGCTTAACTAGTTGGTCCAGATTTATCCGTGGGCTGATCCAACGATGGGATTCCTAAATAATTTCTGGTTATCAGCCAATCCACGAGAGGACAAGTTCACAGATGGATAACATAAATTCAACAAATTTAGGAATATTTTCACAAATGGCAACAAAATCCAGCATTCTAAGTAAATGGATAACAATATACCAATCTTAACCAAACTACGAGTATCATGCTCAACATATTCCAACAATTGTAACGAGATGGATAACAACATGCAAAGCTTCACTCAAATTTACAGATTATGCATATCATAAGTTAGCCTATACATCACATGGGCAGTTATATAACAATACACCGAAGTTTATCTTCCATAGATCAACATGAAGCACTCAATTCAGCCGTACATCAAATATTAAGGCAAGTAACTCAACCAATCAACCAATTTGCAACATTTCTTACCTTGATAGGTCTCTGGCCCATCTAATTCAAGGAATAGGTGCCCCATGGCCTAATGAAGGGCTGTGTAAAGTTTGATGACAAATGGATGCGGGGTTTTACCGAAATAGCCCGGTTTGCAATCAACGGTCATCGATCCTCGATCAACGGTCAGATTTTGTAGACAAGTGCAGAGAAATATCTTCAACCTATGGTGTAAATTTGAGTAGAGTCTAATGACTGAAATGTCCTAATTTATTACCCTAAGTGGCGGGGCCATTTGTTTTAAAATTCAGATTTTTGGCTAATACTTGGGAGAGTTGCATTTTACAAGTGCTAACTGGACGGTGCAAATCGTCTGTTTCAAGGCATCTTTTGGGTCCATTTCCCGCTATGGATTACAAGCCCAGTGAGATGGATATTACTCTATAATTTCGAAACTAGCGGCCCACTAACGAGCGATCTAGAGTTTGTTCGAGTAATCAGGGTACTTCTGAAATAAATTGGGTTGAGAGATTTCATGGGCGCAGTTGTTGAGGTATGGATTAACTAAATTCACAGTATGACCTATTCAAAATTAGCAAAAATGGTGATTCGGTCATGATCACCTTAAACCGTTGGTTTTAGGCTAAAAGAGTAACTGGGTTAATTTGGTTTATTAATTAAGGTTCGACCCTTATCTGACTTAGCTTCAGGTAGATCTTTAAATTTAGTTACGATTGTCTTGATTAATCAATGGTAGATTGGTTAGATTTAGGCCATATGTGAACAAATCATGGGGATAAACTTGATGTTTTAGTGATCGGTTGGGTTCATTGGTTTTCTATAGTTGATCAATCTTATTTGTACGGTTCGTTATCGGTACCGGCCGCGTATAAGCTTTCCTTGAGCATCAATGGTCCGTAAGTGATGGCGTGGCTAGTTATTACAAAAAAATAAATAAAATTTAAGGATTTTTTGGCAAATTCGAAGTAGCGAAAATCCGGGGTGTTACACCACCAGTTGTGGAATTTGTAAATAATCCTTGTAAGTTGGCAGGGTGTGAGGCATGACACATTAATGGTTAAATTTTATTTAGAAATTGCATGCTCTCTTAATAAATATTTCAAACTAAATAATCCAAAGAAGATGCACTAGTTTAGATATGTTGTGAACCAAAAATTAATATTGACAAAGACTTCTCGAGTGATTAGAAATAAAAATATTCATAATTTTATTTTAAAAACAAGTGTCGATTATTTAAAGGTTATAATTGCTCAACCAAACTGATTTTTATTAATGATGGTAGGTTTTACAATTTAGTTAATTTATTTTGGTTTAATGCATGCAACAACATGTATTGTTCACGAGGGCTATTGTTGACTAATGAAAAAATGTTAAGTGCCTCTTGCACTTTAGTTAGGCACTACTATAGCAAGTCATATACCAGTTGTGTATTTTACCTTAACTCGCAAAAAATACAACCTGTGCACTTTACTTAAGATAGCACGACACTTTACCTGAAGTTGCGAAGGTACTACTTGAACACATTTTTGAATGGTAGCGCAGGGGCAACTCTTGAGGGATATGACATTTCACAACTTTATTTTTTTTTATGAGACCGCAATATTGTAACACGTGTTTAAAATCACCAATTTAGTGAGAAATGTTTGTCTAATGAATTATTTGACAACAAAAGTTATAACTTTTTTTTAAGGACTTCATGATTCCCACAAGTTATAAATGCCCATTTTCGAATGGTAGCACAGGAGCAACTCTTGAGGGATATGACATTTCACAACTTTATTTTTTTTATAAGACCGCAATCTTGTAACACGTGTTTAAAATCACCATTTTAGTGAGAAATGTTTGTCTAATGAATTATTTGACAATGAAAGTTATAACTCCCCCCCCCCCCCCCCCAAAAGTCTTCATTTCCAATGCTCATACAATTTATAGTATTCTATATTTACTTTGAATATAGTTTAAGAACATCTCTTCATTCTCCTCAGTAAACGTAAGTAAGGCAATGCAAACATGTATGAGTTTAAAGATTTACCCTTCTAACAATAGAGCATTGTGCTCACTGTTTCAACATATCAAAAATGCTTCACATGTCATCATTAAGGCACTATTTGAGAGTGCCATTGGTTGTCAATATACGTGAGTATTGAGTCTATCAGTCAAGTGAGCCCCAAGTTGAAGATATCAAGTTCAAGACTCATCAGGATGAAGGTATATGATCGTGCTTAAAAGGTAAACTAAGCCTCATCTACCCAAAAACAAACCTTGACAGGTGTATACCCCTAAAAGAACGTAACTTACCTTTACTATTTCTAAAAACTTCTGGTAAGATTGGGTTACTAGTACTTTGAGTACTGGAGGAAGTATGAAGGTAAATCAAAGGTCCCGACGATTGCAAATATTTATTTAAGTTTCAATGGCATCGAACCACATCGATTGAATCGACCTCGGGCTCATTTCCTCCAAAAATCAAAATTACTCTAAGTGTTCCTCGATGTAATCAAGCCTTCTTCGATAACATGGAGAGTAAGTTATTGATGGCATCGAAGACCAATCGATGGCATAAAAAATGAGGACCAGTTTGTCCAGTAAGCCTTTTAGAAAAAACCAATATATTCGATCACATCGAAGACCACTCAATTACATCGAAATTCAAATTTTGATTGCATCAAAGGTCTAATCGATTACATTGAACAAAGGACAAAACTGTCCAGCAACCAATGTGTATTTCTTCAAAGAAATCTGACGACATCGAAACATCCATCGATGACATCGAAAGGTGCTCAATAAGATCAGACAGAATTTATCCTACACTCAATTAAGTATTCTGTGTATGAAGTCAATGCAATAAGAAAAAGTTTGATGACATCAAAATTCAAATTTCGATGGCATCGAAGATCCTTCGATGATATCAATAATGTCAGATTTCTGCCTCTTTTTTTACCGTTATGATTCAACTTTATAAATACACATGATTTGCTTCTTGGCAAAATCAGTTATAATTTAAGAGAGTTTGAGAGAGTTGTTGTAAGAGTTGATACCCTCATCCTCATTCCCTCTTTTCCATTAGAGTTCATCATTCAATCCTTTGCACAAGCACTTACTCCTATCTTCATTGCTTGGATTGAATCATGAACTCTAGCATTCATTAAGATTTCAGTAGCACTCTTTAATGGTAAATCATTGTGCTGAAACTCTTAAATGCTTAGCTCATGGAAATCTTCTCTAAGTATTTAATTCATATCATTTAATAAATAATATCGGTAAAATCCTAAACCTCACAACCTCGGAGCATTGCTTGGTTTATAATCAACGATTGTGGTTCAAGGGAGTTGAAGACTTTTCATCAATAAAGAAGATCAACTTCAGATTGTGTGAGAAAGTGGCTCACTCACTTACTCGTAAGTATATAAAGTCCATTGAATCTGAAGCCCTTTCCTTGTATATGATTGAGATTCAGAGTTTTAGTTGGCAAACTCGTCACGACCTTTCATACGCCTCTGACGGGAGAATACATTGTCCTTTTGTAGGACGTATTATCTTTGTGTAGGACGTATTGCCTTGTGCGGGTATAAGTTGCCTTGTGTGGGCTCCTAGTTGTGTCCTTGTGTAAGACTTATCACCTTGTGTAGGCATCTAAGATTACCTTGTGTAGGCTCATTGGTTAATCTTGTGTAGGTTGTAAAGGTTCATAGTTAACCTGATTTAAAACCATTGGATAATGGAATTCGGTATACTCTAAGAGGGAGTGTCTCAGCCGAGAGTGAAGTACACGAGTAGCCGAACCATTATATATGATTATGTTTGGGATTGCTCTTATAATTATGCTTATGTCTATCAAATGATTATTATAATGCATGGTTAAGTAAATGTCTAAGCATTGATGGGAATCAGATCCCAAGCACTCTCACATACACTATCTTCATAGGCTAATTGCTTTACATATAAATCTTGTGTGGCTTATATGTTTGGACCCTCTATTGGCTTGTAAGTCATATAGTTACTTTGCCTTACCTATTTTGCTTGAAGTTAGGCATTGTTTGTTGTTATAAGAAAATATTTTTTTGAAAAGTCATATTCACCCCCTCAGGACACTTTGACAAATTTCATACTTCTACAATAGCGGTTCTACCGCAATTTCACTATCAACAACCTTACAGCCATTAATAGTGTTGTTACGTACTATTCCCATATCATTTATGGTATACTCACTCAATCACCTAAGTTGTCAAAAAGGTAGGTTCATGGCACCTCCTAAACCTACCAGTATCAATCACATGCTGCACCATCAAATGTCAAGGTAGTGATGGTTTGTACCAAGCTTTAGACCATGTCGCACCCATTGTACCAAGATCACGTGACCTTGGTCTAACTAGTTCATGCGCTCCTAATTAAGCCATGCTCTTTCATGGATGAATTGTTCTCCCTTTCTCATATGATGTACTATAATATACTATTTTCAATGACAATGCTCATAACAATGTTGACACCCTTGGTTTCAACCACAACATTGTAATGAAAAACAATGTGTCGAGGTATATACCTACCTATTATTATATGATGTACAATTATAAGGTTATTCAAAATTATATGCGCCTTTTTTAATAAGTTCATAGTACTCTCAAGTTATTCAAGATGCTAATAATGTTGAATGTTAACAAAAAAATTTAAAGCATCACAATACTCCAACTTAATCAATTATGTGAATGTTATAAAAATGCACGTCATATGTTGAATTTTTTTGTATCATTTGCACGTGCCATTATATAATATGTAATAGATATGTGATAATTTAGTTTATTAATCTCTATCTTTTTAGTCAGGTATTGTATTTTATCAAATTATAGCCTAAAATATATTATTTCTATAATCAATAAAAATCTTTTACCAAGCATTCGTGGTTACAAATATTATCTTAATAACATAATAATAATAATAAACCAGGACCGTAATAAATTAAATACATTTTTTAAATATATGTGCATTTTGTGTCACATTTAAACATAATATTAATAACTTTCTACTTCCATAGTGCGTGCGAATAATCCATCGCACCCTATTAGGGTATCCAACTTTTTAAAATTGATGTAACCAATGATTTTATTTTATTTTATTTTATAGAGAATATGGAAATGAATTGGAGAATTTTGACTGATAACTTTTTCCTGTATATTTTACTTACTAAAATAATGCTATATGTATATCAGAAAAAGTGCCTTAATCAATAAACCTTGCAATCAATTTAATTAAATCATAGTCTAATCGAATTTAAATAAAAATGAAAAATATACACACAATAGAGAGAAATAAAATATTTCATAGTACTTTTACTCAAGTTAATGTGTAGAGAACTGTAACGCTCAGATTATTGAGTAGAAAATGAAATTTGTTGTAATCAAGAGCTTTGGTGATCATGTTCACAAGTTGAATTGAATGCACATGAGAAGTGCAGAGAACTTTACATGATATTTTTCTTTTGAATAAAGTGACAATCAATCTCAATATGTTTTATCTATATTTATAAAAAAACGAATCGGTGTTACTTAGAAAAGTAACTTGATTGCCACAATAAAAGCATGTCAGTTTGGTATGTAGAACGCTTAAATCATATAATAGATGTCTAAGCCAAGTGAGTTTCCAAAGTGGTATCACCTATTGCTCAATACTCAACCCTGGATCTCGTGAAACAATGGTTTTTTTTTTTTTCCTCTCTCCAAAATAGGGCTTTGTCCAATGATCGTAAAAGTAACATATAGGAGATCGTTGTGTCATGGGACAATAACATAATAATTAGAGAGAGCCACGTGTGGGTAAGTGGGTGCACTCGTCAAGAGAAGATTGACGATACTAAAGCACTCTGATGGCCACATCATGACGAGGTTGGTGAAGGTTGTGTATAAACTAGTTGAGAATGTTGACCAAATATAAAATGCCAGAGAATGTAATAGTCGAGTATATGATGTGTTTAACGAGTTGTCAATATCGAGGTTTGCAAGAGGTATACCTTAATCACTAGTTAAATGTAATTTTTTCTCTGCAAGAGAAGTAATGGGTTAAGCTCCAAGGTGACTATTGTCTAGAGTTGTACATGAACCACGTTAGCTCGATTAAGTCGCTCGACCTAACTAAAAAAAGCTCGATTCGACTCGGCTTGGAGTTGAGTCGAGTTGATTTTTGGAGCTCAAAAAAATTTCGAGCCGAGTTCAAGCTTGTCCGAGCTCAAATCAACTTGGATCGAACCTCAACTCAAATCGAGCTCAGATTGAACCAGTTCGATGACTTGATTACTCTGATATTGATGTTGCTCACCAAGTGTTCGATGAAATGACTTAACGAAGTGTTGATTCAGATCCGTACATTATTTGTGGGATTGGCTGGTGACGAGGAAGGTATGGATATGAAACAAATCACAAAAAAAAAGACATTATATGATAAAATTACCCTTGTATCTTGATTTTGATGCTACCTATTGAGCATTTGATGAAATACTTATAAATTGCTGCTGCTGTTTTGTATATTGTGAGAAGTTAAAGTTGCACTCCATGTGTTTGAGAAGATGCCACATAGGCTCGAACTTGATTCGAACTAGCTTGAGTTACTGACTGAATTGAGCCGAGCTGGCCTATCAGGCTTGAGGACTGAGCTGAGCCAAGTTTGAGCTTAGGTCTGTCAGTGGCCGAGCTGAGTTGAGCTGTGTTAAGCTCGACTCGATTCGACTTGTGTACAACTCTACTTTTGTCCTTGAGAATGTCTAGAGTATACTTATGTTGTTCATGAAAAATGCTTATGGGAGAATGAGCAACCTCAGATTAAGAAGTATTTTCAAAATCTAAGTGAATTATTATTATTATTATTATTATTATTATTTTTAATATTTGTGCTATAGTATTATTGAATTTTTTACCTAATAAACATTTAAAAGGTTATATTTTATTATGTTAGAAATATTTATTAACTCATAATAAATTCCATAAGCTTTTATTATTGATAATATCACAAGAAGAACATTAAAGTAAAATGTCTTGACGAATTTTCATGCCCAGAAATTACGGAGAACAAGACTTCGTATTGCATCCTGATAACGCAAGTCAACAGTGAGGTGGCTACTGGCTGTTCTTTATGGGACCCGCATTATATATATATATATATATATATGTTTTATCCAACCAGCTTATTTATTTTTCCAAATTATAATAGATCATAAGCCCAAAAACTGTAAGAGATTCAAATCTCCAATTAGCCACACGACATATGGTCGCCACAAAAAGCTTCCACTGTAATGTTTGTTTTTCAACCAATGTGTTGATTAGGTAGCGAGAAAACACAGCTCCAAAACTTTTGCGGTGCCTAAGAAGCTTTTAACGAAGAGTGTTCAATCACCACTTTTTAACGACGAGGTCATTTTCTGATTTAAATCTGCCTAATTTATGAGTTTCTACTGTGAAAAAAAATGAAGGTAAGGTATGGATACACACCACCTCATTACTGATGCTGTTAGTACGCAATCCGCCTCGAAGATCGCGAGCTGAAAAAGGAATAAACGAAAAAGGTGCGCGCTAAACCCTTCGCGCGCACATCCCCTGGCGCCACCTAACGGCTCGCCGAAACGGCTTCGCGCTTTCTCAAAAGTGGGACTGCGGACAAATCACAGCCATTCACATTTCGCTAGATCTGCAATCCACGGCATTTCAAACATCCCTCGCCGCCCCGCGCACAAGTTTCGAAAACACAAAACTCCACTTAACAAGACCCTCAAGTCCGCTCAATAGAAATGATCTCAGACCCCAAAATCCCCAAAAGCCCGAAGCATTCCCCACACTTAGATCTAGCTCCAGACGAGAGAAGAAGAAGCGTTTTCCAGTTTTTCTTTTAGCAGAGACGGAAAATGGCGGATTTTGAGATTTGCCGTCGATTTCTCAATCCATGCTTGCTTCATCTACAGAAAATGGGTTTGGAGCTGAAATGCCCCATCTGGTATCTATCTGCTCTTTCCTTCCTCCCTCTTATCTTTCTAAGGTGGGTCCCACAATGAAGAAAACCCGATGCAAAAAATAGGTCGATCCGCTCATCATTTGTGCTACGATGTAGAAAACAATGGACAGCCGCAGATCTAATCTGAAGTGCATGTGTGGTCAGCTGATGAGTGGATTGGCTTGATTTCATCCCTAGGTAATTTCATGGTGGACCAACCTTTTGGCTGAGCTGAGTGCCCTATAGTCATGATATCTTGGCAATTTTCTGCGAGTTGGGCAATACTCGTTCTTTATGAGGTCGGTATGTAAATTAGGGTTTTTTAATTTGGAGTTCAGAGGGAGGAGTTGCTTGGTAATATGTGTGGACCCATGATCATTCATGGCCTTCCTCTTGTTGATCCCAACCGTTTGTTTAGTGAGGCCCTTCTTAGTTGGTTCATGGTGCAAGTGTTATTTCATTTGGGTGATCTCACCCATCCAATGAAGGAATTTTGGTTTGTTCGTTTGAATATCACGGTGGGATGCACCTGATCATGGAGCATGACTCCTTGGGTGGCAGAGGGCATTAGGAGTAATGGCCCTGTGGGCGTTATTTAATTTATTTTTTTCCTGCAATTCATTTTATGCTGTTTGGCAGTTCATGCACAATCCTTTCTGTAATTTCTGTCATCAGAGGTTTCACATATACAAGCAAAACCTTGAATTTCTTTTCTTTTCTTTTTTCCTTTCTGGTAGTCAATATAGGTCAGTTGGACCTGATAAAGTCCATTAATCAGATCTGAAGCTTGATGTTTTATATTGATTTTAGAGGTTGTGTGTATGGAAACTTGTGGGCTCATTACTCATCTATTTGTATCAATTTGTAATTAATAATCATCTGTGCATTTTAGTGTCTAATCTCTAACCTGGTGCAGCCTAAACTTGCTGAGCCAGCCAATGTTGCTGCCCTGTAATCATATATTTTGCAGGTCTGAAATCTCTCTATGTTTTTCAATTGAGACTGATGTAACTATAAATTTTTTTTTTTTTTTTTCTGTAATATATTTCACATACTCTTCAATTCACGCAGGTCTTGTATTTCTAGACCTATGGAATTCGGATTGAAATGCCTTGTCTGCAAATCACCATTTGTTAATCAGGGTATAGTCACCAACTCTAATGGAGTTCACATCACTCACATAAGTAGGCCTGGGTGCATTTAATCTTTAGTGCACCCTGGTGCTTTTCGAGCCATGCTGAAGGCCAAGTTATCAATCTCGACCATCCTCTAGGCCCTGCTCACTCATGATGGGTACAATAAAAAAAGTCAAATTGACTGTTTGATCCTAACCACCGCATATCTCAGTCTTCTTGGCCACAGATTGATGATTGTGATCATTTTCACAAATTGATTCTCTACATGATTTGGCTAACCAAGGTTGGGCCTACCAGATGGATGGTTGATAGTGGTGACTAGACCTTTTTTAGTTGCAAATGACCCCAATCATTTTCTGTTTTTGGGCATTGATCAGATGAGAAGGATCTTCTGATTGCTACGATTTTCATGGTGGCCCATGGAGAATGGTCCTAATCTAATTGAAGGTCCATATCAATGATTGAACTATCCACTTGTGCACTTGTTGAAAGCTCCATGGTGCACATAAAGTTACTTGGGTGAACTTGAGCATCCTTCTGTTTCTCTTTCCATAGTCCATACACATTTTATGTTTCATAAACTGAGTTCCTCCTGGTGCAGATTTAAGGTTTGCTCCACACATGGAAACTATGGTATCCATCTACAAAAGTTTGGATGCTGCTTTTGGAGGTAACCTTTTTCAACTAGCATCTCAAGTCAATCTATATTGTACATTGTCCACTCTGATTTTCTAGTTCTTTTTTTTTTTTCTTTCTTTCTTTCTGCGTACCTGGTTTGACAGACAGCTGTTTCTGTAATGTTTTTAGATGTTGAGAAGTCTTCAAACCATCATCCAGTCCCGAGCAACTTAGATATTGTTGATGCATCAAGAAGGGAACAAAAACAAAACCTTCATAGAGAAAATTCAAGCAATGTGCAAACATATCTACCTTCTTTCCTGGCAAATAAACGAGTTCAGGCTTCTCTTCATCCTACCAAAAATGAGGTTGAAACTCCTCAGAGCCTTGTAAAATCTAGTAAGCCAAGAAATGATGGAGAAAGTGCTGACTGTATGGGATTGGGTAACCAGAATGGTGAATATAGCGCCAATGAAGAGGCTTTGGTTAATGGGAGAGATCCCGCTTCATCACCATTTTCCTTGTTAAGAGACCCTGAATACGAAGAGCGTGGAACTCATGAAAGAGATGTGAGTCAGCTGGTACAGTCATCCCCTGACAGCCCTCCATCGTTTGGCGACATCAAGGATTCTGACGATGACAGCAATGATCAAGGCAGTGAGCATGTAAGTCTATATCTGATGGCCTTTGTTGTTGGATAATGCTCATTCATGCATAAGCAATGATCTCAAAAAGTTAATTCACTCACTGAATCAAGCAATTTTTTTTCCCTCACTGGATATTAGAGCTATCCATGTGATGGGCACGGCAAATCGTGAATCACAATTAATGTAAAGGAAAAAATGACACTTCAGAGTGGTCAAAGTAGGAAGTTATTGCAGATGGTGATCCTCTTTAATGTGCTCCTTCTAAGGAAGGTGCATCACTTACATCACAAGTGAAATCAGCGCCTCTTTGAATGGCGATGCACTTTTGTTAAAATTGGTCCTTTATTTGAAACAACTTCCTATATTTTATTTTATTTGATTAAAAAACAGTGAAACACCACACACACACACACATATATGGAAATAGTGGATTGTAAAGGCCACACAGTCACATGCCTTCATCATTGTACCATGAGGTTTTGGGTTCTTCAGGGATTCTCATGAATGAGTCATTTGTATTGATAAAAATATCATGTTTTTACCAAGGTTGGCTGACTCGGCAAGTTAACTTGGGACTTGCTAGAGTCAACCTGGTTTTTGTGCCCCATTGAATCAAAATTGATGTTGATTCGGTTGGGGTGAAAATGGGACATCACTGGACGAGTTTCCCTGAGTTTTCCCATGACTCAATGATTCTTACAAAACCTGGCCAAGTTGCATGCTTCTTCTCCTTTGCCCTTTTCCTTCTTCTTCCTTCCACTACTCCCCCTTTTCTTCCTTCTTCCTTCTCATTCATCTTCTTCCAATTCTGTTGCATGTGGTGGCATGTGGCTGTTGCTGTTGTGACAGCCCCATTCAACCCCCAAAAAGGAGCTTTACGACACTCAGGCTGTGTGTGGTGCTTGGTAGGCGGGCACTTGAAAATTGTACATGTGGCATGTGTTAACTCTAGTCAAAAGGAAAAGATCGTGCAGCCCATTCTCGCCAAGTCACAATCCCAAGATCAGATTGTTTGAACAATTCTAACCTCTGTTTGGTGGACACTTGTATGCGGAAATATGGTGATTGGATGTTTTTCATTTTTAACTGTGCAATGGATGCTCCCTAATCCACCAGTTAGATGATAACATAATTTTGATTTTTTGTTCATGATATATTTCCATTGCCTTCCATTTTCTGGATGGTTTAATTTGACTAAATGCATGCCATGTGTGCAATCTCTAAGTAATTTCCAAGTGGTACGTATTGTCCACGATACTTTGGCAAAGCATCAAAGTTATTCTCTAAAAAAAGAGACTTTGGAAATTTGGTAGAGTGTGATGGTTGATGCTCAGGTATTAAGAAATCTTACAAGTGGCAATGTGGCATGCAAGCAACTTAAATTAAACTCTGGAAATTATGGTCTCCAATTTAGATGGATCATTTATATATGAATTTCAGATATTTAAATTTTTAGCTAATAGATTAGTGCATATTTAATGAATGGCTGAAATAAAAACTTGTTGACACTTTTGATTCAACAAGCAAATGTTCATTAATCAAGTGTTATGAACATTCACTCAATTTGGTTTTGATGTGATGAACTATTTGTAGTGGGCCACACAATTTGGATAGTTTAATTTGAGTAGTGTATGCCTTGTACAAGTTACAAGTCCTGGTGCCTATGTCTCATTAATTGCCCACTGCTGAAGTACTAGTAACTTACTAAAGGGAAGACTCTTGTGATAGTCACCACCATTTTGAAAATGGTGTTGACTTGTATTTTTTCTCACACATTGTTTTCCAGACATGCATTAGTGGTCCCATCCCACAAAACTTGACTTGCCTGAGTCACTGTCAAAATCGATAGGTTAAATGAGTTGAGTTTGAGGCCTGAGCATTGTTGTCAAATAGCGTAAATGATTGTATGCGACCCAAGGGGGTTGTACGCATGTGCAATCGCATAATCACATATGCCATCACACAGCCCTTCAAAAAAGTTACCTTTAAAATTAAAAAAAAAAAATAAAATCACACAAGCAATGGCATAATTGCATAAGCCATTGCATATGCCATGACATAATGCCCAATGGTCATATAACTGCATATGCAGCTATGGCATATGTGATATATGATCCTAAAATGGCATGTGCGATGTGCTTATGTGATTGCATATGACAATAGTCATGAGCAATGTTTTCAAAAGCGATCGCATAATTGCATATTGCCATTCATATGGCATATGCAATGGTCGCATATGCCATATGGATGGTATGTGATCACATATTGCATAAAGTGATCACATATGCGATTGCATACTTTCCATTTTTCAGTTTTTTTTTTTTTTAATATATATATATATAATTTTAATTTTTAAAATTTTAAATTTTCAAAAAAAGGTTGTGCGATCCCTTATGTGATTGTGCGATCAGGCATAAATGATCGCAAATGATTGCTTATGCCATTTGACAACATTGCTCATGAGTCTGCCAACCTTGTTTGAATTTTGAGAATAGCTTGTCATAAATTACTTTGTGGTCTTATTTATGTGCGCTTTCCTTCTTTGATCATCATTATCATCATCATCATCTAAGCCTTATCCCAATTAATTGGGTTGGCTACATGACTCTTGTTATGCCATTCCACTCTGTTGAGGGCTAGAACTTTAGTTAGGCCATAAGTCAAGTCTTTTCTTACTACCTCCATCTGTGACCTTTTGGGCCTTCCCCTTGCTCTTTTAGAGCCTTCAGCCTGTACCAACTCCTCCTAACTGATGCACTTTGTAGTTTTGTTTCACGTGACCAAACTATTTAATTTTGCTTTCCCTCATCTTATTACCTATTGGTGCTATTCCAACATTCTGTCCCATAAAGCATGGCTGTTCTTACAGCTATCCTATCCAATTTTCCTTTCAGTTTGAGTGGTACATGATGATCACATAAAACTCTAGGGGCACATCTCCATTTTCTTCCACCCCACTTGAATTCTAAGGGTAACATATTCTCATTCTTTCCACTGTCATGAATTACTGACCCAAGGTATCGAAAGTGGCCATTTTGGGAAACTTCTTGGTTAGCAATCTTAACTACTTCCTTCTTTAATGGTGCACAAAATGCATGGCATCACACACCTTTCTTGTGTGCATGTGTGATGCATTGCATGCCTTTCTTTTGTGTGTGTATGTGTAAGCACATATGTGAGATCACACACGCACACATATGTTATAAATGTTGATGCGTCTGGCTGCCATTTGAAGTTGAAGCACCTGGATTTAGAAACTGTGTATGTTAATATATTCTAATCCTTAAAGAAGTTCATTTTATTCTTAATCTGCTGTACATTTTAGAAGCGTAACCTTTTGATAAATGCCTAGTGCCTGACTAAGAAATATCAGAAGGCTCAACCAATCTTTGTTAGTTTCTCTCCATGTATGTGGGTGCTTGCACACTAACACTTGCGTGCTTGACTTTGATCCTTATTTCTGTGTTCTCTCGCTATATTTTAATCATGTGTCTTTTTACTATATACCAGGGCTAATTGGTTTCTTGCTTTGATGTCAATGGCACTTTCACCTTATAGAAATGTTGACTTACTCTATTAACTCAAATACCTTATACCATGTTCCATCTTTACCTTCTACAGTTGGCATTTTGAGGTTTCACTGCCTTCCTGAATCATGTTTCTTAGTCAGTTCAATAGTCATTCCTAATGAATAGATATCTTTTTGTAGGTATTCTTTCTTACTTTTGGATCTAACCACATTTGCAGAGTGCAGAGAGGTTGTCATCTAAGGGTGCGAGCAAGAAAGGACCAGAAGATGGGGCCAGCCTAGAAGCAGAAGTTGTTTTACGCTGTTCACCAATAACAGATCCTTCAGTCAGGAAATCAGATGTGTCAAGGAAATTAAATGTTAGAAGCCCCTCCTCATCTGAAGGGGACCAAACCAGAGACTCAAAGAGACAGAAGAAGTCAGATTGTGGGCTTCCTGATTTGGTAATATACATTGGTCCTCACACTAGTGGATTCAAATCATGATAATTCTACAAAATGTGTATTGGCATGTCTCTGATTATGAATCTGGATTAAATTGGATCTTTTGCAAGATGCAGCTGTCCAATCCTTCTAGCTCTACGAACACAGGTCCAGCTGCTGTATGTGCATTTTGTCAGTCCTCTAAATACTCTAAGGTGATTCATCATTTCTGACTTCAGTTGATTATTTGACCTTTTTACTAAAATGCATACAAATAATCATGTATTTCTCCATGAGGCATTATGCCTGTGCTTATTTAGAAGTAATTATTAATGACATGTTTGTTATGTACAATGTGTTCATAGTTCACCTTGCATTTTTTATTTATTTACTGACTGAAAAAAATCTCATGATATTTGACTCAATCTCACTGTTCAACCCCTGTTTGGTCTTCTAGGCTACTGGACCGATGTTGCATTATTCCAACGGGACAGAAATTGAGGCAGATCAAGCAATCCACTCCAATGCCCTGCATGTTCACAAGCAATGTGTTGAATGGTATATCTTGTTTTGAAACTGGTTTTCAATAATTATGGTAAAGCATATTTGAATGCACAATTGGCTGATTGCATCTTAATTATTCATCGTTATATTGCACGATTGGTCCAGTTGAGTTTCTTTCCCATTTGGAAATCTTGGAAATTGTAAGAAAAGAGGGCTTAAAACATAGTTGAGATACAAGGCTGCTAATGAAGAAGACCCCCGGACCTCCAAACTCTCTAATCGTCTCTAGATTAGAGAAAGACCTCCGGACCTCCAAACCATTTTAATTAATTCCACTCCAAACCTCCATATCCATTTTGACACTATGATCAGAGAAAGACCTCTGGACCCCGGTGATCCGGAAAACAACGAAGACGGAGAAGGAAGAGCTGACGCAAGACGAGGATATCTCGGTAATCGCGATGGCTCATCACAGCAATGAGGGAAAGGAACGGCAGCTGCAAGCATCAACGGGACGAGTCTCAAGACTAACGATAAGGCTATCTCGGGAGAAGGGGATGATGCTAATTGTGTTGCTTTGTCGGAGGGTTGGACGGAGGTCGGAAGAAGAAAAGGATGTCCCTAAAGGAAGTCCAACCAAGAGAGAAGGAATTCGCTTTTCCCAACTTTGTATGTAAAAGGGTATCCTCTCGGTTGGTTGCCCGTCAACATCTCCAGTGTCTTCGGTCGCGCGAGAGCGGTGATGGAGGTTATCATGCCAAGGGATGCTAACTCAGGGCAATATAGGGGTTTTGCTCTTGTTCGGATGAGCTTTGAAGAAGAGCTCTCTAGAGCTGTTCTAATGCTTCATGGGGAGCATTTCGGCGGGGTGTGTCACGCCCCAAATTCGAAAACCGGGCTCACAAAATTTCCGATCGTTGAATCTGGCGCCGACAGCCTCCGTAGTACCCCATTCTCGGCTCCCGGCACCCATATACCAGGTTCTGATCCTGAGTTCTACAAGGAGGATTTCTAACATGATTTTGATTCGTAATAAGCATAACCCACGGACAATAACCACAAAAATACCATCACAAAATCCACTATGATAAAAAACTTTGAGTACAATGCGTATGAAGGGAAATACAAGATAATAATGGAAACTCCCGAAGCTCGACTGCACCCTCCCACTGCGGCGAGGATACGGCCGCGTCCTGACGTCATCTGCACGCATCAATCGTGCATAAGCTTATAAAAAGCTTAGAGGGTGGTGTAAGTGTGTGCGCAATATGAGCATGCTTAGAATACAATGTCAGAGTAATGCGAAATCATGCTGATGAGTACATGAATGCAATCAGCCGTACCAAGGCTATGCGGTGCAAAATATGAATGCTATCGGCCATATCAAGACCATGCGATGCGAAATGCAACTCATGCATGCCAATCATCATCCACATATCAATAGAGCTACTCACTAGAGCATCAAATATCAGTATGATTCTCACTCTGGATAATCACCGGGGTTTAGTACACTCCAAATGGCATTGCCCCTTTCTCAGGCGCGCAGTTCAAGTGAGCGTAAGAAACCTCACTATCCGCCTGGCCAATAGTCTGCCAATACCTATTCAGCATGTCGATAGTGGATCCATTTACGAGCTGGTCAAACTCAGCCTAGCAATACTCCCTACCCTCGGGCGAGTAAGGCCACACTCCTTTCCAACCGACCACGACATAGTGAGAGGTGCGACCTCCTGGTATTTGGCCCTCGTGCGCTCATGTATCTACTCGGTCTCGACGTTGGAGTCTTTTGGTACTGTCGGGTTTAGGGATTTTTACCTAGGGACATCTATGGCGCCCCGATGCTAGAAACAGTATTTCCGGTGTCCGATCTTGCCATCTACAATGTGCCTGTGGAGGCCACAGCCCTGATGTTGCTAGGGCGTGCAGTAATCATGTCATATAAATACGAAGTGCACGAATCACACTACTAGTTATGTAACAATCCTGCGCGTACCGCGTGCTCATGTAGGGCAACTCCGCCTATCAGGGAGCCTATAAACAATCTGCCCGAAGGCATATATTATGATCAGTCACTCCTCATATCAAGCATACATATGATGCGTATGAGCATGAATCATGGAATTATACTAAACATGTTATATGGTGATGGACTTTGTTCATAACGAAGATGGGCCTAGACGGCCTACACACTACAAGTATGGGCCTATAAATGGGCCCTAGGGAGAGTCATAATGCGGACATTTAACCAACATTATCCTTACAATGTGGACATCAAACCATCATTGCTCCCAGGGCACGACCCGTTATAAACATCATTATATACACCACGGTGAAATCACACATTGCAATGGACCTAAATACATCCCATTGGGCCTTAACTACATCACATGGGCCGCATCAAATGGGCCGCATCAATGGGCTGCACTAATGAGCCTTTTGTACATTGCAATGGGCCATAATCCATGAGCCTTGAATACATCACAATGGGCCCTCATATGGCAAGTGGGCCACACCACATGGGCCATATGTACATCAAATAGGCTACACCAATGGGTCCCATGTATATCAAATGGGCCACACCCAAATATAAGTGGTGATAATGATTTCCACCATTAAAATTTCTAAGGCTCACCATAACATTTATTTCCCATCCAATCTGATCATAAGGTCACACAGACCTGAATTAAGAGGAAAAACAAATTTCCTACTAATCCAAAACTTCTGCATTCCCAAAGGATTTCAATGGTAGACGTTCAATCCTTACTGTGCAGTGTGGTCCACTTGATAAATAGATCTGTCTTATTTTTGTCTCAAGCCTTAAAATTATCTTTCAAAGTGGTTGGACGGTTTGGATGCAACACGTGCATCATGGTGGGTCCCATAGGGATGGACGGCATAGATAAAGTATGTACCTCATGGTGGGGTCCACACTAATGGAAGGTGTGGATTACAATACATACATCAGTGGGTCCCACCATAATGTTGACCTACCATCCAATCTGTTAATAAGGTCACAAGGACCTGAATGAAGAGGAAAAACAAATTTCATATTGATCCAAAACTCCTGGACCACAGGAGTTTCAATGGCAGGCGCTCAATCCCACTGTTCCCTACCGCATGGGCCACCTGAGCTGAGTATCCGACATATTTTTGGGGTGGCCCACCATGGCAGGGACCCATGTCCCTGCCCGTCCTTAACATCCCAGCGCAGCAGGACGCTGCGCATCCTCTGGACAGCAGCAGCGCTTGCTGCTGCTTAGTTTTTTTTTTTTGAAAAATGGTTTTCTCGAGGTTTTTCGTAGGTGGGGCCCGCATCAGGAGAATCCACTCCAGCCATTGGATTCTACGGCTCAAGACTGACCAAATGAGCCCAATATGCGATGTGTTTTGGTGTATAGAAACATCAGACTAGGCCCTAATGGATGTAAATGGTAGAAATCACTGTTTCCTATGTTATGGCCCGCCAGAAAAATCGGATTGGCCTCATATTTTGGCTCAACGTCTAAAATGAGCTGGGGAATGGAATGGACGGTGTGGATTAGATCCATACATCAAGGTGGGGCCTGCATGAGCGGTCTACCCAAAGTTTCAAATCAAACTGATATTTTTGTTTTCATCCCAACCTCCAGCGTGCATCTAGGGAGGTTGGGCGTCAATACACCACTGTTCGTTTACACTTCTCTGTGAACCCATGTCCAACGTCCTTGGACCCTGGACGGTTTGCATATAACACATCTAAGGTGGGCCCCACCTACAGGTGTGCTGCCTAGGTGGGCTACTAAATGGTTAGATGGTGTGGATAAGACGTACATCAAGGGTGGGGTCCATTCGAGTGGGCCACACAGCCACATCATCTCCAAAATGGAGAGAGAGAGAGAGAGAGAGAGAGAGAGAGAGAGACGTGTGATGGAGGGACCCTGACACTATGGGCCCTCCCTTTCATGCATTTCAATCATAAATCAACTGGGTCGACCCTAATACATGTGGGCCCACCAAATTAAAAATCAACAGTGGAGATTCCTTCTTCACTAAAATGGAAGGTCTAGATGACCTCTTTCATGCAAGGAAAATAAACATCATGATGGGGTCCATGGAGAATGGCCCCATCATGGAATGATCATGAGAATCAAGGTGGGCCATCGGTCACATCTAGGGTTCAAAGTGAGATTCATACCATCAATCGGTAGGCCTCACTTGGCCCGTCATCAAAACATGAAATCTAGACCTATAGAACACCCACCGTTCGATCTTCTTGGTCCGATGGAACGTCGATCTCCTTGCTTTCAATTTTGATGGAGGTAGATGATGAATGGATGGTTGAGATGGGAGATGAGAGAGGGAAAGTGGGCCACACTTGGCTTTGGGAGAGAGAGAGAGCTTGGACGTTGGAGTTTTTTTTGTTGCTTGGGAGATTTTTTTTGAGAAATGAGGGAGAGAGAGAGAGAAGTGATGGGATGATAAGAGGTGGAGTGATGGGTGATGGGTGGAGTGATGGATGAAGTGATGTAACGGTTGACTTTGGGGTAGCTTGTGTAAGAGAGAGGTGAGGGTAGGGCATGGGTTGCTTTTACTTGCTTGATTGATGAGATAGGTCGTAGAGATTCTTTCGGAATTCGCAGGCGTGGCGTTTTTCTCAAAATGAACATGGGCCCATATCTTCTAGCTTGGGTATCGGATCGGTGCGCGAGTCGCGGCGATGGCACGGTCGCTAGGGTACAAGTTTCGGGTCGAGCTGAGTTCGGTATGCAGGAATCGGCTTAGGATCGCGCACAAACGTCGGATATAGGTCGAGGGTTGCTGGAATTCGACCGGGATGACCGCGGAAGCCTACAAAATGGTACGGACTATGATATGGGCCATACAGGGTGCCTCTACTCGTCCAACGCGCGAGATTCGGACCCGGGCTGAAGAATCGGACTGTCCATCCACCGCCTCTCAAATCTTCGCAATCGGCTAATGCTAAGATCATACCCATATTACCAGAAGGATGTTCCTACGGGGACATTCTTCTCGATTCCGAAGTTTCGTCGAAGAAGACCCGTACACAACAAGTTCTGAAGGGCAAGGTTAGAGAAGAAGGTGGGAGCAAATAGTTCGTTCAGGAAGACAGGCCACAACCTTTCTCCATGAGTATTCCCCAAGAGCGGCTTGAGCTTTCAAAGGAATGGCTCCGGGATTTGGTGGTGCTTCGCCCCAGGGAGGGGACCTTGATCCCTCAGGTTTGACTTTGGATTGACAGTGTTTGTCGAATTCGTTCGACGCAATATTCGATCAAGCCAATCGGTTACAACGATCTATAGGTAAAACTGTGTCCGAGGTTGCGTCCAGACGTACTGATAATGCCAGGGTTGATTCACGACGAGGGCTCGATTGTCAGCGTGTAGAATTGGGACAGATATTCGATTTTCGGGTGGGAGGAAGCCTGGTTCCTCATCTGGGATATACCCTTGGAACTTTGGGACGACATGTTTTTCATTGAGGTCGCTAAGCTCTTAGGTGTTTTGGTGGAGCTGGACAGCAAGACTAAGCTAGGGGAGGAGATAAGAGTGGCTAGGATGCTCATTCGCAGGAAAAAGGGTGACCCTCTTCCGCAACACCTTATGGTCTCAGTAGATGGTTGTCAGATCGCTATACCATTGTATAAGGAAGAGAGGAATTCCCCATTGCCTAGATGAGGGGATTTTTGTCGTGCTAAGGAGCAGCAACCTCCTTCCACTCTGGCTGAAGCTACTACTGAGGAAGACGACGGTGCTCGGCTCCAATCCATCAGAGGACCATCGAATCTTTTTTCTTCTCATGAGTCCCGTCTGTCGATCGTGCTACTCTAGAGCCCGACACGTGGTGAATTCACGTCGGTTTCTCGCTCTTTTCTCGGGTGTGGTGAGAAGCGTGGCGTCCATGTCGAGGAGAGATTGACACGTGCTCATCAAGCGCTTCCTAGTGTTAATCTGTCTAACTCTCTCCCCTCGAGGCAGACGTGTGTTGCTATGGCACTTGTGACATGCGTGGCACATGTTAATCCTTCTCCTTGCTTGCCTACACATGGTCGACAGGAGGCGTCTTCCGTCAGAGAGGCAGGCGAGCGGACTGACAACATTTATTATTTGGCTTGTCGTATTCCTTCGGACCAGACGCGTGGCACGGTTTCGTTCCTCCATCGGGTGTCCGATCGGGCAGGGGCTTCTCGAGACATTTTTTCGGTCGGAATGATGCCATGTGGCCTCTCTCAACCGGCTAATCCAAGCGATCGCTTTGAGGTTGGAATACATGGCCCTTCAGATTTGCAGCCCCCAGTCTCCAGACCCAATTCGGCTCCTCCTGATTTAATCGGGCCCGGATCCCGGGTCCACTTATCATGTCAGACTGCTAGGGCAAGTCAGGAGTTCGGGGCTCGGGCCTTATCGGCTCTAGACTCAAGCAATATCCCTTTGCCGCTGGAGCCCTTCCCGTCTACGGATGACAGGTTTGTTCCTAAGTTCTCTGACAAGTTTGACCCCTCTCATTTTCCTTCATCTTCTATAGGCATGCTCCGACAACCTTTTTTGTCGGGCCGTCTGTAACATGTTAGGATGCCGGCATCCCGGGTTGGGACTGTGGAAGATCTATTATCGAGACCGAAAGTTACTCGTCCCCTGTTGGAATCCCCTCACAGCGTCGATTTTGATCAAGGCTCCTATTGGTCGGACAATCCTTCCTCTCTATCTGATGCGCCCTCTTCCCCTTGTCCTTCTTCAGGTGATTGGTCGGAACAATGCCTTCTGACTTTGTTTTAAGGTCCATTGGAGTACGAAGTGATAGAAGCGGAACCTCTCTAGATATGAACAATCGAACCCCACAATCCTGAGGAAGATTCCTTGCAGTAGATCGCTGATGATCTAGAGAGAGCCACCGTGTTAAACACCATTCATAAGAAGAAATGGATCAGAGACGCGGTGGGTCACGTGGGCAGATCGTTAGGGCTCTCATTTGGGGATAGCCCCGAAGATTTTTTAGCCCCATTTCAGTGTGTGGAGTCTCGCGGTAGGCCCTTTTTAGTTTCGAAATCGCTTAGAGGCAGAAATCGACGAGCCAGATCACTTAGCACCAGGGAATTGCGGCGGCTAGCTGACGGATTAGGCGATGCTGTCGACATCTCAGCCAGTTTGAAGGATTAGGAAGTTCGGGGAAGCGAGTTTGCCCAATGAAGTTAATTTCATGGAACATCAGAGGAGTTGGGTCCAAACAAAAACGGAGTCTGATCAAAGATTCTTGTGATAGGTATCGTCCTGAAATTGTTTGCTTTTAGGAAACTAAGATCAGTGGTTGTGATTCCAAATTGATGGACACTCTTTGGAAGGCCAAGGATGCTAAGTGGGTTGCGTTAGATGCTGTGGGTAGTTCGGGTGGTATCATCCTTGTGTGGTGATCATCTCTTTGGATAGTCCAAGCCAGCTGGACAGGTTCGTTTTCAGTGTCAGCCAAGCTGCAACATATCTCGTCGGGTCTCACATGCTTATTCTGCTCAGTGTATGGTCCTAACCAAGATGTGAATAGGCTTCAATTTTGGGAAGAACTCTCGGCTTCCATCAACTCTTTTGATGGTCCCTGTTGCATCATGGGAGACTTTAATATTACAAGATTCATAGATGAGAAGTCGCATGGGAATTTGATTACTCCTGCTATGGTGTCTTTCTCCCAGTGGATTGACGAGCATGAGCTGGTGGATCTCCCTCTAATAGGCTCCATATTCACGTGGTCCAATGGGTGTGCCATTCCTACTTTATCCAGACTTGACAGATTCCTGATCTCCCCGTCTTGGTTCGAGATTTTCCCCTCCTCTTCCCAATCTGCTCTCCCTCGGGTTATGTCGGATCGCTGCCCGATTTTGCTGGATGTGGAGGAGCAGAACTGGGGACGCAAGCCTTTTCCGATTTGATGCTTCGTGGCTGAAGATCAAAGGTTTTAAACAAATGGTTGCAGACTGGTGGGTTGAGTATGCAGTTGATGGCCACGCTGATTTCAAGTTGCGATCCAAATTGAAATGTTTGAAGGAAGACTTGAAGCTTTGGCATAAAAGGGTATATCAAGAAAGGGAGATGGAAACGGAAGCCCTTCTAACAGAACTGCATCAGATCGATATTTAAGCTAAAGAGGTCCTGATGGATTCTGACATCATGGTTCGTAGAATTCAGCTAATTTAGGAGTTGGCGAATAGAGCGCTGGAAAAGGAGATGTCCTGGAAGCAAAAAGCTTGAGTGAGCTGGCTGAAAGAAGGTGATCGTAATACTAGATTTTTCCATAGTATGGCTAGCATGCATGTGTCCATCAACAGAATCAGCTCCCTTATGGTGAATAGGGTTCGGCTAGATGATAGAGACAAGATCGCCGATGCTTCTGTTAGTTATTTCTCTAGTCTTTTCGTTGTCGAAAATTAGCATAGGCCGCACCTGAATGATCTGCATTTTGAAAGCCTATCGGAAGCTGAGGCAGATATGCTCGAAGCCCCTTTCTCTATTGAAGAAGTTAAGCAAGCCCTCGACAGTATGGCTAGGGAAAAGGCCCCGGGGCCAGATGGTTTCCCTATCCTTTTCTTTCAACAATTCTGGAAGGCAGTCTAAGATGATATGTTGAATTTTCTGTCTGAGTTTCATGGTAACGGCAGGATATCCAAGAGCTTTGGTGCATCGTTTATTGCTCTCATCCCAAAAGTTCTGGAAGCTGTTTCCTTGAAGGAGTTTAGGTCGATCAGTTTGTTGGGTAGTCCCTATAAAATCCTAGCAAAAGTTCTTGCATCCCGATTGAGTTGAGTGATAGGGAGGATCATTTTTGGTAATCAGTGCGCGTTCGTTGCCGGCAGACAGATAGTGGACGCAACCCTCATTGCGAACGAATGTTTGGATTCAGCCTCATCTTCTGGGAAGAAATCCGTGATCTGTAAGCTTGACATTGAAAAGGCGTACAATCACGTGGATTGGGATTTTCTGCTCTATCTTATGAAGCGGATGGGGTTCGGGTTGAAGTGGCGACTTTGGATTAAGGAGTGCATTGGATCAGTGTCTTTCTCTATTCTCTTGAATGGCTCTCCTAAAGGCTTTTTTCAAAGCTTGAGGGGGCTCAGGCAAGGAGATCCGCTCTCCCCTTTCTTGTTCCTAAATGTCATGGAACCCCTTTCTAGAATGCTCCACAAAGGGTCAGTTGGAAGGAGTCTTAAGAGGGATTAACATTAAAGGGCTGAGGAACCTGATTTTGATAATCCAATATGCAGACGAATCCTTGCTTTTTTCAGAAGTCGAGGTTGATAAGGTTGAAAATCTGCGCACTGCTATCCGTTGCTTCGAGGCAGTTTCGGGGCTAAAAGTCAATCTAGCTAAATCCAACATGGCATTAATATGGACAGTGTTGAGTTAGCGGCTTTGGCGGGCATTTGTGGGTGTGCCACAACTTTGTTTCCCTGCGCTTTCGTCGGGCTCCCCCTTTGTATCGGCAGGCTTGCCCAAAAGATTGTGGGAGAAAGTAACCTCCAGGTTTGAGAAGCTTCTTGCGAGGTGGAAGAGTCGATACTTATCTCTAGGCGGTCGGATTACTCTAATTAACACTTCCCTCTCCAACCTCCCTATTTATTTCATGTCGCTTCTCAAATGTCCCAGTACAGTTTTGGTGTCGCTCGAAAGTGCAGGTGCGACTTTCTCTAGCACGGTAACGACATCAGGAGAAAATTTCATCTTATGAGATGGAAGGATGTGTGTAGGTGCAAGGCAGATGGAGGGGCTGGATTAAGGGATCTCAAGATCATGAATCAAGCTTTGCTTGGCAAGTGGATCTGGAGACTGGGGACGGAAAACGGCAGTTTCTGGAATGATGTTATCAAAGCATAAATACGGGAAAGCGAATGGGGGTTGGTGGACTAAAGAGTCCTCCAATTATAGGGCGTCCGTTATCTACAAGGATATTCTAAAATCAAAAAGGGAGGTGCTCAACGGTATCAGTTTCGAGCTTGGTGACGGGGTGAACATTCGGTTTTGGGAAGATAACTGGGTGGGGGACAACCCTCTTAAAGACAGATTTTCGCAGATTTTCGTTCTCGCTCCAGCCAAATCAGTTTCTGTGGCGGACTGCTATGAGATAGATGGCAGTAACATTGTGTGGAACATCATTTGCAGGCGTAATATGCAAGATTGGGATGTGTCAGGATTCGCCGAGTTACTGGAGTGCATTTCTGTTTTCTTTCCTTCCAAATCGACCCCCGACAGACTGGTTTGGAAGTATTGTAAGACGGGCTGTTTTTCAGTATCCTCTTTCCACAGATTCATCTCTTCTATCAGATATCAAAATCAGCCCAGAGGAGAGGCTTCTTTATGGAAGTATGCTGCCCCTCCCAGAATTGTGGCTTTTGGTTGGCTGGCGGGGAAAAGGAAGATCCTGACCATCGACAATTTGCAGAAAAAAGGGATGATTCTTCCGAACATTTGCTTGTGCTGCATGCATCAGGAGGAATCAGTGGCCGATTTCCTGCGCTGTTTCAATATCAGCTACTGTTTTCCTGAGGGGGTGGATTCTTTCCTTCAATCGTGGCATGGTGTTCGTATGGGCAAAGAGAGAACTAAGATCTTGAGGATGGCGATGCTTGCCATCTGGTGGTTTGTTTGGGAAGAATGCAACAACAGATGCTTCAGGGATGAGGCCCATTCCGCTCAGTATTTGTCCTCGAAGGCGAAGAAGGCCCTGATAGAGTGGGCCACGCAGGTTGACGCGCTGAAGAATGCGGATTTGCTGTTTTTAGGGGCGTGAGCTGATGCTGTTCTGATCTGCTATCTCAGCGGATCGTTCATTCTCAGTTTTTCTGCTTTTTTGTCTTTTCCGTTTTCTTTTTCTTTGTTTTTCTTCTCTCTATTCTTTCTGTTTTTTTGGTTTCTTTTGTTTTTCTGTGTTCCAGTTTTCTTTCGTTTAATGCAATCATCTTTCATCTTTCAAAAAAAATAAAATGAAGAAGTAAAGAAAACAATGAATTTTAAAAAAAGAAAAGAAAAAAAGAGAAGTCTCTATTATATTAGAGCATTCCCATGAGCATCTTTAGTTTCCTCTTATCCACCTCTCCACTTTCCCTAGTTTCTTATTTGATGACTTTATCTTATACATGTATTACCCCTCCCTAAATTAGAGACCTTTTCTGGTGGAACTCTTACTTCTATTGGTTCCTATTTCATCACACCCTAAGGGCCCGTTTGGCATGCATCATAGCATTATGTGGATTTAGTAATCTTGATATAGTTATTTTATGATAATCATTGTTATGACGACTATGGAAATTTAGCGTTTGGCAGTGATAACAACTATTGGAAGAAATCTCTATGGAAAGTGCTATTTGTTGTTCAGATGTACAATTGCATGTGTTCAAGTACTCATTCACCTAGCTGCACACTATTTCCTATGTTGGGCCCACTGTTTTGTTTGTGTGCCATCCGACCTGTGAATTGGGTGATGTCCACCAATATAATGAGATTCTCTGAAAATCATATGTATCCAATCATCTGGTGAGCCACACCAAAGGAAGCGATGGACCACCACTCCAAAACCTCCAATTGACTCGGTGGCTCACATTATGGTTGGATTGGCCTGATTTTTGGGCCTTCTGATGTTCATGGTGTGATGACCCTGCTGGGCAGGTTGGATGCTGTACACACAAAAGGCAGGTAGCCTAAGCAAGGCAGCTTATTGTACTTCTATAGCATTGCAGGATTTAGCCTGTGTCCTTGACCCACCGGAGCATACTTACTAAGATGGTGCTGTGATTTGAACCGTCCATATTTTCATTACTGCCATGAATAAGCTATTTTACATAATCACGATTGGTTGATGTTCCTAATTATTGATTTTTAGAGTTGAAATCAGCCGTTGAAAATTTTCTTTTCATTTTTCCAAGTTAATATAGAGATAGCGATGGTCAAGATCATCCATTCTGCATAGGTATCTTATTGTGGCCTGTATTACATAGAATCCACAATATGGATGATTCTGATTATTAGAATACTTAATAATGTGGGCCCCGGTGGGCTGCAACACATGCTTTGAATCACACAGTCAAAATGAACTTGGCTTGTAAAGGTTTTCCCGTTTTCTCCGAGGAGAAATCCTTTGCAATGCCTATGGAGTGAGTCAATTCTACCACACTTGTTCGTGGGGCCCACTGTGATGATTTCATGGCATCCAGCCCGTCTAGAATGGTCACCCACTGTGGAATTGGCAGCCTTAAAAAATGCTAATCCAACTACGGTGTGGGCCATCATGTGAATTGGAGGTTTTTGAGTGGTTGCCCATTATTTTTTATGGTGTGGCTCATCATGTTGTTTTTATGTGATCTGGCCTGTTCATCAAGCGGGATCCATGATTTTGGAGTCTCTAAAAAACCAGGTCTATACAATCATTAGTTGGGCACACCATTAAATACAATGGACAACCATGTAAAAACCTCCAAATTTAAGTGGTGGCCCAAATGTTGGCTGGATTCATCTGATTATCCAGGCATCTGACTGTAATGGTTGGATGGCCCTTTTGGATGGGTTAGACGCCCACAATGTTGGGTCATAATAACCTTATTGTGCAAATGCAGTAGAGGATCCCTTTATCAAAATAGCTGGGCTCTGAGTTTTTCTCAGAACCCAGCTATGCGCATAACGTTGGAGTATTCTCTCATAAAAGAAGGCATGAAAATAGCATTGTTTCGATAGTGTTGCTATTGACAGTCCATTAACGCACCAAGTGGAAAATTGTCTCTCCTGATACTGCTATTTCTATCTGAATAACATTATGATGTGCCAAGTAGGGCCTAAATAGGAAACTTCCATCTAGATGGTGAGTTTCCTGAGCAATGTGTCTCTGTGGTTCAAGTGCATCTATTTGTCTATTACCAGGTGCATAGTCTATGCTTTCAGAAAAAAAAAAGGTGTGAAGTTGTTTAAAAATTCAAAATCACAACATGAGGTCAAATATAGGGGCATAATTTACAAATGATCATCTAACATCATGATGATGATGATCATCATTGCCTTTTTTCTAGCTATTTTTGGTTAGCTTTACCAATCCTGTCATGGTAATCATTCTTCAACACTGGTTTCTCATGATTGTTTGGCAAAGTGTTACCTCCGGATGCCCACCCAATCTCCATTACCTGTGCTTGAAACTCTCTATTCTATTTGTGCTGGAATGATAGTGACCTTGCTTTTTCCCATGCATCTGGGACTTGCCAATTGATGATCCTGATCTTTGACCTTGCAGGGCACCCCAAGTGTACTTTGTTGGTGAGACTGTTAAGAATTTGGAGGTGGAAGTGGCAAGGGGTGCGAAGATCAAATGCAGCAGTTGTGGGAAGAAGGGGGCTGCCCTTGGTTGCTATGCCAAGTCCTGCCGGAGGAGCTTTCATGTTCCCTGTGCAGTTGAAATATTAGAATGTCGGTGGGATTTTGTAAGTTCTATAATTTTTCCCTTCACTTGAAAAAAAAAATCTTTTGTTGCAGCTTGGTGTCTGTGAAATATGATTTTCCAGAGAGTTCCATTCAAAAGATAATATTTGTGAATTTATTGGCTTATCACAGGATAACTTCCTAATGCTATGTCCAGCTCATTCTTCACTCAAATTACCCAATGAAAGGTCCAAGTCTGGGAAGAAGATTAGGGCAAACAAATTTTCAGTAGCTCAACCGTACATTCTCCTACTTCACTTTTCTGTTTATGTGCATCTTGTTTTCCTCTAGTTCTTTTCAATTGGCCAAAAATAATCATTGCCATTTTGCGTAGGTAAAACCCTGCTTGTTAGATTGACCCATTTTTTCCAGCAAACGAGGACAAACTCTCTATGTTTCTTCTGAGTCCCATCTTTACTAAACTGAATGTTAGCAGCTTTTTTCCCCCCTGAGAAAAGGTTTTATTGTTTAGGTTTTTTTATTGATATTTACTGGCAAAACAACTTTAAATGTAGTGTCATGGCCTGAGTTACAAGGCCATGGTTGAGACCTAGGCTTGGTTAATAGAAATTAAGTGCTAAAATAGTGAAAAAGAATGGACATTGCTGTGAAATGCTGCACTACTTTTTCCTACACAAGGAATTATTGAAATGCTACTGATTTACATGAAACAGGGAATTGCTGCTACTTTTGCTTCCTAGAATATTTGCTAGGTGCTATTTGCACTTTAGTGAACTCTTAAGATATTACCTAACCCTCACCCAAAGATTGCTACGTCTCACTGAATAAAGAGAGTTTGACATGTTTTGAAAATCTGGTGTTGATGCCTACCACACACTTATCATATGCCAAGTTTTGAAATTTGATGAGCCCTTTTCCAAAGCAAATGGCTCTTTTGGTATTCATGGAATTGAATTTTTTTGTTATTTGACAACTAAAGTGTTTTTCTAAAGGAGAAACTATCCAATGCTGAATGCTAATGTACAACCACTATATATCTGTAAATTTCACATATTGACAAGATTGGACTGTTCGTCTATTGTACCCTACTGTGGATAGGTCATACACCAAAAGTCACACCACTTAGATGATCCTACCCATAGATTTGGGGATAGTTTGCTCATTGAACTTTGATGTTTGGTTGCACTTTTTCCTAACTGCCCATTTGTAATCATGAAGAGTCCTCCAATCAGTGGCTGGGATCATGTGACTGGTGTGCATTTTTTGTGTACTGCGTGTATGTAATTGAATGCTTGATAGCTAGAATAAAGTTGATATCACTGGATCCTCGCTGTCTAAAGTATCTTTCAATGAAATTGTATTTGAACTTTTTTTTATTATCCATCCTGATTCTCAGAGTTTTAGCCTGATATTGGAGTTTATTTTTTTGGTGCCAGAGCCTACCCACAAACTTCAGAGGATCTTCCCTCTTCAACAACCCAAAAATCGAACAAACATTGGACGGCTTCACCTGATGCAACTAGGGAATGGGTTCTATGTGGGTCCGCACTCTCATCTGCCGAGAAGGTATGCTTGAAATGTCAGGCTTTGGATCTACATATATGAGATCTACTTGGGTTACTAGACTTGGTGTGCACAGTTCTGTAATTTCTTTTGTGGTTTCTCTACTAGGAAGTCTCAAAAATAACAAACATCTAGAGCTTCACCAATCCTTATTGAGTCAGAGTTGAGTGATACTTCTTTTGCTGGGTTAGCAATCTTGCAATGCTGAAACTGGAAGTATTCATGGGCCTTTCAAGGCTTAACTGAAAAGTAAAAGCTTCATTTTGCTGTTGGCTTCCTAGTACTATCTTCTTAATTTATATCCCTTAAATTATATAATATTTTAAAATTTGTTGAAATGATGAAGGCATGTCACCCAAAATAAAAATGCCAATGGTTATGTGTAAATAACAATAGTGCACTAGCTTTTCTGATCTAGTGAAGATTTGTTGGTCATTTTTTAGGTAGATAAAAGTTTAGCTGCAAAAGGCTACATAGAATGATCAGTGATTAGAATTACGTCATGCGGACCGCAAGACTGGATGATATTAATTTCATCTGCAGTGGCTAGAAGTTAATACTTGACTTTGCTGGCCGATTATTACAAAAGTTATGTGCTTTGTAAAACTCAAATGGTTTGGTTGAAAAGAAAGACATCCCCCCCCCGCCCCCCCAAAAAAAAAAAAAAAAGAAAAAAAACAGAAGGAAAATTGTGGTTAGAAAATGCAAAACTGTCTAAAAACTATTATTATACTGATTAAATGGAATCCTGAAGTTTCACTGTTTCTTCCAAGAATTGCTAGAAAATGCAAATACTGTCTAAAAACTATTATTATGCTGATTAGTTGCACCTCCCTTGTTATATGTTGATCCAAATATCTAAACATTTTGTTCTGCCTTTATTCTGACCAATCTGCAGGATTTAGTGTCTGAGTTTGCAAGCTTAACTGGTGCAACTGTCACAAAGGTTTGGAATACGAATGTCACCCATGTCATTGCAGCTGCTGATGATATGGGTGCTTGCAGCAGAACTCTGAAATTTCTCATGGCCATCTTGAACGGAAGGTGGATTTTGAAAATTGATTGTAAGCTCTTTTCACTTGCACTGCTCTAACACGTTATTGATTGTTCCAGATGTGGGATCAATTTGTCGTGAGTAAAAATGGAAACTTAGCCTAGTTTGTTACAATTCAAGTGTCTCCAATTCTGGGGTCTTGAGTTTGATCCCAGCTATGTTGCATGGATATTTCAAACTTATGCATTTGTATTGATTATTACCACATGCTTGCATGGACTGTTTTCTTTGAGTACTTCCCACATGTGCATATTGTTTGGTGGTCGGGTAAAACAGGAAGGTTGATGCCTGATGGGCAGTGATCATAAAACTTTTGCCAGTCTACCAAGTAAAAGCCAACCACAAAATTGCTGGGAGAATGGCCATTATATGATAACGTTTGTTGTTTTTTCATGTTATCCTGTTATTTGTCTTGTGAGTTACTTGGCACATCAGTTATTTGTAGACAGTCAGTTGAGATAATAGTATCCTCTACCCATCACGGTTTGGGCGAATGGCTTGGGTTGTGGGTTTGCTCTAGTTTGATTCCCCTCCCCGTGGATTACCCGATGCACATGGTTGGCATGTGATTGTGTGCATCCACATGGAATAGTCTCACCTCAAAAGGGGCGGGGACACCCTGTCGTCATTACAAAAAAATAGTATCCTCAAGCTGAACATTATAGTAATTTAAAGGGGCCTAGGTACCCTAGTTGAACATTTTAGTCAGTTGAGATACAGTATGGTTTACATCAGTGGCTCTCATCTCCTAGGATACTTTTTTAGTCAAGAAGTTATTTGATATTCTTGTAGAGTGATATTTGATATGCAAACACTTGGAAATTGTACACAGCTTACTTAACACTAATTGAATTGTTCAAATTGTTAGTGCACTTATGCACCTTGTCTGTCAATCTTGTGAGTCCATGTGTCATATGGTTCGTTGAGCCATTGGAAGTTGAAGACCGAAGACACAAGAGGACGTGGAGCATCAAGGAGCAAATAACAAGTATATGAGGTGTCTTGGTGACTCTAACTTTGATCCAAAATAATCCTTGAATTTCTAGATGATTATGGCTTAATAGATAAACTTTGTTTGATCATCCTTTAGCCTTAAGAGCCTAATCGGAACATGTTAAGTAAAGTAAGAAGATGTGCGAAATTGTTGTGAAATTGTATGCCTAAAACAACAGTTGTTGAGTGCTCTTCAATCCCATCAATAGGTTGTCGATGGGACTTGATGGAATCGAAGAACCACTCGATCTGATCGAACAATGAGTTTAGCAACCCAATAGATATAGTTTTGGATTTTCTCGATGTGATCCACGGATTGTTCAATCATATCGGAGGATCTTTCGATCCCATCGATAGAGCCGTTAACTAGTTGTTGCAAATCAGTTTTTTATAAAAGGGCATTCAGTTCTTAAGGAAAATGAGGGGTTTTTGGTGCAATGGAAGGCTATGTTATTTCACATTGATATCCCACATCCCAGAACTCTAATCCCATGAGTTTCAAGTCATCTTTATGAGTTTTAACATTAATGAGCTTTAACATTCTAATGAGGATTCCAACCTTTTATGAGAAAATGAGCTTGAACTTCACCATTTTCTCGAGATTAGATTCAATCTTCTTGGCATATCATCTGTCTAAATTCTTTAAAAGACCCTTTTAGGTGAATCTTTTAGGATTTCAATTATTCCATTAGTTGTAGGAGATCAAGTAACTCGAGACGACGTGCCAAAATAGTTTAATTCAACAAGTGTCAATTAGTGAGTTCATACTCTCTTTGTGTATGATTGAGCGTAAGAGTTTTTAACCCAAACTCGATAGGGTCTTATGTAGGACACCCTCTTGTGTAGGGTTGAATTTACTGTACATTAGTGTGTATGTATTAGTCTCCGTGAGAGCTTTCGGCGGGAGTAAACGTAGGTCCATAGATTAGGACTGAGGTTGTTGGTTAGCCAAGATGAAGCCAACTAAAGTCTCTTGCAGGAGCTGACGAGAGTATACGTTAGAGGGGTTCTTGTATAGGGCTGTAAAGGTTAGAGGTGAATCTAATTTAAGACATTTAATAGTGAAATCCGGTACACTCAGGGGTAGCGCGTCCTCTGGGAGTGGAGTAGGGAAATCGAATCACTATATATGCTTGTGTTTGAGATTGTTGTTTAAGAACTTGTTTAATTATGCTTATGCGATTGATTAATAAATTATATGTATGCATGATTAGATGAATGTTATGATTTGAATAGTTAGCACATCCCACACACATGTACATTATTGTATATCTTGCTTGAGTGTCATATCTATTGAAGTCTATGTGATTGGACCTTTTATTGGCTTAGAAGCCTTAGAGTTAATTGCCTTAGTTTAAATTGGCATATTAATTTAAGTGATTATGTATTAATTGACAAAAGAATTATTTGGTCTTAATTACCCCCCCTCTAGGATAGCCATCCATTCCATAGCTACACCAAGCTTTCACGCATAGCCTTAGTATCCAATTCTTTGTGCAATTTTACAAATTGTAGTATCTGCTGCAGATGGGTAATAATTCCAACATCAGCTTGACAGAATGATTCTACCCTTTGATTAATGGATGTTTGTTGGTTGAATTTGGGCTGTTGACTATTTTTCATTTCAACTGTCAATTAGATCATCAATCAGCCAGTTGAAAAGCGAAACCAGTGTAACTTTTTTGTTTATGATCTACTTAAACAGTGGTCTATGTTTTGGACAGGTTAATTTGACTCTCATGTACAATTTCTTAGTTCCTGTGCATCAACCATCATACTCTGCTGGGATATCAAAGTTTTCCTCATTTTAGCATGCCTCTTTCTCTACCTTTTGGGACTGTTTTGAAAAATCTTACTTCATTCCTGTTTATTCCAATGTTGCTGATGCAATTTAAGTTGTTGCTACAGGGATAAAAGCTTGCATGGAAGCTAAGCATCCTGTCTGTGAAGAGCCTTATGAAATCAGCAGTGATGTTCATGGTAGTTGTGATGGCCCCAAAAATAGCAGAATCAGAGTAATAGAGAAGGTATCTCTCTCTCTCTCTCTCTCTCTCTCTCTCTCTCTCTCACTCTCATGTATATGTTCTTTTAATATATGCATTTTGAAGAGGGGAGATTTTTTGGATGTATTAGAGTGCAATTAGCTATCTAACCTTATTTTATTAGACCTTAGAAAACGTAATGCAAAAAAATATGGTGTCTTGAGGAAGCACCCAAATATATTCAAATCTATTCAAGCAAATTCTCTAACACCCTCTAAGCTGGAACGTAAATGTCACACATGCCCAGCTTTGCTCAAAATATCATGAAGATGAGAAGAATGAATGGCCTTAGTGAGAAAGTCAGCCAAGTGAACCTTGGAATGAACATGAGGTGTCGACAGCAACCTAGGCAAGACTCTTTTTGCACGAACAAAGTGAAAATCAACTTTGATGTGCTTCTTTTATGGAAAATAGGATACGAGGCAATGTGAATTGCTGCTTGATTGTGACATTAAAACAGAATGGGATTAGAGCCTTCAATTACAAGATACTTAAGGAGAGATGGAAGCTAAACAACTTCACATGTGGCACTCATGGAATTATATTCCTCTTAGGTAGAGGAACAAGTGACAATTGCTGTTTCTTGCTCTTTCATGAAACATGATTGCCTCCAAAAAATGTGCAATAGGTGACTGTCAATCATGAGAAAATCCAACTTAGTCTGCATCACAGTTGGTACTAACATTAAGATGACAATGGTCAGAGAGTATAGAAGCTTCTTTCCAAGAAAACTTGAGATATCAGAGAATTCAGTGTACTGCTTTAAGATAATGGGAACAAGGACCTTGCATGAATTGTCTCACAGCATGAAGAAGAGAAGAAGTTTGGGGAGAATAAAGTGCTAAAGAGCAATTAGCCCCTGAATCTTATCTATAAATGTATGGTGTCCTGAGGGAGCACTCAAATGCATACATATCTATTAAACAAGTACTTAAAGCACATTATTTCCTTTGAACAAGCATTCCTAGTTTTGTTGGAAACTAAGAATAGATGAATGCATATGTTTACATCCATAATCAGATTCATCATGGACGTAAGAATGTGTTATCATATATACAGGGGTGTAAATGGGCTGGGCCAGGCCTTATCCAAGCCTAGTATATAAACTAAAAATATGAGCCTAGGTTGAGGTGGGGTGCAGCCTGTGAGTTGACCATCCAGGGTTAGGCTAGTAATGGGCCTGGATTGGGCCATGCAAAATCAAGAGTTCGAAAAGGCCCAACCTGAGCAGTTCAAAATCTAGGCTGAAGCCAACCTCAAGCGTGGCCCACTGACAGCCCTATCCAAGGTCCACCAGATAATGTTGAGTCGGGTCTTTCAGGCTTTTATGCATGTCCAAAAGCCGAAGCCTGTCCCAATCAGGCCTCAAAACTTGTGCCTAGGCCCAGATGTGGGCTTTGATCTTCAACAGAGTACAGCCCAGTATAGCTCTGAACAGGCCATACGGCCCATTTCCTCTTTAATTGACGGACGCACTTGATCGAGCTTTTCTTTTTGTTCACTTGTGCAGGCACCCAAGTTATTCAGTGGCCTAAACTTCTATTTCAGTGGGGACTTCATGCCCTCGTACAAGGGATACCTTCAGGATCTGGTGGTAGCAGCAGGTGGTACTGTCCTAGTGAAAAAAGATATGGTCCCACAGACTTCCAGTACAAGAACGACTCCTACATCAACCTTAGTTATTTATAGCTTAGATCCATCACAGGAATGCAAATCAGGACAGTTATCTTCAGTTGTACAGCAGAGGTTGGAAGAAGCAGAAGCCATTGCTGCTGAAACTGGCTCTCAGGCGGTGGGCCATGCCTGGCTTTTAGAGTCCATAGCTGCTTGCAAACTGCAGTCCCTCGACTTGTGATGAAAATCGTTTTGCAATTTTTTGCGAGATGAAGGGTCCAGGTCGGGTCACAGATGTTGTAACGATATGAACATGGTAATTCTGGATGCTGTTCTGTCATTATATAGCAACCCGTTGCTTGGGAATCATGATATCCTTCGTATGCGGGGTCCACTTTAGTGATCCAGACCATTAATATGATGGGTCATCATACAAAGATCTCCCAGGTCTGGCTATAGAATATTTGGCCTTTTCTTCTTACCTGCTGGATGGAAATTTATTACGTGCATCCAAGTGGGACCATCAGATAATGTTCGACTGCAGAAGCATATGCCCCACTTGTACGAAATCGAAGCCTTAGGACACTTGATAATGCACATTGTCTGCCTTCATAATGCATGCGATTCCACTTTACCCTAGTGGGGGAATGTTATACGCTGGCATCTTGAATCAGGAGCTGCGCTAGTTGGTATTGTACAATGGCCCACCGCTGGAATGAGAAGATATTTTGGCTTTTGGATGCACCCGTACCTACTCCAGTTCAGGACATCTGCACTGTTCAAGTGGGGCCGCTCTGTGGATTGCCCTTCCAATGGACGGCTGAAAAGTAACGAGCAAGGGTTCGCATTCAACATATGAAAGTATTCTAATCGGATGGTTGCGCTGGGATCCACTTGATTAATGGTCCATGATGTCAGGTGGATGGAACCCACTTCATTTTCGCTGGGCCTTCCACCATGTTAGGACCCACTTGATGAACGGTCCGTGATGTCAGGTGGGCCCGGTCGTGTAGGATTTTGAGGAGATTAGGCTATTTTGGTGGTGTCAGTCCATTAATCAAGTAGGGCCACCTGCCATGCGGCAGCCCAGACGAGCTGGTTCACTCGTGTGGTGGGTAAGCGTGTGAGCCGTTTCACTCGCGTGGTGAATACGCACGTTCACATTTGGACCCACACGATGAATGGCTTTGATACCGCATAAATAGAGCGATTCACCTCTTCCATTTCCATCTATTCGCGCGCGAATCAACCAGTCATTCTCGTTATCTACCGTCATACTGAAAACAGAGAGACGCTCACCCAAGCCGTTGCTGTTTCTCACATACAACATTTATATTTTCTGTAGATGTGTCGCTTTGGTTTGGTTTAACATCTGAGCCGTGAAATGGTGTGCCAGAGTATGATGGTCACCTGGATAAAATCGGAACAACCCCTCGTTAAGAGGCCCACACATGTATGTTGAGTCGGACAATCCAATACGCACTGATTTTGATGCTGGACCACCATGAATTTTGTCCCGCATGATCTTTATGATGTATCCTACGGCCCCATTGTCCGCCACTCACACGTGTGTGGGAATGAAAGTGTTGTATGTTAATGTTTGCATACAACGTCGTGCGGTCGGAAGTTAGGTGGGGCTCACCGTGACGTTTATAGAAATTTACCTTCCATTTGTTTTTTTCAAGTTCATATTAGGCATGATGGCAGCGGATTAGGTGTTACCCTAACCGTATGGGTCCCACTTTGATAAATTTATTGTATATCAACGCTGTCCACCCTTTTCTCCATCTCATTTTAAGATTTTTATCTCAAAATTTAAGCAGATCCAAACCTCAGGTAGACCACCTCACTTGAAACTATGGTGATTGACCATTAAAAACTCATTGTGGTCAATAAAATTTTTGGATCGAGCTGATTTTTGTATTTTCCCTTCATCCAGACCTGTTTGACCTTACCAATAAGTTGGATGGCAAATAAACATTACAGTGGGGCCTAGGCAGTTTTTAATAGTGAGCATTCAATCACCATTGTTTCCTGTGGTGCAGTCCATCTGAGGTTTGAATCTACTTAATTTTCGGGCCCATGTTCTAAAATAATATGAGAAAAAAATGAATGCACAGCATGGATATATAACACATTCATTTAGATAGGCCCAACGGCCAGAGTAACACCCACTAATGTGTTACATGGGTAACACCTAATATGCTCCCTCGAAAATGGGGTAAATTCATGTTTCATATGATAGGAAACGGCGGGGATTGAGCTTTCGTAGGGCCACCGAATTTTTGGATATGTTGCTATTCACTTTGGACATGAGGCCACACTTGTAACTAATTGCTTAATTTTACTTATGCATGTGTGAGTATTATGGGTTGGACGTGCCAGGGTCATATTTGACTTGAATTCAACCCAGCACCTTGAGACCTAGGCTCCAAAATAGCTAGATTGAAGACTAGACTTGTGAAGATTGGCCTGACTAATCAATCGATTCATAACGAGGTCAATGTAATTTATGAATTAAAGGGTTTGCCCTTCATATGGATTTTTTTTTAATTTTAATTTTAATTTTTAATTTTATAAACCCTAAAGATGAGGACTTTTATCAAAACAGTGACTACTTGATTGCATTTCTCTGCAAAAATAACTTTAAGAAAGAAAAACAAGAATTTGGAGGCTAAATATTGATTTTATTAATTTAAATGAAGATGTAGTATAATCACCATATAAAAGTACATTAAACAGAAAAAGTTACTGATAACGGTTTGAGTGGGTAAGACGAGCATGATCTAGATGATCTTTCATACTTGGATGGTTGAGAGACCGTCATGGTTTTAGTAAGCAGAATGTGACCAAGGAATTATTAAGCAGTGACTTGTGAATTTAGAGGGGATCCGATGACGAGGTCATGAATATTTAAGTAAATTGCTCTGTGATGTATTGGACAATAGTGGAAAATAAACTAAGTTGCGCTAATTAATCTATACTTGTGGCAACATGGTGCTAGATAGAATTGGAGAGGCTAAATTAGGCTAAGCTAAGTTGGGATAAGATGGACATCTATAAGGGATGAAAGATTGATATGTATTATTGAACTAAATAGGGTTGTGTTTGATTGGAATGGCGAGGGCTTCAAACTCTTCTTTCTGTGATACTTTTATAAACTTGGATGAGGCGGTGGCCTTACGTAGAGTTCATTAGCTTTCAAAATCTGTGTTCGATAAGTTAGATGCCTTAGCTTGATATGTTTCTTTTTTGAGATGGGGCCAATTAACCATTGCACTACCATGTATGATCACATTTCTATTTCCATATAGTTTCCTCCTCTCAGTGCACCACTTCGCGATTTTTAGGTGTGTGTGGCTAATTAAATTTGGTCATGTGTCATTGGATGTCACTACTTAAACCTTGCAGAGTTACACATGCTCTCTAAGATGTTTTACGCACATACAACCTATATTTGATTGCTACATGTTGCTAGGAACTGACTGATTTTTAGAGTTTTGGTTGTACATACATCTTAACATTCCTAATGTGACACACGTCTCCTAAAGAGAGGTATTTGAGTTCCTCACGATCTTATTTGTTTGCTCCGCAAGTACCTTTCCATGCCTTCGTATGAGCGTGCCAACATGTGGAAGCATTTTGCTCATTGGTTTTGGCTGTGACATGTTAGGTGTAAGTAGTGCCCCCACGTCTCTCGTATTCAAGGAGTACAGAGAGATGTTATATCATAAGAATTTTGATTGGTGTTGACAGATGACACATGGTGGCATGGTATTGGTCTTTGACAACCATATATAGCTTTCTGCGTTGAAAATCATCTGTCATGATTTCTTTCATTGATTGCAAGCGTAAAAATTAATGGCAACAACTTTATAAGTCGAACTCTATTAGCAAAGTTCCTTTCTATCCTGCAAGCTTTGTGTTCTTTACTATTTCTTGTCGAAGCTTTCTTGCCCATTACATCATTTGGTTAATTTTTTTTTATTTTTTTTGTGTCATTTTTTTATTTGGTACTTTCTTTCATTGTCTATTCCATCCTCTGAAGTAAAATCAATGGCGGGTGTCATTTCCTCTTCAGGGTTAGAGCCCAGATTCCTTTAGATGATCCTCTTACGGCACGATTTTCTTGCCATGTTATCTATCAAACTTCTTAATAACGTCCCCTCTTTGGTTAATTGCCTCATTGCTGACTTGGGCGCTGATTCTCATATGTTGATAAATGTGTTAAAATAAGTGATCACTTCTTCTGGTGAATTTAGAGACACCTTTTACGAGCAGACATGATTTGACGACAGATTAATGAACAACAAATCATTCAAGGGATAAGCTTAAAGGATGCAAGAAGACTAGGGAAGATATGGTGGCGATATTGAGGAGCTTCATTGGAAAATTCAGATTGTCAATGATCAAAATTTGACCATGCAGGAATAATGAAAGAGAGAGAGAGAGAGAGAGAGAGAGAGAGAGAGAGAGAGAGAGTAGGGCAATGTGCTCAAAAGGCATGCGCCTTTCTCAAACAAGCTATAGTGGAAATCCTTTCCTAGAGGCGTCAACTCCAAGAGGGCTTAGAAAGGATGACAAGGGTAGCCGTGCACTATTCTTCATTATAGGCTCACTTTTCTAGAAAAAGCTGCCACCTCTTGCATTTATTGAGAAATGATAGATTTCTTCTATCCTTCTGAATTGGCCGTGTAGGGCCATTTAAAACTTTTCTTATTTGGCTATTGTGAACACCCCTATGTGAGCGGATGCCCTTATTTCCTTGGCTTTTCCTTTTTGTTGGCTCTTATTAGTGTTGTTCGGGCTATAGTACGAACTCAGATAGAAAATTGCTTTGACTTGGAGTTGCCACTAGCGAAATGAAGCTCGGGATCTACGGTTGGTTAAAAACCATAAAATCGCTTAAAGTTTGGAGAGTGGCAAGACTCCTCAAATAAAGTAACTCTTGTGGTGGGTTTGCGACCATACGTTCCGAGTAAAGGTATAATAACTTGAAAATTTCCAAACACACGTAGGTACACAAACGACCATCTAACCATACCACACTTAAATTTTTTTTTTCCAGTCGATTAATCATCAATCCAACCATTGAGAATATTCTTTATGGACTGATAAAGATATCCAACTGTCGACTTTTAATTTGGACCATCACATCTTCATGAAATAGACTAAGAATCCATCTAAGCCACTAACATCTGATCATCCATATTTTAAACTTGTCATCTTGACCTTAATACACTAATGAGTATTTACATTATTACAGTTTGATTCTAACGGCTACAAATGCACCATTGATCATCTAAAGTTTTTTTTTTTTTTTTAGTGTCCATGATCATACCCTACACTATTATTTAGAAAATATAATTATGAGAGTTCGATCACGATGAAAACTTTAACTAATACTTATTCAACCAATTGAACCATATATTGTCAATCTTGACATCTAAGTCATAAGATCAACTGTTCATTATGATTCTCATCATATCCTCTAGATGACCCACCTAAAAAGCAAACAAAGACGATCCACATGTGACTCCAAATGATGATGTCAATTTATTTTTCACATCGGACTATGTTTGGATTTGATTATAAAGCTCCTAGATTATTCAAGAAGAATCCTACAGATTTTATGCTTCTCAAAATCAAAATGGATTCAATAACTGCATACCCAAAAAATCATTATCTGACCATTGATCATGAAGTCTGACTATATATATACACCTTAATAACCCCAAAGAACCTCATGGACTATTTGTTGTGATTTTATAGGTGATTCGGCCGTTAAATCCCAAATCTAATCATTTAAAAATCTTCTGATTAATGATAACATATTTAAATCATCTTGCGGAAAATCCAAACCACATGATGGTGGGCCACTGAATATTGAGACTCTTTGATTAACTACTAACTCACCTATGACTGATCAAATGCGTGAATTAGAATGCATGCATGTAAAATAGAAATCCATAAGAATCTTGCCAGTAGTTGAATGGGATCTCTCGAGTTTTTCGAATCGGAAAAATATGTGAATAGAAGAATTGATTTTCAACAAATCATAGATGTTCACTAGAGAATTCACAGCCGTACAAATAGTTAATCTTCATCATCTAGCACCCCTTCGAACATTGGTTCTACAGTGAGATAGGTCAACCAACATCCGCTTCGAAATTAGAATGACAATAGAAGACATCTTCAAATATATTCAAATCCAACCAATCAAAAGTATGAGATCCATTGTCGTTGCTCAATATATTAAACCAATCGAGATGATTGAAATTCCTTATGTCCGGTTTTTAGTTTTCACGCTAACTTGCAGTGACGAAGAGACTTGTTCGATCACAAAACCCATTGAACATCTCTGAAGCTTTAAAAAATTGTCCTCGAGATTAATCCCACAAATCCACACTGCTTAGAAGCAACAAAATGTTAAAAAACCCGTTATGTGAAGATCTACCATTAACCTGTGGTCTTCTTCTTCATCAAGACAGTTCAACCGCAACTTCTTGTATGACTATTGAATCAAGATTCAATCCGCTCATTGAGAGGCCCACATGATCAATTTATTATCACCAAATCTTAACTAAGATTAGGCACAACACATAGTCATAAAGAATCAACAATTGGGTGTGAAAGTTTCTTTATGTAATACAGTAAGAATCGGGCAAAACTCCTCCGAATGTGATTTTTGAAACTTGAGAGAGATTATAAAAAGTCTCATCGATAGAAGAAGAGAAATCATAGTAACCTAAGAGAGAAACAAAAGAGAGAGGGAGTGGTGAGAGAGAGAAAGAAATAAATAAGAAAAACCATGCACTAAGCTAACTTATTGAGTTGACTCATCAAGTTAGAGCCGAGTCATGTTGAATTCAATTCGAGTTTAGGCTAATAACATTAAATTATGAGTGGCTTCTAAATTTGAATTCCTTTCACTTTACTTTAATCCTTGCATCCTTTACTTTGATTAAATCATGCTTCGATAACGTTTCTCCAACTTTAAAATAATTTCTTCAGTTTTAGTTTTCAAGTTTATTGTTATTATTTACACCTATCAAGTTGCATCCATTTAGACCAATGAGACATTGTTGTGTCGATACTACGGACAAATTATGGACGAAATCCTATTCTTGTATAGAGGATATCTTTTGCTCGATATCCTTTGGTGGCATATCACTTGCCAAAAGAAGAATGGCACAGGGCCATGCGTACGTCTATAAATAAGACACTATGATGAGTGACACATATCCCTAGCACGAGTGACATGTGTGGTCGAAACAGTGTACTTGATAAGTTTATAAAGACCCGTCGAGATAGGGATCCTATCACAATCTGAATATACTCGACAATGTCATCTCACACGATCCTGCTAAAATGAGAGTCATTCCTAGAGACGATAAGTGCTTTCGTGACAACTACAAATGTTCGAGAAGCCGATTCTTCTCAAAATGGAAGGAAATCAAAGACACAGTGAGGAATTTGAGTCCTCCAAGATTGATCCCATAACCACCACGGATCTCTGTAATCATGCTGATAATGAGATATGAGCATAATTTGATCCCGTAACCTTTGAAGATCTCTATGGCCAGGTTGGGAGGATCAAAAAATGATTTTGTACCATAACCTTCAAGGATCTCTTAGTCATCAAAGATCTTAAACCAGTAAGGAAACCTAAAAGGGTTTTCCACCTCCTAAGCTTTATAAGGAGCACATGATGAAGAACTTAAGGTCTACACTAGATATAATCTCTCTACGCAACGTAACGCTCCGTATCCTAATTTAGCTTTAAGATTCCTCTACTTCTATTCGATCATGTTGTAGAATATCCGGAGCTTAGGTTAGCTTAGATCATTGCTATTTAGCGCCATCATATACGCTTAGGAGTAGTATAAATATTTACAACCTTCTATCGTTGGATCCCCGATCTACCGAGTCCTAACTTGGAATATCGCACCTCGGTCATATCTTACTAACTATCCGCATCGATTGTTTGTCCATATATGCAATTGCAAGTATTTACCCATTTATTTATTTCTCTGCTTATTTTGTTCATCTGCTGATTGTACTGAGCTTCAAATACAAAATAATAAAATCGATATTATTTTCCTTTTGTTTTAATTTTTTCCATCCATTACTACACTATTGAGGAATATAAGATTTGCAATCATCGTTAAAAGAAAAGTCCTTCACGTAAGGAAAAAGTACCCTTTTAGAAGTACTAACCCATCTCATTACAAATCACATGATCCTTGTAATAATCAGTGGTTAGGAAGGCAATCGATCTCCCATATCCGGTCTTAATCGGTTTACCTCAGTGCCTGGGCTCACCAGCGTTTAATCGAACTTAAGTCAGGTACAACTCTAGCATGTCAGTACTATCCTAACTGCACACGTTTGACTGAATACATTTCTTCATTAACGTGTGTGGCTTCGTATTTGATTAAATAGCATAATGGTTATATGATATAAGATCTTAGGTAAGGGATCTTGTCTTGTCTCTCTCGTGAGTTAGATTTTGATATACATTGACTTTATATTTTGCCTCAGGTATATCCCTTTTACTTTAGGCTCAGTCATTTCACTTTTGGAATAGCTAATTTTCACTTCTATTTGACTTATAGGCTTTCCTTAACTTATTTTACTTGATTTCTAAAATTTCGGGTATGTTTTTTGCATTGTCCATTTTCTTTGGGGCTATCCTCTTTGATTGAACATCTTGAATTTATAACTTTTTGTTGTGAATCTCTTGAAATTCCAATCTTATATAATTTATTGAACTATATTGTAATCTCCTCTAGCGTTAGTTCGTTGCGTTGTTAATTACTCTTTTGAATTATTATGAGTATGGATTATTTGTTAAATTATTTATTCATAGATATTACATTAATCATGATTATGGTATGCTAGAACTTGAATTAATGATTGTATTACGATCACTTAGGAATTGATTTGATTATATCATCATGGAATATCTGGTAATTGGTATGGAATTGATAATTGTGGATATTTAGAATTAGATTTTAGTTGGACGATGGATCTTGAGCATGATTAATTTGGTTTTTGGCACACATAGTTGATTTGCCGCCTCACTGGATTGATTAGGTGAGTATGGTTAAATTATAATAAGTTCTTAATATTAGAGCCATGTGTGATCTTATTGCTCTATTAGATTGGTAAGCATGCTTGATTTGTTATATTGGATTAGTGAGTATGATTAATTTTCTCAGGCGAATAAGTGAGCATGATTGATTTGCGCATTAGCGTGCATGAATGATTTGCCACCTCGTCAAATTGATTGAGTACAGTTGATTTACGATAGGTTCTTAATGTCATAGTCGTACGATATCCTAGTTAATGTAAATTTGAGTACATAACTTACTAAACTAGTTAGGTGAGCATGGTTGATTTGCGACATGTCCTTAATGTTAAAGACATGCGAGTTTGTGAAAAATTGGTTAATTAAATTTAGTTGTGATGGAATTGAAATATTTCTTATTTATTGCACTCATGGCATCATAGCTTCATGGTTCATTCATGACACATTCGTATGAATTTCATTAATGACATTATTCCATTGATATTTTGTTTAATTCTTATCTGTTATAGAATTGTTTTATATAGTACATGTAACAACCTGAGATTTAAGTGCACATGTATACATGTGTATGAATGTTTTATTATATTCATCAAAGCATTCATGCATACATACATTCATCACTCTGTGAAAGTAGTAATTGATGTGTCATTGTTTGTTTGGTGTGAACCCTTGATATACATGATTATAATTATATTATTTTAATGCGTATATGCATACATATTAATAGGTACACTTACACTCTTGACACCTGTACTCACTATGCCACTCAATTTGAATATAGTAGTAACAATATTAAATTTTAGGGATGAAATGTTTATTAAAGTAGGTAGAATGTAATACCCTGGAAATTTTAGTGCTCATATAGGTATACAAGTGTGTATCCTAGCGTGTGTCCCAATTAGAAATTGTATTTTTAGGAAAATAACACTCGAACTTAAGCTCACGAACGCACTCTTAGACCCATACACACATCTTGTGCTAACTTTTAAGTCTAATATATCTACGTATGCTCGATTTAATGCCAAAACAACTATTAAAATAGTCACTCATTACTAGGTAAAGGCATCCGACCATTCAGATTGTCCGATCATAAAAAACCAACCTTAAGATCATCAAAAACATTCATATATTTATCCATTCGCAAATCTGACTCGTTAGTCCCACCTACCACTCATGTATAAACCTACTTAACTGTTGAATGTATGTATGCATGGATGCTCACGTGTACATGCATATATATATATATATATATATATATATATATATCTTACCTTCATCCTGAGCCTACACATCATAACCCACTTAATATAACATTGATCTAAACTGTTAAAATGTTATTCACAGACCTATTAAGAAATCCAATCGTTTGATTTAAGTCCAAATCATTCCATCATTACATGATCGATAGAAAAATCTAATTTAAGCCCTTTCATTGGATTACTCTCAAAACCAACCATTCATCTATCCAATCATCTCGACTTCTTATCATATCTAACCAATCACAAAATGAAACTGGACAACCTTCTATAGTCATAACCATCGAGCTATACATTATACGACCTAAATTCAACACAAACATCCAGTTCTAGCCGTCCAGCTCATACATCAATCCATCCTTTAAACCAATCGTCCATTCATTCAACACATGACAACGATCCATCTAAAGCCAATCATCCAACCCAATTGTTTATTATACCTATCAAAGCCCAACTATCTACTCTTTGATTCAAACCATTTATCATAGTGGGCTTTTCAAATGTTTTAATGACTATTATCATTTTATTCACTCATTCAAACCGTAACCACCTAAGTCTTAGATCTCCCTCACTTTGGACCCTAAGACCTAATCTAATCGAACAAAACAGTTAGATGGAGTAGACTTCTCATAAATAATTCATGTGGGGATCATTACCCCATCAACTCAAAAAAAAGGAGAAAAAAAGCAGCCAGCGCGTTGACCAAGATTAACCGAGACTACAACCTTCTTCCCTCAACGCAACATCAATAGACGCAATTAACCCACTTCCATCAACCGCCCATCATAGAGGGATCCACTGTTCCATTCGAATCGGTCATCTATATTAGGCCTCCATGTAACCTCTCGTTATGTAGCCCACTTGAGTTTTCGATTTGCTTCATTTGTTAGTTACTAACCCATCATGACTTGAAGAAATAGATGGACATATTGGATTTTACCAACTCAATCTAGTGGACTATACTAATCTCTTGCAATCTGCGCATGTAACCTGCATCTTTGAAGTCAACTACATAAGCTTGTTCGCAACTAGATCCCCTCCATTTTCTCGTAGTAACTCCACTGTGTAAAGCCGTCAAATGATCTTAGCCATCCGATTTCTAAATTGCTTCCTTCATCCAATGATCTTTGTCTTGCCAACACTCTCTGCTATCACCAGCGAATCAGGAAGCCTCATTTCACAACTATCTTACGCATTTTCAGCCGCTCAAGCATGTAATAGTTAACAACTCTAGAGTTGTACATGAACCGAGTTAGCTTAGTTAACTTACTCAACTCGACTTGACTCGAAAAAGCTCGATTCGACTCAGTTCGAAACTGAGTTCGAGCTGATTTTTAGAGCTTGAAAAATTTTTGAGTCGAGTTTGAGCTTATCCGAGCTCGAATCGACTTGGTTGTTTTGATATTGACGCTGCTCACCAAGTGTTTGATGAAATGACTCAATGAAGCGTTGTTTCAAGTGCATACATTCTCTGTGGGATCGGTTGGTGGTGAGGAAGGTATGTACAAAACAAATCACTAAAAAAAATTTAAAAAATTTTACATGATAAAACTACCCTCGTATATTGATTTTGATGCTGCTTGCCAAATGTTTGATGAAATACCTATAAACTATTGTTGCTGTTTTGCATACTATGAGAAATTGAAGGTGCACTCTATGTGTTTGAGAAAATCACGCATTGGCTCGAACTGGCCTGAGCTGCTGACTGAGCCGAGCCTAGCCGAGTTTGAGCTGGGGTTAGCTACTGGACGAACCAAGTTGAGTTGTGCCAAGCTCGACTCGGTTTGACTCGTGTAAAGCTCTAGACACCTCCCACATTAAAAACCACCAATTAAATCGATCTCGACACTAGATTTGCAATATCCATTAGCTCCATAAGGATTATCATGACCGTCCAAAAGTAATAGAATAGAGAAAGGCCCATCGTGTGAGAATCTGATATCACCACATCTCATCTTCTCAATTTAAAACCCACCATCATCCAAACAATATGGGACTTCGATTCCTGAATCAAAATGATTATTATGTAGCCCACCTTATTAGCATGTAATCACATAGTATCAACCCAGATTACATCCACATGTAGTATTGTAATCCAAACCAGAAACCCGTCGTGGAAACCCTAACGTAATGCTTTTGAAAACCCTGATGCTCTACCGATTCCAGAAGGCAGAGAGAGGTGTCAAGCAAGGTGTATAAAACCTCTCATCAATGAGAGAGAGAGAGAAGGGGGGGGGGGGGATTAGAGAAAAAATAAAAAGAAAAAAATGAATTAGAAATCAAGAGAAAGAGAGGATGGGTCATGACTCATTAAGTCACATCAGATCAACCTTGAGTTCATTCCATTGTTGGACTATTTGGAGAAAAGAAAAGAAAAAGAAGAAACAAGAGAAGAGAGAGATTAGACCATTGGAGGAAGGGAGAGAGTTTCGGGTGTAGAATTAAGTTCGACTCATTTAGTTAATCTGAGTCATTTCTGCCTCCATTGATGAGTGCATTTTTGAAAAAGAAAAGCAACATAAAAGACAGAAAAGCAAAAGAAAAGGAAAGAAAAGAAGAAGAAAGAGAATGGAATGAGAAAAGAGGAAGAAAAAGGAAGAAGGCGCATCGACTGAGTCGACTTGTTAGTCGACCTACTAAGTCTTGAGTCCGGATCAATCCTGGGATTGAGCAGTCCCCCGTCTACATTGTTTTGCAGGTAAACCTTAGCCTCACTTTCTGATTTCAGAATAGATCTTTAGCTTAGTATAGATTGTAGCAACCCACTGAGTTGACTCAGTGAGTTATGTTATTTTAGTCACATTCGACTTAAAAAGATCAAAAGTCTAGAATAATAGATGTATTATCATTATATATGATTTCATATAGAAAATTTCACTCATTTCTCTTTGAACTACTTACCGTATCACAGTGAGTTGCCTCTCGTATAACTACGTTCAACTGTATGTAACTAAAGCCGAACCTTGAACGTACGCCTATAAATTCTAGTAATAGATCAGACCCTTTGCACATCAGATTAGGTACTCTCCCTCTTATGAATTACACATTAACACTGCATACATTTTCATTTTGGTTATTGTTACAAGATGTTGATAATGTATTATTTAGTTTGTTGCATGCCCTGTTTTGAATCTTACGTGATTTCCACATTAATGTCATATACAAGTTACGTTATTTTGTTGTTCTTATTGATATTATTATTGTGTAGATTTCGATTGTATTTAGCATATGCTATCATCTTTTAACGTGATGTATATTTTATAAAAGTTTCAAGTGTGTTAGTATATATATTTTATCTCCATGTGCTAGGAGTGAATACGTTGAATTCAATTAAATTGGTATATAGTATCATTTTTTACATTGCATTTATAGATGATGATTTCTAAATATTAGAATGTCGTACGTACTCATGCTGCTAGATATGAAATATAGATCTTTTCTTTCATATTGGGGAGTTATGTGATTCATCATATGATTCATAACATGGGTGCTTTACCACGAGTAATTTCTTAAAAGATATTACACACGGGCACTCTACCCGATGTTACTCTTGAAAGATTGGCATGGGTGCTTTGCCCTGGATAATTCATTAAAAGATATCTTACATGAGTGCTCTAGCCAGGGTTATTCCTGAAAGATCGGCATGGGTATGTGCCTTAGGTAATTCCCTAAAAGATACACATATGGGTGCTCTGCTTGCCCTGATCTACCCCCTAAAAGATATTACACAGTGCTCTACCCAGGGTCATTCCCTAAAAGATATCACATGGTGCTTTGCTTAGGGTCATCCGCTAAAAGATCATCATGGGTATTTACTTTCAAGTTTACTTAAGGATGATTATATTTTGTCTTTTCAAATTTATATATTTATATGGCACGTGTCTCAAATTAAATTTATTCTATGATACATTAAGTTTCTTTCATTATAGATCTTTACACATATATATTGAAATGTGTTATGTTACTAACATGTAAATTCCAACTTGGGATGGAAGTGACCTTACGAGACATTGAGCTCACCCTGTTTAATTAACCATTTTAGGTACCAGGCTGAAGTCCTTCGAGCATGCATACCCTTTCCATTTTTGCTTAGATGTGTTAGGCTTAGTTTACGTTTTCAGGTACTAATGTATTGTAAAATTTAGAGTGATTTATCTAGTGTCACAAATAATTATTTTGCTGATATTATTGTATTTAGTAATCATAGACATTTGGTTGTAATCAAATTTTCATTACGGTGATTGTATCAAGATATGAATGATTGTGAATATTTTATTAAAAAACCTAATGAATTTAGATCATGGGCCTGAGATTCGGGTTTTGATTATCCTATTCGGGTACTCGAATTTCAAGGCATGACAATACACCCCTTGGAATTCAACTATGGTGGATATGATCTCACTGGGCTTTTAGCTTACCCAATTAAATAACTATTACAAGTTACAGGGTTACAAGAGGAGGGAGAAGTCGAAGCCGAGTACTTAGATAATTACTTATATTAAAGTACTGCTTATAACTTAGTTTTATTTTAATATTATTAATTAAACACCTATAATAAGACAAGTAGAGAGAGACTTTTAGGTGAGAGTTGATGATAGTAGCAATAGAGTGGAATTTAGATTTTGAATTTAAATTTAAATTTTAAGTTCAATATTTTAGTTTGAAAGATTAAATAGTTAATTTATTTGGATATTTGATGAATGTGCATAATTTAGTTTATACCCTAAAACTCGGGATCACGGTCACGATACTCAGGTTTTGAATTTTATGACATGATTGAGGGCTTTAGTTACAGAAAAGGAAGGGATTAGGCACTGGTGCGGTCTCTGCCTTACGGGATCTATCGATTTTTTTAAATTTAGTAGAAATTCAGTAATGTCACATATAGCCTTACCATGTGAGGTTTAAGATCCCTGGTAGACAAAAGAAAAATAACAACACCTAGCCTTACCACGTAGGGTTTAAGATCTTAGATAGATGAAAAAAATAACACCTAGCCTTACTGTGTAGGGTTTACGACCCTTGATAGGCAAATAAAAAAGAGAATCTAGGTAGTAGAGGAAGATTGTAGAAAAATAAAAGAGTGAGTGTGTGTTCTCGAATGTCCTCAAACTATATGGAATGGGACGCAAGTTGACTTAAGATGTGGAAGGAAAAACGAAAAAACAGACACCCCTTTTCTATAAAAGGGAATGTTAGATGTCCCCGATCTTAACCCCTACTTTGTCTTTTAGCAACTTCGATGATGGGTGTATCTTGAGTCAGACAGAGTTTCGACGTAGTCGAAATCTCGATTGGGCATCATATGCACACCCTATATGGCCAAAACCCCAAGAAATTTGCATGGATGAACATGATGAGGTCGATCACTGTCTCCCTCAAGGATAACTACTTCGAATGCATGGAGTTTCTCTAGACTCCTTACAGAGACTTCTCGAATCCATGAGGAAAGAGAGTAAGAAGAATAGAAATAAATTCTAATAAATTCATAATTTAATTTATAAATTAAAATAACGAGTTCACAACCCTTTAAATAAGGATACCAAGCAATGAGAGAGAAATTAGAAGCAAACTATAACTAAAACTCTTATAATTCACAACGTACTATAAATAGTAAAACAGTCTTTGTGTCTACTAGTGCGCAAGGTTTTCAGCAAAAAATAATAAGTATCCTATTTGGCTTCACCAAGTTGTTCTCCTAATTATTCTAAGCTCTTTTTGCATTGGGCGCAACTCCTAAAGCCCAACAGATGAATAATTATAATCAAACTAAAACTTACTGTTTATAGTAAAAACATAATTGAAATAGGGAAACGACCGTCGATCCAGGGGGTAGGGGTGGGGAGGGTATTTCACAAATTCAGTTTGTGCAACCTAGTGTAGCGGGGTTTGGTGCCTAAAGTAGCTCGTTCTACCCCAAAATCATATATTTTACGCTCGATAACTCATTCTGGATTGCGAGATATGCCTGATCTAAGGTTTGACAGTCTAGATCACTTTTGTCATCGACCGGGCCTTCTCTGATTCATCTTGGCCATGAAAATGTCCATGACCTGCTCTACATCAATCCCCTTCACTTCAAAAGAACTCGTCCTACTCTGGTTCATGATACTCGGTTAGGTCTGCGATGTTGAAAGTCCGTGAGATTGCCATGTCATCTGGAAGATCAATAATGTAAGCGTTGTCATTGATCTTTCGGATGATTGGTACCGGTCTAATCTTCTTATTCTTCAATTTGTTGTACGTCTCAGTCGAAAATCTTTCTTTGCATAGATGGACCATAACATGGTCGCCCACCTCGAACACTTTTTGTCGCCGATACTTGTCCGCTTATTTCTTGTACTTCTCGTTTGAGGCATGCAGCTTAATCTGCACCTCCTTATAGATGCCCATGATCCTATCTGTCATACGTTCTGCTACAATGCTCATGCCTAGGAGCTTGGGCAGAGGAACCAAGTCAAGTGTGTGGCGAGGCACTCGTTCATAAATTATCTGGAACGGTGATTTTCCTATCGAGCAGTTCACCATATTGTTGAATGAAAACTCTGCTTGAGACAGAGCCAAATCCTACTGCTTTGATTTTTCTCCTAAGATACAGCGAAGGAGGTTCCCCAACATGTAATTCATAACTTCGGTCTGCCCATCAGTCTGTGGATGGTAGGTGCTGCTAAATTGAAGTCATGTATCGAATCAAGTCCACAAAGTCCGCCAAAAGTGGCAAATGAACTTCGTGTTATAATCAGAATTAATGGTCTTGGGGACCCCGTGTAGCCGTATGACCTCCCTGAAGAATAGATTCGCCACATGTGTTGCATCGAGGGTCTTTTTGTATGGGATAAAGTGCATCATTTTAGAAAAATGATCTACAACCACGAATACCGAATCCATGTCGTGTTGTGTTCGTGGGAGACCAAGCATGAAGTCCATAGATAAATCCTCTCAAAGGCCGTCAGGCACAGGTAAAGGGGTGTAGAGGCCCGTATTCTGAGATTGTCCCTTGGAGGTGTGACAATTATGACAACGTTGTACGACTTTTCCTATATCACATACCAATTATGGCCAGTAATACCGCTCTTCCATAAGAGCTCGCATCTTGTCTCGCCCAAGATATCTACCAAGGCCACCTCTATGTAGCTCCTGAATAATCTGCTCCCTCAAAGAACTTTGGGGTATGCACAATCAATTTTTTTTAAAGAGGAAACCTTCTTATATATAAATGTCATTGGGATGACCTTCTTGGCACTCCATCCAAGAATTTTTGAAGTCCTCGTCCTCGGCATACAGTTCTTTGAGACAGTCAAAGCCGACCACCTCATTGCTCATCATAACAAGTAGTGGTGCACGACGACTAAGTGCATCAACCACCTTGTTTTGCTACTCTGACTTGTGCTTTAGAACGAACGTGAATTCCTGTAAAAATACAACCCATCTAGCATACACACGATTCATGTTAGTCTGACTATTAATAAACTTTAATGCTTGATGGTCAATATACAGAACAAACTCTCTTTAAATAAGATAATGCCACTAATGTCGCATGCCTGAACAATTGCGTACACCTCAAGCTCATACGTCGACCACTTCTTTTGGGCTTCGCTAAGCTTCTCACTGTAGAAAGCTACCGGCCTACCTTCCTGTGATAATACTCCTCTAATTCTGACATATGAAGCGTCACGCTCGACCTCAAACAACTTGTCAAAATTAGGAAGCACCAAGATTGGTGTTATGGACAAATGAAGCTTGATTTCATGAAAGCTCTTGTCAGCTTCATCGGTCCACTGAAACGGTCCTTTTTTTATACAATTTATAATAGGCGCGACTATTGTGTTAAAATTTCACATGAATCGATGATAAAAGGTCGCCAAACCATGAAAACTCCTCACCTCATAAACGTTTGTCGGGATTGGTCATTCCCTAATAGCTCACACCTTTTCACCATCCACATGGATGCCCTTGGACGTTACAACAAATCATAGGAACAATATGCTATCTATTAAAAAGCTACACTTCTTCAAGTTGAGGTACAACTTGTTAATTTGTAGGACCTGTAGCACCTATTTGAGATGTTTCCTATGCTCCGTCTCATCCTAGATATATATTAGTATGTCATGAAAAGATACTACTACAAATCGGCTAGTGAACGGTTTTAGAACTTGATTCATTAAACGCATAAAAGTATTTGATGCGTTCAATAGACCGAAGGGCATGACAAGCCACTCATACAATCCTTCCTTGGTCTTGAATCATTTTCCACTCATCACCGATTCAGATATGAATATGATGGTAACCACTCCTTATGTCTAGTTTAGAGAACACTTTGGCCCATTCTAGCATATCGAGCATGTTGTCAGACCGTGGTATTGGGAACCGATATTTGATAGTAATTTTGTTGATCATCCGGTTGTCGACACATATGCGTCAGCTTCCATATTTTTTGACGTTAATAATGTTAGTACAACACATGGGCTCATACTTTCTCTCAAGAGACCCTTACGGATCAATTCCTTCACTTGCCTCTGAAGTATCTCACACTTTTTCGGACTCATCCAATAATGATGGCGGTTGGGTAGGCTAGCCCCAGGGACGAGGTCTATGTGATGTTAGTTGTCCCTCATGGGGAGCAATCCATCGGGTAAATCTACAGGCTAAACTTCCTTCAATTCATTTAGTAATAGTCTTAAACTTGGAGGAATATTTGAGGGTTCTGATTCCTTGCCTTTCACCACTACGGCGTAAACCTCGCCGATTTCCTTGGATTCCTCCACGAAATCCTGAATCATCAGGAGGGAACTCTCCTCTACTTTAGAGGCTTTGGGGTGGTTTTTTAGTGCCATAGGGGCAAGGATTAGTTTTCGACTATCCATAACGAATACGTAGACATTGTCTCGTCCTCGATGGGTCCAATCATGGTCTAACTGCTAGGGTCGACAGAGTAACATATGGCATGCGTTCATGTCAACCACGTTACAAAGTATTTGATCTTTATAATTTTTACCAATTAAAAATGAGACAGTGCATTATTTAGTTATCTTGGTCTCGTTTAATTTTTTATCCAGCCAATTGAGTACGTGGAAGGATGTTTTATTGTTGGTAGCTGCAACTTGTTCACTATCACTCTTGAGACGATGTTCTCGCTACTACCATTGTCTATAATCACATCACAAACCTTTTCGGTGACAATGTACTATGTACGAAATATATTGTGTCGTTGTGAATGTAATTCTGTAACACCCCGTACCTTTGGTACACGGGTGTTACCTTTTAAACCCACATCAACCTAAATTAAATTGGATTAATCAATTGGCTTGAACATAACTTATGCAGGACGAGACTTCCAAGCACCACTAAGGGCCACCTATCAGAGGCCCCAGAAGCTGGAATGCACCCCATGTCAGTCTAGAAGGTAACCTTGCCTAGACGCCTCAAATCAGAATAGCTCCAACTCAACTAACTATAGCAATAGGCGGTGAAACAATCTTCAAGGGCTAGTAAATAGCCAATAAAGCACCCATTTCACTCTAAGGCCCCAATAAACCGTCGAAATTTAATACTAGACCAATTCAACCATCGGGTCAGCAGTTATCAGGCTAAACAGAGCTTGGGACGTGTGGTACGGCCCACCTGGGCCTCGGGTCCACCCTGAAATTGGGTAAATACCCCCTACGACTGCTTACAAAATGATTGAGCTAATCAGATTCACTGGGACCATCCCGATGAACCGCACACATTGTGCGTGTGCATCCCCTACACTTGTGCACAACGTGCACTAGAACTTTTGGCTCGGTCAAATGAGCTTTGATCGAGCTCTTTTCAAATATGAGAAAAAAAAACTCATTCCCTCTCACCAAAACTACGTTCAAACAGGGAGAGTTTTCGACCCCAAAGTGGCCCACCATGGCTACTTTCTGAATCATCCAAACCGTCCATCTTGCCACGGGCCCGGTCCAACCAAAACAGTATAAGCTTTCGGGCTCATGCATAGGGATGAGAAAAATCGGGTGTGACCATTCGGAATCCACTGTGCGGCTGACATTTGAGATGGTGGGCCCATCAGTAACTACCTGGGTGGCCTAAGATCACAACGATCAGGTAATCCCATTTATCCGATCGTTGTAGGGATGTTTTATCCTTTGCCAAAAAAGGCTGAACACCCGCCTGCAGCAAGAAAAGAGTGTGGGAACCTTTCCCTTCTTGGAAGTCGGCTGCCGACCGTCCGATGGGCCTCATCCAACCGTCGAAATCCTCTCCTCCCTGGCTATATATAGAGCCGGAAGCCCTAGGGATTCGGACCAAGAAGAGAGGAAGAAAGAGAGTAAAAGAGAAAGGGAAAAACAGGGAGGTCCAACACCCTGTTGCAGTAGCGCGGTCGAGGGAGAAGGTGGTCAGATTCCTTCTGTTGCAAGAGTGGGAGCAGTAGCTTAGGTGACCATTTTCGTTCTATTTCCATCTCCTTGTACCAAAGCAGTAGCTTTCAGCTAGGTTGGAGTGACCCTTGCTTATACCAAAGCCAGGCCAGGTGATGGTTGAGACTCGGTTTAACAACAAGGTTGGACTATTATTCTGTGACAAACCCAAATAGAGGCCATAGTTCGGGTTGGAAATTAGCCAAATGATGGCTATGATCAGACCCAAACAAGGTTGGAAGGGCAACCCAGTCTCAGTCCGGGAGTAAGCCAATCAATGGCTGTTACACGGAGTGAGAAACCAGTTAGGATAAGGTCCCCGTTTTGGACTGAAGCTGAGCCAATCGATGGCTCTGCTCCAGCCTGAAGACAGACCATGTGATGACGATGCCGTGGGGCTGAAATCAAACCCATCTATGACATCTATTTCAGGCCAGAATCAGGCCAATCAATGGCCGACTTTAGACCGAAATGATGACAAAAAATGAACTGTCAAGGCAGTTGAAAACGGATGCTGTTTGAGTTAAAATCAGGCCTAGTGTAGGGTCATGTCTTGGGCTGGAATCGCGCCAACTGAGGGACGAATTCCAGGTCGGAATGGTGGCAGCATCAGGCCCTGTTTACTGCTAACTGACTGACCAAACAGTGGCTGTATGTGGGGTCTAAAAGCTGGTCGAGAGAGTGCAACAATGTGAGCTAAAAACAGTTGCATGGTAGCTCGATTCCTGGCCAGGATTAGGCCAATCAATGGCTGAATTATGGGCCGAAGCTGTGGCAGTAAAATGGCTCCTGAGCAAGCTCTGTGTTAGGCTGAAAGTGGCCAGCAAGTGGGCCATGATCCGGACTAAAATCAGGTCTCAAGTAGTCCCTGGTTCAAGCCCGTACCCTAGCCTTGCAGCTGACCACAGACTGAGTGATGCCAGGACCAATAACAGACCATGATTAGCATCAAAAACAGCCCGTGTGAAAACACTGTTTGGAGCAGAAAATGGCCTTATTTGGCCATGTAAACAGGCCTAAAATCAGCCCTAAATGGGCTCTGTATCAGATGGGAATCGGCCAGCAGAGGGGTCTCACGTTAGTGGACTGAAACCGGTCTCCTTCAGCTGTTGCTAAGTTGCAGTCCGAAACCGATTTTCTTCAGGCCCCGCATGTGTAACATCTGGGTCGCACCAGGTGAATGCTCTCGATGGGCCACATTTTGATGCATAGGGGGCCCTGCCGCACAAGCAGCAGGCCGCACCCTGTAAAACAGTTGGTGGGCCGCACCATGTAAAACAGTTGGTGGGCCACGCCTGAGCTTGTAGCTCAGTGGGCTACACCATGTAAGCGGTTGCTGGGCCGCACCATTTTCAAAATACTATGGGCCTCACCATGAATGTTGTGGGCCTCACTTCCTGATGGGCTGAACCACAACACTTGTGGGCCACACCATGGTAGTGGGCTGATGCACGGCAGGCCCCACACTAGCCCCTACGGGCTGAGTATGCAACAGGGGCTGTCATGCTCAGGCCAAACCGAGCCACCATAACTAGTTTTGGGCTGATTAGGCGTAGCAGAAGTGGGCCCTGATTGGGCCCAGCTTACATTGAAATGGGGGGGCACATGTTGGTAGGCTTGATCGCCTTTGGTTACAGCACAAACAACCTTGGTTTAGGGCCTTCCAACCCTCCACCTATCCTCATGTATTAAACTTTGTGACTCATTGTCTAATATAAATGAAATTGTACAGGGAGTTACGTAAGTGGTGTAAATTCACTATCTTCTCAAGAAAACTCGCATCTAGGAGCACTCTACGCTTCTTCTAGTGATGATTTCCTCCCCTTAAGCTTTCCATCCCTAACTAGACCAGAAATAGTAGTTTTGTAAATTTTAATGGTTAGTTGGACTAATGATAATTTGTGTGTGGAAATGGACTGCTTTCACTTGACCTATCTATTTAACAAAATGATTCTCATGCTTACTATTATTTAGCCTATTGATTATATACTCTGAACTACCTAGGTGAACAACTCAACCACTCATGTCATGTATCTTATGTTAATTCAGTTAATGTGTTCTGATAGAAATATATGCATTGTTTCTTACTCCCCATTTATGATAAGATCTATGTTACTGATATGATGATGTGACACGCATATTGCTGAAATCTCTCCATAGGAGGTCCTGTAGAAGGAGAGTCCGTGCTTGGGTGTAACTAGACTAGTTGTGACATAAGTAGGCCCCTGACATGGAGGTTTTGGTTGTGGTGTTTGACCATGGGGTTTACCATCCATGTGCCTTCACCTAACTGACTTGGGATGAACTTCATAACCTTTCTAAATACTACTGTTTACTCGTCTTTGAACCATTCATGCCGTCATGTTTTAATCGCCACATTTGGTAATTTCAACATTTCATCCCCAGTTGGCATTAGTGGTGACCCTTTATGTTATATCGATGACCACATGTTGGTGGGTACTACACACACCCTAGATGATAGCCTAATGGGCCGGGGATGGTGGTCATGGGACACTATGCTTGAGCCGTCGGCCTACGCTGGGCCATGTGCTCCCCGTAGTGATCGTGAGCTTATTTAAATCGACTGGTTGTAATTGGACTAATAATAAGTTGGCAAATCATGTATGCATAACATAGACCAGCATCTATTGCTGCCGTACATAACATACAGATTCGCTTGACTGGATGTTTTGCCCAGGGCACAAACCATCATCTATTGTTATCGTACTCATTTGCCTGTCTGGATGTTTTGCCTGAGGCACAAACCATCATCTATTGTTATTGTACACATTTGCCTGTCTGGATGTTTTACCAGGGGCATAGACCGTCTGGATGTTTTACCCCGGTCAATGATTTCATGGGTGACGACCCCAATGTCCGTCTGGATGTTTTACCCAGGACGACAATTGCATTCATGCATTCCTGCATTTAACAAGACTGCATCTACTATATTTTGGAATGTCTGTATGTTTTTATGTTATTCTTTGTTTAGGGCGGCTGTGTGTAATTTTGAGGGGAGATCACACTGAGCTGGTCACTCATTCATCAATGTTCAACCATACAGAGGATGTAGGTACAAGAGTCGACGAGTATGCGACAGACTTGGAGGCGGTGGCGGTCGAGGAGGAGCTATATGACTAGGAGTCGTAGAAGGAGGCGGCCGCCTATTTTGGGTTGAACTAATAAATTAACCCTTTATTTTATTTTAGTACATTTGGAGTTTGAGAAACTTGAGGTTTTGTAATTGGCCCCCAGCTGAGTGGGCCAGAATATTATTCCCATTTTGAATCACATCTATACTACGTTTTATTCCTGCTATGCACTTTGACTTAATGATTACCACTATTAGCCGTTAAATCCTGGGTTTTTTGAATGCGTGTCATGTACTCGGGTTCTGAAAACTGGGGCGTGACAAATGGTATCAAAGCGGAGTATGAGACAGCCTGGCTATGGGACCAACATACGAACCTTAAGAGGTTAACTTAGGCGAAACTTAAAAACTTTCCCTTAGAAGAATAGCTATGATGAATGAACAAAGAAACAAGAACACTTAGGCCCCTTAGGCATAAGCAATAATGAATATTTGAACTTATGAAGAGCTCCCGACTAGTTAGGAAGGACTTAGTATATGAATCACCTAGAATCCCTTGGGAAATAACGAATTTAGAAACGAAAACCTTAGCCCCCTTGGAAGATCCAAACCAAAAGTGCTAACTGAAGGATGAACTCTCGCCATGCAATTGCCAAACTCTCTGACCCTTGTAATGCTTCATACTGGCTAGGAACCGTTCTTCTCTCTTCTATTCCTAAACCACAAAAATCTAACCTCGCAAGAAGCTATGCCACCAGTAATGCGATCACGTCAGACCAACACAGTCGACATCTACCCCATCCCGTCGATGGAACGCCAATAGGAACGCAGCCCGGTCTACATGTCAGGCCTTCCGCCTGGAGTAGCAAATGAGGACATGAGGTCTGAGGTGGTAAGAGACTCTCCCTCCCCTCGGATAGTCACTTCTAGGATGCCCTCGCAGTACTTCAGGCAGCAAACCCCTTCGGCCGAGCCTTCAAAGGATGTACAAGCAGATCCGCCAATGAGAGCAATAGCCTTTGCGGCATTTATGCAGATGGCTGCCACTATGCAGCAACCACAGGGCATGTTCATGTGACAACAACAGGACATGCACACGCTAATGATGGAATCCTTAAGGAGTAGGGACCGTGGGGAGGCGTCTCGAGAAAGATATAGCAGGGGTGCAAATATCTTTGAGCAGTTCCATAAGCTTCGGCCGCCGACATTTGAAGGGGCACCAGACCCAGTGCAGGCGGAGCACTAGTTGGCGAGGATTTTCAAAATAATGCTACCCTTGAAATGTACTGACTCACAGATGGTGAGCTTGGTCACATACTTATTAGAAGGGGAGGCAGAGAATTGGTAGTAAAGCCTGCAACGGAGTGTCCCGGCCACCTACTCCTGGACACGGGCTAGATTCAAGGTAAAATTTCTAGAAAAGTATTTCCTGTGGTCATGCCACAATGAGAAGATCGCACAGTTTTTATGGTTGGAGCAGGGGAGCCTTACAGTAGCCAAGTATGAGGCCTGATTCGACGAACTCTCCCGGTACGTGTCCAAGGCCTTGGAGGATGCTGAATACAAATTGTAAAAGTTCAAGGAGGGACTTAGGCCAGGGATCCAGTCGCGGCTATGCACCTGGGATTTTGAGGACTTTGCAGAACTGGTAGACAACATCATGCGGGTGGAGAAAGACTTCAAGCACACCCTGAGAACCCGCCCTCCAGCTAGAGATGCTCAGTTCAGACCAAGGCAGGCGCTTCCCACTCCACCTACTCCTTCAGAGAGGTCCAGGCCTGTACCGACACGAGCTCCACCCTTGCCCTCCGACGGAAGTCATGGCTATTGTGGCAAAACAAACCACATTACCTGTAACTGTTTTCAGTGGATGCGAGATCAGGGTATCCCGCCTCAGGAGAACCGACCATAGTAGGACCGGGCGGCAATTAGAGCAGCGCCCAGGCCTCAATAGCCTAGATAGGGGCCCCTGGCTCAGTAGAGAGCTCCCCAGGCCAGGGTGTATGTCGTTACCGCTACAGAAGCAAAGCAGGACCCCTTGTAGACCATCCACGGTACTGCCCACATTAGCCGTACCCCTGTACTTACTCTTTTCAATTCTGGTGCAACTCTATCCTTTATTGATTCTGCTTTTGCATCTAGACTGGCATTGAACACCACTAGGATGCATGTTCCCTTAGTTGTAGCATCCCCTATGGGCAAGTTTGTGGAAACTGATAAGGTATGCAAAGCATGTCCCAACACGCTTGCAAATCGCGAGGTTGCTGTGGATGTAATTGTCATGCCTGTCAGGCAGTTTGACGTCATCCTTAGGATGGATTGGCTCACGTTGGCGCGTGCGGTCATGGATTGTCGCAACAAAACAGTGACTATATCCATCCCAGGGCAGGCCTCTTTCACCTTGAAATGCAGGGGCATATGCCGAGAATTCGAGAGCTTGCAGGCTCTAGAGGAAGCTGAGTCAGTGGAAGTCATCATCAGACAAATACCGGTAGTCTAAGATTTCCCTAAAGTATTTCAAGAAATACCAGGGCTACCCACTAGAAGGGCGATAGACTTCTGCATTGACCTCAAGCCAGGGACTACTCCTAGATTACTCCCTCCGTTTCGCATGCCCCCTTTCGAGATGGAGGAGTTGAGGAGTCAGATTGATGAGCTTCTAGCTTAGAGCTTTATCTGTCCCAGTGTTTCCCCCTGGGGAGCACCGGTCCTTTTTATTAAGAAGAAGGACGGGTCGATGTGTCTCTGTATAGACTACAGGAGACTGAACGATGTAACGATCAAGAACAGATATCCCTTACCGCGTATCAACGATCTATTTGATCAGTTGAAAGACGCCAAGTACTTCTCCAAAATAGACCCGCGTTCAGTTATCACCAGTTGAGGATCAGGGATGAGGATATCACAAAGACGGCCTTCAAGACTCATTATGGGCACTACGAGTTCCTGGTGATGTCTTTCGGTCTCACAAATCTCTGACAGTTTTTATAGACCTTATGAACCGAGTCTTCATATCTTACCTACACTGATTCGTAATTGTATTCATTGACGACATCTTGGTCTACTTCAAAAGCCAAGAGGAGCATGAACAACATCTGCGTACGATCTTAAGCATGATAAAGGATAACCAAATATATGTTAAGTTGTCCAAGTGTGAGTTTTGGGAGAAGGAAGCGAAATTCTTGGGGCACGTAATAAAGGCGGAGGGAATAGCGGTCGATCCAGCTAAGGTGGAAGCAGTATCTAAGTGGGAGCAGCCCACTACCGTGACCGAAATTCAGAGTTTCTTAGGCATGGCCGGGTACTACTACCGCTTTATTAAGGAATCCTCCAGAATCACGTGATCACTTACTTAACTGACCAAGAAGAACGCTCGATTCACATGAGATGAGAATGTAGAGGCAGCGTTACAGGAGTTGAAGATGAGATTAACTTCTGTACTGGTGCTCACTCTCCCACAAGAAGGGGAGAAGTTCGTGGTATGTAGCGATGCCTCGAAGTTGGGTCTCGGACGTGTTCTGATGCAGAACGACAGAGTAATCACTTACGCCTCTCGCCAATTGAAGAAGCATGAGGAAAACTACCCGACGCACAACCTGGAATTGGCAGTGGTAGTTTTCGACTTAAAGATATGGCGGCATTACTTGTACGGAGAGGATTTTCAGTTATTCTGTGATCACAAGAGTCTGAAATACATATTCATGCATAAAGATTTGAATATGCGCTAGCGTCGGTGGATGGAGACACTTAAGGACTTTCACTTTGATATCTCATACCACCCTGGCAAAGCAAACTCCGTGGCCGATGCTCTGAGTCGGAAGAAGAAGCATGAGCTAGTAGAATGGGAGATGATGGAATTTGTATAGGACTTTGATATCCAGCTCACCCTCGATGAACCTGATACGTATGCGGCTCTATTGACAGCAGAGCCAACCCTGGTCCGACACATGATCTCCACACAAGACCAGGATGAATGACTCGTCAAGATGAAAGAAAGATGCAAGAATGAAGGGATGCCTGATTGGAGGGTTAGTAGCGACGGCGGTCTTCGGTACCTGGGACGAGTATGCGTTCCAAACGACGCTGAATTTAGGAAAGAAGTGATGGTAGAAGCCCACCATTCCAAGTTAGTTATCCATCTAGGGAATACTAAAATGTACAATGACATAAAAAGACAGTACCGGTGGAGCAACATAAAGAGGGACATCGTCAACTTTGTAGCAAAGTGCATGGTGTGCCAAAAGATCAAGGCCGAGCATCGCAAGCCTACTGGCCTCCTTCAGCCACTACCCCTAGCCGAATGGAAATGGGACAACATTTTTATGGACTTTATATCTGGTCTTCCTAGGACGTAAAGGAAACACGACTCGATCTGGGTCATTGTTGATCGGTTGACAAAAGTCGTCAGATTCTTTCCGATCCGCATGACAGATTCCACTGATAGTTTGGCAAAGTTATATATCCAGTAAGTCGTGCGATCCTAGGAAGTTCCACGGAAAATTATATCAGATCGAGACTCTAAATTTACTTCTGCCTTCTGTAAGAGGCTGTAGGAAGAATTGGGCATGAAACTCAAGTTCAGTATGGTGTTCCACCCTCAAATAGACGGACAGATTGAAAGGGTGAATCAAATTCTGGAAGATATGCTGAGAGCATGCGTCCTGGACTTTCAAGGCATCTGGGATAATCACTTGGCACTAGCAGCATTCACATACAATAACAGTTTCCAGTCCAGCATAGGCATGGCACCGTATGAGGCTCTCTATGGTCGCCTTTGCCGAGCCCCTCAATACTGGGCAGAAATCGGAGAAAGAATCTTATTAGGACCTGAGCTGGTTCAGGCTACTGCTTAGGTCATTGACATAGTTAAAAAACGTCTGCGCACCGTCCAAAGCGGACAGAAGAGCTATGCAGATAATCGACGTCGCGACCTAGAGTTTGCAGCTGGGGACCATGTATTCCTGAAGGTGTCAACCATAAAGGGTCTGATGAGATTCAGACAGAAAAGGAAGTTGGCACCACGTTTCATTAGGCCTTTCGAAATTTTGGATCACGTGGGAGCCGTAACATACTGCCTTGCACTACCTACTGCACTGGCCGATATTCACAACGTCTTTCACGTATCCCTGCTAAAAAAGTATATACCAGACGAATCGCACATCGTTAGTTGGGAGCAAATCGAGCTGACAGATAACACCTCTTACATCGAGGAACCTATCCGTATTTTGAACCACAAGGAGTGGGTCGTACGGATGAAGACTATACCTCTAGTCAAGGTTCTTTGGTCGCATCACGGGGAAGAAGAAGCGACGTGGGAATGAGAAGCAGAAGTTAGGGAAAAGTAACCCCACTTGTTCAATGACACACCACAGGTAATTTCGAGGACTAAATTTCTTTAAGGGGTAGACTGTAACACCCCGTACCTTTGGTACACGGGTGTTACCTTTTAAAACCCACATCAACGTAAATTAAATTGGATTAATCAATTGGCTTGAACACAACTTATGTAGGATGGGACTTCCAAACACCACTAAGGGCCACCTATCAGAGGCCCTAGAAGCTGGAATGCACCCCATGTTAGTCTAGAAGGTAACCTTGCCTAGACGCTTCAAATCAGAATAGCTCCAACTCAACTAACTATAGCAATAGGAGGTGAAACAATCTTCAAGGGCTATTAAATAGCCAACTAAGTGCCCATTTCACTCTAAGGCCCTAATAAACCATTGAAATTTAATACCAAACCAATTCAACCATCGGGTCAGTAATTATGGGGCTAAATAGTGCCCGGGACGTGTGGTACGGCCCACCTGGGCCTTGGGTCCACCCTGAAATTGAGTAAATACCCCCTTACGACTACTTACAAAATGATTGAGCGGATCAGATTCACCGAGACCATCTCGACAAACTGCACATAATGTGCGTGTGCATCCCCTACACTTGTGCACTGGAACTATTGGCCCTGTTAAATGAGCTTTGACCAAGCTATTTTCAAATATGAGAAGAAAAAACTCATTCCCTCCTGCCAAAACTACGTTCAAACAGGGGGAGTTTTCGACCCCAAAGTGGCCCACCACGACCACTATCTGAATCATCCAAACCGTCCATCTTGTCCATGGGCCCGGTCTAACCAAAACAGTATAAGCTTCGGGCCTGTGCATAGGGACAAGAAAAATCAGGTGTGACCGTTCGGAATCCTCTGTGTGGCTGAGATTTGAGATGGTGGGCCTATCAGTGACCACCTAGGTGGTCCAAGATCGCAACAATCAGGCAATCCCATCCATCCAACCGTTGTAAGGATGTTTTGTCATTTGCCAAAAAAGGCCGGACACACGCCTGCAGCAAGAAAAGAGTGTGGGAACCTTGCCCTTCTTGGAAGTCAGCTGCCGACCATCCGATGGGCCTTATCCAACCGTCGAAATCCTCTCCTCCTTGGCTATATATAGAGCCGGAAGCCCTAGGGATTCGGACCAAGAAGAGAGGAAGAAAGAGAGTAGAAAGAGAAAGGGAAAAACAGGGAGGTCTGGCACCTTGTTGCAGCAGCGCGGTCGAGGGAGAAGGTGGCCGGATTCCTCCTGTTGCAGAAGTGCGAGCAGTAGCTCAGGTGACCATTTTCGTTCTCTTTTCCATCTCCCTGTAAGCTTTCAGCTAGGTTGGAGTGACTCTCATTTAGACCAAAGCCAGGCCAGGTGATGCCTAAGACTCGGTCCAACAGCAAGGTCGGACTATTAGTCTGTGACAAACCCAAATAGAGGCCATAGTTCGGGTTGAAAATCAGCCAAGTGATGGCTGTGATCAGACCCAAACAAGGCTGGAAGGGCAACCCAGTCTCAATCCGGGACCAAGCCAATCGATGGCTGTTAAACGGACTGAGAAACCAGTTAGGATAAGGTCCCTATTTTGGACTGAAATTGAACCAATCAATGGCTCTACTCCAGGCTGAAGACAGACCATATGATGACGATGCCATGGGGCTGAAATCAGACCCATCTGCGACATCAGTTTCAGGCCAGAATCAGGCCAATCAATGGTCGACTTTGGACCGAAAAGATGACAAAAAATGAACTACTTCGGCTAGCCAATTGAGGAAATATTTTATGCGTAATAAACCATTAAAACTAGGAAGTTCAACCTTACATCAATAGTCTCTTTCAACATGATCTAAATGATCACCTCCATGGATTGGTCATCGGGCAAAGCCTTCATTAAGGTCCTCGTCGTTAGAATTTGAATCATTTGGTATAGCCCTACGGTTTGCCATTGGTAGTGCTTTACGAAAATCTGGGTTTTGCCGTATAACAACAACGGGCGGTGGAGCAACCATAGGCGGTGGAGCACCGTCTAGGGCTCGAGGCGGAAGTAGCACATCCGCAAGACGTTGAGGGTTGCTTGCAACCCTTACATGGTCAACTGACTCTCCCGGTGGAAAGCTTCCATTCTTTTCGCAAGATAACGAATCCATGGATCATTGTCCACAGGATTTTGTCTCATACCTTTGTTGTTTACCATCAGTTCTAGGGGAATCCTTGCTCTGATACTAATTAACGCAGGGATGAACGTGATGAGGTCGATCACCATCTTACTCAAGCATAACTACTCCGAATTCATGGAATTTCTCTAGACTCCTCACAGAGACTTCTTGAATCCATGAGGAAAGAGAGTAAGAAGAATAGAAATAAATTCTAATAAATTCGTAATTTGATTGATAAATTAAAATAACGAGTTCACAACCCTTTAAATAGGGATACCAAACAATGGGAGAGAAATTAGAAGTAAACTAAAACTAAAAATCCTAGAATTCGCATCTTACTAAAATAATAAAATGGTCATGATGTCTACTAGTGCGCAAGGTTTTCGGCCAAAAATAGTAAGTGCCCTATTTGGCTTCACCAAGCTATTCTCCTAATTATTTTAAGCTCTTTTCACGTTGGGTGCGACTCCGAAAGCCCAACGAATGGAGAGTTATAATCAAACTAAAACTTACTATTTATAGTAAAAACGAAATTAAAATGGGAAATGGTCATCGATCCGGGCAATATTTCGCAAATCCGGCTTACACAACCTGGTGGCTAAAGTAGCTCGTTCTACCCCAAAAATCACATATTTTATGCTCAATAACTCATTCTGGATTGCGAGATACGCCCGATCTAAGGTCTGACTGTCTGGATAACTTCTGTCATCGACCGGGCCTTTTCTGATCTATCTTGGCCATGAAACTGTCCACGACCCACTCTACATTAGAAATTCTCTCCCTCATATATTTTCTCCCAAAACCCCCTTATAAGCCTCATACTAGCAACTGTCCTCCTTCAGAGGCTTGTTATTGTGTCGTTTATATAGATGTAGATAGGAGGTCCTTTAAGGACTACCTATAGGCTTATAGGCTTGCTTTTATTTATTATTAACCTTGACGGTCAGAGAATTAGAAAAGGTACCTATGAGCGATGACAACTATCTGGACGAGCGGTCCTTAAAGGACCTCTTGTTAGATTTACCTTTTTACATGCATCAGTCGTCACGTACGAGGGATTCTCAGGGTTTCTGGAGTTAAGACATACAACCACGTTTCGCTTTTTAGTGTGTTTGACATTAGGTAATCGAATATGGTAATTGTTTCCAGGAGGTGCTATGGATCATGTACACCTATTCCATTCAAAATTTTCTACTATTGGAGTATGAGAAACGTAGCTTGATTAAAGATGTGCACAACCAAATCTTTCGAACTACCCAACCAATTGACCATTATTTGATTTAAATGAGCTATGGGCCCATTGATCATTCTCGGGTTGGGTTGAGGACCATTTCCTGCTAATCTAGTTAGGCTTCCGAGGCTTTTAGGATCGGCTAGAGGTGGTTTTATTGGAGTGATGTATGTTTAGAGCTTCCGCAAGGTTTGAAAATTTTGATCAAGATCAGATAGACTGGGCCAGTAATATGTCGATCTGGTCCGTCACTGGTTTCTGTGACTATCCCAAGTGTATTCTATCTGACTCGCGTGGTCTTTCAATGAGTCTCAATTTTCTTAGAGATATTTTTATTGGGGCTTGGCCAAAAGTCGAAGATTAATTTATTCACATTTTAGGTAGGGTATCTACAACAATTTTAGCTGGGCCTGGTAGGGGCCATTTTATACCTTTTCAATGGAGTTGCCAATGATATAAGCTTTGAAAATTTTGCTGAACAACCTTGGTTGTTAGGCTTTTCATGTTAATTCTTCTAGCAGATGGGTTCCTTTCTTTTAAATAAACTTTTTCACAGTTTGGGTGATCTTTATTCTTTATTTCTTCCATAGTATAAGTTAACTACAATTTGATTGTTTTGACTATGCGTGAATGAGTACAGGTTTGCTTTGGTTGTTTCATTCAACTTATTAATATTTCTCTATAGCGTAACTTAGCTAAAGTGTAACACCCTTGCACCCGTGCCGTAATTTGTTGGTCAATCTTTTATGCTTTAGTTTGTATAGTTGTTTTGAGATTACTAGTCATATTTTTCATATCTTCTAATATTTTCGCCACATGTTTGACCTTTTTTATGTTCTTAACTTTATTATTCATTATGACATTTCTTCGATGATGTAGTACCCAGGCAGCCGATATAGGATGGTCGCCTTTAACTGGTTTGGTTGTCTCTTGACCAAGGTGGTGATAATGCTTATTAATGATTCATGATAGAGTTGGCCATAAATGTATAATTGTCAGGTATTGACAATGTCCACCTTATTTTCGTTCCACATTATGAGGAACCAATGAAGAGAAGAATGTATACATTAGTTAGAATGAATCTAATCACGACCTGGAGTGCATTGTATTTGGGTATTAAGTTAATGGTGAAGAAAGATGATACGATTTTGCGACTTCCTACTAGGAGTTCAATAAGTAGAACACATTGGGTCGAGTAATTCATTCAGAAAAATTGGCAATTGTGACTTCGGTTGGGATCAAATCCTGTGTTGTTTTCTTAAGCTTAAACCATAGTCATTGACATGATGTTGATGACAATTCCATTATCAACAAGAATCCTAGTAGCCTATAAGTAGTCCATATGTGCTAAAACATACAAGGGCTTAAGGTGTTGAGTTATCAAGTGTGAAGTTTTTGTAATAGCAACTACAAGGCTCGTATTCTAGATCGTACCATTCCGTAAACTTCTACGATCCTCCCCGTCAAATTCCGGTGACTCGTGACCTGTAACCGGCAATTGTGCGCGAACCTAAGTCGTGTCCTGTATATTGGAGTCGGCTTGACTCGAAACTTGTACCCTAGTGACCGCGTTGTCGCCACGGTTCCGACGCCGCATCTCGCGTGCTGATGCGATACCCGGGCCAAGAGATGTGGGCTCGCGTCTATCTCGAAGAAACGCCGCGCATTTGCAATTGTGAGAGAATCTCTACTAAACATTACATTAATCCATCAATTAATCAAGTTATGTACAACTCATACCCTAACCATTCCTCTGTCACCCAAAGTCAACCAAACCCATACTCATCTCTTACACACCCATCACCCATCCCTTTTTCATCCCATCACCCATCACTCTCTCTCTCTCTCTCATTTCTCTCTTCACTCCTAAGCAACCAAAGGGGTGGAAACGTCCAAGCTCCCCAAGAGAGAGCTAAGAGTGTGGCCCACCTTCCTACCCCCTCATCTCTCATCCTAACCATCCAACTTTCATCATCTTCCATTAAAAAAGGAGCTTAGGAGCCGAGGAGTCCAAGGAGCTAAAGAAGAAGGCCAATTGGTGGGTGATCCATCATTGATTTTCAATTTGATGGCCCACTTGTGTTGGGATCAAATTTAATGTATGTGTTGTAATCATATGAGGGGCCCATAGTGGTGGGGTCCCTCCACTACACGTCTCTCTCTCTCTCTATCTCTCTTTCCCATCTTATGGCCCGCCAACGACGTATGTATTTTATCCACGCTGTCCACCCAAGTGAGACCCACCATGTTGGCGATGTATCCAACATCCAGCACCATCTAACGGTCCCACCTTGTTGTCCATCTGGACGAACCTGGACGGAGGTGAATCACAAATATCAGCTTTGTTTCAATCCATGGTGGGCCACACGTGTGGACCCACCAAATGTATGAGTTTCATCCTTGCCATCCACACCATCCACGTGGGATGTGGGAAGCAGATTGGATGGTGTATCTCACAGCAGCTACATAGCTGCTGTGATTGACGTCAGCAAGTTATGGGGGTATGATCCTGACCGTCCACATCATGGGTCTCCACCATGATGTCGTGTGGCATCCATATCGTCCAGCAACTAAGGACGGTGGGACCCACCATACGCGTGTTTCATCAACACCGTCCACCTATATGTGGCACACCTCAATGTATATATTATATATAATATATATTAATATAATAAAATATTATGGTGGGTCCCACGTGGGACCCACCTACCGTTGTGGTGGATTGGCTGGTCTATCGCACACCAGCTATATAGCTGCTGTGTGCAACGTGGTTTGATCCACACTGCCTATCTGTGCGGCCCACCCTAATGATGTATTGTATATCCTCACCGTCGGAAGAGGATCGGTTGGTGTATCTCACTCCAGCTATATAGCTGCTGTATGATCAGTGGGACTGATCATGTGGTATGTGTTATATCCACACCGTGCATCCATGGGCCACACATGAAATATATGTGTTTTATCCATGCTGCAGAGTAGCCGTGGAACCCACGCACGTGTGGACTCCACATGATGCATGTGTTTATCAATGTCGTCCATCTATTTTACATCAGTGTTGTCCACCTATTTTGCAATTCCCACCGTCCAGATGGTTGGACGGTGGTGCACACCATGATGTATATGTTATATACAACTGTATACCAGGTGGACCGCATTGCAAAAATCAGTGGAGATTGACCGCCCACCCTTGAAACTATTTGGGGTCACATAAGTCCTGGATCAATATGAAATTGTTTTCCCCCTTAATTCAAGCCTTGTGACCTTATGAGCAGATTAGTCAGAAAATAAACATTATGGTGGGCCCTGTACATTGTTTAACAGTGAAAATCATTATCTCCACTATTATTTATGGTATGGTCCAGATGATCTCTCGATATGATTCACTTTTGAATAATACTCTAAAATGATCTCTAAAAATAGACGTATGGTGTAAATATATAGCCCATTGTGATTGCATCAGGCCCATTGTGATTGTATGAGACCCCTTGTGATTGTATATGAGGCCCATGTGATGCGGCTCATTTTGATGTGTATTAGGCCCATGTAATGCGGCCCATCGTGATATATATGAGGCCCATGGGATGTGGCCCATTGTGATGCATTTGAGGCCCATGGGTGAGGTCCAATATGATATATATGTGGCCCATGAGTTAGGCCCATCGTGATGTATATTAGGCCCTTTTAAGAGGCCCATTATGATGTATATTAGGCCCGTGTGAGAGGCCTCATTGTGATGTATTTGAGGCCATAGGACGTGGCCCATTATGACGTATTTGAGGCCTAGGTATAAGGCCCATTATAATGTACTTGAGGCCCATTGATGTGGCCATTGTGATGTATATGAGGCCCATGTGATGCGGCCCACTTTATGTATATGAGACCCATTGTTGTGGCCCATTGCGATGTATATGAGGCCCGTGAGATGTGACCCATTGTGATGTATATTTGGCCCATGTGCCAAGGTCGATTGCGATGTATATGCGGCCCATGAGTAAGGCCCGATGTGTTGTATATAAAGCCCATGAGATGTGGCCCATTATAATATGTGAGGCCCATTGTGATATGTGAGGCCATGGGCCCCACTATATGTTTGGCCCTATGTAGGCCACTCATTAGGAGCAATGTTAGTTAAATGTCCACATTAATGGACAATGATAGTTAAATATCTACATTATGACCTTCCCTTAGACCCTTTGTTAGGTCGATTATTGAGGCTGATTGTCGAGGCTGATTATCGAGGCCAATTGTCGACGCCGATTATCGAGGCTGGATATCGAGGCCAATCGTTAAGGCCGATTATCGAGGACAGATATCATGGCCGATTGTCGAGGCAGATCGTCGAGGCTGATTATTAAGGACGGATATCGAGGCCGATTGTCAAGGCTGATTATCGAGACTGATTGTTGAGGCCGATTGTCAAGGCTGATTGTCGAGGTCGATTGTCGAGGCCGAATTTTGAGGTCAATTATCGAGGCTGATTGTTGAGACCGGTTATTAATACCGATTATCAGTATGTGACAGCTTAACATCATGATACATACCCATATGCATGATGTACATGTTTGTTATGAGATGTGATTGACAATTGTATATGCCATAGTGCAGGTGGTTTATGAGACTCCCTAATAGGTGGAGTTATCCCACATGAGCGTATGGTATGCGCGGGATTGATGCATAATTAGACTGCATGACTTCTGTATCTTGCATTGTGTGATTGTGATTACTGTACGCCCTAGCGACATTAGGGTTATGGCCTCCACAGGCATGTCATAAATGGCCAGATGGGATACCAGAAATATTTGGTTCAAGCATCTGGGCACTTTAGATGTCTGTGGGTGAAAGTCCCTAAACCGCTGTGCCTAGGAGATGCCCCGATATCTAGACCAAGTGGATACATGAGCGCCCGAGTGCCGAATACCGGTAAGTCGCGTCTCCCACTATATCGTGGTTGGTTGGGAGGGGGTGTGGCCTTATACCAGTAGGTTGAGTTTGACCAGCTCCCAAATGGGTCCATTATCGATGAGGCAGGTAGGCATTGGTATACTGCTAGCAGGCAGGTAGTGAGGTCTTTTCCACTTGCTGGGCTACGCAGCCGGCCGAGACAGTAGCCAGTTTGGAGTGTATTAGACCCCGGTGATGATCCTAGAGATGTACAATGCTGATTTATGGAGCAGGAGTTGCATACTCAGCATTTTACTCATTCATTCACTATCCACTCGGGCTGGTGGTGCGCAATCAAGTTATCATGTGTACCTTCGCAGTGGCTAGAATTTCGCTCGGGGCACACGACCAACCTGAGATTAGGAGTTTACCACATTGAGTCTATCTATCCAAATTTAGGTATGAGACTGGTTTGGATAGAAGTCCCTTGTGATAGATCCCATACCCTATGATACCACATACTATCATCCTGACTTCACACTCCATCTTGGTTATTTCATTCACACAGCATTTTGCATTACGTCTACGGCATCTGGTATTTTGGGTTGTTATATTTTGCATTTGTATGACCTAGATGAGGTTGATGGTATTCGTAGCTCTTCAGAATTGTATATTGTATTACATCATTGGTATCTGATATTTGACTCATTATGTTTCCACATTACTTTCTTAGTATATGACATTGGCTTGCTATGTTTTTGCATCGCATATCCTGAATGAGGTTGATGACATTTATATGGACTTGTTAGTATTTCCGCTTACTTTGATATTTGCATGCTTGGCACTTATCTTGCGCACACACTTACACCACTCTCTAAACTTTCTATAAGCTTATGCACGATAGATGTGTGCAGGTGATGTCTGGACGTGGTCATAGTTTAGCAATAAGCTTATGCACGATAGATGCGTGCAGGTGATGTCTGGACGTGGTCGTAGTTTAGCAGGAGCAGGAGCATGCGACTGAGCTTTGTGAAGATTTTATTATATGCATGTATTTCCCTTTTTGCATTGTACTCGAATGTTTTTATTAGTGAATATGTGGTGATGATGTTGTTCTTGTGATTTGCGTATACTTGTAGTTATGCTTCTTATGAGATAAATTCATGTCGAAAATCCTCCTTATAGGATCCCAGGATCGGAATCTGTCGCATGGGTGCTAGGATCCAAGAATGGGGTACTACGGAGGCTATCGGCACCGAATTCGGCGATCGGGAATTTTGTGAGCCTAGTTTCTGAGTTTGGGGTGTGACAATAACCTTCTTGCCTTGTTTCCTTTCTCAATTGCAATGATCGGCCTTGCATTGTATCCTTGGCTAATGGTGACAAATGATGATCCGATAACTTGGGAGCTTCTTCTTCAACATTCCCTACCATATGATTTGGCTAGTCTGGCTTTGCTTAGAAGACTGACGAGAGAGCTAGGACCATATTATAGCCTACTATAAACAATGTTGTAGGCTTTTGAATCACACTTTGGCCTTTTCATTTCATTCCATGGGTTTCTTTAATTCACTTCCTCCCTGAAGTTTTCTAGAGTCTCATGCATCTGGGATGGACTTTTGAGTAACAAATTATTATTGAGAGAATCCTTTAGATACGAGCTATTCTCTTTAAGGTATTCTTCCATATATAGGTTTTTAAGCTCGATTGAAGTGGAACTGGATGATGTGCCACTAATGTTTAGAACTCTCACCCATGGTCTCAAACGCTATGCTAATGGCCACCTATTCTTCTGGATAACGTGCTTCTTCCACACCCATTGTCTTTGCATATGACACTTTTGAGTTCTGGTCAACTTATGAGATGGTTTTAAAAAATTCTGATGGATGACCGTCATCTAGCGATCTCATCGCGTTGCAGTATGTTTAACCATTTTCGGGCTTTTTGGGATGGCTATCTGATTAACGATCATAAGCATTCGAGTTGCATTGGAGTTTAATAGGTAAAGAACCTTATGTTTTATGACGTGGCCCACCTAACCAGTCTTGTCGAGGTATTGTCGTGTTTCTTTATGTCTGTACACTGGGTCGCTCTTGCGACTGAGACTGTCAATAGGGTATGATTTATGGCTTGGGTAGGGACGACCATTGGTGGACTGTGAATTTATCTAGAGCAGCATTCACATGGTGCATGGCCAGTAAACAAGTCTGTGGCCGAGGTCTTTACAGATGACGCTTCTGAGTTATGGTCAACTCATGAGATGGTTCTGGGATCTTCTGATGGATGACCATCGTCCAATAGTCCTATTGCGCTACCGTAGGTTTAACCATTCTCGAGTGTCCGAGATGGCTGTATGATTTATGATAAGAAGTGTTAAAAATGCGTTGCTTCGGGGTTCAATGGAGTTGTTGTGAAAGTCTCTGGTCATAGTTCCTTACACCTTTACTCTGGGGTAAATAACCTTTTCTTATTTCTTGGCGTGATGCAAAGTCATCAGGTCGTGAATGTGGGAACCATTCGATTTTACGACATGGCCTACCCAATCGGTCTTATTTAGGTATTGTTACATTTCACCATGTGTTCACCAACTCCAAGCGTAGGGCGGTGACGTAGTAATAACTCGGTGAGGCCGAGATTGATTCACAAGTACAAGAATTGGGTAGAACACAACTAAGACTAATCTATATCTAAAGTTAAGAAATCTAGCAAATGATTAGGGTGAAAAATAATAATTAGAATAACTAAGGATCCAGGGATCCACTTATAGTAATTATAATGTTTAGTTCATCGATTCACTCTGATAACTCAATTAGAATCGAATAATGATTCATTTTACTTGGAAGATAAAACAGTTAATCCATTCATAAACATCCAAATAATATATGAATTCAGTAGAACGATTCTCTTATGAAGCACTTGGACATCAATTATAGGGAATTCAATTATCTATTGTGCCCGTAGTCTATAATGGATCAATAAATTTTACAGATTGATTTATTTTCTAATAAAGCTAAGCCATTGCTAAATCAGAGCATCCAATATAATCAGAGTTCATAACAGATTCATAAATAAACAACTCAAAAGCTTATTAAGTAAATTTCAAATCTAATTCAATAAAATAATCACCATGAAATTCAATATATGAATGAAAATGAACTATAACATCGAAACTAAGTAGAAGCTTCACCCCTTAGCCTTAGCTAAGAGATTAGCTAGACATAGCCACCTCTTAAAAAGAAAAACAAAGAAACTAGACTAGAAAAGTAGGAAAATGTGGTGGGGACGTTGGCGTAGCCGCTCCACCCTTGAGCTGCTCTCTCTCTCTCTCTCGCTCTGTCTCTCCCCTTTGTTATAGGATGATTTGTGACGTGTTAGAGGCCTCCTTGTATAGAAAATTCTCCATTGACCTTGGGGTTATAGAAAATTCCAGCTCTTTTCACAAAATCATGCAACAGCTTTCGCACTTTTACGGTCGACCGACCATGTCCACAGTTGGCTGTAACTCTCTATCCAGTAACCCACAGTTGATCATGGAAATCCACGGTCAATATCACTCTTTGTTCTTTCTTATGAATGTATAACATTTAGAGTGTATGTGATGATTATTTCATCAAATACTCCTAAATACTTCAAAATTAGTCTCAATTGACAACATATTGAAAGAAAATTTTTGAAAAAATAATTTAATATTTTAATAATTTTTTATTCAGAATGATTTTTATTTTTTAAAAATTAACAATAACTAAACAATGATCATCTCATCAAACACTCCTAACATGTTTGATTTCATGTTTGGAGTGCAACATTGTAAGCAATTTGGAAGAAATTGATTTTTTTTTTGAATTTTTGAATTTTTTTTCCAAATCGAATCACCTACATTCGAATTTCAAAATTAGAGTTTATGTGATGATCATTTCATTAAACACTCTTAAATATTGTAAAATTAGTCCTAATTAATACTTCATTGAAGGAAAATTTAGTAAAAAACATGAAGAACATGAATAACCAATGGATATCGAAATCAAAGTTCCAATTTCAATTTTTTTTTTCCATACAAAACATAAATAACTAATAAATTTATAACCATTTAAAACTGATTTAATATAATTTCAATAAAAAAAATATCAAAAATTGAAAATATTCATCGGATCAAACATATAAAATATATCAGTATTAATTATGAATTTTGTATTGCACATATGCAATAAATGATATATGGTGGGTAGGATATATTGGACGATATCTTAGTTGTTTAAAACATTACCTATATATTACATACTATTTACACCCCTGCGCATGGGCTAGCTTGATAGAAACAAGTACACTATCTAAGCCTTCAAGCATGTGGTTCCAACTACGGACCTTCTCACCCAAAAGCCAGATGGTGAGCTCTCATCAGGTGAGTAAATTTTTGTAAAAAAAGGTTGATATCATAGAGCTGGGCATCGGACCGAGTCCGACCGGATTGGGTCTAACCCGATCCAATTCTAAATCTCAACAGCCTGACCCAAACTCGATTCGATCCGGGGCCAAGTCCCGATCACCTAACTCAAACCGATTCGAAGTGTATACGGCCTAATCCGATCCGAGTCCAACTTGGTTAGAAAAAACGATCGGATCGGATTGGGCAAGGTTCAGGTATCCTCGCTGCTATTGTCGGTGTGGTCCATTTAAGCTTTAGATGTGATTATTTTTTTCTTCAAATGCTCTAAAATGATCTCTAAAAATATATGAACATTGTAAATATAATAAATACATCACTATGGGGCCATATAACTTTGATCTCCTTTAAACCGTTCGTACAACTCAAAGCTCGAGGCATAGGCTTACGTGCACAGCACAAAAGTGCATACTTAGGTGCACTTTGCTGTATTGAGGTTAGCAAGTTCTATGGGTTTGATCATAGGGTATGTGTTATATCCAAACCGTCCATTCATTTGGCAAGCTCGTCTTAAGGCTTGAGACAAAAAATAAGAAAGATCTAACTATCAAGTGGACCGCATGAATTGTTTAATGGTGAAAATCATTATCTCTTCAGCTATTTGTGGTGTGGTCTAGATGATCTTTGGATATTATTCATTTTTTGGATAATGCACTATAATGATCTCTAAAAATATATGAACAGTATAGGTATAATAAATACATCACTGTGGGGCCCATATAACGTTGATCTCCTTTTAAACCGTTCGTACAACTCGGAGCTCGAGGAGAGTCAGTACCCATCTTTCACTAAAATCTCACTGAAATCCTGACAGCTACAGCTATAACTACACCGTACACGTACCTATAGCACTACAACAACTCAGTGCTCTGTGGGCCCCTCCATGATGTATGTGTTTCATCCATTATGACCATCTATTTGTCCATATCATTTTATCATAAGAAACTAAAAATCAGGTATATCCCAATATCAAGTGGACCACATTAAAGGAAACAATGTTCAATGAGTGTCAATCATTAAAAACTTTTTGGGGGCCATAAAAGTTTTGAATCAAGCTAATCTTTGTTTATTCCCTTCATTTGGGCCTGCATGACCTAATCAACAGATTGGATGTCAAATAAATAGTACAGTGGGCCTTAGGTGGATTTTAATGATGGATATCCAATCACTATTGTTTTCCCGTGGTGTGATTGACTTGAGATTTATATGCATCTCATTTTTGGGATCAAGTCCTAAAATGATCTTAAAAAATGGATGAACGGAATGGATGAAACACATATATCATGGTGGGGCCCACAGAGCACTCACCACCAGTGACGGAGCTGGTGGTAGGGGTAGTAGCCAATCTGTTTTGTCTGAATACAGGTCTCTCTCTCTCTCTCTCTCTCTCTCTCTCTCTCTCTCTCTCTCTCTCTCTCTCAGGAAAGCTCCGTCTCTCTCTCACCAAAGCTCCATCTCTCGTTAAAGCTCTTTCTCTTATTGAAAATGAAAGCTCTCTCTCTCATACTGAATGTGATAATACGATTATATAATATCATCGTCCCCGTGAACGCACGTGGTTTATCCGCTCTGGATCGGATCAGGTTTCAGATAGAATTGGTCTGGATTGCCCACTATTTGAACTTGATCCGAAAAGCATTCGGATCTGAATGGCTCAGCTCGATCGACGCCAATCCAGGCCATTGGTTCAGATCAGATCAGGCCGGGTCCAGTCGGATCCACCGGATTGGGTCAGACATGCCCAGCTCTATTGATGGCATAGAGAGGAAGCGGATTGACTGGTGTACCTCATACCAGCTGTATAGCTGGTGTATTGATGTCAGCAAGTTTTATGGGTCTGATCATGACGTATGTGTTATATCCAAACCGTCCATCAACTTGGCGAGATCGTCTTAAGGCTGGAGACAAAAAATAAAACAGATCTAACTATCAAGTGGACCACACTGCAAAAGCAGTGGGAGATTGAACGTGTACCACTGAAACCCTTTTTGGGGTCATGGAAGTTTTGGATGAATTTGAAATTTGTTTTTTCTTCTTCATTTAGGTCTTTGTGACCTTATGAACAGATTGGATGGAAAATAAACGTCATGAGGGGCTCTAGGAATTGTTTAATGGTGAAAATCATTATCTCCGCTGCTATATTTTGGTGTTGTTCGGATGATCTTTGGATATGAATCATTTTTTGTGTAATGCTCTAAAATGATCTTAAAATAGATAAACGTGTAAATATAATAAATACATCACTATGGGGCCATGTAACTTTGATCTCCTTTGAACCGTTCGTGTAACTCGGAGCGAGGAGCGTTTGTGGGGAACAGATTGGCTACTCCGCGGGCCACCAGCCTCATGGCTAGTGGCCGGTGCACTGTGGGCCCCACCATGATGTATTTTTTAAAATCCATTTTTAAAGATCATTTTAGTGCTTGATCCCAAAAATGAGAGAGATATAAATCTCATGTGGACCACACCACATGAAAACAATAGTTATTGGATATCCACCATTAAAATCCTCCGAAGGCCTGCTGTACTGTTTATTTGACATCCAATATGTAGATTAGGTCATACAGGCCCAGATGAAGGGAAAAAACAAAATTCTACTTGATCCAAAACTTTTATGGCCCCAAAATGTTTGTAATGGTCAATACTCATTCAAAACTGTTTCTTGTAATGTGGTCCACTTGAGATTGGGATATACCTCATCTTTGGTATCATACATTAATATGATCTTTAAACATATATGGACGGAATGGATGAAACAAATACATCATGGTGGGGCCCACAAAGCACCGACCACCAGCCATTGGCCGGTGTCAGGGGGAGTAGCCAATCCGTTTCCGCGTCTGTGCTCGTCTTCGCACGACACGTACCTACAGCAGCTATATAGCTGTTGTGTGGTACACCAGCCAATCCGCTTCCGCATAGAGAACTTTGGTTAAAGTTAATTTAAGCCGTACATTTGTCAGCTTTGGCCCAACTTATTACATTACTGACTAACCTGATTCTTTTGTAAAAGCATGAAAAAGGAATAGACGGTCATGATGCATGGATTAGATCTCATCCCCATATGCCCTGCTGGCACATGTGGTGATTGATACATGAGCTTCACTGACACGCGTCTAGTAAAGCTTTTCCGAGACCAAAAAATCCAAACAAGGATACTAAAGTCATTTCCGACCGGACCGGGCACAAGGGACATCCCTTCCCCTCCATCCATCAGCTGAGCCACTTCACTTTTACCGTACATAACAAGAGCCAGTGCGACCCAAAACTAAGGTGTAAGAGTGCAAAATCACGATTAAAATCTCTAGATTCTTTGAGTGTGGCCCACCTGAAATTTGAATCAGGCTGGATTTAGATCGCTTCATCTTAGCATGTGTCACATGATCAACGGGTCAGATGGAGTATAAATAGTGGCCCTAGGAAGATTACAATGGTGGGTTCCCATCCCTACTGTTCTCTGTGGTGTGGCCTACTTGAATTCTGGACCGTTCTGATCGCGGGCTTACGTCCTAGCATGAGGTGTCTAAACTGATGGACGGGGTGGATGTCACGCACGTACATCACGGTAAGCCCACAGAGTTCGGCTGTAACACTCTCTTACCATCCAGCGTCAACCCCCTGTACGCAGGCCCCCCGTACGTCAATACAAATACCATTCGACAACATCCAATCAAACCCTAAAATCTCCGCCTTCAATCCTTCTCCCCCACACTCTCAAGACATCCAAACCGTCCAATCCGCCGCATCTCATCCGTCCAATATATATATATTTTTTCTTTTTTCTCTCTCCTCGTCCTTTGAGCGTGATCAGATAGAAAGATTGGATATTTCTCTCCCAGCCCCAAGTCGCCTTTCCTCGGCCCAAACCCTCGCCCCTTCTCTTTTCTTCAGAGAAGAACCCCGAAGAGAGAGAGAGAGAGAGAGAGATGGATTCAGATCAAGGGAAACTATTCATAGGGGGGATTTCATGGGAGACGTCGGAGGACAATCTGAAGGAGTATTTTGGGAAGTATGGGGAGGTGTTGCAGACGGTTATAATGAAGGATAAGGCGACTGGTAGGCCCAGGGGTTTTGGTTTCGTTGTATTTTCAGATCCCTCCGTTCTTGATCATGTTCTTCAGGACAAGCACACCATTGATGGAAGGACGGTGAGACTTTTCTTCTTCTTCCTTTATTATTATTATTTTTTTGTTATTTTGTTATTTTATTTTTTCGTTCTTTGTTGTGATGTGTTTTGAGATGTTGGGGGGCATCGGGCTTTTTAACTTTTGAGATTGGGATTTGGGGTTCGTTTATTTGGTGGAGATTTTGTGGCACAGTGAGTTCTTAATTTTTTTTTTTTTTTTAATAAAAAATTTAAATTTATTTCTTTTGATTGACGATTATGTGGGGTTTTGTCATTTTCGAGATTTGGGTTTTGATTTGTTGGGATTGTGGATTTGTTATTAGCGGTTTTTATTGTTTTGGTTATTGTTATTGTTGTAATATTCTTTGATACTGTTATGAAGAAAAATGTTTGAAGCCTTAAGAAACAGTTTTTTTTTTTTTTTGGTTTTTGTTTTTCCTCGATGGCTCCCTTGAAATTCTTCATTCTGATGTTCGGGGCCTTGCACCTGTTGCTTCACTCTCTGACCATTGTTACTACGTTACATTCATAGATGATTTCAGTGGTTTGTTTCCTCAAACACAAGAGCGAAGTGCTAAGTGATTTTCGCCTCTTTCGGAATAGTCTGTTACAATTGTTTTTCTTTTTATGGGGGTTTTTTCTTAATTTTTGTTTAACTGTGTTTTTCTTTCTTTTGTTATTGATGATTGACATGATTTATTATTTCCTTTTATTTTAATTGTTTAAGAAATGTTTGGCAGTGTTTTGGTTCCAGTGTTGGAAGGAGAATGTTGGCATTGTATGAAATCTTTTGAAGAGCTTGCATCACTGTTTATGTCGTGATTGCAGTATTATGTTTTGTAATTTGCACTTATATTTCTTGATAACTGTGTGATGATTGTATGCATTTTGCTGGTGCATAATTGCTGCGTTTTTCTTCTTTTCCTTTGATGCATTGGTAGCCATTGTGGATGTTGCGTGGTGGTGTCTGGTTGCCCTTGTATCTCTATCTTGTAGTAGATTTGCTAGTTCAATGAGTCGACATTAATTTTTTGTTTAAGTCAGGCATCTTTAATGGAATCTGCATCTGGAAATGGAGTGTCTTTGCCCCAAGTTGGCATTTGGATGACTTCAAGTGGGACTTGTAGTTATCCAGAAGGTGATTTGGGTGGGCTGCATCCAGTCTGACACAATGTGGGAACACCAGAACACACTCTTTAGTTGATGACAGTAGCATTTTGAATTTTTTAGTATTTTGTGAATGTGAATTCTTTGTGATTTTTGAATTTCCAGATTGCAGGGTGTATGGTTCCTGTTATATCTGAAGCTTGTAGGCTTTCCTGTAGGTGAATGAGGGGGCTGTAATTGAGATAAATTAGATGATGGTGTAGTTCTGGAATAAAGTTTCTTTTCCCCCATTGTCTGGTTGTAAAGACAGTTGCCTCTGAATGCAGGAGCCTGAATTCAAATGCTAGTACAATCTTCTCAATCTATCTGTAACCAAAAAACCCAAGATTTTGAGTAATAACCAGGAAATCTAAGCGCTCTAGTTTTATTTGTTCTTGGGAAGAGTGAACTGCTTCCATTGATACGAACACGATGTCCCTGTTTCTGAAATAATTTTCAGAAAAAACTGCAGATGTTTATTGGTATTGACTGCCATTTTGCAATGCCGAATTGCATTTGTAAAAGAGTGATGTAATGCTGACAGCATGTGGAAGTCCAGTGTTTGAAATGTCGGTGGCGCATTACGTATCGCATCTTTGGGATACAGATGCGTATTGGTTATCGCACGGGATATATCCTTTGTATTAGGTAATTTATCCACTTTTTGGGATACATGGGGAAACGTTGGGAAAATGGTTGATTTTTTCAATGAAACTTCAGTGATTGTTAAAAAAGACCTTAATACACACTTTTAAATCATAACATCTCAAAAAAGAAGTTCACATAATAGGTTTCCTTTGTATAGGGTCCTAAACTATACGCGGACTGACTGAAATAATGCAAATATATTCAAATTGAATGCATAACATTTAGAGTGTATGGGATGATCATTTCATCAAATACTCTTAAATACTTAGAAATTAGTCTCAATTGATAGCTGATTGAAGGGAAATTTCGAAAAAAGAATCTAATTTTTTAATAAATTTTAATTAAAATGTTTTTTATTTTAAAAAAATCACAAGGACTTAACAAATCCGTTTATCAACCCTCATACATGCTTGATTTCATGTTTGGAGTGCAACATTGCAGGCAATTTGGGAGAAATTGGGAAAATTTTGATTTTTTTCCAAAATTTTCCAAATCAGACTACCTACAATCAAATTTCAAAATTAGAGTGTATGTGAATGATCATTTCATCAAATACTCCTGAATACTTAGAAATTAGTCTCAATTAACAACTGGTTGTAGGAAAATTTTGAAAAAAATGGAGAACATGTATAGCCAATGGATATCGAAATCAAGGCTCCAACTCCATGATTTTTCATGCAAAACATGAAGAACCAATGGAATTGTAACCATTTGACACTGATTGAACATAATTTCAACAAAAAAGAGATCGAAAATTGTAAATGCTCACCGGATCGAACACGTGGGATATATTGGTACTACTTCTCAGTTTCGTATTGCACAGGTGGGATACAAGATATATCGTGGGATATATCGGCTGATATTGTCGATATTTAAACCATTGGAACCAGTACTCAAACATTCAGAATATATTTTTTGGAAGATAAACATTTATTAATCAACCAAAAACGCCACCTGTTGGGGAAAAGCAAGCATGACAGCGTCAGATCTGCTAGAAAAGATCTAGCCAATCCAAATCATGCGGAAAAAGCCCACAGCCCAGACCAAAAAAAAAGTTCACAGCTGGGCTGAGAGGGAAAAACAAAAGAGAATCCCACTGCCTAAGCCAATCAAAGAAAGATAATAGCCCACAGCTGGGCCAAGCAAACCAACGTTTAAGTCCACAGCCTGGGCCAGTCAAACCAATCTAAAAGCCTACATCCTTGGCGAAGCAAACTAGCAGAGAAACCAAGGCACTTTATGCAAGAAAAACAACCAATGTCCCCCAACATTCAGAATATCTGTTGCACTTCAGTTCAGTAAAGATACCCATTTTAGTTTCAAGGTTCTGTTCCTCTATATTGTGAAACACATGCTTCCAATGAATGCACATTGATTTTTGTGGTGCAAATTGGATGTGTTCCATCTCTCTTCCATGGACTTTGAAATTTGTCATATGTATAATTAGTTTGATGTTTAAATTTCTAGCACTTGATTATCTTGTGGTGCTTTCAATTACTCTTGTATTTGTTTCATTTCCTTTTAGTGCAAGAGATTCCAGGTGTGGTGGGTTTATTCCTCTTGGTTTGCATTAATTCCTTACATTATAGAAAAGAGAAAAACTTTGATACCCTGACAGTGTGATGGATGATACACAAGCACTTAGAAATTACTTTGAAATTGCATACATGCCTTTCCGAGTAATTCAATTAAACCGTCCAAATTTGAATACGGGTTTATATGTAAGATGAACCCAGAATTATGCTTAGTCTACTATCTGATTAACATATTGGCGGACTTTTATTGGACGGTTAAAAATGAAAAATATCCAATGGAAATTCTAGAAAAAGAAAAATATCCAATGGTCTTATTTGAGCAAAGAATTGTCTATGAATATAGGTTAGGGTAGTTCAAATATTTGTTTTTTGGACTGTAACTTAGTGACAGTGGGCTCCACAATTCAGTCACTCTAATTTGAGTTAGTATATGACATAAGTGCTTGTGTATCAAGCACCATACACAACCAGAGTATCAAATATCTCCCTTTTGTTTGAAACATAACTGAAGATTTCATTGAAAAGGCGCTGAGATAGCGCCAAAAAAGCAAAAACAGCAAAAGGAAAACAGAGAACAAAGGGAGAGCAAAAAAACCAAACTAACTCAAACGACCCATGGCCGCACCCCATTATAACACAATATCCCTCACATGATTAGCAACCCAATCCACACTACCACAAGTGTTATGGAAACTTCTCCCGTTCCTTTCGCCCCAAATTGCCCATAAACCGGCAAGAAGATAGAGTCTCCATTACGCGTGAGAATTCTTGCCAAGGGCCACTCCGTGCTAGGTAGAGAGGACATCACCAATATCATAAGGCATAGACCATGCTAGGCTGAATCTCGCAAGAAGAGAGGCCCAAACTTTGCTAGCAAAGGAGCAATGAATGAGGAGATGGTTCACTGTCTCTGCACTGGACATACAGAGAAGGCAAATATTTGGAATAGTCATGGATCCCTTTTGCAGGTTGTCAATGGTAAGGATTCTCTTTCTTCCCGCTAGCCAAGCAAGAGCCTCGATTTTCAGAGGGGCTCTATAATGCCAAACCTGAGAAGTGTTCACAAACCAACCCCCTCCCCCCCCCCAAATGAGCTGGGGAATGGGATGAACGACGTGGATTAGACCCATACTTCAAGGTGGGGCCTACATGAGCGGCCCTCCCCAAAGCTTGTTGTATCACGCTAATATTTTTTGTTTTCAGTTCACGTCCAGCGTCCCTGGACGCTGGACGGTTTGGGCACACAACATATATTTAAGGTGGGCCCCACCTATAGATGAGATGTCCAGGTGGGCCACCAAAAGGCTGGGTGGTGTGGATAAGACATACATCAAGATGGGGTTCATCTGGATGGATGACCACATCATCACACCAAAAATAATGAGAGAGAGAGAGAGAGAGAGAGAGAGAGAGAGAGAGAGAGAGACGCGTGATGGAGGGACCCCGACAGTATGGGCCCTCCCATACATCACAACATAAATCAAGTGGGTCCCATTACATGTGGGCCCACCGATCAAAATCAACGGTGGAGATCCTTTCTCCACCAAAATGTAAGGTCTAGATGACCCTATTCATGCAAGGAAACTAAACATCATGATGGGGTTCATGGAAAATGGCCCCATCATGGAATGATCATGAGGATCAAGGTGGGCCGTTGGTCACATCTAGGGTCCAAAGTGAGATCCATACCATCAATCGGTAGGCCTTACTTGGCCCATCATCAAAGCATTAAATCTAGGCCTATAAAGCACCCACCGTTTGATCTTCTTGGTCCGATGGAACGCCAATCTTCTTGTGTCTCACTTTGATGAAAGATGATGAGAAATGAAGGGTTAAGATGATGGATTTTGGGATGGGAAGTGGGCCACACACACACTTCTCTCCTTGGAAGAGCTTGGATGTCCACCATTTTTTGTTGCTCGTAAATTGTGAAGAGAGAGAGAGAGAAGGGATGGTTGTAAGAGAGGTGATGGATGTGAGTGATGGATATGAGGTGATAGTTGTACTTGACATGTATGGGTGTGTAAGAGAGAGAGAGGGAGAGAGTTGACTTTGGGGTTGCTCTTGTACTTGACATGAGGTGATTGATTGATTGATGGGACATGATGTAGAGATTCTCTTGGGATTGCAAACGCGTGGTGTTTTCCTCGAACTGAACGCGGGCCCACAATTCCTGGCCAAGGTATCGAATCAGTGTGCAAGACGCGACATCGGAACCGCGGCGACGGTGCGGTCGCAATGATACAAGTCTCGGATTGAGCAGACTCAGATTTACGGGATACAACTTAGGGTCGCTCGCAAACGTCGATTATAGGTCACAGGTTGCCGGAATTCGACGTGAAGGATCGCGGGAGTCTACGGAACAGTACGAATTAGGATACGAGCCTCACAGCTCTCCCCTCCTAATAAAAATTTCGTCATCGAAATTTAAAACAGAACACGACCAATACAGAGCTCACCAAGGGGGAAAATCCTATCAGAACACAACATCCCAACATAGTCAAACACCTAAGAGATGGGGTTAATGACTTAACGCACACGAATCTCAGCCTCATGCTCCTAAGACGCTTCATCAACACTACGATGACCTCGCTGAACCTCGGATCTCAGATTAAAAACGATCAAAACTGGAATACTATGCAGCCTCATAATCTCAACGGTGGGGAGCTATATCAGAAAATCTCTAAGTTATTCAAACTCGGGGATCTAACCATTCTAAGTTCTCAACAGTCATAGAGTGAAGGGTAGTTATTAGCAGATATGTGATGTTATCTTCAGGTATTCCCAAGTCATGCTCTGATACCATCTTCTGTCACGCCTCAAACTCGGAAACCGGGCTCACAAAATTCCTGATCACTGAATCCGATGCCGACAGCCTCCGTGGTACCCCATTCTCGGCTCCCAGCGTGCATGCGCCAGATTCCGATCCTGGGGTCCTATAAGGAGGATTTTCCAGCATACATTTATCTTGTAATAAGCATAACTACAAGTTTACCCAAATTACAAAGGCAACATCATCATCACATATCCACTAATATTAAACATTTGAATACAGTGCTAAAAGGGAAATATATATATCAAAATCAAAGCTCCAGAAGACCGCTGTACACTCCATGCTCAATGCTGCTGCAACATAATGCCACCTGCACACATCTATCGTGCATAGGCTTATAGAAAGCTTAGAGGGTGGTGAAAGTGTGTGCACAAGATAAGTGCCAAATATTCAATGCAATACAATGTCAGAAATATTGGCAAGATCATGAATCATACGATAATAGAGTAAGCGAAAATACTGGCAAGTCCATAAGTCATACAATATCAGAGTACGCAATACAGATTAACTATGCAAATGAGGAGTCATAGAAACCCAAATATCAGATGCCGAGGGTACAATGCAATATATAAATCTTGCTAAGTCCGTCTAGGCTATATAAGTACAGAAAACATAACAATCCAAAATGCCATATGCTTGCGGATGCAATATGCGATGCGAATGAAATGACCAAGCTGGAGTGTGAGGTCGGGATGACAGTACATAATATCACAGGCTACGGGATCCATCACAAGGGACTTCTATCCAAACCAGTCCCATACCTAAATTTGGATAGTTAGACTCAATGTGGTAAACTCCTGATCTTAGGTTAGTCGCGCGCCCAACCGAAATCCTGGCCATGCGAAGGTACACGTAACAAATAGTTGTGCACCACCAGCCCGAGTGGATAGTGAATGAATGAATGAATGAGTATGCAATTCTTGCTCAATAAGTCCACATATCAGTAAGGTTCCTCTCTGGGATCATCACCGGGGTCTAGTACACTCCACACTGACTGCTGCCTCCCTAGCCACACAGCCCAGCGAGTGGAAGAGACCACACTATCCACCTAACCAGTAGTCTGCCGATATCTGCCCGGCTCATCGATAGCAGACTCATTTGCGAGCTAGTTAAACTCAGCCTAGCTTACAGCTCCCTCACTTGGGCGGATAAGGCCACACCCCCTCCCAACCGACCACGACACAATGGGAGACGCGGCCTACTGGTATTCGGCACTCGGGCGCTCATGTATCCACTTGGTCTAGACGTTGGGGCGTCTCCTGGCCTCGGAGGTTTAGGGACTTTCACCTACGGACATCCAAAGTGCCCAAATGCTCGAACCAAACATTTTCGGTGTCCAATGTAGCCATCCACGATGTGTTTATAATTAACACATCATATTCTATGATTAAAATAGCAAACCATTTATTAAAAAATGATTTTTCGAATTAAAAAAAAGGGCTGAAATTAGTACGTAAATAGAAAAAATATAAAAAAAATATAAAATGACACGACAAATTTGTAAAATGCACATTAACATGTTCTACTATAATTAACACATCATATTCTATGATTAAAACAGCAAACCATTCATTAAAAAATGATTTTTTGAATTTTAAAAAAAAAGGGCTGAAATTAGTGCGTAAATAGAAAAATATAAAAAAATATAAAATGACACCACAAATCTGTAAAATGCACATTAACATGTTCTACTATGATTAACACATCATATTCTATGATTAAAATAGCAAACCATTTATTAAAAAATGATTTTTCGAATTTAAAAAAAAGGGCCGAAATTAGTGCGTAAATAGAAAAAAATATAAAAATATATAAAATGACACCACAAATCTGTAAAATGCACATTAACATGTTCTACTATAATTAACATATCATATTCTATGATTAAAATAGCAAACCATTCATTAAAAAATGATTTTTCGAATTTTTTAAAAAAGGGACAAAATTAGTGCGTAAATAGAAAAAAATATAAAATGACACCACAAATATGTAAAATGCACATTAACATGTTCTACTATGATTAACACATCATATTTTATGATTAAAACGGCAAAACATACAATAAAAAGTATAAATACCTATTTTTGATGAATTTACGAAAAATGGCCCACGCCCCATGGAGCTTTGATTCAAGAAAATCTGTAATATAATGTGTTTTTATCTCAAATACCAATCCAAGATTGGTCGAAAATAGTAATAGAAGGATTGAGTAAGAGTTTGGAAGCAAGTGGTTTCAAAAAACTGAAAAAGCAGAGCTTAAAAAGAAAAAAAAACTGACCGTTACGGCCTAGCCATTATGGGGCAATAACGGCTGTTACGCCCCGTAACGGCCGTTACGTTACAAAATCGGGGGGTCGCCTGTTATGCCCCCATATCGCGTAACGGGTACGACCGTTACCGTTATGTATTGGCCGCTACGGCCGATACGTAACGGATTCGGGACACCCTGTGCTCCGTAGAGGGAAGATTCCTAGGTCCACCATCCACCAATTGAACAACCATATTTGCTAGCAATAACCTCACTCCGAAGAGCTCCCACCTCTGTACCGAAATGCTACCACCATTCGCCTAAAAGGGCTTCATTCATTAGCTCCAAGGTGCAGATGTTAGCACCACCTTTGTTGTAAGGTTTGCACACTTCATCCCAAGTCAAAAAGGTGGTACCTATTCTTCTTGGCTAAATCCCCCCAAAGAAAATCCTGCCTAAGCTTATCGATGTGATTAAGAGCCACCTTCGGACACTTAAACAGCGACATCAAATATCTCCCTATAGAGAAATCATGAAACAATATTTTTTTTTTGGGATGTATTCTCAAAATTTCATTGTCCATTTCATTGCATGTCTATGAAATATATGAAATTCTGCATTAGTTTCTGTTGTCTTTTTTTTTTTTTTGTTCCTCTTTTCCCCCAGTGTAATCTCTGCTTTGGTTGTTCAGGTGGAGGCTAAAAGGGCTTTGTCAAGAGAAGAACAGCACACCTCTCGATCTGGAAACCCCAATGCAGGGAGAAATGTTCCAGGTGGTGGCAATATTAAGACCAAGAAGATATTCGTTGGAGGGCTACCTCCCACTTTAACAGAAGAAGGATTCCGTCAATATTTTGAGAATTACGGCCATGTAACTGATGTAGTAGTAATGTATGATCAGACCACCCAACGTCCTCGTGGATTCGGTTTTATCTCCTTTGATACTGAGGATGCTGTAGATAGAGTTCTACACAAGTCCTTCCATGAGTTGAATGGAAAACTTGTGGAAGTCAAACGTGCTCTTCCAAAAGATGCAAATCCTGGCAGTGGTGGCCGCTCTACTGGTAGTGGGGGCTATCAGGGCTATGGTGGTTCTGGTGTCAACACCAGCTCATATGATGGTAATGCTAATAGGTACATGCAGCCTCAGGCGTCTGGAGGTGGTTTTCCGGCATATGGTTCTTCCGCCTATGGTACACCTGGCTATGGATATGGTGCAGCAAGTAATGGCGTTGGTTATGGTGGTTATGGCGTTGGTGGCTATGGTAGTGCTAATGCTGGGTATGGAGGCCCTGCCGGGGCCTATGGAAATGCTCCTAATCCGGGTTATGTTAGTGGCCCACCTGGTGCCCCAAGAAGCCCATGGAACAATCAAGCTTCTTCTGGATATGGTTCTGCTGGCTATGGTGCAAATACAGGGTATGGAGCTGCAGGTTGGAATGGTCCTGGTTCAGCTGTTGCTGGTAGTGCTGGGACTGTTCCTGCACAATCAGGCCAATCTCCAGGTGGGGCCACGGGTTATGGGAACCAGGGATACGGCTATGGTGGTTATGGTGGGAACGAGGGGTATGCTAATCCTAGCAGCTATGGTGCTGTAGGGGGGCGTGCTTCAAGCACCCCAAATGCTAATGCTGGTGGTGGTGGGGGAGACCAACAGGGGGCAGGTACTGGTTACATGGGCAGTGGCTATGGTGATGCCAATGGGAATTCTGGCTATATGAACGCAGGATGGAGGGGTGATGGCTATGGTGCCGCCCAGGCAAATGGTGGTTATGGTGGTGGCTACGGAGGTGCTCAGTCCAGGCAGGCTCAACAGTAGTGAAATGCAGCTGCTTGCGACGTCAACTGGGTATTTCTTATTTTGAGGAATCTTCCTTTTCTTACTCCCGAAATCTGGTTCGGATCGTTGTCTCGCTCGTGGAGGGATAGCTTGTGCAGATGAAAGCGGATTTTGGGACTGGTTGGATTGCTTGAATCCCAGTAGTTAGCAGTGGTAGCTATTTTTCTAGTATATAATGAGTAGTTCTGAGGAATAGCACATACCTCTCTCTAGTTTTTGTCTTGAAGTGCAGTTTGTTATGTTTGGCTTGTTTACTTGCGCCTGCTTTAGCTATATTCTGGAGCCTTTTCCTCATCTCTAGTGTTAAAGCTAGAGTAGCTCGTATTAGACTATTTACCTTGTGTGCTTGGATACTTATGTTGTTTTTTTTTTTCTAAATAATATGGCATTAAGCATTCTGATATCTAAGGAGGGGACCTGGCGATGCTACTTCATAAATTTCGTAATTAGAACTTGTGCTTGATACTATCTCGGTAGCTTTTCTGCTATATGGTATAGAATAGACTGGATGGAGCTAGGCAAGCTTGGGTTGAATGATAGTCACAGCGTAGGGATAATCATAGTAGTAGTTGAGATATTTGTCAATGGCATAATTGTTTTCCCCCTGTATTTGGCCTTTTGTACAGGAGATGCCGCTTTCTAGATTGGAATCAGATGTATACCCGCGCCAATTTTGAAGTTTTTAAATGGGGGCGGGCATGAAAAACTGTTGGAGGGATCTGATTCATTCGATTGCTAACCGAGGCCATGGGGGGGAATGCTGCTGAACTCAAGATACTCTGAGCCCAGTTCATGTTCTTTTGGTTGGTATGGTTGCTTGTGTTCCACCTGCATGGTATGTCAGACAGTTGTATGCAGGAGTTATTTTGTCATCTGTTCATTAGCAATTGACTATCCGGGAAAAAAAAATGTCATCTGTTCATTTGGAGATTTATCTGTTGCTTTTTTATTAAGCCTGCAAAAACAAACTATATCCTGAGACGTGTTCATTAGAAAATTTTAGAAGTAATCCTGTTGGCGCATAACTGAATAGATATGCTTTTTAGGTTCTTTTAATTACATAATTGTAGTTTGAGTTTTGATGAGATTGGTGTGTTTCTTTGATATCATTAGGACTCGGCTTTCAACCATGTTCTTTTTGCCCACCTTTTTAACTACAGCTCAAAGAAGTCGTTTTAACTACAGTTCAAAGTGAAGCTGTTTCTTGTGAAATTTGAAGCCGTTTTCCATCCTAGCTGCATATTGGAGGAGACAATTCCTTATGAGCAACCCAGTCATACCAATAGCTAGAGTTTTAGGCGTATATTTAGTTGTAGCTAAAGACGATTATTTAAACTGCCAACCCAGTTAAAGAGTGCTAGCCGGAGTTCAAGCTGTCCGTTCAGTCGTAGTTTCAATAGATGGTTGGTCATGATAATTACATAGCTATTACTGGAAAAGCATAGTTGCCATGCATCGTGATGTTTACAGCATCTTAGGGCCATCTCTAGGTTCCCAGTGCCAACAGGATCAAAGCTTAAAATGGGGTAATTCTTGTATCAGTTATAACTGATATTGGGTATGTGTCAGATTACATGCAAGTTTCGGTACCAAAAACAGTCTTATAATGCATTAAAACATGTTAAGCATTCCTAAATACTCACCTCTCTCGAATATGGGCTTAATTTGTATCACTGGGCACTGAAATTGATATGTTTTGGTTTTGGATGTACTTCAGACCTTGAACAGGATGTTCTACTTCTAAATTCTGGTTGAGGTAAGAATGCCACCTTGGTTTCTTATGGCACTTGTGGTTTTGGGTGAGAACTGCAGAGAAGGCCTTTATTTGCGTCTCCTCCGTTTTGGTGATGATTCGGTCCCAAGTGCTTTGCTGGGCTTCTTTTCAGTGCTGCCCCAAACACAGCCTATATTGACCATGCTTTAGAAGTCTGCTCACATGCCTATATTAACTATGCTTTAGAAGTCTCTCCAGCCATGATTTAGCGGAGCATCTAAAAGCTCTACCCTTAGATATTGACTTACCAACCATTGATTGGTTTCTCAGGTTACATAAATGTGTGCTGATGTTGGCTCACCAATCACCATTGATATAGATTTGTCAAGTTAGATCCAAACTAGGTTCTGATTCTTTGGAGGGGGCTCTTTGATTAAGATCACAAGACTGACAACTCGCAATGGTTGATTGACCTGGATCTGAACATTTTGTCAGAATGCCGATGTCCATGCCATGGCTGAAATATTCTTCCTGAGTTTTTAACCAGAGCCTAAATCTTTAGACCAAGCGCTACTGATATAAACCTGAGTCTTCTTCCGAGTTTTTGACCAGAACCTAATTTTAAGGCCAAGTTGGACTGATTTAAAAATCCAAGCTTAAAGCCTTGAATTACTTCATTATTTGAAAATAAAATCATTACACACTCGTATTCCTCCACTTTTATAGTTTTAAAGTATGTTTGATAAGAAAAGAAGTTGCTCTTTTTTACTTGTTTTATTTTTGTTTCTTTTGGTGGGAACTCATGTGAGTATTTTGAGGCTGTTTTGGATGGATTCTTCTTGAGGTTTGTTATGACTTCAGCTTGATGCAATCCCTCATACACTGTTCTAATTAACTGCAACTTAACAACTACCAGCAACATCCACACAGCCTGAAGAATCGGAAATGTTGGAGCCATATCCCCACAATATACACCGCAGTGTGATGTATCAACGAGGTCCATTCATGTACTGGGCCATTGCATGGATGGTTATGTTTCAAAACTTTCTAGATACTCGTCCGTCTGATCTGTGGACTCCAAAGTGATGGTAGAAAACTAGAATAGCTGCCAGTCAAATACTCAATTGGGTAAGTTGAAGAAAAATGATGTACAGGATCTTCCAATAGTTTCCATTTCTGAAACATAAGAAATCCACTTAAAGAGTCGTGTGAAATGGATGGGATTGATACATTACCCTGCGACACATACTCTGAAGAGATGGATCTACGGATCTAGTGTATTCTGGTTCTTCTGGCTTGGCTTCACCGGATCTGTCACCCTGTGAAACGAACTATCATTCTACCCAAGAGAAAGCATATAGACCAAAACACTCCCAACCCCATACAAGACCTCATCACAACCAAATTGAGAAAGCTTGTGCTCTATTCCCATGTATAAGAACTATGCCCTCTCCATCTTATCTTTTTCTGATTAGTGTTTTCATTTTCTCCTTGGTAATTGAAATGTCTTCTTCAGGAAGCTGTTGGCCACAGAATCATTCCTGTGACACAACACTCTCAGGATTGTGTTAGGGTCGGCCTGGTTCCATCTTCCTGTAGTCGGTGGCATTGGCACCTTCCGCTTTGACCCTTCCCCTATTCCAAGCCCACTCATCTCGCATGCTATGATACTGAAGTCTTCAACTAGCTGCTCTGAACCTAGGCCCATTAATTCGACCACCCCCTCAGCCACCTCTGCTTCCTTCTCCACCACCTCTTCTGCCATGGATCCTTCCCCGCAAGTGCAAAATGCAAGCTTCAGGCTCCTGAAATCTTCTGCTACTATCTCGTAGTCAGACCTTGTGAAGGTGCGGGACCTCCCTCCTGCGAGCAACACAGTCAAGAAGGCCTCAAAAGAAGCCTTCATCACCTCTATCACTGCAAGGGGCCGAGCCTGATTGGTGAGGATTGTGGTTAGGAGCGTGAGGTTCTGCTTGAGGAGGTGCAGTGTGGGCTGGATGCGGGTGTTGGTTATGCTTCCTGTGTAGAGGTTCTCATAGAAGACAGTGTGCAGGTCATGGAAGATGAGGCGGAAGGCCGCGACCTTGGAGACGTGTTGGGTGGCGGACTGGATGGAGGACTGGATGAGGTCGAAGGAGGGGGTGGTACTGAGGCTGCAGCGGCTGATCGGAAAACGGGCAGTGAGAGGGGAGGGAGTTGAGCTGGGAGAGAGGGACTTGTAAAGGGAGTCGACTTCGGAGAAGAGGTAGTGGAGGGTGTTGAGACGGATGTAGAGACGTTGTGTCCCGCGGCTCATCAGTGGTCGAGGTTGGTGGTTGCTGCTTAAGCCATTCTTATTGGAATCGCTTGAGCTGGCCGTGCCCACCCACCATTGGCTTGCCTTCCTCCATAGCTGGACGATCTTGGAATCTTGGTTGCATCTGGTTAAAGGGGGAAGTGCAGGGATGTAGCTTTGCTTTGATGCTAACACAGGAAGCAGATAGGAAGGACAAACCGTTATAACTATCTGAAAGGCAAGAAAAAGAATCTAACGGATGATTTATGCACCCATTATATTAAAACAGTATCAATCATTATTTTAAATGGGGTTTTCTGTGTCATGTCGACCCGGTTCAGGCCCGTATTGCCCATGGAAGCAGACAAACCATGGTCTAATTGAAGGAGATGCTCACTTATGTGTAGGAATTTGGTGAATTGCCATCATTAACCGTGAGATGGGGCCCACATGATTGCATGATCAAATTATCTTAACCATCCATATGGTGGGCCTACCACAGATGGATCGTAGTCTGAAAGTTGCGCCATCTGAGATAGAGGTGTACACACAGCTCGACTAGGCTTGGCCACTAGCTGACCCCAGCTAGAACTCGGCTTGGCTTGGCCACTAGCTGACCTCAGCTTGAACTTGGCTGGGCTCAGTCCTAGTGCCTGATTGGCCAGCTCGGCTCAGTTCGGTCAGCAGCTTGGGCCAGTTCGAGCTGGGTTCGAGCCAAGATCGAGCCGAGTTCGCCGGTGTAGCATTTCCACAAACACATGGGACTGTACCTTCAAAATCTCACTGTATGTAAAATGGTAGCAGCGGTTTTACTGGTATTTCATCAAACACCTTGTAGGCAATATCAAAATCAAGAAAAAACGTATTTGTTTCATATACATACCTTTCTTGCCACCAGTTGACACTTCGTTGGGTCATTTCGTCAAACACTTGGTGAGCAACATCAATATCAAAGTAAACGACTCACTGAACTGGTTCGATCTGCGTCCAGCCGAGCTTGAACTCGGTTCGAAATTTTTTCAAGCTCAAAAAATCAGTTCGACTCGGCTCAAACTCATTTTCGAACTGAGTCGAATCGAGCTTTTTCGAGTCTGAGTCGAGCTAGCTAACCGAGCTAAATCGGTTCGTGTACAGCCCTAATCTGAGCCAGTGGGACATACGCAGTCCATGACCTTTCCCCAATGAGTGAGGGACTTTTGACTAGCTATGTTTCTGATGGTCAATTCAAATTGCGCCAATTGGGATGGTTTGGATCAACTGCCACATACTTTTGGACATTGGGCCATCCCAGCAGTTCCCGCCAGATGTGATTGTCCAATCAAGTAGTCGTGTGGGCCCCACCAAATGAGTAAAACACGACTCTAAATAGCTATACAGATCTGGCCATGAGAGAGACAGTGGACCACAATCCACTACGGGCTGTGGGACTGACCAACCAAAACTTCGCAGAGTGACGATTGGGCTCGACGGTTTGATACCACACAGTCACACCAAAGCCACCCCTGACTTGGGTGAGTCAAATGGCGGGCCAATCAGAGTCAGGTCAAGTTGCCGGGTCTTTTTAGCTATGGTTGTGGGACCCCACCAAGCCTGTCTCATGGGTGACCAGACTTCTAACATATTTGTGCATGTGATGTGAATTTCTACACTGTTCCATCGTTTGGAAATTACCACATGATGCAGAAAAGGAAATGTAGTCTCTCAGGAGGGTTTGTAAGCCATCTGCAATGTCTTTAATCAATCTGCGAGATGGTCCTTGTACCGGCATTTCAAAGAAGCTGTCCGCAATTCCATTAGCCATCTTCATTATCTCCACCGCCGACTCTGCATATGGCTCTTTTCTGGACATGGGGTTCCACGTCTGAAACACCACACATTTACAATCACTCATCGGTTCGTTAGTACACAAGCTGATCGTTTTTTATTCGATTTTCAATGATCTTGATTGCCCCAAGTGGGGACCATCACCTTGTTAGGTTGGTAGGCTCCACGACCCACATGGCATAAATAGCCAAATGATCTGGGCTGTCCATTATCAGTAGGCCCTACGGACCCAACTGCTACTAGTGCCAAATACCAAGTGAGCTTACCTCAGTTTCTTTAGCAATGTGAAGACACTCCTCCCCTATCTTCAATCTCTGGTTTATCCCCGCCCTCATGAGGCCCATAATAACAGAATCGACTTCGTACAGCACCATCTCTCTAACGATGGTCTTTCCTCCGTCCTCACAATCCACAGAGTCTTCCACCACCATCTGAACCAAGACCTTCTCTAGCTTCCCGGCCATCTGCAGTACCTGGATCACCTCGTAACTGGCGGTGGAGACCTCACCAAGGTAATGCTTTAACACGGCCCCATAGCACTCATGGAGGGTCACGGCGGCAACCCCGGCTGCGACGGGGTGCCACCTCCTAAGGATAGGGCTGAAATTCTCCTTCTCTCTCAAGGCCAACTCCTCTGTTTCTTTCGCCAATGCGAGGAGAGCTTTGCTGGTGTCTTCACCCACTTGGACGGCCCTGCTGTTTGCATTCCCACCTTCCAAGATCTGTTGATCATTGGCAGACGATGGTGATGACTGGCGCCCATAATGCCAAAGAGGAAGTGTATGAGACTCAATCCGCATGGAAATTTTCATTTTGTACAAATGGGTGAATTCTAGACCATTGATCTGATGCCCACACTCTTTGGATTGATCATGGCCCGAGAATCTCCTGGAAGGTATTAGCAATCCAATCTCTGTTTCTTTTTTTTTTTTTTCCCTATCTTAATTGTTTATTTCCAGGTTGCCAATAGAAGATGCATGATGCTACTGCCAAGAAGACTTAGGAAGCATGATCCATTCACTGTGGGGCCCATCATGTCGATGATCTGGATCTTCGAATTGAGGTGTGACCAACAAAGACAATAGTAATATAACACATTACACATACCTTGGCAAATGCTTTCCTCAATGATGACCTTATGTAGTAATCAACTCGATTCCGTGTGGAATCCGGAACTGCATGATCTGGAATCTGTGAAGCGACTCTCTGCGCTGCCCCATTGCTTGAAACACTTTCGTCTAAGATCTTTGTGGCCGAAAGTGCTAAAGGGAGGATGTTCTCCACCAACTTGGCAGCATTCTTCTGAAAGCTCCCATGGTAATCGAGCAATCTCTTTTCAGCCCACCCTTGCATTGAAGCCAATGCTGATGAGAGGATCCTACCATACAGGATATCCTTATCGGCCCGCTTGGCATCGTTCGCAACCTCCGCCAGAATTGTAAGAGAAGCAAACAAGAGGTCATGTTCCACTAGGCCTGTTGCAACAAACTGGTGGAAGAGTACCCATGAAAAACATACATTGTGTATCAACCTAGTAATGCCCAAGGTGGACCATGTCTTCTTCATGAGCTCTACAAGATCGTCGATCTCATCAATGACCATGGTCGCATCCTTGATATCAAAGACCGACTGGAGGATTGCGATGTAGAGGTGGAGGTTGATTGGGTAACCATCTGCCCAGTGACACGTTTCCGGGACGGTGCCATTGGGGCCCCGCCAAGCTAGTGTCATTACACAATTGCACAACGTTTTCATGGTTTCTGAATTCTTGCTAGTGTCAATGATCTTCGATTTGCTTGATTGGATGATCTGATGGAGACGGACTGCGGAAGCGTTCGATGGGTCCAGGGGGATCAAAGGGTGCAGGAGGATGCCTGCTTCCATGATTTTTAGCTGGCGCCGTTGCCAGTGGGAGTACTCATGGGTGCCTTCAAATTCAGATGGTTTTAAATGGCGGAGGAGCTCTAGTGGGAGGATGATTGTCTCTGCACGCCGGCTCATCTGCTCGGAAGAAAGATTGCAGAAAACAGTGTATAAGAGCTTGCAGTATAAAGCAATGCTGCAGCTATTTTATCAGGTAAGTAACAGGATGTTGGTGTGTGCAGGGAATGGTTCTTTGTAACATTGAAACTCTTTTAAGCGTACAGACCACCTCCACCATCCAATAGGGTGCATTTTGCACATTCCTTGGGACCGTGCAATCACCCAACAGCTGTATTTTGGCCTAAAAAATGCAGATCAATGATCTTAACCATCCAATGGGCTGCACTAACCGTCTATGGAAAGGTCCAGTGCTGGATGGTTATAATCCTTTGATTGAGTGCTTTCTGGGTTATGGCCTGTTGGAGAAGTGGGCCATTGGGGGAATCGCTTGGGTGAAAAAAAAAAACACACCCTTTGATTATTCAACATTTTAAGTAGACTATCTCAAATGCTCAAATGGTCTAAAATTTCCGATCTAAGAGTGTCTGTCTTTTGTCCATTCCTAGCAATGGTGAAGACCATCACATATACTTACGGTTTGGATCGTTGTAAGATGGCCCGTATCTAAATGCTGCAATCCAACGTAATCCTACAGCAGTACCGGAATGGAATTAATCCCAACTGATTAATGTCTGCTAATTAATCAAAATAATGTGATGTAGGGAGGCAGATTGCGGAAATCAGTCCAGGCAGGGGCTCTGTGGGGCCCACAGGTGATTATGGGTTTTATGCACGACGTTCATCCATTTTTCCATATCATTTTAGGTATGAGCCCAAGAATGAGGCAGCCTGGATATAAATCGGTCCAGGCAGGGGCTCTGTGGAGCCCACCGTGATATATGTACGGTACATCCAATTTTCCAGATCGTTTTAGGCTATGAGAAGAAGGGAAATCACAAATGTCAGCTTGATCCAAAACTTCGAAGTTTTAATTTTTATTTTTTATGGTGGGTGTTCAATCCCCACTGTGTGGTCCACTTGAGCCTTAGATTTTCCTCATTTTTTGGGCTCATACCCTAAAATGATATGGAAAAATGGATAAATGGTGATGGTGGACCCCACAGAGCCCCTGCCTATCCAAGCGAGGCCAAGACTCAATCCGCTTCGTATTAAATGAGTGGTGCAGCAGCTCCTCCACCGTTCAAGTAGTATTCGTGAATTTCAATCTGGGCCGTCCCGGTCATGGGCCCCATTGTGGCTGGTGACAGGTCCTAAGAATCCATCGACTAGGCTGTTGTAAAGATAGTGATCAACACCATAGAAAATTTAGCTGAGGGAGTCGGGCGGTTAGTATTATTTCGAACTGCTTGATTTGCAGCCAACGGTCCACAATTTGGACGGCTCACTTGGGGAGCGGATTAGGTGAGACCCCATATCCACCGAGGTGGGTAGGACCCCTGACTATGGGCCCACTGTGATGTATGTGACTACATTCACGCCGTCCATCCGTATTGATAGTGCATGATCCAAAAAATGTAGCAGATCCAAATCTCAAGTGGACCATAATACAGGAAATAGTGGTAATCAACCATTAAAAACTTCTCGTGGGCCACAAAAGTTTTGGATCAAGCTGATATTTGTGTGGTCTCTTCGTTCAGATCTTTGTTACCTTATCAACAGAGTAGATGTAAATTCAAGTGGCCCCTATAAAGTTAGTAATGGTGGGGATTCAATAACTAATGTTCCCTGTGGTATGGTCCACGTAAGATTTGGATCTGCTTCATTTTTGGGATCATGCCCTAAAATAAGCTTTCAAAACGGTTGGACGATGTGGATTTAAGGCACATACATCACAGTGGGCCCCACCAACCTCGTTGGATCCGGGGTCTCACATAATCATTGCTACATCACGTGAGGCCTTTTTGTATCATTTTTCATTCGAGTCCGGATCCTCTGTTATCAGGTCAACAGAGAATTCCTGATATCCTAATTCTCATTGGTCCACGTCACCACTCACTAAAAAAAAAAAATAAAATAAAAACAGCTTCGGACGCCAAACCATTAGGGTAACAGGAATTCCCTGTTGACCTGATAACAGACGATCCCGACTCCATTCATTACTGGCCGGCACAGGCCCCAGTTAAAACAACGGAAACTGCTAAAATCCGCCGGTGTCCTTATCCCCTTGTGATAAGCGCCCAAGCATTTCTGTCGGGTGCGTCTTTGTTCGGGGGCAGTCTCTGGCTCGATGCCGGGCAATCTAAGCCGTTAAATCCAACCTCCCCGTTTCATCAATAGATTCTCAGCTGAAAGCGGGACCCACATTCTTTCCTCGGTGAATAGCATAAATCCAACATACGCTGACCCCGTCCCCGACATATGGCGCGGGCTTATAAGTCCAAATACATGGCAGGATCTAACGTGCACCGCCTCCTTTCTCGCACCGAAACGGTTATGCAAAAGCTTTGATACTCTGATAGAGCGTGATGGTTCATACGCATGCACTCATAAACTGTAAGCATGCTGTTGTACTTGTAACTCATTAAGCCGTCCAAATAGTGGGATCACTATAGTTAGGTAACGAATCAACACTTTTACTGGACCACTCTCCTAAAAGGACGATTGATAGACATCTAATGGACGGTTAAATGCATATAAATCAACGGTCTGATTCGTCAAATAGATGTCTACTAATTGGAAGTTAGGATTCAGATTTTAAGCTTCTGACTTATCTACTGCGGGTCCCACACTTTGGACGGTTGAATTTGAGTTGAACAAATTCGAATTACTAATCCAAAGTATTCTATTTCTACATGTGAGTCCATCAGCTACCACCCGTACAGCCAGGCACACAGCTCCACCCAGTGCACGTTAGCATGGCGCACACGTGTAGAACATAGCGCGGGCCGATGCAGAAGAAACGGCCAAAAAAGAAGATTTTACGTGGTCTGCCAATTCCGTACGCGTGTGGGAGACGCAGGCGCACGTACGTGTGTGTGAGATCTTAGCTTTCCATTTCATCTCCACCTCAGGTGCGACACAGCATCTCGAAAACAAATGAATGGCAAGAGAAAAAAGTTCTCAACCGTCAGTTTAGTTTGTACACTGTGGCCCACCTGATGGAAAGCTCAAAATTCACACACGCGTTTCATATAAGCACGTGTGGAATTAGGAAGGTTTCATGAAGAACCTTGTACCTGTCCAACGATCATCCTCATGAGCGTCTTCCTAAGCCGGCTCTCGCTCTGCTCCGACATCCTCATCTGCCGCCTCATCAATTCCGACGGCGTCATTGCCCGTTTCGCCCTCGGCGAGACAGCTGTCGCGACCCCATTGGTCGAGCTCGGACACGTCAACGACCGCCTCGGCGACCCTCGCTTCGTCGTCTTCAGCCCCATGGCCATCTTCATCCTGCTACCGTTCCTTCCAGCGCCCTCCCCGCTATCCTGCGCCGGATAGTAAGAGAGCGCGCCCCTCCCGCCAAACCCGGGCGACGATCGGCAAGCCGCGAAGAACACCTCGTACGCGGTCTCCCTAAGATCTTCGCGGTCGAGAAATTCCACCTTCCCGAAGGGCCATTCGATGCCCGGGTCGGCGGGGATGGGATCCGCCTGCCACGTGGACGACGAGGATGTCGTCGAGGCGAGGGACTCGCGGCGGGAGTTGTGGCCCATCTCGGATCCTCAGCGGTGGGAGGGACGGTCGTCAGATGGCGGTGGCCATGGGTGGGGCTCGCGGCATTCTGTAATTTTCGAGAGAGAGAAAGAGAGAGCGAGAGAGGTGGTTTTGGTCGTTTGGTTTGTTTCTGACAGCGGAGCCTGTCGACGAAAACGAAGAAGGGGTGCGGGTACAGCTAACTCATGAAACAAACCGACCTGGTTGTATGATACTCGGGCCGCGTATGATGCTTGATAGACAAGCAATCGGAAATTCAAATAAACCGACTATATTTTGCATCCAACGATCTCCAACTAACAATCCAAATATCAGATTGGTTGAACACTCCTAACCTCTGATTCGTGGACACTTGTTTGTGGAAATAGGACCGTTAGATAATTTTCACTTTTAACCGTCCAGTAAATGTCCACCAATCAGATATTTAGATTATCAAATAATCTTAATGTTTGGTTCATGCGAAATCTTCACTGGGTAACATAATTTGAACAGTTTAATTTGATGAATTTCGTGCCACGTATGCAATTTCTATGTGCCTGCGTATCATCTATCACACTCTGCCAGAGTATCTAAGTTTTTCTCGATGAGAAAATCGTACATCCACCTTCGTCTCGGGCCATGATAGTTTTGTTTTTGATAAAATCGAAGCCATCCTTATCGGTGACCCCACCATCAGGAAGGGACATCCAAAATCATTCCGATCCAAACGCAATCCGCATCTGGTTATGCAAGGACGCCATTTCGTCCCGTAATGTGTGTGTCATCCACACCGTCTATTTTCACCAGATCATGTTATAAAGTGATCCAAAAAATCAGGGCCCACCGTGATGTTTCTATGCCATTCAAATATCAGCTTGATCCATAACTTAGGTGGGCCCAAGGAGGTTTTAATGGGAAACGGATTGGCTACTCCCCCTGCCACCAGCCAATGGCTGATGGTCGGTGCTCTGTGGGCCCACCATGATGTATGTATTTCATCCATGCCGTCCATCTATCTTTCTAGATCATTTTATGCCATGAGACAAAAACTGAGGTATATTCCATCTCAAGTCGACCACATTACAGAAAACAGTATTGAATGAACTTCTACCATTAAAAATTTTTTGGGGACCATAAAAGTTTTGGATCAAGCTGATCATTGATTTTTCCCTTCATCTGGGTCTGTATGACCTAATCAACAGATTAGATGTCAAATAAACAGTACAGTGGGCCTTAGGAGGCTTTTAATGATGGATATCCAATCACTATTGTTTTCCTGTGGTGTGATCATTTTTGGTTTTAAGCCCTAAAATGATCTTTAAAAATGGATGAAGCACATACATCATCGTGGGGCCCACAGCGCACCAACCATCAGCCACGGGGCTGGTGGCAGGGGGAGTAGCCAATCCGTTCCCGTTTTAATGGTCCCCATATCCACTTTTCCATACGTCGTGGGCCACTTGTGTTTTGGATCGGCATGATTTTGGGACTCACGTCCTAACAAGAGAGTCAGACGTCCTACACATCACGGTGGGCCCGCAGAGCTTTTTGTTGCGAGCGTAGTGTCCGTTAGACAATCACTCGCAGAGGCCGGCACTTATCTGTGGTGGATCAGGATTAGGAAAGGTTTTCGTTCGTCCAATTACCAACACGTGGAAGGTAGGGGAAGTAGATCTCGCCCATCAAACTAGTGGATCCTATTTGTAGATGGGCGCTTGGCTTAAATCAGACCAAATGGTTGATCCTATCCAACTGTTTCTTCTGTTGAAACTATTTCAGTGGTGCTCGTCCATTTCAAGGACACCGCTCATATGGATAGGATTGTTGGTGTGATCCTTGTACCCTATTTCTATTCCTTCCTTTCAGAGCCAATAAGACAGGGACAAGTGTAAATTTACAGGAGTTGTGTGATACATATTAGATATTACATGTATTAATTTTATGCAAGTTGCATTTGAGACATGCGAAGATACCCGAACATGATTTTGTCATGATATAGCTTGTGTCCATCGAGCAATGCTATGTCATCCGTAAAATAAGAATCATTAAGCGGAACATGGTCGAGTTGGTAAGGAGGCTTAGAGTGATTATCTGTATAGGTGACAAACTAAGAAAAAAATGCTTTAAAAGGTCAGCAATGCACGAACCATCATAGGAGCTGTGGGGATGTGAAAAACATCCATACAGTCAATTTAATGTAATAAATAGCAAGGAAATTTAATAGAGAAGGCCTCTCATACCAACTAAACCAAATCAAATCTATCCTTTATTTACGTTGTGCTTCTTAGCATTATCTGTTGTTTACATTCCTTAGTGTAATCTATAACAATAATCAAATAGTTGTTAATCTTAGTTATAATTCGGGTCTACGCTTACATGCTGGGCTCAATTCAAGTATTAAGCAAGTTCTCTCTTTAAAAAGGTGCTATGGAGTTGCTCTTTGTGACTGACTGTAAGAATTTTTATTTTGTTTCAAGTATATTAAAGAAGTCCTTTCATACAGAAGGTATAGCTATAACTAATTTTCGGAAGTTGAACCCCACCCTCTGGAAATCGCGTGATCATCTTAATCAACGTTGTGCAAGTGGCAGAATAGGCGACTGATCTCATTCAATCTCGGTCACATATGGTCGATTTCGACATATCTGCCTATCTTGGCGCTTGCGGTTATAGTTTTTCGATTTGAACTGAGCCACACATTCAATTTTGGTACACTCGCACAAATCACATGATCGAAGTTAAAATAAAAAAATGAACAACATATTTTTGGTATCTCGGTGGGACCCTTTCTCTAATTTATTTACCGGTGTGACATTGTGAACTTACTAGTCAGAAATATAAATAGAAGAAGCAATCAAATTACAGGGGCTAAACCCTTAACACCAGCTACATCACCTCCGATCGAGGACGTGCCCATTCAAATGAACCTGAAATTATTAAATTTAAACACTAATATGATGCTCAGTCCCATTAACTAGGAAGGGGCATCGACCTCTTGGACCGTTTCTCTTAAAGAGATAATGGTTGGACTTTGGGATGTGCAACTGAGTATCTAGCATATTCATGAATGCGGGAGAGATTAGGCAGAGTTGGTACACGCTCAAGCCGAGCAATTTTATATTTAAACTGAGAATTTTAATGGATGAATGACTAACTAGACTGAGGCTATACATCGGTTGATGACCATCATTATTGAAAGAGCACCTATGGCAACGCAACATAATGCTGAAGTAAGTTCTATCGGTAACATTGTTTAGCCACCATTGATACCTCCCCTACAACAGAGAACACTTCCTGTTTCAATTTAAGATGGTGGAATACTCCATTATCCATCGAGTTCAGGCGACCAGAGAGGAATGTCAGGAATTTTATCCCTGAATTTTAGAATTAGGGCATATCGGGAGGACAACCTGTCACGCCACAAAATTCAAGTAAAGAGTGTGCACCCTTAGACTTGAGTTTCGAGTCATAATGTCACGCCCCAAACTCGGGAACCGGGCTCACAAAATTCCCGATCGCCGAATCTGGCACCGACAGCCTCCGTAGAACCCCATTCTCGGCTCCCAGCGCCCATTCGCCAGGTTCCGATCCTGGGATGCTACAAGGAGGATTTTTAACATCCGTTTGATTCGTAATAAGCATAACCAAAGGCATAACCCACAAACAACAACCAAAAACTCCATCACATTTCCACTATAATCAAAAACTTCACAGGTACAATGAGCATAAGGGAAATACAATGAAGATAGACCAAAACTCCAAAAGAAGATCAGCCACGCGTCCAAGCCTCAACGCTGCTGCGATCCAACGTCACCTGCACGCAACGGTCGTGCATAAGCTTATAGAAAGCTTAGAGGGTGGTGAAAGTGTATGCCCAAGGTGATAATGTAGTCATACAGTATCAGAGTAATGCGGGACATGCTGATGAATGCTAAGAATCCCATTAGCCGTACCAAGGCCATGCGGTGCAAAGAATGATGTCGGCCATACCAAGGCCATGCAATGCAAAATGCAAGTCAAGCATACAAATCCTCATCTAAGTCCACATGTCAATACGGCTCAAATCTGGAATATCACCGGGGTCTAGTACACTCCAAGCCAGATTGCCGCCCCATCGCGCGCAATAAGGTGAGTGGAAAAGACCTCACTATCCGCCTGCCAATATCGGGCTCGGCTCGTCAATAGCGGACCCATTCCTCGAGCTGGTCAGACTCAGCCTAGCATTGCCCCCTACTCTCGGGCGGGTAAGGCCGCACCCTCTTCCAACCGACCACGACACAGTGGAAAGCGCAATCGTCTGGTAATCGGCACTCAGCGCTCATGCACCCACTCGGTCTAGACGTTGGAGCAACCTCCTGGTACCATAAGGGTTTAGGGACTTTCACCTAGGGATATCTATCGCACCCCATGTAGAACAGTATTTCCGGTATCCAATCCTGCCAACCACGATACGTCTATGGAGGCTACGGCCCTGATGTCGATAGGGCGTATAGTAACCATATCACACAATGCGAATGCATGAATCACACTATCCAGTCATACAGCAATCCTGCGCGTATCATGCGCTCATGTAGGGCAACACCCCCTGTACGGGAGCCCCTTAAACAATCTGCCCAAAGGCATATGCTATGATCAGTCATTCCTCATATCAAGCATACGTATGATGCATATGATCATGAATCATGGAATTAAACATGCTATATAGGATGGATGATGTACATAACAAAGGTGGGCCTAGACGGCCTACACATAACACGCACGAGCCTAACAATGGGCCCTAGGAAAAGTCATAATGCGGACATTTAACCACACTACACTTACAATGTGGACGTCAAACCAACATTGCTCCCAAGGCACGACTGCCACAAATATCATTTCATAAGTTATTTTGGGATCACACATTGCAATGGACCTTAGGTACATCCATTGGGCCCTTAAATACATCAAATTAGCCAAGTCATATGGGCTTTATATTCATTAAGTGGGCCACACCAATGGGCCTTATGTACATTGCAATGGGTTATAACCCGGGGGCTTCAGAACCGATCAAATAGGCCTAAGCTTATGGGCCTTACACGTGTCAAATGGGCCTCGACAGTTGGGCTCCATATGTACATCAAATGGGTCTACTCACCTGGGCCTTATATGTATCAAATGGGCCTCACCAATTGGGCCCCATGTGCACATCAAATGGGCCTCAACTCATTGGCCCCATTACATCAAATGGGCCTCGACCCATGGGCCTTTTATATACATCAAAGTGGGCCTCAACCATGGGTCACAAGTACTGAGGTGGGCCTCAATCACGGGCCTCAACATTAGTAAAAAAAAATAAAAATATATACATATAATATAGTATATAATATGTATATAGTATATAATATATATACATAATATATGTATATAATATTATATGAACTATAATATTATATATATATATATATATCTATATATATACACACACACACACATCACAGTGGGCCCACACACTCATCACAGTGGGCCCATACACATCAGAGTGGCTCCACGTCCACCGTCCAGGCGGACGGTGGGAATGAAACACATACGTCAATGTGGGCTCCATGTGGGGCCCACCATAGTGTTTATATCCCATCCGGACCGTTGATAAGGTCCAGCAGACCTAGATGAAGGGTGAAAATAATTTTCACCCTGATCCAAAACTTCTGTGGGCCCAAAAAGGAGTTTCAACGGTATAATCCAATTCACACTGTTTCCTTTGATGTGGGCCGCCCGAATCTTGGATCAGTCTGATTTTTGGGGTGGGCCCACGTCAGGTAGTGGCCCACCCGATGAACGGGTTAGATGACATATAAACATCAAGGTGGGGCCCTCGGCTGCAGCCGTGGGTGGCTGCTCGGTCACCGTCCGCCCGGACGCTGGCGCAGGCAGCGCCTGCTGCGCTTCTGACGCGGCAGCAGCAGCAGCTGCTGCTGTTTTGTTTTTTTTTTTTTTTTGATATTCGTTTTTTTCATAGATTTTGCAGGTGGGGTCCACCTCTTGCAGATCTGCTCCGTCCATTGACTCCCCATGCCTCGCGACAGACAAAACAAGCCCAATATTGGGCCTGCTTCAGCGTATAAAAGGGTTAGGAAAGGTTTCAATGGTGCAAACCTCCATTTGTCACAGTATGGCCCGCCTGAAGATCTGATGGATCCCACCTTCTGGCTCAACGCCTAAAATCGTCTTGGGAAAGGAATGAACGGCACGGATTTAATATATACATCAAGGTGGGGCCTACGTGAGTGGACCACTCCAAGGCTTTTTAAAAAAGGATATTTATGTTTTCCATTTAAACGTCCAGCGTCCAGGGACGCTGGACTGTCTTTGCAATTTGAGGTGGGCCTGTTCAGGTGGGCCACCACTGATGAACGGCGTGGGTATTATACTTATAAGGTGGGCCCCACTCAAATAAAATGCTTACTACATGGTGGGGTCCATTCAAGTAGCCATACAACCTTACCATCATACAACAAAATAAAAATAAAAATAAAATAAAATAAAAATAAAATAAAAAGGGAGAGGGATAGAGAGTGAGACCGTGTGATGGAGGGACCCCGGCACTATGGGCCCTCCCTTGCACTAAATCATACATCAAGTGGATCCCATTACATGTGGGGTCCATGGAATTGAAATCCAACGGTGGAGATCCTTTCTCCACTAAAACAAATGGTCTAGATGACCTTAAATATGCAAGAAAGTAAACATCATGATGGGGTCCATGGAGAATGGCCCCATCATGGAATGATCATGATGATCCAAGTGGGCCACTGGCCACATCATAGGGTCCAAAGCGAGATCCAAACCATTGATCGGTTGGCCTCACTTGGCCCATCTTAAAAACATCAAAAACTATCCTATCCAAACACCCACCGCTAGATCTTCTTGCTCCCTTGGCTTCCTTGGCTCCTTGTACTACCCTTTGATGGAGGAAGATGGGAAATGGATGGTTGAGATGAGAGATGAAGGGGTGGGAAAGGTGGACCTCACATATGAAGTTTTCTCACCATGGGGGACTCATGGTGCTCTCTCTTGGATTTGGATTTCTTTTTTTGAAAAAAAGAATAAGAGAGATAGTTGTAAAGGGAGGGAGAGAGAGAGAAAGAGATGGGTGATGGAGTGATGGGGGATGGTTTGGGTTGAAAATAGTGAAAAGGTGTATGGTTGTTGTTGAAATTTGGAAAAGAGGAGTGGTGAGGTGGAAAGAATGGTGGACTTTTGTAAAAGGTGGTGATGGGTTGTTGTACTTGAGGTATGGGATGCTTTAATGGTTGATTGATGGGACTAATTGTAGAGATTCCCTCGAAATCCGCAACGCGCGGTGTTTCTTCGGAATAAACGCTGATCGGCATCTTCTTACCTGGGTATCGGTTCGGTGCGCAAGTCACGGCGTTGGAACCGCGGCGACGACGCGGTCGCTATGATATAACCTCCGGACCAAGCCGACGTCGGTGCGCGAGACCTGGCTTAGGATCATGCGCAAATACCGAATACGGTGCGAAGGTTGCCGGAATTTGACCGGAAGGACCGCGGAAGCTAACGGAACAGTACGGATTAGGACACGGGTCTTACACATAACTCGTACACAAAGTGTACCAACTTCATTCCATTATACAATTATTCAGAGGCAAAAGTAATATTCATTTTTACATTCCAATTAGGCTCATTCACACAAAATGATTTAAGCACCAACATTCGTCCATTCTCAACATCCATAAACATTCAATTAGTGTAAATTAGGCATTATTCATCAGTTAATACAACTTAGCAATGGGTACTTGCTACAAACCTATAACAATTCAACTAAATAAAACTAATCAAATGCTTAAAATCTTATAATTAATATCATCATTCATCATATATGAATCATACTATCATAACAAGTAAAATTCTAATTAATTAAATAATTAAGAATGGTGTAAATACGGTCAATTCCTCTTCTGATAGATACAGCCACGTCTCATATGTGTTGTGCACCAGTTCAGTCACAACTTCTTATTCCTGCGCCAACTCATCAGCTAATTGCTCATTTATACAATTTTTTTCATAAATAAAAATGTAATCTGGTCAGGCTTAGTGAGAAAACCCAGCATGGTTCATGCTTATTGAAATTAAGATATAATAGAAATAGAGTATGCACAATGATATGGATGCAAATGGTGTATGAATGCATCAGATTGGATGATCGTCCATGTGCTTAGGTTAGAGATCGTCAACCCGTATCCACCTGTTGATTAGACTTCCACCTTTTGTAGGCTTGAGCATAGCCTGCATCTGGTAACACTCTCCAAGCTCAACATTTCTTTCTGAGAGGGCCCCTAGGATCGACTATGCATTATGCAAATGCAATGAATGATGGATGATATATGAATGTATAGTTTTCATAATTGCCATAGATACTTGTATTGATAAGTGAATTCAATCTACAATTATTATAATTCATACAATTTGACACCGATTAGCATGTGATTTACCGTTGTATACGACCACCGTAGTTAAAAATAACAACATTGTAACAAAATACTCAATCAGTACATCAATCAATCAGACCATCACAAACAATTTATTTTAATTCCAATGAATCATGAGTCATGTTGGGTTACTCACTTGAGTTTAATAGTGTGGAATCCACAAGTTAATCAGGTAGTTTGAATTAAAAAAATTCTGTCAATTATATCCACAATATTGTTATTCATCTAGTTATATTACACAGTGAGGCCCACCTTTGATTAACATCCTAGGTAGTCAAACCCTAAATGATTAAGTAATTGAAAATTTCATATATAATATGTTCATTAAATTCAATGATTAAAATTTAGATTTTCTTTTTCTTTTAAGATTCTGAAATAGAATGACAATGATTGATCGGGGTGGCCCACCGAATGATTGAATCATTCATATTCTTGAGGTCTTGGCATATTTTACATCTACACATTTGATAAATGGTGTGGATCTAATCATACATACCCCGATGGCCCATCTCGACTTTTTACGCTAAGTGATAGCAACACTTGCGTATAAATATGAACTTTCCTTATTAAATACTTATACATCTGACTAGTGTGGCCCATCCGATGATTGGATTAATCTGAAAGCTAGGGCCCTTGTTTATTTTGGCCTTAGGGATCATATGATCCGTACAGATTTAATCTGATTTGACCAAATGCACACCAATCAATCTCTGCGACAAAAAACATCGCATGAAATTTTAGATTTCTATCGTCTTTACATCGTATCTACACATAGATTGATGCAATGAACATGTTGCTGATCCACACCGTTCATTGCATAGATCGAGTCAAATTGCATTAAATGCCTAAAAATTAATGAAAGAATGGATAATAAACTTACTAGATCTAAGCTCTCCAAAATCTTCTCTGTCTCCCTTTATTAGTTATCGCAGGGTGCCTTTTTGCTAATATATAAGTTAGAGTAGAACTTTTCTTATGACATACTTCTTAAAAAGAAAGGCTTATTTAAGGGATTGAGAGATACAGGGAAGGTTAGATGTATATATATGAGAGAATGATTAGGGATAGAGATAAGATAGGGAATAAGATAGAGATGAGATTATGATAAGATACAAATAAGATAGAGATAAGATAGAGTAGAGATGAGATAAAAAATTCTTTATTGTTATTATTTTATTTTTCATGGGCGTTACACATCCTTTCCAGCATTTGCCCAGTAACCCATTGTTCCATGAGGAACAAAACCGGGTAGGTCCTGATTTACCACCGATGGTTGAATCTCAACGAATGAATCATGACTAGATCGCGCAAACGGTCTAAGAGGTGGCAGACAAAGTCCTTGGCTACAATACTATCTCGGTTTACCAAAAGCCATATCCTGAATGGATTGGCCGACAACACCCATTGTAGAGAAATTATCGACCGTATTTTTTCATATTCTCGAGTGATCATGGTCAATCAACCATCGAATATGTAGGTTGATTCACTATGCAGTGCGGTGAACTGGCTAACAATGACTATCGTAAGTTATAATTATTCAGTCATTCGTTGATGATAATGGTCTTCATGTGGTACTCCAACTTAGTGCCAAATTCAATTCATACCTGACAGGAGATGGATGAAAAATTCCATGCTCAATTCTTTTGTAAGGACATGGAATGACCATGACCGATCTCGCACGCTTCCGGCAGTTGACAAGGGAATCTTGTGAGAATTACATTACCAAGTTTAAGAGAGTGAAAGCCGGTATAAGGTCTCACAACGGATGCCAAATTTGTGCAACTTGCACAAGACGGCTTAGAATACACACTACGAAAGAAATTTATTGGAATAGAGTTGGATTTGTATGATCTAAATAGGAAAGTTTGCAAGTATGAAAAACTTCATCAGGAAGGAGTAAGATAAAAGAACTCGACAATCAAGACATATTATTAGGACCCTAATTATGAAGTCATGATTACCGAGGTAGTAGCAAAAAAACCACTCATATGCTCAACGCTAGTTAAAGCGAAAACAACTACGTTGGCCACTGAAAAGGCTCAGAAGATATATACTTTTGATATCACCCGAGCTGATGAAATATTTTAAATGCTATTGGCCAGAAAGTTTATTAAAGTTTCCAGTAATCACAAAATACCCACGGCTGATGAATTGAAAAAAGGTTGAATATTGCAAGTGGCATGGGATGCGTTCTCATTCAACTAATAAGTATTGCGCTGTGTTTAGGAACATTGTACATGATAATATTGATAGCATATTGTTGAAATTCCCTGAGAAGGTGAACATGCAATGTTGATCAATATTGATCCGTTCCCGCCTAATCTGGACGTCAGCATGGTTGCGATAAATCTATGGAAATTGGATCGCCCGCGACAAATAATTGATTTTGGTCCTGGTAGTTGCCATAGCATGTCATGACGACCCAAGAAATATCAATCCTATGGAACGACCAGAGATTTTATAAAGTGACCGAGAGCAGTATATCATAACGGTTGAGACTCACAACCGTGCGACCAATGTGCCAGAATGGTCCAAGACTTAAAAGCTCCACTTTGGCCAAAGAGCCAGGTTAGATATGCAACTCTAAAGAGGATTGACAAGGAGGATCTCCGTCAATTGTGGAAGGCATTTTCATCTTATGACCACCAACCTCAATAGAGAACTCTGGGACAAAGAATGGTTAAGCCTCTACCAACTCGAGAGAAAGTCTGGAAAAGGGTCAGGCATCCTAAATTCTCTGCCCTCCCTAAAGCAATGACTTGAACCTAAAAGCATTGTTGGCAGTAATGTCAATCAGTAAGAAGAAAAAAAATGGCAGAGACTAAGAATGCCTCTCGAATACGAGCCATGCGATCATGTCCATTCTAGAGAATTCCTCAACCAGGGGAACATTGACTGTTAACATGGTTGAAGTGATTTTAAAACCCGTTGTGCACGATCAGGATATGGAAGATGTTAACTAGCTTAACAATACATCATGATTTGGGCAACATTGACAATCGTGACGATTTGTCTAATTTCTTGGCGATGAGTGGTTCTCAGGCGATGGTCTACTTATTGAAGAACTAATTGCAACAATTGAAGAATTAGAAGTGTCGTTATCCATTTCCAAGTAGGTAGGGCAACTCCAATGATTGATAAGAACGCCAAATGTTCTGGTGCAAGCTTTGATGAATAACACAACTTAGTAACACTTGATGGGGGATGTTTGGGTTCAGAGGTTATTTTTGGATCATTGCCACCTGTGATGTTTGATTGCAACATGGTACTTACTCTCCCATACGGTTTTTAAGCCAAGCCATCTCATCCTAGTAAAATGCCAGGTGAAGTGGAGGAACTTAGTCCTCTAGTAGTGATACAACACGCTTCTTTTCCCCCTTAAAGATGTAATTGAAGGAGCACCAAGAGTGAGTGAAAAACCACAAGTAAATATTGTTATCGTGGAGTAAGGGGCATCGTCTAAAAGAGTAGTCATAGAAATGCCCACTCATGGCATGACTCAACATCTTGAACCGCTGTACATATCCGCTCACCTTGAGGGCTCCCTTATTACCAGAATTTTGGTCGACAATGGGGCTATGTTAATCTTCTCCCAGTGAGAATGATGTCAAAATTAAAAAAAATCGCAGCTGATTTGATTCCATCTGAAGTCACTGTCAGTAACTTTACTGGGGATGTCACAAATACATATGGTGTAATATCGTTCAATTTGACCGTAGGAACTAAAAGAGTATTAGCTCCTTTCTTCATGGTCGACACTTTTTTTTAGTTACAATGCTCTGCTCGGAAGAGATTGGATCCACTCTTTTGCGTATATTCCATTATCCCAGCATTAATTTATAATATTTTAGAATTATGATAAAGTCAAATTGGTATTGACCGATAACAATCTATTTTTGACTACATCAAACGGAAATGAGGCCTACCACTACGGGGATGAAGTAGGACCAATTCACTTAACTAGAAGGAACAACCATGGATGTTTGACTGAGATATTTGTCAAGAAGAATCCAGACAATATTGTGCGAGATATTACTACTGTAATTCACCCAGTCGATTACCCACTGAGGAACATTGTACATTCTTAACTGATTCCGTACTACACCATCGAAGAAATCCCGTGACTAGTATAGTGGCAGATGAGGAGTGAATGACCAATTTCAAAGCTATAATAAAAAGGCTCAAAGAAAGCTTAAAAGATGTTGACAATGATTGTTTTGTAAACTTGGCTGATACGATTGTTTCGGCTGATGAAGCAGATGGATATGAGATAGACATGGACTTAAAGGAAGCCTATGATAAGTTGTGAGATTATTAGGCTATGAGATAGGCTCCTTTCTTCATGGTCGATGTAATAATCTTACAACTTATCATAGGCTAAGGATTAGGATCCCTTGGTTAAGGTGAACTTAGAAACCGAGCAGGATTCTTGACCAACCTTTATTAGTGGATTGCTGGAGCCACAAAATAAAGCTGAACTCACTGGTTTGCAGAGAGTTTGCCATTTGCTTTATGTGGGACTATCATGAGAGACCATGACTAGATTAAAGCCTAATTGAGCATAAGTTACTAATAAAAGAAGGGTATCAATTGTACAAGCAACCACTTAGGCGAATGACAACAGAGGTTACTAAGAAAATAAAGGAAGAGATCAAATAGTTACTAAAGGCAGTTTCATCAGGTCTATTAAGTACAACGAATGGATATCGAATGTGGTTCTAGTGATAAAAAAGAATGATAAGTTGTGAGTATGAATTGATTTTAGAAATTTAAATCTTGCCACACTCAAGGACGAGTATCCAATGCCCGTGACCGATCGGTTGATCGACCGAGCAGCCATAAACAAGATAGCTTCCTTCATAGACGACCATTCTGGGTATAACCGGATTTACATTGTGCTCAATGATGTGCTGAAAATAACGTTTAGGAGCCTTGGGCTTTTGAGAACCTATTGTTGGATAGTTATACTGTTTGGGCTCAAGAATGCATGAGTTACATACCAAAGAGCAATGAATGCCATATTCCATGATATGATTGACCAATTCATGGAGGTTTACGTCGATGATGTGGTAGTTAAGTTGGCCAATATAAGAGACCATTTTGCTCACTTACATAAGTCGTTTGAGCGAATGAGGCTCCACAAACTAAAAATGAGCCCCCTCAAATGTTCCTTTGGGGTGTTGGCCAATTATTATTATTATTATTATTATTATTCTTTTGGGATTCCTTGTACATCAGCGATGGATCGAGGTAGACCAAAATAAGGTTCGAGCAATCATAAATGCTCACCCACCAAGGAATAAACAAGAATTGCAACGTTTCCTCGGCCATGTCCATTTGATGTGAATGTTCATCTCTAATTGTTAAGAAAAACTAATGTGTTTCCTCCGTTAATAAAACTGAAGAAGGGAGTTGAGTTCAAGTGGGAGGTAGAACATCAGTTGACTTTCGAAAGGATTAAAGAGTATCTGATGAAGCCACCATTATTAATGCCACTAGTCAAAGGTCGACCATTTAAGTTGTATGTCGCGGCATCGGCAGAGTCAATTGGAGCACTACTAGTCCAATATAATGAAGATTGGAAAGAACGAGCAGTCTATTATTTAAGTCAGATGCTCCTCGATACTGAGAGATGATACTCTGCGATAGAGAAGTTATGATACTCTTTATACTTTGCATCCACCAAACTAAGGCATTATTTGTTGGCCGAAAGAGTTAATGTAATAACATTGAGTGATTTAGTAAAATATACGTTGAATCAGCTAATTTTGAGTGGTCAAATTGGTAAATGGGTTTTGGCTTTGTTGGAGTTTGATTTTAAGTATTTACCCTAAAAGGTAGTAAAGGGTTAGGCTATAGCTAATTTCTCGGCCGACTATCCATCTGATTTGGAAGGCTAACTTTTCTCAGAAGTTTTAAACTTGTATTATACATGTTTAATACCTTGAAAGTTGATCTTTGATGGCTTGAAGACCCATAAAGCTTTGGGAGCTGGGATTATCTTAATTGCACCAAACAGAAGCATGCAAGAATTCATGCTTTAATCAGAATTCGAATATACTAATAATTAGGCCTAGTATAAGGCTATGATAATTGGTTTAGACTTGCTAATGGAACTAGGCATGTGAAGTATGACAGTGGTGGGTTGTTCACAATTGGTGATAAATCAGATGGCGGGATTATTCTACTGTGTCAGCGTACTATACCTTAGCATCCCAGATGCTAGACAATTTTAATGAAGTAGAATTAATACACATAACACAAGATCATAACATGAACGCTAATGAAATGGCATAGATGGCTGCAGGGATCGACATCCTAAAAGGATCGACTGAAAGTATGGTCATAGTACAAAGGAAGTCCTTATCCTCGGTCTTTGAGAGGGAGATATTTATGAAAATATGGTAGGTCAAGATAGAGGAGGATGACTGGAGTGTTCTCCTTATAGGTTATCTTTAAAGCTCACAGATTAAGCTGGTAGAGATCTACGAAAATTAGCAATCAATTATGTCATGATTGACAATGAATTATACCAGAAAGGAGCCAATGTTATGCTATTAGGATGCCTAACTAATGATAACATCTAAATATTGCATATTTATCCTCTCAATTGCACTAGTTTTCATGCATTCAAAGTGTTTAATTGATTAACTAATATTTATTTTGTACATGTGAGGTAATCCGAAAAACAAATACGAAATCATGCTTAAGAAGGAGGATTAAAACTCAAAAGATTAATCAAGAGAAGACTTTGATATTTAGAAGACATTAATGAAGAATTCACGTGTCAAAGATCCAAGAAAATTAAGTACAAAATATTAAGGAAGGACTAAAAAATCACACAATTTAATAACAAAAATAATAGATTGTTCAGTCTCATTGGAGGTTATTCGGTCTGATCGAATGTGCACAGAACAGTTCAGCAACAAACTATGATTTTTAGAGATAATTCGGCTAAACACCTAGGTTCGATCAAAGCTGGTTTCAGTGCCATTGAAGATGAGTTTGGTGCGACCTATGTGAGGTAGAGACTTCAAAAGAAATTTGAGAAAATTCAGCTGTGACAAAAGTGATATTCGGTATGACTAAAGGCTACAGTCGGTGCGATCGAAGTGTAATAAGTACATAAATTTCAAGTCAGTTACAAGTCGGTACAAACTTTTTCTATTTAAAGCGGTGTTTTAAGCCTTCCTAAGTACGAATTAGGTTAAAAGAGAGACGTAGGAGTTATGTAGCTTCTTTGGAATCATCATTCCTTCTCAATCCTTTGGTTCTAGTTTGTTTTTCAAGTTTTTCTTTATGTTTTGTTTAAGATGTTAGTCATACTTGGGTAATCTCTTAGCTAAGGCTAAGGGATGAACCTTTTAATGAATATTTGATATTTTAATTTATTTTTTCAATGAAAGTTTAAGTTTTTATATTAAATTGGGATTTAATGTGATTGAATTCGTAGATTGGGGAAGGAATTAATTGGTAAAATTGTTTGATCTATTGTTGCCTCTGGATACATTAGATGCTTTCAATTCCTTGTGATGTGATTACCTAGATCTTCATGAGAGATCAAGCTTATCATGATTCTAATATATGTTGGATGTTTTTGATTGATATTAATGTGTTATCTTTTGACTAGAATGAATTAGAATTTAGTTCTGGTTGAGTTATCAACTCGAGAAGACAAATTGAATTCAAAGTCTATTGATTGTAGATTCTTGAATCCTTAGTCTTTTTTATCATTATTTTTACTACTCTATCTCACTGGGATAAAAACCCAGGCCAACTATTCTTCTTAGATTATAATCTTAGTATATTCTCACTAAGTTGCCTATGAATTAACCTCGATCTTACCGAGTTATTACTACATCACAACCCTATACTAACCCTTGGGTTTGATTAAGTTTTTGGTGTCATTGTCGGGGAACTTTGCATTGAAAATACTTAGATTTAGGTTATGCTTTAGTTTATAGTTTTAATCTAGGGTTTTTCTTTTAGGTTTAATTATAGGAAGTTTAGTTCTAGTTTGATGTTGTTATAAATTTTTTTAAAACTAACATTGTTTGTTCGGTTTTCATTTTTTTAACATTATTATTTATAGTTCTTCTAAACTGGTAACTCCGTTCCATCGTCTTATTGCTTTATAGTTGATTCTAATTGTTATAGGATTTTATATTTTTTACTATATGACTTTACTTCCTATGTCTAGGTTTATAACTTAGTTCCTTGTGCTTGGTTCATGCCTAAGTAGGTAAGGGACCATATAGAACGACTTTTAAGTGAAGGTGGTTTAATCAATGGGCTTTCCATATACAATCGAGTTAGAAAATATCTGAGTACACCTGAATCATCTTTAGGGGTGTACACAAGTCGAACTGAGCTCAACTTGGCCCGGTCACCAGCCAAACCCAGCCCGACCCGGTCACCGGGTCAACATGTCCAACCCAAACTCGGCTCGGTCAGCAATCGGGTGAGTTCGGGCGGAGTTCGGGTTAGTTTTGGACCTTAAAGCAAGTTCATGAGAAGGGTTTTGACAGGTAATCCGCGTCCCATTACAAGGCCCTCGATCAACGGTTTAGATAGTTGAACTATGGACTCCACAAAAAATCTAACTAGTTAGGAGATTATAATTCCTTTTGTATTTGGATGAATCTAGGCCGTTCAAGTTATACGTCTGTGAGGTGGATGACTCACTGTCACTTCAAAGATGGGCGGTGAACTATCCCATAAGTCAAGAGAGAGATTGAGAGAGAGAGAAAAGATATTTTATAATTTTACTACATTTACATACATTTGACAAAGCATAAAATAAAACATCAAATACAAACTGAATACAGTCATACACTACTGACTACTGTCAAGGAGATTCATCTGCTGAGCCCGAGCTGCTATCTAAATTTTCATATACGTACTCATTCACCTCTCCCTCTTCAAAAGGTGGAGATAGCTTTTTATTGCCCTCCTCTTGTATAGTTTGAAGTAGAATTTTCAAACTTTTTTAGTGAGAAGATTTATACATAGTTTCTAACATCCTGTAAAACGTACTCAGACTGGAGAGAAACTTAGCTGAATTTTTACTATTCTTATTTTTACTCGTGCAGCTTGAACCTACTTCGACATCATGTGGTCTCGGAGAACATCGCTGATGTGTAGAAGCCTCTTTCATACTGCGTTTTAAGGCGAGTTGGAATTGTTCTTCTTCCAATGCTAATAATTTAACTTCCTCATCTTCCTAAGAAAGTTTGGATTGAGGAATGAAAGCTTTTTTGTTTGAATCAAGAACTGCTTGGAAAAGAATTTGGATTTCTTTTGAGGCTTTAGGACACGGTTTTGCATCTCAACCCCGACAGGATAAGTATAATCTGAGCCGATTAGTTTTATTAACAAACTTAGCTCCATACAAATTACACAAAATCTTCAACTTTCTAGACTTTGGAGAATGGACTAAGGAACCATAATCCCAAATGTCAATCGATGGTTCACTTAAAGACATATCTACATATTGTGTTGGAAAAATATTTTAGGCTTTTTAGCAATAATGAAATATCAACATTAAATAAAAGTAATTGATGGATAAAAAAAGAGTCATTAGTGCATTGCGCAGAGCGCGTAACATCCATCAACATAACATAAAAATAAAATAAAAGAGTACCCATTACAACATTTGCAAATTCAAATAAATTAACAAGAAATGTTAATCTAACTTTATTCATGTAATCATGTTGCTGTTGTTTCATGTGTTGCAATTTGATACACATTCTCTTCCTCCTCCTCATCAAGATCATAACCTCCTAGACTCGGACGCAACCAATCTTGTGTACAAATTAATGCTTCTACTGTATCTGGTGTAAGGGAACTTCTAGTCTTGCTCACGACCTTACTCCATATATTGAAAGCAGATTCTGATGCCACGGTTGAAATAAGAACTGACAAAAATATCTCATGCCATCGTAGATAGTGTAAGGTATTTTCCTTCACTAACTCTCATTTTCCACAACTCCAAAACATCGAACTCTGAATCCTACCGTAGTACGACTGACTTTTTGAGATACATGTCTAACTCTAATTCTTTCGTTTCTGTGTCTGTATTTTCTTTTGCTAAAAAAGACATGTAATCATCATCGAAGCTTGAAGCAACATGCGATCTAACTTTAGAAGCACTTAGTGTGGATACTGTAGTTGTGTACGTCTTGTACAATGCTTCGATTGCATCATAAACCTTTGAGGTTTCATATATTGCCTTTTCATTAGGATAAATCCTCATGAAGATGTACTTAACATAACTCATCTTGCACCGAGGATCAAGAACAACAGCTAAGGACATTATCAAATGACAATCATCCCAGTACTTATCGAACTTCATTTGCATACCACTTGTCATGATTTGTAGAAAAAATGGACCGTCATCAGCAGTTTTCTTCAGGGCATCCTTGATCTTCCATACAGCTGGAAGAAACATATTTGCTGTAGGAAACTTATTGCTAGAAAATATTTTCATATAGTCATATAAAACCTTTAAAAATTTGTGAACTTCTTTCGCTTTGCTCCAATCATCTTTAGTAAGCAACCAAGCATATGTTTCATCACGCGTTGCATATTCTGGAAATATAGTTCCAATTCCAGGGCCGAATCCAACATCTCAAAAGTCGAATTCCAACGTGTGCATACATTTAGCTTCAATATTTTTGGAGATTTTAAATTCAAACGTTGGATGATGTCATTCCATATACTTAATCTTGACGGTGAGCCTCTTATGTATTTCACACTCTCCCTCATATTTTCTATAGTTTGGTCAATTGATTTCAACCCTTCTTGTACAATTAAGTTGAGAATGTGTGCACAACACCAAACATGAAATATTTTTTTCTCAAATAATAAATTGTCAGTTGCTTTGAACTGGTTACATAAGAATAATATTACACTGTCATTTGTTGAAGCATTATCTAAAGTTAATGAACTGACTTTTTTTTAATGCCTTAATCTCGTAGACAGTTGTAAATGCAATTTAAAATAACCAAATCGGAATGGGGAGGTGGAAGGTGGCAAAAGTTCAATATTCTCTTGCAGAATTTCTAATTTTCATCAACATAGTGTGCAGTCAATGAAATGTAACCCTTTATTTGATTTTGCGCCGTCCACATATCAGGCGTCAAACTTACTCTTGAAACTGAATCTAAAACTGCTTTCAGCTTCATTTTCTCACTCGCATACATCTTCTTCTACTCTCTCTTCACAGTAACATGGGAAACCTTCTCAAACTGAGGATTAAGAAATTTACCGTATCTCATAAATATTTCACTCTCTACCATTTTAAATGGCTGTTCATCAATGATAATAAGTTTTGCAAACCACTCCTTAAGCTTCCCTTTTTTAAAATTATGAGTGGTAAGTGTACCTTTAGAAGCAGATCCTTCAGACTTTGTAAACGATAACAATTGTTGGCCTGAAGGTAGAAGTCTAGGTTTTCTTTCGCAACTTTGTCTATGTCTGTTTAAATGAGACGTCTACCTGCCGACACTTTTGGTGTATAGACTTTTACAGTGCAGACATCTGATCTTGGTGATATTGTTAACTACTACTTTTTCAAAGTCATCCCAGATAGCTGACCGTTTCTTTCCTTTATTTGCAGCTGAAGAGCCCTCTCCCTCAACAACAAATGGTGATGTGGCTAACGCACTGACACTAAGGGTAGTTAAGATTTCATCCTCACTAGCCATCTCTAAAGATATGAAACAATTTCATTTATTCTTGAATCTTAGTAAAGAATTTCCTAAGCAGATAAATCAGTTACCCATTCAATGTTGGATAGATAGTAATGCTTTCATTATTCAATTTAAATGCGACGTCAAAATTTCGGCAGCATCTCCCCTTATCTCTCCAGAATATATAAATCTTGGATTTGATTCACACGTCGATTTTTCGCACAAAGTGTGGATATTTGATGAAGAAGTAAATGCAAGAAATATATCCAGAGAGAATTAGGAGAGACGAATCGAAACAAGCATGTGCATTTAAATTAGAATAAATGAAAATATTAATATCTATTCAACATTGAACTGTCCAAAAAGGGACAATTTGAGAATTTCTATGCATCCATGAACACACTCAATTTATGTTTGACAACATAGAAATCCTCAAATGAGTAATTGATTATCCTATATTATATAAAAAAATAAAAATAAATCAATTACCCATTTAATGTTGAATAGATAGTAATGCTTTTATTATTCAATTTAAATGCGACACCAAAATTTCGGCAGCATCTCTCCTTATCTCTTCAGAATATCTTAATCTTGTATTTGATTCGCACGTCAACTATTTACACGAAGTGTGGATATTTAATGAGGAAGTAAATGTAAGAAATATATCTAGAGAGAATTAGGAGAGACGAACCGAAACAAGCATGTGCATTTAAATTAGAATAAATAAAAATATTATTGTCTATCTAACATTGAACTGTCTAAAAATGGATAATTTGAGAATTTCTATCATCCATGAACACACTCAATCTATGTCTGGTAACATAGAAATTCTCAAATGGGCAACTGATTATCCTATACTACAACAAAAATAAAAAAATAAAAATATATCCAATAGACAATTAGTATAAGCATAGATTTTAGTATAAGTATAGATTAAGACTAAAACAGAAAATATTGTGTCTCTTTTAGAGTCAACGGGCAGATCTGATAGTTCCACGCTAGGACCCTTGGGCCGACGTGAAAGCGGGCTCCAAAGGAGGTACTGCTCCAAGAGCACGGCTAGAGGTGTTACCTCTTCTACTAAATGGGCTGTTGTTCTAAAGAAATCAATTCTATCATTGGCAACTGATAGTCCTATACTTAAACAATTCCATAATCAATCGTAATTGACATTCAACATTTAGCTAACTAATAACAAAATGTGTTTAAACTGAATAAACAGATTTTGTTTTGATAAATAAACCTAATAATATCTATTATATACTAGTAATATACAAGCAATATTGGAGCACCATACCATAGGCTGCAAGAATATCATGTCCCCCTAAAAAATAAATCCTCCAAGGATAACATATATATATATATATATATATATATATATATATATATATATATATATATATATATATATATATAAGTTGCTTATTATCATTCTCAATCGCAAGTATCATTCATCATCAAACTAACTATTAACAACATTTACAAAAATATAAATGACTACTTGATATGCACATATTTATTTAGTCAAATTGAAATCAATTATCAAATATTGCAATGAAAGATATAAATAAATCACAAATCAAATCACAATTCCAAGATATAAATAACAGCTTTAAACTTACTCTTTCTACTTGGATGGCATATAAACATCATGGTGGACCATAGGGAAGTTTCAACTGTAGCCATTTCTATATAAATGTATAGAGATGCAGTTGGAGACTATTTTCTATATACAGGTATCTAATCTTTTTGGTAGATTTTGACTTTTTTTTTTTGAATGGTATACAATTGTTTGTACTTAGATGAAAATTATAAGAATGATACTGAAATGAGATAACAAAATTCAAAAGCATATTGGCTTACACAGGAAATGACTAATAGGGAATACTTGGATGATCAAGATGCAGAAGAGCTAGATGATTTCATTATTTCAGTTACGACACAGGTCTGAATGTTAATTTTGTGATTTATGTTGTATATGTTTTTTGAGTTATGATGCCAATGCTTCACTTTCTAATTGTGAATAAACTAACAATGGATTAAAATTCATCTCTCATATTTGGTTTAAACCATTTAATTGCATTATCCTCATTTTCCTAAAATCATATTCATTCCTCAGTTTCTCAAACTAATTGAACTCAGTAGATGCTCACAAAAGATTCTTATTTATAAGAGTATATTGGACTTCCATGCAATTTTCCATTCAGGTTAGATACTATACATTTTATTCGTTAACTCTCTCTTTAGTTTGATGAAGGTTTGATTATTGATTAGTTGATTGCTATCTTTCAAAAAGAAATGATTAGTTGATTGCTAGTATGGTAAATAGATGGTTTGGTGCAAACTTGCTTTTGCTTAATTACGTTAGTTTTTACTCTTGGTTTTCCATCAAAAGTTATTCAATTTGATTGATTTAATGGGAAGAAATTGTGGATTCATTTGAATGTTTGAGTAGATTGAAGTTTGGAAGTGGTTTACAACTATTCTTATTTTTTTTCCGAGAGGGGTTCTTATGATTTATCTGTCGAAAATACATGATAACTTTGCAATTGGTTTCATTTCACCGTTTTGAAATTAATTTTAGAGCTAAAACTATTAGGAAATTCAATAGGGTATTTAGTATGATATAAAATTTATTAAAATAAAAATTATATAATGGATTGTCTCAGTACGCCCCGAGGTGTTTCGGGAATTCCAGTGATGCTTTCACCTTGTGTCTGCCTACCACATTTAACAACACTGTTTACATGATCAATGTTTCACCAGTTGTGCTATATGGGGCAGAGTTTGGAGGTGGCATGAACAAAGTATGAGAAGTTAAAGACTAGGATGTTGAGATGGATGTGTAGTAAGACTGGGGAAGGATAGAATTAAGAATGAGGTATTCTGAACTAGCTTAAGAGTAGAGCCCCAGCAGGGTATAAAATGATGGAGAGCTGTGTGAGAGGATTTGGTCATATACTGTGAAATAGGAGATGTCCTCAGTAATGCAACTACAATCCGGGGGAAACTATTTGCAATAAAACCAAAAACTGTGTACCAGATTTGCAGGAGAAATATATCATTTTAATATCTTTAAGGAAAAAACATCATGAGAAGGGAAAATAAAACAAGACACACACACAAATACACAATAAATTACAAAATAGAAAGATAATCACAGTGTATTTAAAGAGAGAGAGAGTGAGAAATCATACTATGGTCGGACAGCTTCCGCCCGCTGGTCGGACGAGAGAGAGTGAGATTAGAGAGGTGAGAGCATCGAGGGGGGCGCCGGACTGTGGTTGGACGAGAGAGAGAGAGATTAGAGAGGTGAGAGCTGACGTCCGGACGAGAGAGAGTGAGATTAGAGAGGTTTGGTGGGGTCGGGCGCCGGATTGTGCTCGGACAGCGTCCGCACACTGGTCGGACGAGAGAGAGAGAGAGAGAGAGAGAGAGAGAGAGAGAGAGAGAGAGAGAGAGAGAGGTGAGAGCCGACGTCCGGACGAGAGAGAGAGAGAGAGAGAGAGAGAGAGAGAGAGAGAGAGAGAGAGAGAGAGGTTTGGTGGGGTCGGGCCGTCGGGCAGGGAGAGAGGGAGCAGGGTTTGGTGGGGTCGGGCTTGCTGTTGCTAGGGTCGGGCGATCTCAAAAGGGTAAAGGGGAAAGGGACGGGTAGGGTTTTGAATACACACACACACACACACCACTTGACTAAGTCGGGCGGGGTCGGGCTGAGTCGGGCCAAGTTGAGTTAGGTTTTGGACCGAGTCAGGCCGAACTGGGACCTGTTGGATCTCGGCCCAAACTCAGTTTCGAGCTGAAGAAAATGGCCCGACACGGACCGAACTCAGTTCCGGGTCGGGCCGAGTCGAGCTTTTTTGGGTCGAGTCGAGCGAGTTAATCGGGCTAGCACGGTTCGTGTACAACCCTAATCATCTTAAACCATGCCTGCAGTCGCTCTAAAAGTGTCCGAGTAGGAGCCCTACTTTGAAGAGAATATGCCTGAAATTGGACAAAATTTCAATGAGATTCCTGTGTAGAACGCGACATTTGCTAGGACGGCGCATGATGAGAACGAGGCATACTACATTCCCCTGGTTTGAACTTTAAGAGATTACCTACAACTACCAAGAAGAGCCATACCATCTTATATGATTTTTTCGGTCAGTGTAGGTAACTTAGATTTCAAATTGGGAGTGATCTAACTTCTTTCTAAATTTCATGGATTTGACTCAGAAAGCTCCTATCTACATCTCAAGGAATTCAATGATATTGTAACAACTTTTTGCATTACAAGAACGTCTCTCAAGAAGTCATTAGACTTAAACTATTTTCCTTCTCTCAAAAAGAGAGGGGCAAGTCATTGCTCCCTTCACTGATACTGCACTCAATAGGCACATGGATTGAGATGACCCGAGAGTTCCTTAAAAAGTCCTTCTCGGTTCACAAAACTAATAACTTAAAGTGCACCATCATGAATTTTTTCTAAAAGGAAGATGAGACATTCTTCCAATATTGAGAAAGATTCAAGGACCGTTACTCGCATGCCCACACCAATGTTATGAGATTTGGCGAGTAATCGGTTTCTTCTATGATAGAATAAATTCAAGTATGCCCGAATTTATTGAGATGATGTGCAACGACGAGCTCATGATAAAGGACTCAAAGGAGGCATAGGATTACCTTCATAGGTTAGCTGAAAACACACAATCATGAGACACCACTAACAAATCAAGTAATTCCAAGCCGAACCCTAAGGGAAAAGGGGGAATATACTTCCTCAAGGAGGAGGATGATGTGAATGTAAAGATTATGGGCCTCACTTGAAAAGTTGAGGACATGGAACTAAGGAAGGTGGAGGTGATCCAACCCACTAATGTGGTTGTGGAAAGTGTATGTGGCATATGTGAGTGTGCAACACACCTTACAAATGATTGTCCTACAATCTCAACTTTTCAGGATGTATTGTAAGCTCAAGTGAATGTCATGAATGCTTATCAAAGCTCATTCAATATGTTGAACTCTAGCACGTACAATCCTAAACGACAATATTATCCCAACTTCAGTTGGAGAAATGGGTCAACCACTAATGTAGACACTCCGTAAGGACCTCCCCTTACACCTCGAAGTGCACCACAAGTGCAACCACAAAAGAGGACCCTTGAGGACACGCTGCAAGCATTTATACAAGGGCATATTCAATTCAATGAAACCACTATGTAGGCTATAAATGATTTTAAAATATCGGTTTCAAGGATTGACTCACACTTGACTGTTTGGGAAAAAGGGACCTTTATGCCCAACCTTAGCTTAACTCAAAAGGACAATACGAAGCGAGTGATTTGAATCCTCCTAACCCACATATGGAACAAGCCAAATCCATCACCACTCTTAGAAGCGTTAAGGAAATAGACAGGATGATACTGATAAAGGCCAACATGCCTAAGGATTCAGATAAAAATGATAGTGATGATGGATCAAGCCCCACTCCACATGACAAAGAGTCAGTGTATGAACATAAGCCCGCAGCTTTGTTTCCCCAACGACTACTCTCATCAAAACATCCATCAGAGAATCAAGACATCTTGGAGATATTTCAAAAAGTCAAAATTTATATTCCCTTGTTGGATGCAATTAAACAAATTCCCTCATATGCTAAGTTTCTTAAGGACCTTTGCACACCCGAATGCAAATTAAATGTGCAAAATAAGACCTTTTTGACGGAACAATTGAGTGCTTTTATCAAGCAGCACGTTCCCGCAAAATATAAAGACCTAGGTATCCATACGATTTCATGTATTATAGGGAAATTCCAAATTGAACAAGCCTTGCTAGACTTAGGGGTAAGTGTTAACCTTATACCTTACTCGGTTTACGAATAATTAGGGCTTGGTGAATTAAAACCTACCAAGACCACCCTACAACTTGTTAACCGATCTATTTGTATACCAAGAGGGGTAGTTGATGATGTATTACTCCAGGTTGATAAGTTCTACTACCCAGTAAACTTCTTTATCATCTTAGACACACAACTTGTTATAAATGCTAACACTCAAATTCTGGTCATCTTGGGATGCCCATTCCTAACTACTTCAAATGCAATCATCAATTGTCAGAATGGAGTGATGAAGCTATCCTTCAGGATTATGACATTGGAGGTGAATGTGTTCACTCTCTGAAAACAACCTGGGGATATAAATGGGGTTCATGAGGTAAACATGATTGACACACTCATGGAGATTGAGCTCATATTGATTACGATCTCTAAATTCTTAAAAGCCTGTATTGCTCATTTTATAGATTCTGACAATCACATGATTTTAGATATAGTGAGCGCTTTGTTGAATTATGAATCGGTACTTGAAACTAATTGGTGGAGGCCAAGCTTTAAAAAATTATCCCTTATAGACTCAAAGCCTTTACCATCTAGCACAAAGCAATAAAAGTTTGACTTAAAACCATTGCCATCTAAGCTGAAATATGTTTATTTAATACTACATGATCAGTCTACATCAATTCCAACACGTGCCATACCCTTCCGTGATCGAGTGGCCCGATGCCAAAATATCCTTCTAAAGATTGAAAAATGGCCATTACATTCACCCTGTGTGATCCGTTGATTCGACAGTTCGGATCCATTACCATATGCATCAACAGACAGTTTGTATTGTTGATTGTTCCACGCATGCATGATCCTAAACCATTACAAATGAGATCAATCCCCCTCAAAATGAACCTAGATCTCTCCCTAAATGGGCCCGACAATCCCAAGCCATCCGATCAGTAATCCCAAATGGACAGGTTAAAAAGAAGTCAGGCAATTCTGCGTATTGAACACTGACAAGAAGCCCTCTGATCCACGGTTCCTATTGTTTGATCCATAGTGGTCTCTCAATCCATGAAGTGTGAACCAGATGTTTATTACCCTTCAAGCAAACACATTTTTTCTAGACCGTCGATTCCATGGGCCACCTCCTGGATGACCCATCATCTAAACATCAAACAAATCAATCATCTATTTTAAAATGCCTTCAATTGGCAAATTTCCTAAAAAAGTATGAGGTTTCTCGTTATTTCCTGTATTTGGCCCATGTTTTATCCTGTGTTGAGTGTTGTACCATGAGATTTTGGTGGGAGTGCAGTGATCCATTCCATCCATCTAGTGGGCCCGAGGATGGATGTGTCACGTGGCAATGCGACAAACTGCACCGCGGTTGGGTGGTATTCAAATGATCAGTTAGAAAATGTAGGCAACTCTCCGCATTCAAAGATTCGGCCATGTGGGTAGTCAGAAACCGTAGATATCCATCCAGTGGGGTCCACAAAATGGGTCGTCTAGATCACGGTCTAAATGTTCACAATTATCCTATTTTAGTTTCATAATATTCGTTTTACACATATGTACTACTCCGATCAAGAGCTTGATTGAGAAATTACTGCTCAAAGCACGGTCAAGATGCAAGAATTAATTCTATAAGGTGGGTCTTGTTAATCAACGGTCTAGATCTCCCTAAGAATTGGATAATGTGATCGGGCATATCAGTGGACCCATCCAATGGGGTCCACAAAATGGGTCATCCAATCACGGTCTAAATGTTCACAATTATCCTATTTTAGTTTCATAATATTCGTTTTACACATGTACTACTCCGATCAAGTGCTTGATTGAGAAATTACTACTCAAAGCGCGGCCAAGATGTAAGAATTAATTCTATAAGGTGGGTCTTGTTAATCAACGGTCTAGATCTCCCTAAGAATTGGATAATGTGATCGGGCATATCAGTGGACCCATCCAATGGGGTCCATAAAATGGGTCATCCAATCACGGTCTAAATGTTCACAATTATCCTATTTTAGTTTCATAAAATTCATTTTACACATATGTACTACTCCCTTCCAGAGATTGCTTGAGAAACTACCAGTTGAGGCCAGGCCAAGATGTAAAAATTCTGTGAGGTAAGCCTTATTAATCAATGGTTTGGATCTCCCTAATGATTGGATAATGTGATCTAGCAATCAGTGGACCTCACAAAGTAGTGATCCATTTATAATCGTGTAAGGAGTGGTGCGCTACAGCTGTGTCACACGGACAATGTTGTAGTTAGACTATGATTGACAAATTCGTATGAGCCTAACGGAGGAGTTTTGATGGTTTACAAACTCCTCAACCTTTTAAACTATATAAATAGGAATGGTCCTAAGCCTACATATGTTTCCATCCCGGTCCTTTTATGAAGGGTGTAAGGTGGGCAACTCTGGTAAGAACTTTAATTCAAGAAGTTCGATCCCCATCTCTAATGCACTATTCGGTCCTTTAATTCTGCAAATCTATTTAACCTATGTTACATGATCGGAAGAATTTTAGAACCAAATTTCTAGGAATGCCTTATTGTAGGCTGTGCTTGGTTAAACATAATTTGTGATTTCGGTAGAATTTTCAAAAATGGCAAAATGGGGCTCTTTTACATTGCACCAGAAAGAAGAGCACTTCCATATCCACAGTAAGAGTAGAAATCCCAAAATCACGAATTGTTTTCGTCACTACCCGAGCTGATCACAGCCTTAAGGAATTCGTCCAACCTTTTACATTCCAAACTGAGAATGAAAATCCTTGAAGATCTCCAAATAATCAGCTTCAGCTGATCTAAATGCAAGATATATATCAGTATAAGAATTAGATATTCTCAACTTGCAATTTTTTTAAAACCTCTGAATTTGTAAGTTATGCACCAAACCTCAGTGGATTAACCATATCCACCGTTTGATCTGTGCATATGCCTAATCGTGGTTCACGTTTTATTTTTAGTGTACAATTGACAAACGCTTCCTAATTGACACTACCATTTGCTTCCTAGATGAGAATGGATCACCTACAGGCGCTTGCACCACTCCTTATGGTACAGGATATTTTTTTTAAGCCATTGGATGCATTAAACTGTTTATTTTTACCTCCCCCATTTATTCAACGGTTAAAAATTCTGTGTACCACAAGGAGCGGTGCAGGTGCCTGTAGGTGATCAGTTCTTCTGCCTCTCCATGTTTTGCAGAAATGGCTTGTGGGAGATAACTTGAGTGAGGAAGAGCAATGAAGGTATCTGGCGGAATGGTTTCCATTCCCATTTTCATGTTTCTAAGTTGCCTGTGAGGACTGCGTCTATAAGTTCGAATGTAGCAATGCTGCTTGTTGATAACCTCAAGAACGTCGACCCATTTGAGGTGTGGATATCTGTAAAGGTAATTTTGGATTTGAATCAGTTGTCCACAAACACGTGTGCATGCACATAAACGCACAAGAAATTCTGATCTGGAGTTTCGATGTCTCGCTGTATTCTCCAATCAAAGAAAGTGGAATGATCTAGGTATAGTGTATACATCAGGCATTTTATGCACATATGATCCAACAATGGTGAGGAGTGGTCCCATCACTAGCTTTAATGCATGGATCTGATGAGGTGTGTCCCTTTTCTAATGGTGCTTGACATGAAGAAAGTATTCCTTGAGGCTCTCTGACATGATTTTGGGATGATATACATGCTGGCCATTTTGCATGAGCAACTAAGACATAAGCTCTTCTCTGCTGCTATTGGGCTTTAGGGGGTCTTTTGGATGCGAGGAGGAATATAGAAGGGCTTAAGCGTAAAAGAATTTGTTTCTAAGAAACAAAATTCCTGAGAAAGAGATTCTGTTTATCATGCTTGGGTTTGATGATGTAAATCTATGGAATCCAGAAACTGTGTTTGTATACTGGGAAAGAATTGCCAGGAAGTATACTTTGTCTATTCAAAGAAGACAGAATTTGAGAATATACATGTTCACAAGGAACTCATGACCCTGGAACTGACAATCTGTCTCTTTTAGTGGAAAATATTCTAACAGGAAACCAATTCTGGGCAATTCCAGGGTCCCAAATGCAAGAATTTGCATATATGCTTATGGATTTCATCTCTATAGGGGCGCATTGCCTGACACCCAAACAGCCCCTTAAAAGACCTCTATAGAGCTAAGTACAAGTACAATGTTAATACTAATCAATTCAAGCCCGCCCCACCCCCCCCACTAGTTGCTTTCATAGTGAAGGACTGTTTGATTAGGAAGCAATGAGGAAAAGTGAAACAACTGGAAAGAAAAGGGAGAATAAATGAAAATAGGGAAAACTGATAGTTCTATCATACCATGCTCACTCAATTTTCTTGTGCTTTTCTTATTATTAGAATAATACCAAAAAGTACTGTTCTACAGCCAAAAGTATGCCAAAAGGGGCCTCTCAGTAAAAAAAGTGAGGGGGTATGAATAGTGACTCCTTTTCTATTCTATTGTCATTATTGGTATGATGATTTCAGACAAGAACATTTAATCAAAATATAAGAAATGAGTCTTCAAACGCCAAAATAGCTGTTTTTATTTTGCTCTCATACAAACAATAAAAAATACAAATCAAATATTTCAAGCAATGCAAAGGACTGATTAAGATAAGACCCTTCAATCACAAAACCTTCAAGCAGGCAGGGAGTGAACATCACGCTGAAAAAACACAGACGCATCTACCCAACATCAATCTCATACTTTCTCTAGCATACTTTAGGAGGATAACTTGAGTAGGCTTCAGCAGCACCTTCTATCAAAGCTCTTTCCAACCTCACCTCAAATGGAGTGTTGTGCCAGTTCACCCTCTTATCCTGCAAATGGAATATCAATAATTAGCTCCGGTGGTTAGGGTTGCGATTGGAAGCACTATTAAATTGAATTGCAATAATTAGTTCAATAAAGTGAAAATGACTAAATTGCTATTACCTTAGTATTCACAAGAGTGGCTAGACTCCAAATTTCAATTATGTTACCTTCAAGTTGGGGTTGAAAGTAACTGCAATTTGAAAGCTATTCCTCATTCTGAATAATAAGGCAAGTACAATTCGATCATTTAATCTCTAATCCATCAAACTAATATTATAGCAAATCAATTCAATAGTGCATACAAACGCTGCCTAAACAATAAAAACACCACTAATCCTCACTTAAAATTCCAAACCAAACACCCCTGTTTCCTCTGTATACCCCCATAAATCCCCACTTCAAATTCCAAACCTAACTCCCCTGTTTCCTCTGTTTTCACACTATGTATACCTCTCTGTATTTGCTTGTTGTATTTGGTATTCCTTTAGAATCTGATCCAGACTGTTGAGAAGTGCTCGAGTTCCAGTAACTTCCCACAGTACCCAGTATGGGGATGTCATCCGGGCTCCGACTTGGTGACCTTCTCGGCGATGAAGACACCGAATGTTGCCTAAGCTCCTCGACTGTTAAAGCACCTAAAATCGGACGGTCGTCGTAAATTCTCGATGAGCGCGAACTCAGAGACTGGCTATTTTCTGATGATTCGGTCCGAGCTAAACTGGTTTTGGTTGAAGGAGTGTTTTCGGATGAAACCAACCAATTAGAGAGGCTGGTGTCAACCGAGATTTCTTGCTTTGGAGAAGGCTTTGTGAGATCGAAGTTTCTTGGTTTTGAATCAGAGGATATTTGAGGCTTTGGGAGCTTGAACGTGGGTTCTGAACTGAAGGGTATATGTAGTTCTTGCTCCAAATCGAAGTTTCTTGGGCTTGAAGCAAAGGATTTTTGAGACACTGGGAGCTTGAATGTTGGTTCCGAACTGAAGGGTATTTGAAGTTCTTGTTCCAAATCGACACTTTCCTTCTTCCGTTGTTTTAATGGTGTACTGCTTGCTTTCACAGCTTTCCACTGAGAGAGGTTTTCAATTGGATTTAACACGGGGTGAACATATTGGCTCCGATCTCGAGCATTCTTGTTAGCCAGAAGTGTCCATCTCTGATCAGGAGAAGGCACAGAGAGGGGCCTTGAATCACAAACCTCTTCTTTGTTGGCTAAGGTATTCTCATGATTTCTTCCTTCCCTTTTGATTGGTAAAGAGAAGCATGAGTCGGTAGACACCTCTTCTTGTTCTCCTCTATCATCATCGAAATCGCTATCTTCATATTCCATGTTTTCTTCCTCTTCCTCGTCATTCTCATCGTCGCTGCATACGCAATTCTGGTATCGATGATTTGACGGGAAGGATCCGGTACTTGATATGGTTGAATTATCATCGGATGTTGAAATGGGTTGGCTTGCTTTTTCCTCTTTCTTCTCTTCTTTTACCCTCTCCTTCTCTTCCTCATTCTCCGATGAATATTTTGGAAGATCATGAGCTGAGACCTCCTCATATGTCTTGACATTCAAATCAAAGGTGACTTTCTTTCGGCTGTTGAAACTAAGATTCTCAGGCTTATCACTGAGAAGGAACAGCAATTACAAATTTTCAGAAAAAATAAAACAATCCAACCCGAAAAAGACACAAAATGGGAATTTCAATCAGAAAATGGCAAACCAAAGGAAAAATACCCAAAAGATGTTACATTGATACTAAGAAACCGAAAGAACAAAAACCAAGAAAACCCAACAGAGACGACGAACAACCTCGATTCCGGGAGCGGACAAACCACCGATTCCTCTGCTGTTTGTTTCAAAGGGGAGCTGGGTTGTAGAGATTTATAGCTTCCACGGCTCTGCACCAAATTTCCAACAGTAATAGGGTTATTGAATGCAATTCAAATGAAATTAAAAGATTGCGATTATCAATCTTATAGAAGCACTTACTCGGTCTTTGGGGAGAGATTTGTTCTTGTGTTTTCGACGTTTTCCTTCGCCGAAGCAAGCGAGAAAACACCCCATCCCACCGATTTGGAGATGTTTTGATTGGATTTTGGGAGAGAAAGGTTGATTAGATCATGTTCTCGAAATACAGAGAAGGAAGCAGAGAGGAAAAAGAAGACGAGGATAGAGAGGAGCCTTGGATTCCGGAAGAGGGAAGTTGGAAAGTGGAGGGCAAAACGGTCAGCAGAAAATAGCTTTCTGTTTGGAAAATATGACCGTTGGGGCATAATCATGGGGGAGCGGCTCGCGAGTCATAAAAAGTATGTCTAAAGACAGCTGTGGGGAACGGAGATCCATGCTAACGGTACTTGCGCCGGTACACTCGCCAATCACACGTGCCAACGTCTGATCTTCTTGTGTTATATCCGAGCCACTCATCAGGTGGCCCCACAATGGATATGACCTGGCGTAAAATTTTGGAAACGGATTGGCTACTCCCCATGCCACTAGCCAATGGCTAGTGGTCGGTGCTATGTGGACCCCAACATGATGTATGTGTCTCATCCATGCCGTCCATCTATTTTTTCAGATAATTTTATGGAATGAACCCAAAACCGAGGTTGATCAAAATCTCAAGTGGGCCACAAGTGTTGATTGAACTCTCACAACTAAAAACTTTTTATGCTCCAAAAGTTTTCGGATCAAGCTTATATTTGTTTTCTGCCTTCATAAAGGTCTGTGTAACCTAATCTACGGGTTGGATTTCCAAAAAGCAGTACAGTAGGCCTTAGGAGATTTTAAATGGTAGACGTTCAATCAATACTGTTTTCCCATGTTGTGGTCAACCTGGGATTTTGATCTGTCTCATTTGTGTAATAAATATCTAAAATGATGTGTAAAAAATGGATGGACGGTGTAGATACAACACATAAATCATGGTAGGCTCAAATAGCACGGACCACTAGCCACCTCATCCAAAAATTTTGGCCAATATGCGTATGAGGAGTGTCCAACCTGTACAAGAGAAATGAATGGTCAAAAGAAATTGAGGGATGGAATAAATCCGGATGAGGGGCCCGGCGTATTTCTGGAGCATGAACGCTAGTCAATGGTGGGGTCCATCTGCTGGGCTAATTGGATCTTGCATATGTGGCACACGTGGCCACGAGTGGGTCGCTTTCTTGGTGGATGTTGAACTCATCAACGATAGCGACTTGTCTGATGTACTGCTGATGACCGTTGTCTCTCTTAGAAGCGGATTGGCTGGTGGACCACACACCAGTGATATAGCTACGTGTCGTGCGAAGACGAGCGCTGACGCTCCTCCAGCTCCGAGTTGTACGAACGGTTCAAAGGAGATCAAAGTTACTTGGGCCCTAAAATTATGTATTTATTATATCCACACCGTTCATCCATTTTTAAATATATTTTAGAGCTTGATCCAAAAAAATAAATCATATCCAGAGCTCAAATGGAACACACCACAAATAGCAGCCGGTTAATGGTTTTGGCTGTTAAAACATTTGTAGGGCCCACTTTAACCTTCGTTTTCTAACAAATCTATTAATAAGGTCACGAAGACCTGGATGAGAAGGAAAAACAAATATCATATTGATTCAAAACTTCTGTGACCCTGAGAGGGTTTCAATGGTAGACTTTTAATCTTTCACCGCTTTTTGCACTGATCTTTAGATCAATTGATCCAAAACTTCTGTGACCTCCAAGAGTATTTCAACGGTAGACTTTCAATCTCCTATTACTTTTTGCACTGTGCTCCACTTGATTTTTAGATTTGCCTTATATTTTCCGGGTCAAGCATTACGACCAGCTTACCAAATGGATGGACGGTTTGGGTATAACACATACCTTATTGGACCACAGAACTTGCTGACATCAACACACCAGCTAGATCGTTGGTGCGTGGTACATCAGCCAATCCGCTTCCTAAAATGAGTAAGCTTGTCCATCCATTCTTGAGGGAAGCAGATTGGCAGGTGTATGTGTCTTTGGAAGACGAGTGCTGATGCTACTCAGCTATGAGTTGTACCAACGGTTCAAAGGAGATCAAAGTTATATGTCCCCACAATGATATATTTATTATATTCACACGGTTCAAAGTTATATGGCCCCTCAATGATATATATATTATATTCATACAGTTCATCTATTTTATTAGATAATTTTAGATCTTGATCCAAAAAATAAGTCATATCCAAAGCTCAAGTGAACTACACCACAAATAGTAGTGGGACAATGATTCTCACTCGTAGGGCCCATTACACCGTTAATTTTTCATCTAATATGTTCTTGCAAATATGTATTGAATCTGGAAGTAAATTTGAATACCATGTAAAAGCTGCGACAGTCAAAGAATGATCAAACAATTGCAATTTATGGTAATCGTCGTTAGCCAACTTACCACATTGCATGGTGAATTGACTGACATGTTTGATAGTCAACTGATCGGGTTCATTAGAGAATAGGGCGAAATCCGATTGATAATTCCTTGACAATGGGTGTTGCCAATCTACCCATTCAGGGTATGGCTTGTGGTACATGGGAATAGTGTTGCGGCCCAATACTTGACTGGTAACCTCGTGGACGAGTTGTATAATTTGATCTCGATCGATTTGCTGAGGCTCCCTAACCAGTGGTTGGTCTGGCCCGAATCGATTACGATTATTGTACCTAAAGCCTTGCTGTGGATTGAATCCAATTGGCGACTGATGGTTCCTTATTTCAGGCATGAAATCCTAGGCCTCCAGTTTAGGTCGCCTAGCTTCCATAGGAGGTGGTAATTTCCTGATTTCCGAGGGAGGGGTCGGAGGTGGGTTACATTGTAATGGTGGTAATGGTGGCGCTGGAGCTGTATTGCCGACCGACCTACCATTATGTAATGACGTTGGTTGTGTTCGTTCTGTTATTACGGCTAACAATCGTTGTATAGCGTTAGTCTGGCTAGCCATGAAACGATTGGTGCCTTCAGCCCGAAGGCGGAACTGCTCAGCTTGAGTTCTTCCGTATTCCTGTACCATCTGGATGCTCATATGAACATCTCGAAACACAATAGACACCTCATCCGGAAGCACGACTCGAGACCTAGATGGTCCAGTCTGATTTCTTGTCGGGTTGGAACTCAAATTAGGTGCCTATGGGGGCACATGGACCTATACATCCTCACCCGGAGGTGGTGCAGTTGGTGTTGCAGGTTCGACACTAGAAGCGCGGGTCCACCTCATTTTCAGCACAAATCGAACCGGTGATTAATAAAACAACAATGTCTCACTGGGCGTGTCAAAAAATTGTTCGACCGTTGTCTTTCCTAGCACAGGTGGTTATGCGCAGGCATGCCAGAATTGAAATTGCGGCTTCAATTCAAGTCGAACAACAGTGACCCCGAGCACTAATATAGGCAGATATAAGGTATGACTGAGATCTGAAGAGATCGGTCGCCTACTCGGCCACTCGCTCAATGTAAGAATAGGTTAGACGATATTCAGAGGGTGGGGTTCATCCTCTGAAATTGAGTTACTCTCTTGCCTTCCGTATGAAAGGACTTTTTAACACAGAAAAAATGAAATAGGAAATAAAACCTTATAGTTAGTCGTGCAGCTCGATGGAAGAACACTTTTCCAATAATGAAACTGAATCCAGCGCGCAAGCTCATATTCAAATTATAGCTAAAGTGTCACGCCCCAAACTCAGAAATCGGATTCACAGGAATCCTGATCGCCGAATCTGGTGCCGACAGCCTCCGTAGTACCCCATTCTCGGTTCTTAGCATTCATATGCGAGATTCCGATTTCGGGATCATACAAGGAGGATTTTTTTTGTACATTTAACTCATAATAAGCATAACCACAAGATTACCCAATTCACAAAGGCAACATCATCATCACATATCCACTAATATAATCATTTCAGTACAATGCTAAAAAGGAAATACATAAATAAAAAATCAAGCTCCAGAAGACCACTGTACGCTCCGAGCTTAACATTGCTGCAACCTAATATCACCTGCATGCATTTATTGTGCATAAGCTTATAGAAAGCTTAGAGAGTGGTGTAAGTGTGTGCACAAGGCAAGTGCCAAGTATTCAATACAATGCCATAGTCATACAATACCGGATATACTGGTAATCCATAAATCGTACAATGTCAGAATAAGCAGAAATACTGACAAGATCATAAATTATCAGAGTAAGTAGAAATACTGACGAATCAGGAATTATCAGAGTAAACAGAAACACTGACAAGATCATAAATCATAAGATAACAGAGTAAGCGGAAATACTGACAAGTCCATGAGTCATACAATATTAGAATACGCAATACGAATCAACTATGCAAATGAGGAGTCATAGAGAGCCAAATATCAGATGCAGAGGATGCAATGTAGTATACATTCCTGATGAGTAACACAAATAGCGTCAGCCGTACCTAGACCATACAAATGCAGAACACAATAACCCAAATTGCCGTATGTCGTGGATGTAATGCAACATGCGGTGTGAATGGAATGACCATGCTAGAGTGTCAAGTCAGGATGGTAGTACGGAGTATCGTAGGCCATGGGGTCCATCACAATGGACTTCTATCCAAACTAGTCCTATACCTAATTTGGATAGTCAGACTCAATGTGGTAAACTCTTGATCTCAGGTTAGTTGCACGCCCCAACCGAAATCCTGGCCATTGCAAAGGTACACGTAACAAATAGTTGCGCGCCACCAGCTCGAGTGGATAGTGAATGATGAATGAATGAATGAGTATGCAACTCCTGCTCAATAAGTCCACATATCAGTACAGTTCATCTCCAGGATCATTACCGGGGTTTAGTACACTCCAAATGGTACTGCCCTTCTCCCAGCAGCACAGTCCAAGTGAGCGTAAGAAACCTTATTATCCGCCTGACCAATAGTCTGCCAATACCTATCTGGCACGTCGATAACAGACTCATTCACGAGCTGGTCAAACTCAGCCTAGTGTTTCCCCTACCCTTGGGCGGGTAAGGCCACACCCCCTCCCAACCGACCACGACATAGTGGGAGATGCGACCTCCTGGTTTTCGGTACTCAGGTGCTCATGTATCCACTGTCTCGATGTTGGGGCGTCCTCTGGTACCAAGAAGGTTTAGGGATTTTCACTTAGGGCCATCTATGGCAGCCCGATGCTAGAACAAATTTTCGGTGTCCCATCTGGCCATCCACGATATGCTTGTAGAGGCTACAGCCTTGATGTCGCTAGGGCGTACAGTAATCATAATGCAAGATGCATAAGTCATACAATCCAATCATGCATCAATCCTGCGCATACCGTGCACTCATATGAGATGACCTCCGCCTATCAGGGAGTCTCATAACAACATGCTCAATGACATATGCAATAATCAACCACATCTCATAACAAACATGCGGATGATGCGTCTGGGCATGTATCATGATGCTATGTTGTCACATGCTCGTAATCAGTATCAATAATCGGCATCGACAATCAACCTTGACAATATGGTCATTTAACCAACATTGCCCCCAAGGAATGACCCACATAGAGCTTAACATATAGTGGACCATGGCCTCACACATGGGCCAAATATACAACACCATAGGCCTCACTTAAGAGCTTATTACACATCATGATGGGCTTCTCTCATGGGCCTAATATACATCACAACGAGCTCCATCGCCTGGCCCTCAAATACACCATAATGAGCTTCATCACATGGGCCCCATATACATCCCATTGGGTCTTAAACACGGGCTGAATGCACATCACAATGGCCTTAAATACGGGCCGTATATACATTACAATGGGCTTCGACAATCGGCCTCGATACCCGGCCTCGACAATCGGAACCGATAATTGGTACCAATAATCGACATCGATAATCGGCACTGATAATTGGCATAAGAGAAGGTTACAATGAGGACATTTAACCATCATTGCCAATCAATATGGCCATTTAACCAATATTTCTCCTAAGCAGTGGCCTACATAGAGTCAAACATATAGTGGGCCCCATGACCCCACACAAAGGGCTAATATACATCGCAATGGGCCTCACACAAGGGCCACATCACATGGGCTACACATACATCACTTCAAGACTCATCATATGGACCGAAAATACCTCACAATGGGCCACGACATATTGTTTGGAAACACATCACAATGGCCAGGGCATATGGGTCGGAATTACATTACAATGGGCCTCACTAAATGGGAGGTGGGCCTTGCACATGGGTCTCGAATACATCAAGTGGGCCATGCCAATGAACCTCATATACATCAAGTAGTCCGCATCATTGGGTCGTACCAATGGACCTCATGTACATCACAATGGGTCGCAACACATGGTGTCACCTATATGTCAGTTGGGCCACAATACATGGGCTGAAAAATACATTTCATTGGGCCTTACCAAGTGGGTCGTGCCAATGGCCTCGTATCTAACACTTCAAGGTGGGCCTTGCACATATCAAATGGGCCCTAACAGGTGAACAGTGTGCCTGCTATACACACATCGAGGTGAGCCGCATAAGTGAACGGCATAGATGAAATACATACAACATAGTGGGCCCTGTGAATACACAGTAGGTGGGCTTATCGTCCAGCAAGTTGGATAGTGTAGGTCAAACACATACATCGTAGTTGGCCCCACGGCACGTCCAGATAGACGGTGTTGGAATACAATACATACATTAAGTTGGACCCCACCCCAGAAAAATAGATGGGCGGCAAGAATATACATGAGGTGGGTTATCACCGTCCTGAGGTAGATGGATGGATAGTATAAGACACATACATCAAAGTGGAGTCCACCGTCCGACAAACTAGACGGACGGTGGATATAGAATATATACACTAAGGTGGGTCCCATTTATTGGGGATGGATAGTACGAATATACATCATATGGGCCATAATCACATCATGTCAGGCCTTGCCCCTGGGTCTCAAATACATCACAATGGGTCGCGACATATGGATCTCACATATATCAAATGGGCTGCACTATATGGGCCTCATATGCATCAAATGGGCCGCACTATATGGGCCTCATGTATATATCAAGGTGGGCGTAATCACATGGGCCTCATGTATATATCAAGGTGGGCATAATCACACGAGCCTCATATGTATCAAAGTGGGCCTCAACAATGGGCCACAAATACATCAAATGGGCTACACCAATGGGTCCCATGTATATCAAATGGGCCACACCCAAATATAAGTGGTGAGGACGATTTCCACCATTAAAATTCCCAAGGCCCGCCATAACCTTTATTTCCCATCCAATCTGATCATAAGGTCCCAAAGGATTTCAATGGTAGCCGTTTAATCCTCACCGTGCAGTGTGGTCCACATGATAATTAGATCTGTCTTATTTTTGCCTCAAGCCTTAAATTTATCTTTTAAAAAAATGGTTGGACAGTTTGGATGCAACACATGCATCATGGTGGGTCCCATAGGGGTGGACGACATAGATGAAGTACATACCTCATGGTGGGGTCCACACTAATGGTAGGTGTGGATTACAATACATACGTCAGTGGGTCCCATGTGGGGCCCACCATAATGTTTATTTTCCACCCAACCTGTTGACAAGGTCACACAGACATGGGGCCCACCAAAATGTTTATTTTCCACCCAACCCGCTGATAAGGTCACGTGGACTTGGGGCCCACCGTGGTGTTTATTTTCCACCCAGCCTGTTGATGAGGTCACACGGACCTGGGTGAAGAGTAAAAACAAATTTCATATATGATCTAAAACTTCTAACCCCAAAAGGGTTTTAGTGGCAGACATTCCATCCAACTGTTTTCTATGATGTGGGCCACCTAAGATTCTCATGAGGCTGATTTTTGGGGGGCCCACTGTCCCAAAAGGGACCTACCAAATGCATGGAGTGGATGTTCCACACACATCATGGTGGGGCCCACGGATGGGACCGTGGGTCCCTGCCAGTCCGTCCGCATGCAGCAGCCGCCTGCGCTGCACGGTCAGCACCAGTAGGCGTTACTGCTTATATATTTATTTACTATTTTTTTTTGAAAAACTATTTTTCCGTGGTTTTTTCGTGGTAGGGCCCGCATCATGTGGATCCACTCCAACCATTGCATTTCATGGCTCGGGACCAACCCATCAAGTCCAATATGTAGCATGTTTTGGCGAATAAAAACATCAAGGCGGGTTTTAACAGTAAATACTACTATTTCATATGGTATGGCCCGCTTGATTATCGGATTGGCCTTATTTTTTGGCTCAACGCCTAAAATAAGCTGAGAAATGGAATAGACGGCATGGATTATATACATACATCGAGGTGGGCCTACAAGAGCAGCCCACCCCAAGTATAGCTAGTTAGTACACACCCATGTCAGTTCGCACTTTACTGTTAGCCACACCCACGCCTACGGTTGCACGTCCAGCGTCTAGAGACGCTGGACGATGTGGAATAACACAGTCATCATGGTGGGTCCTACATGCACGAGGCCCACCATGCATATATATATTAATATAATATTATCATAATATAAATATAATATATTATATATACTATATAGATGGTGGATCTCTCCTGAAATGTAGTGGGCCACACCATTTGATGGATGGAGTAGATTTAACACAATTCGGTGGGGTACACTACATTCTAGGGAGAGGAAAAGGAGAGAGATAGAGAGAGAGAGAGATACGGTGAGATAGAGGGTCCCCGCCACTATGGGCCCCTCTTGGTTAAATCACATACATCAAAATGGGTCCCACGAACAAGTGGGCCCTAAAATAAGAATCAACGGTGGATCACCCACTTCTAGGCCTTCTCCTTGGTCCCTTAGTCTTCTATGCACCTATGCTCAACATTTAACGGTGGATGATGGAGTCTTGATGGTGGGATGAGAGATGAGAGGGTGGGCCACACTTGGCTTGGGAGAGAGGAGCTTGGACGTGTGAAGTTTTGGGTTGCTTGGGAGTAAAGAGAGAGAATGAGAGAAGGAGAATAATAAAAGGGATGGAATGATGTGGTGGTTGTAAGGAAAGGGATGGGTGAGTTTGATTTTTGTAAAAGAGGGATGGTGAGGGGAGAGAGAAAGTTGACTTATGGAAAAAGGAGGGATGGGTTGTTGTACTTAGGGTATGGGTTGTACTTGACTTGGGTGGTTGATTGATTGATGGGACACATTGTAGAGATTCCCTTGAAATTCACAACGAGCGACATTTTTCCTCGAAATGAACGTGGGCCTACATCTTCTGGCCCGGGTATCGGATCGGTGCGCGAGTTGCGTCGTTGGAACCGAAGCAACGACGCGATTGCTAAGATATAAGTCTTGGGTCAAGCCGACACAGATATACGGGACACATCTTAGGGTCGCGCACAAACGCTGATAACCGATCGCGGGTGGCTGAAATTCGACCGGGATGACCACGGAAGCCAACGGAACAGTACGGGCTAGGATACGGGTCTTACATAAAGATTACCAACTACTTGGTTACCTCTACAGATTACATTACAAAATGTAAAACAACAAGCTCGGAAAGTAAAGATTATACTACGGAAAGTAATTTTCTTAGTAAAGAAAGTAACAGATTACACTAAGGAATATAAATCGACAAGATAATTGAAAGATAAATTTGGTCTGATTGAGTTGGTATGAGACAAATTATTCTGTTACGATCTCCTTCTATTTATAGTCTTAATCCAGCCATTCTAGATTTTTCCCACATCCTGACGGTTGGTTATAGTAATCGTTCGTCATTACTCTGTTTCTGGATTATTCTCATGTTCTTTGCTTCCTTTACTTTTCCTTTAGCAACCTGTTAAGTGATTGTGCGACTTTAACCGTTACACACCTGTCATTCATTCACATAACTCAAACGCTAGTCCTATCGACCACTTTAGCAATATTTGGTCATGACTGCTACGATGCGGCTCAGTTTTCTGAACTATGACCATACATATCTTAGGAAATCATTCGATTGTACCACGTGCACCTGTACAGATCACACGTAAACGAACCTGATTGGCTGAAATAGGGCTCGACCGAGACGGGTATAAACAGTTATTAGTAGAAACAAATTCATATACTTGAAGGAAGTATATATTATCATAAATGAAAGAAGAAAGTACAAATAGACAGACATGAAACATTACAAAAAACAGAAACAAATTATAGTAGTTAGAAAGAGTTTGAGCATGGTTTTGCAGACCTGTGACCAAATCGGGTCTTCGTCTTCTTTTTGTAATGTAACCCTTTGCAACAAAAAAAGGATTTTATACTTATATCGACCTACATAAGTAGCACCACATCAAGTTAATTGTTAGCCTCCAAGATCCAAGGCTATGAACAGATAAATATAGAAATCAACATTATATGAGATATGTATATACCAGAGAATTGTAACAAGATAATTAGAGTGGTTTACAGAGGTCCTCTGCTCAAAGAACTTAATTTTTTTTATCAAAATATAATATGATTAACATGAGAAAAATCTCAATTTAAGAGATTTGGGGAATAGTTCGCATCCTACGCTTCATGATTGTTTCACATCCATGGCCTGCATTTTGGGAGACTTGAAAGAAGTAGAGAAGACCGATTGCAATGGGTTTAATTATGTAATAGGGTTAGAAACAGACGTCCTATTACTTCCCATTCATGTAGCAACCACTACGTTCATAGAGGTTAGATTAGGGTATACATGTCTCTCCTTCACATTATGCCATGAATGCCTAAATCGTGACATGTGATGACATGCATGCCCCTTTACTTGGTTGACATGCATGCCCCTTTACCTAGTTAAGAATCCGATGGAGTAAGCTATGCAGGGTGAACTCGGAGGGGGAAAACCATGCATTACCAAATCGGGTCGGTTTAGGTGATTCATGTCCCTTTTGGGAGCCTATAATTAAATGGATATGTGAATGCATATCGAACTTGGAAGGACAAATCCGTGCATGACTAAATCGGGTTAGATTACGGTAAAAATCCAGAGCAAGAAGGAGGATGACATGCAGGTCAAACACGGAAAGGGCAGCCATGCATGTCTCACTTGGATTAGATTTTTGCATACGTGTATCTTGAAATAGTGCAGAGTTGGAAAGAAGATACCTTGTAGGTTGAAAACGAAAAGGAAAACCATGCATGTCTCACTCAAGTCAAATTTCTGCATGCGTGTCTCTTTAAATAGCCCAGAGTCGGGAAGAGAATGCCTTACAGGTTGAACACGGAAAGGGTAGCCATGTATCTACAAATCATATCACATTAGTAGTTCCATGCCGCCCTCGGCACACCAAAAGTGGTAAGAAGAAGCTTTGCAAGATGAAATCGGTTTGACAAAGCCATGAAAATCCAAATTGGGTGTCCATTTGGACGTGCATGCTGCAATATGACTTAAAATCTAAAAGTTGAAAACCTAATGACACAACATACTAGCTTAGAGCATGTCTGAATTGAATACAAAAGCAAGAGGAAACATATCGTTGTGGCAGGCCTGAGGAGGCAATTATTGAAATTGCTTTGAATAGTCTACCACATCACGCAGAAGCCTCGCAGAGCTATATAATAAATGCCTATATCTTGAAGGGGGGGGGGGGGGTGATTAGGACCAAATAAAATTTATACATTTTAACAAATAATTAGTTACTTAAACAAATATGCTAATTTAAACTAAAGTAATTAACTCTAAGGCTTCCAATCTAAGAAAGGGTCCAATCATATGGACTGCAATAGATGAAACATGTTAAGTATTAGTCTAAACAAGATAGTGTATGTGTGTGCGTGGGATGTGTTAACTATCAAATCCTAACATTTATTTAATTGTGTATATATATAATTAAACAAAACAATCACATAAGCAGAATTAGAAAAGTGCTCAAATGACAATCCCAAATACAAGCATGTATAGTGGTTCAGTTTTTATACTCCACTCTCGGTGGACACACTCTCCCTGAATCTATTGTATTTTACTATCGGAGGTCTTAAATCAGTTTCACCTCTAACCTTCATAAGCGTATACTCCCTCTGGAGGCTTACACAAGGACTTACCCACGTACTCACCCGGTCGGTGGCCAACGTAAGGACTCATCACGTACACACCTGTGTCGGTTGCCTACATAAAGACTTACCTATGTACACACCTGTGTCGATGGCATACACATGGACTTACACACATACCTGTTTTGGTGACACTACTGTCCTATACAAGAACCTATATGAGTTTGGGTTACAAACTCTACACTCAATCCTACAAAAGAAAGAAGTGTGCGGGCTCATAAAGCCCATTTTATAGTACTTTATTGGGTTGCTTGATCGATGCTCTTCTATGCTTCAATTAACTCCTTTTATGCTCCCTCGATTGTTGATGCTGATGCTTCAATTCTAAGATTAAATACTTTGCATGCAATATTCTATTGAGGTGATGAAGGTGATGAGAGGATGGTGAAATTTTGTATAACAAATAGAAGGTTGTAAACCTAGGGGATTCATCTACATGGATCTTTTAAAGGATTTAGACAAAGGATATACCAATAAGGTTTGGTCTAATCTCACGAAAATGGTAGAGTTCAAGCTCTTCTTCAAGGTGAAGGTTAGAATCCTCATTAGAGTATTAATCTCAAGGGAGTTGATTTAGAACTTGTTGACACTCAAATATCATATATTTAACCCTTCAATCACATTAGTTTTCTAGCATTTAAGTGTTAATTCAATTTAATTATATACAATTTTGCCATGTAAGGTGATTCGGAAGACTATGATGAATATGTGCTTAAAGGATGGATTTAGAGCTTAAAAGAAGATAATGAAGATTTGAAGATTTAGAAGTCATTAATGAAGAATTCATATGCTAAAGAACCAAGGAAACCAAGTGAGGAATAAAGAGAATCGAAATTTGAAGTGAAGAAAATGAATTCTGAAAATTGGCTAGAAAAATTATATTATGAAATTCCAAGTCTAAAAAGAGAAAGTACGAAAATAATTTCAAAAATAGACTTTGATGACATCGAAGTTACTTTGATGGCATCGATAATTTAGGAATTTCGGGATCAACTCGCTAGACAATTTTGGACAAGTTTCGATGACATTGAAGACAACTCGATGCCATCGAAGGTGCTTTGATGCCATCGAAGTTTGCCATCGAATATGCGTAGAGTGCATAAATTTGAGGTAATTTATGAACTTTTCTGAGGTGGTGCTAAAGTTTGAATTGTAAAACTATTTAAAGGAGTCTTTAGGTTATTTCAAATCATCTTTTAGGGTTTGAAAAGGGAGAGAATGCTTAGGTGGAGCGCCGACAATATTTTTCTACTTCTATTTTTTCATGTGTTCTAGTAGATCTTTTTAGTTTTTCTTCTAGGATATTAGCTATGACTAGCTAATTTCTTAGCTAAGGCTAATAGATAAAGCTTATGGTTATTCTTAATGTTTATTCTACTTTGATTCAAGTTTATGTTGAACTTTCATTGATTATTAGTTTGAATGAAAGAATATTTTCAGTTTTTTATGATTTATTGTGATTGAAATTACAGTAGATGCTTCGAAAGACTTCAATATCTTCTTACCTATTTTGCAATCGTGTGATCTGTAAAATTCGTGATCCACAATCGTCTATGGGCATGGTGGATGCATGAATTTCCTATAATAATGGGATTGATGCTTAATGTGTGAACTAATCTAATGAAGTTCAACACCACATTATATTTTAACTGTTCCATCATTCGATTGGATATGATAGGACTTTGATTCCAATCGAGTAATACATTAAAACAGTAAATTGATATTGAGATTGCTATAAGTGGATTCCCGGATCTTTAGTCCTTTTATTTTTTTGTTTCTACTTTTTCCTAAATTACTGGATTAAAAACCGAGACAAACTGTTAGACTTAGATTAGTTTTAGGCCGTGTTCCCCATTTCCTGTGGATTCAACCTCGGTCTCACCAAGTTATTACTACATTACATCCTGCACTTGGGGTTGTGAACAAAACTCATTGGTTTTGAGACTTAGGATGAGGGATATGAACATGAAATCACCTAAGCTTCTATTACACCAAAAACCTATCGAAATGCACAAATATCAAATACCATATGTCAGGCCCTGAACTCGAAAACTAGGCTCACAAAATTCCTGATTGCCGAATCCGGAGCCGACAGCCTCCGTAATACCCCATTCTCGGCTCCCGGCACTTATACACCAGGTTCTGATCTTGGGATGCTACGAGGAGAATTTCTAATCATCAATTTAATTTGTAATGAACATAATCATAAGCATAACCCACGAACAATAACCACAAGAACACTATCACAAAAAATCCACTATGATAAAAAACTTTAAGTACAAGGCGTATGAAAGGGAAATATAATATAATAAAAGTAACAAAAACTCCTGAAGCTCGACTACACACTGCAACTGTGGCGAGGCTATGGCTGTGTCCTAGCGTCACCTGCACGCATCAATCGTGCATAAGCTTATAGAAAGCTTAGAGGGTAGTGTAAGTGTGTGTGCAAGGTAAGTGCCAAGTATTCAATACAATGCTATCATCATCCAATATCGAAAATACTGGTAATCCATAAATCATACATTATCGGAATAAGCAGAAAGACTAATAAGATCATGAATTATCAGAGTAACCAATATACAACTATGCAAATAAGGAGTCATAAAAAGCCAAATATCAGATGCTGAGGATGCGATGCAATATACAATTCCTGATGAGTTCACGAATAGCGTCAGCCATATCGAGACCATATAAATGCAGAAACACAGTAACCCAAAATGCCATATGCGGTGTGAATGGAATGACCATGCCGGAGTGTGAAGTCGGGATGATAGTACGTAGTATCGCAGGCTATGGGGTCCATCACAAGGGACTTCTATCCAAACTAGTCCCATACCTAAATTTGGACAGTCAGACTCAATGTGGTAAACTCCTGATCTCAGGTTAGTCATGCGCCCCAACCGAAATCCTGACCATTGCGAAGGTACATGTAACAAATAGTTGTGCACCACCAGCCCGAGTGGATAGTGAATGAATGAATGAATGAATATGTAACTCCTACTCAATAAGTCCACATATCAGTACGGTTCCTCTTTAGGATCATCACCGGGGTCTATTACACTCTACGCCAGCTTGCTGCCCCTATCCGAGCGCACAACTAGGTAAGTGGAAGAGACCTCACTATTCGCCTGCCAATATCGGGCCCGACTCGTCAATAGTGGACCCTATCCTCAAGCTAGTCAAACTCAACCTAGATATTGCCCCCTTACTCAGGCAGGTAAGGTCACACCGCCTCCCAACCGACCACGATACAGTAGGAGACGCGGCCTCTTGGTATTCGGCCCTCATGCGCTCATATACATCCACTCGGTCTCGACGTTGGGGCGTCCTCTGGTACCAAGAGGGTTTAGAAATTTTCACCCAAGGCCATTTATGGCAGCCCGATGCTAGAATAAATTTCTGGTGTCCCGTCTAACCATCCACGACATGCCTGTGGAGGCTACGGCCCTGATGTCGCTAGGGCGTACAGTAATCACAACACAATGCAAGATGCATGAGTCATACAATCCAGTCATGCATCAATCCTGCGCATGTCGTGCGCTCATGTGAGATAACCTCCGCCTACCAAGGAGTCTCATAACAACCTGCCTAATGACATATGCGATGGTCAACCACATCTCATAACAAACATGCAGATGATGCGTATGGGCATGTATCATGATGTTATGCTGTCACATACTCATAATCAGTATCAATAACTGATATCGACAATCGGTCTCGACAATGTGGACATTTAACCAACATTGCCCCCAAGGAATAACCCACATAGAGCCTAACATATAGTGGACTCACGGCCTCACACAAGGGCCAAATATACAACAACATGGCCTCACTCAAGTGCTGAATACATATTACAACGAGCCTCAAATACGAGCCAAATACGTACCTCAATGAGCCTCAACTATGGGTCATATATACTTTAAATAGGTCTCGACAATCGGCCTTGGCAATTGAAATCGGCCTCAACCATCAAAATCGACACTCAGAATCGACCTCGTACTTGGTACCGATAATCAACATTGATGATCAGCACCGACAATTAGCATCGATAATCAGCACCGACAACTAGCATATATAAGCAAGGCGGGGTCCATAGATGGACAACCAATCAACCATAATGTTCATTTATCATCCAATCTGTTGACGAGGCCACATAGGCATGGGGCCCACCGTACTATTTATATGCAATCCAAACTGTTGATAAGGTCACAAGACTTGAATGAATAGGAAAAATAAATTTCATATTTGATTCGAAACTTCTGCAACCCAAAAAGGGTTTCAATGGTAGGCATGCAATCCTCACTGTTTCTTGTAGTGTGGGCCACCTGATTTTTAGGTACGGATGATTTTTGGGGTGGCCCATAGGTAGGAGAAGGGCCCACAAGATGCACAATATATATGTTCTACACACATCATGGTGGGGCCCACACCATATATATATAGGAACCAAGTTCCAATGGTAAAAAGGGCATAAATTAGCCGGTTCGATTAATCGATACGAGTTGTCGATTAATCGAACTTTCCTTCAATTGATTGCCGTAAATCTAACATATAGTGAATTTTTTGTTGGATGATTTGGGCCATGTTCAATTGCTCAGGACCGATCGATCGAAGATCAATCAATGACACCTATGAGTTTAATTTTTGGGCAATTTGGTTTAACAATTGCTCTGAACCTTTATAACCCATCTAAGCATATTCAATTAGAGCTCCTAAGGCTAATGAATGATCAATTAAAGGTTTACCTATTAGGCTATGGTCATCTAAAGGTTCAATGATTGTTTTGAGTTAAGATTAGGGTCACTAAGGCACCTAATATACATGTTTTTCACTTCCTTGATGCTCGTGTCTTCATGTGTCTTCGGTCTTCAGCTTCCAAGGCAATCGACTCCCTAACACATCGACACACTTAATGGGAAAAAAATAGCAGTTACAGTTACCGATATTTCCCTTTGATGATCAATGAAGAAAATGATACAAGGATTGTAGCAAGAGATATTGCAGCCCTACAAGAGAAGGAAGAAGAGATTAGTAGCCTCCCGTGGCCATATGCTCTTAGTACACTGATAGACTATGGAATGTGGAGAAGATGCGATGGGAAGCTTCACTGTTAAGGATTGAAATCCACAGGATTTCTTTGGAATGACAGTAGGAGTTGGATCAGTGATATGGTTCTATTCTCGAGACTAAAACATGATATGTCATAATGAGTATTTAATTGATGGATTTCATCAAATATTATTAGTTTATAACGCATTACCCCAGTACTAGGGTTTTGAAACACACCCTCAGATAAATAATTTTTTCCTTTAAAGTAAGAACTTTTTATCACATTGGTAACAACTTGTATATTTAATCAACAAAGCAATACTCAAAAGAAAAAAAATGTTTATATGCTAATTTTATTAAATTGAAAAGAAATGTAGTGCAATGGAAAATAAAAAAATTAGAGAAAATAAATGATCAATAACGGTCCGAGTAGGCGAAGCGACCATGGATGATCGATCTTCATTCGAACGTGGAAGGTTGAGAGATCATGATTTGGCCAACCGGTCATGGCCTGAAGAAATCACTAAACAAAGATTTGCAGGCTTGAGATCCAACAATGAGTTCGTGAACGAAGAGCTAAACCAATTCTAACTTATTGCATTGATGTGCTGGATATATGGATGAAAATTATACTAAAAGTACACTAATTGATCCATAATTCCTGTAACATTGTGCTAGACAAAAATAGAGAGATCAAACTAAGCTAAATTAAGATATGCATCTATGTGAGATGAAAAGAAAAGATAGACAACATTGTATTAAATAAAAGATTTATGTGTTTGGATTGGTGAGGGCCCGAATCTCTTTTATCTACTGCTTTTATAGACTTAGATAAGTGTTGTTTACACCCATTTTAGTGCATCTATATGGACCAATAAAATGCTGCTACATGTTGGCATTGTGTGCTTAATGATGGGCGAAATCTTACTCACACCTCGAGGATATCTTTTACCCCACCTCATTTAGAGGCACATCATTTGTTAAAAGAAGAATGTCACAAAGCTATACACACGTTTGCAAATAAGACGCTATGATAAATGACACACATCCCTAATGCACATGGCATGTGTGACCGAGACAGGATGCTCAACAAGGCTATAAAGATCCACTGAGACATGGATCTTATCACAAATCCGAATATGCTTGGTTATGCCATCTCATATGGTCATTTCAAAATGAGAGATCCTCCCAGAGACAATCAGTGCTCTTGTAGTAATTACGTAGGTTCGAGAAGTGGATTCTTCTAAGCGGATGGGAATTACGGACACTATGGGGGATCTGGATCCTGTGAGACTGATCTCGTAAAATCCATAGATCTCTGCAATCACGCTGACAAGAGATCTAAAAGAAATTTCTGATATGCGAAATCTCTTTGGCTAAGCTGGGATGATAAAAAAATAACTATGCATCGTGACTACCAAGGATCCTAAACCAATAAGGATACCCAACAAGGGTTTTTTCACCTCCAAAAACTATATAAAGAGCAATCAATGAAGAGCTCTAGGCCCACATTAAACACAATCTCTTTACACAGCACAACGTTGCTTATCTTAGTTTAGATCTCTTAACTTTTGTCTAGCCTCACTGTAGAATATCCAAAGTTTAGGTTAGCTTAGATCACAACTGTTCAGCGCCATCACTATAGTATGCTTAGGAGTATGATAAATATTCACGACCCAATCAGTCGAGTCCTTACTTGGAAGATCAAACCACCGGTCACATCCTGCTAACTAATCTACTTTGATTTTTGTCCACACAGGCAATCACAACTATTTACTTTCGTTTATTTATTTTATTATTTAGTTTATTTATCAATTGTACTGAGCTTCCAATACATATCAATAAAATCAATATTTTTTAGCCTTTAGTTTTAAATCTATCCATTATTGTTCTGTAAAGAAATATAAAGCTAGCTATTATTGGTGAAAGAAGAGTCCTTAACACAAGAAAAAAGAATCTATTAAGGTTAACTGTTATCCTTTTACAAATTGCTTGATCGCTTTGATCGTCGGTGGCTGAGAAGGCGACTGATCTCTTGAGTTTGGTCTTAATCGATCTAGCTCAGCGTGAGGGGCACCAACGTTCAATTGAACTTAAGACAAGTAAGATTTGGCATGCTCGCACTATCCCAATCACACACGTTAATCAAATACAGACCTTCGTTAATAGATGTGGCTTGTGTTTGATTGAAAAGTGCAAACTTATTTTTGACATGCTTGGTGGGACCTATTGTGTTTTCTTTAGTATTTCTCAATAAAGAAAGATGACTTCTAAATTTAAAAAGGCTAGTTCTATCCCCAACACCGTAAAAGAGCTGTAAGACGAGGATCAGTAGTTTGAACCCGTCGACATGGAGTAGGATCCTCTTCTTAACCAACCCTCAGAGAATTCTCCATGCACTTCTTTTAGATGCAAGGAGACCTATGGCAAATAATAAATAGTACCAAGATATAAGTAGAGATGTTTAAAAGAGTATTTAAAAGTTTCTTTGAGAGACTTTTGAGAAATATGAATATCTAGTCTGCCCTCAACCTCCCAATGGAACCGGAAGCAAAATGGCTAGTAGAGCTCCCCACAAGGGCTAACCGAATCGAACCCTAAGGCTGTCCTATACCATCGCCACCAGTGGTAAGCAGAAATGGTTGAGATGACCAACCATATGGTTGGTCGGAGTACATTAACCACCGGAACCCTTATATACTCAGGGGGGCAATTCTCGACCGGTGTCGACAACCTCAGGGGACAACCGACCACTTAACGACGCCGCATAACTAGTATCCAATGAATGAAAACTAGGGGGGTGGGGCTCGACAGTTTATCAGGCTAACAAAGGACTAGGATGCCTGGGGGGCAACCTTTAATCCCACCATCTCTAGTGGCCATTAACCAAGCGGCGCATAGGCCATACCCTGTGTAGGCACAATAGCTGCTCTGTCGAGATGATGTCATAGGACTCATTCAGGAGCATGGTATCCCATTGAATGACTGAAAAATCCCACAGTTGATATATAGAAAATCCTATCCTGATTGGGTAGATTAATATTTTGAACTGCCTAGAGGGTTAAGTTTCCTAAAGTTCACCCTTTTCTCCAGAGGGGAGGATACCTCCAAGATCAAATACATTAACTATTTCACCATTTAATGTGGTGAAACGTCCCATCATGATTTCTTAAAACTAAAACTGTTCAGTAACTCCTTAATGGGAGTAGCCTTTACTTGGTATGTAAAACTCCCAACAAACTCGATCAAAACGTGTCCCGATATGGAGAAGAGGTTTCATATGTAATTCTACCAAACTAAGCTAGAAGTTTCTATGGCCAATTATCCAGACTATGATAACTGGCTAGAGAAATGGCCAAGCATTTTATTGCCTAGTTTAAGGGCACTAAAAACTACTGCTCGATGATCCTTCTTAAGTCCTAGTTCACTAGACTTGCCCCGAAGGCATAGACTTCAAGCTTTGCAAAAAAGTTTAAGGGCATGCATTTCGGTGACTTGTTTGAGTTGTCAACTAGGGTCACCTGATACAAATAGATCCTCAAGGAAGAGAAATGCTGGTTGAGTACATCACAGAGGACGTTTTACCTTGACTCAAACTATGAGGTGGTTGTGGCAAAAGTAATCGCTACACAGCTAAGAGAAGACCACGACACTAACTATAAAGCAGCCGTGGTATAAGTAATTGGACCTAGACCGGGATGAATGACTGGACCCTAAGTGCAAGGAACCCAATGTAGAGGGGAAAATTGATGCAACAAATCAACCACACTAACAAAGGGATAGTGAGATTGCTAGTATGACCTTCACCAGTCACAGAACCCAAGGGTGGCATGTGGATGGAATGATATCGGAGAAGGAAAGGGAAGCTGATGGACTACGTCATCAAAATTCTGATGGATGGGCTAGATTTTCTCGGGCAGATGAATCACCCTCCTTGAGAGCGGGTACACATTTTTCGAGAAGAGAGATAGAGGAAGAGGGTGCCTTGGATTTCTCCAAATTTGCAGGCACATAAAGAGGTCGAATAGAACTCAACCTCAATCTTTGCACTAAGTTCGTGGATTGGGAAGCCCCGCTATTCAGGGGTCAAGGCATCGAATAGTTGGTCCATAACTAATGTAAAAGCCTGACATTATCATCGTCAAAGGGGTTGTGTCTCATACACCTGAATCACGGGGGATTGTGAGTCATATCATAGAAAGGGAAGAAGCAAGCATCTGGGTAATTCTTTTAGCAAGCTTATGAAGAGTTCAGTAAAGATGAGAAAGGACGAAGGGAGTAAGAGCAAGTTTATGGCCGGAAGTAAGTGCTTTGACCCAGGCATTGTACTCCCTGGTCATTTGATTGACTTTGACGCAGAAAATGAAGCAACACAACCACATCAAAAGGAAGGAAGAATAATCTTGATGGGAAATAGGGCTTTGACCCATCTCCTGCCTAAGATAAGTGTTATAAACAACACTATCATTTTGGTTATTAAAAGAAGGAAATGACCACGGAATAGAAAGCTTAATATATTCACCAACGGTCAGAAGACCAATAATGACAAAACATAAAAAAAGTAGGACTTATAAACTCACAAGGAAAGTGAAAAGTATTGGACGAATGACTCTAAAAATGAATGGCTGTAACTAATAAAGTTGGATGCATGGTCAAACCGAAATGAGAGAGCTGGATATAGAAAAAATCCCGGCATCTCTCCAACGTTGCCCAAATATGGCTTCAACCCTGTCTAACTAGAGAATCTAATTAGGAGTAGGGATGGGCCAGAGTTTGTACTTGGAACTTGTAGGATTACATAAAGGCCACTTCAAATAGGGGCCACTTAAAAGAAGCTTCTCTTCAAGGTATAAAAGAAAGAGAGGTCAACTCACCAGTGAGAAAATGTTGGAATGTTGGCCAAGCACGTATTTTTTAGGGGGTGGAGACTCGAAAGGAGTAAAAATATTAGGGAGAATATATTCCCCCATACATTTGATGACTGGACCAATCATATCAGGAGTTGGAATCTCCATGAATGCTGGCCCAGCTTCAAAGCTGTTGGACGAAGAAGAGGCCATGGAGGCAAAGTAACGAAAGCCAGAGATGTTGGCAATAAAACAATAGAGACAAGAAGAAAGAAAGAGAAGAAAAAAGTGGTAAGTAAAAAAGATAAAAGGGGTAGAAACGAAACCATTTAAAAATGAAAATGGCCATAAGGTTTCACATCCGCATTAAAAGTGAGCAATCGTGATAGGAGATTTCTGACACAACCATTAATGTGCATGATAGACGAGCACAAACTTCGTGTCACCACTATCGCCACTGTCGTGTGTCGGAGCAACCGTCGAATTTGAAACATCAAACATCTCATCATATCTCCTAATGAGAAGGGATGTGGGGGGTATTGTTTATACCCATTTTGGCGCATCCACGTGGACTAATGTGTAACGCCGTGAGTTTTCGTAGCCCGAGTACATACTCGTGCTTGAGAATTTTAGGTGTTAAAAAGTAATAATTGGACGCTTCAAAATCGCACATTGTGTTTTTTTTCTCATTTAGATCACATTCATGAAAGTGACTATTCACAAAAATAAAATCAACTGTACTTCTTATACCATCAAAGCATCAAAGTCAACTAATTGTTTAATGCTCAAATGAGAGCTTATTACATTATCTTATAGTAATCAATGGAAAATAAATAAAGCTAAACATAATGCTATCTTTTTTCTTCATTGAGAATAATCTTCCATAGAGCGATCGTCATTTGTATCTTCAATTTATACTTCACCTACAATGTTTGTATGGTTGGAGAGGGACAATGCTCTACTCATAGCGATGGTTATCTTTTAAGATTAACAATAATTCAAGAGATTCATCTGAATAATGTGAGGGTTTCGATACATCTCGTACACCACCACTATGAGTGGTGTCGGTATGTGCAACCAATCTACATGAATGCATGCCTAGCATAGTGTGTGCAATCTATCATACGTAGTGATCATCACAATGTGGAATATAATTTATAGAAAACTCGGCTTACCCTGCATTCCATACTACAGAGATTCGTTAGCGTGTCCAACGCTACCCTGAATTTATGTGAACACCTCGAGGTGACACAACATACGATCGAAAGATTTAAATGACATGATTTGTTCATGGAGCAATTATTTATGACATTCAATCCTATAAGTGATGTAACACGCATGACAATTTAATTACATTGATTGTGCACCATTACCCAGACCCATGAAATTACGTGTCAGCCAAGAGGGTCACAACCTAGAGTGTATTATGTCTATGATAAAATATATGAATCACTAGATGTGAGACCTCTAACACATCACTTGCATCAATGGGGAAATAAATTGAACCATGTGAGTTTTAAAATTTTAAGACACATGCTCAAGCCATAAAGGGAGGTAGCATAAGGCTAACGTAATAAAGGAGAATAGTAACATTAGGCTAACTGAACAAAAATAAGGGGAGAGGAGTAAAAGCTAACTCAATATAGAGTGAAAATAGGCATTGCTCTCAAAATGGGCAAAGGACAAGGCTTATATCCATCATGTAAGACCTCATCCATTCTTTACCTTTTATATGCCTATGTGCACGATGATCGACACTCTTAATGAGACTTTAACTAGCCGTGTATAGTGCACACCCAACTGATTGAAACCCCAAGGTCTCGAAACACATTTCATATCGACCGCCTCATTACTGCAGTCGCGGAGATGCCACCCGCATGTCTGTGCGATGCTTCGTTGGTGAGATATGCCGTGAAGAATCATTAGTGTATCATGTGTGTATGGTGCCATGCATTCCATTTCACACATGTGTGCAACACATGCTTTCCACACATGTACCATACCACACATGGGTGAGAGAATCTCTACCCATGTGTGTGATGTCATCCTCCCATACCACCCCTCTCTCATGTGTACCCCAAAGTCAACTCTTCTCCATACCACACCCTATGCGTGACCACATCATAACATGACATCGCATGTTCCTTTAATGCACCATTAAGTCCTAATCATGCATTAATTGTCATAATCCTTACTTAAGCTTACTATAATCACATTAATCTAACCTAACCATATTTTTAGCCATTTCTCTACAAATACCCCTCCGTTAACATCTTCACCATTTTTCTATAGTAAGTAAGAGAGAGAGAGAGAGTGAGAGGGAAGGAAAGGTGATCTTGGTGGCCACCATCAACTCCATCCATCCATCTCAATCATCTATCTTGATCATCAAGGTGAGTGCATTCCCCACATTCCTTGCTTTACTTCCTTGATCTCTTTTTCTTTTGTTGATGTTGGTGTGGAACCCACTGATATGGCCCATGTTGGTGCTTATTTACCATCTAAACTGTTAAACGACTTGTATGAAGAGGAAATACAAGGATCGGCTTGATCCAAGTCTTCTGTGGGACCCACTGACCGTGGGCCCCACTATGATCTTTATAGTCATCTAACTTGTTTATAAGGTCACACAAACCTAGTTGATGGGTAAACACTGATACTGGCTTGATTCCCTAGTTTGGTAGGGCCCCACCACAGTAAACATAGGGGAATTTCCCACCATTGAAATCATATAGGGTCCGCTTGCTGAACGGGCTGATGGTCTAGCTGTCCATCTATTTTACTTAATTTTTTTACTTCCAGTCCTAAGAAGTCAATCCCCAAATGTAGCAGGCCCAGACCTCAATTGGTCCCCCAATGACCACAGCGGGATATGCCCAGTGTTGAAACCCTGTTGAAAACCCAGTAACGAGATGTGTCCTTTTACTACTCTATTCATACGTCCACCTAATTGTGACCCACAAGATGCCCATGATAAAATCTGTGCCGTCCATCCATTTTCCTAGATCATTTTATAGCAAGACCCAGAATTTGAGGGTGATCCAAGGCCTGAGTGGGTCACATGACAAGGAATGTTAATGATAATGACAACCACCATTGGAGCCACTGTGGGGCTCACCAGAATGTGTTAATTCACATCTAACCTATTGATGGGTTAGTCATAACCAGGATACAGGGTCCACATAATCATCAGCCTGATCTAGAACCTAAGTAGGCTACTCAACCAATAATAGTGGGGATCAAATATCCACCATTAAGACCATGTTAGAGCCATCGTCATCGTTGTGTTACCTATACCCTATCTATCCATTCCTTAGCCCACTTCTGATCACGCATGTGTCAGAAATGGGGAGGTGTATCTCAAGTGGCCCCATTACATTAGTACCCAAACAAAAAATATAACAAAGAAAAATAGTGGGAATGACAATCCCTACCGTTGAATCCCTTAGAGTTCTACCGTGATGTGTAACTACCACCAAAGTTGGGTTGGCCATTGGACAGTGGAGCCAACTTGTTACATGTATTTTATATCCAAATTGTCCATCATTTAGACCATCCATGTGTTGTGGCCCCCACCCAATGTACGTACCTTATAGCCCTGCCATTCATCTAGTGGGTGGGACTAACTGCGATGTTGTGTGTTTGACAAATTGTTCATGGGGTGGACCCCACCATGTAAATGGGACCCACAATTATACAAAACATAATAATAATAATAATAAGGAAAGGGAATTGCATGCTTACCAATGAAAACTTCGCTGGACATAGGGTGATGCATGTGGAGCCCACCTAGGTGCATGTGTTGTATACCTACACCGCCTATCTTTTTCCAGTCATTTGGGGAGTGGGCCCACCCCTGCCCATGAACGTAAGATGAAGTAGAACTCAATTTTAAGTGGGCCATGTTGCTAGTAGAAACAGTGGTAACAACCGTTGGAAATTCTTTGGCTTTACTGTGCCCCCTATATGCTAGGGCGCTTCCCTAACCATGGGCTCCACTTTGTAGTATGATGTAGATCCATGCCATTCATCAGTTTATCCTTATCATTGTAGGGTATGGTCCCATAGATTAGTCAGATCCAAATCTTATGCCACGGGAGCAATATTGATCACTTGTCCACCATTAAATACTTCCTGGAGCTGCAGTAATGTTTGTGAGAAATCTATCCACCTATCCTTTTTGACCGATCATGGGCCACCTAATGTACATGTTTTTCTAGCCATTCATCCATTTTGTTAGATCATTTTAGAGCGTGGGACTGCCTGTATATTTATTGCTACTTAAACCATTTTCGTGGTACTCATTGTAATGGTTATTCTTCATTTAGCCTATCAATTGGTAGAAATCACGTGGATCACCACACCATGTGAGTTCGTGATTTTTATAGCCCACCAAACTGTATGAAATCAGGTCTATTGTGTGACTACGTGCCTAAGTGGATTTATGATTGTTGTGGCCATTAACCACGTGATCACTGATGGGATGAATGCAGCTAAATTCGGCTAATTGTGTTGAATATGTGGCTCACCAATCATGTGATCATGCATGACATGGATAGCCGTAAATCATGTGGGTATGTGGGGAATGTGTGGCCCAACCATATGATCATGTGATGCTTAGGTGATCGCTAAACTATGTGAACTTGTGGTGTGCATGTGGTCCCTAACTATGTGATTTTGTGATGTTTGGGTGGCCTCTAAACCATGTGAAGTCATATGCGCCCCTAAACCGTGTGGAATTGTATGGCATGCTCAGTCCACCACCATGTGATCATAAAGTGTGCGGCTAGCCATAAACTGCATGGAATTGACTTCTGACCCTTAAGTAATTATATCATGCTTGGGAAGTCCTTGACCACCTGAAATCGTGATTGGAGTGTGACCCCAAGTCATATGTTGGTACGATGTGTATTTAGCCTTTGAAATAGGTTTGATTATCACTTGTGTGTGGGCACTAGTTGTGTGAGGGTCTGATGAAATAGTGGGTATGACCAATGTGATGTAGTGATTTGGGTCTAACCCCTTAATCATGAGGTCATGTGGCATAAGTATGGCCACCTAATCATGTTCAAAGGTGGTGTATATGTAGCCATCTAATTGTACAATTGTGAAATAAGCACAAGGCCACCTAATCGTATGAAATCAAGTGGCATTGATGGCCATCCAATGTTGCCACCATGTGCTTATGGGCATAGGCAGGGTCACCTAAACTATGAATAACCAGGTTGTACGTGGAGAGATTCTTAGCCATGTGAATTGTAATATATGACTAGATTATGTAATCTTGAAAATAGCATGGCCCTTAATTCAGTATCACGTGACGCAAATACAATCCTTACATTGAGCTCATTAGTAAAGCAGAAGTAAGGGCCACTAAACTATATGTGATGCAATTAAATGTGGCCCTTGGCCCCTTCATCATGTGACGTTGAACTGGATTATTAGCTGTATGGAGTGTGGGGCGGTTGTTGCCTAAGACTTAGTGTAATGCAGTGTAGCCCATGTATCGGTGTGTCGGACTATGATTATTCAACTATGCTTAAATGTTTTAAAATATGGATGCTAGACCTAACTTGTTAATGATATGAGATTGCTTTGTGGTCCCTAATGATGTGTTCATTATGGCATTAGAATGGTTGGCTCACTAGCCTTAAGGGTCATTTTAAGCAAATGCCTTATGGGTCCATTAGTGCCAGTCATATCGGGTATGTTTGGGCCTCTTGGTAACTGCGTGAGACACTTCCTGTGATGTGTGTATGCTAAGTTGCATTTGGACATCGTGAATGAATTATGATTGAAGTCTTGAATGGACTGATAGTGGAGATCAAGTGGGTCACCCAACAAGCCAAAAGGTTAGGATATAACGACCCACTAATCGGCCCATTCGAGTGTGGCATTGAACTGGACCTTAGTCTGCTTGAGACGATAGCTAGACATGTTGAGGTGTTGGATTGAAATCAAACTATGCATGTGGCGATGGCACATGTGCGATGATCGTGTGATGTAATACATGTGATTATGCGGATGTATTTGTGTGGTTGGATGCAATGATTATATGTGCATGGTAATGCTAGCTTATGTTCACATGCTTGGATGGTGATCAAGTAGACCTAAGGACTAAGTGGACCATCGTATGTATTGCCTTGAGTCATAGAAAGCGCACCTAGCACCGTGTATTGGCACGAAACTTGTGCACCCACTTACCATATGAATGATGAGGCAGACCACTTAACCCTTAACTGTGAATGAATATGTTGGTGATATGGTCTAGCTTTCGAGTAGCTATGGATCTTTACACGTGGATTTAATACATGTTATAGTTTGTGCATATCCCTTGCTCATGTTTGATGTACAACTTGTTATGGTGACACTATATGTGGTTCCGGCCATGCGATTGGTGCCAGATGATGGATTGATCCTAGTTGTGTTATTGTGTGGTTGGTGTATACTTATGACGTGGATGGTGTGGACACTCGCATAGCCCCATGATCATGAGGGAGAGTGCACATCAGACCACTGTTTTACCATGTTGGTACCGTGATCATTTTTTATTAGTCTTATGATATTTGTGCATATTACATCTGAACACACGTATACATGTATATGCATCATGGAGGAGGAGTGCATGGTGTGATCATGCGGAGATCATATGCATATGGTAGAGGATGTTGGTGCTGGATGCTTGTGATGGAGTATGTGCAGATGTTATCTGGTCTGAGAGACCGCGGGCTTGGTCCCTGGGTTGAAGTCCCTAAAGCGAATATATTGGGCTTGGTCCCTGGGTTGAAGTCCCTAAAGTGAATATATCTGGCTTGGTCCTTGGGTTGAAGTCCCTAAATCTCACTTGATATTACATTGTAATTTATGTTTATGCTGATGCTAATATTACACGTATATCCTTTCCATGATGAGTGTGGATTGTGGATCGGATGTGGTTGGCAAAGGAGCCCGATTGGTATTAGGGCTGCCTTGTTACATGCATAACATTGCTTGAGTACAATTATACTGCATAGCGTGCTTGTGGATTATCATTGCATTTTGCGTAACATCCTTGTGTGATAGGCTGAACACCACAACAATACCATGGTTATATTGATGAGACCACCATAATGGCATCGTGGTTAGTATTTGTGGACACCGGAAAATTGGGTTTCTTATACTAGGTCCCAATCCCTGGGTGAAATTCCTTAAACCTCGAGTGGTACCCTCGAGCCTCATTGTCAAGACTAGTCGGATACCATGGGTCACTTGGTGCCGAAGACCATAGTACGCCTGACTCCTGCTAACGCGGTCTGGTGAGAAGAGGTTTGGCCATGCCTAACTAAAGAGTTGGAGCGAATGTGGTTGGTTTGACCAGCCCCTGAAATGGGTCCACTATCGGCGTGCCGGGTGGGTATTGGCATAGCTATAGGCTCCCCACTGACAAGGCGGGTATGTGAGGCCTCTATTCAACAAGTTTCAGACTTTCTCTAGATACCAGGCCCTGGTAATTCCCAATGATGATAACCAAATTGTGTTGTGGACTTTTAGAGGAGGACTTGCATGCCTGCATACATCCTCCATACTTTTGCATATCATCTTTGACATTGCATCCCACCCTCTTGGCTTTATGTAGCATTACATGGTCACCATGCTTCATTTTGGGTACTATTATATTTTGATTGTTATGTATGCTTGTACACTACGCACACATGAGTGTACTCACTGGGCTTTTTAGCCTAAGCCTTCATTTTTCCATTTTTTCAAGGCAGGAGTAGCTTGGAAGACTTAGCTTTCTCGATATATTGTATCTATTTTGTGATTTGACAATATCTATATTGTGTACCTTTTGGAAAGTATTGTACTTGTAGCCGTTTGGATTTATAATGGAGACCGTTGCTTGGTATTGTGATCACGGATCATCATGCTCAGGTATTCTTTTAAAAAAAATCACTCCAAGAAAATTTTAGTAAAAAAAATCTTCCTTGTGGTGCGTCGAACTTAGGACTTGGTGTGTGGAAGCTGAGTGCCAGATTTGGGGCACTATGGAAGCTGTCTGTTCTCGGATTTGAGGTGTGATACATTATCCTACATGTTACACCCCAAACTCAGAAACCGAGCTCACAAAATTTTTGATCACCGAATCCGGCGTCGACAGCCTCCGTAGTACCCCATTCTCGGCTCTCAGCGCCCATACGCCAGATTCCGATCCTAGGATCCTACAAGAAGGATTTTCCAATGTACATTTAACTCGTAATAAGCATAACCATAAGTTTACCTAAATCATAAAGGCAACATCATCATCACATATCCACTAATATAAACATTAGAATACAGTGCTAAAAGGGAAATACATATATCAAAAATAAAAGCTCCAGAAGACAGCTGCGCTCTCCAAGCTCAACGCTGCTGCGACCTAACACCACCTGCATGCATCTATCGTGCATAAGCTTATAGAAAGCTTAGAAGGTGGTGTAAGTGTGCGCTCATGGTAAGTGTCAAGTATGTAATATCAGATCAATATGAAAACATACTGGTAAGTGCATAAATACCATCAGCCTTATCCAGGCTATGCGATACAAAAACATAATAAGCCAATATCATACAATGAGGAAGCAATGTTGATCAACTAAGTAATGTAGAGACATAATAAACTAAATATCATATCCTGAGGATGCAATGCAATATGCAAATCTTGACGAGTCCACGAATACCATCAGCCTCATCTAGGCCATATAAATACAGAAACATAGCAACCCAAAATGCCATATATCATAACTATAATGTAATATGCAGTGCGAATGAAATGACCAAGCTGGAGTGTGAAGTCGGGATGATAGTACGCAGTATCGTAGGCTATAGGGTCCATCACAAGGGACTTCTATCCAAACTAGTCTCATACCTAAATTTGGATAGGCAAACTCAATGTGGTAAACTACTGATCTCAGGTTGGTCGTGCACCCCAATCGAAATCTTGGCCATTGTGAAGGTACACATAACAATTAGTTGCGCACCACCAGCCTGAATGAATAGTGAATGAATGAATGAGTATAATGCTGAGTATGCAACTCCTGCTCAATAAGTCCACATATTAGTACCGTACATCTCTGGGATCATTACTGGAGTCTATTACACTCTACACCAGTTTACTGTCCCTATCCGAGCGCACAACTGGGTAAGTAAAAGAGACCTTACTATTCGCCTGCCAATATCGGGCCCGACTCGTCGATAGCAGACCCATTCCTCAAGCTGGTTAAATTTAACCTAAATATTGCCCCCTCACTCAGGCGGGTAAGGTCACACACCTTTCTAACCGACCACGACATAGTGGGAGACACGACCTACTGGTATACGACCCTCATGCACTCATATATATCTACTCGGTGTAGATGTTGGGGCATCTCCTGGCCTCGGGGGTTTAAAGATTTTCACCCAGAGACATCTATGATGCCCGTATGCTAGAACCAAACATTTTCGGTGTCCCATCTGGCCATCCACGACATACATGTGAAGGCCACGACCTTGATGTCGCTAGGGCATACAGTGATCATATCACAAAAGGTAAGATGCATAAGTCATACCATTTAGTCATGCAGCAATCCTGTGCGTATCGTGCGCTCATGTGGACAACTTCTCCTATCAGGGAGTCCCATAATAATCTGCCCTATGACATATGCAATGGTGACCACATCTCATAACAAACATGCAGATGATACATATGAGCATATATCATGATGCTATGCTGTCACATACTCATAATCGGTATAGATAACCGGCACCGTTAATCGGCATCAATAATCGGCCTTGACATTTGGCCTCGATAATCAGCATTGATAATCGGCCTCGACATTCAGCCTCGACAATCGGCCTCGACATCAGCCTATATGTAAGGCGAGGTCTATAGATGAACAGTCGATCTAAACCATAATATAAGGATCAGCCCTCGGCTGTGGGTATACCAAATCTGGTAGTACGGAGTCATCCGTCTATAGCGATGATGAACCATGCAACATCAATGGGGCCCAATGATTTGAGTTGACCGAGAATAATGAAAATGGTCCTAATAAAGGCTTAAGGGAAGGTCACAATGTGGACATTTAACCATCATTGATCTCACAATGTGGACGTCAAACCATCATTGCTCTCATGACATGGCCCACCATAAACATCATTACATACATCATGGTGGAATCACACATTGTAATGGATCTCATATACATCACATTCGGCCCCATACAAAGGCCTCACATACATCTAATTGGGCCTCACTCATGGTCCTTATATACATCACATTGGGCCTCAACCCATGGGCCTCAAATACATCACAATGGACCTCATATACATCAGGTGAACTACATCACATGGGCCGCACCATTGGGCCTCATATATATCAAGTGGGCCGCACCAATGGGTCTCATATACATCAAGTGGGCCGCATCAATGGGTCACACCAATGGGCCTCATCACGTGGGCCTGTACATCTGTGGGCCTACACATACCACTGGTGGGCCTTACATGCAACAGGTGGGCCCTGCACATCATGATGGGCCCACTAGACGAACAGTCCAGACATGCAACGAATACACCACAGTGGATCCCACCATCCCGTGCATTGGACGGTGAAGATATAACACATATCATGGTGGGCCCACCGTCCCATCTGGACGGTGGAGCTGAAACACATACACCAGATGGCCCCACATGTCCAAATGGATGGACGACAAAACCCATGCATCTCAGTGGGGTCCACCAAGATGGACGGCATGGAATGAAGATACATCATGGTGCGGTACCATTAGATGGATGGTTAGGATAAAACAAATGCTTCAAGATGGGTCCCACCCCCACACGTGCCACACGTGTGGGGTTGGCACACATCTCCAGACGGATGGACGGTATGTATAAAATACATACATCGTGTTGGCCCACTGCACCGTCTTAATGAACGGTGTGGATGCAAGAACAGATACATCAAGGTGGGGTCACACCAGCCCACATGTGTCACATGTGTGGGGTGGGCCCCACGCGTCTAAACGGACGGACGGTACGGATATAACTCATACCTCATGAGCTGACCCACCGTCTAGAGTTTTGGACAGTGTGGATCTGTAACACATGCACCATGGTAGTCCCCATGTGGGACCCATGGATGGATAACATGGTTGAAACACATATATCAGAGGTGGGTCCACACGTGTGGCCCACCTCAACTTGGAATAAAGCTGATATTTATTTTCCCTTTTCACACAATCTAGCAGCAGTTACTGCTGGACGCTTGAGCCTGGATAGTCAGGATTAGGTGGGCCCATGATCTGGACAAAATGTATGGATGTGTGGATCTGGGACACACATCATGGCGCGTCCAGCCCACACACATCAAGGTGGATCCACGCGGTGGCCCACCGAAGTTTAGATCAAACTGATATTTGTATTTTTCCATCATCCACCCCTGTCCAAACAGATGGGTAGCATGGTGGGTCCCACAATCAGATGGTCTGGATCATCAGGTGGGTCACACATCAAATAGAGAAAGAGAGACGAGCGATGGAGGGACCCCGCCACTATGGGCCCCTTTAACACATGCATCAATATGGGTCCTAAATCATGTGGGCCCTAAATCAAAATCACTATCTAGTGTTATGCACACCTACTTATATCACTCATTTTTTAGCTCCTTGGACCCCTAAACTCCATGGCTTTCCTTTTGATGGAAGTTGATGAGATTTGAAGGGTGAAGATGAGAGATCTTGGGGTAGGGAGTGGGCCACACTTGGCTCCTCTCATGGAAAGCTTGGACGTTTCCTCTCCTTGAGAATACTTGAATGGAGTGAGAAAATGAGAGAGAGAGGAGTGGTGTGTATGACATGGGAGGCATGGGTCTCATTGACTTTTGGGATGAGATAAATGGGCTAAGCATGGGTTGCTTTAACTTGGTGAAAAGAGAGGTATGGGTGAGTGATGGGTTGTGATAGGATGTATTTGACTTGATTGATGTGATTGATTTGATAAATTCTCTTGGGTTTTGCAAATGCGCGTCATTTTTCTGAAATATACGCGGGCCACAACTCCTGGCCTGGGTATCGCATCGTCGCGCGAGACGTGGCGACGACGCGGTCGCTAGGGTACAAGTTTTGAGTCGAGCTAATATAGATATATATGATGCGACTTAGGGTCATGCGCAAATGTCGATTATAGGTCGCGGGTTGCTGAAATTCGACAGGGAGGATCACGGAAGTCTTCGGAATGGTACGGTGTAGGATATGGGCCTTACACCACAGAAATTCATAAAAATCATGCATAATTAAAATCATATCTTAATCATAATTCTCACAAAGATAAATAATTCATAACAATCCATCAATCAATAGCATGGAAATCACGGTAAATGAAAGTATGCAAAAATAAGACAAATCATGTATAAATTAACTCAAATTAGTGTAAGCTTAAAGTGTAACATCCCAAATTTTCATGGCTAGAGTTTATACTTGTGTCCGAGAAAACCAGGTGTTATTAATGTATAAATTGAATTCTTCAAAAATCGCACCTTTTTTGTTTATTTATTTAGATCACATCCAATTACATTTATGAAGGTAACCATTCACGAGAATAAAATCGACTATATTTATTATTTCATCAGAGTAAAAGAATTCAACAAATTATCAAATGTCCTCTTAATGGGAGCTTATTACATTATTGAGTTCGCAATTGAAATATAAAACTATCTTCTTATTCATTCAGTATAATCTTCCATAGGGAGATGGTCCTCTAGGTCTTTAATCTGTACATCACCTACATCATCTGTACGGTTGGAGAGGGTCAATGCCCTACTCATAGTGATGGTTATTTTTTAAGATTAACAATAATTTAAGATATTCATAAAAGTAATGTAAGAGTTCTGATATGTCTTGTACTCCACCACTACAAGAGGTATCAGTATGCGTAACCAATATATATGAATACATGCCTAGCAAAGTGTGTGCGGCTCATCATACTTAGTGATCATTATCACAATGTGAAAAGTAGTTCAAAATATCCGACTCACCCCGCATTCTCACATTATGGAGATTCGCCGGCGTGTCCAACGTTAACGTGGATTTATGCGAACATCTCAAGGTGACACAGCAATGCGATTGAGGGATTTACATAACATGATGTGTTCATGTAGCGAATATTTATGACATCCAATCCTGAGAAGTGATGTAACACGTATGATGATTTACTTACTCGATTGTGCAACACGCCAACCGACCCATGAAATTACGTACTGACCAAGAGGGCCTCTACCCGTAACGCATTATGTCCACGATAAATATTTGAATAACTAGTTATGATACTTTTAACACATCACTTGCATTGATAGAGAAATAGATTGAATAATGAGAGTTTTGGAATTCCAAGACACATGCCCAAGCGTTAAAGGGAGGTAGCACAAGGCTAATATAATAAAAGAGAAGAGTAGCATTAAGCTAACTCAACAAAATTGGTAAAGGCATGGGCAAGGCTTGTATCCATCACCTCACATAAATTAATAAAGATCACGCATAAATAAAATCATGCCTTAACCATAATTCCTAAAGAATAAATAATTGTTGGTGATAAATTAACAATTGTAGAGAGTGTAAGTGCTGTGATGTGTAAAGCACTCTCATTTGTCAAATTTCAATGGGACAAAACATCTTATGATGTGGTTCACAAAAGTGTTAAAAAGTTCACCTTCACGTGAATCAAGATGAAAAGTTCACCTTCAAGATCAATGTATGAAGTTGGAAAGTGCAAGTTTAAGAACAAGACATGAAGATGGTTACTTCAAGTTCAATGTATTCAAGTTCTACTTCACTTCAAGTTCAAGATTAAGCTACAACTTCAAGTTTACTTCAAGTAGATGATCCACTGAACACTATTGAAGATTCAAGTAGAAGTTTCAAGGTATATACTTTAATGTACAATAATTTCAGGTATAATTGACCTTAGAGAGACGTTAGACTTAGGTTCTTTCAAATGCTAAACATATATGAGTTTTTATACTTTGGTTAGGCTCTAGTTCGACTAGTCTAAGCTTTGGTTTGACTAGTCTAGGGAAAGTTTCGACCAGTCCAAGATTTGAACTGAAAAATGGATTTTTTTTTAATTGGTTCCTTGACCAATTGAGCAGGGTGCTTGACTAGTCGAAGGCACACCCTCGATTAGTCGAAGGGTGCTCGACTCAAAGTCCAGCAACCATTTCAAGGCACCCTCGACTAGTCGAAGGCTATGCTCGATCGGTCGAACATGGCCCTTGATTAGTTAAGTAGAGCTTTCGACCAGTCGAAGAATATTTTTATTTGATCGCGCCCAAAATTTGAAATTTAGTTGATTCTTAGAGGAGTCGAAGGAGACCTTGGACCAGTCGAAGTAACAACTTTTCAGCCTATAAATAGAGACCCTTTTCTCACTTTGAAATTACTTATTCAAGCCACGAAAAGCCTTCACTTTGAGCGAGAAAAGTCCCCATCTTCTTCAAGCTATTGCATGATATTTTAAATCCTTTTTAATATATCTTTTTAATTTTGCTATTCTTTGATTTCTTTTATGAATCTCATGTTATAAAGGGAGTTTATACTCTTCTTTGTGAGATTTAAAGAATTCAAATAAGTAGCCTAAGGTTTGAATTAATTTAAAATCAATTTAGAACTTAGAACCCTTGATTGTGTTATTGGAAATTGAACATTTCTACATCAAGCGAAGCGGTTCTACGGGCTACATCAGAGAGCGTCTTCAAAAGAAGAAAAGTATTATTCTTTATTCATTTTTCATTTATTTAAGATATCCAGAAATTCTCGTGTATTGGTTTTGACTGAGATAGCTAGAAAATCTCAGCGTGGGATTTTGATTGTGATAACCCTTCTAAAATCACAATTGTATAGGTTTTAAGGTGAACTTGAGAAAACCTTGATTATTAGTGAATGCCAATATCACGTGGGTTATGATTATTGAAAGTGGTGTAGGTTTGGCTATTTCAGAACAGTTGGTGTACATACCAAACCACTATGACTCCTGGTGTTGTGTGGTGAATGATATATGTGATGTATGTGTGGTGAATGATTGTAATTCTTTCATGTACATGTGGTGAATGCTTGTAATAGATAGCTTTCTTTCATTTTTCTCTTGTTTTAGTTTGTGATCATGATCCTTACTAAGTTCATGAAATCAGGTTGTCCTACCTAAAACCTTGGTTTTTGGTGTAATGTTGTCCTATGAACACATTTTGAATCAATTTCTCAATACTATTACAATTGAGATCTTTGATTAGTTTTGATTTATTTAATCTTTTGGTTCTTTAATTTTTTAATTGGCAGTCCTATTCACCCCCCTCTAGGATTGATAGCTCGCCTCTTTCAGAGAGAGAGAGAGAGAGAGAGAGAGAGAGAGAGAGAGAGAGAGAGAGTTATAGTAACATGAAAGTATAAATGAAAAAGGCAGATAAAGGATATCAAATTAGATTAGAGTAAGCATAAAGAAATCCCTTAACTTAGCTTTAGATCTAAACCCTAGGTAGAGATTTATGTAGAAAAGCTTCTACATAAAAAGTTTCCACATAAATCACGACATCGCTTAAGCAAGAGGGAGACACCATACATATGGAGAAGGAAGATGGCGTCTAGGCTTCTCCTTCTCCTTCTCTTTCTCTTTCTTTTTCTTTCTTTTTCTTTTTCTTACTCTTTTTCTTTCTCTTTCTCTTTCACTTTCTTTTTCTCTTTCTCCTTGGGCGTGTGAGTGGAGAGGTGAACGGACACCCCTTTTAAAAGGAGAGGGCGTGTGAGAGGGATGTGAAACGGATGTGTTTCACATCCCACTTGAATTGGGTTTCTCCAATTTTTCCTTTTTTGGCGATCTTTCTTTAAATCTAATTCATTCATTATGTCAGGGTTGTTGAATAGAGCCAGGATATATGATTTTCTTGGTGATCTAAAATTTAGATTGACATATCTTGAAAATTCTCCTAACGGGTGCCAAAATGAACTTGATCTCAATTAACGGTACACACTTAATGATCGGTGCCCAATTTTGAGGAAAATGTGTAGTCAGGATAGACAAATGGTTGGGTAAAATTTGATGGTTGATCGATGGTGAAAAAAGCCTAAATTTAAAATGTCACATTTTGTACCAAAAGGAAGGAACTGGCTTCAACCTTCAACGATGTAGGATCATAGATCGGGAACTAAATTTTGTATAACCTCATAGTCATATGAGACCAAAGTATGGTCCAAATTTGAGTTGCGATGGATGAAAGAAAGTATTTAAATTGGAAGATCCAGATTTATAAGGAGTCGGTAAGCCTTGATTGGATAACTTCGCGCTTAAGGAAAAGCCTACCAAAGTGGGGTCTTCATATTTCATACTTGGTCCATATTATGGGTAATCCAAGTCATTCATATGAAGGACAATATCCTACTACGACTTTCTATGAGGTTTTTTCACTCGATGGACACCAAAATCAACGGTTATTGGATTGATTTGTTAATTGGGCCACTTTTACAATGATCCAAGGGCTATAATTTGACATGTATAGTTAATTTATGATATATAGGCATGATATAAAATTTCACATCAAACGGATCATGGGAACCATGTGATCTAGAATTCAGGGGTCTGTTAATGACATTTTCGTAATTATTGCTGATATAAGAGTTTTAAGAAATCTAATAGTTATACATGGTTATAGGCATGTTTCTAAGTAATTCTTACAAAAAAACTTATATCTAAATATTTATGAATAAGGAATTATTCACCAAACTAATTAAGGGAATGTACATATATCAATCAATATAATGGATAGTCAGATGACATGTTAAAAATAGAAAAACTTGATGGTTAGTACTCTGATCATGTATGTAAGTGGGTGTATGGTCAGTTTTATAAACGGATGATCAAAAATGAGTTTTTGGAGTGACCAAGAGGTAGAACATGTATACCGTTAGATTCAAGTGACTTGTTCACATGTGTAAGTTTCTCAGATTGTAGTTTTGATGGTGGGTTAAGTATATTCATAGGTGGTGAACAAGATGAACGGATCAGAATCTCAATTTGATATGTATACGAGTGGATGCTGAGATCAAGTAGCTAGTTTACTATGATCAGGTGGTTCAAATTCAGAGTGGACGGTCAGATATCTTTACCTAGCGGTGAATAGTTGACTGAACGGTTGATTATGATGGACAAGTGAGAATACTTGGGTATATGATGATCATATTTCAAAATCAACAGTTAGATGACTTGATTTATGAATGGAGATTATTTCCAACGGTCAGATTCGTGTTGAAGAATGGATGTAAGGTTAGGATAATTAGATTAGTATCGTACATATGTACATAATAAGTTAAAATTCGTGGTAACACTCGAGAACTTTCAATACTCGGGTATCAAAAAGTTCAAGGTGTTACATAAAGGAACCCCTCACCTTAGCCTTAGATATAAACCATAGGCAGATCTCGACGTATGAAAACTTCTACATAAACCACAATGTTGCTCAAGGAAGAGGGAGATAACACACATGTGGGGAAGGAAGAAAATAGACGGGTGTCTAGTCTTAGATGTCTTTCTCTCTCTCTCTCTCTCTCTCTCTCTCTCTCGGATGTGAGAAGGTGGTTGGCGTGTGATTTTGAGTGGAGAAGGGACGCAAGCCCCCTTTTGTAAAGGATTTCTTAAATTGGTTTCTCATCCCACTTAAACTGGGTTTCTCCAATTTGTCTCTTCTGATAATCTTTCTTTAAATCTAATTTTTTCACAGTGATGTGGACGTCGAATAGGGTCAGGGTACATAATTTTCTTGGTGATTCGAAGTTTATATTGGCTTATCTTGAAAATTCTTGTAACGGGTGTCAAAACGGACCTGATCCTAATTAACGATCCATGCTTAATGACCATGGCTCAATTTTGGGAGAAATGTGTAGTTAAGATAGGTAAATAGTTGGGAAAAAGTTGATGGTTGATCGATGATGGAAAATGCATAAATATGAAATTTCACCTTTTGCACCAAAAGAAAGGAATTGGAGTCAAGATGGTTATCATTTAACTGTGTAGGATCATAAATCGGGGTCTAAATTTTGTATAATCTTATAATTATATGAAACCAAAATGTGGTCCAAATTTGGATTACAATTGACGGTGTAAAGTTGGTCAATCGGATGCTCCAGATTTAGGAAGAGTTGGTAAACTTAAAATTGTTAACTTCACGCCTAATGAAAAGCCTACCCAGGTAGGGTTCTCACATTTCACACTTGTCTCATATGATGGAAAATACAAGTCGTTCATATGAAGGGAAATATCTTACTACGACTACCTAAAAGCTTTCTTCACTTGATGGACACTAAAATCAACGATTAATGGTTGATTTGTCAATTGGGAAACTTCTACAATGATTTAAGGGCTGAAATTCGACATGTATAGTTAATTTATGTTGCACAGTCATGGTGTAAAATTTCACATCAAACATATTATGAGAACCATGTGATCTAGAATTCAGGGGTCTAAGTTAATGACATTTTTGTAATTATTGCTAATATGAGAGTTTTGAGAAATCTAATGGTTCTACGTAGTTATAGACACATTTATAAAAAATTCTTACAAAAAAAATCATATCTAAATCATTATGAATAAAGAATTATTCTCCAAATTAATTAAGGGAAGATACATACATCAAACACCATAATGGATGATCAGATGACATGTTAAAAATAGTAAAACTTGATGGTTAGTAATCTAACCATGTATGTAGGTGGATATACGGTCAGTTTTATAAACGGATAAATAAAAGTGAGTTTTTGGAGTAATCAAGAGGTAGAACATGTATACCATTAGATTCAAGTGACTTGTTCACATATGTAAGTTCCTTAGATTATAGTTTTGATGGTGGGTTAAGCATATTCATAGGTGGTGAACAAGATGAACAGATCAACATCTCGATTTGATATATGTACGCGCAAATGTAGAGATTAGGTAATTAGTTTAATATGATCGGGTGGTCCAAACTCAAAGTGGACGGTCAGATATCTTTATCTAGCAGTGAATAGTTGACTGAACGGTTGGTTATGATGGATAAGTGAGAAAACTTGAATATATGATGATCCTGTCTTAAAATCAATGTTCGGATGACTTGATATATGGATGAAGATTATTATTCTCAGCGGTCTGATTCAGGTTAGAGAATATATGTAGGGTTAGGATAGGTTAAATTGGTGACATACGCATGTATATACTAAATTAAATTTCATGATAACACTTGAGAACTTTCAATACTCGAGTATTGAAAAGTTTGGGGTGTTACACAATGAGATGCCACCCCGTGTCAGCACAACGTGCTTAATGGTGGACAAAATCTTACTCATGCCCCAAGGATGTCTTTTACCCACCTCATTTGGAGACATGTCACCTGCTAAAACCAGAACGACATAAAGCCATATGCACGTCTGCAAACAAGACGTTGCAAAAAATAACATGTAGCCCTAATATGTATGACATGTGTGACAGAGGCAACATGCTCAATAAGGGTATAAATTTTCACTGAGATATGGATCCTATCACAAATCTGTATATGGTCGGAAAGGCCGTTGTAAATAGTCATTCCAAATTAAGAGATCCTCCCAGAGATGATTGGTGTTCTCGCGGCGAGTACGAAGGTTTAAGAAGCGAATTCTTCTCAGAGCAGATGGAAACCAAGGAGACCGTGATGGATCCGGGTCTAATGAGACCAATCCTTTAAGATCCGCGGATCTCTATGGTCACGCTGGTAAGAGATTTAAAAACGATTTTTGATATGCAAGATCTCTTTAACTAGGATAGGATGATCATAAAACAATTGAGTACAGTAGCTAATAAGGATCTTAGACCAATAAGGAAACCCAATGAGGGTTTTGTCACCTCCAAAAACTATATGAGGAGAAATCAATGAAGAGCTTTTGGCCCACGCCAAACATAATTTCTCATACGCAGTGTAACACTGCTTATCTTAGTTTAGATCCCTCCACTTTTGTTCAGCCATATTGCAGAACGTCCGGAGTTTAGGTTGGCTTAGATTACTACTATTTAGTGCCATTGTTGCAGTACGGTTAGTAGTATATATTAGTGTACTAATTTGTGCACCTCTTGTTTGTCAATCACGAGTCATTGTGTCAGGAAGTCATTTGAGCCCTTAAGTTGAAGACCAAAGACACAAGTGGACATGGAGTATTAAAGGAAAAAAACATGTATATGAGGTGACTTGGTGACCCTAACCCTTGACCCAAAACAGTCTAAACCTTTAGAAGATCATAATCATAATAGGAAACCTTTTATTGATCATCACTTAGCATTATGTACTTTAATTGAACATGCTTAGATTGGCTTTAGAGGTCCCATGTTGCTGAAAAAACTGCACAATTTTAGCATCCTTCAGTCTCACCGAATCCACCTTCAGTCCCATCGAAATCGGCTAAAATAGGTCGGCGTGCTATGACAAAAATAAGGTAATTCAACTGCAACCAAATGCCACATTCGGTTTGACTGAAGACCATCTCCAGTTTGACTGAAAGTGCCAAAACCTATCTAATGACTTTTGTTGTCTAATTTGGTGCGATCGAAGCTTCATTTGGTCTGACCGAAGACTAGTTGTTTATGCCTGTTTTATGACCATCGGAACTCAATTTCTTTATATAGAGTATCTAGTCTTTGGGCATTTAGAGGGGTTTTTAGTGCAATAGAAAGCTAGGTAATTCCATATTTATATCCCACATCCTAGACCTCTAATCCCATGAGTTTCAAGTCATATTCTTTGAGATTTTCACTCTAATGAGGATTCTAACATTCACCTTGAAAATGATCTTAAAATCCACTACTTTCTAGAGATTAGACATTGAATCTTAGTGACGCGTCGTCGCCGCGGTCCCAACGCCGCGACTCGCGCACCGAACCGATACCAGGCTAGAAGATGTCGATCTGCGTTTATTCGGAAGAAGCCGCGCGTTGCGATTATCGAGGGAATCTCTACGATATGTCTCATCAATCTCCCCTCAACCTCCATCAAAAGACAAGGTAAGGAGCATTGGAGTCTAAGGGACCAAGAAGAAGGAAGATAACGTGGGTGTTCTATCGTCGATTGCATTTGAGGGTCCGCTTGTAGGTGGGACCCATTATGATGTATATGTTGTAATCATGAGGGACCCATAGTGGCGGGGTCCCTCCATCGCCGTCTTTCTCTCTCTCCCTCTCTTTCTATCTGTTTTGATGAAGTGGGCCCCACTAATTTGTGTTTTATTCGCATTGTCCCTCATGCATGGTGGGACTCCACCGTGAAGTGCATCTACATCTTGGCTGTCCAGGGTCTAGACACACCCAGATCTAGATCCATAACTCAACTGGCAGACCGAGTGGAGATACCTCGTTTCAACACTTGAGGTCTTAGTGGGGGTGGCTAACATGAAGTGTGTACTGATGTGGGTGTATACTAATAAGCTAACCTGGTGGGTTCCACACGTGTGGACCCACCTCATGTGTACGTTGAATCCAAACCGTCCATCAGTTTGACGTCCAGCAACATGTAGCTGCTGGACCATCAGCTAGATTTGTGGGCCCCACCACATGAAGTATGCGTTGCATCATAACCGTCCAAATATGTGGGACCCACCATCAGCCGTCCGTTTAGATGGTTGGACGCTGACAATTCCACCCTCCCACACACTCACTAATACATTGTATATGATATATTATAATATAATACTTTATATTTAAATAATATATTGTGGTGGGACCACATCCACGTGGGAGCCCACCTTACTGTATTGTATATGAGACATATTATTATATTATATAATATTAAATAATGATATGGTGGGCCAGTCTCACGTGGGACCCACCTTTAATATATACTTTAATATATAAACCATCACCGTCCAGGGTGTAGGCAATCCCTGCCATTGGTATATACGCATAATATATATATATATATATTGTAGTAGAGGTACGCCACTACGTGGACCCCACCAGATGTATGGCGTTATCTGCACTGTCCAGTTGCTGGACGGTGCAGCTGGCCTAATATCCAAATCATCCATCCATCTTACAGGCACGTGTTGGAGTTTTGACCAGCCACCATGATGCACGTGCACAAATTTTGGACAGCCACCATGACGTACATGTTGTATCCCTACCATCCATCATTTGCAATCCACACCGTCCGTTGATGGACGGTGGGCCTACAGCCACAACTGCTGCATCTCAGCAGCAAGCTTTGTGGGTCCCTCTGATGTTTATGTTACATCCTAACCATCTATCCACTTGGCTAGCTCGCCTCAAGGCTTGAGACTAAAAGTAAGACAGGTCCAATTATCAGGTGGACCACACTATAAAGAACAGTGGGTTTGAATGTCCACCATGGAAACCCTCTTGGGTTATAGAGTTTTAGACCAATATGATATTTGTTTTCCTCCCATTTCAGGTCCTTGTGACCTTATGCACAGGCCGGATTGAAAAGTAAATACTATGGTGGGCCCACTAAAAATTTAACAGTGGAAATCATTGTCACCATTGTCATTTGTGGTATGGTCCATATGATCCTGTGGCTTTGATTCATATTTTTTTTATACACCATAATGATCCCTTGCAATGAATGCATGATGTATTTGACTCGGCCTATTCGACTAGGCCGATTTGATATATTTGAGGCCCACTTGAGGCCTGATATGATGTATTTTGGGCCCATCTGATTAGGCCCATATTGATGTATTTGTGGCCCGTTGTTGAGGCCTACCTTGATATAGATATGGGGCTCATGCTATGCGGCTCATTTGATGTAGTTAGGTCCTTGGGTCGAGGCCCAACAGGATGTACATAAGGCCCATTGTAGTGTGATTCCACCATGGTATATGTGTCGACTCTTATAGCAGGATATGCTTTGGGAGCATTGATGGTTTGATGTCCACATTGCAAGGATGATGATGGTTAAATGTCCGCATTATCACTCTCTCCCTAGGGCCCATTAATAGGCCTATACCTATAATGTGTAGGCCGTCTAGGCCTATCTTCGTTTTGATCAGAACCAATCACCACATAACATGCTTAGTATAGATTCATGATTCATGATCATACGCATCATATGTATGCATATGAGAAGTGATTGATCATAGCATATGCCTTCGGGTAGATCGTTTATGGGCTCCTGGATAGGCGAGTCGCCCCACATGAGCGTTGGTTGTTGCATGTTTGGTAGGGTGATTTATGCACTTGCATTTGTGTGATCATGATTATTATATGCCCTAGCAACATTAGGGCCATAGCCTCCACGGGCATATCATGGGGCTAGATGGGAAACTGAAAATATTTTGTTTTAGCATACGGGAGCCATAGATGTCCCTAAGTGAAAATTTCTAAACCCGATGGTACCAGAGAATGACTCCAACGTCGAGATCGAATGGATATATGAGCGTACGAGGGCCGAATACCAGGAGGCCGCGTCTCCCACTGTGTCGTGGTCGGTTGGAAAGGGGTGTGGCCTTACTCGCCCGAGGGTAGGGGGTAATACTAGGCTGAGTTTGACCAGCTCGCGAATGGGTCCACTATCGACGTGCTGAATAGGTAGTGGCAGACTATCAGTCAGGCGGATAGTGAGGTTTCTTACGCTCACTTGGACTGTGCGGCTAGGAGACCGACAGTGCCATTCGGAGTGTATTGAACCCCGGTGATTATCTAGAATGAGAACTGTACTGATATATGATGAGGATTGGCATGCTTGAGTTGCATCTCGCATCGCATGGCTGTGTTATGGCCGATGACATTCATATCTTGCACAGCATAGCCTTGGTACGATTGATCACATTCATGTACTCATCACTATGACTCCGCATTACTTTGACCTTGCATTCTAAGCACGCTTATATTGCGCACACACTTACACCACCCTCAAAGCTTTCTATAAGCTTATGCATGATTGATGCGTGCAGGAGACTCTAGGTAGGCGCCAAAGTAGCAGAGCGTGGAGTAGAGTTGAGCAGTGGAGTTTTGTTTATTTCGTTATATTGTATTTTCCATTTTTGTCGCATTGTATTAAAAGTTTTTAATCATAGTGAATTTTGTGGTGGTGTTCTTGTGGTTATTGTTCGTGGGTTATGCTTTTGGTTATGCTCATTACAATTGAATTGATGATTTGAAACCCTCCTTGTAGCATCCCAGGATCGAAACCTGGTGTATAGGTGCCGGGAGCTGAGAATAGGGTACTACGAACGTTGTCGGCGCCAGATTCGGTGATCGAAAATTTTGTGAGCCCATATTTATATCCCACATCCTAGACCTCTAATCCCATGAGTTTCAAGTCATATTCTTTGAGATTTTCACTCTAATGAGGATTCTAACATTCACCTTGAAAATGATCTTAAAATCCACTACTTACTAGAGATTAGACATTGAACATATAGTTAAATCTTTGTCTAAATCCTCTAAAAGACCTTTTTGGGTGAATTCCTTAGGATTTCAACTTTTCATTAGTTGTTAGAGATTCACTCAACTCTCATCACCTTGGTCACCTTAAAGGAACATCACATGTAGGGTATTTGATCTTGGAGCTCAAGCATTGACAACTCATCGACATCAACAATCAGATGAGCAATTGAAGAGTAGATTTAAGGATGAGAGAGTTTTGAAAAATGACTTAAGATCGGTGCATCAAAGGGGCTCAATATGATAAATAAGTGTTATTTAGTGAGTCCATACTCTCTTTCCTTGTGTAGGATTGAGGGTAAGAGTTTGTGAGTCAAACTCGAATAGGTTTTGTGTAGGACGTAGGTACTTGTTTAGGGCCGAATTCACCAAAAATGGATATTTACGTGTTAGTCTCCGTGGAAGCCTCCTGTGGGAGTAAATGTAGGTCCTTGGATTAGGACCGAGGTTGTTGGTTAGCCGATTGAAAACCAACTAAAGTTTCTTATGAGAGTCTTCGGCGGGAGTGTACGCTAGATAGGTTCTTGCGTAAGACCGTTGTCCTTGCGTTGGGCTTAAAGTTTATAGGTGAACTTGATTTAAAACTTCTGATAGTGAAATCCGGTACACTCATGGGTTAAGTGCGTTCATTAGGAGTAGAGTAGGAAAATTGAACCACTATACATGCTTATGTTTGAGATTATCTTTAGAGAACTTGTTTAATTATGTTTGTGTGATTGATTAGTGAATTATATGTATGGATGATTATATGAATGCCATGAGTTGATAGCTATCACATCCCACACTTACACATGTATACTATCATTTATAGGCTAGTTGCTTCATTGGAATATGATTTGTAATATATGTGATTGGTCCACTATTGGTTTGGAAGTCTTAGTGTTAAATTGCTTTACTTATGTTAATTTCAATATTAGTTTAAGTAAGCAATTGTGCGTTAATCGGTAAAAAATTTATTTGGTCTTAATCACTCCCCTCTTGGACTCTATAGTTTCTATAGAAAGTCCTTTTAATCCTTATGATCTCCCCTTGCCGCTCTATGAGTATATTTTTTGGTATTTCATATTATTTACACTCGACCGATTACAGTCAGATCAGACATAAAGGATGTCGTCACGTGTTGGCACACTCATATAGAGGCAAAAGGAACGTATTTATGGAGCACGAAAGGGAGGTCGTGAGGATCCAAAATACTTCTCTTCAGAAGATGCATGTCATATTAGGAAGGTTAATATCTTCAGTGATGTACTCATGATTGAAAGTCAAGAGGTGGTCATCCTTTCAACGACACATGACAAGCAATCAGAGGTTACACATATGTAGAACTGGGTATAAGACAACTCGACTCGACTGACTTGTTCAGACTTGACTCGATTCGAACCAAGTGGGTGAGTCAATTCGAATTGAGTAGACTTCGTCCAATTTGAACTCAAATTGAGTCGAGTTCAGGTCACCTAGTAACTCGACTTGACTTGAAATCCAACTCGGTATTGACTCAACTTGATCTGAAACTTGACACACACACACACACACATATATAAACCTTAGATTTGACGTTTCAGATATGAGATGCCGGGTAGCAAATGGAGAGGCGGCAATTTTGGCAGGTGCATCTAGGTTTTGAGTTGTGATTTTAGCTAGTGGATACCCGTTGCACTTAACCCGACTCGATGCCGACTAAACCCAACTCTGTACTTATGACTGAGTCGGATTTGGTCCAGTTTAGTCCAGGCCAGACCTGAACTCCTATTGGGTCTGGTATGCTGGACTCAATACCGAGTCAGTGAGTTCGGGTCAGGTCAATTTCAAAACTGGATCGAGTTGAGTTGGCCCTAACTCGGTCCGACTCAACTCAATGCCCGGCTCTACACATATGCCCTCAGAGAGCATGCGTAACACAACATGAGACTAAGGTAGTGATATCCAATGTCACATGGGCAGATTTAAATATTGGTTATATGGAGCCATATACTCTTAAGTGGTGCACCAAGAGGAGAAAGCTGTTTGAAAATAGAAATATGACCATATACGACAATGTAATGATTAGCTAGCCTCGTCTTAAAGCAGAAGTATATCGAGCTAAGGCTGCTATCCTCTCGAAACATCTTTCCCACAAGCCAAGGGATCATACACAATGCCACCACCCACTCGTTTATAACGTTTTTTGAAAATTTCATACAAGAACTCCAGTATGTACTTAATCGGAACTGTCGGTGGGCCATATTAGTCCAATTAAGTACCCTAATTATACTAGAAATGATGGATTTAGGGAAATTAGTGTCAAATACCCATTCCCACTTATCACGAATGGGTAGGGTCGTGAACTTAGATAAGTCCAACACTAGTTCACACTCATGAGAAGTCTCAAGGGTTAGCTTATCCCATAAATACCTTAGTTAACCAAATTAGGTCTAGACCACGCGTTCTAAGTCCGTTAAACTCGAAACTATATATTAACGTCCGTCTTGTTAAGCTTGATGTCCAGCGTGGATATTGAGCCAATGTGGAAAATCAGATCGCTCAACTTTGGCCCCCAAGATGAGCGCATGGAATGTGCGAGTGCCTTAGTTGATAACCTGAACTTAAGTGAAATGGTCACCCTACACTCTTGCCGATGTTGTGAGTTTCAGACCGATGGATTACAATCAAACTTAAGACAATGAATTAAGACATTTTCTTACATATATTCATACAGTCATGACCCTGATCGACCAATGGTGACCGTCGAATAGGGTTAAGACCTTATCCATTGATCGACAGGTCTAATCATTGGATGATTATATACAAACATATATCTCCTAGTGGGACACCTATCCCCTGGCTTAAATTGATCCATGCACCTCCCTTTGGGCCCCAGTGGTTGGAAACAACTTCCCATATGGTTGGTATAATGAAAACTTAGTCTTTATGATCATTCGTACACATTCTAGTAGTATAAATATCCTTTCATTTCACACCCCTCTCTCAATATGAATTTTATGCCCTAGCCTTATAAAAGAGAGAGAAAAAAGAGAAGAGGAAGTAGTGAGAGAGAGGGAGATCGATTGTAAGTGTTTACCTTCCTCCCCTTCGATCAGAGATCTAGCTGCGATCGGATCCTTCGTTGGATCTCCTTCATCCGCGATCGAAAGTAAACTTTGAGATACAATCTCCAAATCTAGATCTTATGGGTTGAGTTTTCCCAAACCTTACAAAAGGCTTGTATGATTGTTTAGGTTTTTATAATCATTCCTTAAACCTTAACCCTAGAAGAGATCTAAGTCAGGCGAATCATCGCAAGGTGCGGACTATTCTCCTACGTTTCCATTTATCAACCCTTGATGGTGATAGACTATGATCCTTTTTGATTTAGTAGGAACTTTGAAGTCAATTATACCCTAAATGCTTTGCCGTAGGAATATTTGATTTTGTTAGTATTGGTAGGTAACATGTATGATGAAATGCTTGCTTATTTTAATGCTTACCTTGTTAGTGATTGATTGGGGTTTGTGATGATAATGGTATATTTCAAGGATGCTTAATACTTTTATGGCCCCAAAAAGTTTTCAACCGTAATCATTCAATCCCCACTGTTTCATTTGGTGTGGTCGATCTGAGATATGGATCTGCCTTGTATTTGGAAACATGCCCTAAAATGAACTGCCAAAATGGATGGATGGCGTGGATAAAACATACATATTATGGTGAGACCATAGAGTTCGACATTAACTAGCTGGCCAGCGTGGGATCACTGGACAAACCCCGTCCCAAGCTGATATTGTGTCTTACGTTGTCCAGGTCTCTTTGGCCTTATCAACGGATTGGATGACCCAGGGAAGGATTAGGGTGGGCACAAAAAGCTTCCAAAAGTGAGGATACCCCACTTTCGTTTGACATGTGATCCACTTGCGGATGGGATTGACCTCATTTTTTGAATCTTCTTAATACCAATGAACGCAGTGGATATAGAATACGTCTTGGGCGATGCCGGGGTCTCACCCAATCCACGCCCCTGCACCACACAAGCAATGAAATTTACTGAAGTGTGGAATTTATGTGAGCCCTATGATGACGAATTTCTTAGATCCACACTGTCCATCCATTTTTTGCATATCATTTTAGAATATGAACTCAAAAATAATGCAGATCCAAAGCTAAAGTGGACGACACCACTGAAGATAGTAGGCATTGATGCTACCATTGAAAACTTCTTGGGGCCATGGAAGGATATGTGTGATACTATGAACGGGTCAGATGGAAAATCAGCCTTATGGTTAGTCCTAGGAAAGTTTCAACAGTAGTAGTTTGTTCAATCCACGTTGCTTTATGTGGTGTAAATCACTTGAGCTTTGGATGTACTTCATTCCAGGGCTCATGCTCTAGAATTATCTAAAAAATTGATGGACGATATATATATATATATATAACACAAATCACGGTGGTACCAAGGTTGTGTCGTGTTACTTGTGTAGTTAGCTATTCGTGGGAGAGAGAAATTCGGCCTTTCTGGTTTGCTGGACGCAGATTTCCTGCTAAATACTCCGTGAAAGATATGGATGAAGGTGGGCAATATGATGTTGGTAAGAAATTTATCCTGTTCATCCATTTTGTGAGATTATTTTAGTTCATTGCACGAAAATTAGGTGGATCCAAAACTCGAGTGGGCCACACAAGAAGAAACAGTTGGAATTCAGTTACTACCATTGAAATATTCATTTGGCCACAAAAATTTTATATCAGGTTAATCATCTTTGTTGTTTTGTTTTCCACCTCATCTTAGTGGTAATTACCTTATAAACGGTTTGGATGGCATATAAACATCGAGGTGGATCCAGAAAAGTTTCAATGGCAGCAATTTCTTTCCCCAATTTTCCCTCTCGTGTCTCACTTGAGTTTTGAATCTATCGCATTTTTGTGGAATGTCCTAAAATGAGCTTGCAAAATGGATGGACGGGTGGATTTCTCACAAGACATAACAGTGGCCCCACCTTGCATCCCAGCTTAGGATCACAGGAAATCCGCGTCCTTGTTGGCTGGAATCATCGGAAATGGACGCGGATTGGCCACACCACCGACATGGCTGATGTGTTTACATCACGAAGTTCCGTGGGTCCCATAATAAGGTATGTATTATATCCAAACTGTCCATCCAGCTGGGGAGATCTACTTAACAGTTGAACCGAAAAATAAGATAGATTCAAAGATAAATTGAGCCATAGTGTAAAAAAAGTGGGGATTGATAATCTGCCATTGAAACCTCTTGGAGGTTATAGAAGTTTTAGATCAATATGATATTTGTTTTTCGTCTTCATATGGGTCCCTATGACTTTATGAACAGATTGGAAGGAAAATAAATGTTATGGTGTGAATGTTTTAACGGTACTGTGAATGATTGCCCCAGTGCTATTTGTGCTGCGGTCAACTTGGGCTTAGGATATGACTCGTTTTTTAGCCCATGCTGTAGAATAATATTACCGAAAGGATGAACAGTATATATATAATAAATACATTATTACGGGTACTTGTAACTTTAATCTCATATGAACCGTCCTTACAATTGGGAGCTCGAGGAGCGTCAGCGCGAAGACACGCAATACACCAGCCAGCAGGTCAGTGGTGTGTGGGGAAGCGGATTGGATGGTGTACCACACACCACTGTCTTGGCTAGTGTGTTAACGTCACTAAGCTCTATGGGTCCCGTCTTGAAGTATGAGTTATATCCAAACTGTCCGTCTACTTGGTGAGCTTGTCATAAGGATTAAACCAAAAAAATAAGAAATCTAAATATCAAGTGGACCACATTGCAAAAAATAGTAGGGGATTGAACGTCTATCATTAAAAAACCCTTTCGAAGGTTGGAGAAAATTTTAGAGAAAATTTTAGATGATATTTCTTTTTCCTCTTCATCCAGCTCTATGTAACCTTATGAAGAGATTGGGCGGAAAATAAACTTATAATGAGCCCTACGAATATTTTAATTGTGATAATTATTGTCCTCCTCACTTTTATTTGTGATGTGGTCCAATTGAACTTTGGATGTGACTCATTTTTAAATCATCATCTAAAATGATCTCGCCAAATAGATAAACGGTCTGGATATAATAAATACATTATCCTTGGGCCCGTGTAACTTTAATCTCCTTTGAACCGTTTTACAACTCGGAGCACGACGGGCGTCAGCGCACACCAGCCAATCCGCTTCCGGTATGTGGTACACCAGCTGATCCGCTTCCATTGGGATTGGCGTGGACCAATGACAAGCGATGGCACGAATTTCCTGTCTTCCGCACACAAACGATCAGCAAGGAAAGAAGAGAGGCTTTCTGGAATGACAGAGAATGCGGGCAGTTTTGTCATTTTAAAAATACGGATAACAGCGGTTAAACGTCTAACAATGCAAACCTTACGCGTCTTAAGTGTTTTGATAGAAATATTATAAAAGTATACATTTATTAAAAATAACCCAAAGGATAAGCGGTTATATAGAAAAATCCTATTTTATAACTAGAGGCACTTTGCGATGCCCATACCCGTGTTTAACAAAGCTCATGTATATACCACGTAATAGGTTGGAGATCCAAAACATCCAACGAAACGGCACACCTCTATTGATGCACTGGAATCAGGTTGGCATACGGGTCAGGTCGGCCGCAGTTTGCAAAACAAGTGTATTGTTCTGAAAATCATTTTGGCCAAAGTTTTCTAATCCATCAATCTATTTCCATAATTTGGTCCACATGCTGATTGGACTAAATTTTGTTGGGGACTTAGTCTAGGCAAGGAGCTCCGTGGAACCCATCATGGTGTATGTGTTTTATCCATGTCATCCATCCATTTTGATGAGTCAAGGTGGATCCAAGACTCTAAGTGGACCGCTGCAGTGGGAATGGGAATTAAATGCTCACGATTAAAAACCTCTTGGGAGCCACGGAAGTTTCGATGAAGCTGGTTTTATGCTCATCCATGTTTGTGTGACTTATAAATAAGTTGAATGGAAAATAAACATTATAGTGGGCCCTAGGAAGGTTTCAATGGTAGGCATCATATTCACCACTGCTTTCTATAGTTTGGGTCCACTCGAGCTTTGCATCTGCCTCCTTTCTGAGTTCATGCCTTAAGATGATCTGTCAAAATAGATAAATGGCATAGATAAAACACATACTTCACAGTGGGCCTATGGAGCACCTGCTGGGACCGAATCCTCAAGGCACGGCAGGACATAATGTACGTCGAATTGCTTTCGTGAAAACATGTACAGGGTCTGACCAACCTGGCGTTTGGGTTACTTCTTACTTCTTCAACACACGTGCCATGTTGGGACATGTGTGGCATCTACGCATGCATAGTTGCACATGTGTGTGGGCCTAGTAAAGCTCTTACTATCATTCCAACTATGAATAAAACACTTATTAGAGCGCTAATATGGTAGTAGTAGCACTATTATTATTTAATAGCACATGTGATATAGAGCGGGTTGCAGGCAGTTTCATGACAAAGATGAATCAGAGAAAGCCTGATGGGAGGCAAAAATGATCCCGATTGTCAAAACCTTAGCCGTATCTCACAAATCCTTAGTTGTATCTCACAATTCAGAATGAGTTTTTGGACGTATTATTTATAATTTTGGGGTAGGGGAAACTACTTTAGCCAACTAACCCTGCTACGCTAGGTTGCTCACACCGGATTTGTGAGATTCTATCAGATCGACAATAAAAAAGTCTCTTTTATTTTCGTTTTTATTATAAATAGTAAATTTTATTTTGAGTATAACTTTTGATTCTTTGAGATGTGGGAGTTGTGCCTAACATGAAAATGGCTTAGAAAAATTAGGAGAATAATTTGGCTAGGCCAAATGGGACACTTATTATTTTTGGACAAAAACCATGAAGTCTAGTAGGAATGGGAACCGTCTATAAATAGTAACTTTACTATTTATAGTAAGTCACATTTTTAGGGTGTTTGAGTCTAAAACTTAGTCCTAGGTCTGAGCTCATTATTTAAAGGATCGTAATTTTAATTTTTAATCATTAATCAATTTATTTTGAATTTATTAAAAATTATTTTTATTTTGATCCCTCGTGGATTTGGGGAAGCTCTGTGAGAAGTCCAGAAAGCTCCAGAGATTCAGAGTATTTATTCCCTAAGTAAGACGGTGATTGACCTCATCATGTCCCTCCTTGCGTTAATTGGTATCAGAGCGAGGACCCCTTCGAGCTAATGACAACAATGATGGAATGAACCAAAATCTTGTGGATGGTGATTCATGGATTTGTTATTTATTGGGAAAAGTGGAATCTTTTCATTGGAAGAATCAGTTGACTATGCAAGGGCTGTAGGCAACCCTCGGCCGTATTGTGGATGCACTAATTCTGCCCTGAGCCCAAGGCAATGCTCAGTTGCCCGAGATCATTTTATGGCACAACCCTGATTTTCGTAGAGGGTGAATCATAAGGCTATCCTAGATAAGTCGAGCTCTAGCGACGATAACGTCGGTGGCGTCATTGCTTGACGATCAGTCTATGGAGACGATCGACTAGATTGTGCTGAAAGAGACTATCGAGGTAAGGCCAAAGTCCCTAGTTTTAATGACTTATTACGTATAAAAGACTTCCACAATCGGTTAGCCGAAGTAGAGTGATATTTTGATTACATGAATGTACTAGAACAAAAGAAAGTAAAATTGGTAGCATTCAAATTAAATTTCGGTGCTTCTGCATGGTGGGAACAATTACAACTCTCACGTGTCTGACAGAATAAGGCGCCCATTCGATCATGGTCGTGGATGAGACACATTCTTCAATTATGATTCCTCCCTAGTGATTATGACTAGGTATTGTTTCAACAATACCAAAATTGCTGGCGGGGAATCGATCTATCACAGATTATGTAAGACCCGTGTCCAAGTCTGTACTGTTCCGTTAGCTTCCGCGGTCCTTCCGGTCGAATTTCGGCAACCTTCGCACCATATCCGACGTTTGCGCATGATCCTAAGCCAGGTCCCCCACATTGACGTTGGCTCGATTCGAAACTTGTATCATAGCGACCGTGTCGTCGCCGTGGTTCCAACGCTGTGACTTGCGCACCGAACCGATACCCAGACCAGGAGATGTGGACCTGCGTTCATTCCGAAGAAACGCCGCGCGTTGCGAATCTTGAGGAAATCTCTACGATATGTCTCATCAATCAATGTCAAGTACAACCATACCTCAAGTACAATAAACCATCCCTACTTTTTCAAAAGACCACTCTCTTTCCACCTCACCACTCCTCTTTTTCCAAATTTCAACCACAATCATGCCACTTTTACAAATTTTTAACCCAACCCATCACCCATCACACCTCACCCATCCATATCATCTCTCTCTCTCTCTCTCTCTCTCTCATTTCTCAAATCTCCCAAGCAACTCAACCCTCACATGTCCAACCCCTCTCTCCCAAACCACAAGTGTGGTCCACCTTCTCATCTTCCATCTACACCCTCTCATCTCTCATCCACACCATCAATCTCCCATCAACCTCCATCAAAAGGAAAGCTAAGGAGCATTGGAGTCTAAGGGACCAAGAAGAAGGAAGATAAGGTGGATGATTTACCGTTACTTTCAATTTTAGGGCCCACTTGTTGGTGGGACCCATTTGGATGTATGTGATTTGAGGGGCCCATAGTGGCGGGGTCCTTCTATCTCACCGTGTATATATATATATATATATATATTTTCTCTCTCTCTCTCTCTCTCTCTCTCTCTCTCTCTCTCTCTTTGTGATGGTGTCGATCCCACCAATATGTGTTATATCTACCCGTCCATCTACATTAGACGGTGTGGCCCACCCTATTGCAGGTGATGATCCACACCATCCACTGTTTGGATGGGCCCAATACATCCTTCCTTCTATATGTTATATTTTATATAATATATATATAATAATATGTATTATATATATATATATAATATAAGATATATATTATATGTATACGTATATACGTTGGTGGACCACGTCCACGTGGGACCCACCACAATGATGTGTTTATGGAAGTTGTCTAGCGTCCCTGGACGCTGGACGTTGGCAAACAGTGAAGTGTTAACTGACATGGGAGTGTACTATCAAGCTAGCCAAAGAAAAGGGAGAGGTGGGCCATTCATGTAGGCCCCAACTTGATGTATATACACAATCCAAGCCGACCATCCTCTTCCTCAGGTCATTTTAGGTGTTGAACCGAAAAATGAGGTTGACCTGATTTCCTGGCGGGCCATGGTATAGGCAACAGTGTTCCTACCTTTGATTTACTCCCTGATGCTCCTGTATATCTGAAACATCCCAATATTGGACTCTATAGGATTGTATCGATCTACAGGGACCAGTGGCGGGAACGGATCGATCTGATGTGGGCCCTACCCTAGGAAAACCATGGAAAAACTGGTTAAAAAAATAAAAAATAATAAGGCAACAGCAACAGTGCTGCTGCTGTCAGGCGCCGCAGGCAGCGCGCAGGCGCTGGCGGACGGGGCAGGCCTCACTGCCCAATCGTGGACCCCACCTTGATGCTTTTCAGCCATCAACACCGTGCATTTGATGGGTCCCCTCGGACCATATGACCACCCCAAATATCAACTGTATACGGAACTCCGGTGGGCCACACCATTTAAAATCATGTGAAGACATGCTTAAACATATAAAATCAGTTGGTGGGGCCTACCTGAAATTTGGATGCAGTTGAAACTTGGTCTGAACGGTCTACCAAGTGGGACACGCATAATGGGCGGGCTGGATCTGTGGACCACATCACGGTGGGCCCCAGATTCGGGTGGCCTCATCAACAGTTTGAATGACAAATAAACATTACCGTGGGCCCTGGTCCACGTGACTCCCACGTGACCTCATCAACAGGTTGGGTGGAAACTAAACATTACGGTGGGCCCCTCACTGTGACCTTATGGTCAGGTTGGCGAATAAACATTCCAGTGGGCCCCTGGTCCACGCGATCCTATCAACAGGTTGGATGGAAAATAAATAGTATGGTGGCCCCCCTGGTCCACGTGACCCTATCAACAGGTTGTATGGAAAATAAACATTACAGTGGGCTCAAGTTGAGTGGAAAATAAACATTTCAATGGGCCCAGGTTGGGCCCCAAGTCTGAGTGACCTTGTTAATGGGATGAATGGAAAATAAATATTATGGTAGGCCCACTTAGGACCCACTTAAGTATGTATTGTAATCCACACCCTCCATTAGGGTAGGCCTCACCATGATGCATGTGTTTCAACCAAACCGTCCAATCATTTGGAAAATATTTTTATGCCATGTGATAAGGCCCATCTTGGTATGTTTGTGGGCCGTCCATTGAGGCCCACCTTGATACATACAAGGCCCACCTTGATTTGTATAAGGCCCATATTATGAGGCCCATTGTGATGTATCAAGGCCCATGTGACTAGGCCCATGTTGATGAATTTGTGGCCCATCATTGAGGCCCACCTTGATATATGTATACGAGACCTATGCATGAGGCCCATTTGATGTATTGGAGGCCTAATGAGATGTACATAAGGCCCATACCATGATTTATGTGTTGACCCTTATAGCGGCAGTGCTTTGGGAGCAATGATGGTTTGATGTCCACATTGTAAGGTTAATGTTGGTTAAATGTCCGCATTACGACTCTCCCTAAGGCCCATTAATAGGCCCATATCTGTAGTATATAGGCCGTCTAGGCCCATCTTCATGTTGATCAGAGCCCATCACCACATAACATGTATAGCATAGATCCATGATTCATGATCATACGCATCATATGTATGCCTGATATGAGAAGTGACTGATCATAGCATATGCCTTCGGACAGATCGTTATGGGCTCCCTGATAGGCGGAGTCACCCCACATGAGCGCTCGGTACGCGCAGGATTGTTGCATGTTTGGTAGGGTGATTCATGCACTTGCATTTGTGTGATCATGATTATTGTATGCCGTAGCAACATTAGGGCCATAGCCTCCACAAACACATCGTGGGTGGCTGGGTTGGATACCGAAAATATTTGGTTCTAGCATACGGGCGCCATAGATGTCCCTGAGTGAAAATTTCTAAACCCGATGGTACCAAAGGATGACTCCAACGTCGAGACCGAGTGGATATATGAGCGCATGAGTGCCGAATACCAGGAGGCCGCGTCTCCCACTGTGTCGTGGTCGGTTGGAAAGGAGTGTGGCCTTACTCGTCCGAGGGTAGGGGACAATACTAGGCTGAGTTTGACTAGCTCGCGAATGGGTCCACTATCGACGTGCCGGATAGGTATTGGTAGACTATTGGCCAGGCGGATAGTGAGTTTTCTTACGCTCACTTGGACTGTGCGGCTAGGAGAGCGACAGTGCCATTTGGAGTGTATTGAACCCCAGTGATTATCCAGAATGAGAACTGTACTGATACATGATGAGGATTGGCATGCTTGAGTTGCATCTCGCATCGCATGGCCGTATTATGGCCGATAGCATTTATATCTTGCATTGCATGGCCTTGGTACGGCTGATCGCATTCTTGTACTCATCACCATGATTCTGCATTACTCTGACCTTGCATTCTGAGCACGCTCATATTGCACACACTTACACCACCCTCTAAGATTTCTATAAGCTTATGCACGATTGATGCGTGCAGGTGACGCCAGGACGCAGCCATAACACAGTAGCAGCGGGAGCGTGCAGACGAGCTTTGAAGTTTCTATCTTTTGCATTATCTTGTATTTTTCCCTTTCAGGTGCATTGTACTCAAAAGTTTTTAATCATAGTGGATTTTGTGGTGGTGTTCTTGTGGTTATTATTCGTGGGTTATGCTTTTGGTTATGCTCATTACAATTGAATTGATGATTTGAAACCCTCCTTGTAGCATCCCAGGATTGGAACCTGGTGTATAGGTGCCGAGAGCCGAGAGTGGGGTACTACGGAGGTTGTCGGCGCCAGATTTGGTGATCGAGAATTTTGTGAGCCCGGTTTTCGAGTTTGGGGGGTGATAGATTACATCAAAGAATTTCAGCAGTTGGCAACGCAAAATAATTTGTCAAAGATCGAATGGTAGAAGGTAGCACGGTTATTAGGTGGTTTACGATTGATAATTCAAGACCAAGTTTAGATGCACCTACTCGGGACCGTGGATGAAGCAATTCAGTTGACAGGTAGGGAAGAAACACAGCTTGTAAGAGTCTCTACTCGACCTTATCTTTCGACTCGGACATCATGACGGGTCCCACATAGGATTCAATACTGGCCAAAGAAAATGAACCAGTAGGAGGGCGTCCTCAACCTCTTACAACTGCAAACCATAACACAGGGAGTGTCCATGTAGGCCTTAACATGCAGCACCCACAACAACAGGTCTGAGTAGGATTTCAATTCCATATGATCGAACAAGGCTGAACAATTATTACCACTGTGGCCAACCAAGCCATTTATCAAAGACCTGCCCTCAATGCCCACAACTCACTTGGCCATTAACGAAGGGGGCACTGGAGGTGAGGCATCAAAAGAAGGCCTTACATTTGATAAAGATGAACAAGCCGCTAAGGAAGGAGTTAGTGACAAAGAATGGTTAACCAATGATCATGGTGAATCCTTAGTCATAAGGCAATTATTGTATACTCCAAGGAAAGAGGTCACCTACAATGACATAATATATTATGTACAGGGTGTACTGTCAACGTAAAGGTTTGCGATGTAATCATAGACAGTGGCAGTAGCAAGAACATCATCTCGAAGGTGATGGTTGACAAGTTGCAGCTACCTACGACAAAACATCCATTCATTTACTCAATTGGCTGGATAAAAAAGTTGAACGAGACCAAGGTAACTGAATAATGTACTATCTCGTTTTCAATTGGTAGGAATTATAAAGAATAAGTTTTTTATGACGTGGTCGACATGAAAGAATGCCTTATGTTACTCAGTCAACCATGAAAATCAGACCATGATGTGACCCACCGAGAATGAGAAAATATTTATGTCTTTGTCAAGGATGGTAGAAATACAATCCTTCCCCATATGGCACCAGAGAACTATCTGGAAGCTTTTAAAGTGGAGGGGAGATCCCTCCTGACCATTCGAAATTTCGTGGAGAAATCTAAGGAAACCGGTAAGGTGTACGATGGTGGTAAAGGGCGAGGAACCAGAGCCCTTAGACATTCTTATAAGTTTAAAGCCGATCCTGAATGAATTTAAAGAAATTTGGCATGAAGAGTTACCCGATGGATTGCCCCCCATGCAGGACATCCAACATCACATAGACCTCGTCCCTAGGGCTAGCTTACCCAACCACCCCCACTATTGGATGAGTCCGAAAGAGTGTGAGATACTTCAGGGGCAAGTGGAGGAATTGATCCGTAAGAGTCTTTTAAGAGAGAGCATGAACCCATGTGCCATGCAAGATTTATTAACGCCAAAGAAAGATGGGAGCTAACGCATGTGTGTCAATAGTCGGCAATTAACAAGATTACTATTAAATATCAGTTTCTGATATTATAATTGGATGACATGCTTGATATGGTAGAAGGTGCCGAGGTGTTCTCTAAATTATATCTGATGAGCGGGGTACCAATAGATTTGTATTCGGCCTGGTGATGAGTGAAAAATGGTATTTAAGACCAAGGATGGGTTGTATGAGTAACTGGTCATATCCTTCAGTCTATCGAACACACCGAGAACTTTTATCATATGATGAATTAAGTGCTGTAGTTGTTCATTGGTTGGTTTGTGGTAGTATATTTTGATGACTTTCTGATATATCGGCATGGTGAGATGGAGCACATGTATCATCTCAGGTAAGTGCTATAGGTCTTAACAGTTAACAAGTTACACCTTAACTTGAAGAAGTGAAGTTTTTTAACAAATGATCTGTTGTTCTTAGAATTTATTATGACATCCATGGGCATTCATGTGGAAAATGAAAAGGTGGGAGCCATTACGGAATGGTCATTTCTGACAAACATTTATGAAGTGAGGAGTATTCAAGGGTTGATGACATTCTATCATCGATTTGTGCGGAATTTCAGTACTATAGTCCGACCTATTACATATTGCATGAAAAAAGACTGTTTTAGTGGACCGATGAGGTTGATAAGAGCTTTGCTAAAATCAAGCATCGATTGTCCACAACACAGGTCTTATTTCTTCTTAGTTTCAGCAAGCTGTTTGAGGTTAAGCATCATGCCTTATATGTCAAAATTGGAGTTTATCAGAGGAAGGCAGGCCGATAGCCTTTTACAGTGAGAAGCTCAACGAAGCTCGAAAGAAGTGGTCGACATAGGAGCTTGAGCTGTACATAGTGGTTCAAGCGCTGCGACATTGGTGACATTATCTAATTAGAGAGAGTTTGTTATTTACACTAACTATTAAGCCTTAAAATTTATTAATAGTCAAGCTAACGTGAATTGTGTGCCTGATACATGGGTCAGATTTTTGCAGGAATTCTTGTTCATTGTGAAGCATAAGTTAGGGCGGCAGAATAAGGTAGTTGATGCACTCAACCACCATGAATTATTACTTGTTATGATGAGCAATGGAGTGGTTAGCTTCAACCGTTTCAAGTAGTTGTATGCTGAGGACGATGACTTCAAGGATGCATGAATGATGTGTCAAGAGGGTCATCTCAACGACCTACATATGTAAGACGATTTTCTCTTTAAGGGGAATCAATTTTGCATCCCCCAAAATTCACTAAGGGAGTAGATTATCCAAAAGCTACATGGGGGTGGCCTTAGTAGATACCATCGACGAGACAAGACGTCGGCTCTTGTTAAGGAACAATATTACTAGCCATAATTGTTATGTGACATGTGTAAAGCCGTGTAACGCTGTCATGTTCGTCAGACCTCTAAAGGACACTCTTAGAATATGGTCCTTTACACCCCGTTACATGTGCATGACGACCCTTGGGAGGACTTATCTGTGGACTTTGTGTTTAGTCTCCCATGAACACAACATGGCATGAATTCGATATTCGTTGTGGTAGATCATTTATCAAAGATGGAGCACTTTATCCAATGTGAGAAGACCCTCAATGTAACACACATGACAAATCTATTATTCAGAGAGGTTGTGCGGTTACAAGGGGTTCCTAAGACTATTATTTCTGAACGTGACAAGAAGTTTATAAGCTACTTCTAGCGGACTTTGTGGAATTAGTTCGGTATGCAACTTCAGTTCGGTACTGCCTACCACTAATAGACAGATGGGTAGACTGAAGTTGTGAATTGTATGTTGGAAAACCTCCTCTACTATAATTCATGTGACAAACCGAAGCAGTGAAATTTGGCCTTGTCTCAAGTGGAGTTTGCATTCAACAACGTGGTGAACCACTTGATAGGGAAGTCCCTGTTTCAAATTATTTATGGTTGAGTGCCTCTCCACACACTTGACTTAGACCCTTTGCCCAAAGTCCTGAGCATGAGCATTGTATCAGAACATATGACAGATTGAATTGTATGCATTCATGCGGATGTATAAGCTAAGTTGCAAGCTTCGAATGACAAGTATAAGGAGCAAGTCGACAAGTATTGGCGGTAAAATGTGTTCGAGGTGGGCGACCATGTTATATTGCATCTATGCAAGGAGAGATTTTTGACCGGGGACTTACAACAAGTTGAAGATCAAGAAGATTGGACTGGTACCGATCCTTCGAAAGATCAATGACAATATTCATGTTGTTGATCTTTCGGATGACATGGAGATCTCCATACTTTCAATGTTGCGGACTTGAGCTCATTATTTAAAGGATTGTAATTTTATTTTTTTATTATCATCAATCAATTTATTTTGAATTTATTAGAAATTATTTCTATTTTTACTTCGTGGATTCAGGGAAGCTTTGTAATGAGTCCAGAGAGAGCCATCGATTCGTAGTAGTTATTTCTTGAGGAAGATGGTGATTGACTTCATCACGTCCCTCCCTGTGTCAACATGGTTGGATATGGAACTCGGACTTAATTTGGGCCTTGGTTGACCCAATGAGCTTAGATAGTTGTGTTGGGCTGGGCTTACGCAATGGGCTTCGCATGGGGTGGTGGCTTTAGGCTCGATTTAGACTAAATATGGGTTAATTAAGTATATTATATGTTTATTGGAAACTCATAATTATGCATGGGTCAGTGGCAAACGCTCTGCGTTTCAACATTGTAGTCCTGGGATTGAGTGTCCATGTAGGGTGCGGGTGGGTGATTGTGTGTTTAAAAAATAAACTCTAGCATGCATGATAAAACTCATGTATAGTCCACGCATGTGCCCGCATGACACATACATGGAATATCTAATTCATCCATCAGGTTAGTCCGACTTTGTAAATCCAATTCCCATTATTGGAATTATAAGAATGGGCTATAAAAAGTTTTTCAGTGCCATGCTTTTGTTCTGTAAGCTGTGGTCTACTTTACCAGGGGATCAATCTGTTTATTTAGCTACACTACCAATATAGTAGTGCTGTTTTGATGGAATGTATCTAGGAAGTAATTCATTAAAAATGTTTTTTTTTTCCTCCCCATTTCAGCAGGCATTTGTTTGCATCAAATATCATGAAATTTCGTGTTGAATCAGTCTAATTTACTGCAACTATACACACTAAACAATGTCAGGTAATCACAACTTGGGTTTTGGATCATCTGACATGCAATACTTAAACTTTGACGCCTCTTGATATAGGAATTTCCTCTCTGATACCAATTGCTTTAGCCTGCTAGTAAAAATTCAATAGCTCAGCCATCCAGCAATGAATTGAGCTTTTTTCGTCTTCTACAAGCAAGCACCATGTACGTGGTGGATTCACCACAAGCGGGCCTGTGTTATTGTCTAATTGGAGTGTTATTATTATTATTTTTTTTTGAAATCTTGGAGACATGTTTGTATGATAAACAGGCCTTAATAATTGGCTCTGCTGCAAGGGCCTGCAATACTGTGGGATTGGAGGTTATATATATATATATAAACAAAACAAAAGAAAAAAGAAAAAACTTAAGGGACACGTTGTATGATAAACTGGTCTTAATACTGCGAAGTTTTCAAACCACAAGCTAACGACGCAAGCAGACTTGTGACAGTTTATTGAAGCAAAGAAACAAGAAAACACACATAACATATGATAGTATAGGTCTATGATATTCTCATGTTTAAAAGTAGCATTAGTACGTAGAGATAATTAAGTAACTAGTAGAGATAATTAAGTAACTAAGAGGTTTTTTCCCATCTTTCGGAAACATGTAAATCACTCATGCACCAATGGAAGGAATCCGTGCCGAAGAGCTGCATCCCATACCTTTTCAACATCAAGAATTTCGTGGCCGCACTCGTGTGTGTCCCATCCTTCCAATGCATGCACTATTCCAGCCACGTGGCATGCACTCATCACCCGCCTCGGCAGCCAGTTCTACCACATGTGCACACCCCCCAAAAATAAAGAAGTGTTATCCCTCTCTTATAAATGAACATTGGTGCATTTGGTTGCACAAGGAATCCAATTGCAGGCATTTGGTTCAATCAAGAGGAAATGAGGAAAAGCTAAGGATGTTTCATATGATCCTATTACTCAAAAGCACGTCCTAAACAATAACTAGGGGTGGCAATGGACCCTAGTCCGGCCTTAATCTCTTAAGCCCTGGACCTAATTGGGCTTGAATGGCCTTGGCCCCATGGGCAAGGTAAATGTATAGTAATCAAAGGTTTAAAATGAGGAAAATTTAAAATGTTTTTGTTTTGAAATATCCTCCATCCATAATATTTACAATGTATAAACCATATGGTTTCAGGACTCGTATGAGTCTGATACAATTTGTCTTAGTTGACTCGGGATTCTGTTGGGCCTGATCCAATTCAATACCATGAGTCACCCCTCACTTTACTTCGACTTGGGCAATTCATGACTGAATTCAGGGTCTGATGAGTTGGTCAAGCCACTGAGTCTCTTAACCATGGTATAAGCAATTTGGATCAATGAAACGTCATCCTGGGTTACAAGGTTTGTCTTTAAACTACATATTAATTACGTCAAATGGGAACAATTAACAAGTATCTTTAAACCATTATAACAGTGCCCCACTTAATCATTGGATGGGGCCATTCATCAGGCATCAGGCCTAGATCTCAGGCTCTAGCCAGGTTTTGGGGCCCACGGGCCAGGTTTCGGGGCCCAAGTTCTGCCTGGGTCGCCTATTGAGTTGCCACCCCTAACAATAACAAGGTTGCATGGGAAGTTGTGGACTAACCTCACAAGCATGCATGTTCTTGAGAGCCGGAGTATCACGCCCTAGGCTCGGTAACCAGACTCACAAGGAACTCGATGACCGGTTCTAGTTGCAACAGCCTCTGTAGTACCCCATTCTCAGCTCCTGAGGCAGGTTCCGATCCTGGGATCTTATAAGGAAGATTTCCATAATAGTATAATCATTCCAATACTACCCAAGATCACAACAAGTATATCTGAGAATAACAAAGGGCACACATTACGAAATTCACTAAGAATTTAAACTTTTACAAGTTTACATCAGGCCCAAAAGGACATACATCAGATAATAGGAAAAGAGAGAGAAATCAGCAACACTGGAGTCCTCAAGCTCAACTCTACTCCATGCTCTGCCTCTACGACGCCTGTCTAGGATTACCTGCATGCATCAATCGTGCATAAGCTTATAGAAGCTTAGAGGGTGGTGAAAGTATGTGTCAATGGTGCACAGAAGAATAGCAGAAGGTACAAGAAAAGAACATGCTCAATGAGTACTGGACGCCATACCAAGGCAATGCATGAAGGGGCTTACACAGCCAATGCTAATGCGATGCAAGTAATGCCAGTGCTCATATCCAAACCACATATCAAATACATTTCCAATCATAAAGAAATCACCGATGTTCAATACACTACTGAATGATTGTCGCTCTATTAGACCCCACACAGTCAAACGAGCGTAAGAGACCTCACTACCTGCCTGTGGACAACTAATCACCAGTAAGGCCCGATGGTAACAGACCCATTTATGAGCTGGTCGGACTCAGCCTAGCAATGCCTTCTCACACCAGGCAGGTAAGGCCACACCCCTATCTAACCGACTACACGACAGTGGGAGTCGCGGCCTAACGGTATAAGGCCCTCGTGCGCTCATATATTCCACCCGGTCATGGCGTTGGAGCAGATCCTTGGTACTATGGAAGTTTTAAAAATTTCACCAATGGGCATCCTATGCACCCGGTATGCTCAAATAATATTTTCGGTGTCCACACATATGACCATCCATGAACGTCCTTGTGGAGGCAAGGCCCTAATGAAGCAAGGGCGGTATTATCATGAAATGTGATGGCAATGCATAAGTCACACACACAAATCATGCACTAGCTGTAGGCACACAATGTGCACGAGGGGAGAAACTCCATCCCTCAATGACCACCACACAATGCAATTAATTCATACAGATGATGCATATGGGTCACGAAATGTAAGTGGGCTACTTGCGGAAATTATGGAATCCTCCATCCTAAGAAGGGTCAAGGTCTAACACATAGACAGGTATTTTAAGAAAAAGAGAAATCCTCTAGTGGGGGCCAGTAATTTGGGATGACCCACATGCTAAGAGAGAGCCATGACCCTAAAGAGGGACGGTCCTAGCCAACCCAAGGTGGGCCTTTAACCACCTATAAAGGCCTCTATGGGCCTACCTTAGGGCCACTAAGGAGGACATCCAACTTCAACTGGTTCCTAAAAAGGTAGCCCGCTACACATATGATAAGAGATCTAAAGTCTAAGCAATGTATAGTCTAGTGGGCCATACCCCAAGCCCAAATCATAGGCCATGAAGTGGGCCCTCAAGTGAAGTTTGGGCCCAACCATAAAGATCGTGGGTTCACTCATTGTGGTGGGCCCAATGGACAACCCATTTTCCTAACATATGGGAAATCCTTATATTTAACACAAGTAAGTTGGGCCTCACATCTCGGCCCAAGTATGGATTTATTATAATGGACAAGTAAGGGCCCAACTACTTGAGTATTTGGCACATAAGACCCATCACAATGGCGAGGTAAATATAGGACCCAAGGGCCCAATGGGCCTATCAAAAGTTCCAGCCCAACCAAGGTTATAAGGCCCATTAACTAGAAGACTAGCTCGAGAAGAATCCAATTGGAATGGGCCTTTAATCATGCACTAATTAAGCCCAAAAATAAAAATAAAATTATAAGATAACTGACTTAAATCTTCTCCAAATCTAGTGGGCCATACTGTCCTAAAACAGACATTTATGGGGCGGCAACATTGGGCCCATTGCTGAATTTGCAGCCCACCCACTTTCTGGGTTTGTTGATGTCCAGCAAATAAATTGATTTATAGTATTTATTTTCTGATGACCCACACACATCACTGTGGGTCCCACCAGATGAGAGGGAAATGCACAACACACACTAGGAGTGGGCCATGCTGCTGGAATACAGGTCCAATAACAGCCCAAGGTAGGGGCGTCCTATGGTGGGTAGTCCTACGGGCCTGGGTATTTGGTCCAAAACTGACCCAAATTTGCAGGCCACACCACGGTCAGCTCGAATATCCGTTGGGTCTGAAAATTTTTAGCGTGACACTTCCATAGGTGGGCCACACCTCTTATAAAATTTCAAAAATTTTGGGTATTCCTAAGTATTTTAATTAATTTAAATAAAATAGTCTGTCCAGAAAATCAGACTGACCTGGACGTCCCAACATGGTAGGCCAGTCCGACCCTTGCCACGGTATGCAAAGGGGTCCATTGGTCCCAAAATTTTGTAGGTGGGTCTCACTATGGGTGTACCACCTCTCTGTAAAGTTTCATAATTTTTGGATATTCAAAAGTATTTTAATAAATTCAGGAGTTACAATGTATCCAGGGTGGAATGTTGCTGAAAATAACTGTTTTGAATGGGCCATCCAAATGGGTGGGTTTTGGGCCTTTAAGATTTTTAAAATTTGGACCCAAGGTCCCTAATCAAGTCTACAATAAGGTGGGACCCAGAAATATGGCCCACCTTCTTAGAAAGTAATTTTAAACATTTATTTTTATGGGACTATGTTACTGGATTGCAAGCAGAAATTTCTGGCAGTTCAGTATATTGGCCCACCCCTTTGGATGCCCAAATGGGATCCCTTGTCCCTGAAATTTTTTAGGTAGGTCCTACCATGGGTGGGACATTTACTTGCAAAAATTTAGAATTTTTGGGATAGTAAAAATATTTTATTTAACTCCTGCAATTTATGGACAACAAGGTCCAGATTTTTATTTTCCTGCTGCAGCAATGCTGCTGTCCCTGACTTTTGCACCCCATTTGAGTGGGTCCAGGTCTATGTAAATTCGGAAAAATGCAAGGATAACCTTCCTATACAAGTATATAGCCACTATTTCAAAATCAGGTTGATATTTGTGATTTTTCAGCAAACAGTGTGGCTGGACAGTCCAGAAAATCTGGACTGTCCACCCTCCTTGGCCCACCCTTTTGGGTGATCAAATAGGGACGGATGAGGGTGAAATTTGTCATACTTCTAGGTGGGGTCCACACCTTTAGAAATAATCAAAAAGTGGAGGTAAAACATCCTCCAAATTAGTCCATAGACTATGCCAAAGATAATCTAAAAACAGTCCAGAATTTTTCTGGACAGCAAGGTATGTCTTGAAATAACTAATCATAACCATTGATTTAAAGGGAAAAATACCCTATAAGATTAGTGTTGTGGTACACCTCAGTGGGCCCCACAAACTTTAAGACAAAAACCCCTTTACAAAACCCATTGCATGCATCCAAATAGGAGCAAATAGGTTGTCAACGTCCAAGGAATGGATAGCCATGAGCATCCACCTTGCTTAGACGGTCTGGATATTCCACACACATCAGAAATGAAGGATATATTAAGGAAAAAAAAGAGGAAAATCCGGCGGTCTCCACCACTATTGAGGCCCTCCCTTCACAATCATCACCACAAACAACATTACAAACACATGTACAACCTAGATCTTGTGATGCATGGCCTAGATCTTTGAGACGAAGGGTTGGGATGCCATCCCAGCCACATGCAAGGGTCTAGAGGACCCATCATACTTAGGGAAATAGGAAAAATCCCCATGCAAGGGGTCTATTAAGGGAGAAATCCCATGCATGGTCATGCATGCACAAGATGGGCCCATTGGCCACATCCAAAGGGTTAGATGGGATCCCCACCATGGATTAGCGGGTCCCACTTGTTCCCTACATGAAGAAACAAAAGAACTAAGAGAGGGAAGGGAGATTAGCATTTGTGAAAAACACCCACCTTGAATCTTCAAGCTACCACTAACACTAAATACTCCAAGCTCCAAGCTTAAAGGTTCAATGGTCAAGATGAGTTTGTGGTGGCTAGATGGAGGAAGAAAGGAAGGAGAAGTTGGTGAAAATTAGGAGAGGGAGGGCTGGACATTCCACCATGGAAGTGGAAAACGAGAGAAATGAAGGAGGAGAGAGAGAGAGGAAGGGAGGGTTGTAGGAGAGTCATCATTGCTCTCCCTCGGTTAGAGAAAGCAATCATGACCTATGGTGATACAAACAATGTTTGCTAGGGTAGGTTAGGTGTGGGTAGTGTTTATTCCATGAGAATTGTAGTGTGTGTGGGTGGTGTGCATGGGAACTCGTGCCATGAGAGTGGTCCATATGCTTTTGTACAAAAAGTGGGCCACATGATGAAATGCTCACAACTTTTGATCTATAAGTCAGATGAATGCACAAGATGCGTCGTTGGAACCGCAATGACGATACGAACGAGATGACATAGGTCTAGGATTGACCTAAGTCGGGTCCACGTGACCGGACTCAAGGATGACTGCAAACACTATCCGAGGGTCGCGAGTCGCCGAAATTTGATCGGTAGGACCGCAGGACCAAAATAAACGAGATGCATACTCACACACACATATACATATACGAACTTAGGTCAGGTCTCACATGGAGAAATGGTCATTACTGGATTGGTGTGATAAACACAGTCCCTTCTCAGTCTCTTCGGAGGAAATTGGGAGAAGGGAATGAAACAAGTGCCTGTTTGTTTCATACTTCTTCCAATACTCAAAGTGCAAACAACTTAAACTTACCAGAAGATTTTTTAAATAGTTTAGGGTAAGTTAGGTTCTTATGGGAGCATATACCTGTTAAGGTCTGTTTTGGGTTGACGAGGCTTTAGTTTACCTGTTAAGCACGATCGTATGCCTTCAACTTTGCTAAGTCTTGGACTTGATATCTTCAACTTATGGCTCACTTAACTGACAAACTTAGCACTCACGTATATTGACAAACAAGGCACTTTCAATGATTAGGCTCTATTTGGCGGACACATGAAAATGAATTGATCCAGTATAATTAGTAGTAAATAGAGAGTTGTGGCCCATGGGTCCTTACTCATGCTTCAGTAATAAACTCATAAGAGTTTCAACACGAGGTTATAGGTTTGAGTGCTCATTGTAGTGAAATCCCATTATAGTGCAAGTGCTTGTGTGTGTGAGGTGTTCGCTGAACTATCATCATAAATTACATTCTTTATGAGCTACACTAAGCACAAAGGCGTACACAAAGTGAGAGTGAAAGGAAGAGGGATATTTATAAATTAATTAAAGAGATCAACTCATTTTTAGTTATCCACAAAACAAGGCCTTTGTTTGCCAAGGAGATCGAATCATCGTCATAAAATACATTCTTTATGAGCTATGCTAAGCACAGAGGCATGCACAAAAAAGCTTGTGTATGCACTACACATGTCAACATGGCATATACGTGCGAGATTTAATACACTTGTATATGTTTTGCAAAAATAAACTCTAATCCAATCACCACTTAATCCTAATATTAAAAATGTGCGGATGGGTAAAAAAAAGTTTCTCAGAGTCATGCTTTTGTTTTGTAAACTATGGCCTACCTAACCAGTGGATCTACACAATTCTTGGGCAACGACATCAACATAGTGGTGCCATTATGATGGATGGATTGGATCTCGAACCCATCATACCATGGCAGCACAGAGGTGTCAAGTACATTACCTTTATTGCACACTCCTCTTAGCTTAGAAAAGCTCCATTCTTTGTATACATTTCCAAAAGGATTTCTCTCTTGGCTTAGGGCTCACTACAAGAAATATGGTTTTTACCTACAAAACTTTTACCTACGAAATTAATTTTCGTAGGTAAAGATGACTTTTACCAACGAAAATCATTTTCGTAGGTAAAAGTAACCTTTTGCCAACGCAATTAAATTTCGTAGGTACAAGTCATATTTACCTACGAAGAGTTTCGTAGGTAAAGGGTCTTTTTAATCGACAGTTTACTTTTACCTACGAAATCTAATTTCATAGGTAAAAGCCATCTTTACCTACGCAAATTTTCGTAGGTAAAGGGTGTTTTCACCTACGAAATTTTTATCAATTTCGTAGGTAAAAGGCATCTTTACCTACGAAAATGTCCGTAGGTAAAGGGTGTTATTAATTTTTCAAAAAGCAAAAAAAAATCGGAAAGTTTACTTTTCTCAACGAAATATAAGGCAAAAGACATCTTTACCTACGAAAATATTCATAGCTAAAGGGTGTTCTAAATTTCAAAAAATCGAAAAGTTTACTTTTACATGCGGAAGAAGGTAACGTAGGGAAAAGCCCTCTTTACCTACGAAAATATTCATAGGTAAAAGGTCTTTTGAAATTTGAAAAATCGAAAACCTTACTTTTACCTGTGAAATAAAAGTTCGTACGAAAATGTTCATAGCTAAAGGGTGTTCTGAATTTCTGAAATAAATCGATAAATCTACTTTACCAAAAAGCCCTCTTTACCTGCAAAAACTTTGGTAGGTAAAGGGTGGGAAAAATTGAAAACCTTACTTTTACCTACGAAATTTAGGTTTGTAGGTAAAAGCCCTATTTACCTACGAAAATTGTCGTAGCTAAAGGGTGTTCTCAATTTTTTTAAAAATCGAATAGCCTACTTTTACCTACCAAAGCCATATTTACCTACGAAAAAATCCGTAGCTAAAGGGTGTTCTGAATTTTCTAAATACAAAAAGTTTACTTGTACCTACAATGTAAAAATGTATATATTTTTATAGTAATGTTAAAATGTTTTAATTTTTAAAAATTTTTGTCAGTAAAAATGTGTGTGTGTGTATATATATATATATATGTTTAGTTTTTATATCATATGAATGGAAATTTTTTTATATGTATAATTAAAAGGTAATATTTAGATGATTTGTAATGTCTCATAAAAAAGAATATTGAAAAGCTTAGAAATTTTAACTATGTTTAAGAAAAATTTTGAGAACAAAATAATTCTTTTGAAGGAAAAAATCAGCATTTTAAAATTTTTGAGAAAAAATTAAAAATATGAGAAAATATTTGAGATTTTGAAAATAAAAATTCAAAATTTGTATTTTAAATATTTTTGAAATATTTTATAATAAAAATGATATTTGGTTAAAAGAGTAAAAAAAAAAAATACATTTTGGAAAAAAAATGTTATTTTTAAAAGGAAATTGAAATTTATTTGTGAAAAATAAAATTACTAAATTATTAGGCACATCCACTAATTTAACCTTTAATTGTTTTTGGACAATCTAATCAGCTCAAATTAAAGAGTAAATAACTTCAGATGTTTAAATCAAATTTTACTGGAATTGTTGATCAATCTTGTAAGCCCAATATCTTTCTCATATGTAGCTTGATTGAGGTTCCAAAATATTCATAATCATTTGTTAGGCCCACCGAGATGTGGTTCACAAATCTAGCTCATCGATTATGTGTGTCTCACTTGGATGAGGAGTCAGACCAAGTTTCATATGCATGAAAATTTCAAGTGAGCCCAACCAAGTGCTTCTATATGTTTTAGGCATTTATTCACATGAATTTAGAAGGTATGGCCTACTTGAAATCTATATACGGCTGATTTTTGAGATATCCCATAATTTAAAGGGGGCCCATCAAATGCACGGTGTTGATGTTTGACACATGTCATGGTGGAGCCCACACAACTTGACCTTTGTGTTTAATCCATGCCATCCCCATGAGGTCAAGCTGTGTGGGCCCCACCATGACATGTGTCAAACATCAACACCATGCATTTGACGGGTCCCCTTTAAATTATGCTATATGCCAAAAATTAGCTGTATACGAAACTCCGTTGGGCCATACCATCTAAAATCATGTGAAGACATGCCTAAAACATATAAAAGCACTTGGTGGGCCCCACCTGAAATTTGGATGCGTCTGAAACTTGGTATGACCCCTCATCCAAGAGGCACACACATAATGGATGGGCTGGATTTGTGGGCCACATCTCGGTGGGCCCAAAAAATAATTATGAATGTTTTAATAGAGGGTAACCCCTCTCAACTTTTGTATGTGGTGTGGCTCACAAAAGTAATAGATTGATTTGATTTTTAATCCCTTGGCCCACCATGGGATGGTGCATCTGACTGATGGGTTAGATGTTTGACACGCATCATGGTGGGGCCCACAGAGCCATACCAGACCAAGGACTAAATTTGGGCGCGCGCTTAAAAACAAAGCCGCGCCCAAAAAAAACCCCCAAATCCCAAATCTCTCTCTCTCTCTCTCTCTCTCTCCCTGTTCCCTAACCCAGATCTGGTCTGTCTTCTCCTCTTCGGTGAAAAGAGGCCGCGCCGATGGCCGAATGGCAGAAACAATCCCAGCCGTTGGATGATACTCTCCCTGCCTATAACAAGGATCCAGTTCCCTTCAGAGTTTTCACACAAAAAGGGGTGAGAAATGAAGAAGAAAAGGGAGGAGTAGAGCCAAGCCCGGCTAGGTAATCAGTCCACAACTCAGCCTTTCTCTTCTTTCCTTCTTATCTGTTTCTCCTTCTTCCATATGTGTAGCTATAAGGCCCTGATATAAGCCAAGTTTGGGGCCACGATCCATCCATGGCGGAGCTTGAATAGGGCCTGAATACGGTCCCTGTTTTGAGGATAAACGTGACCTGATTACGGGCCCTGTTTGAGGCCGAACATGGCCTGAGTTCAGGCGCTAGTTGGGGCCGAACAATGGCATGAAAATGGCCCCAGCTGAGGGCTAAAACTTAGTCCAGAAACAGTTCATAATCGGGCTCTGTTTGAGCTGCAACAAATCCCAGAAATCGGACTGATATCAGTCCGGAAATCTGGGTAAAAATGCCCCTGTTTCGGGCCGTTCCTTGGCAGGAAAAACGGCAGCCACCGTGCCTCTATTTAAATTCTGATGAGGGTTGAACATGGGCCCCACTTGTACAAGTTGAAAACCCAAACATGCCATAGAAAGCCTCAGGCCAAGCATTATATATACCTCAGTTTATAAACAAAAAGCCAAAAATAAGCAAACTTAATTACACCTTGTTAATACAACAAATCCATCTTTGAGTGCCTTTAGATATACAACATCCTTAAAAACATAATGCAGCAGAACTCGAAGTCGACAACAACACTACATTCTTTTTTACTTGCGCATTAATACGTGATTTTGGATTTCTACTCTTACACTATTAGTAGAAAATCCAAAAACAGTTAAATGATATTCATGTGGATTTGAAAGAACTCTTTTGTTTTTTCCTAATACAACACAAAACATCCCCATTTGTTAACTTAGGAAAGTTATCCTTAATTTGTTCTTCTTTTTTTGTTTTTTTACAAATTAAATTTTTTTTTTTTCATATTTTTTGATTTTTTTTTTAATTTTCAAAAAAAAAAAAAAACAAACAAAACAAAAATATGTTGTCGCATATGCAATTGCACATGATCAAATATGCAATTCAATAAAGTTGCTTGTCACAAATAAAAAAATTCTTATTTATTGCAATGTGATTGAACCACATTATCACAGACTACATTTAATGTAGCAATGTTGCCAATGTCGACGATGAAGAATTCAAAGAGCTTCATAGATTTGGAGTAGTTATCCTAAGGAAGACAGTGATCAACCTCATCATGTCTTTCCCTGAGTTAAATTTCAAGAAATAGATTCGGAGTATATATTTTCTTTTAAGAATTGAATGGCCGTTTTATTTATAGTTTCACTATAGTTGATGGAACCATTGAAATCCTTCCATACTTTTAGAAGCTCTTGAAAATCTTAGATATTCATAATCTTGTTATTCCTTTTCTTTTGTAATTCAATATAGCAGTGTTGTTCGCCTTTTTGTACTTCCCAAGGTTCTGTCTCAACTTTTGAAAGACTGTTGCTAGTTAATAAATAATTTATTTACTATACATGCATGCGATTCCCTTTTTATCTGATGCTCAATAATTTATCTGAAAACCAACAGTAATTTAATAAAAAGACAGGACTTTTGGAAAGGGGGAAAAAAAAAAAGAAAAAAAAAATCTTGGTTGTCTTCGAGTCAACCAGCACACATTCATCTACCAAGCTTCATTCATTCTAGACTAAATTCAAATGAAGGAGAAACAATGGTATTAAATAAACTATATGGTTAATGCAGAGATCAGTCTTGTATTTGCTTTTTGAAATAGAAATATGATTGCTAGGAGTAGGAAAGAGAATTTGGTTTTAAAGATGTATTTGGGAGGCAGACAGTCATGTGAACAGACTTGCGGCGGGTGACTGGATTGGAGCTAGTCATCTCCGATGCAATGCCTCTGTTGTATCTGAGCCCTTGTCAGCCCTCTCTGTATTTATGTTTCTCTTTCTTTAAAATAAAATCATCACTGATGTTTGGGAGAATGTCCTTTCATCTGCTATTGGAATGCAGGTTGTATAGGCACCTCCTCATTGTAACTTTCTCTGTTTGAGGTCCCACCTCCTCATTGTAAATACTAGCAAATTTCTAGATGTAGCAAGTCTTATAGTTCCCCTGAAAACCAAACTTTTGCAGGTTCATCTTTTAGATGTTTTTAAAGAAGTACCATCTTTGCCTTGAATTTGTTCACTGTTTGTCAACTTTGGGCTGCACTGAGTTGTTTTCTTCCAAGTTCTTCCAGGCAGTCTCATCTGTCATTATGCATTTTCTAGTGAAACTTTTATGTAATTGTGTTAAAATGCAAACCTTTCTACAATTACGGCCATGCTTTGAGAATCTCACCTAAATCTCTCTTTTCTCTATTGAATTTCTTACTTGTTTGTAGGTCCTTATGGTTCATGAAGACATCTCCCATGTATAGCTTGAATTGATTCCCATGATTCAGGAAATACTTACTCAATGGATTATTCTCCACTTGGTGGGAACAACACCATCTGAGTCACCACTTTTGGAGGATTTTAGCTCCGTCTTTCGTCATTGCGCATTGGTAACTGCATGTTATGCTTCTTGTACAGCTAGAGCATTTTTCTCTTAGTTCTCAGTTTCCTTATTGGTCCATAACTTAAATCACCTAATAGACAATTTCTATGCATGTACCTATTAGCCTTGTTATTTTTTTAGGTTCTTTTTTCAAGTTTGCTTGTTGCATTAATAAAATTTTGATTTGTGGTGTAAATGGACTTTCTTGGATGTTGGGTTCTGCTTTATCAGTTATTTGCTTGAGAAGGAAGATCTCTTTTTCCTTATGAGGTACCATAAGAAACTTCTTTTGCCTTTATACAAAGCACAAAATGTATCCTTCTTGTTGCTGAAGTGGGGGTCAAATTGGGTTGGGTCTGGAACCTTTATTGTAGTACATATGGACAAAACTAGACAAAACTCGGGTTCAACTTCCGAATTTGAAGTGTTGTGGCATATTTCTGCATATGGTATTGTTCAAAAGTTAAGAGAACTTTTAATCATCACATGTGGCATATTTCTGCATATGGTATTGTCAGATTTCTTAACTCAGCTCCTTGTTGAATCTCACAAATTTCTGTTACTATGAAGAATACTATACTCAGAAAGTTGTGCTGGTGTTTTTTTTTAATTTTTCTGGTTGTATTTATTAAATAGGTATGAGATGAGTTGCACTAGTAGGAGCCTCACCTACTTTGAATTGGGTGTGTATGGATGCTATCGAATTTGGTTGCAATTAAAAGTATACTAAAGTGGAAATAAGCAAAAGTACCTGGCAATCATATTCAAGGACTTGGCTTCCAGTTGCAACTATGCCACTTTCAAGTCAGATTGGAAAGGAATATGGTTCCAGTTTGAGGCTTACTTCTTCATTACAATCATTAGGGAACACCATTAGCTTAATTGTACATACAAACATGGTTTTTTTTTTTTTTTTTTCCTTCTTAAATCTTATTTTCATAAATGTTGTACTTCAATTTTTAAAGACAGTTGGGGAAACATATTCTCATGTGTCTCTAGTGTTTGTGGTTGATAGAAATTAAATGTAAAAGTTGATTTTTATTTTTCATTATTTGTTTTCCTTTAAGATTTACGTGTCCTTGGAGGGTGTGGAGCAAGAGAAGGTGGAAACTGTTTTCAAGCCTGTCTGTTGATATTAAATTCCATGACGTTCAAGGGAAGAATTACTGTTGTGCCATACTGAAGTTGAACAAGGAGATTGTGCCTGAGCAATGTAAGGTGGTTGTTAAGCCCAACCGAGTCATTGTCACACTGTCTAAAACTTCAAAAGGGAATTGGCTTGATTTGCACTTCAAAGAAGATAAGGTAAATGCCAATTTTTCATTTCCTCTTTCATTTCCTGTGTCTTTGGATGATGAAAGAACATATGCATGGCATGGTAAAAAAAGGCATTGTTATTATTATATGGCAATCCACATTACTGCTATCCAAGGAGTCAGCCTGTCTTTGGATGATGAAAACTGAAATTGATATTGTTTTGTGAATTATAGTTGAATGTATATGTCCACATGGGTACTTGGGTACCTTGGAGATTATCATCTTTGAACAGCTCTATACATTCCAACTTGTGTGGTTTGGTCTCGGAAATGGTTATAAGGTTTGTTTTATTATTTTGCAGTTTTATTATTTTGCAGTTGAAGCCAAATATGGATACATAAAAGGATCCAATGGCTGGAATTATGGATTTGATGAAGGTAAGTCCTGTATCCATTCTTTTCTTGGGAAATGTCCTATGCCTCGGCCTGAACTAGCAGTTTTTTTTTGAGCCAACATTCTGTGCATATGAGTCCTAGCTTTTGTTGTGCCCCATTGTTGATTGGGTAAATGCTGTGGAAACCACCTCAGGGAGAAGATCCTCGCCATCTATAATTGCTTTCCTACAAATGGATGGTTAAAAACCGAAAAGTAGTTATGCTAGCATGAAATGAACTGTCTGGATCATTGAAAAGCAGGCCTCAAGTGTCCGGCATGCTGACACAACTGAAAATTGCCCTTTTTTTCTATAGGCTGAGCATCATACATTACCTCCTTTTGTCAACCACCATGGATATCAAGGGGTTGCACATTCTGGATTAAGCTGAGAAAATGACCTGTTGCAGAACATGTATGAGGACGGAGATGATGACATGAAGTAGACGATTGCAAAAGCATGGACAGATGCAAGATCTGGGAAAACAGCTAACCCATTGTAGGGATAACTGTGAAATTCCCTCTGCCTGATGATCAAATGGTAGAAATAGGAGGTTTACCAGTAATGCATCTAGGAGTTTGATTATACTGAATGAGTGGTACACTTGTGAAAGTTACTCTAAGGGTGTCCTCAGATGTTGCTGCTGAAATTTAGCTACCAGATGAATTGCTTTCATTTAAGAAAAAACACCCATTTGAGCGACTAACTCAGATGTTGCTGCTGAAATTTAGCTACCAGATGAATTACTTTCATTTGAGAAAAAACTCCCATTTGAGCAACTAACTCATGAGTGGGCTTCATTTAATAAAATAAAATAAAATAAAAAGCTATTCACAAGGTAGTGCATTTGCTGTAGTCCAAAATCCATGTTGGTTAATTCTCTTCAACTATCAATTATTTATTTATTTATTGTACACATTTGGCCTTGCTGATGATAGTACCAGCCTGATTTGTAGGTAATGACAGTGGTACCCACCTGATGAGTGGCATGGATCTTGTTTGGATGTGTTACGTTTCCATCTCTAATTAGGGTAGCCTCTGCATTGCTTGTCAACCAAATAATCCTGATGCCCCTACTTAGGTGAGCCTTTGATATTGTGGACCCATTAGTGTGGAATGGTCAGCTTTCCTCAGTGGGAGCAACTGGTCGCAGAATCACTCGAACTTGTATCTATTAAAATCATAAAACGAAATTCGATATGTTTAAGAGCCTGTTTGCACACAACTGGTGTTGAACTGCAGATAAGTTGAATAGGATTAGAATTAGCTCCATCCATTCGTTTCAAGTGGGGAGATGAAAGAAAATTGGTAGGAGAACTGCTGGATTCTGCCAGCTTCCAGCTTCCATCCCTGAAAGTATTTGAGATGTGTGCACCCTCTCATATTTGAATCCCCTTTCCTGTGACAAATCTGAAAAACTTGGATTTTTTTTAATTTTTTTAATTTTTAATCCCATATTCTGTCATTCCTAACACACCTACGGAATTTTAAATTTGGAGAAAATGAGGAGGTATGGCCAGAATTACCCCCTCAGTTCATGGAGATTGCCAAAGTGGATTAAAGGTAAAAGATGTCTTTTCTTTTGGTGTTAAACCAAAAAATGGTAACACCTATTTGAGATTGGACTATTGGCAGCAACGAAAGCCTGCTAAACAATGTAAGAAAAACAAGGAAAGAAACTAACTGTTAATAAAAACCCACTTAACTTCCACTATCGAGCTCAACAATGTATATCCATCCCAAAGAAATACAAGCAGGACTACATCTCCAACTCATCCATGAAAGGCTGAAAACCAATCACCACCGTTAAGGGCCTGCAGTTCTATAGATAGCAACTCATTTATTCCTGTAAGAACCTGCTACAGCCTACAGCTAGGCAAAGGTGAAATTCCCTCAGTCTTCTTTTTTATTTTTTTGATGTATTCTATTTGTATCACTTGTATTCTTACATAATCATTTGCGATGTGTATTTTCAGGTAGTGGAGTAAGATATGTGGGTCCACTAAATTCGCTTAACAGTTGGATGAATGTAGTAAGTAGTAACTATGAGTTCATTCGATCATGTTGCTCCATGGATGGTGATCTTTGACGCAACATTTAGGTCTCAGGTGTGATCCCAATTTACCTACCCACAGAAAAAAGGGGGAAGAAACTACTATTTGGTGGAATATACAATATATTGGAGTTTTCTCCTATGCTTTATTGGCATGGAGGGAGGGGCTGGAGCTGGCTTGACTTCGTGATATTAAGAAATAATTTGAGTATTAAAAAATTATGAGTCTTAATGCTTTCTAAATGTCCAACTAAGTCTTAAAAATTGATATAACAGAAAATATTAATCCAAACATGAAAACATGATACAACAGTTTCATGTTTTTATGTTTTATTTGGAGAATTCATCACTGTTGCTATGTGCAACATTTTACTTTTCTGTCTGAGTTACAGTTCATTTACAGCAACATGGAGCACCTATGAAGTCTCCTGGTTCTCGGCTTCAACTCTGAGATGGTATGTCCTAAGGTCATAGGATCCAGCTGCCTATTGTGTTTTCTAAGATGTTTATGTTTTGCTTATAATTTCAATTGATGCTTCTGTTGATGATTGGAGCATCGCGATGCTTTTATGTGATTAGATTCCCATAGTTCACTAATTTTTCATGTTCAACTTGAATATAAAGAAATTGTTACTTATTTTATATTTGCACTCAACGATACATATGTAAGAGCTGTTGTTGAACATGGATGCTTTACTCTAGGAAAGCATTGATAGGTTGTCCCAACGACATATCCAGAATCCTCTGTTTCTCTTTGTTTTCTTCAGTTCTGCTCTTGAAAAAGAAAAAGCAAAAAAAAAGAAGAAAAGATGGTGTTGTCGTCCCAACCAGCATTAGATCAAATTAGTTTTGTAGAAAACCAGAATGCCTCAGGTCAAGGATGGATGTAGTTTGTGTTTGTTTGGAAAAATGCGAATGTGAATATAATGAAATATATTGTAACAGGTGTATAACAGGAAATTTTGCCTGAATTTGGGGGGTAAAAAAGAGACTTTTACCACGCAAATTTTCGTAGGTAAGAGGTTGAGTAAATAGCTATTAGCTACGAAAACTGTCGTAGGTAAAAGTCTTAGCAGTGTTTTTTAGCTACGGAAATGTTTGTAGATAAAAGTCTTAACATACTTTTTACCTACGAACAAGTTCATAGGTAAAAGTCTTACCATTGACAACAAATCTATGGCAACGGTGATTTACCGACGAACTATTTCGTAGGTAAAGCTCTTTGCCTACGAAATAATATCATTTACCTACGAAATATTTCGTAGGTAAAAGTCTTATTAACATTTTTAATTTCGTAGGTAAACGTCTTACCATTGCCAACGATGACATTTTTCGTCGGTAAAAACTTTTAGCCACGGTCTTTTACCAACGGAATTATCGACGAAATTTTTTCGTAGGTAAAGCTCTTGCCTAGGAAATAATATCATTTACCTACGAAATATTTCGTAGGTAAAAGTCTTATTAACGTTTTTAATTTCGTAGGTAAATGCCTTACCATTGCCAACGATGAAATTTTTCGTCGGTAAAAACCTTTAGCCACGGTCTTTTACCAACGAAATTATCGACGAAAGTTTTCGTAGGTAAAGCTCTTTGCCTACGAAATAATATCATTTACCTACGAAATTTTTCGTAGGTAAAAGTGAAATTTCTTGGCTTAGGGCTCAGTTAGATACCATAGTTAAAGCCTAACAAGGACCTTAGGAGCACCACTAAGCTTCTAACTCATATACACAGTTGGACCAATCATCTATTTGCATTATTAATTCACACCACCAAGGTCATGCCATGGTACAGAAAACACTAATTAGAAGATTTTTTTTTTAAAATTTTTTTAATTATTTTTTAATTAAGATGATTTCATTTCACAAAAATCAAACTTTACAAGACCTGGGCAACTCTTTCGGGCACCCCGCAAAAGGGGGCACCTATTATGTGACTACGCAACAGAGAGGAAGAAAAAACTGACTATTAGGACCGCTTCCTAATCGACCCCAACCCAGTTTTATCTAAAAATATAAGCCCTTTGATCTAAGTTGGGAGCTCACTCAAGACAGAGAAGAAGTTGCTTCCTTGAGAACCGCTGCCCAAACGTGCCAGCCGGGCCATTAACCTCCCTTGGGATATGACTAAAGGGGAATGAGCCTCTGCTTCTTAGATCAGCAATCCTCTTTAACCAATGTCTTCAAGGCCAAGAAGGGCGCGAGTCCCCGGACAGGAGATCAACCACGAACCTAGAGTCGGACTCCACCTCCACTCTTGAAAGACCCCTGCTCAAACAAATCGATAGCCCATTCCACACAGCTTGAAGTTCTGCCCTGTTGCTAGAACCAACCCTGAATCCCACTGAGAATGCAAACAGAAGATCTCCATTGGAGTCTCTACAAATCCCACTACCACTAGACAGCCCCGGGTTGCCTCTAGCCGAACCATCTAGATTGAGCTTGGCCCAGCCCATGGGCAGCTTAGACCATCGCACCACCTCGAACCTAACTTCCTTGGGGGTATGCGCTCCTTCAGCAAAAATAGAACTCAACCACCAGTTAACTCGAGCAATTGTTGCCGCACTCAAAATTGCTTTACCTTCCATCTTACCGGAATTTCTGGCCCTCCAAATCTCCCAGAGAATGAGACAAGGAATTGCCTTTTGCTGAGCTCAATTACTCCCACCTGGATCAACATTCCACCACTGATTCAGTCTGGCTTCCACCGAGTGGGCCAGCAAAGCTGGGATCCCAAATTTGACTCCAAAGTACTTCCAAACAGACGAGGCCAGCAGTCCATGGATGAAGAGATGGTCAACCGATTCCACCTCAGGGCTGCGGGCTGCCTCCTCCATGCTACAGACACATTTAGAAGCCAACATCACGCCTCTGGTTTGAACTCTTGACTCGACAAGGACAACACCTTGGATCAGACGAGTCTAACCATCTAATCGAGAGTATAAAAAATGAACAACTAAGATTTGAAGGAAAAACAAAATAGGTCCAGTTACTATTTTGAAACATCTACTCAATAGCCTTGCCGTGGATTATTTATGGCTCCAAAGAATCACTTGGGTGTGGGTATGCAAAGCATAAATCGGATTCACAGCAATCCAGATTGCCGAATCCGGTGTCGATAACCTCCGTAGTACCCCATTCTTAACTCCTAGCGTTCATACGCCAGATTTCGATCCTGGGATCCTACAAGGAGAATTTTTTTTTTGTACATTTAACTCGTAATAAGCACAACCACAAGATTACCCAATTCACAAAAGTAATATCAACATCACATATCCACTAATATAATCATTTGAGTACAATACTGAAAGGGAAAATACATAAATAAAAAAATCAAGCTCCAGAAGACCGCTGCACGCTCCAAGCTCAACACTGCTGCAATCTAACCTCACCTGCACGCATCCATCTTGTATAAGCTTATAGAAAGCTTAGAGGGTGGTGTAGGTGTGTGCACAAGGTAAGTGCTAAGTATTCAATACAATGTCATAATCATTCAATATCGAAATAGGTGTAAGGTCATGAATCATATGGTATCAGAGTAAGAGAAAATACTGACAAGCCCATGAGTCAAGCAATTTCAGAATACGCAATACAGATCAACTATACCAATGAGGAGTTATAAAGAGTCAAATATCAGATGCCGTATCTAAACCATATAAATACAGAACACAGGTAACTCAAAATACTAAGTACTGTAGATGCAATGTAATATGCGGTTCGAATGGAATGACCATGCTGGAGTGTGGAGTCGGGATGATAGTACGTAGTATATCTATAGAAAAATCCTTGTTAAATCTCTTGAGCACTCATTTAGGTAAATCCCTATGGAAAAAAACTATCCCTTTAGTTGTAGGAGATTCTACCATCCTCCCATCACCTTCGTCACTTTATTGGTACATCGCATGTAAGGTGTTTGATTATGGTGGTGAACCATCAGCATCAACGATCATGTGAGCAACTGAGAATATGATTGAAGCACGGGAAAGCATTGATCAAGCATCTCAAGCAAGGCACTACAAAAGAGCTCTGACAAGTTGTCAATTGTAAAGTTCATTCATACTCTTTCCTTATATATGATTGAATATAGAGCTTATGACCTAAACTTGAATAGGTTCTTGTGTAAAACTTAGGCTCTTATGTAGGACTGAAATTACCTAACATGGGTGTGTATGTGTTAGTCTCTGTAAGAGCTTGCAGCAGGGATCAGAAAAGGCCCAGTCGACGACAGAAGTGATCCAGACCATCGAACCTTAAATCGGGCGTATCTTGCAATCCGGAATGAGTTATCTGACGTAAAATATATAATTTTGGGGTAGAACGGGCTACTGAAGCCAACCAACCCAGCTATGCCAGGTTATGCAGCCCAGAATTGCAAAAAAACCCTGGATCGACGGTCGTTTCCCTGTTTTAATTTCGTTTTTACTATAAATAGTAAGTTTTAGTTTGATTATGACTCTTCATCCGTCGGGCTTTAGGAGTTGCGCCCAACGTGAAAAGAGCTTAGAATAATTAGGAGAACAGTTTGGTGAAGCTAAATAGGACACTTACTATTTTTGGCCGAAAACCTTGCGCACTACTAGACATCACGACCGTCTATAAATAGTAAGTTTACTATTTATAGTAAGTCGCGGATTCTAGGAGTTTGAGTTGTAGTTTGATTTTGATTTCTTTCCCATTGCTTGGTACCCCTATTTAAAGGGTTGTGAACTCATTTTTATTCATCAATTAATCAATTTCGAATTTCGTAGCATTTATTTCTATTTTCTGCTTTCTTTCCTCGTGGATTCGAGAAGTCTCTGCGACGAGTCCAGAGAAGCTCCGTGGATTCGGAGTAGTTATCCTCATCAAGTTCATCCCTGCGTCAATTGGTATCAGAGCGAGGATTCCCCTCAGGCCGATGGCAAATAATGAAGGTATGAATCAAAATCCTGTGGACGGTGATCCAGGGATTCGTTATCTTTCGGAAAGAATGGAAGCTTTCCACCGGGAGAGTCAGTTGACCATGCAAGGGTTGTAGGCAACTCTCGACTGTCTTACGGATGCGCTACTCCCACCCCGAGCCCTAGGCGGTGCTCCACCACCTTTGGTTGCTCTCCCACCCATGGTGGCTCCACCACCCATGATTGCTGTACGACGCAACCCCAATTTTCTTAGAGCACTACCATTGGCAAACCGTAGGGCTACACCAGATGATTTAAGTTCTAGTGATGAAGACCTTAATGAGGATTTTACCAGACGACCAATCCATGGAGGTGATCATCTAGATCGTGCTGAAAGAGACTATCGAGGTAAGACTGAACTTCCTAGTTTTAACGGTTTATTACGTATAAAAGATTTTCTCGATTGGCTAGCCGAAGTAGAGAGATATTTTAATTACATGGACATGCCAGATCATAAAAGGGTAAAATTGGTAGCGTTTAAATTAAAATCTGATGCTTCTGAATGGTGGAAACAATTACAACTCTCACGATCCTGCCAGAACAAGGCGCCCATCTCATCATGGCCACGGATGAGACGTCTTCTTCGATCTCGATTTCTCCCCAGTGATTATGAGCAGATATTATTTCAGCAATATCAAAATTGCAGACAAGAAAATCGAACAGTCATAGATTACACTGAAGAATTCTAATGGCTGGCTACACGAAACGATCTATCAGAATCTAAGTCACAGAAGGTGGCACAATTTTTAGGTGGGTTGCGACTGACAATTCAGGACCGAGTTCAGATGTACCCAGTCGGGACTGTGGATGAAGCAGTTCAATTAGCGGGTAGGGCAGAAACATAACTTGCAAGGGCTCCTGCTCGTTCATATCCTTCAACTCGACCCCCCATAATGGGTCCCACGTAGGATCTAGTGCTGCCACGAGGAAAAGACCTAGTACCTCAACTTCCTACAACCACAAACCGTGATATGGGAAGCGGCTCATCCAGACCTCAACGTGCAGCACCCACAACAGCGGGTCCGAGTAGGATTTCAAATCCTTATGCTCGGCCAAGGTCGAACAATTGTTATCGCTGTGGCCAATCAGGCCACTTATCAAACACTTGTCCTCAACGTCCCGCAGCACACTTGACTATAAACGAAGGGGACACTGAAGATGAGGCCATAAAAGAAGACCATTGCTTTGATGAACATGAACAAATCACTGAAGAAATAGCAGGTGGCGATGAAATGACGGGCGAGGATCGTGGTGAATTTCTAGTTGTGAGGCGATTACTGTATGACCCACGAAAGGAATTACATTCACAACGACATAATATATTTCGTACTCGGTGCACCGTCAATGGAAAGGTCTGTGATGTGATAATAGACAGTGGTAGTAGCGAGAACATCGTCTCAAGAGTGATGGTGGACAAGTTGCTTCTACCAACGATGAAACATCCTTCCCCGTACTCGATTGGCTGAATAAAAAAGGTGAATGAGACCAAGGTAACTGAACAATGCATTATCTCGTTTTCAATTGGCAAAAATTATAAAGATTAAATACTTTGTGACGTGTTCGATATGGAAGCTTGTCATATGTTACTCGGTCGACCTTGGCAGTCGGACCGTGATGCGACCCATCGGGAACGAGATAATATTTATGTATTTGTCAAGGATAGTCGAAAAATAATCCTTGCCCCTATGGCACAAGAGAACCACCCTGAAGCCTCTAAAGTGGAGGGGAGTTCTTTATTGACCATTCGGGATTTTATGGAGGAATCCAAGGAAACCGGCGAGGTATACGCTGTAGTGGTGAAGGGCGAGGAAGAGGAACCCTCAAACATCCCTCCAAGTTTAAGACTGTTGCTAAACGAATTCAAAGAAGTCTGGCCTGAGGATTTACCTGATGGATTGCCCCCTATGAGGGACATCCAACATCACATAGACCTTGTCCCTGGGGCTAGCCTACCCAACCGCCTTCATTATCAGATGAGTCCGAAGGAGTGTGAGATACTTCAGGGGCAAGTGGAGGAATTGATTCGTAAGGGTCTCTTGAGACAGAGCATGAGCCCATGTGCCGTACCAGCATTATTAACGCCAAAAAAAGATGGAAGCTGGTGCATGTGTGTCGATAGTTGGGCAATCAATAAAATTACCATCAAATATCGGTTCCCAATACCACGGTTGGATGACATGCTCGATATGTTAGAAGGGGCCAAGGTGTTCTCTAAACTAGATCTAAGGAGCGGGTACCATCAGATTCGTATTCGACCTAGTGATGAGTGGAAAACGACATTCAAGACTAAGGGAGGGTTGTATGAGTGGCTGGTCATGCCCTTCGGCCTATCGAACGCACCAAGTACTTTTATGCGTTTGATGAATCAAGTTCTAAAACCGTTCACTGGCCAATTTGTGGTAGTATATTTTGATGACATATTGATATATAGCCAGGATGAGGCGGAGCATAGGAATCTCAGGCAGGTGTTGCAGGTCCTACAAATTAACAAGTTGTACCTCAACTTGAAGAAGTGTAGTTTTTTAACTGACAGCCTGTTGTTTCTAGGATTTGTTGTAACGTCCACAGGTATTCGTGCGGACGATGAAAAGGTGCGAGCTATTAGGGAATGGCCGATTCCGATAAATATTCATGAGGTGAGGAGTTTTCACGGGTTGACAACTTTCTATCGTCGATTTGTGCGAGATTTTAACACCATAGTCGCGCTTATAACAGATTGTATGAAAAAAGGACCATTCCAGTGGACCGATAAAGCTGACAAGAGCTTTCATGACATCAAGCATCGTTTGTCTACAACACCAGTTTTGGTGCTTCCTAATTTCGATAAATTATTTGAGGTTGAGTGTGACGCTTCGTATGTCGAAATTGGAGGAGTATTATCACAGGAAGGCAGGCCGGTAACCTTCTACAGCGAGAAGCTCAGTGAAGCCCGAAAGAAGTGGTCGACTTATGAGCTTGAGTTGTACGTAGTTGTTCAGGCGCTGCGACATTGGCGGTATTATCTGATTCAAAGAGAGTTTGTTTTGTACACTGACCATCAAGCATTAAAGTTTATTAATAGTCAGACTAACATGAATCGTGTGCATGCTAGATGGGTTGCATTTTTATAGGAATTCACGTTCGTTTTAAAGCACAAGTTAACAAGGTGACTGATGTACTTAGCCGTCGTGCATCACTACTTGTTATGATGAGCAACGAAGTGGTCGGCTTTGACTGTCTCAAGGAGCTGTATGCTGAGGATGAGGACTTCAAAGATTCTTGGATGAAGTGCCAAGACGGTCACCCTAGTGACCTTCATATACAGGACAATTTTCTCTTCAAAGGGAATCGATTGTGCATTCCCCAAAGTTTTCTGAGGGAGCAGATTATTCAGGAGCTACATGGAGGTGGCCTCGATGGACACCTAGGGCGAGACAAGATGCGAGCTCTTGTGAAAGAGCGATATTACTGGCCGCAATTAGTACGCGATGTGAAAAAAGTCGTACAACGTTGTCATGTTTGTTAGACCTTCAAGGGGCAATTTCAGAATACAGGCTTCTACACCCCGTTACCTGTGCCTAACGATCCTTGGAAAGATTTATTAATGGACTTCGTGCTTGGTCTCCCACGAACACAACACGGCATGAATTCGGTGTTCGTGGTGGTAGATCGTTTCTCCAAGATGGCGCACTTTATCCCATGCAAGAAGACCCTCGATGCAACACACGTGGCGAATTTATTTTTCAGGGTGGTCGCACGGCTACACGGGGTCCCCAAGATCATTACTTTCGATCGTGACACGAAGTTCATTAGCCACTTTTGGCGGACTTTATGGAATCGATTTGATACACGACTTCAATTCAGCAGTGCTTACCACCCACAGACTGATGGGCAGACCGAAGTTGTGAATCGCACGTTGGGAAACCTCCTTCGCTGTATTTTAGGAGAAAAACTGAAGCAGTAGGATTTGGCCTTGTCTCAAGCAGAGTTTGCATTCAACAACATGGTGAATATCTCGACAGGGAGATCACCGTTCCAGATTATCTACGGACGAGTGCCTCGCCACACACTTGGCTTGGTCCCTCTGCCCAAGCACCCAGACACGAGCATTACAGCAGACCATATGGCAGACAAGATCATGGGTATCCATGCAAAAGTGCAGACCAAGCTACATGCTTCGAACGAGAAGTACAAGGAACAAGCGGACAAGCATCGGCGATAAAAAGTGTTCGAGGTGGGCGACCGCGTTATGGTCCATCTGCACAAAGAGAGATTTTCGACCGGGATGTACAACAAGTTGAAAAATAAGAAGATTGGACCAGTACCAATCATCCGAAAGATCAATGACAATGCTTATGTTGTTGATCTTCCAGATGACATAGCAATCTCACAGACTTTCAATGTCGCGGACCTGACCGAGTATCATGAACCAGAACATGACGAGAACTCGAGGACGAGTTCTTTTGAAGTGGAGGAGACTGATGTAGAGCGGGTCGCGGGCAGTTACATGGCCAAGATGGATCAGAAAAGGCCCGGTCGACGACAGAAGTGATCCAGACCATCGAACCTTAAATCGGGCGTATCTTGCAATCCGGAATGAGTTATCTGACGTAAAATATATGATTTTGGGGTAGAACGAGCTACTGAAGCCAACCAACCCAGCTACGCTAGGTTGCGTAGCCCGGAATTGTGAAAAACCCCTGGATCGACGGTCGTTTCCCTGTTTTAATTTCGTTTTTACTATAAATAATAAGTTTTAGTTTGATTATAACTCTTCATCCGTCGGGCCTTAGGAGTTACGCCCAACGTGAAAAGGGCTTAGAATAATTAGGAGAACAGTTTGGTGAAGCTAAATAGGACACTTACTATTTTTGGCCGAAAACCTTGCGCACTAGTAGACATCACGACCGTCTATAAATAGTAAGTTTACTATTTATAGTAAGTCGCGGATTCTAGGAGTTTGAGTTGTAGTTTGATTCTGATTTCTTTCCCATTGCTTGGTACCCCTATTTAAAGGGTTGTGAACTCATTTTTATTCATTAATTAATCAATTTCGAATTTCTTAGAATTTATTTCTATTTTCTGCTTTCTTTCCTCGTGGATTCGAGAAGTCTCTGTGAGGAGTCCAGAGAAGCTCCGTGGATTCGGAGTAGTTATCCTCATCACGTTTATCCCTGCGTCATGTTTTAAAGTCCAGGGTTATCATATCCTATCTTTGCACCTTGGCCTACTCTTGGTAGTACGAATGGGTGGTCTAGATTGCCGATTGGGTGTCTTTATGTCAATTAAAAACTCGGTGGAAGCTGCTTTTGCATTTTTCCTTATATGGTGCTTTTGGCTGCTTCTATTTGAGGTGTCCTAAATGTGGCTAGTAAATAATGCATAAGAAATGCTTCTTCTATTTTATTTTACTTTTTTTTTTTATACCTAACAAGACATTTACAGGCTTTTGGGCAAGCGCCAAACAAAAAGACAAGGCCTCACCTATCCTATGGGCACACAAAGTGCGCTATACAACATCCCCAACAACCACCATGCACCCATCTGGGAGATCCCAAGCAAGACCAAGGACCATCAGGAAGAAAACCAGGTCATGATTAAGAGGGGTCAGCCCTCTTTATAAACGTACCTAAGCCCACACAATCCAACGAAAGTCTTGTTGCCTTCTGAAAATTAGCTGATTCCAGGTCCCACTACTACCAAGTCTTGCCAAACTGTCCGCTGTAATATTTCCTTCTTTAAGAGTGTGTAATATCTTTTATTGTTTGCACCAAAAATCAAGATAATTTAATACAAAATATTATGAAATTTAATGATATTATTTGCAACCACACCCTTTGTGTCTAACATGCAATAATTGACTTTGATACCCCTTTTGGCTCTTATACCAATTGCTGCAGTGCACTGGTCAAAAATCTAGCCATCTTGCAATGATCTTTTTTAGCTTCTCCATCTTCTGCATGGAACCAACATGCATGTAGTGTAAGATCTGAATGTGGAATTGCCGAAGTACCTCACTGTGCATTAGATATGGAGATCTGAAGAAGTAGATGGCTTACCTTGCTGAAGCCATTGTTGTAGATTAGGATGTAGAGGTATTCCTTTCCTCTGCACCCTTTAGAGAAGACGAGATGTTGAAGCTTTTGTCGATGGTCTTGGATTGGGGACCAGCACTGTTTTGTACATATGAGGGTAGAGGAGTTTGAAACCCATCAAAACTCTTCTCCCTAAAGGCTCCACACCTATTGCAATACCAGTTACACTGGAATACTATGTGTTATAGGTCTTGCATCCCACCCCTATACGAATTTATGGATATATCACACTTAGTGGGGCCCATTGGTACACCCGATCACATTATCCAACCCTTTAGGATCATCCAGACCCTTGATCAACAAGGCCCACCTTATAGAGAGTTCTTACATGTAGTGGATTCATCGCAAATGGACCTGCATTGCTGAGGAGTTGACTTTTAACTTTCTTCCTTTTTTTCCTTTTCTTAATTTTTTAATAACTTGGAGACATATGATAAAATGGCCTTAATATCTAAGGAGCTATTTGGACAGCAGTATTAAATGGGATGGAATTGTATTAGATGGGATTAACATTATTTAGTACACAATGATTATATGTTTCGAAGTACCATGGTATTATCACTGTCCAATCCCATGTTTGAGATCAAATTCATCCCTTGATAAATATGTTATATTATGTACCATCCGTGTTTGGTGGACCATGAAATTGTAATCAAGGGACTACATTTCACAAAAGGGTTTGGTCACCAGTGTGCATGTGCAGTTTGAATGTCACATGTGAAAGGCATGTATGGATGACAAGATGAGCAATGTGGATAAAACACATGTATCAATGTAGGGCCCAGGGAGGATCAAAAACCTCATGAGTCAACTAGAGGTGTCAATAGCGCATTGTCCTAGGGAGGCAAATGGAGTGGCCGATGACCTAGCGCGTAGGGGTAGTAATGGTCAAGCCCATTTATCTGATTTTCTCCTCCACGATCGTGCCTCAGATGACTAGAGGGCTGTCATTTCTTGATAGAGTGGGGCTGGGAAATCTGAGGAGGTTTGATTTCTCAGTTTTCGTCGTGTCTGTTTATGAGTTTAGTGTTCTTTCTCACGATAGGCAGGCCTTTCCCCTTTTTGTTGTTGGGCCTGCCCGAAGTCATGTAAAGCTCTTTGTTGAATGAAAAATCTTCCATTTTTTTTTTAAAAAAAAAAAAAAAAAAAAAAACCACACCATAGGGCCTATAATTGTAGTGGATTTTGAAATCCATTGAAAATCCTGCACTATCCACCATTGGCTTTGGACTATGTGATACTAGGATTAAGACAATCCTTCCATTTGTTATCAAGCCCCGGATGAAATTTTCATGGGGTCAAATGCAATTACATACCACATAATCCCATCCAATGCCATGTACCAAACATGCCTTAAGATCTGCTGCAATGCAATCAGCTTACATTACTGTGGGACTGAAGTTTTTCCTTCTTTTTTAAATCCTAGAGACTTGTAGGATATTATGGCTCTAAATTCCAATACCTAAGGACACAAGCAGCCTTTCAACAATATAGTGAAGCAAAGAAACAGTCAAACACAACATATGATAATATAGGTCTATGTTCTTCCCATATTTAAACAAAACACAAGTACGTAGAGATTATTAAATAACTATCATGTCTATATATTTCCATCCTTGGGACACATCTAAATCACTCATACACCAACGGAAGGAATCCATGCCGAAGAGCTGCATCCCATACCTTTTCATCGTCAAGCATTCCCTGGCCACACTCGTGTGTGTCCCATCCTTCCAATGCATGCACTATTCCAGCCACACGGCATGCGCTCATCACCCGCCTTGCCAGCCAGTTCTGTCACACATCCACACACCCCCAAACAAATTATGTATTATCCTTCTCTTATAAATGAACATCAATATATTTGGTTGCACAAGGAATCCAATTGCAAACATTTGGTTCAATCAAGAGGAAATGAGAAAAAGCTAATGATATTTCCTATAATGCTATTAATCAAAAGAGCATCCTAAGGAATGACTAGGAGTCGCAATGGTCCCTAGCTGGGCCCTAGTCCCCTAAGCACTGGCCGTAATTTGGATGGATTGGCCTTGGCCCTATGAGACCAACGTGTGTGTGTGTAGTGATCAAAGGTCAAGCCTGACTTAGGCGATTCATGACTCAATTCAGGGCCGGATGAGTTTGGATTGAGCCACTGAGTCTTTTAACCATGATATAAACAGTTCGGATCAAATAAACGTCACCCCAGATCCAGCGTTTGTCTTTAGACTATACATTAAAATGGAATGGGAACAATTAATGAGTATCTTTAAACCATCATAACAGTGGTGTACCTAAGCATCAGGCATCAGGCCTAGATTTCAGGCTCTGGCCTGGCCCTCGGGCAAATTAAGTTTGGGGGTCCCAAGTCTCAGCCCGGGCCGCCTATCCAGTTGCCACCCCTAACAATAACTTGGTTGCATTTATATGAAGTTGCGGACTAACCTCACAAGCATGCATATTCTCGAGAGCCGGAGGAATGATCATAGCAGGATTGGTGTGGTAAATGCAGTCCCATCGTAGTCTCTTTGGAGGAAATTGGGAGAAGGGAATGAAACGCGTGCCTCTGGGTGCTTTTCTTTGTTCTTCATCCTTCAATCCATCTCCTACTAACCATGCCTGCTTTCACGCATGCAGCTATCAAAACATGTTTTTTACCGCACTATATATATTCTCACTTCCCAGTTCTCGTACGAGGGAAAAAGTAATAAAAAGAACAAAATTAGAAATAAAAAATCTACCTCAGCTGTGTTATAATGGTTGGTGTGGAACAAGTAACACCCATGCTTTGCTGGAAGGCGTAGTTTCAGCTTCTCATATTCATCACTACAGACTGTAATTATCTGTTCTCATGTAACCTCTAATCAGTAAAAAGAGAAATCTAGGTTGAGCCCAGAACTAGGTGCTTGGACACATGGCTCAAGCCCCATGGCTAGGGGATTGGACACATGGCTCTTCAAGTCAGTCTAGGCCATTGATTACCCACATAGGGAAAATTTTCTTTCCTTTCCAACTAAAAAACATGCCTTCTATAAACTTAAAAGGATTTTGGAGTCCCATGCTATAAGTTATTTCCAAAAAGAAGCTTATTTTGGTAATTTTCTCATTAAATTAAAAGAATTAAAAGCAGCGACACTTGAATCATATAGGCTTAATCAATTCACTTAGGCCCTGTTTGGTAGATTCCCAAAAATATTTTAGTTAATAATAATTATGTATTAGAGAACAAGAACTCTGATATACAATCATGGTTAATTAAAATAAGATGAACTCATTTTCAAATGTCTACTAAATGAGGAGAGGAAACCAACATTTCAAAGTGTGAGTTAATCATATTTACCTGAATGCCCCTTTGGCATAAGGCTAGTGCAATGGCATAGCTTGTCTTGGAAAGGATTCCTCTTAGAAGGACTCGTTCTGTTCCTTTGGGAATGCTATTAAGCACGATGGCAACTGCCAACGAACTTCCGTCCACGATTCTAATATTGAGTTTCGGGTGCTTTGTGAGATAAAGCTCTCCATTTCTGTTGAATTCCTCCCCCTGAAATTTCGTATCAAGTTGAAACTTTATTTATGCTTATTTGACGTGGTAGAAATTCACAAAATAAAAATAAAAGATGAAAAATGCATGCAACATATGGGTAATATCGTACACTTCATTTATTTGTGTGTGTGTGGGTTGGTCCCAATCTAATATGGTCGGCCTGAGCATGATGTTTGCATGACATCCGTTCAGTCCATCGTGTTTGCAACCTCAATTTCACCTTGGATCCAAGAATTCATCATGATCAAACAATCAGATGGAACACAATAAAGGGAAAACTGAAAATCATGGCTAAAACCTCTATACCCTAGTTCTATAATGATCTGAATTTTTGTGTGTTCTTTCAGCCTGGGGCGGGGGAATCTACTGAACGGATTGGATGGCATGTACACAAAATAGGTCAATTTTGGGTGGGTCCCACAAAATAGTTTGGGAGGTTTAATTGGTTGGGTGTCTTTCTCCTCATATTCACTGAGGTGTGGCCCAACTGAGCTTTCGTTCGGGATGAATTTTGGCCTCATCACCGAACATTGAAGTGCCGCACCTCACGGATGAGATAGATTTGATACACACATCAGAGTGGGCCCCGTAGAGGTCCTCTCTACCATACATCATTTCAACATTTTCCCTTACGTCAAAATCAAAGCTCTTAATCCTGTTAACTTACAGTAGACTTGACACTATGGCATTAAAGTTGTTTATGGAGTAATAATGTTGTCCAGGACTGGTGCGGCAAATGTCACCGAGATTTTGTTAAATGTCGTGATATTATTCGGAAACTGTAATCGAACCATATTTTACAACGAAATCGGGAGATTTTCAAAATCTCAACAATTTTTAATTTTTGCAATTTTATTGTGAAATTATCATGAGTTAAACACAAATTTAATTTAATGTTAAGACATATAAAAATTTAACTATATTTTTAATTTTTTAAATATTTTTAAATTTTATAATAAATATTTTAAAATCTTATTTTCATTGAGATTTCTCCTTATAATATCACTAGAAAACATAAAATTTTCAAAACCCTTTTGATATTGCAGGCAACATATGTAGGCCAAGCCAATCTCCACTATGAATTTTCATACAGTCCATGATCCAACCATTCAACCGTCTTAAATTTTCAAGAACACGGATTGTCATGTTTCACCTTTGAGAACTGTGGCCCTGTAAACAGTGGGCCAAAATCATGAATGTGTCCTTTATTTGATGACTTAACATCGCAATCTAATTTTTTAATGGAGACATTTTCTCTTCCCTTTTAGTTATTTAAATAAATAAAGTTTAATGATTTCATCCCTTGCAATTCACTTTTGAGATATCATACATATTAAAATAACATGAATCAGGTCTGTTTGAAAATAGTATTAAGTTAGCTTTCCAACACTTCCAAAATCATATAATTCAATGCCATGAGAGCAATTTATGATCAATTTTCTGAGAATGTATAAACTCGTGATAAAAATAATCAATGTTCTGTCATTTTTAATATAATTTTTTTTTTTGAAATAAATGATTGGAACTAGAAGTTATGATGTTGATTTAAATGTTTAGATTAATTAGGTTTAATACTTGATTAGGGTTTAGATTTCAATTTTTGAAAAAAGGACTCCTATACATGAAATTACTTAATCACCAAGATTATTAGGTTTAATACATATTGTTTTAAAAGTGGTGTGTGAGGAAGATGATGAGCTCGTAGTGACAATAAACATAGTCACCAAGATAGGGATCCTTCATCAGGTTTGTGAAGTTGGAGTTTTGCCAAACTCAAAGCACAACAACAATAGCTTGAACACAGAAGATTTAAGATATCGGACCCTGTATGACTAAGAGGCATGCATCTAGTCGACTCAGGCCTCTCTTTATGTAACCACAAGTGGAACTCCCCAAGTCATGCATCTATGCATGTGTCCCTATGCAGCACATGGAACTCCACAAATCACAACAGATTAAGGACATCCTTCGTATCAACATTTTGGAAGTGGACCCTAAAGAGTGCAACTTCTTTATTTTTAACTAACGTAAGGACTTGTTGGGATTTATGGTAAGGAAATGGAGAAAAGGGAATGCTATTTTAGAGGAATAGTTGTTTTTCCCTAATTATATTTCCACAAAAATCCTTCCTCAATTTTCGCATCTTCTTTTCGGCAAAATGAAAAGTTCCATGAAAATTTTACTTAAAAATAGAACGTGGCATATGTAGTATTGATGATGGATTATGGCATCTGTCGCAATGTCACATGTGGAATATTGGAGTTTATGGGGTGCTAGAAGATGAATATGGCACAACGGTGCGCGCACATGGGGATGTTAGTATGTGTGTTATATGTGGGGTGCTTGCAGATGGATTATGGCACATATGGGACCTTTAAAGATGGTCGTTGGAACATGTGGAGTGCTTAGCAATAGTTGGTGGCATGTTGCACATACTATAAATTGAAAGAATGGTTCATGTGACACATTGGCCTACGTGGGGTGCTCAAAGATTAGCGTGGCACATTAACCCGTGGGGTGCTTAAAAGAGGGGTGGAACATGCTACACATGTGGTACATTGTCACACATATGCTACTTGAAGATGAATAGTAGCGCGTATGGTACTTTTGCATACTTGGACATTAGCACATGTGAGGCACTTGAAAATGAACGGTGGCAAAGGTGGGTTACTTGAAGAAAGTAGCACACATGACCAACATGCGGGGCAATTTTCATAGAGAGATGGGTTGGTTCTCCTCTCCCTAAAATTCCCAGATATCATTTTTCTTTTCTTTTTCTTTTTCTTTTTTGTTTAAGTATAGGTGAGCAAAATGGAAAAGGAGAAATGGGAGAGATCATTTTTTTTATTTTTATTTTTTTTATTCAAATAAATTCACAAAATCAAGCATGGAAATGCTATTACTGTATACATGGCGCTTCCTTGGTTGAAACTCAAACAATCCCTAAAGTAATTCAACATTAATGTTTGAAGGTATGGCAACTTAGTCATTTCCACTAACTAGTTCTTGAAGGTAATTTGGTTTAATGCATCCAAACAAAAACCAAACTGTATAATTACATAATAAAATTGGGCCATTTTCTCATCAAGTGGGATTAAGGTTATAAACATGTCATTTTGATTTACACATTTTTTTTTTTTTTTTTTTAATGTGTGCATTGGGTCAGAGGATGGTGCAAGGAGGGACGCGATGAGGTTGATCACCGTCTTCCTAGGGGAATAACTACTCCGAATCCATGGAGCTCTCTAGATTCCTCACGGAGTTTCCTCGAATCCATGAGGGAAGAAAGCATGAATAATTCCTAATACATTCAAAATAACTTGATTGATTATGAAAAAAAAGAAAAAAAGAAAAAGAAAAAAAGAATGAAATTATAACTCTTTAAATAAGAAGCTTAAACTTAGGATAGAGTTTTAAACTTAGACTCCAACTCAAACACCCTAAAAAACGTAACTTACGATAAATAGTAAACTTACTATTTATAAATGATCTCTATTCTTACTAGACTTTATGATTTTCGGCTAAAAATGATAAGTCAAATTTAACCTAACCACTTTGTTCTCCTAATTTTTCTAAGTCCTTTTCATATTGGGCACGACATCTACAACTTAAAGGATCAAAATTTATACTCGAACTAAAACTAATTATTTATAGTAAAAACGAAGCTAAATGAGGCTTTTGACCATCGATTTGATAGAATCTCGCAAATAGGGCTTGGGGAACTTGGCGTAGAGGGGTTGGTTGGTTTAAGTAAGTTAAGTAAGTTCTCCTACCCCCCAAAATCATATATAATATGTCAAAAATCTCATCTCGATTTGTGAGAAACGATTGATTTAAGGTTCTGATGACAGTCCAGATCATTTCCGCCTTGGATCGGGCCTTCTTTGGTCCATCTTTGCCATGAAAGTGTCTGTGACCTGCTCTACATTAGAGGAGATGAGAGCCCCAATGTTTTTTTGAAAGATGAAACGTTTGTGTCAGATTATAGGCAGGAAGGATGGCCACATTTCAATTAAAAACAATAAGATGACCACATGCATTTCAAAATGTAAACACATGAACTTGCCTGATTCAGAAGACCTAAGCTGATGACTTTGACCCCTTTCTCTTCTGCCTCTAGAATGGCCTTCTCAATGAAGCTATTGATTACATCTCTTTGGCATGATAATAAATACTGCACATAAAGATAATATCATATACCTATTAGGAAAACAAGTTTGCTACAAATATATCCTCACATATTGCTACTTTTTATGTTGGGATAGCCATTGGATTCAGTGGATCATGTTTGCATGGTCCAAACCATATGTATGACTTGTGGATGGACAAAACAGAGAGAGAGAGAGAGAGAGAGAGAGAGAGAGAGAGAGAGAGAGAGAGAGAGAGAGAGAGAGGTAAATCTATCAGTAGCCAACAAAATAATGATTTATGGCTACGGTCCAGATCTTAAAATGAGTAAAATGATCAAAGGTTGAAATATTCTAATCTCAGATCTTTGTAGTATCTCCCATCCCTGGGAAGCAGATCATATTAAATGGTTGGATCATTGAAACATTACCCAGGTGCAACATTTACAGCACTAAAAATGGCAGTACATTAGGACGTGCTGTAGCAAACCTGGTTATAAAAACCATCAAAGTTAAGTAAGTCTAACTTGCACAAACATTTGGCAAATGAGAGAAGTTATTGGGATCCCACGAGGAAGATTGACGACGTGATCCATGGCATATGTACCAGCCTGATGCAGATGTGTTGGATCCTGACTACTGCTTAGATGGGGCCGTCCATATCGTGCGTGGCTGACCCAAAACTCAATCCATGTTGCCCACATGCAAACTGAATAAAGATGTGGTTACTTTTTTTTTTTTTCATGAACCATCTATATATCTCATGATAGATGGCTAAGATCAAACACACGTACGCTGCATTGGTATTTGAGTGGTACACGAGCTGAACTGAGCCGAACTCTGCCGCAGCTCTGCTCGGCTTGTTCAGCCAAGGGACCTGGCTCAAGTTCGGCTCAGCTCGGCTTGATCATCGAACCGACCAGATCAGCTCAGCCTAATTTGGTAATCAAATCGAGCCAAGCCAGGTATGAGCCGATTCGAGTTCTAGTCAATTTCAAGCCAAGTTCGAGTTGATTCTAATTCTATATTTTTAAAGGACGGATCAAATTTAGCTGGTTTGATTTATTTGATTTTGTAATTGTAAATAAAACCCAAACTTGGAAGTTATGGTGGGTGTTGTTTTTTTTTTTTTTTTCTTGTATATATATACTACATTCATACTCTTTTTTCTTTTTCTTTTTTTTTTTTAAAAAAATCTCCAACATGGTGATTATATACATGTAAGATCTAGGGCAATTAGGATTGTTGATTTGGCCGGCAACACAAGAAGGTTTTTTTTTTTTTTTGGTTCGTTGACGAAAATAAAAAATAATACAACAACAGTTCAATTGAGAACACAAAACATGACTATCTTTCAACAATAAAAAAAATAAATTGAAGCAAACGAAACCTAATGTCTGACGGCCACAATTGCATCCTGATGGCATTGAACTGAGCCTTAGTTTGAGCCCAACCAAACCGGCCGGTCTGGCATACAGCTTGGGATGGCCCGATTTTAAAACAAGCTGGGATTTTTGGCTTGGCTCGACCTGAACAAGTTATTCAAGGCAAACCAAGCCGAGCTAAATCGAGCTGAGCTGAGCAAGCTAACCGTGCTCAGCTCTAGTTGGTATCATGTCTTATCATTCTTGATAGAAATTGATCATGTGTCCTCTTACTTGAAAACTATATCTTGGAATTGCCCATGTTTGCAATGTTAGCTTATACAGCCTGTTCCTTTCAACCGTAATGGTGGAACCAAAGATCCACAACAGCAACATGGACACCGATGAAATGGGCCCCAACATCCATGAATACCATTGGGAAGCATAGGGTTTAGAAGCCAGTGACGCAATTCCTAGCCGTAGGTGGTAGATGGAATGGAGGGTGGTTGGATGGGTGAGATGGACCACATGTGGAGCCTCCTTCGTTCCTTTGAGTGAAGCTTCATAAAGTGCATCTGATGATTTGTCCATGGTGCCATATATATAGTCATAGATGGGCATGAAGAGGCAGTAGTTGGTCCGGAACTGGGTGTGGTGAAGCGAATGAAACCTGTTTGGAACAATAATTAGTTGTGTTTCGTACATCACGTAAATCAATCTCTCTCTCTTTTCTCCTCTCTCTCTATGTGGGCTGACAATGGGTCAGGTTCTGGCCAGATCTAGGTCAGCCTGAGTACTAAGCAGGCCAAGAATTCTGGCCCTAGCCCATTCCCAACCTGCTCACCCAAGTTGCAGCCCTAGCTCAACCCGAACTCGACCCATTTGCTTATATAGGCCACATTTTTCTAATCCAAACCCAACCCACTACCTGAGAAGTGGGTGAAGCCAGTTGACCCACGGCCCAACCTGACCCACCTGTAGGTGCCAGGATGGTGGATCGCCAATGTTCTTCTAAACTGAATGATCCTAACCTTTTGATCATTGGACTATTTTCTGTTAAATGTGACATTCTGTAGTTTTCCATACACCCAATTTGGAATTTTTCCCATTTTCCTGCTTTGTCCATATATTTTTTAACATTGAAATAGTATTCATTGGAAAGTCACGCGTAGCTGGGACAAGGCTATACGTATGCTGGTAATCTAAAGTCCACTGATCAAATGGTTAGGCTCTTTGAATGTAAAAGATTGGTGCTTCCCCCATCTGTGAGTCAATCTGATCAACAGTCTGGATTACCGAATCATATTACCATACAGGGTCTCAGGTTCATGATTCAATATTAATGAATGAGAGGAGACTTACGAGGGCGTGTACATGAAGTACTTGAGAGGTGGACATATCGAGAAGAGCCACTTAGGGACCAGCTCGAAGTTGCAATGGCCCATGTTGTTCATGAAATCAATGTACGTGATATACCCAGCTACGGCTGAGATCGAACCGGTCCCAGTAAGTATAATGGTCAGCAGAGGGATTGCGAAGAGCAGAAAGTACAGCATTATTTCCGCAAACGGATGAATCACAGCTGCAAGAGGAGAAAAAAAACCGTATTATAGTTGAATTATGAAGTTCTATAATTCTAAAGAAAGATTTGGATCAGGTGATCCTAACCATCGCATCCAGGACAACGAGTGGTCATAGGAAACAATGCCAACTATTGCCTGCATGCGGATCATCCAATTAATGTGATTTTCATATGGTTGTGCATGAAGTGTGGCCCCGACGTAGTGGATGGTTCATATTGATTAATTGGACTGTCCACGTGTCCATATGCAACCAGGATCACTATAACTTATTGTTCACATGTGTGATTCTATGGAAATTTTGTTCACACCTGTGCAAATAGAAAATCTGTGACTATGGTGATCCATTTGAATGGAAAATAGTCAATTTCCGAATCCAACAAATCAGATGTGTTGATCATCTAATTATTGCACTTCAATTCAGTTAACAGAACCACTTGGAACCACTTGTGTGACCAAGGGTATATATTGGATAGATGTGTGTGAGTAGGATGTGCAGGTGTGTTAGAGTCTGCCTAACTCAAATTGAATTGTTGGTATCCCCTTCACAAAGATGGATAGATTGAAGACTAGAATCGAAGATCTAGAGTCTTTTTGGCCATTAATATTGCACTCTGTTCAGGCAACTAGTGAAAGTAATGGAGACTATTAAATCCAAATGAGTTCTTTTTGCCTTGTGACAATAGACATGGGTCTACCGACCTTAAGGGCTTGTTCTTTTACTAACACTTTAAGTTCAAAACACTTCTCAAATTAATAAAGGTACACATTCAAATTAAATAAGACAAAATGTTGCCAATTTCATTAAGTACTATAAAATAATGTTTATTATAGTCGAAAACTTGTGAGATAATCAAATGAATTTAAAAAAAAAAAAAATGAAAAAATGGATAAATGCCTAAAATGCCTACCGGAATAGACGATTTGAGGCGAGTGTGATCAAAAAAATTAGAACTTAAAAGATCGTGATTTACAACTTAAGGTTGCAGAAAAACTATATCTATTCATAAGGTATTGTAGCGGGAGTCGCCAGGCAGTAGCTAAGCTATGCTAAGAAAAGAAAAGAAAAGAAAGATAAATAAAAGATAGATTGATGTGTTTGGCGTAGGTCCCCGAGTTCTTCTTCAATTGCTCCTTTTATAAAACGTCGAGATAACGAAACCCTCATTAGGGCTTCCTCATTGTTCCTGGATCTTTTGTGTTGACGTCACTGGCTTTCCAAATAAAAAAGTGTTATTGGGAAGATATGAAAACTCTCCGAAAGTCTGAAGGGATCGGATCTCAGATTTCCACTCCTACACATAGATGCTCTCCTATTGTACTCTTAGGGAGTATCTTTCGGTTAATCACGACCATTCATCTTAACAACCTAGTCTAGATTACTTAGTTCTTGAACAGAGAAGTGGGATTTGACATCTGCTACAAGGTTGTTACCAACAATAAGACAAATTTGTCTGAAACTAATCCATTATAAGGCAGATCATATCATTTTTCAAGCCTATTATCCGTTCTTTTTGTTCCAATCGGTACATGGTTGTGAAGCCAACTGAGATGATGTGTTTGCTTCTCCTGATCTGGGTTTGAGCCACGACTGGGTTTTCTTGGACACTGATTTGATATATAGGTCTTTAGGATATTTGTAACATTATAGTCTTTCCAAATGTTTCTAGGAAGATCTCTTATTATGGAAGGACTGTGAAAGACGGCCTTGCTGAGAGGATCATAGCTAGATTCGTGATAAGATATGTTCTCTCAATGGATCTCGTATAAATGTGGTGGGAACATTGCCTCGTTAATGAGCATGATAATCATGGCCACGAGGTTGTGCTGATTTTCATTTTAAAAGGCAGGCACAAGGGCCCATGCCTTCGCATTTATAATGGAATGTGTATCGCCGAAAGTAATGCCAATAATGATACTCTTCGGTGAGAGTGTGTTTTACGTTAGTTGTGATTCCGTAGTGTTGACACATGATGACCTTTGATTGGCCCACGTCTGGGTGCTAAAAATAGGCATAAACACTAATGAAGTTCGATTTTGGAGTTATGCCATATCTATGCTTCCATAAAAAAACGTATTATATCTCTCAGAAAATCTTTTTATACACGTCATACTCCTTGTGTAATGCCACATGTCATTTCCTTATTGACTCTATTCCAATATGTCAGAATAGGGTACGATAGCCAGATTTTTGCTTCACATGATCATCGTCGTAGGATTCATACATTAGACGAGTTAGATATCGTGCACATATGCTTAGGCCTCACAATTCTTTCCTTCACCTATATATTTCTAAATAAATGACAACAAGAGTTTTCTTTTGTTGAGTCATGGCGCAGGGAGGAACGCGATGAGGTCTCGAGTTCATTAACCTTTACAACTAATGCATAAATTTGTCCTATCTCTTTGGATTCCTCCATGAAGTCTCGTATGGTCAGGAGAGAATGCCTATCCACTTTAAGGGCCTGTTTGGCCGGCTGGATTAGATGGGCTTAGGTGGGATGGAATTGCATATGCTCTTGTGCCAATTCCACTCCATGTTTGGGAAGAGTGGAAAAGCTTGGAAGTAGGTTAAATGGAATCGTATTGGGTCCCGTGCCAATTTCAATCAAATGTTAGCAAGTTGTGTAGGTCCCACCATGATGCGTGGGCTATATCCACACTGTCCACTTATTTTCGAGATCATTTTAGAGCATGGGCCAAAAAATTAGGTAGATCTAAAGCTCAAGTGGACCCCATCATAGAAAGAAACAGGGATTGAATACTTATTGTTGAAACCTTCTTTGGGGCCACATAAGTTTTGGATCTGCCTCATTTTTAGGCCCATGCCATAAAATGAGGTTACAAAACAAATGAACAGTTTAGATATAACACATGTATGTTATTCTCAATAGTTTCAAATGATGGTAGGTATATCCTTTCAATGTACCACCGTATTACAAACAAAGCAGGGAATTAAGCTTATCCCATGGTAACAAGGAACAATCCCTGCCATGGGTAATAATTATGTTTTTTGATTCCCATCCCACCTAATCCCTTCTAATCTCATCGCCCAAACACGCCCTAAAAGTTTCTGATGGTTCCTCTGAGTCCATAAGGGCCAGTATGGTTTTTCAACCGTCTTTAAAGAAAATGTACACATTATCTTGTCCTTTATAAGTAGCGTCACGGTCGAATTGACACAGTCGACTGAGTAAAATATAACAGGCTTTCATGTCAACAATGTCGCATACGACTTGATCTTTATAATATTTTCCAATTGAAAAAAATATCGCGCATTGTTCAGTTACCTTCGTCTCACTGACCTTCTTAATCCAGCCGATCGTGTACGGGGAGGGATGACATTCCGTTTTCACCTACAATTTCTCCACCATGACCTTGGAAATAATATTCTTGTTGTTTCCTCTATCGATAATTACATCACAGACATTTTGATTCACCGCAAACCTAGTTCAGAAGATGTTATGTCGTTGTGGGTGTAATTCCTTCTTTGGTACATATAATAGTCGCCTCGTGACTCATTATGATCATACGGAATCTAATCTGCCTCATCCGCTTCATCCTTTGCTACACGCTCCAATTCATTAACATTCAAGTTTTCATTGTCATTTTCAACACTATCGTCATTAACGGCAATGTTAGCCACTTGTTGCTAGGGACAAGTATTTGATAAGTGACTTATTTTGCCACAATAATAGTAATGGTTAGGCCTTGACCGACCATAGGGGTTCGGAATCCTGCTCGGATCGACAACAGTGGTCACGCCCCATTGGGGTCTAACTTGCTCACTTCCTAAATCTCAGTTTGCAGGAGTAAGAGTTTGAGTGTGCCCCTTATAGGTTATTTTCCTTTGGCCTGTGAAGCTCCTTAGAACGGACCCACTGCGGTGCCCCTAATAGTAGGATAGGTTCGTATGTTGGGATGCTTAAGATGTGCTTCTGCTCGGGTGGTCAACTTGATCCCTTCATTCATCATCCACAAAAGTTGTATCCGAACCCGATCATGGATCACAATATGCAACCCACCATTGAATCGAGCGACTTGATGCGATTCAATTTCGACCAAATCATTTTATACTACAAGTGGTAGAATTCTTTTACATAATCTCTCACTGACCGACTACCCCGCCAACAATTTTGATCTTGTTAGAACATTACATTATCGTAGTCACTAGGGAGGAATTGCATGTGTAGAAACTGCTTCATCCTTGCCATGTGCGGATTGATGCTTTTATATATGTGTTTCGTTTATATAAACTGAAGTTTCTCCTACCAAGTTGAAGCTTCGCCCTTCAACTTGTAAGCCACAAATTTAACTTTCTTCGCTTCAGAGATTTTCATATAGTAAAAAAATCGCTCAACTTCAAAAAGCCAATCTAGGAAATATTTAATGTGAAGTTGGCCATTAAAGTTATTAAGGTCGACTTCCATCCTAAATTCTTGATATGCTTGATCACTACATTGTACCAGATATTGGAGCATTATGTCGTTGATCTTCTTGTTGCTAGATCACACCTCCTCATGCATGATCCTATGGTTCACTGCTGACATCACCTTATAATCAATGCGATTATGAATTTTAGCCCTTATTGAGGGCGGATTACTGCCACGAACATGGAGCTTACCTAGAGCCTTCGTCATGTGACCGATGTTAACCTTTAACCCTTGCACGACTTATTGATTCTCTCGTAACGCCGCTTCGAAAGACGTCATTGTTAAAGGAAAATTCTTTGGAGCATCGTCCATGGAAATGTTGCCTGACCCGTGGTTAAAAGTCATCGATTCGAGGAGAAAGCTTGATACCACTTGGTGTAAGGAGGAAGGTGATTAGGTCGATCATCGTCTTCCTTAGGAAGTAACATACTCCAAATCCACAGAGCTCTTTGGACTCCTCACAAAGTTTCCTCGAATCCACAAGGGATAAAAGCAAGAATAATTGTTAATAAATTCAAAAAATAAAATGATTGATGATGAAAAATGAAATTACAACCCTTCAAATAATGAGCTCAAATCTAAGACAGAGTTTTAGACTTAGATTTCAACTCAAACACCTTAAAAACGTGACTTCCTATAAATAGTAAATTTACTATTTATAAATGGCCTCTATTTCTACTAGACTTCAAGGTTTTCGACCAAAAATAGCATGTGTCCAATTTGCCCCAACCATGTTATTCTCCTAAAATTTCTAATCCCTTTTTATGTTGGGCATGACTTCAACAACTCAAAGGATCAAAAAATATACTCAAATTAGGACTTAGTATCTATGGTAAAAATGAAAATAGATGGTACTTTTGATTGTTGATTTGATGGAATCTCACAAATCCGCATTGGCAGCCACGTGTGGCATAGTTGGTTCACTTAAGTAGGATCTCCTACCCCTAAATCATATTTAATATGTTAAAAATTTGCAAGATATGACTGATTTAAGGTTCTAAAGGTAGGAATCATTTCCACCTCTGATCAGGCCTTCTCTAGTCCATCTTTGCCACAAAAGTACCTCCAACCCACTCTACATTATGTCATTAATTATCAGTAAAAGCCAGTGACTTATTGTCTCCAATGCCACCTTTAGACTACAAAATCCAGAAAAAGGATACATTTCTCCGGTAAACTACAAAATTCCACAAGTTTATATTTTTGTAATCTGTTCACGTGCTATGACTCTTATTTGAACTGAACACGATATTACTCTTTAACCGTACACATGGCATGGTTTTGCAATCCATACCGTCCCAAAAGCTCAGTTCAAAGGGTGGATGGAGGTAAACATGAAAATTATGCTGGGAAGCTAGCCAATTTTAACCACCGGAAAATTTCCAGGGTTTTTATTATTATTATTATTATTATTTATTTTCTTTTAACACACTTCAAAGGATCACGAAGGTCAGTTGCCTGTAAACCGAGTTCCCCATAAATCCCGTCACTCCGTCCATATGTTTTCCCCACATTTTAGGACATGAGCCAAAACAGGAAGATCCCAAACTGAAGTGGCTCATGTCACAAGAAATAGTGGGAGTTAAATGCCCAACATCGAAACCTTCATGGATATGCCACAATGATGTTTGTGTGGCTTGTAGTTTGTCTATGATGTTTGCCAAATCATGTTAGAATGTGAACTCAAAAATCTGGCCATTTAGAAACCAACTGGACCACGCTGGGGAGCAGTGCGAACCGTATGCATGCACATCATTTGCTTGGACATCATCATATTTAACCAGCTCCTTTTTCAACCGCATAACCGGTAGAGTGGGTTCAACCTAATACAGGGCTCCTGCACGTGTGAGTTTGACACTTGTGGCTGCATGTAGACATGCGTGTGACGCTAATAGTGTGGCTCCATGTAGTGCAGGTGCGTCTGATAAACCTTAAACCCGAGAGCTCCTGCAGCGTGCTCTGCATGGATTCCAAATACACTGACATTTTATTCTAACTTTGGTAATCTCTCTCTCTCTCTCTCTCTCTCTCTCTCTCTCTCTCTCTCTCTCTCTCTCTCTCTCTATATATATATATATATATGGACTGCATATTTCGACATTTTGCCAATTTTCATAACATTAGTTAAAAGAGGATAAATTCCATAAAATTATAACTATTTGGAAAGAAATGGTTGAGATTAAAGCACACTAAATAGTTTAAATGGGACACGCTTCCTCTACTTCTTCTAAAGCCGTTGTCGGTGGCTGACTTGTCATTTCTATGTAAGCACACCATAAAGAGAAGACCGTCGACTGACAACTTCATGGATGCCATTCACCCAAGTGAAAATCATTATTTGAACCATACATACAAAAGACCAAACATTGAGAAAAATAAATAAAATCACACGGGCATCCTTGTGAGCAATATAAACTTTATTTCGAAACTGTTAAGTTCACACAGTGTGACCTAACAGTTTTTTTTTATTAGGATGATATTTATATGTTCTCTCATAGCCGTGATTTAAACCTAATAAACCAGTTTGAAGAAGAAACACCATGTCGTGGTCCACACATAAACCTATGTTTAGTAACAACATGTGGTGGGCCACACATAAACCTATGATTGGTATCCCACGCTGGCCCCAAGACCTAAAATACAGTCAGCCTCATTCACTTTCATTTGGCGAGGTTGGTATATCTTAGGGGGAGTGACTGCAACATGAAGAGCCATGGGTGCCCACCGTGATGTTGATGCAAAATTCACCATTTCCATGATCGGTTTCATCAACTCATGTTAGATGAGAACCCCAAAGTGAACTAGCTTAATTAAATACCCAAAGTGGCCCACGCCACAGAAAACAATGGAAAAAAAAAACATCCAAAGTTGAAATTCTCCCTGGGAGTTAAAATAATGTTCATATGCCATTCAAACTCATTTATAAAAATGATTCCCATTAGGATGAAAGAAAAATATAAATATGACATGGCACAAAACTTCTTTAACCCAAAAAGGCTACAATGGTGTGCATTTTTAGACATTTTACCTAACTCACCTAACCATCCGTGAAGCCAGGGGCTGTGTGGGGCTCTCGTTTTAGGGCATGAGCCCAAAATTGAGGCAGATCCAAGGTTCAAGTGGACCACACTGCAGGGATTCAACGTCCACCATTAAAAACTTTTTCAGAACCAGTAGATGTTCTGATTAAGCTGATATCTGTGTTTTCAATTTATCTTGTGACCTTAAGAACAAGTTGGACAGGCGAATAAAAAACACTGTAGGCCGTAGGAAGGTTTCAATGATAAGCATCATTATCACCCCTGCTTTATGTAGTATGGTCCAGTGGAGCCTTGGATTACTTCCTTTTTAGGCTCATGGCCTTAGATTATATTTTAAAATGGTGTGCATTTTTAGACATTTTACCTAACTCACCTAACCATCCGTGAAGCCAGGGGCTGTGTGGGGCTCTCGTTTTAGGGCATGAGCCCAAAATTGAGGCAGATCCAAGGTTCAAGTGGACCACACAGCGGGGATTCAACGTCCACCGTTAAAAACTTTTTCAGAACAGGCGGAAGTTTTGATTAAGCTGATATCTGTGTTTTCAATTTATCTTGTGGCCTTAAGAACAAGTTGGACAGGCAAATAAAAAACACTATAAGCCGTAGGAAGGTTTTAATGGTAAGCATCGTTGTCACCCCTGCTTTATGTAGTGTGGTCAAGTGGAGCCTTAGATTATTTCCTTTTTAGGCACATGGCCTCAGATTATATTTCAAAACGGATGGACAGCGTGGATAAATCTTATACATCACAGTGGGTCCCACAGAGCTCCTGCCAACCTGGCTCGCAAGGGCGGCCATAATAGCATCATTTAATGCCTTCACGTGGTGGTAATCAAACAGGGTAAATCCAGCTGTCGAGTGATGAACCAGTCGTTGTCTGGTTTCCCTCGTTGCATTTCTGCGATCCTGGACCGCCCACATGGTGCACGAGCTCCAATGTGCAGTTGAAATGGGAATTATCTAACAGTACCGAAAAAGGTAAAATGTCTTTTCTAGAAGCTAGATACATGTGAAGCAGTGTTTTTTTTTTTTTTTTTTTGGTACCATACGCGATCCATGGTGGTCCCCAACAGATGAACCGTTCAGATTTATGGACCGTATATACTGTCGGAGGGTAATCTCTCTGCTACATCCAGGATAAGGTATGTATCATATTCCATCAGTGGCAGGTCCCACGAGATGAACGGCTCAGATCCATCGATTGTACATCCATGTGAACTGTTTAGTGCTAAAAACTATGACTCGATGAGCTGAAATGCTCCTGGAGAGTTCTTTGGGCTCACCTCAAAACATTGATGGACTGTTCATTACGTAGGGCAAAAAAAAAAAGTGTAAGAAGTACCAAAAGCATAAAAGGGTGCCTTTGGATGTCTCAATGGAAGGTAAAATGTGATATTTCTCTATGGATTTTGTTCGCATGCAGTTGAAACGCGCGTGTGGAAAAAAAAAAAAAAAGAGAAAAAAAAGAGTTGTGTGACCCCACCTGTAATGTGTTATCCAAACCGTGAATATGGTATGCCACCTCATGTTTACCAACAGATAAGTATGAATAGCTCCAAGAGAATGTTGTTATAAAAAGCCGTAGTTTGGATGATAGATATTTGATATTTAAAACTGGAAACAATTAGAGGAACGGGCGAGTCTGCCTTTTTTATTTTCGCTGGCCAGAAACTTGGTAAAAAGTGACTTTTTACGGTTCGAAAGCTATTATTTTGACCAAAATACTCCTTGGTAAGTAGATGTAGGAGGAGTATTTTGGTCTTTTTAGGTTCATCCGTACAACCATAGGTTTAGTTTCGCAATTAAAGTTTCTTTATAGTGAATGAAATTGTTGCTAAAACATGAGGTCTATACCTTCAAGAACCCTTAAAACTAGGATTCTTGAGACATATAGATCTTAGGGCCTGTTTAGGAAGTGGGATTAGAAGGAATTAGGTGGGATGGGATTAAAAAAAACATAATTATTACCTTGTCCCTATTGCCATGGGATAAGATTAATGCCCTGCTTTGTTGATAATATGGTGGTACATTGAATGGATATACCCACCATCATTTAAAATTATTGAGAATAACACACATGTGTTATATCTAAACCGTTCATTTGTTTTGTAACTTCATTTTATGGCATGGACCTAAAAATGAGGTAGATCCAAAACTTATGTGGCCCCAAAGAAGTTTTCAACGGCAAGTATTCAATCCCCGTTGCTTTCTATGGTGGGATCCACTTGAGCTTTAGATTTACCTGATTTTTTGGCCCATGCTCTAAAATAATCTCAATAAATGGGTGGACCGTGTGGATATAGCCCATACATCATGATGAGACCTGTACAACTTGCTAACATTGAGTGAAATTGGCACGGAACCAATGCAATTCCATTTAATGTAATTCCAAGCTTTTCCATTTCTTGCCAAACATGCCATGGAATTGGCAAGAAACCAGATGAATCTCATCCCACCTAATCCCTTCTAATCCCACCGCCCAAACAGGCCTTTAGGTTTTAGCCAACAATTTCATTTGCTGCAAAAAAACCTTAACTGTGAACTAGACGTAGGATTGTACGGATGAATCCAAAATGATCAAAATACCTCTCTTTTTACGGCTGCTTACCTTAACAGTCGAGGGGCATTTTGGTCAAAATAGCAGCTTCCAAACCCTAAAAAGCCACATTTTGCGAACTAAGTTTCCGCCCATCGAAAATAAAAAAGGCATCGTAGAGACTCGTCCGGTCCTCTAATTGTTTCTTAAACCTATCCATTTTGATACTAATGTGCTGGTACATTATCACACACGACGAGTAATGTGCAATCATCACATAGTGTAGTCCACCTGAGTATTTTAATTGACTAATTTCTGTTGTTCCTTCATCCCTGTGGCTCTAACCTCATGAATGGTTTGGATGGTATATAAAAAAATGTCGTGGAAACCGTATTACAGAAGTTTCTATGGTAGGTGTCACCCTCCCCAATTTTCTCCCTTGTTCCCTTCAGTGTGGCCCACCTAATTTAGGTAACAGGATAAAGTTAGGAATCTTGGCCTATCATGGCTGGGCTCTCCAGATGCACGGTTTCGATTTCATATGCACATCACAATGGGTCCCACAAAACTACAACGTGCATGTGAACGAAACGATTTTCCTATACCGTATTTCCAAAGAAAAACCAATGGAAAAAGAAGAATTTCTTACATGTGATGGGCTCGGTGACGATAGAGGAGTGGTGGTGGGAGTGGTAGCGAGAGTACAGGAAATGATGGTGCAATGCTCTGTGGGCCCAGTAATACAAGATCTCCACCGGACCCGCATGAAGGAGTATTGTGAAAACTATACCGTCAGTTCTCCATAAAGGCAAGTTTGCAGCTCCAGGCACTACCGTACTCAATGAGTACGCAACAATGCCACTCAAGAGAATCTGATCATCCCTGCCATTCATTTCGCAAACGCATGAGACAGATGCATAAGGAAAAATATACAGGAAAAATTCTTTGTTGCACTGAGTGCACTGGAACCTTCCCATGCACCGCAGTTGCATTTGCACCTGTAGGCAGCCAATATCATCCATCTGGACCTTCCATTTGGTCTATTTAACTCACCTTGGGCCACCTTGAAAACTTCACACCAATCCGAGTATCATAACCATCCATACATCTGTCATTTTTGCTATGACCATCCATTTTATGACCACAGATCAGATGGTTTGCATCGTATAACTACAATGATTCTTTAAAATCATATCCAGTCAAAGATGGTCCCACTAATTGGATGGTTGAGATGGCTCATTGGAACTGTTCTCTTGAACAATCTTTGCCGTCCATACTTGCATCATATTGGATCGGATGGTAAGCGCCGTCCAGTTGGTGCAATATTTTCAAGATGTCTGGGATTAGGGCTGTCAACGGGCCAGGCATGGAGTTGTTCTGGGCGCCGATTTTGATCTGTTTCGGATCCTACTAACGAAAATTCTGAATTTAGTAGGCCCGAGCCCGGCCCATTAACACCCTGTCTGCAATGAATCCAGATCCCATGATTCCCACAAACAGGTTTTTCAGTTTTCCTATTTTCATGCACTGTGATTGGTCCATGACTTCGTCAGCACTGACGTATTAAATGCAGTCTGCGATGACGCGGCCATCCTGTTTGGGAAACGGATTGGCTAATGACCCTGCCACTAGCCAATGGGTAGTGGTTGGTGCTCTTTGGGCCCACCATGATGTATGTGTTTCATCCATGCCCTCCATCCATTATTTCAGATCATTTTATGAAATAAACCCAAAAATTAGGTTGATCCAAATCTCAAGTGGACCACACAGTGTTGATTGAACGCCCACCATTAAAAACTTCTTGGGAGCTACAAAAGTTTTGGATGAAGCTGATATATATTTTTTCCCTTCATCCAAGTCTGTATGACCTAATCAACAGGTTAGATTTCAAATAACCATTACAGTAGGCCCTAAGAGGTTTTTAAATGGTGGACATTTAATCACTATTATTTTCCCATGGTGTGGTCCACCTGAGTTTTAGATATACCTCATTTTTGGGATCAAGCCCTAAAATTAGTTTTTTTTAAATGGATGTACATCGTCGAATAAAACACATACATCATGGTGGGGTCCACATGGCACTGACCACTAGCCACCTGGCTCGGGGCAGCGTCACCAGCCAAACCGCGTCCGTTTGTTTGTGGCAAGCCGAGGATCGTGATTCATCGCCTTGGAGTCCAAATGTGCAGGACCCACAAGCACACCCAAACACATGGGGATTGGAATCGTGTACAACAACTGTTTTAACTAGTGAGTATATGTAAGAACTACTCCGCCCATCCGGTGGGAAAGCTTATTTGAACCATACATGTGAAAACTCATTGTAGTAAAAGACTCAGATGGGTCACACCTATCGGAACAATGTAAATTTCTCATAAAACTCTTGAGTCCGGTGTGACCCACCTGATTTTTGGTTCAGTCTGATTTTTATGTTTCCATTCCATCATTCTGACTTAAACCTGATTAACGGGTTTGCTGAAAAATATACAGAGTGGTGGCCCCACGAGCAAGCCCATGGTTTTCATCCCATCCCCATTGTTTCTTATGTTGTGGTCCACCTTAGTTGTCTATCTAGATGATTTTTCGCAGGGCCTATTATTGAGGAGCGCACCTGATTGACGTAGTGGATTTTACAAAGACAACAATGTGGGCCCAGAGAATTCAAGTGTTTTTACACGCTGCCTAGAACAGGTGTTGTAGAGAATTCCGGTCCAGAGAGAGAGAGAGAGAACTAACCAGTTGCCTTCTCTGTCCACCTGATCAAATTCAATACTCTTGTGGAGTATCATGTGCTTGCTTCTGGCTGTTTGGAAACGAGCCAAGCTAATCCATATCTGGTTGTGAAGCCACCTCCACAACAGTAACGGGATAATTATCATGTTCAGCGTATCCTTCTCTCCATTTCCCATGCAATACGTATACAAGCTACGTACCACAAATGGTGCCAAAATAATGTACTTCACCCACACCATAAGAAGAAAATGAACATCAGTACCAAAAAATAATAATAATAATAATAATAAAGGGGAGAGAGAGAGAGAGAGAGAGAGAGAGAGAGAGAGAGAGAGAGAGAGAGAGAGAGAGAGAGAGAGAGAGAGAGAGAGATGCCACCTTTTAAGTCTGTCTACAAGCATATTGGAGGATATTTCCATGAAAAATAGAGGGGTATAATGGGAATACCTTGAAGCTTCCAAGCTTGTGCCATGGCCATTCCGTGAAGGGGCCTGGTTTTGAAGCCATATTCTTCTCTCTTTTGGTCCTGTTCTTCTCCACTGGATTGCATCTCTTTAAATAGAGAGGAGTTATTTGATACTCAGGCAGCGAATGACGTTGATACGCAGGCACCCAGAAATTGTTCACATGGCATGCATTAACTCAAGTTAAAATTAATCCGTAAATTGTGGAACACACTTTTGCCAACAGCCCAAAAATAAGATTGACTGAACAATTCTAGACTCTGATTTCTGAACGCTTCTCTGCTAAAATAGGTGGTAGTTTTTCTTGCTTTTAAGTATCCAATAAATGTCCACCTCGCAAGATGTCTATGTATAAGGTGGGCCTATTAATTGATGATATTGTGATAGGTTGTACCGGTAGGCCCCACTAAAGTTGTGGTTAGTTGAATTCATATACGGGTGTTATACTTCAACTGTGTTACGTGCGTATTGTCCTAATTGTATCAAACACCGATCCTAATCATGGATCATATGTCAATTGCATATTAGTCATTAACTAACCTTCGGATCATTAGTTTAAATTTTACAATTGGTCCGAATGATGGACGAGTGGCTTAAATCCATTAAATTAATCATCTTATTAAATGATTCACTCAATGTGTGTTGGTCATCTCGTTAATCATGTTATAACCTTCAGAATGGTATAAACATAATAATCTTTACCTGAGTAGAGTTTTATGCATGATGCCAAATGAATAGATGACCATGGTTTACTGAAAATATAGACCACTCTAGCAATCTAATTTATGTCGATCTACTTCATATGATTCATCTTGAGTAGATCCTATCAAGTTCATGTTGGCCTGATCTTCTGTCTCCAGCATGGGTTGCCGAATATCCATGTTGAATCTGACTCCTTAATGGTGGTGAACACTATGCCAAAACTGTGAAAAAAGGATGGTCCAAAACCGTCTCAAATGACCAAAAAGGACGGTCATGGACCGTCGCAAGGGCCGTCAAATTTTGACATGTCGTATTACTTAAAGGACGGTCGAAAACCGTCATTTTTATTGACAAAAAAAAGATGGTCATGGACCGTCCTAAAAAAGGACGGTCTCGGACCGTCTCTTATAAGCCTTTAAAGGACGGCCATGGACCGTCCTTTAAAAGGACGGTCATGGACCGTCCTTAAAAAAGACTGTCGTAGACCGTCTCTATTAAGCCTTCAAAGGACGGCCATAGACCGTCCTTTTAAAGGACGGTCATGGGTCGTCCTTAAAAAGGACTGTCATGGACTCTCTTATGGGCCTTCACCGTCCTTTAAAAGGACGGTCATAGACCGTCCTTTAAAAGGACGGTCATGGATCGTCCTTTATAAGAGAGTCAATATACACCTGTTACAATATATTTTATCGTAGTCTTCCTGATATACACCTGTTATATAATATATTTCATCATATTCACATTCACATCCATCTAAACAACCCAAACTATGTAAATCCAACATAAACTACATTCATCCAAACATAAACTACATCCATCCAAACACAAGCAATCTTATCCACATTACATTCATCCACACATAAATACATATAAGTTTAACATCATAAATAAAAAAAGAAAAAAAATCAGCAACAATTTTCTCTGTCTTTCACCTGAAAAAAAATATTAAACCAACAAAATATTATAATTCAGAATTATGAAGAATTGCATAAACTTCTTCCAAAAAAGTGGACACTTTTTAAAAATAAAATTGATCATTAACATAGGTTTAGGTTTAGGATTAGGTTTTCGGTTATAGGTTATAAGTTTAGGTTATAGGTTATAGGTTATAGGTTAAGGTTTAGGTTATAGGTTTTGGTTTAGGTTTAGGTTAAGGTTTAGGCTTAAGTTATAGGTTTAAGTTAAGGTTTAGGTTTTAGTTATAGGTTATAACTTTAGAGAATTGAGAATAGGTTAAGGTTTAGTTTTAGGAAATTGGGTCCGAGTTCGGGATCAGGTTTAGGTTTGGGTTATCAAGTTTAGGTTTAAGTTTAGGTTAGAGAGTTGAGATTAGGATTAGGTGTAGGTTTATGTTCAAGGATTTGAGAATACATTTCAATTTTAGGTTTAGGTTTAGGTTTTAGGCTTATGTTTAGGTTATAAGTGCAGGTAATAGGTTTAGGTTTATGTTAGGTTATAGGTTAAGGTTTAGGTTTAGGAAATCAGGTTCGGGTTCGGAATCTGGTTTAGGTTTGGGTTTTCAAGTTTAGGTTTAGGTTTAGGTTAGGGAGTTGAGATTAGGATTAGGTGTAGGTTTAGGGATTTGAGAATACATTTCGATTTTAGGTTTAGGTTCAGGATTTAGGCTTATGTTTAAGTTACAGGTTTAGGTTATAGGTTTAGGTTTAGGTTTAGGAAATTGGGTTTGGGTTCGGGATCGGGTTTAGGTTTGGGTTTTCAAGTTTAGGTTTAGGTTTAGGTTAGGGAGTTGAGATTAGGATTAGGTGTAGGTTTAGGTTTAGGGATTTGAGAATACATTTAGGTTTTATGTTTAGGTTTAGGTTATAGGTTATATGTTTAGGTTAAGATTTAGGTTTAGGTCATAAGCTATAGGTTTCGGGAATTGAGAATATGTTAATGTTTAGGTTAAGGAAATTGGGTACGGGTTTGGGATCGGGTTTAGGTTTGGGTTTTCAAGTTTAGGTTTAGGTTTAGGTTAAGGAGTTGAGATTAGGATTAGGTATAGGTTTAGGTTTAGGGATTTAAGAATACATTTAGGTTTTAGGTTTAAGTTTAAGTTTAGGTTATAGGTTATTGGTTTAGATTAAAGTTTAAGTTTAGGTTTATGTTTAGCTTTAGGTTATAAGCTATAGGTTTAGGGAATTGAGAATAGGTTAAGGTTTAGGTTTAGGAAATCGGGTTCGGGTTTGGGATCGGGTTTAGGTTTGGATTTTCAAGTTTAGGTTTAGGTTTAGGTTAGGGAGTTGAGATTAGGATTAGGTGTAGGTTTAGGTTTAGGGATTTGAGAATATATTAGGTTTTAGGTTTAGGTTTAGGTTATATATTATAGGTTTAGGTTTAGGTATAGGTTATACGCTATAGGTTTAGGGAATTGAGAATAGGTTAAGGTTTAGGTTTAGGAAATCGGGTTCGAGTTCGAGATCGGGTTTAGGTTTGGGTTTTCAAGTTTAGGTTTAGGTTAAGGAGTTGAGATTAGGATTAGGTTTAGGTTTAGGTTTAGGGATTTGAGAATATATTTAGGTTTTAGGTTTAGGTTTAGGTTATAGGTTACAGGTTTAAGTTTAGGTTTAGGTTAAGGTTATAAGTTTAGGCTTAGGTTTAGGTTATAAGCTATAGGTTTAGGGAATTGAGAATAGGTTAAGGTTTAGGATTAGAAAATCGGATTCGGGTTCGGGTTCGGGTTTTGGTTTGGGTTTTCAAGTATAAGTTTAGGTTTAGGTTAGGGAGTTGAGATTAGGATTAGGTGTTGGTTTAGGTTTAGGGATTTGAGAATACATTCAGGTTTACATTTAAGAAATCGGTTTCGAGATCGGGTTTAGGTTTGGGTTTTCAAGTTTAGGTTTAGGTTTAGGTTAGGAAGTTGAGATTAGGATTATGTGTAGGTTTAGGTTTAGGGATTTGAGAATACATTTAAGTTTTAGGTTTATGTTTAAGTTATATATTATAGGTTTAGGTTTAGGTTTAGGTTAAGGTATAGGTTTAGGTTTCGATTTAAGTTATAAGCAATAGGTTTAGGGAATTGAGAATAGGTTAAGGTTTAGGTTTAGGAAATCGGGTTCGGGTTCGGGATCAGGTTTAGGTTTAGGTTAGGGAGTTGAGATTAGGATTAGGTGTAGGTTTAGGTTTAGGGATTTGAGAATACATTTAGGTTTTAAGTTTAGGTTACAGGTTTAGGTTTAGGTTAAGGTTTAGGTTAAGGTTATAAGCTATAGGTTTAGGGAATTGAGAATAGGTTAAGGTTTAGGTTTAGGAAATCGAGTTGGGGTTGGGGATCGGGTTTAGGTTTTGGTTTTCAAGTTTAGGTTTAGGTTTAGGTTAGGGAGTTAAGATTAGGATTAGGTGTAGGTTTAGGTTTAGGGATTTCAGAATACATTTAGGTTATAGGTTTAGGTTTAGGTTATAGGTTACAGGTTTAGGTTTAGGTTAAGGTTTAGGTTTAGGCTTAGGTTTAGGTTATAAGATATAGGTTAGGGAATTGAGAAAAGGTTAAGGTTTAAGTTTAGGAAATCGGGTTCGGATCGAGATCGGGTTTAGGTTTGAGTTTTCAAGTTTAAGTTTAGGTTTACGTTAGGGAGTTGAGATTAGGATTAGGTGTAGGTTTAAGTTTAAAGATTTGAGAATACATTTAGGTTTTAGGTTTAAGTTTAGGTTATAGGTTACAGGTTTAGGTTTAGGTTTAGGTTAAAGTTATTGGTTATAGGTTAAAGTTTAGGTTTAGGTTTAGGTTATAAGATATAGGTTTAGGGAATTGAAAATAGGTTAATGTTTAGGTTTAGAAAATCAAGTTCAGGTTCGGGATCGAGTTTAGGTTTGGGTTTTCAAGTTTAGGTTTAGGTTTAGGTTAGGGAGTTGAGATTAGGATTAGGTGTAGGTTTAGGTTTAAGGATTTGAGAATACACTTAGAGATTTAGGTATAGGTTAGGTTATAGGTTAAGGTTTAGGTTTAGGAAATCGGGTTCGGGTTCAGATCGGGTTGGGTTTTGGTTATCAAGTTTAGGTTTAGGTTTAGGTTAGGGAGTTGAGATTAGGATTAGGTGTAGGTTTAGGTTTAGGGATTTGAGAATACATTTAGATTTTAGGTTTATGTTTAGGTTATAGGTTATAGGTTTAGGTTTAGGTTTAGGTTTAGATTTCGGTTTAGGTTATAAGCTATAGGTTTAGGGAATTGAGAACAGATTAAGGTTTAAGTTTAGAAAATCGGGTTCGGGTTCGGGATCGGGTTTAGGTTTTGGTTTTCAAGTTTAGGTTTAGGTTTAAGTTAGGGAGTTGATATTAGGATTAGGTGTAGGTTTAGGTTTAGGGATTTGAGAATACATTTAGGTTTTAGGTTTAGGTTTAGGTTATAGGTTACAGGTTTAGGTTTAGGTTTAGGTCAAGGTTATAAGTTATAGGTTTAGGTTAAGGTTTAGGTTTAGGTATAGGTTATAAGATATAGGTTTAGGGAATTGAGAATAGGTTAATGTTTAGGTTTAGGAAATCGGGTTCGGGTTCGGGATCGAGTTTAGGTTTGGGTTTTCGAATTTAGGTTTAAGTTTAGGTTAAGGAGTTGAGATTTGGATTAGGTGTAGGTTTAGGTTTAAGGATTTGAGAATACATTTAGGTTTTAGGTTTGAGTTTAGGCTATAGGTTACAGGTTTAAGTTTAGGTTTAGGTTAAGGTTATAGGTTATAGGTTATAGGTTTAGGTTATGGTTTAGGTTTAGGTTATAAGATATAGGTTTAGGGAATCGAGAATAGGTTAATGTTTAGGTTTAGGAAATCGGGATCAGGTTCGGGATCGGGTTTAGGTTTAGGTTAAGAAGTTGAGATTAGGATTAGGTGTAGGTTTAGGTTTAAGGATTTGAGAATACACTTAGGTTATAGGTTTAGGTTTAGGTTATAGATTTAGGTTTAGGTTAGGTTATAGGTTAAGGTTTAGGAAATTGAGAATAGGTTGAGGTTTAGGTTTAGGAAATCAGGTTCGGGTTCAAGATCAGGTTTAGGTTTGGGTTTTCAAGTTTAGGTTTAGGTTTAGGTTTAGGTTAGGGAGTTGAGATTAGGATTAGGTGTAGGATTAGGTTTAGGGATTTGAGAATATATTTAGGTTTTATGTTTATGTTTAGGTTATAGGTTATAGGTTTAGGTTAAGGTATAGGTTTATGTTTCGGTTTAGGTTATAAGCTATAGGTTTAGCGAATTGAGAATAGGTTAAGGTTTAGGTTTAGGAAATCGGGTTCGGGATTTGAGAATAGGTTTAGATTATAGGTTTTGGTTAAAGTTATATGTTAAGGTTAAGGTTATAGGTTTAGGTTAAAGTTATATGTTTAGGTTTAGGTTAGGTTATAGGTTTTTAGTTAAGGTTTAAGTAATAGTTATAGGTTTTGGGATTTGAGAATAGGTTTAGGTTATAAGTATAGGTTTAGGTTAGGTTATAGGTTAAGGTTTAGGTTTAGGAAATCGGGTTCGGGTTCAGGATCGGGTTTAAGTTTGGGTTTTCAAGTTTAGGTTTAAGTTTAGGTTAGGGAGTTGAGATTAGGATTAGGTGTAGGTTTAGGTTTACGGATTTGAGAATACATTAGGTTTCAGGTTTATGTTTAGGTTATAGGTTATAGATTTAGGTTTAGGTTTAGGTTTGGCTTTGGTTTTGATTTAGGTTATAGGTTATAGGTTTAGGTTAAGGTTTAGGGAAAGGTAATAGGTTTTAGTTTAGGTTATAGGTTATAGGTTTAGGTTTTAGGTTTAGGTTTAGGTTTTGATTTATGTTATAGGTTATAGGTTTAGGTTTAGGTTATAGGTTTTGGGATTTGAGAATGAGTTCGGGTTTAGGTTATAGGTTATAGGTTTAGGTTAAGGTTTATATTTAGGTTATAGGTTTTGGGATTTGAGAATGGGTTCGGGTTTAGGTTATAGGTTTTGGTTTTGGTTTAGGTTATAGGTTTTGGGATTTGAGAATGGGTTCGAGTTTAGGTTATAAGTTTTGGTTTTGGTTTAAGTTTAGGTTATAGGTTTTTGGATTTGAGAATGGGTTATGGTTTAGGTTTAGGAAATCGGGTTCAGGTTCAGGGTTAGATTTAAGTTTGAGTTTTCAAGTTTATGTTTAGGTTTAGGTTAGGGAGTTGAGATTAGGATTAGGTGTAGGTTTAGGTTTAGGGATTTGAGAATACATTTAGGTTTTAGGTTTATATTTAGGTTATAGGTTATAGGTTTAGGTTAAGGTATAGGTTTAGGTTATAAGCTATAGGTTTAGCGAATTGAGAATAGGTTAAGGTTTAGGTTTAGGAAATCGGGTTCGGGATTTGAGAATAGGTTTAGGTTATATGTTTTGGTTAAAGTTATATGTTAAGGTTAAGGTTATAAGTTTAGGTTTAGGTTAAGGTTATATGTTTAGGTTTAGGTTAGGTTATAGGTTTTTGGTTAAGGTTTAAGTTATAGTTATAGGTTTTGGGATTTGAGAATAGGTTTAGGTTATAAGTATAGGTTTAGGTTATGTTATAGGTTAAGGTTTAGGTTTAGGAAATCGGGTTCGGGTTCAGGATCGAGTTTAGGTTTGGGTTTTCAAGTTTAGGTTTAAGTTTAGGTTAGGGAGTTGAGATTAGGATTAGGTGTAGGTTTAGGTTTAGGGATTTGAGAATACATTAGGTTTTAGGTTTAGGTTTAGGTTATAGGTTATAGTTTTAGGTTTAGGTTTAAGTTTGGTTTTGGTTTTGATTTTGGTTATAAGTTATAGGTTTAGGTTAAGGTTTAGGAAAAGGTAATAGGTTTTGGTTTAGGTTATAGGTTATAGGTTTAGGTTAAGGTTTAGGGAAAGGTAATAGGTTTTGGTTTAGGTTATAGGTTATAGGTTTAGGTTTAGGTTTTGATTTATGTTATAGGTTATAGGTTTAGGTTTAAGTTATAGGTTTTGGGATTTGAGAATGGGTTCGGGTTTAGGTTATAGGTTTTGGTTATAGGTTATAGGTTTAGGTTAAGGTTTATATTTAGGTTATAGGTTTTGGGATTTGAGAATGGGTTCGGGTTTAGGTTATAGGTTTTGGTTTTGGTTTAGGTTATAGGTTTTGGGATTTGAGAATGGGTTCGGGTTTAGATTATAGGTTTTGGTTTTGGTTTTGGTTATAGGTTTTGAGATTTGAGAATGGGTTTGGATTTAGGTTATAAGTTTTGGTTTTGGTTTAGGTTTAGGTTATAGGTTTTTGGATTTGAGAATGGATTATGGTTTAGGTTTAGGAAATCGGGTTCAGGTTCAGGATTGGGTTTAAGTTTGAGTTTTCAAGTTTATGTTTAGGTTTAGGTTAGGGAGTTGAGATTAGGATTAGGTGTAGGTTTAGCTTTAGGGAATTGAGTTTAGCTTATAGGTTTAGGAAAAGCTTAGGTTTAGGTTATAGGTTTTGGGATTTGGGAATAGTTTTAAGTTATAAGTATAGGTTTAGGTTAGGTTATAGGTTAAGGTTTAGAGATTTGAGTTTAGGCTATAGGTTTAGGTTTAGGTCTAGGTTTAGGTTTAGGGAATTGAGTCTAGGTTATAGGTTTAGGAAAAGGTTAGGTTAGGTTTAGGTTATAGGTTTTGGAATTTGAGAATAGTTTTAGGTTATAAGTATAGGTTTAGGTTAGGTTATAAGTTAAGGTTTAGGGATTTAAGTTTAGGTTATAGGATTAGGTTTAGGTTTAGGTTTAGGGATTTGACTTTAGGTCATAGGTTTAGGTTTAGGTTTTAGGTTTAGGTTTAGGTTTAGGTTTGAGTTTTGGGATTTGGTTTTGATTATATGTTTTGATTTAGGTTATAGATTATAGGTTTAGGTTTTAGGTTTTAGGTTTTGGTTTTAGGTTTAGGTTTGGTTTAGGTTATAGGTTTTGATTTAGGTTATAGGTTAACGGTTTAGGTTATAGGTATTTGGATTTGAGAATGGGTTCGGGTTTAGGCTATAGGTTTTGGCTTTGGTTTAGGTTATAGGTTTTGGTTTTAGTTATAGATTATAGGTTTAGGTTTAGGTTTAGGTTTAGATTATGGGTTATAGGATTTGAGAATGTGTTTGGGTTTAGGATATAGGTTTTGGTTTTGGTTATATGTTTTGATTTAGGTTTAGATTATAGGTTTAGGTTTTAGGTTAAGGTTATAGGTTTAGGTTAAGGTTTAGGTTTAGGTTTAGGTTAAGGTTATAGGTATAGGTTAAGGTTTAGGTTTAGGTTTAGGTTTAGGTTTAGGTTATAAGATATATGTTTAGGGAATTGAGAATAGGTTAAGGTTAAGGTTTAGGTTCGGGTTCGGGATTGGGTTTATGTTTGGGTTTTCAAGTTTATGTATAGGTTTAGGTTAGGGAGTTGAGATTAGGATTAAGTGTAGGTTTAGGTTTAAGGATTTGAGAATACATTTAAGTTTTAGGTTTAGGTTTAGGTTTTAGGTTAAGGTTTAGGTTTAGGTTAAGGTTGAGGTTTAGGTTATAGGTCAAGGTTTTAGGTCATAGGTTTTGGTTTAAGTTAAGGGTATGGTCCCTGCAAATACAGATATAAACACGGCCATCCGGCGCAAATGGCCAGGCCCTTCTAATGCTGTCCATAAAAAATGGACAGCTTCATCATGGTCATAATAGCGGTTCCCTCTTTCCAGGGAACCCCGCTTTCCGAATAGCTTCGACGCACATCCGGGTATGCTCTATTAATTTCGATCAAATTCATAAACACGGCATGTCCAAATGGCCAGGCCCCTCCAATGCTGTCCATAGGAAATTGACAGCTTCATCATGGTCATAACAGCGGTTCCCACCTTCTAGGGACCTCCGCTTAACATCCGGATAGCTCTGACGCACATCCGGGTCTGCTCCATCAATTTCGAGTTAATACATTTAAAAATAATATAATTATATTTAAAAGCATCTGGATACTTGGGGAAGGCCTCCCATATTCGTATTGTTGGTTACTCATCCCTTTATCTATAAGCCATAATCGACCAACACTTTCTATTGCTACCTGTACTCTGAAACCAACACAAATATAACTGAGAAACAATATAAGGAATAAGAAAAAATGAATTTACCTGTACACATCATTAAATGTTTCCCTATAAGGAGGTGATACTATATCTTTGTTAGCCACAACCTGTATAACAGAGAAAAATGCAACCGATACATTTGGAATATAACTGGGAAACAATATAAGGAATAAGAAAAAATGAATTTACCTGTACACATCATTAAATGTTTCCCTATAAGGAGGGGATATTATATCTTTGATAGCCACAACCTGTATGACAGAGAAAAATGCAACCGATACAGTTTGTTACAATTCAAAGGAGAAAAAAGTTGTAACTGCATGGCTTAGTTGCATTCTGAAAATCATTATATATCTTTGATAGCCACAACCTATATATATATATATATAAAAATCATTCTCAGTGAGATTTTCTCGTTGAAAACCTCAAAATCTGAAAATCTCCTGAGAAATTCCCGAGCTGAGAAATCGCCAATAACAATATTTATCACCATGATTGGAAGTTTGGATTTAGAAAAAAGAGTTTGTTTTTGCGATTTTGGCTCACCCAACATGTGTGTCCACATTGGTCCCACTTGGAGAGATTGTCAGATGATCGAAATTGTTCATTTGGCACTGTGTGGATGGGTGTCAGTCAAAATCATGGTTCTGAATGTTGGTATCGGTCGGCATATCGGCTCGACATAAAAACAATACGATATGACGTTGCGTATTGGTATCAGGGCCGTATCGGTCAGATTTTTTTTTAAAGCAGAAAAAACACGAAAATATTAGAAAAATAGGAAAAAAATGAAATCTTCAAGAATCTATCATTTTTTATTTTATTTTATTTATTTTGAGCATGTATTCAATGGTGTATCAAATGGTGCATCGGACCATTCTTTGATAAGAATGTTGTATGACGATATGACTTGTTGAATGTCAACTAAATGGGCCCTAATTGAACACAAATCAAGCATGATTTGGTGAACTAGGGCCTATTACATTGAAATACAACAAAAAGAAGTTGAAAATATAAAAAAGAACGTGAAGGTTTACCATTCTTTCCATTTTTTTTCCCATAATGGTCCACTTCACTTCGATTTGTCAAATCCCATTCAAATAATTTGTTTTGATCACAAAATAGGTCTAGATGTAGCCTAAAACAAGTTTTTAAGCTTCTTTCATGATTTGAATGAAAATAAAAAGAGGAGAAATGAGTGAAATTTTGAATAATAATAATAATAATAAATCAAAATTGGGCTTTTATGGGCATCTCAGCTAGTATCGGTGTCGATATGGGCTGATACAGGTCAGTTTTTTCATATTGAGCCGATACGACCCCGTATCGCATATTGCCTCCTTTCGATACAGATACGATATAGCCGTATTGGCTGATACGATACCAATATTGATATCCATGGTCAAAATTCACGCTTAGTAGATAATCCTGATCATCTATGTTTAAAGCTGAATGTGAACCATTTCAGTGCTTTGCATTCAACTCCACAAGTCAATGATCATGATTGTTGTTTGACCACCATGATTGGCGTCCCATCTACAATAGTAGCCAAATGACAGATGGCTGCGATTATCCATGTCCCTACATGTGGCCCATGTGACGATGCATCCTATGAGCCTGTTGCAACTTACACAAAAGTCCCCTAAACAATGGTGCACCTTGATGTCAATTTCATGCCCATAGATTGATTTACCCTTTCAAGTGTAACCTATTGCATGCCATAGACTGATTCATGCCTTTTGGGTGGGTTTATCTGTTTTTCATTTGAGTTCCATGCTATTCCAGATTGCATTGAAACAATGTCGCGAAACTCACTGCCACTTCTGCTTCAATGAACTTCCAACAAATAGTATACCCTGTTCGTCATGTATGATTTCAATGTATTGCTCCCAGCATTGCCAAGAACAGGCAGGAGGAATACAATCTTGGAACAGTCAGCTCAAAGATACTATGCATGAGCACATATCAGACAAATTTCTGCAGAAGTGCTTGTATAAGTTCTGCATCTCTATTAATGTCAGATCCGAAATGTGAATTACATGAACTGAATTTTAGAGTGTAATCCAAGTTCATGTAATTATAAGATATGAATTAGAGATCAATTAAAAAGATATGAATTCATTTTTAAGTGGAACCCAAACAGGTCCTTAGAATTTACATTCAAAAAATCCTCCAGTCTTTTTCCTATTGTGCAGGAGAACCATCTATGCACATAAAATTGCTGGCAACTATTTTTTTTTTTTTTTGGTGTATTAAAATCCTCTCACCCCAAACAGGTGACTTTCCTCCCCCAAACGCCAACTGTAACTAAGTCACTTGTAACTTACTTACATTTTAGAAAAGTTACAAGCATCCAAACAGGCCTTTAGTTGCATTCTGCTTCAACTGATTAAAAGCACCAGCTCTAATTTTTGGGATAAATCCCTAAAATGATATGTAAAAATGGATGAATGGCATGGATAAAATATATACATCATGGTGGGGCCATAGATCATGGTGGTGCTGCAGACGAAATCGGATTGCATACTGAGTTACTCAGTACGCTCTTATTGTACTGAGTAAACTCAGTAGGGCCCACCTTAATCCCAAAATCCCAAAATCCCCATATCCCAAAATCCCAAAATCCCCAATCCCCAAATCCCTAAATCCCCAAATCCCTAAATCACCAAATCGTTTCAATTGGTATTGAGATTGAGAGAGAGAGAGAGAGATACCTCATGTGGATGTACGAGAGAGAGAGAGAGCACTGAGAGAGACAGAAACAGAGAGAGGGTGCGGTGGAGAGCGGACCAAGAGAGAGAGAGAGAGAGAGAGAGAGAGAGAGAGAGAGAGAGAGAGAGGATGCGCGTGAGTGAGAGAGGGCGGCGAGGGAGGGAGAGAGAGAGAGAGAGAGAGAGAGAGAGAGAGAGAGAGAGAGAGAGAGAGAGAGAGAGAGAGAAGATGGAATGTGCTTGGGCGCGTGCCCAAATTTGGACGAGATTGGACGGTGCTCTGTGGGCCCCACCATGATGTATGATTTTCATCCATGCCGTCCATCCATTTTTACAAATCATATTAGAGCTTTATGCCGAAAATTAAAGGGAAATAAATCTCAGGTGGTCCACACCACATGAGAACAATAGTGATTGGATATCCACCATTAAAATCCTCCTAAGGCCCACTGTACTGTTTATTTGACATCAAATCTGTTGATTTGGTCATCCAGGACCAGATGAAGGGAAAAAACAAAAATAAGCTTGATCCAAAACTTTTATGCCTATTGATCATATTTTTAATGGTCGACGCTCATTCAACACGTTTCCTGTAATGTGGTCCACTTGAGATTTGCATATATCTCATTTTTGGTCTCATATTGTAAAATTATCTGTAAAAATATATGGACAGCATGGATGAAACACATACATCGTGGTGGGAGCCATAGAGCACTGAACACTAGTCATTGGTTAGTGTCAGGGGAGTAGTCAATCCGTTCTCAAGCATACAAAGTAAATCCTATGGGGGCCACCATAATTTATTCATTTTATCCATTCCATCCATCCATTTTAACATATAATTTTATTACATAAGTTCAAAAATGAAGCCTATAGAAATCTGAAGTGGACCACATCATAGGAAATAGTATAAATTGAACGTCTACCATTAAAATAATTTGTAAGGCCACCGAAGTTTTGGATCAAGTTGATACTTTAGTTTTCCCTTCATCCATGTATTTGTGATCTATTGAACAGGTTGGATGACAAATAAAAATCATTGTAGGCCATGGGAAGATTTCAACGGTGGAAATCATTATTCCTAATGTGTTCCTGTGGTATGGTTCATTATGTCCACGTCGTCCATCTGTGAGAGAGAGAGAGAGTGAGAGAGTGAGAGAGGGCGTGAGAGTAAGAGTGAGAGAGGACAGAGAGTGAGTCTCTCTTACGAGCGGTCATGAGTCACATGGTCTATGCTCTGTGGGCCCCACCATGATGTATGTGCATGTTTCATCCTTGTCATCCATCTATTTTTCATTTTATTTTCTGGTATGAGACAAAAAATGAGGTATATCCCAATCTCAACTGGACCACATTATAAGAAACAGTGTTGAATGAGCGTCGACCATTAAAAACCTTTTGGGGGCCATATAAAGTTATGGATCAATCTGATATTTTTTTTCCCTTCATCTGGGCTTGTATGACCTAATCAACGGATAGGATGTCAAATAAAAGGTACAGTGGGCCTTAGGAGGGGTTTTAATGGTGGATATCCAATCACTATTGTTTTCATGTGGTGTGGTCCACCTGAGATTTATATCCCTTTCATTTTTAGTATTTGGCCCTAATATGATTTGTAAAAATGGATGGACAGCATGGATGAAACACATACATCATGGTGGGACCCATAGAGCACCGACCAACATCCAAAAACGGTTACTCGCCTCGATCATATTTCGTATGAGAAAGATATTGGGCAAACAAGATTAATCAACAATTTGAGTGAATTTTGATTTAAACATCTGAAGTTATTTACTTTTCATGTTTGGACTTATTAGATTGTCCAAAAACAGTTAAAGGTTATTCATAATATCAAAAATATATAAATGAATAGAAAACACAAACATCAGCTTGATCCAAAACTTCTATAGCCGCCAAGAAATTTTAAAAGGTTAAGGATCAATCACACTATTTCCTGTGGTGTGGTCCACTTGAGCTTTGGATATGCTTCCTGTTTGTTCTTTAGACCTCAAATTATCTGTTAACATGGATGAATGGAGTGGATAAAATAAATAAATAACGGTGAACCCCACAAAGTTTACTCTGATAAAGGTAACGAGTAATTCACTTAAATGTAGTGGAGAAAGGTTTCCTTAAAACATTCATAATCTCATATTGGGCCTGCCTAAATGTGATTCACATATCCAACCCACTCATTATGTGTGTCCCACTTGGATGAGGGGTCAAACCAAGTTTCAACCGCATCCAAAACTCATGTGGGCCCCACCAAGTGCTTTTATATTTTTTAGGATGTCTTCACATAGTTTTAAATGGTATGGCCCACTCGAGTTTCGTTTACCGATGATTTTTGAGATATCTCATAACTATAAATGGGACACATCAAATCCACGATGTTGATGTTCGACACACATCATGATGAGGCCCACAAAACTTACTAACATCAATTCTTAGGTTCTCATAAGGTCAGTTATAAGTTGGGTCACAATTTTAACCAGAATATTTGGTCCATTTTACATGTCTAGTTCATTCACTCTATTTTACTAATTAATTCTCAATTTGACTAGTTACTCACCTCAATCAGGCTACATATATATGAGAAAGATATTGGGCATACAAGATTGACCAACAATTTCAGTGAAATTTGATTTAAACATTTGAAGTTATTTACTCTTCAATTTGAATTGATTAGATTGTCCAAAAATGATTAAAGGTTCAATTAGTGGATGTGCCTAATAATTTAGTAATTTTATTTTTCACAAATAAATTAAATTTTTTTTTTCAAAATGTATATATTTTTTAACTCTTTTAACTAAATATCATTTTTATTATAAATAAATTTAACAATTTTTTTTACAAAATTTAGTTTTCTTTTTTAAAAATATATATATTTTTTACAATTTGTCAATTTTTTCACAATTTTGTTTAATTTTTTAAAATTTAGTTTTCAAAATATCATTTTTTAAATCTCACTTTTGTTACATAACTTTTTAATTTTTCTTGTCAAAATACAAAATCTAATTGGTGGACTTGGTATGATTGGATGGATGTCGGTCGTCTTTTTTTTTTTCTTTTTTTTTTGAGATTCCATTTGGCTTAAACTATATTCCAATTCCTTTTTAATTAACAAGCAGTTTAAACTATATCTAAGTAGTGCAAGTTTACATCTCATTGCTTTGGAGACGAGTTAATAGCTGAAAAATGATAACATGAGAATGGCCTATACTAATGTATGCATTTGGTACCAATTCTTAATGTTGGCAACACCTGGCATACCTGTACCTCTCCAAAGGTCACACTGATTGGATGATCTTAACTGTCTGAAATTGCCGTTGGATTAATTTGGACCATTTTCTTTTTGACTATCCTGAGGAACATTGACTTGTACTATTCTTTTTAAACATCTATATGCTTCAATCTCCTTTGGTCTGCACTTGTGTTGAAGGGCACATCTATTATGTTAGGTGGAACACTTATTTTAATATCATAATGATTGGATAATCTCAACCATCTAATATTACCGTTGAATTTAGACCATTTTCTTTTTTACCAAGGGATTGAGGAACTTTGATTTGCACTCCTCTTTCTTAAACGTGTATATATTTTTTTAACCTCGAGTTAACACTCTTCTTCTTCTTCTTTTTCTTTTTTCTTTTCACGTTTACATGTTTTTAATCCCACCTTGTGTATTGTAGGCCACATCCATTCAATTTGGTATAGATCCTTTTTTTTTATTCAATTTTTCTTGTCAAAATACAAAATCTAGTTTTCTTTTTTAAAATATATATATTTTTTACATTTTTTCAATTTTTTCACAATTTTGTTTAATTTCTTTTTTTTTTTTCAAAATATCATTTTTTAATCTTACTTTTGTTATATAACTTTTTAATTTTTGTTGTCAAAATACAAAATCTAGTTTTCTTTTTTTAATATATATATATATATATATATTTTACAATTTGTCAATTTTTTCACAATTTCATTTAATTTTTAAAATTTTCTTTTTCAAAATATCATTTTTTTATCGAAATCTTGTTATATAACTTTTTAATTTTTCTTTTCAAAATACAAAATCTAGTTTTCTTTTTATATATATATATATATATATATATATATATATATATATATATATATATATATATATATATATATATATATATATATAATTTACAATTTGTCAATTTTTTCACAATGTTGTTTAATTTTTTAAATTTTCTTTTTCAAAATATCATTTTTTCAATATCACTTTTGTTATATAACTTTTTAATTTTTCTTGTCAAAATACAAAATCTAGTTTTCTTTTTTAAAATATATATTTTTTTTACAATTTGTCAATTTTTTCACAATTTTGTTTAATTTTTTAAATTTTCTTTTTCAAAATATCATTTTTTAAATATCATTTTTGTTATATAACTTTTTAATTTTTCTTTTCAAAATACAAAATCTAGTTTTCTTTTTAAAAATATCTATATTTTTTTACAATTTGTCAATTTGTTCACAATTTTGTTTAATTTTTAAAATTTTCTTTTTCAAAATATCATTTTTTAAATATCACTTTTGTTATACAACTTTTTAATTTTTCTTTTCAAAATACAAAATCTAGTTTTCTTTTTTAAAATATATATTTTTTTACAATTTGACAATTTTTTTACAATTTTGTTTAATTTTTAAAATTTTCTTTTTCAAAATATCATTTTCTTATCAATTTTTTTTTTCAAAATTATCAACTTTATTAAAAGTTCTTAATTTTTATTTCAAAATCTAAATTTTTTTCTTAAACATTGTTAGTTATTTTTCTAAGCTTTTTAACTTTTTTTTTTTTTCGAAATTCATAATTTTTTTTTTTGTTTTTAATGTTTGACTTGAGCATTAGTCTAATGCAGACGGTCTTTGACAGTCTCAAATAACCACAATAAGACAGCTAAGGACCGTCTCTAATAGAGACAGTCATTGACAGTCTCAAATAGGGACTACTAAGGACCATCCCTAATGCAGGTTACTTTTGATTGCATTACAAAACTAGTAAAAGACGGCCATTGACCATCTGTAATTGAGACGGTCTATGACGGTCTTAGATTACCAATACAAGATGGTCAATGACCGTCTCTAATAGAGACGGTCCTTGACAGTCTCAAACAGAGACAGCTAAGAACCGTCCCTAATACAGACTATTTTTTACAGTCCCAAATTACAGGAAAAGACAGCCAACAACCGTCTCTAATTGAGATGGTCCTTGACAGTCTCAAATTACCAGTAAGAGACAGCCAATGACCGTCTCTAATAGGGACGGTCTTTGACCATCTCAAATTCCAGCATATAAGACGGTCAGGGACCATCTCTTATTCCAGACGGTCAATGGCCGTCTTCTATCTGCAGTTAACGACGGTTTTCGACCGTCTTAAATGATTTGTGGACGTTCAAATTTTTAAGACAATAATAAGGACGGTTAAGGGCCGTCTAAAAGTTTAGAGACGGTTTACATCCGTCTCTAAAGCATCTTTAAACCAAGTAATTTTAGAGACGGTCCAGAACCGTCTCTAAATCCGTCATTTTTTCCCATTTTTCACGTAGTGGAACCTTTGGACGTGTCTTTCCCAACCAGGTTGGAAGTGGAGATATTGGGTCACCAGAATTCGGACCCTCTCTAGGAATGGCCACATTATATTCTCTCATGTCTGTAGAGAGGGCAACGGGCTTGCTGACGGTATGGCTAAACTGGGTAGCATCAACCAAAATATGTCCCTGTTTTCCTCTGCTGGTGACCTCCCTCAAGTGGTTAGGGGTCTCCTTTTCCTCGATAGAGTGGGGCTTGGATCCATCCGAAAACATGGTTTTAGGTAGCCCCTCTTTTAGCCGCGTCTTTCGTTTTTCTTTAGGGGCGCCTCTTGTCTTGCGTTGGGTGTCATCTGGGTGATGGTCCTTGTACATTTTCTTTACGATAGGTGGCCCTGAGCCTAGTTTTTATTTGGCTCTTAGGGTCACCCGAAGTACAGTCCTTGTATCTTCTAAAATCCAGAAATGAAATATTCCTCTTTCGTTTAAAAAAAATAAAAAAAGATCTTATCAAGTTATCTGATTTGATCGTAGCATATATATATATATGTGTGTGTGTGTGTGTGTGTGTGTGTGTGTGTGTGAAATGGCCAAGCTTTATGTCCTAGAGGGGAGGGGGGTGAATAGGACTATGCCAAATTTAAAATAAATACAACTGAAATAAAAAGAGAGATAGCCAAATAAATAAATCAATACACAATGCGGAATGCAATCTCAAAATATTGATTGTTTTAAGGACAATCATGCACCATAAAAATGGCAGGGCAAGCTTACTAGAACAAATAGAGAAACTGAAGCTCAAAAAGAGATAACAAGGAATAAATTGCAGAAATATAAAAATAAAATGATTACAACATTCATATCCACATATACATCCCACAAATGAGTAATTAAAGATATGAAATATAAATCACACAACTACAAAACACAAGGGATTCTAGTGGTTCGTCTGTGTGTATACCAACTGTTAATAAACAGCCACACAGCTACTCCACTCCTAATATCCTCACACAGGGGATATCAGTGTTCACTATCAAAGATAGGTTTTCCAGGTTCACCCAAAACCTTCACAATTGTGTCATTCTCTGTGGGCTTACACAATTTAAAAAAACCCCTCTTTTGAGTTTTCCTGGCTCTCCTCAGATAACCAATACAATGAGATTTTTCTGGCAAATCCCAAAAGGAAACCAAATGACAGTAAATTACTTAAATGTAAAATACTTAAATTTCTCCTTCGTTGTAGCAGCCTAGAAGAACCAAGTCGGAGTAGAGATTTGAATGTCAAAGTTCAATGTCCAATACTCACTTTATAATGGTTCTAGGTTCTAATAGATTTTAAATTAAACCAAATGGGGCTAGCTCTAATTGATTTTGATTCCAGAAAAAAGAAAAATGAAACTTCCTCTTTTTCAGATAAGATTGGAATATAAGAAACAAAATCAATTTTAAAAGCTAAAGAAAGAGAATATTAAACACGCACACTTAGCTTAAATGGAGCACAGACTTATCTCTCAGAAGGCCGAATTAAATTAGCTTGAACTTCATGTTTTATTGTGAGATTCGTGCTCTATTTATAGGTGAGCAAATCACGTCTTCGACTGGTCTAAGGATCTCTACGACTGGTCGTAGAACCAACAGATATTTGAAAATTCAGGCGCGATAAGATCTGGCGGTTTCACGACTGATCGTAGGTGGTTTACGACTGGTCGTAGGTTGCTCACGATTAGTCGAAGTTAGCCGAATTTCAACACTGTACTTTGAGTTGTAGGTCTACGACTGGTCGAAACAACAATCGAAACTGTTCATACGACTAGTCGAACAGTCCCTAAGACTAGTTGAAGCCTAACAGAAAATTTTCAAATTTTACAACGAACTTACGACTGATCTAAGAAATTTTTAGACAGGTCGAAGCAGTGCTACGACTAGTTGAACAAAGTCCAAGACTAGTCTTAGAACCGACCAAACTCACTTATATAAAACATATGAATTATGTATCCTAAATGGCCTACTCTAAAGGTTAACCTAAGGTCAGTCATACCTCAATAATGAAGTAAGGACATTGAAACTTAGAGACGAGTGACCTTTGAAAGTAAAGAAGCTTGAAATCTTGATGTAGCTCAAACTTGAAAGCTTTTTGAGATCTTAAGGTTGAACTTGAAAGCTTCTTGAGATCTTGCATTATCCTTGTCTTGAATTAAGTCGGACAATCTCACTTTCTCGAGTCTTGACTTGTGAACAGTGCTTGTCAATCAAAGTTGATCTTGAGTAGAGCTTTGTTCTTCACATATGCAAGCTTCATAACAGTGTCTTTGGCACCTCAAATTTAACAACAAAAAGGGGCTATAAACTATAGCACTTACAATCTCCCCCTTTGTCAAATTAGTGACAAAACACACTTCCAAGATATGTTACATAACGCAGAATATCTGATTAAAGAATCATGCACCAGTTGTTATTAATAGGCATACTAACATGATCCTGCAAACCTGTAAATCAATATTTAACATAACATACAGTCCACCTCATTGCACATACTCCCCCTGAGTAACATACATAAAAAACACAATGCTACTCCCTCCTCATAACATAATTATTAGACACATACATCCATATCCATTCTCTCCCCTTTTGTCACAAGAGGACAAAGGAAGCACAGAACAGATGACTAAGGAGAAATAAGTAAAGAGATATATGAGAGGTAACAAGACAAGATATGCGTAACCAGCATAAACAACCCACATAATTCATAAACGGAGCTAAGTCAAAGATAGCTACAATCTCAAAATCAATTAAGCTAGCGCAAGAGTAATAAAGTTATAACAGACTAGTAAACTTAAAAGAATTAATCTGAACCAGATGAAGGAGCAGGGATAGAAGGATCAAGTTGATGTATGCCCTTGTTCAAGCGCTTAAGATATTTGCACTATACTTGAATTGTAAATCATGGGCAACAGACATGTTTTCCATCTTAACATTCATATGCTCAACCTTATCTTCTAATGCACGCAGATGTGCATCAAACTTAGAAGGCTCATAATCTGGATCAGTTGTAGAATTAAATTCAAGTTCGTCAAAAATATCATCCATGTTAATATCAGAAGGAGGATGATCACTAGCTTCTTCCTCATGTTCAGCTTCAGCATTGCCAACACCAGTACCTTGACCAGGAAGGAAATCAAGCTTTATCTTATTGATATTGGAATTGTTAAATATCAAATGATGGATAGAGGCCTCTCCAACCGGCATATCGACTAACATATGCGTACCCAACACAGTCATCAAATAACCAAAAGGAATGTCACTATGACCTAGATGGAGTCGAAACTGAATAATGGATTTATTACCCGATTGAGGATATAAGTTAGACACAAAGATTTTGTGAAGAACTCTGTATTTGGATAACAGATACTTTGAGGGAAGCGCATTCCCTTTATGTGTCCATTAAACATCCAAATTACATAAATCTTTAGTGAGCATACATTTTTCAGTTACTGAGGGTTTTTCAGATAAGTTATGGATAAGAATGCCCTCATCATTCACAGGAATTTCCATAAGAGCTGAAATCAAATGACGATCAATGTCAAATGGTCCTTCTCTTGTGGTTATCTTAAAAGATAAATTTTTCAATGAAAAATCACTTGTGCATGCGAACATGGACTGGGCCATGGACTGATATGCTGGCCCAGTCCAATGCAATAAGTTATCCCAACCTACAGCCTGGAGCATAGGAAGGATATCAAAAGGAGCAACATGATTAGTATCAACAGGATGTTCAATAATAACGTTATGCAATCTGATGTCCCGAACATAAGATGGATCGTCCTCGGGAGCCCGAAGATGACGCTTAGTAATAGGGGCTGATCTGGAGGAAGAAGATGGACCACGAGATGTTGTCTTTCTCCCTCTAGATGCCATTTGCAACAAGGATTTTAAGAAAATAAAGAATTGCAAAGGATTGAGAAGAGGGTTTTATCAAATCAGATTTTACAAAAGAAATACCCCAAATCTCAACGAAATTTGAAATAGATAACTTCAAGAGTAAAATAGAAGTGATCTAGACACAAATCTATAAGAAAAAAAAAGTAAATGGAGCACTAACCTTGAAGATTTTGAAAGATAGGTTCGACTAGTCGTGCGTCGGCCTGTTGGAGAGTGAAGAGGAAATGAAAAAGATGAAACATTTCCCTCAATTTTAAGTGATTCACATGATTCACGACTGGTCATGGATGTACACAACCGGTCGTAACACGACTGATCGTGTATGTTCACGACTGGTCGAGTACCGGCCAAAAAATCTGATTCCCAGCATTATATACAAAAATTAAAATCTAATAAAGCAATTATATATAATATGATACAAATAAGCATAAATACTCATTTAAAAATGTGCATGCCAAGATCAAATTTCATTTTATTAAACCTGCTTTATCGAGCGGTTTAGTGAAAATGTCAACACGTTGATTCTCGGTAGGGATATATTCCAAAGATATAACCTTTTCTTCTACTAATTCTCGAATATAATGAAATCTAATGTAAATGTGCTTAGTGTGAGAATGTTGAATTGGATTTTTTGAAATATTTATGGCACTGGAATTATCATAATATAATAACATAGAATCCTATTTAATTCCATAATCACTTAGCATATGTTTCATCCAAACAAGCTTTGTACACGCGTTACCAGCTGCGATATATTCAGCTTCAGCTGTTGAAAGTGATATAGAACTTTGTTTCTTGCTAAACCAAGAAACTCAATAGTTTTCAATATAAAAGCAACCACCACTGGTTGATTTTCTATCATCAAGATTACCAGCCTATTCAGCATCCGAGTACCCAGCTAATTGAACACTAGTCTCATGTGGATACAAGAGACCGAGATTAACAGTACTTGCGATATATCGCATAATCCGCTTGACAGCAATCAAGTGCGACTCTTTAGGATCAGACTGATATCTAGCGCAAATACCAATGCTTAGAGCGATATCAGGTCTACTAGCAGTTAAATACAGTAAACTACCAATCATACTCCGATATAATTTCGGATCCACATTTTTACTAGTAGAATCTTTTGAGAGTTTCAAAGTTGTACTCATAAGAGTATCAAAATTCTTACCATTCTCAAATCCAAATCTCTTAATCAAATTCATAACATATTTAGATTGAGAAATGAACATTCCATTAGGTTTATGTTTTACTTGCAACCCAAGGAAATAATTCAATTCCCTAACCATGCTCATTTCAAACTGAGATTTCATCAAAGTTACAAACTTAATAGTCATGTCAGTATAGGTAGATCCATAAATGATATCATCAACATAAATCTGTACTATTAAAATATGATCATTATGTTTTTTAATAAACAGAGTCTTATCAACACATCCCATTTGAAAATTATGGCTTAATAGAAACTTTGTTAGTTTCTCGTACCATGCCCTAGGATCTTGTTTTAAACCGTAAAGTGCCTTTTTAAGGCTATACACATGATCAGTATTTTTGGGGTCTTCAAAACCTATCGGTTGTTCAACATAGACTTCCTCATGAAGATTGCCATTTAAAAATGCACTTTTCACATCCATTTGATAAATCTTAAACTTTCTAAAACATGCAATGGATATAAAAAGTCTAATTGATTCAAGACATGCTACTGGTGCGAAGGTTTCATCATAATCAATACCTTCAATTTGAGTGTAACCTTGTACCACTAGCCTAGCCTTGTTTCTAATTATATTACCAAGCTTGTCAGACTTATTTTTAAAAATCTATTTGGTTCCAATGATGTGTTTATCTTTAGGTCTAGGTACAAGATACCAAACATCATTTCTCACAAATTGGTTAAGTTCTTCTTGTACCGCAACAATCCAGTTTTCATCAGCAAGAGCTTCTCTTACGTTAGATGGTGGTTCTATCTGAGATGTAAAACATACGTAATTACATATATCCTCAAGTTGTCTACAGGTACGAACACCAGTGAGAGTGTTTCCAAGAATCTGTGTGGTTGGATGATCTTTAACAGTCCTCAGTTCAGAATCAGTCTGATTAGATGAAGTATTAGATTTATCAATTACTAGAACTTCATCATTATCTGAACCTGAGACTGATGTGTTTAAGTGATCATCAATGACTACATTGATAGACTCTTGAATCACACCGGTCCTTTTGTTCAGAACCCTATAAGCTCGACTATTTAAAGAGTATCCTAAAAAGATCCCTTCATCACTTTTTGTATCAAATTTTCTCAGATTTTCATGATCTCGTAAAATATAGCACTTGCTGCCAAAAACTCGAAAGTATTTGAAAGTAGGCTTTTTGTCGAACCACATTTCGTAAGCCATTTCATTATTACCTTTACTAGTGTAAACCCGGTTAACGATATAACAAGCTGTATTGACTGCTTCAGCCCAAAGATTCTTAGAGAGCTTCATACTATTCAACATGACATTAGCCATTTCTTGAAGCACTCTATTTTTTCTTTCAACTATACAATTTTGCTGTGGAGTTTGGGGCATTGAGAATTCATGTAATATTCCCTGGTCGCTACAGAACTTCTCAAAACCGCTATTCTCAAATTCAGATCCATGATCACTACGAATCTTAGTGACTTGAGAACCTTTTTCAGTTTGAATCCTTTTGAGAACCTTTTTCACTTCTTCAAGGGTTTCTGATTTGTCCCTTAAGAAGACAACCCATGTATATCTGGTAAAGTCATCTACAATTACAAAGATATATCTTTTGCCACCTTGACTTTCCATCCTGGTAGGTCCTACAAGATCCATATGGAGAAGCTCGAGTGGTCTTTATGTGGTATCGAAATTCACCTTTTTGTGTAAGTTCCTCGTTTGTTTGCCAATTTGGTATTCACCACATATTTTATCTAATTTTTGTAGTTTGGGTAGACCTCTTATAAGTTCCCGTTTGCTCAATCTATATAGATTTCGGTAGTGTACATGTCCAAGACATTTATGCCACAAATCAGTCTCGTCTGTATGGACCATATAACACGATTGATTAGATGAGTTGGATTCGCTAACAATATAGCAGTTTTCAGATGTTCTACGTCTAATTAGTATTATTGAACCCTTGTTGTTTAGAATCTCACAGCTTTGATTAGAAAACCATACACTATGGTTATTATCACAAATTTGAGATATGCTTAGAAGATTATGTTTCAGTCCTTCAACATACAAAACATTTTTAAACAAAGGAAGGTTATAGAGTTGAACCGTACCTTGGCCAATTATCTTACAATTGCTTCCATCACCAAAAGTAACTGACCCATCAGTCATATCTTTAAGATCGGTGAATAAAGCCTTGTCGCCTGTCATATGCCTGGAGCATCCACTATCTAAGTACCACTTTGAATGGCTTGTAGCTTTGAAAGTGGTGTGGGCAACCAAGAGGCAACCTTAGGAACCCATTTCAGAACTATTTTGGGTTTGGGAATATAGTTGGTCTTCTTCTGTCTGTTGTTAAAAGGATGACCTACTGAGTTAGATTTTAAGAGCTCCTTGAGTAAATCAATTATCTTTTCAGCTAGTGGGTTTCTATTCTGAATTTTGAAGTTGACATAGCTGCTTTTAGGATTTTGAAAAGCTTTTTTATTTTTAGAAAAACCTTGACTAGTATTTTTCCCTTTTGAGTTAGAGGACTCTCCTTTCATAAACTTAGGAGGAGTATACTTTTGTTTAGGAGGAACATTTTTATCGTAGCCCAGTCCAGATCTGTTGCCACATTTTCTAGATTCGGATAAAAGTTTTTCTAACTTTGGATCTCCTTAGGCATACCTCCATGTATCCTTTAAACTCAGAAGAGAAGATACTTCATTTTTAAGTTTCTCATTTTGATATTTCAGATTTTCAATCAGGGAGGTTTTGAATTCTAAATCGCATTTTGATTTTTCAAAACAATCTGAAATTTGAGATTTTTCTAAAATAAGAGATTCATAAATTTCTTTGAGTTTAGAAAATTTCTCTTTTTGAAGTTTCAATTTCACAGTAATTTTATAACTTTCCTTGTATAGGGCATTGTAAGCGTCTTGAAGATCATATTCATTTTCATAATCAGTATTCAAATTTTCTTCGCTAGTTAAATCATCATGACCTGAAAAAGTGAATTTGGCTAGAGTCATAAGGGCTTTAACTTCACTGCCCCACTCGGTTTCATAATCTTCTAATTAAGAGGAAGCTTCAGAATCAGACAATTCATCCCAAGTAGCCAACATACCCTTCCTTTTTGGTTTGTCCATTTTAGGACATTTGTTTGCTAAATGCTCATATTCTTGGTAGTTGTAACATTGACTATGTTTCAAAGACTTCCAAGTTTTAGGTTTAGGTTTTGATATTTTCTTATCATTTAATTTTTCAAAATCATCCCTCTTTTTACTCTTGAAAATCTTATAAAACTTTTTCGTTAAAAGAGCCATATCATCTTTAGAATCAAAGTTTTCTTGAGAAATACATTTAGAAGATTTAAGAGCGATAGATTTACTTTTAGGAGATTTAAAGTTTAACTCATAGGTTTGTAAAGAACCAACTAGTTCTTCTACCCTCATATTATCTGTATCACGAAGTTCCTGGATCGCGGTTACCTTAGAGTTGAACCGTTCAGGAAGTAAGCGTAGTATCTTTGCACACACTTTACTTTCTGGGATTTTATCGCCAAGACCCCACATTGAGTTTAGAATGTCATTTAATCTTGTGTAAAAGTCTATAAACATTTCATTTTCCTCCATATGAATTTCTTCAAATTTGGTTGTGAGGAGTTGGACTTTAGATTTTTTGATAATTGTAGTACCCTCGTGTGTCATTTCTAATATATCCCTAACTTGCTTTGCAGTATCACAGGATATGATTCTTTTGAACTCATCCAGTGATAGTGCATAAGTGATTGCATTTAGTGCTTTTGTAATGGCACTACTCTCATTTTTCTGAAGGGTGGTCCAAGAGAAATAAGGAGTTACTCTCATTGATTTTGAACCATCAATACCAATCACTTCAGTGGTAGGTGGGTTCCATTCAGTCACTGTGGCTTGCCACACACTCTCATCCATTGATTTGAGGAAGATCCTCATCTTGGCTTTCCAATAGGAATAGTTGGAGCCATCAAAGGGTGGAGGCCTAGTGACTGAAGGGCTATCAAAATTTGACATCTTATATAAAGCTTAGATCATTAGCTTAGGAATTAAATCCAAATAAAAAGCAATAAGAGCGAGTTATTAGGCTCTGATACCACTTGAAATGACCAGGCTTTATGTCCTAGAAGGGGGGGGGGGGGGGGGGATGGTGAATAGGACTATGCCAAATTTAAAATAAATACAACTGAAATAAAAAGAGATAGCCAAATAAATAAATCAATACACAATGCGGAATGCAATCTCAAAATATTGATTGTTCTAAGGACAACCATGCACCATAAAAATGGCAGGGCAACCTTAGTAGAACAAATAGAGAAACTGAAGCTCAAAAAGAGATAGCAAGGAATAAATTACAGAAATATAAATCTAAACTATTACAACATTCCCCACTGAGCTTAAAATAAAATGATTACAACATTCACATCCACATATACATCCCACAAATGAATAATTAAAGATATGAAATATAAATCACACAACCACAAAACACAAGGGATTATAGTGGTTCGTCTGTGTGTACACCAACTGTTAATAAACAGTCACACAACTACTCCACTCTAATATCCTCACACAGGGGATATTAACGTTCACTATCAAAGATAGGTTTTCCAGGTTCACCTAAAACCTTCACAATTGTGTCTTTCTCTATGGGCTTACACAATTAAAAAAAACCCCTCTTCTGAGTTTTTCTAGCTCTCCTCAAATAACCAATACAATGAGATTTTTCTAACAAATCGCAAAAGAAAACCAAATGACAGTAAATTAATTAAACGTAAAATACCTGAATTTTTCCTTCGTTATAGCAGCCCAGAAGAACCAAGTCAGAGTAGAGATTTGAATGTCAAAGTTCAATGTCCAATACTCACTTTATAATGGTTCTAGGTTCTAATAGATTTTAAATTAAACCAAATGGGGCTAGCTCTAATTGATTTTGATTCCAGAAAAAGGAAAAATGAAACTTCCTCTTTTTCAGATCAGATTGGAATACAAGAAACAAAATCAATTTTAAAAGCTAAAGAAAGAGAATATTAAACACGCACACTTAGCTTAAATGAAGCACAGACTTACCTCTCAGAAGGCCGAATTAAATTAGCATGAACTTCATGTTTTATTGTGAGATTCGTGCTCTATTTATAGGTGAGCAAATCACATCTTCGACTAGTCTAAGGATCTTTACGACTAGTCATAGAACCAACAGATATTTGAAAATTCAGGCGCGATAAGATCTGGCGGTTTCACGACTGGTCGTAGGTCTCTTTCGACTGGTTGTAGGTTGCTAACGATTAGTCGAAGCTAGCCGAATTTTAACACTGTACTTTGAGTCGTAGGTCTACGACTGGTCAAAGCAACAGTCGAAACTATTCATACGACTAGTCGAACAGTCCCTAAGACTAGTCGAAGCTTAGTAGAAAATTTCTGAATTTTGCAATGAACTTACGACTGATCTCGAAAATTTTTAGACAGGTCGAAGCAGTGCTAGGACTAGTCGAACAAAGTCTAGGACTAGTCTTAGAATCGACTAAACTCACTTATATAAAACATATGAATTATGTATCCTAAATGACCTACTCTAAAGGTCAACCTAAGGTCAGTCATACCTCAATAGTGAAGTAAGGACATTGAAACTTAGAGACGAGTGACCTTTAAAAGTAATGAAGCTTGAAGTCTTAATGTAGCTCAAACTTAAAAGCTTCTTGAGATCTTGAAGTTGAACTTGAAAGCTTCTTGAGATCTTGCATTATTCTTGTCTTGAATTAAGTCAAACAATCTCACTTTCTCGAGTCTTGACTTGTGAACAGTGCTTGTCAATCGAAGTTGATCTTGAGTAGAGCTTTGTTCTTCACATATGCAAGCTTCATAATAGTGTCTTTGGCACCACAAATTTGACAACAAAAAAGGGCTATAAACTATAGCACTTACAGTGTGCGCGCGCGCGCAATGTTCTCAAATCATACGCATGTGTATAATACATCATCATGACTATCCATTATATCATCTATCATGCATATCCAAACATCGATACTATTTTTTCTATACATGTACATCATGGTGTATGATTCTATACAGTTAGAATTTAGCAGTTCATAGCCATTTGTGACATACATACATGGCACATATACACACATGTGTGCACCTTTATCCTGGATAATTATGGAGTATGTAACCTAGATACACCCTGACCCATGAATGTCTCAGATATACATAGTTTCTTGTGATTAACAAGTTACTAAAGACGTTTTATAGAGGGATTATCCACCGTAGCAGCTCTTTTGACTGATCTAACCAAGAAGGAATTGAAGTTCGTATGGGATGAGGAGTGTGAGAAAGCCTTCATTGGGCTAAAGAAGAAGTTGACTTATACACCGGTACTAACTCTACCCTTTAGTCATGAAGGTTTTGTTGACTATAGCCATACTTCACACAAGGGTTTGGGTTGTGTTCTCATGCAGTAAGGCCGTGTGATAGCTTATGTGCCTAGACAATTGAAGGTTCACGAACAAAATTATCCAACGCATGACCTCGAAAAAAAAAAGACCTCGAGCTAGCAGCAATTGTTGATGCAGAAATCTGGTAGTCCCTGTTAGACCTTTGGATACCTGTAAAAATAAAGTGACAATGGATACCCTGGTTATGGCATGGGACCCTCCAATGGCTCAGTTAGAAAAAGGAATTTGGGTCTAGTCAGTTTAGGGTTTTTTGTGCATACATTTCACTATAGGTGAAGCCTCTATTTATAACTCTGGCGCTACTTACGTAGATGGAAAATCACCCTACTTGATAGGTGTGTGTTATAGACGGGCTCTCCTTCTGGATTGGTCATTCTTATCTTCTCGAGATCTCCTATGGAGGATATCTTCGAGTGGTCAACCTTCAAGGACCATCTCCAAGTGGTCGGCTTCTAAGGACCATCTCCAAGTGGTCGGCCTTTGCGGAGAACATTCCTGAGACTGATTTTATAGTTGACCCGATTGGGGCCCTATGATCTAAGGATCGGTGGTCGTTGTCAGGATGTTCAGTTGGGATCAAGTTGGTAAGGGGTTATCTAATGATGGTCGGGATTTGAATCAAGTGTGGAGGTCATGCTTGGTAGTTCGGGCTAAGCTAATCTTTCTCATATTTGCTGTGATAACAAGGGGTCGACCACATTCAAACTCCCACTAGTGGTCGGGTTGCCGAGCTGATCGTAGGGGTCATGCTTGCCCAGCAACGCTAGGCTATCTCCTTTGTCATGCTTGTGTACTCTTATGTCGGTCACTCTTGTGCCGTCCATTTTTATCTATAAAAGCAATCATTTTTACTCTGAAGATATGAAGGCATTATCTCTATGATGAGAAATTCAAACTTTTCACAAACCATAAGAGTTTAAAATATTTATTTTCGCAAAAGGAGTTGAACATGAGATAGAGACGATGGATGGAGTTCCTTAAAGACTATGATTTCGATATGCAGCATCATCTTAAAAAGGCCAACGTAATTGATGATGCCTTAAGTCATAAACCATCTGCTTTAGTGGACAAGATTAAAATGCATGAGTAGGAAGCCTTAGAGACCTTATTATGAGATTTCAATGTTCAAGTTGATATGCGGGATACAATGGATAAGCTTTCAAATCTAACCATTCATCCTACTCTGATCAATAGAATCATAAAAGCTCATAAATTAGACCCATAGATTCAGAACCATATGGCATAAATGATGAGATACCAGACTCTAAGTGGAAGATTGTATCAAATGGAGAGTATAGGTTCCTAGATAGACTTTATGTTCCTGGAAGATAAAGATTTGAGAAGGGATATTCTTGATGAAGCCCACAAGGTCGAGTATACGATACATCTAAGTGAAACAAAGATGTACCATGATTTGTATAGTAAATATTGATGGATAAATATGAAGAAGAATGTCGCAATATATATATGTCACGATGTTTTAGTGTCAGCAAGTGAGAGCGGAACACAAAAATCCAATAGAGAAGTTGCGGTCCTTATTAGTGGGTAAATGGAAGTGAGAACACATATCTATGGACTTTGTCATGAGATTATCAAAGATAAGAAAAAGTTATAACGCAATTTGGGTGATTGTGTACCGACTCACCAAATCTGCACATTTTTCATGTAGATATGACATATTCCATGAATAAGCTATGTCAAATTTACATGGAAGAGATTGTGTAATTGCATGGTGTCCCAGTGTCCATTATATCGGACCATGATCCAAGATTTACGTCATAGTTCTAGAAAAATTTTTAGGAAGCTTTGGGAACATCTCGAGATTGTACTACTACTTATCACCCTCAGTCAAATGGTCACACAGAAAGAGTCAACCAAATATTTGAGGACATGCTTCATTCCTATGTTATAGATTTTCAAGGGAGTTGGAGCGATCATCTGCATTTGGCAGAATTCACTTACAACAATAGCTATCAATGTAGCATAGGTATGGCACCATTTGAAGCTTTATATGGTAGGCAAATCACCAAGTTGTTAGTTGGAAACAAGAGAAATAGAATTCCTCATACCAGTAATGATAGAAGAGGCAATTGGGAATATTACAGTTCTCTAAGAGAATCTGTGTATTGCTCGAAGTCGTTAGAAGAGTTATGTCGATAATAGAAGAAGATATTTGGAGTTCGCAGGAGGCGATCGCATGTTTTTGAAAGTGTCTCTTAGTAAGGGAGTCATGAGATTTGGGAAGAAAGGCAAGTTAGCCTGCAAACTAGCCTTACTTCCGTAGCTTGCTAGTATTCACAATGTCTTTTGAAATCTATGATTTGTAAGTATGAGAGAGATCCATCCCATATTAATAATTGGCAATCTTTAGATATCCTTGAAGATGTATCTTACATCGAGAAACCGGTACGATTATTGGATAGGAAGGAACAAATTCTGACAAATAAGATAAATTTGTTAATTAAGGCCCAATGGGATACCATAGTGACAAAGAAGCTTCATGGAAACTTGAAGCAAAGTTAAAAGAAAAATATCCTGAGCTTTTCACTTAAGGTATGTAGAATTTCGGAGAAAAATTCCTTTGAGGGGTGAATAATATAATACTTCAAACAACTTTTAAGGGTACAAATTTAGTTTTTTCAAAAATTGAGATAAAATTTGACCATTGAGTAGATCATATGACTCTTGACTATAAATATAAGTCAATCTATCTGACCAAACACCAATCTGAACCATAGATCATTTGTTCATGAAATATTAAACGTAAACTTACCTTTAGATCACCAATTCAAATGCTATAATTGGTCCAAACGATGGATGAGTGGCTTAAATCCATCAAATTGATCCTCTTAGTAAATGATATGCCTAATGTGTATCGATCATCTTGTTAATCATGCTATAACCTTCAGAATGGTATAAGTATAATAATTTTTACTTCAGTAGAATTTCATATATGATGCTAAATAAATGGATGACCATGGTTTATTGAAGATATTGACCAATCTAACAATCTAATTTATGTTAAACTGCTTTCATATGATTTATGTTGATTAGATCTATTATGTTATCTGATTTGATCATATCATATATGCTTATATCTGGTTAGATCATGCACATGTGTATAAGACATCATCATGACCATCCATTGTATCATCTATCATGCACATTTGAATATCGACACTATTATTTCCTATACATGTACATCATGGTGTATGATTGTATATGGTTAGAATTTAGTAGTTCATATCCATTTGTGACATACATGCATGGCACGTATACACACATGTGTAGACCCTTATCCTAGATAATTGTAGAGTACCTAACCTATACACCCTCATTCACCAACTGAGAAATTAAATTTCGGAATCATAAAACTATCCTTTGAAGAGATTAAACGGAAAAGATTGTGTGATTCATGACTGTTGAGCCCACATTGGAAGTGTAAATTCACAAGCACCACATTAAAGAAATATTCTCTCCTTAGTTATATTAAATGGTGAAAAGGAAACGGAAATTGCATTTCAAAATTAGAAATATTTAAATATTAATTTTTATTTTTTATAGTAATATGATAGTTGATATGATTTAATTCTTAAATCTGATTTATCTAAAACTATATATAGTGTTAGTACACCGATTTGTGTACCTTATTTATCAATATCACGTGAGTTCTTGTGTCATGTAGTTAGTTTAGCCCTTGGAAGTTAAAGACCGAAAATACAAGTGAAGGTGGAGGATCAAGGAACAAAGAATAAGTATATGAGGTGCCTTGGTGACCATAACCCATGACCCAAAACAACTTAAACCTTTAGATAATCTTAAATCTAACAGGTAAACCTTTTATTGATCACCCCTTAAGCCATATAAGCCCAAATTAACCATCATTATATTGTCTTTAGAGGTTCTGTGTTGCTAAAAAAATTGCACAATTTTAGCAAACTTCTGTCCCACCGAACCCACCTTCGATCCCACCGTAAACAACTAAAACAGGACAGTGGACTCACTACCAAAAAAAGGAGCAAAAGCTACAGACTATGGGGAGATTTTGCTATGATTTAATATGTAGCTATATTGCTATGGATTTAAACCATAGCTAAAAGCTACTATCCTACTAGATATTGTAACTAGAGACTCACGTCCCATAAGGGGATCTATTGGGCCCACCACAATGTGTGTGTTTTATCTAAGCTGTCCATCCATTTTATAGCTCATTTTAAGGCATGATCCTAAAAAAGGAGATAGATTGAGGGGTCAAGTAGACCACACCATAGAAAATAATGGATATTAATGGACCTCACCTGCCTTGCCTTTTTGTCATGCTTTAAAGAGAGAGAGAGAGAGAGAGAGAGAGAGAGAAGAGGATGATTTATTTGGGATTTATAAAGATCACACTCGTTCTAGAAGTGGTCGGGCTAATATGGCCAATGTACATCAGTTTTTCAAAAAAAAAAAAAGAAAAAAAAAAAGAATGTCCACAACGATACAAATGTTTTGAATCTTCACTACAAGAAAAGCCCAAAAAATCGTCCGTAAAGGTTTTACTAGAGGTCAGGTAACCGCTGGTAAAAGTGGCATCGGTAAAGGCTTTATTGGCGATCAGGGACCTTTACCTGCGGTTGTACTGGATGCCCCTATATCGGAAGTTTTTCAGAAAAATGGTCAAAGGCTACGGGTTAAATCCATAGCCATAAGCTTCCGAAAACCTATAGCGATAGAGCAAATCTTTCTCATAAATTTAAAAAAAAAAAAAAGAAAAAAAAGAAAAGAAAAGAAAAGAAAAGAAAAGGCGACGTGGTCCCATGCCCTGACAAGTAGTTTGCACTCATCTATCACATCTTCAATAGTCATGCTCTTGGAGTTCCCTTGATCTTGGGATTCTTTGAAATTAGATTCCATTAGCAATATGAGCTTCTCCCATTTTCATTGCTATCTCCCTCTTCTCATAATAGCTTGCACTTCTCTGTCGATTTCCCTTCTCCTCAGGTTATCTTTTGTGGGCAAAAACCTGCAGTTTGATATTGCACACAAGATGGGGTCAGATAGAATGTTTTGAATTTCTGGATCGTACATTGCCTTTGCCTGTAAAGAACGAACATAAGTATAAATCCATACCTTATAAAGCACTGCTAAGGCAAAGACAAAAATGACTAATCTTGGTAAAACCAAACTGACCTGTTTCTCTTGCAATTCGTCTGGACTGAAAAATCATCATATAATAGGATCAAGCATATCCACCAACTCATATTGAACACCTATTTGGAAGAAAGAAAGTGTTAACTTATCAAATAAGGAAAGAATAACTTAAATTTCATAATCTTATGCAAATGATCCAACCATACTTTCGGAATCATTATGAAAAAAGACACTTTCGATTCTGTGATTTCGCCATAGACAACATGCTCCTTTGCTACAGCAACTAATTGAGCACTTATGCATGCTTTTAATCCTTTAAGATGATTGCCTAACAATAAGAATCCTTTCTTTGATAGTTCTGATTTATATGGGCTGCTAAAATCACAGGGTTTGTAAATCAAGTTACCCAAGAATGATCCTTTCAGTAGCAATGTATGTGAGAGAAATTGATGCACCACTTGCAACATTACATGGACCATATGTTCAGATGGTAAGTTGACTGCACATACATACAAATATAGATGTTGGAATGAAATGTCTAAACAATGACACATAGGAATAACTTGTTTCTGAAATCATTGCAAGATATCCATTCCGGGATGTCTCTATTAGAGGTTTACATTTAGAAAATAAGAAATAAGAAAAATCAGGATTCACAGTAGTTTTCATGAGAAAACAAAATCCAGTGTCAGCTACCATTCAAAACAGGGCATCACCAAGTTTTAGGAAGTCAAAATCTATGCTGAGATTCATCTATCCTGTCAAGGAACAAAGAAATAGATATTTTTGTTGAACTAGTACTCCAGAATAAGACCTTTTGTCTACATTTACATCCGATGATGACAAAATGTTCTCACATCTTATGAGATAAGAGCTGCAAAATGAATAAGGACATCATAGCACCAATAAATTTTTTTTATTTTAGTCAACCATTAAAAGTTGCTACAATACAAGTAGATATATGGATCTACACAGCCAGTGAAAAGAATAATTCTTTCAAGCACTTGTTTGCATGTGCAAGGAAATTACAAAAATGGAAGCATCCAGAAAATAAGTAACTACGAACTACACAGATGAAACATTCCTATTTAAGTTGATATTCAATTTCAAAAACATACGACCCAATTTCATTATGCTGTGATGGAATAGACACTACATAGCTGCATTTTTCAAGCATCGAATGAGAAACAGTTCAAACCCTAGTAATGGGTTTTTTTTTTTTTTTTTTTTAATGATTGAAGTTTGGTGATGCTGGTCAAATAAAAGGCAATCCAAGAATATCAAGCAACTTCAAATTGCTTTAGTTGCATACTGATGGTTATAATCAAGATGCACTTACATCAAATTGTTGATTGGACCTGTGTTTGTGTGTATATTATCTTAACTGACCATATTAATGACCATTGATTAAATGTTTTGTATTTATCCGATCAGTGTGATGTTTGCATGGTAACCCTTGAAATGTGCATTAAAACCCAAGGAACATTCTACATCTATGGATTGATCTGTGAAAGTGTCCCAGTGCAACTAGGAGCATGAGAATCCTCTTGAGGGCAATGGAGCATCTCTCACATTAAAGTAAGCTATTTGACGGTCTGTACAAAATCATGAATAACTGGAGGTTTGTGCACATTCAAGAGAATCCAATGTCTCAGTAATTGCGCTGAAACACAAAACATTTTGGTTAATTTTAGGGCATTGTTTGGCTAATCAAACACATTAATGAGATAGAGAGGATTATTAAAGCACACCTGAAATGACCATATGCATCTGCAAAGTCCAGACCACTAATGGGATGGGCTAACGATGAACATGTAATTACCAAAAAAAATAAAATTTCAGATTCAACATATGTGTGGCCCATTTTATGATAGGATTGACCTATCTTTGGGCAATGACATGTTCGACATGGACACCACTACTTATGTAATGCCCTGGTTTTCAGAACCCGAATACACGACTCAAATTCCAAGAACCCAGGATTTAGCTATTGATAATGACGATCAACCAATGAATCAAAGTGCAATATAGCGGAAGTGAAAACGTAGCATATATATGATCCAAAGATAGAAACAATATTCACGCCCACTCAGCTGGGGGCCACTTACATAACCTTAAGTTTCTTAAATTTTAAATGTACTGAAATAAAGATAAATGGCTAATCTACTGATTCAGCCCAAGATAGGCGGCCGCCTCCTGCTGCAGCTCCTCATCATATAGTTCCTCCTCGACCACCGCGCCCTCCATGTCTGCAGCATACTCGTTAGCTCCTATACCTACGTCCTTTGTACGGTTGAACATTGATGAATGAGTGGCCAGCTCAGTGTGATCTCCCCTCAAGATTACACACTGCTGCCCTAAATAAGAGATAGCATAAAACAACATAGCATACAAAACAATACAGGAATGCGATCTTATTAAATGCATGGATGTATGAGTGCACATCAACTGGGGATGCTCATCCAGTTGGCTTTTGGGGAAAACCCATGCAATGTGGCCGATCACAGCAAAAATACGTAGTACATGTGTAGTGTCAAACTCACCAAAAGTGTGACGATAGTCGATGGTCTGGGAGCTAGTAAAATGATACCCCAATTAAATCCTAATGGGCACGTGCTACAACATTTAGAATTAGCCATCCGTCATCGCCCGAATACGATGTATGCATGATTAGCTGACCCATTATTAGCCCAATTACAATCAGCCACTTTAAATAAGCTCACGATCATGCGGGAAGCACATGGCCCAGCATAGGCCAGCGGCTCGGGCATAGTATCCCATGACTACCATTCCTGGCCCATGAGGCTTCTGTCTTAGGGTGTGTGTAGAACCCACCAACATGTGGTCAATCCGTTCCACTGAAAAGGGCCACTACCATATACTGACTCGGAATGAATTATCAAATTTGTTAAATACGATGATTAAAACATGACGGTATGTATGATCAAAAGGCAGGTAAACAGCGGTAATTATAAATATTACAAGCTCATTCCGTAGTCAGATAGGAGGATCCACATATGGATAGTAAACCCCAAAATCAATTGCCACAGTCCACAACCTCCATGTTAGGGGTCTACTCGTGTCACAACTAGTCTAGTTACACCCCAAGTACGAACTCTCCTTACTTTGAACTTTCCATGTAGAGATTTTAACAATGTGTGATAAACAATAGCATGGAATCCGCTCATAGATATTCCATGTACATTTACGAATCACATGGTCATGAGTTTATAATCCAAAATTACATATTACGCAAATGATTTAGATGGTTTAATTCACATGTTCAAATAAGCTAATCAAATATGAGGGTGACCCTATAACATGCTTTCAAACTCATCTATCAAAGGTACTAAGTGGTATCACTAAGTAAGTCAACTATCTCTAAATCATGGAGATCATTATACCAAACAAATATGCCAAAGAAATACAATCTATCTCGAAGTGTTTAAGTCATTCCTTGGAACAGTTAAAATATCTACCCATTCTAGATCATTATAATGACTACTCTTAGTCTAGATAAGGATGGGAAGCCCAAGGGGAAAAGAAAATCATCACCAGGTAAGTAGCACCGTGTTTCTTGATTCCAGCCTTCGTGACCATCTTGCCACCCAACATTAAGCAGGCGATATCCTGGTTGCCATTTCCAATTTAAAAGCCCATATTAGATAAGTAATTCAATTTATAGAAGGTGTATGGAGCTTGCTATGGAGGAGGTTGAACCCAAAACATCCCGGCCCTCCGTACACCTCGTCCAATAAGGTGGCCCACTTGGGCCGGTTTTAATCCAGCCATTGGACCCGTTAGCAGGCCCAATAGGGCTGATCTACGGTCACCTTGCGTGCGGCCCAATTGACATTCATGGTGGGGCCCACAGTACTTTTGGTGTGGTGTGGCCCACATGGCTGGCCCATCAGTCCGGTCCAGGCGGAGGCCTACGTTGAGCCCATAGTTATGTATGGTGGGGCCTACCGTGAGGTGTGCTGTGGACCCCATGAAATGGGCGTGGCCCATCTGCCTTTAGGCAGGGTGCGGCTCTTCCTAGTGAGGCCCACCGTCCTTGAGTGAGGCCCGCCAGTGGCGCAGCCCAACCATATATACGGCCCAAGACGGCTGGAAGTGGAAACACAAATCAAGGTGGACCCCATGTCCGATGCCTGGACGGATGGACGGCCCGGATGAACTCCACTTACATTACATCGTGTGGAAGGTGCATATAACATTATTTATTATCATAAAACTTTCATGTATGTGTTATATATATACATGTATACATATATACATGTTTTCCCCTCTTTTTTTTGAACGTCTAGGGCCTGATGTCCCTTGATGGACGGCCTGGATATACAGCATGGTGGATCACGTCCAGACCTTGGACGGTCTGGATTCCACACCTGCATTAGGTGGGTTTCATAGCACGTGGGTCCCACGTAGGGCCCATCACATATATACGTGATGTATATATTTTTTTACATATATATATTTCATTTTATTTTATTTTTTGTTTTCAAAAGGAAACGTCCAGCGCTGGACGTCATATATTTCATTTTATTTTATTTTTTGTTTTCAAAAGGAAACGTCCAGCGCTGAACGTCATTGAGGGACGCCCAGCCCATGGTCTGTATTTGGACCTATCGTCCCTGATGGACGGTCCAAACATGTGCGGCTCAGGGTGGCCTACCATTCGTGCAGCCCACCAGCAGTTGGTGGGGCCCACGGTCAGTGCAGGGCCCACAGTCAGGGCAGCCTACTTGACGTGGGGTGAGGCCCACCAGCATTTGTGTAGGGCCCGTGAATAACCCGCCAGCGTTTTGATGAGGCCCACGGTCAGTCCGTCAGTTGCCAAGAGGAGAAGGAACGTCCTCTATTGCAGGCCGCTTTGGAGGCTATTTTCCGGCCTGTTTATCGGTTCAAACATGGCCGTTCCCTGCCCCATTTTCGGCCCAGACAGAGCCATGGATCGGCCCAGCTTCAGACTAAAGAACAGGGACATAAAATCGGCCCGACCCACAGCCATTGAGCAGCCTAGCTTCGAGCTGAAATTGGGCTGTCCCATGGCCCGTTTCGGTCTGAGATGCGACTATAAACGGACCCCATTCCGGCCCTAACTATGGCCATCATTCGGTCCAGGTGTTTGCCTGAGACCCGGCCATTGTTTGGCCGGTCCCACCTTAAAACAGAGGTTTGGAATGGGCAGACGGATGGCCCGTTCCTCAGCTCCAATCAGAGTTCCTGTCTTGACCGAGCTTTGGTTCGAACCCAAGCCAATGTTTGGCTTGGTTCCAGCCCAACACAGGTCACTATTTCTTTTATCAGATTTTGGCCTGAATCACGGCCATCGTTTGGCCTGATCCCAGTACTGATCAGACTCTCTGTCCATAGCCATTACTAGGTGTATTTCCCAACCTGGAGAACGTCCATTGATGGACTTGATATTTGACGCAGGACAGCCCTAATTATGATGCATGCTCATGGACATAATTAAACAGCAGAAATAAAAGAAATAAATGATCTAAAATTCTAACAGTAATCATCATAACTGAGAAAATCATAAAGGAAACATGCAATGGAGCGGGCCATCACTACAACCATGGATTATAGAATTCAATTACTACTTAGGTTGGATCCGGTGAGGGATGAGACCTCCCGATCTTGCGTGGTCACACCCCATCGATCAACGAAGATCACTTGTCCGAAGAACCAAGAAGTTTCTCGGATTAGGGATTTGAGAATTTGGGGGTTTAGGGTTTAGATCGGTTCTTAAGATTTTGATCGAAAAAGGATTAGCCAAAACTGAAAAATAGAAGGAAGAAAATTATTACCTTGAAGAAGTTGGAGGGACACAAGAAGAAATTAGAAGAAGAAGATCAATGGAAGAGAAGAAACACCATTAAAGAGAAGAGAGGAAGGAGGCAACCAAAGGGTTTGCTTTTTATTAATCAATAGTTAAAAATTCGAGTTTAGGGCTTTAGTCCACTTAAATAAGCAAATAAAGACATAAAATTACTAAAATACCCCTATGATAAGCAAATAAAAACACAAAATTACTAAAAGACCCCTAACTAAGTCAAAAACTTGCAAATAACATAAGTACAGGAAAGTTTGGGCACTCGGTCTTCTTTCTCCAATCTTCTTTCACATGTGTCTTCCCTAAGTGGGGTCTTCTATATGTCCAATCACATATGAAAGGTCTTCAGCTCCTCAATAGTCGCATATCCATAAGGACGACACTTGTGGTTGGTGCTTTCTTCGTTGGTACACCTTGAATGCACTTGTGTCCGTATCAATTCCCCTTGGGTGAGAAAAACTCGACTCCGACGAGTTGAAACTTTTGTAGCGCTCGAGTAGATCTGGATCAATACCCTGCAATGCGTCGCCCAACAGCCACATAGATTCAGATGATGGTTTGTTCTTCCACTTGACAAGATACCTTTGGAAACCCCCATCTCTTACGGATACTATCTCGTCATCCAAGATTTTCTCAATTGCTTCTTTATGGGTAATGGGTGGAGGAGGGGTGGAAGGGGTTGGGTAGCAAACTCAGAAAAAGGCAATGAAAGGGACGATGTATCAACAATGAGAGTATGGGCACGGACTAGATCTTTCACATTAAAAGTTGGATTAATGATCATTTCAGGTGGAAGGTCAACCCGATACGCGTTGAACCTAACCTTTTGTAATATCTTGAATGGTCCAGCACTACGCGCTTGTAATTTCTTTACAGATCCTTGAGAGAATCGCTCTGGCCTTATTCACACCATTACATAGTCTCCTTCTTGAAATTCTTGCACTCTACGATGAGAATCAGCTGAAAATTTATAATCATCATTGCTCTTATTTAACCGCTGTCTAATATGTGTATGCAAATCATAAATATGGCGTGCGAATGCATCGGCTGACTCAGAAGACCTTTGGGTAGCAGACATAGGTAAGAGATCTATGGGCATTCTAGGTTTATAACCACTTACAATTTCAAAAGGACTCAACCCTGTAGATCTATTAACTGACCCATTATAAGCAAGTTCAGCAGTTGGTAAAATTAGGTCCCAAGTCTTAACATGTTCACCCACTAAACAACGTAGAAGATTTCCAAGGTTACGGTTTACCACTTCAGTTTGACCATCTGTTTGTGGGTGGTAAGCAGTAGAAAATTGCAAACGAGTTCCCATAATGTGCCACAATGTCTTCCAAAAATAGCTAGTAAATCGAACATCACGATCAGACACAATGGTTTTAGGTAACCCATGGAGATGCACCACACCATCAAAAAATAGACGACCAACATGAGACGCATCTGACGTCTTCGAACATGGGAGGAAATGCGCCATTTTAGAAAAACGGTCCACAACGACAAAAATGGAATCGTGCTTTTTTATAATCTTGGGAAGCCCGAGCACAAAGTCCATACTAATGTCCTGTCACGGAGCATGTGGCACTGGCAATGGCGTGTACAACTCGGTATTTTACTTTCTTTGCTTTGCCGGCTGAAATGTTCGTCACTGCCCTAAAACTTTGGCTACGTCTCGCTTGAGTCTTGGCCAATAGAAACGATCTTCCACGAGAGCAATGGTCTTATCACGACCAAAATGGCCAGCTATCCCTCTTGAATGAAGTCCCAGATGAGGAATTCACGAAGGGACATACGGGGAATACAAAGTCTGTCTCCCTTGAAAAGAAATCCATCTTTAAGAACATATTCACCCATAATATGCTGGTCACTAGAGAGCGACACGTAAGTACCCCCAAAATTAGGACATATGGGGTATTCATCTTTCAGTTGCTCAAATCCGACTACCTCTACTGTAAACCCCATATCCTAGACTGCACCGTTCCATAGACTTCCGCGGTCTTCCCGGTAGAATTCCGGCAACCTTCGACCCTTAATCGGTATTTGCGCGCGACCTTAATTCACGTGCCGTCAACCTGAGTCGACTCAACCCAAGACCTTTACCATAGCGACCGCGCCATCGCCGCAGTTCCGATGCCGCGACTCGCGCGCCGAGGCGATACCCTGGTCAGGAGATGTGGGCCAGCGTTCGGTACGAGGAAAACGCTGCGCGTTGCAAAACCTGAGAGAATCTCTACAACATGTCACCTCAATCCATCAATCAATCCAATCAAGGGTCAAGTACATGTCAAGTACATATCACCTTTCACCCTTTCCCAAGCAAGCCCCAAAGTCAAAAAGTTCTTACACGAGTCATATTTCTCTTACACTATTTGCCACAAAAGTCAAAAAAATCTCTTACACCCATCACTCACCACATCCATCACTCCATCACCCATCACTCTTTCTCTCTCTCTTTACAACTCTCTTTCTCATTTTTTTCCAAACCATTCCCAAGCAAGAAAGAAACCACCACACGTTCAAGCCTCTCCCCATATCCTCCAAGCTACAAGTGTGGCCCACCTTTCCTACCCTTTCATCTCCCATTTCAACCATCCAAACCTCATCTCCTCCGTTGGAATCAAAGCTAAGGAGCTAAGGAAGCTAAGGGAGCAAGAAGATTGAACGGTGGGTGTGTCATAGGCTAGATTTTCATGTGTTTATGATGGGCTAAGTGAGGCCAACCGATCAATGGTTTGGATCTCACTTTGGACCCTAAGATGTGGCCGATGGCCCACTTGGATCATCATGATCATTCCATGATGGGGCCATTCGCCATGGACCCCATCATGATGTTTATTTTTCTTGCATACTTAGGGTCATTTAGACCGCCTATTTTAGTGGAGAAGGGATCTCCACCGTTGGATTCGATTTAATGGGCCCACACGAAATGGGACCCACTTGATTTATGTTGTAGATCATGAAAGGGAGGGCCCATAGTGCCGGGGTCCCTCCATCACCCGTGTCCCACTCTCTCTCTCTCTCTCTATTTCATTTTCTTTTATGAGATCATGATATGGTTGTGTGGCCCACTTGAATAGACCCCACCATGAGGCATGTATTCTACCCAACCATCTACAAGTGGGACCTACTTTATGTGTGTTGTATCCACACCATACTCCATGAGGTGGCCCACCTAAGCAGGGCCCACTTCAAATGCATATGTAAGGCTAAACCGTCCAGCGTCCCTGGACGCTGGACAAAATGGGAAAACACAAATATCAGCTTGTTTCCAAGCTTATGGGTGGCCCACTCATGTAGGCCCCACCTTGATGCAGGTGTTCAATCCATGCCGTCTATCCTATATACCAACTCATTTTAGGCGTTGAGCCAAAAAATGAGGTTGATCGGATCATCTGGTGGATTGCTGCTGCCGTTGTCAGAAGAGCAGGCAGCGGCTGCTGCTTCGTGCAACGGGCGGGCGGATAGACACCAACCCATGGCTCTAGCCGTGGGCCCCACTTTGATGTTTATTTGTCATCCAACCCGTTCACGAGGTGGGCCACTCCCAGCAGTGGGCCCCCTCCAAATTTCAACTCCATCCACAGCTCAGGTGGCCCACACTGCAGGAAACAGTGATATTGAACTTCTGCCATTGAAACTGTTTTGTGGGCCACAGAAGTTTTGGATCAAGATGAAATTTGTGTTTTCCTTTCACTCAGGTCCGTGTGACCTTGTCAACAGGTTGGATGACGGGAAGACATTATGGTGGGCCACACATGTGGAACCCACCATTGTTGTATGTGTTACCACACCGTCCACGGCTGTTGACGGTGGAACCCACCATGATGTATCAGTTTTATTCACACCGTCCAGCGGACGGTGGGGCCCACGGTGATGCATGTGTTTTATTCACACTGTCCAATGACAGTGGGACCCACCATAATGCATGTGTTGCATCCCATCCACCCAACCATTTTAAAAGCTTATTTTATGGCATGGGCTTAGAGAATGAGCTAGATCCATAGTCCAAGTGGACCCTACCTTGGCATGTTGTGAGGCCATTAAATGTATTTGTGGCCCATGGTTGAGGCCCACTTGGATATATATGTAAGGCCCATGGGTTGAGGCTCATTTAATGTATTATGGGCCCATGGGTTAAGGCCCATTAAGATATATTGGGGCTATGGGTTGAGGCCCATTTGATGTACATATGGGGCCCAATTGGTATGGCCCATTTGATACACATAAGACCCATGAGATTAGGCCCATTTGATGCATTCTAAGGCCCACGGGTTATGGCTCATTGCAATGCACATAAGGCCCATTGGTGCGGCCCATTGATGTGGCCTACTTGATGAATATAAAGCCCATATGATATAGCCCATTTGATGTATTTAAGGCCCAATGGGATGTACCTAAGGTCCATTGCAATGTGTGATCCCAACTCGGATTATGTAATGATGTTTACGACGGTCGTGCCTTGGGAGCAATGTTGGTTTGACGTCCACATTGCAAGTATAATGTTGGTTAAATGTCCACATTACAACTCTCCCTAGGGCCCATTGTTTGGCCCGTACTTGTTGTGTATAGGCCGTCTAGGCCATCTGCGTTGTAAGGATAGTGCATTACTTTATAACATGTGTAGTATAGCTCCATAACTCATGATCATACGCATCATATGTATGCTTGGTATGAGAAGTGACTGATCATAGTATATGCCTTCGGGCAGATTGTTTAGGGGCTCCCGGATAGGGGGTGTTGCCCTACATGAGCGCATGATACGCGCAGGATTGTTGTATGACTGGATAGTATGATTCATGCATTCGCATTATGTGATATGGTTACTGTACGCCCTAGCGACATCAGGGCCATAGCATCCACTGACGTATCGTGGTTGGCAGGATTGGATACCAGAAATATTGTTCTACATGGGGTGCTATAGATATCCCTGGGTGAAAGTCCTTAAACCCTTATGGTATCAAGAGGTTGCTCCAACGTCTAGACCGAGTGGGTGCATGAGCGCCGAGTGCCGATTACCAGATGGTTGTACTTTCTACTGTGTCGTGGTCGGTTGGAATGGGGTGCAGCCTTAGTCGCCCGATAGTAGGGGACAATACTAGGCTGAGTCTGACCAGCTCGAGGAATGGGTCCGCTATTGACGAGTCGAGCCTGATATTGGCAGGCAGATAGTGAGGGCTTTTCCACTCACCTTATTGCGCGCGATGGGGCGGCAATCTAGCTTGGAGTGTACTAGACCCCAGTGATATTCCAGATTTGAGCTGTATTGATATGTGGACTTAGATGAGGATTTGCATGCTTGAGTTGCATTTCGCATTACATGGCCTTGGTATGGCCGACATCATTCATACTTTGTACCTCATGGCCTTGGTACGGCTAATGGTATTCTTGGCTTTCATCAGCATGTTCCGCATTACTCTGATACTGCATAACTGCATTACCACCTTGAGCACATACTTCCACCACCCTCTAAGCTTTTTATAAGCTTATGCACGACCGTTGTGTGCAGGTGAGTTGGATCGTAGCAGCGTTAAGGCTTGAGCACGTGGTAGATTATTTTGGAATTTTTGTTCATCATCATTATATTTCCCTTTATGCTCATTGTACTTGTAAAGTTTTTGATCATAGTGGAAATGTGATGGAGTTTTTGGTTGTTGTTTGTGGGTTATGCCTTTGGTTACACTTATTACGAATCAAACTGATGTTGAAAATCCTCCTCGTAGCATCCCAGGATCAGAACCTGGCATGGGCGCTGGGAGCTGAGAATGGGGTTCTACGGAGGCTGTCAGCGCTGGATTCGGCGATCAAAATTTTTGTAAGCCCGGTTTCTGAGTTTGGAGCGTGACATCTACACTTAAGGAGTTGAGCAACGCCACTCTCCTACTATGGGCATCCGCTGGTTTGTTTTCAACCCCGGCCTTGTGTTTCAAAACAAACGAATATTCCTGAAGAAACGCTACCCACTTGGCATGCCTTGGGTTGAGTTTCTTCTAAGAATACAAATATCTCAAAGCCTCATGGTCAGAAAATAAAATGAATTCTTGCGGTAGGAGATAGTGTCACCAATGTCTCAGGGATTGCACTACCGCATAAAATTTTTTGTCGTAAGTGGAGTATTTTTGTTTTGCCTCATTCAGTTTCTCACTGAAATAGGCCACTGGGCGTCTTTCTTGACTTAACACTCCACCTATACCGACACCAGACGCATTGCACGCTACTACAAAGACTTTAGAAAAGTCAGGTAGAAGCATGATATGAGCTTCCACCATCTTGCCCTTAATTTCTTTAAAAGCCTTGACGGCGGCTTTAGACCACACGAACTCTCCCTTTTTCATGCACTCGGTAATGGGAGCCATGATCGTGCTAAAACCCCTAATGAACCGACGATAAAAAGTTGCTAGGCCGTGAAAACTTCACACCTCATGAATGTTCCTTGGTTCTGGCCACTCAACTATGGCCCTGACTTTTTCAGGGTCTGTGTGCATCCCTTCAGATGACACTATAAATCCTAAGAACATAACTTGGCTAGACATGAATGCACATTTCTTAAGATTAGCGTAAAACTTTTCCTTCCTAAGGACACTACAGACCTTCTTTAAATGTTCAAGGTGTGATTCCTTAATGGTACTATAAATAAGAATATCGTCAAAGTACACCACTAGGAATTTTTCCATGAACGGCCTCAAACCTTGTGTCATCACCCGTATGAAAGTACTGGGTGCGTTAGTCAAGCCGAAGGGCATGACCAACCACTCATACAGCCCATCTTTCGTCTTAAACACCATCTTCCACTCATCTCCTGGGCATATACGGATTTGGTGATATCCACTCTTGAGGTCTATCTTAGAGAATATAGTGGACCTGGCCATCATGTCAAGCATATCATCAAGTCTAGGTATAGGGAACCTGTACTTGACAATAATTTTGTTTATGGCACGGCTGTCCACACACATGCGCCACGTGTCATCTCTCTTTGGCGTCAACAATGCAGGCACGGCACACAGGCTCATACTCTCTTGGATGAAACCCTTTTGCAGAAGCTCATCAACTTGCTTCTTCAACTTTGCATGCGCTGCAGGGTTCATCCTGTAGTGAGGAAGGTTCGGTAGAGTAGACCCTGTGTCACGCCCCAAACTCGGAAACCGGGCTCACAACATTCCCGATCGTCGAATCTGGCGCCGACAGCCTCCGTAGAACCCCATTCTCGGTTCCCAGCGCCCATTCGCCAGGTTCTGATCCTGGGATGCTACAAGGAGGATTTTCAATATCAGTTTGATTCGTAATAAGCATAACCAAAGGCATAACCCACAAACAACAACCAAAAACTCCATCACATTTTCACTATAATAAAAAACTTTACAAGTACAATGAGCATAAGGGAAATACAATGATGATAGACCAAAAGCTCCAAAAAGATCAGCTACGCGCCCAAGCCTCAGCGCTGCTACGATCCAACGTCAGCTACACTCAACGGTCGTGCATAAGCTTATAGAAAGCTTAGAGGGTGGTGAAAGTGTATGCTCAAGGTAGTAATGCAGCTATGCAGTATCAGAGTAATGCGGAACATGCTGATGAATGCCAAGAATACCATTAGCAGTACCAAGGTCATGCAGTGCCAAGAATGATGTCGGCCATACCAAGGCCATGCAATGCGAAATGCAACTCAAGCATGCAAATCCTCATCTAAGTCCACATATCAATACAGCTCAAAATCTGAAATATCACCGGGGTCTAGTACACTCCAAGCCAGATTGCCGCCCCATCGCGCGCAATAAGGTGAGTGGAAAAGACCTCACTATCCGCCTGCTAATATCGGGCTCGGCTCGTCAATAGCGGACCCATTCCTCGAGCTGGTCAGACTCAGCCTAGCATTGCCCCCTACTCTCGGGCGGGTAAGGCCGCACCCCCTTCCAACCGACCATGACACAGTGGAAAGCGCAACCATCTGGTAATCGGCACTCGGCGCTCATGTACCCACTCGGTCTAAACATTGGAGCAACCTCTTGGTACCATAAGGGTTTAAGGACTTTCACCCAGGGATATCTATAGCACCCCATGTATAACAGTATTTTCGGTATTCAATCCTGCCAACCATGATACGTCTGTGGAGGCTACGGCCCTGATATGAAACCCTTTTGCAGAAGCTCATCAACTTGCTTCTTCAACTCTGCATGCGCTGCAGGGTTCATCCTGTAGTGAGGAAGGTTCGGTAGAGTAGACCCTGGGACAAGATCAATGGCATGCTATATGTCTCTCATAGGTGACAACTCATTCGGTAAGTCTTCAGGAAATACATCACTGTATTCCTTCAGGACCGAGGTCACCTCACGGGGCAACTTTGATGGAACCTCAGGTGTAATTTCTCTAGCCACAAGTGCATATACCATAGAATCCTCCTTAGCCTCTTTTTCAAACTCTGTTGTGCTGATTATATGTAAAGACTTAGGTTCGGATTTCCCCATTTCTCTAGGCTCACTTGCCTTCTCATCCTTCTTCTTCCCTAGTGTATTCTCCGGTGGTATGGGATTAAGTTTGATCTTTTTACCATTATACATAAAAGTACACACATTCGAACAGTCAAAGATCGTGACATCATTATCGAATAGCCACGGTCTACCTAGGATAACATGTCCCACATCCACAGGTAAAACATCACACCACAGGGACTCTTTTTATGACCCAAACTCGATGGGGACTAAACATTGCTGGGTGACAGGTAGGGATGTCTTGTCAACCCAAGAAACTTTATACGAGTCTGGATGAGGTGTGGATTTCAGTTTTAAGCGATCTAAGGTGTTAGTGGAAATCACATTCTGACAACTTCCACTGTCCACTATCACCTTACAATTCTTTTCACCACACTTGGCAATAGTGTAAAAGATAGTGCTTCGACGCTAGTCAGCACTACTTCTAGACTGAGCTAACACACGCCTGACTACTGCAAGCGTTGCTTCTCCATCCACTTCTTCTTCATTAGTAAGTCCTCCTTCAGGGTGATACTCTTCAACTTCATAATCACCCTAGTCATCTCCACCCTCGTGGGACTCGCCTATAACTAAGGCTCTCCCACGGCCCTTCATAGGACACTGATTAGACATGTGGCCAAGGTTACCACACTCATAACACCTCACTTGGCTCATGTTACTAGGACCGACACCAAGAACCCCTTTGCCCTTGTCCTCCCTAAGCCTAGGCAGAATGGTCGCCTGTGCCCTAGGTTGACTACCAATATTAGGTCTAGTTCCTTGAGACTAGATCTAGCACTAGAGTCTCGGGACTCAAAACGACGAACGACAGGAGCCTTCAGATATTGCTCTAACTCCTGCACGACTTGATATGCTTCATCTAAGTCCGTTAAGGGCCGAGTAATAAGCTCGCGCTGAAGATCCGCACAAAGGCCCGTCTTGAAACGTGAGAGCGTTACTAGAGGGTCTTCTCGGATATCACATCGCATCACATAATCTTTAAATTTAGCGATGTAGTCAGCGGCAGGCATTGACCCTTGGCGTAAGGATTGCCATTGGTCAAGGAGCTTCTGACGGTATGAGAGAGGAAGGTACTTCTCCTTCAACTTCTCTTTCATCTCATACCAATTAATGTGTGATAGGGGCTCTACCAATTCTCTCTATCCTACGCTCGGTGTTGGTCCAGAAGAGCTTGGCTTGACCCACAAGCTTCATCTTAGCAAACCGCATTTGATGGTTTTTCGACATGCCATACCACTCAAAGTAGTGGTCCATGTCAACAACCCAGTCAAGGAATGTCTTGGGATCCAAGCGCCCATCAAAACTCGGGGCCTCAACTCTCACACTCTTCATCGCACACTCATATGGATCATAGCGGTCTTGATGACCACATGTGGCTCATGCCTCTCGCACCACACCACGACCATTACCACGATCTCTATCCTCACTACCACCACGTGTGGCAGCGCGTTTTTCAATGATTCCTTCCACTTGGGAGTGTGCATCTTCCCCTATAGCAGGGTTTTTCTTTTGGGACGCCTCTAGTTGCTCCACCTTAGTCATGGTAGTGGTAATTTAGTTCTCAAGGCGGGCAAACTCACGCCTTTGACTCTAGGGCAGTTATCTTTTGTATCAATTGAGCAAGTTTCTCAAATAACTGCTTGTTATTCATAGTAGGTTAAAGTCCGAAACATCTACCTCTTCTCGTGGGCATACAATGAAGACTTGAACTAAACTATACTTAACTAGACTACTAGGTGTTATGACTTTCAAGATGAATACAATGAATGCAAAACTACTATGAACTGACATAATTAAGTTGAAACAGGAAACAACTCAAATATGGAAAATTTTCAGATTAGGAACTTTCTAAAATTGGAAAGTTTCTAAAATTGAAAACTTTCTAAACCTGGAACTTTCCTAAGTTAAACCTAAAAATCAAAACCCTAATTTGATAACTCGATCTAGACAAAAACCATGCAAGCCTAGGCTTTGATACAAAATTTAACGCAGGACAGCCCTAATTATGATGCATGCTCATGGACATAATTAAACAACGGAAATAAAAGGAATAAATGATCTAAAATTCTAATAGTAATCATCATAACTGAGAAAATCATAAAGGAAACACGCAATGAAGTGGGTCATCACCACAACCATGGATTATAGAATTCAATTACTACTTAGGTTGGATCCGACGAGGGATGAGACCTCCCGATCTTGCATGGTCACACCCAATCGATCAATGAAGATCACTTGTCCGAAGAACCAAGAAGTTTCTCGGATTAGGGATTTGAGAATTTGGGGGTTTAGGGTTTAGATCAGTTCTCAAGATTTTGATCGAAAAAGGATTAGCCAAAACTGGAAAATAGAAGGAAGAAAATTATTACCTTGAAGAAGTTGGAGGGGCACAAGAAGAAATTAGAAGAAGAAGATCAAGGGAAGAGAAGAAGCACCATTAGAGAGAAGAGAGGAAGGAGGCAACCAAAGGGTTTGCTTTTCATTAATCAATAGTTAAAAATTCGAGTTTAGGGCTTTAGCCTACTTAAATAAGTAAATAAAGACATAAAATTACTAAAATACCCTTAGGATAAGCAAATAAAGACATAAAATTACTAAAAGACCCCTAACTAAGTCAAAAACACGCAAATAACATAAGTACGGGAAAGTTTGGGCACTCGGTCTTCTTTCTCCAATCTTCCTTCACATGTGTCTTCCCTGAGTGGGGTCTTATATATGTCCAATCACATGTGAAAGGTCTTCAGCTCCTCAATAGTCGCCTATCCACAAGGACGACACTTGTGGTTGGCGCTTTCTTCGTTGGTACACCTTGAATGCGCTTGTGTCCGCATCAATATCTGCCTGAAATATGACCGTTGCTTGGCCTAGATTCAACTCGAAATCCAACCATGGCATGAACTCGGCTCCTCATGCAGACATTGTTCAGCCATCTCTTAGTCCGAAATATAGCCATTAGTTGGCTGTTTTCAGTTTGTGAACCTAGCCTACCATACTAGTGTAAGGGAGAAGAAGGAAGGTAGTTTGTTACCTGGTTCGGATGGGGCTACTGCCGACACAACCAAGTCGAGTAGCAATAGGGTAGCCAGCACGACCCAACTCTCTCACTTTCCACTCCTTTTTCTTCTTTCCTACCTGTGAAGCTACAATCCCAACTGATCCGACTCAGTCCAAACCTTACATGGACTGAGTTGGAGCAGTGAAAATCGAGACCACACAGTCGGCTCACTTCTCACGGCCACTCTCCTTCTCCCCTTTACTCTCTCTCTCTCTCTCTCTCTCTCTCTCTCTCTCTCTCTCTCTCTCTCTCTCTCTCTCTCTCTGCGTGAATCCCAAGGGCTACAGGGTCCTTTATATAGAGGGAGAGAGAGATAAGGAACGGCTAAGATCGCCCCCTGTAGAGGACAGCCGAGATCTCATCAGCCGCTACCCTTCCCAGAGAGGAAAGTCCTCTCTCTATTTTTCTTCTATGCAGGTCGTTGCCTAGCCATTTTTGGCAAGAGGAGGAGCATGCCTCCATCAGAAAAAATGGACAGTTAAGACTATACGATCGGACCGATCGTGAGCCGTCCAACCGATCCCATCATGGCCCCACCTCTCGGACGCCTTTCACGTGCAACGCATTGGATGGTGGTAGCCAATCTCCTTCCTTCGTTTACAAGGGGTTAAATGGCCATAGGGTTTTATTAAGCTGGGCCCCACAGAGGATTTGAACGGTTCATATGGCTGGGAAAGTGGCCATGGTGGGCCAACTTGAGGTTCAAAGATCCTCCGTTCAAATGCAAAAATGGCGGGAGAGGAAGATTTCTTTCATTTTTCGAATAAGGCTCGGTCAAAGGTTATTTCACCGAGCCTGTGGTTCTAGTGCACCTCGTGCATAAGCACTCTTAGTGCACATGTATCATGTAGGACCCATTGCGACGTTATTATCATAATCCACTCCGTCCATTTGCAATGGGGGACACTACACAAGGACCCTGGCCCATTTTAGGTCGATGGTGAGCCCTAGGTGGGTCGTCACACACTTCTTTTAGGCTATTACTGGCCCATATGACGCAATCTGTTGGTCAGGTGGGCCTGATACTTGTTTTCAAAGGTTAGTATAAGGTACTGGTTATGACGAAGGCTTCATTTGTCACCAACCAATCCTCAAACGTTTAGTGATAAGTGTGTTGTAACGGTATCCATTGGTATAAGGGCTTTAATTTAGAGTATTTGGATAGCCTCACCTTCTTAACTATCATAGGGCGTGTCCTGGCTCCTGGAGACCCTATGTCACGCCCCAAATTTGGAAACTGGACTCACAAAATTTCCGATCACCGAATCCGATGCTGACAGCCTCCGTAGTACCCCATTTTCGGCTCCCAGCGTATATATGCTAGATTCCGATCCTGGGATCCTACAAGGAGGATTTTCCAATGTACATTTATCTCGTAATGAGCATAACCACAAGATTACCCAAATCACAAAGGCAACATCATCATCATATATCCACTAATATAATTGTTTGAGTACAATACTGAAAGGGAAATACATATATAAAATAAATCAAAGCTCCAGAAGACCGCTGTACGCTCCAGGCTTAATGCTGCTGCAACCTAACATCACCTGCACGCATCTCTCGTGCATAAGCTTATAGAAAGCTTAGTGGGTGGTGAAAGTGTGTGCATAAGGTAGGTGCCAAGTAAGCAATATCAGAGTAATCAGAGTAATACGAAAACATACTGATAGGCCCATAAATATCATCAGTCTTATCCAGGCTATGCGACGTAGCAATATAATGAAAACAATATCATATACTGATGAAGTAATGTAGATCAACTATGCAATGCGGAGACAACAAGCCAAATATCAGATGCCGCTGATGCAATGCAATATACAAATCCTGATTAGTCCACGAATACCATCAGTCGAATCTAGGCCATATAATGCAGAAATATAGTAACTTAAAATGCTAAGTACTGCGGATGCAATGTAATATACGGTGCGAATGTAATGACCATGCTGGAGTGTGAAGTCGGGATGATAGTACGTAGTATCGCAGACTACGGGGTCCACCACAAAGGACTTCTATCCAAATCAGTCCCATACCTAAATTTGGATAGTCAGACTCAATGTGGTAAACTCCAAATCTCAGGTTAGTCGCGCGCCCAACCGAAATCCTGGTCATGCGAAGGTACACGTAACAAATAGTTACGCACCACCAGCCCGAGTGGATAGTGAAGGAATGAATGAATGAATATGCAATTCCTGCTCAATAAGTCCACATATCAGTACAGTTACTCTTTGGGAAATCACCGGGGTCTATTACACTCCAAACCAGGCTGCCGCCCCATCGCGCGCAACAAGGTGAGTGAAAGAGACCTCACTATCCGCCTGCCAATATCGGGCCCAGCTCGTCGATAGCGGACCCATTCCTCGAGCTGGTCAGACTCAGCCTAGCATTGCCCCCTCCTCTCGGGCAGGTAAGGCCGCACCCCTTTCCAACCCACCACGACATAGTGGGAGACGCGGCCTATCGGTATACGGCCCTCATGCGCTCATGCATCCACTCGGTCTAGACGTTGGAGCAACCTCTAGAACCAAGAGGGTTTAGGGACTTTCACCCAGGGATATCTATAGCACCCCATGTAGAACAGATTTCCGGTGTCCCATCTGGCCATCCACAAAATACCCGTGAAGGCTACGACCCTGATGTCGCTAGGGCGTACAGTAATCACAACATACAATGCAAGATGCATGAGTCATACAATCCAGTCATGCATCAATCCTACACATACCGTGTACTCAAGTAAGACAATCTCCGCCTACCAGGGAGTCTCATAACAACACGCCCAATGACAATCCAATGGTCAATCACATCTCATAACAAACATGCAAATGATGCGTATGGGCATGTATCGTGATGCTATGCTGTTATAATCGGTATCAATGACCGGCATTGACAATCGATCTCAACAATGTGGACATTTAACCATCATTGCCCCCGAGGAATGACCCTCATAGATCCTAACATATAATGGACCCATGACCTCACACAAGGGACAAATATACAACACCATGAGCCTCACTCAAGATCTTAATACACATTACGATGGGCCCCTCACATGGGCCCAATACACATCACAAAGGGGCCTCAACTACGAGTTGCATATACACCATATAGGTCTCGATAATCGGCCTCGACAATTGAAATCGGTCAATAATCGGAATCAGCACATCGGCCACGATAAGCGGCCTCGATCGCTAATCGGCAATCGGTCAAGATAAACGGCCTCGATCGCTAATCGGCAATCGGTCACGATAAGCGGCCTCGATCGCTAATCGACAATCGGTCAAGATAAACGGCCTCGATTGCTAATCGACAATCGGTCAAGATAAACGGCCTCGATCGCTAATCGACAATCGGTCAAGATAAACGGCCTCGATTGCTAATCGACAATCGGTCAAGATAAACGGCCTTGATAATTGGCACCGATAATCAGTAGATAAACAAAGCGGGGTCCATAGGTGATCAGCCGATTAACCATAGTATAAAGATCGACACTCGGCCGTGGTTATATCAAATCTGATAGCATAGAGTCATCCGTCTGTGGCGAATGGGGCCCACTTATTTGGGCTAACCCACGAAGAGAACAGGCCTAACAAAGCCTAAGGGAAGGTCACAATGAGGACGCCTAACCATCATTGCCCCTCAATGTGGGCATCTAACCCACATTGCTCCCAAGAAGTGGCCCACATAAGGGATTTATACGTAACGCAGCGGATATACATGCATCACATTGGGCCCCACATACATCGTATTGGGCTTCATACAAGGGCCTCGAGTGTATCACAATGGGCCACGTCCATGGGTCTAGAATACATCACTTTGAGCCTCGCCCATGGGCCTAGAATACATCACTTTGAGCCTTGCCCATGGGCCTTGAATATCAAGCGGGTCGCATTACATGGGCTGCATTACATGGGCCGCACTAATGGGCCCAACACACCTCACAAGGGCCACAGATATAGCTAAATGGACCACGCCAAAGAGAGTCATGAATACACAACAGGTGGGCCCTGCACCTGGGCCTCAAATACATCATATGGGCCTCATCACACGGGCCTCAAATACACAACAGGTGAGCCTCAAATATACATCACAAGTGGGCCTTGTACATGCAGCTAGTGGGCCTACTCATCATAGCTAGGCCTACCAACGGTCCAGTCAAAGGACGGCCTGGATAACAAATACATCACGATGGGTCCCACTAGGATGTGGGTGAGAGCTTGGATTACATCTAAAATCATTTCAATAGCGACAGGTGCAACATGTGTATCATTATACACTATCATTTTATTTAGCACATGACGCACCAGCGATGGTCAGAACTACCCAAACATTGTCCATGTAAATCAGCACTATCCGAACATTGTCCAACACCGTCTAGACCCCCTAGATGATGTGGATGAAACATGGTGGGTCCTGGCAAAACAGATGGACGATGTGAAGAACACATACATCAAATGGGACCCACATAACTTGCTGACATCATGCAGCGTGGGACCCACTGTCCCTATGGACGGACAGTTGGGACATAACACATACCCATGATCAGGCCAAACTTGCTGATGTTGACACCACAAGTGAATTGCTGGTGGGGGTCTATATAGTTGGACGACATGGATAACAAATACATCACAGCTAGCCCCACAGATGGACGCTGTGCAATACAACCATCACGGTGGAGTCCCACAGTCTGGGCGGATGGCGAGGATAAAACACACTACAGTGGGTCCCACTGTCCCAAACAGTGGACGGTGTGAATTGCAACACGAGCAGGGCCCCTGACGGATGATCTGGCTGAAAGACATGCGTCATTCTGGACCCCATATGGCAGTGGGCGGTAGAGATATACATTTAGGTGGCCCATGCCCAGATGGACGGTTGGATGAAAGACATACATCAAAGGTGGGTCCTACCACCCAATAAACTGGACGGTGTGGATCAAACCCACACGTCATGGTGGCCCACCCAGCACACGTCAGATGGGAGGTGTGGCTGCAGAGCACAGTGAGACTCACATCACACCGTCCAAATGGACAATGTGGATACACAGCGAGGTGGATCCTACATAACCTGCTGACGTCAATCCTCACTGTTTTGCAGTGTGGTCCACTTGAGAGATGGCCCACCGATAAACGGTTGGATGTGATGCATCCCATATGATCTGCCGCACAGAACTGCAGATGTCGATCCAGCAGTTTTCTGGCTGGTGGATGGACGGTCTGGATAAGGCTCATTCATCACCGCTTCCCTCATGGATTAAACGCATTCGTCCGAGGTGGGTTCACACGTGTGTCCCACCTCAGCCGTGAATATGACTGATATTTGTGGATATTCCACCGTCCAGAAATGCTGGACGGTGAGGATGAGCCAGGCATTAGGTAGGTCCCACGTGTGGACTGTGGGAATACAACACATACAGCGTGTGGGTCCCATACACACGTGGCCCACTGCTGTGATTCAAGTTGATATTTTTGTTTGCTCTTCATCCAGCAAGGTGGTATCACCTTCCCGTGCATCTAGACGGTGCAGCTTAAATACATAAGTCAAGGTGAGTACCACGGCTGGACGGGTGGATCAAAACGTACATCACAGTGTGGCCCACGTACATTAGGTCCCACCATCCAAGTACACGTGGATGGTGTGGATTACATCCATACATTTGGTGGGTTGCCACCGTCCACAGTCAGTGGACGGTTCAAAAAGGAATACACACATCCCTGTGGGGCCCACCATGACGTTTATCTTCCATCCAACCCATCCGTAGGGTCACCAGTACCTGGATGAAAGGGAAAGAACAAATTTCATTTTGATCTAAAGCCCCTGTGGACCCAACAAGGGTCTCAATGGCAGACGGTTCAAGTCACATTGTTTCCTGTGATGTGGGCCATCTGAGCTTGGGATGGGCCTGAGTTTTAGAGGGGGCCCACGTCAAGCAGGGACCCACCTCATGAACGGTTTAGATGTCATACAAGCATCACTGTGGGGCCCACGGCTAGAGCCGTGGGTTTCTGCCCGCTCGCCCAGCGCCCGCACGCAACACTGCTGCCGTGCTGCCGTACTGACAACAGCAGCAACTGCTGCTTGTGAGATTTTATTTTTTTTTATTTGATTTCTGGTTTTTCTAAGGGTTGCTCATGTGGGGCCCACATTAGGTAAATCTAACCCGTTCAATGGCCCTCTATGGTTCAAAACAAACAAAACAAGTCCAATATTGGGCCTGTTCCGGTGTATAGAAACAACAGGGGACATTTCAACGGTAAACCCGTTGTTTGTCATGTTTATGGCCCGCCTGAAAGTCTGATTGGTCCCATCTTTCAGATCGACGCCTAAAACGAGCTTGAGAAAGGAATGGACGGCATGGATTGAATACATACATCAAGGTGGGGCCTACATAAGTAACACTCCCAAAGGCTTTGAAAATCAAAGTTGATACATGCTTTCCGTTGACGTCCAGCGTCCAGGGACGCTGGACGGTCTGAGCAACGCCTGTACACAGGGTGGGCCCGGCTAGGTGGGCCACCAAATGGAGTATGGTGCAGGTACAATACACACAAAGTGGGCCCCACCTGTAGATGGTTTGGATAGAATACATGCCTTGTGGTGGGGTCCATTCAAGTGGGTCACATGATCACACCATCACAAAAGAATAAGGGAAGAGAGAGAGGGAGAAAGGAGCACCCACCTTATTCCTCCCTGATGCTTCAAAGCTCCAATGGGGCTCCTTCAATGGTGGAGATGAGCTTTTGATGGCAGGATATGGGGGATCTAAGGTGGGAAAAGGGCTAGGAATTTGGAGAGCTTGGGACGTCCAAGGTCTTGCTACCATGGTGGAAAATGGAGAATGAAAAAGGGGGGAGAGAGATGAAGGAGAGAGAGTAATGATGATAGCTCTCTCTCTCTCTTAGCTAGGTAATAAATGCATTGGGAAAAAGGTAGTAAGTATAGGCTAGGGTCATTATTGCTTTGACTAGAATTTATGGATGGCTTAGGGTGATGTCACCCTAGCCTTGGAAAAAGTGCCAATGTGATAGGTGGGCCCCACCAAAACACAATCAATGGTCCAAATAGAGCGCGACCTATATCCTTTGATGTACAACTCGGAACGCCGTATGAGACGCGGCGTTGGAACCGCAGCGACGATGCGGTCGCAATGACATAGGTCTTAGGCCAAGCCGACTCGAAATTACAGGATGACACTCAAGGTCGCGTGCAAATACCGGTTAAGGGTCGAAGGTTACCGAAATTCGACCGAGAAAATCGCGGAAGTCTACGGAACGGTACGGGTTGGGATACGGGTCTTACACCCTAATGGATGGCCTTAATGTCGACCAGAATCCCCATCCTGTGTATGCCAAGTTCAAGTTTTTGGTTAATCCAATATGATTTAGGTTAATGTGGGTTTAAAAGGTAACACCTGTGTACCAAAGGTACGGGGTGTTACAACTTAATACTCAACACGTTTACCATCCAACCATTTATCTTTAAATTTGGATAGTGACTATTATTCATTTTAATCATTAAGATATGTCCTTTAGACAGCAGATTAGTAGTAGGGCCCACAATTTGAGTTGTACAATAAATTTATCTCTTCCTTAAAAAACAAAAGGACCCACAATTTGAGCAGTTTAATTTAAGTTTTATATATGCCTAATATATTATCGTAATGTGGATATGTATGGATCGAAACTCCTATTTCTCTTTTAAAAGATGGCCCTTTGTATTATAGATGTTTAAGTGCAACTGACCTGGGTTTTCCTCATCTGTTGTTTTAAATTTGCTTAGGTATTGCATGCCACTTATAAAGAGCATAAGGGACAATGATGTATTTCTCATTAAAAAAATTGAAATTTAGAAAATACAATAAAAGTAAGAGTAACTCTATATAAAAGCACGACAATGATGAAATCCTGTAGTGTGGTCAAAGAGAGCAATTGGTGCATCTGGATAATCCATATGGCAGACCAATTATACTGAATAAACAATAGAAAAATTACACCCAGGGTCAGGAATTACGCCCAATTTATTTGGTTTTCAAACCTTCAAACACCCCTGCAGGCAAAAAGAAAATAAAATAAAAAAGCACTAAAAGTCAGTAAAATTTGTACCACTAAAAGTGAACTATTTTGCTCAATTGCAAACAATAGTTGCTTCCACCACTGAATTGAAAAAGACAAAACAAAGGAAGCCAATAGTTAATACTGTAGGCCCTAAATTCTTGCCACCTCCACCCTTCAAAGAATGCTTTCCAAAGAGCACAAAAGAATGCAGGCATGTGTTTGGTTTCTTTTCTTTTCTGTTCTTTTTTTCCATTTCCCTTCTTTACATACTTTTTAATGCATTTGATGTAAGGAATGTTATCACATGTTGTTTCATTTTCGTAGATTGTTTTACATTATAGGATTTGTTCTCTAGAGTTTCTAAACTTTAAATTTTTTCATCTTCTATTCAAGATTGAACCAAGGTGTTAGTGGTCTTCCACTAAAGGGATGGCCTCCACTTGTGATATTAGACAAACCAGGCTCGTGAATACCAAAGACATGCATTCATGGGGTGCCTCCTCTTGTGATCCAAATGACACCATGCCAAAGCCATGCATGTAACTTTTGAGAAAATTTACTGAATGTCTCCACTTGTGATTCAAATGAAATGAGAAAAGATCATGAGAGAAATTCATGGCTAGAATGGAGTAAAAATATTATTGCATTTGGTATACATGATAATCAAGATGCATATGCATTGAACGAGAGTAGTCCACACTGGTTTACAATAAGAAATTCAGAATTCTTAACATTGCCATTAAGGCCTATCCCAGTTATTTGGGATAGGCTGAAATATTCATACATGATATGAAATTAGAACATTTCAATGAGTATGCATACCTCATCAAATTGAACACTTCCAACTCTTGATAATTGTCAGCAATTAGATGCAAACTCTGGTCCAAAATATTCTGCAACTTGCCACATAAAAAAATAATAATAAAAATAAAAAAGTTTAAAACATGCTTCAATATAAAAAATTTTAAGATTCAACAATCAGAAAAAAAAATGTATAGAAACAATAACAAGGAAACATTTTCATGCATTATATACAGGGTTGTTTGCTAGACACTTAAAAATGAGTTCATCTCATTTTAGTTACTCATAATATGTATTAGAGATAATGAATGTTGGTTATCAAGATTCTTTTTAATCCTGAAATGTGATCTCTAATACATGATAAAGATTGACGAATATGAGATGAACTCAATTTAGGCGTTTATCAAATAGTCCCTGAATGTGGACAACTTCTACATTAAATAGAGCGCTACTAACAAACCCATATTTGTTTAATGCTTTGTAGCTCTTCAGCCTCGTATTGTTAAGTCTCAGCCTATAGAAATTGAACAATAATAAAATCCGGACAAGATATACTGGTGTAGTAGCAAAATACTAAATTCATTAAAGAGTCAAAACCTATGAGACACGACATGGATAGAATAACATAGGCTAAACAAGTGCTATTCTAAACACTTGAGTGTCCTCCTTTGCCTTCCTAAGCTTCAACAAACCCTTGATCAGCCCATGGTAAACACCCACATCAGGCTATCTTATCCCCTCCATAAACCAAAGCAACTAATGTTGCATTAGCAGCACTTATCCCTCTCTTGAGCCTTTTTTCGAACACCATGTATGCTTCATTCAGCTTCCCCTTTCTACACAACCAAGTGATCAAGAGTCTATATGAAGAGAGACCACATCATGAAATCTCTCCATCTTTATAGATCTGAACATCTGCATCGCATCGAAAAATCCTATCACATTTGTCAGGAATCAAGCAATGCAGTGTGTGGCCCATCATACCAATAGTCTAGATCACTGAAAAGCATAAAGATAATAAATCATGAGAGTGGTGTAGCATTTTTTTTAAAGAATTCGAAAGGGTCAACTTGACTCTACATACATCTATCATGAGGAGTACTGGTTAGCTAAAGCATTTGGCCAACAACCCTAATGCCTAAAAAAATCACTAGAATTAAATGCTTCTATTCTAGCTAGCATTGAAACAAGAGTTCTAGAATGCAAAAATCCGAGGATAGAAGAAGAATTGGTTCTCTCTGAATTTGATTATCGAGAAATCCCAATCCCTTCATCTCTTACTCAGGCTCAGATCCACCCTCTGGAAAAGAACAAGGGTTAGGAGCCATCAGCCAACACATCAACATCCGATAAAGATACACACCTTGCAACTGATTGTGTTAGAGATATCAATTGTATTAATGTCAGCAGCTATTGTGCCTCACTTTCTTGTAGTGTAATAATCCATAGCCATAGAGCAAAGTTTTCTCATCAAAAGTTTGTTTGTTTGTTTTTTTAAGATAAAAAAAAGAAAAGAAAAAGGAAAGGTAATAGGTAGTCAGCCTAATGCTGATTATCTATAACTGAATAGGGATAAGTGAAAAGAACTGCTTTTCCTCCGGCAATTGACAGTCAGATACACGAATTGATTATAGAAGGAATAAGGCAAGAAGGTATACCAAGAACATGTTCCCTAAGAGGTTGGGAAAAACCCCCTGTCCTAGAGTTTCTACCCCAACAAGGCCTAGGATGTGTAATGGCTAACCCAGTGGCGGTCAAGGAGAAGCTTTGGGAGCTAGATCTGGGGTTGGTAGGGGACTCAGGCAACAAGAAGATTTCTATTCTTCATCTGATAGATGGCTTAAGGGCTTCCAAATTCAAGGCCTCTGCCATTGACGTAGCTAGAATTTCATACTACCGATTTCTAATTACCTTCAAAACCAAAGCGGAGCTCTCCGATTTCGTAGCTGACTCCCCATTTTGGGGAGACCTGGGTTTGGCCAAAATGTTTCGCTGGACGCCAGAGATATACTTCAATAAGGAAGCAACCTGGATCAGACTGTTCGGAATCCCGGCACACGCCTGGTTTAAATTCATGATCAGGGACCTAGGCAAATCCTACGGCAAAGTGGTTCAGATTGACACTGTTTTGCGATTCAAGATCTTTTAGAAATTTGCTAGGGTGAAGGTGAAATTGGTTTCGGGCTTCTCTTATTTGATGGCACAAACTCTCATTGTCGACGGAGTTTCCTTCAGGATTTGGGCCCAGATTGAGGATTCTACAGTTGCTGTAAATGATGATCCTGATAGTCCAAACCTCCCAAGCCATAGAATCGTAGCAGGGAGCTCTAGGGACAGAGTAGAAGAACTTTCGCTAGGAAAATGGATGGTCAGGGAGACTGTAGCTCAGGTGCTTGTGGATTTGTCAATCCCAACTACACTCCCGTTGCCTCATTTTTTCCTACAGATGGAGAGGTGGAACTGCCCTTAGCTTCCCCGAGGGTAGGGCTGTTGACCCTCCACCCCCACACATCTCAACAAGCCACTGACAACTCTGATCCCGGGGACAATTTGGACGTGCACACTCCTTCTCTAAACGATGACAACAACGGAGTTGGAGCCAAGGAGCCTAACCCCATGACGCATTAACAAAGATTTCTCGGTCAGTCAGAGAATGTCGTGCTCGCCCGTGAATCACAGCCCCCTACACTGGTGTGTTCTTATCCTACTGAGAACATGGTACATCTCCCTGGCCATGGTATACCCTCCCTCTCTAATGCTATTATCCCCTACAATGTATCCGATTCTAACCTTGTAGGGAAGAGGCGGTCCCCTTAAGGGACTTCCAGATCAGCTGATCATTCCCCAGAGTCCCCGTTATCTAGTGAGGGGGACGAAGAGGAACTAGTTGAGGGATCTTCCCCTCGCCTCACCCGCTACTTATGTTCTGGGGGTGCAGATCAATCCCCTCCCTACAAAGGGCTTTCAGACAGTTGTATTGTTGTATACCGACAGCTAGAACTATTGGTTGATCTCTCCCCTTATCATCTTCACCGGAGCAGACTAGAAAATCATTATCCCAGGAGGCAAGAAGGTGACTGCAACAAGGCGGCTTCTCAGAATGCAATGTCTCCTGTGAATGTGGATCTCTCCTCCACCATGCATGGGTGGGATTCCCCAGACGGAGGTGATGCCAGGGTCCACATTCCCTCTCTTAAAGTTGGAGAGGAGTCACCTAGCTATGAAGAGGGGCACATTATTCATGTTCAGCGCAGAGACGAAGATCAAAGTCTGGCAACAGCAGCTTGGAAAGCTAGGTTCAAAAGGTTGCAGAAGAGGGCCATGTTTTCAAGAAATTTGTCTGATGGATAGCCTCCTCATTTGGAACGCCCGAGTTTTGGCCAATGCGGCCACGGTCCGTACTGTAATCAGATTTATCCGAGACTTTAACCCCTCCATTGTGGCCATTCTGGAGCCCTTGGCTACGGATAGGAAGAGGGTAGGAATTGGCTTAAAGCTTGGTTTCCATTCATCTATCTCCAATGTTGAATTCGGGGGTAAATTTTGGTTATTTCACAAAGGAAATCTCTCAATTTCAGTTATTGGAATGACTATCCAAATTATTTCACTTCATGTCTCTCTTCCAAACTCCCCTGCTCCTTGTTGTCTTTCCTTTGTGTACGCTAAATGTTCCAGGTTCAGTAGAAGATTTATCTGGGATTCTTTGGAATCTCTTACTTCTATTTCATCTGGTCCTTGGGCTGTTTGTGGGGATTTCAATGCGGTTCTTTAGTCCAATGAGAGGCTAGGTAATAAAAGTCACGATCAGGCAAGCTCTGTGGAATTTAAGGAGGCTATTGATAAGGCAGGGCTACAGGACGCCGGTTTTTTTGGAAACAGATTTACCTGGTGTAATAACCATGCAGCGGGCACTAGGGTGTGGGCCAGGCTGGATAGGGTCCTTTGCAATGTGGAATGGACCAACATCTTCAGTGGCTTTCAAGTCAAGCATCTCCCGAGGCTGAATTCAGATCATTCCCCAATTCTGGTGAATTTTCCTTCCCCAGCCGCCACGTCCCTAGGCCCTTCCATTTTCAATGGATGTGGCTCCTGGATAGCTCTTTTGGGAAGCTAGTTCAAGATTCCTGGCGTCATCAGATGTCGAACCAGCCCTATTTAAACTTGCTGCTGAAGCTCAAGAAACTCAAGGTGCAGCTAAAAATCTAGAACAAAGAAGTGTTTGGGAATATTTTCCAAAACCTCAAAAAGGCAGAACAAGATCTGATCTGTGCTGAATCCCAGGCCCAATCCTCCCTCCCTGATATCAGTCGTGTTAATCTAGAGGAAGCCAGGAGAAAGCTCGCCAGCCTGGAGCTTGCAGAAGAAATTTTTTGGAAACAAAAAGCTCGTAACAATTGGCTTTTTGAGGGAGATCGCAATACAAAGTTCTTTCATCTTGCTGCTTCTGAGAGAGTAAGAAGGTCCACCATCCATGAAATCCAGCTTCAGGGGAAATCATGTCTAATCAAGCATTAATTAAAGACGAAGGCGTTTAATTCATGAAAACTCTCCTTTCATCTCCTCCATTTGCTAGTCAGTCCGTGAGTGCTGACAGTCTATTGGATTGCATCCCTTCCCTGGTTTCAGCTGGGGACAACAAGCTATTGATGGCGCCCCTTTCCTTTGATGAAGTCCGAAGTTTTGTGTTCGATCTCCCCATCGATGGGGCCCCCAGGCTTGATGGGATTTCAGTTGCTTTCTATCAAGGTTGTTGGGACATTGTGGGACCTGATATCTTTATGGCTGTCAAGGAATTCTTTCTAGGGACTCGTCTCCCTAGAGCATTCGCTACTATAATTTGCCTTATCCCAAAATCCCAGGCACCGAGAACCTTTGCCAACTTCAGACTAATCAGCCTTTGTAACGTGGTCTAGAAAATTTTTTTCAAAATCATTGTTTTTAGGCTCAGCCCCATTCTCCCCAAGGTGATCTTAGCTGAACAAGGGGCCTTTATAAAAGGTTGCTCCATTGCGGAAAATATCGCATTATGTCAAGAAATATTTAGGGACATAGGATGGAAGGTTAGGGGAGGCAACATTGCCTTGAAGATTGATATGGAAAAGGCCTATGACCGGATTGACTGGAGTTTCCAGAAATAGGTCCTCATCAGGTTCAGTTTTCGCTCAGCCTAGATAAAGTTGGTGGAATCTTGCTGGAATTCAAACTGATTCTCATTCCTTATTAACGAAGAAAGCTGCGGTTTCTTCCAAGCGACTCGAGGGCTTAGGCAAGGTGATCCCATCTCTCCTAGTCTTTTTATTCTTGCGGCCGACGTGCTCAATAGAGGTTTCTCCAGGTTGGTGGAAAGAGGCCTTTGCCACCCCTTTAAGCTGAAGTAGGGCTGCAAGCAGCCACACACCTACTTTATGCAGAAGATACGGTTCTTTTCCTTAACGGCTCCTGCAAATCGCTAGACGCAGTTCGTGCTTTTCTCTCGGCCTTCCAAGAGGTCTCTGGCATGAAAATTAACCAAAGGAAAAGTGCCTTCTACTGCTCTCCTAAGTTGTTTGTTTCCAGAATTCGAAACATTGAGAGATCCCTTGGGATATGCAATTCCACCGCTCCTCTCACCTACTTGGTTATTCCTATCGCGGTAGGGAGAATCAGATGCAGCCTTTTCAAGTCATTATTAGAAAAGGTGGCCTCTAAAATCCAAGGGTGGAATGCCAAAGTTCTTTCTCAAGGTGGTAGATTAACTCTCATCTCCTCCGTACTGTCAAGTATTCCCATCCACTCCTTGGCGGCAACGATTATCCCGAAGAAAGTTCTATCTTCTTTAGAAGCTAGCTTTGTTAACTTCTTCTTGGGCTGGAGGAATGGTAAAAAGAAGCTTTATTGGAGGAATTGGGGAGTTATCTCTCTCCCAAAGGAAGAGGGGGGGGCCTGGGAATTAGAAAACTTAAGGATGTTATGGCTGCTTTTGAGTTGAAGATGGCATGGGCCATTTGTTTTGGGAGCGGGAACAATCTCTGGGCTGAGTTCATAAAAGTAAAATACCCACTCGATATGCTCCCCATTTCTCCCAATTTGGACTGCCCAAGGGCATCTCCTATCTGGAAGAGAATGGTGCATGTTTTCTCTGTGTTGGACGGACTCACTCAATGGGCGGTGGGCCAAGGAAATATCAACATGTGGAGCTATAATTGGTCAGGGTTGGGGGGTTTGGAATCAGTTCCTTCCATTCTTATTCCTCAGGATCAGCATTCTTTGTGGGTGGCTGATTTTATTGGCAATGACGGGCTGCTTCCGATTCCCCCAATGGCCCTCCCAGATTGGGTATCGACGTACATTATTCAAGGGGGCTTCTGCACTTCTAAATCGGAAGATGTCCCGATCTGGCCATTTGATGCAGCTGGGAAGTTCACGGTTAAATTAGCCTGGGATGTATACAAAGGGCGCGGTTCGAAGAAAGACTGAGCACGGAGGGTCTGGCATCCAAAGATTCCCCCAAAAGTCTCAATTTTCATGTGAAAGTTGCTTCACGGGGCCCTTCTTGTGGAGGAAAGAATTTAGAAAAAAGGCATTTCCCTTGCCTCGAAGTGTGTTTGTTATGCAGATGATCCAGGAGCTACCCCCTGCACGGAATCTCTGACACACCTTTTTCTCTTAGGTAGCCTGACCTCTATAGTTTGGAACTAGGTTGCTAGATGCTTTGGGGTCCCCCATCCCGTTCACCTTTTCGTCTTCGACAGACTTCATTGGTGGTGGTTTAGGCCCCTCCCTTTCAAAAGAATGTCGATCTACCTCCGTTTAATTCCTGCGTTGGGCCTGTGGGAATTTTGGAAAGCTAGAAATGGTGCTCGTGGTGATGGGACTCCTATCTCAGCTATGCAGGTTCTAGCGAAAATAAAATGGTGGATGGAGTCGCTGTTTCTTCAAGCCAAGACGTCTAGCTAGCCCCCAGTCCATGTCCCAAGATGCCCTGGTCAGTTCAGATCTTCTTCCATCTCTGCCCCTTCTTCAGTTGCTGAAGTAGTCTATTGGTTCCGTCCCCCAATGGGCTGGCACAAACTCAATGTCGATGGATCCGCTTTCTCCAACCCTGGGCCAATGGGCAGGGAAGGTATTTGCAGGGACTCCCAAGCCAAAATGATATTTGCCTTCTGTAGGGGATACAAGAGTGCTTCCAACAACTTGGCAGAACACCGTGCAGTTTATGACGGGATGAAGATGTGTATTTCGTCCGATATGGAGAGAGTGATAATAGAATCAGACTCCAAGTGGGTAGTGAACTGTCTATCCGGGAATTCCACGTTCTCTTGGAAGTGGCACTACTAGATAACCAGAATAAGGGTGCAATGCAGCAGGGGAATTTTCAGATTCAACCTTACCCCCAGAGAAGCAAACGGGACTACAGATGGGTTGGCAAAAGTGGGGAGCTCTTCTCAATCTGACCGTCTGTTTCGGGATGTCCCCCATCTCCCTCGATTGATCAAGGGTAGCTTCCTTTTGGACAAAACTGGATTAAGATCTGTTAGGAAACTCAAGATATCTTCCTCTGTATAGAAAAGATAGGCAGGTAACCAATTTACTGCTTCTCTGCCCGAAATATCATAGTCTGTAATCCTCTGCTGATGAGGGTCAAATATGGCATATCAGACCCCAATTATTGCTTGATTTTACGTAGATGATAATGCTTAACGGAGTATTTTAATTGTGTTTTTATTGCAGGATGTAATCAGGAGCGTGGACTGAAAAAGAGTACTAAGAGCGTGGATTTGACACTCCAAAGTCACCAGAGCAAGGGACGCACTCTAGAGGACCAATATTGAATAATTTACACGCTAGGGATCTGAGGAAATCAAGCCGTACACGCCAAAAGGCCCGAAAATGGTCTAAAATGCAAAATCACAGGGTTCCCGCCATCCACTCGGCCCGTAACTTCATACATGGCCTGGGAGCCATAAATTAACCGTACATATTAAATTTTGGCCATTGGATATCTCGAAAAGTGGGCCAAAGGTCGGATCAACCCCTTAATTCATTAAGTGGGGCCCACCTGGTCTCTGGATATGATTAAAATTTGGTCTCAACCCCTGATATAAGGATACAAACTGAATAGATGGATTGGATTTCTCAGAAACATTATAATGGACCCCACACCGTGGTGCGTGTACACCATGTACATGCAATCGCGACGTGCACCACTCCAACTAAGTCGGTCCGCAAGCACTAACCCGCGACTTGTTTCAAAAACGGAAACTTCTGTTTTTTGTTCCTGCGTAACCGACGGGCGGTCCGTTTTGTGAAAGCTAGTGGGCCACCATCATGGCCCATGGGAACGATCCAAACCATCTGTAATGTAGAGGGGGAAAAACCCATTGAACTCATGCTGACCATTTGTGCCCATGCATATACACGTGCTCGCTACAGAGGCCACAAACAGGTGTCGTGCAACGTTTAAAACGGTTGCAGTGTGATTGCTTCTCTGGGCCGCGTCAATGGACGTTCAAAACCATCCATATTTGAACGAAATTTCATCCTGAATCCAATGTACGGGGTGGATTTTCTCGAAAACACTTCTGTGGGGCTCACCGATCATCGCAGCGTCGTTCGTGCGTAGGCTTACGCACGTTCGTGAAAGACGGACTTCCGGGCGGTTGTGGCCCACCATATTTAATCAGATGGAAGATCTGATCAGTCCATTGTATAGACCAGCCAAAAACGTCCCAGGAGACGTTGATTTTACGGATAAAGTACAAAGAACAAAGGACTTATAACACTCTAAAGTTGGCTGCGAAAAGGGTACGCAGCTGTTGCTGCGACAGCCTCTCCACCGATTCCAGCCTTTCCACCGCCCTTCCAACACCTATAAGAGGAGTTTTTGACGTGGTAAGGGGGGGAGAGCTTGAGGAGATCCAGGGAGAGCTTGGTTGGACATATAGCACAGCAAAAGAGAAGAAAGGGGAGCCAAGGAACAGATCCAGAGAAGAGAAAGAGAAGAAAAGAGGAGAGAAGGATGTTTTTATTTCATCAATGTTATTTTTCTTACTTTCTAATTGATCACATGGATAGCTAAATTCCTTAGCTAGGGCTGAGATGAAGCCTCTAACTTGAATGATCCTTGTTTGTTGATTTAATCTTAACTTGATTGATTTGTTTCTTTCTCTAGTGTACTTGACTGGAATTTCTGTACTTCTCTATGCTATGAGCTTAACCAAAGTCTAGTTATGGATGTTGTTTGAAATATTATTCTAGGTGCTTGTGTCTGACCATGAACAGGTTTCCTATAGGGGAAGAAACAGGAATCTACATCTCTTCATGCCTGACCATGGATGGAAAGAGGTGATCCATATGCTTTAAGGGGTTATATATTCTGTGTGCCCGACCAAGGACATAGTTTGTGATTTATTTAATTTATATTAATTTGAATAGGGTGAATCAACAGGTAAAACAAGGGTTAGGATAATTAGGGGTGGATTCGAAAGTCTTAGCCTTCTCCTTGATTGAATTTTTCTTATTGCTCTCAGTTATTTTTACATTGATTTTTGTTTAGTTTACTCAATTACTAGCTCAAATATTTGTTGGATTAGTTAAGAAGAGTCTTTAATTTTGAATTGTGACAACCAGTCCTCGTGGGAACGATCTCATAACACGTACCATATTTACATCTGATTCGTATACTTGCGAGTTTAAAATCATTTAAATCAGATTGGTTTAAAAATAAAACATCAAGTTTTTGGCGCCGTTACCGGGGACTGTTTCGGTCCAATTGGATTTTGGATTCTCTCTTATCATAATTCATAGTCTTAGGTTTTTACTAACTTTAGGTTAAAGTTTTTTTTTTTTTAGAAACTAACCTATTTCCTGTTTTGTAGGGTCCTGACATTAACTTCTAATTTGGTAATCCCTTTCTAAATTCTCTACTTTTTCTAATTTCTACTTTTAGAATTAGGGTTTTATTTTTTAGAAATTTTCTAATTTTAAGCTTGCTTTTTTAGAAATTTTTTATTTTCTAATTTTAGATTTAGATTCTTCTTTCAAGTAACTTTCTATTTTCTAGTTTTAGAAATTTTTCCCTTTTTTAGAAACTAACTTAGCTTTTTATTTTTAAGATTAGAAACTTTCTTTTTTAGAAATTAACCATTGCTTAGGATTTTTCTAGCATTATTTTAGGAAATTCAATTTATTTTTGTTGTGTCTACAGGAATTGAGGAAGGAAGCTGCTAAATAAGATTGTCTTCAAAAGGAGGAGCTCTCAAATATTCAGACATTCATCATCTCCTTTTTCTGGGTTCTTCCTTCCAATTCTCGTTTACCTAGCTTTCTCTTGTTTTTAGGAATTCATAACTTTTATTTTTAGTTTTATTCATCTTAGGTTGCATCTTAGTTTAGTTTTCTTTCTTATATTGATAACATAGTTTATACTGGGACGTAGATCTCTGAACATAGAACTAGCACCTTTCGATCCTGAAATAGAAAGAACTTTTCATATATGATTTAGAAACATCCTATTTGAAATGGCGGAAGAGAATGGAACTAAAGCTCTTAGAGATTATTCAGCTCCTGTCCAATTCAATGTGCCTTCATGTATAGTGTTGCCTGCCACCACGGCAGCACACTTTGAACTTAAACCTGGGGTCATATAATTGTTGCCCTCCTTTTATGGTTTAGATAAGGAGGATCCATATCATCATGTGAAAGAATTCTTAGACATTTGCTCCACCTTTAAGTTCCAAAACTTTTTAGACGATTCGATCCGTTTGCGTCTTTTTCCTTTTTCTTTGAAGGATAAGGCGAAAGCATGGTTGAATTCTCTAGGAGTTAGGTCTATCACTACATCGGACCAACTGTCTAAGAAGTTCTTAAACAAGTTCTTCCCGGTTCACAAAACTAATGCTCTCCGTAGAGAAATTACGAATTTCACACAAAAAGAGGGTGAGCACTTTCATGAATGTTGGGAAAGATGAAAGGATTTACTTCTTAAATGTCCACACCATGGTTTTGAAAAGTGGCAACAGGTTCAATACTTCTATGACAGACTGACACCCTAAAACCGTCGCATGGTTGACGCCACTAGTGGAGGGTCATTTATGACCAAAAGTGATGTCGAAGCTTGGAATTTCTTTAAAACCTTGTGTGAAAACTCCCAGCAATGGGACTATTCAAATAGTGGTGAAAAAAGTCCTCAACCACTGAAGAAAGGGGGTATATGTGAGGTAGGAGTCACGCCAGATCTTTATGCCAAAATTGATAGCCTGATAAAGAAAGTGGATGCTTTAATGTTAAACAATGGACCTCCACAAATAACTCAAGTCGAGTCATGTGCCATATGTTCTAGTCTCGCCCATCCTACGCAGTCTTGTCCATCTAGTTCAGCATTTCTAGAATTTCTCTCTGAACAAGTGAACGTTATGAACACCTTTAGGAGAATTGAGAATGATCCTTACTCAAACACCTACAACCCAGGGTGGGCTAGACATCCAAATTTCTCTTGGGCAAAAGGCCCACAACAAGGAGGACCATCTGGAAATCCTCCTATGCAACCTTACTCCCAAGTTGGCAGTCAACAACCTCAGCAGTTCCCACAGTATCAACAAGTACCTCCACAATCTAGGAAACCATCTCTTGAGGATACACCCAATCTTTTTATGCAGAGTTCACTTCAATTTCAAAAAGACACCCAACATACTTTACTAGCTAACCAGCAGAGTTTACATGCAAATGCGCAATCCATTGCTAAGCTGGAAGTACAGTTGGGTCAACTTGCTGCCACATTGAGTGAGAGAGAGAAGGGCAAGTTCCCTAGTCAACCTGTGGTAAATCCAAAAGGACAGTATGAGATTGGCTCTAATTCAAACCAAGAACAATATCATGAGCAAGCCAAATCAATCATTACCCTTAGGTCCGGTAAACAGATCGAGAAAAAAGTAGAGATGCCTAGGAAAGAATCAAATTCCAAATCAGAAGATCAAAATGAAGCGGAGAGATATACTAATGCATCGAAAGTCCAACAACACTCTGACTCTCCAGGAACCATTCATGTGTCATCTTATGTGCCTAAAGCACCTTTTCCTCAACGTCTGGCACCGGTTAAGAAAGGAAACAACTTTAATGAGATATTGGACATGTTTAAGTAAGTGCAAATCAACATTCCATTGCTTGATGCTATCAAGCAAGTTCCTGCTTACGCTAAGTTTCTTAAAGATTTATGCACTCAAAAGTGTAAGATGAATGTTCATAAGAAGGTCTTCCTTGCGGAGCAACTCAGCTCCATGATTCAACATAACACCCCTCCTAAATTTAGGGATCCAGGAGCTCCTACCATTTCTTGCGTCATAGGAGATCATAAGATTGAGAAGGCATTGCTTGATTTAGGGGCGAGCGTCAATTTGTTACCATATTCTGTGTATGAGCAGCTAGGACTTGGTGAGCTGAAATCAACCAAAATAACACTCCAACTAGCTAATAGATCTGTCAAGGTGCCCCGTGGTGTTATTGAGGATATGCTAATCCAGGTTGATAAGTTTTATTTTCCAGTGGATTTCATCGTTCTAGATACTCAGCCTGTCCAGAATCCTACAAGTCAAATCCCGGTTATCTTAGGATGTCCATTCTTGGCCACATCCAATGCAATCATAAATTACAGGAACAGAGTTATGAAGCTATCCTTTGGTAACATGAAGATTAAACTCAATGTTTTCAATGCTGGACAACAAATGTCAGACTCGGATGATATATTTGAAGTGAACATGATTGAGAGTCTAGTGCATGACTCTTTCCTTGAATCTTCCGAAAACGCTCTTGAGACTTGTTTAGCACATTTTGGCATAGATTTTGATATAGAAAGCTCTATCCAAGAAGTCAATGCATTGCTTGACTCTAATCCGGAAATAGACACAACAAAATGGAAAGCTAGAGTGGAACCTCTTCCACCTTCTGAGTCTAAACTGGTCCCGTCTATTGAGAAACCACCCAAAGTCGACCTTAAACAATTACCTGAAACTCTCAAGTATGCATTTTTAGGACCTTCTGAAACCCTGCCTGTCATCATAGCTGCTAACCTTAATAAAGAATAGGAGGGTAAGTTGCTTAATGTTCTTAGAGAACATAAGGCAGCTATTGGGTGGACAATAGCGGACATAAAGGGAATAAGCCCCACGGTGTGTATGCATCGTATTCATCTTGAAGAAAATGCAAAAACATCGCATGAAATGCAAAGGAGGCTTAACCCTAACATGAAAGAGGTCGTTCGGGCTGAGGTGCTAAAATTATTAGATGTTGGTATCATTTACCCCATTTCGGATAGCACATGGGTCAGTCCAGTTCAAGTTGTTCCTAAAAAGTCTGGAATTACAATGAAAAAGAATGAGGATAATGAGTTAGTACCAACTCACATGATTACGGGTTGGCGAGTTTGTATTGATTACCGTAAACTGAACCTGGTCACAAGGAAGGATCACTTTCCTCTTCCTTTCATAGATCAGATGCTTGAGAGATTGGCAGGGCATAGCTATTATTGTTTCTTGCATGGTTATTCCGGGTATAATCAGATTCCCATTGCTCCCGAGGATCAAGAGAAAACCACATTTACATGTCCTTTTGGTACATATGGCTATCGGCGTATGCCATTTGGGTTGTGTAATGTGCCTGCAACCTTCCAACGATGCATGATGAGTATTTTTTCAGACATGGTTGAGCGTTTCCTTAAGATTTTCATGGATGATTTTTTAATTTTTGGCTCTTCATTTGATGAATGTTTATATCATCTATCTCTTGTCTTGGAAAGATGTGAAAAAACGAACCTGGTATTGAATTGGGAAAGCTGTCATTTTATGGTTCAAAAAGGGATTGTACTCGGGCATGTTATTTCAAGTAAAGGCATTGAAGTTGATAAAGCCAAGATTGATTTAATTTCTAGTCTTCCTCCACCCAGAACGGTTAAGGAGATTAGATCATTCTTAGGGCATGCAGGATTCTACAGGAGATTCATTAAGGATTTTAGCAAAATTTCTCGACCCTTATGCAATTTACTAGCTAAAGATGTTGCTTTTGTCCTTAATGATGAGTGTCGGCAAGCTTTTGATAAGTTGAAGCATTTACTGACTTCTGCTCCAATCATCCAACCACCTCATTGGATTTTACCTTTTAAGCTTATGTGTGATGCTTCGGTTATGCTGTTGAAGCTGTCCTAGGACAAAGATTGAACAAAATGCCTCATGTCATTTATTATGCTAGTAGGACTCTAAATGATGCATAGCTTAACTACTCTACTACTGAAAAAGAATTGTTGGCGGTAGTATTTGCTCTAGACAAATTCAGGTCGTATCTTATAGGGTCAAAGATTATAGTGTTCTCAGATCATGCAGCATTGAAATATCTTCTTTCTAAAAAAGACGCTAAACCTCGATTGATTCGGTGGATTCTCTTGCTACAAGAATTCGATATTGAAATTTGGATAAAAAGGGTTTTGAAAATGTGGTAGCCGACCATTTATCTAGACTTGTCTTAGAGTCCACAGTGGATCCTTTGCCAATGAACGAGTCTTTCCCTGATGAACAACTTCTAACTATTTCTCAATTACCTTAGTATGCGGACATTGTAAACTATCTTGTTACAGGTCAACTTCCTTCTCATTGGACTAAACAAGATAAATCCAAATTTCTTGCTGAGGTTAAACATTTCTTTTGGGACGACCCATACTTATTCAAAATTTGTCCTGATCAGATTATTAGGAGATGTGTGCCTGAGAATGAGTTTCATAGTATAATCTCCTTTTGTCATGCCCATGCATGTGGTGGTCATTTTGGTTCAAAGAAAACAGCTGCGAAAGTCTTACAAAGTGGATTTTATTGGCCTACACTATTTCGAGACACCCATGCCTTTTGCTCAACATGTGATAGATGTCAACGTACGGGTAATATTTTCCACAGGAACATGATGCCACTTACCAATATTCTCATTGTTGAAATATTTGATGTTTGCGGTATTGACTTCATGGGCTCATTTCCCCCGTCATTCGGTTATGTGTATATCCTTGTGGCCGTCGACTATGTCTCTAAGTGGATTGAAGCAGTGCCATGTAAAATGAATGATCACAAAGTTGTGGTCCGTTTCTTAAAAGAGAATATCTTTTCTCGTTTGGCACTCCTCGAGCAATTATAAGTGATGGGGGTACTCATTTTTGCAATAAACCGTTTGAATCTTTAATGAAGAAATATTCCATCACTCATAAAGTTACAATGCCATATCATCCACAAACAAGTGGTCAAGTTGAGGTGTCAAATCGGGAGATTAAACAAATTTTAGAGAAAACGGTTTGCCCCGATCATAAGGATTGGTCGCAACGTTTGAATGATGCTCTTTGGGCATATCGTACGGCTTTCAAAACTCCGATTGGAATGTCTCCGTACAGGCTTGTCTTTGGGAAAGCCTGTCACTTACCTGTGGAATTAAAACATCATGCTTATTGGGCCGTCAAAACTTTTAATTTTGATTTAAACAAGGCTGGATCACACCGTAAACTTCAACTCAATGAGTTAGAAGAAATTCGAAATGAGGCATATGAGAATGCAAAAATTTATAAAGAGCAGACAAAAATCTTCCATGACAAATCAATTCTTCGCAAGACATTTGAACCGAACCAGAAAGTATTATTATACAATTCCAGGCTACGCCTCTTTCCTGGAAAACTACGTTCGCGATGGTATGATCCTTATCGAGTAATACAAGTATTTCCTCATGGAGCAGTTGTGATTCAAAATGTAACAGACGGGAATATCTTCAAAGTAAATGGTCAACGGCTGAAATCATATTTAAATGATTTGGTGAACAAAGATGTTAAGGAAATTTATTTGGTAGACCCAGGTTATCAAGATTGATTAATTCATGGTCCATTCTTGTCTGGCTGAAGACGTTAAACTTAGCGCTCCTGGGAGGCAACCCAGTTTTTCATTCCATTTCACTTTTCTCATTCATGAGTTCAATGTTTATGGGTAGCATTTCTGCAAACCCTTACGAAACTACAACTCGCCCACTAGGGGTAACCTAGGGGTTTAAAAGCTTGTTGCATACGCTAAATGCAATCGAGAGCACCTACGAAAGTGGTATAGGTAGGATTTTCTTTTTACGTTTTTATCATTTTGCTTTTGTTGATTTCTCTCTTATGCTGACTCGCTCTTACATGGATATTTTTTTTTGAAAAGCCTCTAGATTCTTTCATACAGGTACTATTTGTCCATTACTCCTCTTTTACTTTTGTTGTCTCATGAGCATTGCATGTTTATTTCTTTTACATTGAGGACAATGTAAATTTTAGGTTGGGGGTGGGCGATTAGGTTACCTCATCAGTATTTTCTTGGTCTTGAGCACAAATTGTGAAAAATTTTAAATTTTTCTAAAATTTCTTGTGCATTTGAAGTGATTTTGAAGGATAAGTGTGATTTTAACTTTGCAAGGTACAGAATGTCAGTAATTTATAACTCTTGGATTCAGCCATCTGTTAGATTTCACAGTTAAGTTTGAATTATTAACCCATGATTAGAACTTTTAAACATTGATTGAGTCATGATCTCACATATCACATCTCGATTGCACATTAAGGTTCCGTTTCAACATTGAATGATTAACTTGGTAATCACTAAGCATGAAAGGAACCAGCCTGAATATTTTTAGCTTCAATCTATAAATAAGAATTGAAAGAAAGGGTGAGTCAAATAATCGTCATCATAGGTTTGCTCCCTCTAGATGAAGATTCGATTCCCCATGATTGACATGAGAAAAGGGTTAGGTGTACAATCTTTACCATAGGTTTGCTCCTATAGGAGAGGATTTGATTCCCTTCCTTGGCATAACTGTTCATGAAAAAAATCAAAGGCTGATAGAATGAAAAGTTAATCTGTAAGGCAAGTGTTGGTTTCAGTTTTGGTTGTCATGAATTTCATTGTTAATTACCAATGATATCATGAAATTGACAATTGGATCTCTTAATGATTGTAAGTCGAGATTACACTATACACTCATGGAACTCGATGTTTAGAATTGTTCTAATTAATGGATTAACATTTTCAACTTGATTATGAAGTTTACCATGAGCTTAATTCCAGAAAAAAAAATACTGCTCACCATTCATGAATCCTAGAATTTTCGCATCTCAATTATTGGTTCACAAGTCACTTGGGTTTACAGAAATTGTCTTGAATTTCTGAAATTATTTTTCGCATGTTTTGCTCGGGACTAGCAAAATGCTAGTTGGGGGTTGTGATGAGGGTCGAATATGGCATATCAAACCCCAATTATTGCTTGATTTTACGTAGATGATAATGCTTAACGGAGTATTTTAATTGTGTTTTTATTGCAGGATGTAATCAGGAGCGTGGACTAAAAAAGAGTACTAAGAGTGTGGATTTGACACTCCAAAGTCACCAAAGCAAGGGACGCACTCTAGAGGACCAATATTGAATAATTTACACATCAGGGATCCGAGAAAATCAAGTTGTACACGCCTAAAGGCCTGAAAATGGTCTAAAATGCAAAATCACAGGGTTCCCGCCATCCACTCGGCCCGAAACTTCATACATGGCCTGGGAGCCATAAATTAACCGTACATATTAAATTTTGGCCATTGGATATCTCGAAAAGTGGGCCAAAGGTCGGATCAACCCCTTAATTCATTAAGTGGGGCCCACCTGGTCTCTGGATATGATTAAAATTTGGTCTCAACCCCTGATATAAGGATACAAACTGAATAGATGGATTGGATTTCTCATCCGTTTTGTGGAAGCTAGTGGGCCACCATCATGGCCCATGGGAACGATCCAAACCGTCCGTAATGTAGAGGGGGAAAAACCCATTGAACTCATGCTGACCGTTTATGCCCATGCATACACATGTGCTCGCTACAGAGGCCACAAACAGGTGTCCTGCAACGTTCAAAACGGTTGCAGCGTGATTGCTTCTCTGGGCCGCGTCAATGGACGTTCAAAACCATCCATATTTGAACGAAATTTCATCCTGAATCCAATGTACGGGGTGGATTTTCTCGAAAACACTTCTGTGGGGCTCATCGATCATCGCAGCATCGTACTTGCGTAGGCTTACACACGTCCGTGAAAGACGGACTTCCGGGCAATTGTGGCCCACCATATTTAATCAGATGGAAGATCTGATCAGTCCATTGTATTGACCAGCCAAAAATATCCCAGGAGATGTTGATTTTATGGATAAAGTACAAAGAACAAAGGACTTACAACACCCCAAAGTTGGCTGCGAAAAGGGTACGCGGCTGTTGCTGCGACAGCCTCTCCACCGATTCCAGCCTTTCCACCGCCCTTCCAGCACCTATAAGAGGAGTTTTGGACGTGGTAAGGGGGGGGAGAGCTTGAGGAGATCCAGGGAGAGCTTGGTTGGACATATAGCACAGCAAAAGAGAAGAAAGGGGAGCCAGGGAACAGATCCAGAGAAGAGAAAGAGAAGAAAAGAGGAGAGAAGGATGTTTTTATTTCATCAATGTTATTTTTCTTACTTTCTAATTGATCACATGGATAGCTAAATTCCTTAGCTAGGGCTGAGATGAAGCCTCTAACTTGAATGATCCTTGTTTGTTGATTTAATCTTAACTTGATTAATTTGTTTCTTTCTCTAGTGTACTTGACTGGAATTTCCGTACTTCTTTATGTTATGAGCTTAACCAAAGTCTAGTTATGGATGTTGTTTGAAATATTATTCTAGGTGCTTGTGTCTGACCATGAATAGGTTTCCTATAGGGGAAGAAACAGGAATATACATCTCTTCATGCCTGACCATGGATGGAAAGAGGTGATCCATATGCTTTAATGGGTTATACATTCCGTGTGCCCGACCAAGGACATAGTTTGTGATTTATTTAATTTATATCAATTTGAATGGGGTGAATCAACAGGTAAAACAAGGGTTAGGATAATTAGGGGTGGATTCGAAAGTCTTAGCCTTCTCATTGATTGAATTTTTCTTATTGCTCTCGGTTATTTTTCCATTAATTTTTGTTTAGTTTACTCAATTACTAGCTCAAATATTTGTTGGATTAGTTAAGAAGAGTCTTTAATTTTGAATTGTGACAACCAGTCCTCGTGGAAACGATCTCGTAATACGTACCATATTTACATCTGATTCATATACTTGCGAGTTTAAAATCATTTAAATCAGATTGGTTTAAAAATAAAACATCATCTGCTCTATTTATGAAAGCTGGTGGGCCTCTTGTTGGCCACACCATTTTTTGAAAAAAAAATAGCACTCGAAAAGTTTGAATATCTTTGTTTGAAAACTATACTCACGTATTGCAGAGTGGATAGCAGTGAGTAGATATTTCCTTCCTTTCCATTTGACCACCATTGTATCTTAGCATATGAAATCTACAATCCATCAAGTACTTACAAATTCTTTTCAGTAAAAGAGCCAAGCTATGTAGATCAATCAATGTGCCATGCATTACCTAGAGTTGGTCTTAATGTTGAATAGGTTTTAGCTTTTCTTTCTGTTCCTTAGGTAATTGTTCTACCTGTACATAAATACGATTTCTCAAAAGCCAAACTATTTTGTCTTACACACACACACACGCGCGCGCGCGCGCACACACACATTACAATCCAGACTGTCTACTTCGGAACCTCCATGCCAATAATATTTGAAGGTAAAACATGCACAGAACGACTGTCTAAAGGGCTAAAGCTGCCAAAAAGGCTGAGATTTCTTTGGGTGGACTTTGGGGACATCAACTACGTAAAAGCAACCACAAGGCCATGTTATCAAGGTGTGTTAATGATGGTTAGTTTCCTCATTTGGAACGTCCGTGGGGTTGGCAACATGCCAACTATCTCCTCTCTTAAAAGGCTTATTTCCAAGCATAACCCAATATTTGTTATTCTCCTGGAGCCTATGCTTCGAGAAGGTAAAAGAGTGGCGACGGGCTTGAAGTTAGGCTTCCACTCTTCTCTCTCCAACGGGGACTTGGGAGGTAAATTTTGGGTATTTTTCAGCCTTGTCCACCTAACCTATATATCTGCCATGAACCAAATGTTATCGTTGTCAGTCTGCCTTCCTTCCTCTCAAGCTTCTTTCCACGTGTCGATTGTCTATGCTAAATGCAACAGATTCTTAAGGAGAGGCCTCTGGGAAGATATGTCAGCTTTCTCCAGTTCCTTGTCGGGCCCTTGGGCCGTTTGTGGTGACTTTAATGCGGTGATGGAAGCCTTAGAAAGATGGAGTGGCAGGGTTTTCGATCAAGCCAGCGCAGACGAGTTCGCAGAGGCAATTCACTCAGCTGGGCTGATCAATGCAGGTTTCTCTGGCAACTGTTTCACCTGGTGTAACAACCAGTCAGGCTCTGCCCGTGTTTGGGCCAAACTGGATAGAGGGTTTTTCAATGTGGACTGGCTGAGCTCCTTCTCGGGTTTCTAAGTAAAGCATCTCCCTCATTCCTCCTCCGACTACGTGCCCCTCCTCTTCCAATTCCGCAGCCAACCCAGTAGGTCCGTAGTCAAGCCATTTAGATTCCAACATATGTGGCTGCAACATGCTTCTTTTATGCAGGTTGTTAGGGCCACCTGGGAGGGAGTGGCCTCCCCCTCTCCACTGCTAAACGTCCAGCTGAAGCTCAGGCCAGTGAAGATGGTGCTGAAGATTTGGAACAAGCCAGTTTTCAGAGACGTCTTCAATCAGGTTCAACAGGCTGAGCGCAAGCTGGAAGAGGCTGACACCAAGCTTCAGCAGGCCTTGGTTGACGACGCTCAGGCTACGGCTGCCCAACAGGAGTTCGTGCTGGCTCAGCAGAACCTTTCCAAGGCTGAACTCATGGCTGAAATTTTCTGGAAACAGAAGTCCATAATCAATTGGTTGGCGGAGGGTGATAGGAATACCAGGTTCTTTCACACCTCGGTGAAATGCAAGCAGAGGAAAACTGAAATTCAAGAGATCGAGTTGGAGACAGGCGAGTATGTGACTAACCTAAACGTCATTAAATCTGAAGTTGTCATGCATTTCCAGCAGTCGTTCAATGGTGGTGACCCCCAGTCCAGTCCTGCGACCTTGTCCCTCTTTTCAGTGATTCCTCGGATTGTTAGTCCTGCAGATAACGACATGATGATGCGTCCCCCATCTCTGTTGGAGGTTCACCAGGCCATTCTCTCCATCTCCATTAATGGTGCGGCCGGTCAAAATGGGTTCTAGAGAACGTTTTTCGTGGGCTGCTGGGAGATTATTGGCCACGACCTACTCCAGGCGGCTATCCATTTCTTTGAGGGTGGCGACCTTCCCAGGGCCTTCAACACATCTTTGATTTGTCTTATCCCAAAATCCATGGCCCTAAGAAGTTGTCTAACTATCGGCCCATCAGTTTGTGTAACTGCGTGTACAAGATTATTGCAAAGATTATTTCGGCCAGGCTGGCTCCATTGCTTCCCACCCTAGTATCCCCTAAGCAAGGTGCCTTCATCCAAGGGCGTAACATTTCAGAAAATATCGCTTTAGCTCAGGAAACTTTCAGAGAAATCAATAGAAAAGTCCGTGGCGGGAATGTAGTTCTGAAGCCCGACATGGAAAAAGCGTATGACCGAGTCAACTGGGACTTTCTGAAGTTAGTCTTGGATGGTTTTATTTTCAGTTGTGCTTGGATCAGGCTAGTGAAAAAATGTTGGGCTAACTGTTGGTTTTTGGTCCTAGTTAACGAAGAGGCTGCCGGTTTCTTCCAATCTTCTAAAGGGTTGTGGCAAGGCGACCCTCTATCACCCAGCATTTTTATCATTGCGGCTAAAACTCTCAGCCGAGGGATCAAGGCCTTCATGGACCGTGGAGCTTGCACGCCTTTTAAGTTGAGGAGAGGCTGCCCAGTTGTCTCTTTATGCAGATGACACTTTGATTTTCTTAAATGGGGGTATCGCCTCATTAAAGGCAATCATGGGACTTCTTCAGGCCTATCAGGAGGTGTCAGGCCAAAAAGTGAATCTCCAGAAGAGTTCCTTCATCTGTTCCAATAATATGCCACGTTCCAGAATCAGATCAATCGAGAGACTGCTGGGGGTCTCCAGGGCTATCGCTGGCCCAACGTACTTGGGGGTCCCCTTGTGTTTAGGGAGATTTACCAAGGTCATGTTCCAGCCGTTGATCGACAGGGTGGCTGTGCGGATTGTTGGTTGGAAGGCGCGTGTCCTCTCGCAGGCCGATCGAGCTGTATTGATCCAACACATGCTTGGGAGTGTTCTGGTGCACTACATGGAGGCTACTCATCTACCTATGTCTGTTATCAGGAATTTAGAAAGGCTCTTTGCCTCCTTCTTTTGGGGTTGGTCGGACGGCAAGCGTAAACTTCACTGGACAAGTTGGAAAGCTATTACTTTTCCTAAGCGGGAAGGTGGTCTGGGCATCCGGGACTTGAAGGAGGTTATGCAAGCACTGAGGCTTAAGATGACTTGGGCTATTTGTCACAGCAAGCATCCCAGCCTTTGAGCCACATGTATGTGGTCCAAATACGCCCTTGACCTCCTCCCTGAAGAAGTGGGTAGGAGCCTGGTTCCTGCCTTGCCGCTCTGGAAGCGTGTCCGGGCGTTATTCTCGCTATTAGCCGGGTTGGTCTAGTTCCACGTTGGGTAGGGTGGAGCTAACCTTTGGTCTACAAACTAGACCGGGTTGGGCAGACTTGACTCCCTCCTGGAGAGTCCTATCCCTTCGGTTTTGCGCCCCTTACGGATTACGACTTCATCGTCCGTGATGGCCCCCTCCCTCCTTCGTCCGTCTTCTCGTTCCTTCCCCAAGATACCATCCATTTGCTGTTCCAGGGTGGTTTCTGTGCTTCAGAGGATGCAGCCAAGTGCTTCTAGCCGTTCGAACCTTCAGGTTCCTTTTCCGTTAAGTCTTCCTAGGAGAGGTGTAGGCAGAGAAGTTAGCGGAAAGGGTGGGTGAAGTGGGTTTGGCATGCTAAGATGCCCCCAAAAATCTCCATATTCATGTAGAGGTTGCTACGTCATACCATCCCGGTGGACTCTCGTGTACAATCTAAAGGGGTCCAGTTCGCATCCTCCTGTGCCTGTTGTGAGGGTATCCAGCCATCCTATATTAACTGTGAATCAATGGATCATCTGTTCATCAGGGGAGCCCTCGCCTCTATAGTTTAGTTTTACTTTGGGGCCACATTCAACGTCTCCACGCTAGCCTCCCCTACTGTGTCCTCCACGTTGCATCTTTAGTGGCTCCCATCACCGGCCAGAAGGCAGTTTGCATCGTTTCAGGGGCTGGCTCCATGTTTTATCCCATGGGAGATCTGCCGTGCCAGAAATGCAACTAAATTTGAAGGCATCGTGCCACATCCATCTATTGTAATCGGCTGAGTGAAGTGGTGGCTGCAGTGCGGCTCTGTTCCTCCTTCTCACTCCCCCTCGTCAGAGCACGGCTTGCTCGCTACATTGGGCATACCCTTAAGCAGCCCATCCGTCCCTTCTTTCGAGGTCATGAGGTGGAGGACTCCGTGGTCGAGTTGGGTAAAGCTTAATGTGGACGGTTCCACGCTTGGGAACCCAGGGAGGTCAAGGGGTGGTGGTGTTTGCAGAGGGGCATCCGGCTCCTTCCTTTTTGCATTCTCCATGGGCTTCAGGGTGGGGTCCAATTCATCAGTCGAGCTTCGAGCGGTGTACACTGGGCTTAACCTCTACGTTGAGAAGGGCTTTAACCAAATCGAGATTGAGATAGATTTCTCTTTGGTGGTTTCAATTTTGACCGGCTCCTCCCAGTCGAACTGGAGGTGGAAATACTGGCTCCAGAGGATTCAACAGTTACGTGAGAGGGTCGTCGTGTCCATCACCCATATTTTTAGAGAAGGGATCCGTCCGGCGGATAGGATGGCCCGTTGGGGCTCGGGATCCCAACACTTCTTCATCTCAGCCTCGGCTCATGATCTTCCCCCTGAGGTCAAGGGTCTTTTGTTCATGGATAAGGTTGGGTTGGGTGATCTTAGGCAGGCCCACTCCTGTGGGTCTGGTCAGTAGGCGAGGCCTTCCTTTCTTTTGTGTAAGTTATATGATCGGCTTTCGTCTCGGGTCCTTTTTTCTCGAGCTGGCATGAAGTGTGGGTGAATTGTATAGCTCTTTTCTGGGATGAATACATATGGCCGTTTTATTTTTATTTTTTAAAAAAATGTCAAATCCTACACAACAATATTGAGAACAGACAAATTCTTATAAGACCCTCAGCATCAATCCAATATAATAATCTTGACACAACCTTCAAACCATAATAGACAAATTCTTATAAGACCCTCAGCATCAATCAATATAATATTCTCGACACAACCTTCAAACCATAATCACCAAAACATGAAAATATTACTATACTGTCTAAAGGGCTAAAATTTGTCTTTTGGTGCCTATGTCAGTTCCAAGTAAATGATAAACACCTACTGACATCCACTGAGTTTGTTTTTTGCATGTATGCATGTGAAGCTCATTTTGTTGAGAAAAAGTTTCCAACAAATGAATATTCAAGGACTACTAGTTGAGCACTAAAATAAATCCCTAACTAAAAGAAGTAATATGCATGTGAAAGAATCCATTTCTTACAAGATAAAATAAGCCATGCCAACCCATAGAAAGGCCACTAAACTGAGGGTGTATTGGAATTGGGCACTTGATCTTAGATGAAGACTTAGATGATGATGATGATTTCATCAGTCTTCATCCCAGCTATTTGCACCCTAATCCAAATAGCCGGGGTTTTCATGGATGAAGTTGTATGGAGGTGAAGATCAGATATGGAGCAGAAAAATATACAAGCTAAAATACAGTTTATCAGAAAAGTTTAAAGACAAAAGTTTGACAATGATGCTACTTTTCAAATATGCATCACATGATTGTTGGCTACCTTGGCTTCTCATCTTTGGGATTGATACCAATGTAAGATGCATTGACATGATTAGATGAACATGATAGATTTGGCATACACTAATATAGTTGGAGGGCTTTGTAGTGTCCTTTTTTAGGTGTGGTCAGGGTGCAAATTGGAGATGTCAGTGTCCGATTCAAGCCGGCAACGGCTGATTGCTAGCAACCCTACCAAAGTTATGTTGGCCACTAGTCAAATGTCGGGATTGTGTGTTGAGTTGGCTTTTAACTGGTGTTGTGCTAATATTTTATTTTAAGGCTAGTTTAGTGAGGCTGGAGGGTGTGGTGTTGTATGGTTTTCTCTAATTATTATACTACCTGTAGGTAGAGTTCAAAGAAGCATAACAAGAAAGAGTGGTAATTGAGTGGATCACCATTAAAATTCTAAAGGACCATCGTAGGGATTTCATAATATCTATCCGCAATCCAACCCATGCCGTTGATCTTGCCACAACCTCAGCTGTAGCAATACAATGTTGGCAGGAAAGAAATTTTGAGTTTTCAAATTGTACGAACTCTAGACTTCACTTGGGTTTCATACTCTAGCCCAACTAGTTATTTAGAATCTAAAAAACAGAGAAGAAAGGAGAAAGGAAAGGCACTTTCCTAGCAGCAAAAAAGAAAACCAGAATTAATAAAGATGCATATTCATATACAAGAACTTCTTGGGAACTGAAATACACCAGCATTATTGTAAAGTTCATGTTCATTGACATCCGGTAGGGAAAACCACTGCACTACCTTTATGGCTTCCCCAACAATATACACCTTAAAGAGAACATTGCCTGAAACCCAACAGATAAGAGTTCCACTATTTAAGAAATCGAAGGACTTGCCTTAATGGTATATCCTATTTTTGAAATGCCCAAGTGTGCCCTCACCACATATGTTCTTAACAGGCTATACCATGATTCGTACATCTTTCTTTATTATAGCTAGGGGTATACAAGGATCAACACACTCAATAACATCATGACTCCCTTCATAAAAAGTTTATTTAGGCGACATCTAATACTTATTCATTCATTTATTTATTTATCTATTTTGAAATTCAGAACAACAGTCTCCCACTATCTTTAAGTACAAGAAATACTCCTATTTTCAGTATTCAGGCCATACGAAAAGACGGTTGTGGTAGGTCTGAGCCCGATACAACGATCTTTTGTCTAATCAGGGCAGTGAGTTCATTAATATCATTTCCTAACCCTGGTGAATCTCGATCTTCTACTTGATCAGGGCATAGTGATCATTATAATCATTAGGATTTAAAATTTGAGTCAAACTGTGTGTGCCACTTAAACATGTTTCCATTTGTCCGTGATCCCAATTAAACATCTTGTTTTCACTGTGCATTCTCATTGTGTAATGTATTACCTGAATATTTCAGGACCAGAACTTCTACTTGAAATTTGAATACGAAATTTGCTACATTATCAAGATTCTTGGATTTAGTCCTGATCATGCTCAATTTAAAATTTACTCAAATTTTTATAATTTCACCTCTAGTTAGAGCTAATAGCAAGAATTTATGGGAAATATTGTTCTTAATTAATGAGAGGTCTTAGAGGATTCAAATTACAATTTCTAGTATGATTCCTTAAGCTCATGGAGTACTTATATTCAATGTAGTGTACAATAGGGTGGTTTGGGAATTTCCTATGATTCCTAACTTCATTTCATTCCCTGAAGGTCATGACGATCTTATTTCTAACTAAGGGAAATTTAGAAAGGTTCAAACTTTAGATTTCTAAAAATTGTTTCTTGGGAGTCATGTTTAGGGAATGTTCTTATTTGGTTTATGTATATCATAGTGGGAATTTGTACTTCCACGGTGCCAAATTTTGATTTTTAAGTTCAATCAACCATCCTGATACTTTATAATGGGGACCTGAGTTTTGTTTCCAAGTTCTATGGTCATCTAGAATATTCTTTAGGGAGCCAAAAATCTCGAGTCTCTATATTCTCAATTTTCCTTAATTCTATGGGAAATTCACATAAGTTTGAATGGCAATCTTAATCAATCCTAAGGGAAACTAAGTTAGGTCTTTACATTCTCAAAATTTTTTCGAAAGGCTAGGAAATTCACTTAAGCTCAAATATCTAATTCCAATATCTCAACGTGAGACATTAAAGGTTTGTATAGGTTTGTTTCCCAAAGGCAAGGTTTGTCTAGACTCCCTCTGATACCATCTTGTAACACCCTGGTTCCCGAAATCCAAGTACTCTACTCGTGTTCCAAAAACCCGAGCATTAACCTTTGAAAATACCCAAATTTCACATATATTTTTTTTCTTATCAGAGTTAGTATTTTAGCGGAATAATATCAAATCGAGTATAAGAGAGAGTCCAAATATACATAACCAAGATTTCAAGTGGTTACACGAGAACTTATACAAAACAATGTCTCATAACTAAAGATTTAACAACCAAATAATAAGAGTAGACTAGAGACTAATTAGAGCCACATAACCATCGATCTCTCCATGCAACGCACTAAAGTCAACCCATACATCATCAACGTATCCTGCACACTGAATGCGGTTTGATAACGTCAATGGCTATTCCAGTGAGGTATAACCCTCAAGATTCATTATATCATCAAGATAATTAAGCATAGTTATCAGGAATAGTGTATAACAAATAATTCATAATGATTCTCATAGAATTCAGAAAAGGTTCAACGGATACGCATTCATCCAATAAATTCCACGAAGATAGTCTTGTTTAAATGCATGAATGCATGCACATGCTCACAGACCTGGAGATACACATCCAGCTGGTAAAAGGTCGCCCAAGGAGAACTAGCCACCTGGAAAAGTACTCAAAGGTACACCCTAAGGAGAACTAGCCTCCCGGAAAAGACCATGCAATGAGGACACCCAAGGTGAACTAGTCTCCCAGAAAAGTGCTCAAAGGTACGCCATAAGGACGACTAGGCACCTAGAAAAGTCCATGCAATAAGGACACCCATAGTAGTTCGAACACATGGAATAATAATTTAGGATCACCTGGTAAAATACTCTATAGTACAGCCCAAGTGATCCAAGAAAACCCCATGTCTTACATCGACCATCTGGTAAAGTCCGCATACCATGAAAATGCGTGATTAGCCCAACCATTATTATTTCAATTTTAAACAATCATTTTAAGGAAGCTCAAAGGTTATTATGGGGGACTCGTCACCCAATATAGGCCGACAGCTCAGGCATAGTGTCCCATTCCACCATCTCTGGCTCATGAGGATAACAAATAGGATGTTTAAAGGTAACCTACTCAACTAGTGGCCAATTATAGTTCTACAAGTGGAACTCACCATCGCAAGGTTATATGAAGGTGGTTCATTAAAGCCACATAGGGCAAATAGTATATCAAGCCACAAAGGGCGAACATATAATTAAAGCCATGTACAACACCTAGTCAGTCGAAATCACATATGGCAAATAGTTTATTTCAGGAGACAGTGAAAGGGATTGACCCCAAAAGCCACAAAGGAACAACGATCCATTAGATGATAAGTCCACCACAAATAAATTCCATTTAATCTATTAGACAGAATGGACACTAGTTCAAGGGCTTTCAAAAACACCGTTAAGTAACTGCAAGTGGTAAAACAAGCCACGCACGATATCAAAAGCATATACACATATAAAGTGAGATATTTGAGACCATCGCATATTCATATTTGAATGTAAATCCAACGATCAATCTTCATGAAGAATTACTCAGATAAAAGCTAGCTTTTATCATCAATTTCATTGAGTATCATGTTAGGCAATATATGAAATAAATGAACTACGCTAACTATCAAGATGTAGACAAGCTTGAAGGGTGATCCTCACCTTTGGGTCGAATCCCTCTCTTGTTGTTGTTAGATTTACTTATTCTCATTTTGGGGTTGAATCCTATGATAAATCACAAGAATTGCGTGATTAGACCATGACATTACACCTTACAATCGATTAAGATCAACCTTAATGCTTCAATCAAGTAGAATTTGGATATTCCATTTATGTTTTGGTCCTAAGTTTGATTCTTAAGGATTTTGACTCCCACATTCAACATAAACATAAAAGCTTAGAATAATAAATTAATTTCATTCTTAAAATGATATAAGATGGCTCACCCAGTCGACTCGAACCCACTTCTGCTTAATTTGGTGAGATTTGGCAAAACCCAAGGGACGTCGTCATAGCTTCTATTGTGACTCACTTCCATGCTTTTGCTGCAAAGACACTTGTTAAGCTGAACTGGACTTGACTCACACCAGGCCTGACTTATCATTGAAACGGTGGGTCGACTCACTGAGTCAACTCAGCTTGACTCTCTCTATCTCTTGTTCTTTTCTTTCTTCTCCTCTCTTTCCTTCCTCCTCCTCTATGTTTAATGTCCAGCAATTGGATTGATGATCTCGACTCGACCGACTCGGATTCGAGTCAGTTCAACAACCCAACTCATTCGGACAACAATCCCTCTTTCTCCCTTTCCTTCTTCTTTCTCCATTCTTCAACTCCTAGACTCAATCAACAGGGCTCTGGCTTCTTGCTCTCACTCTCTCTCTGATGGACTTGGCACTAAACGGCGTTCGCTCCTTTCTCCATTCTCTTCTTCTCTTTTCATTTCTTTTTCTTCCTTCTATTCCTTTTCTGCTGGAACGTCCAGCAGAGTTTCTGATGCAAACCAGACTCGGACGAAGTCGTCTTGACTCAGTGCGGCACCAATGTGCCCTCTCCCACAGGTCTTCTACTTCTATTTCTCCTATCTTCGTCACTTTCTTCTATCCTTCCTCTTTTGTTTCTCTTCTCCTTTCTTTTACTTTGCTGGAAGATGTCCAGCAACTCATTCCCGAGCCAACCCGACTCAGTTCCAGTCGAGTTGAGTCGACGCAGTGTGGCACAAACGACACTCTATCCTCTTTCTTATTCTCTTTCGTCTTTTGGAGAAGTTTACCCTAAAAGGAAAGAGGCTATTTATAGCCTGACAGGAGTTTAGAAAGGTCGGCTACTAATTCTCTAAGATTAGTTGCGAGTATTGTTCTAATCTAAGTTGTGTAATCGGTTTCTTTACCAGGTTATCGGCTAATCCTGATAGACTTGGTTTGTGTGGTCAAAATCTGCTATTATGGATGATCATAAGGTGATGTGGGTCACCAGATTAACGCTTCTAATTAGAGGATGGAACTCACCAGTCGATGATGGGTTTATTGATCGATTGAGGAAGATGAAATGGCTGATAATGGCGATTTCTTGTCCAAGGCCCCATCTGACGAGCCACTGCTTCTTAATGGATTAGATGGGCCATTTGATCATTGTGGGGCCACCATTTGCACTGTTATTAGTGTTTGCCTAATGGTGCAGGATTAGCATGCGGCGGCGTCTTTCCTATTGCAATAGGAACCTTAAAGCTGGCTTGCAATGTATGGTGAAGATGTGTTGATATGGAGGGCTAAGATTGAGGGAGGATTCCGCATGTGCGTAGCCAGCCTGGCAGTAAAGGAAGCGGTTTCCATTTTCAAAAACGTGTCACATGTGCTCTGTTTTGGCTGGACCTCGTGTTCATGCACCCACACGTAAACATGTGAAATTTCTGGGGTTGGCTTGAATTCAGGTCCTCTATAAGATGAATGGTTTGGATCTCTTTGATGACCCAAAATGGTGGGCCAATCTAGATTAAATGTACGTTGCCCACTTATATGCCAGTCGTTTGTATTCAACCATGCACACTCATCCGCAGGTAATAAACATGCATAAGTACTGGGTTTTGATTGGATTTTCCTAGGGCTACGTGATGGATGATTTAGATCTGGTGGATAGGGGCCTGAGGTGGGCCACAAATCACATCCAAAACCAGCCGATTTAAATAGCTTTGGTAGGAAAAATGGAGAAAGAAAGGAAGAAGTTTTCCTTCTTCATGAAACTGTCGTGTTTGACACAACTTTACGTATGGTGCACCACAAGTGCATGCAATGCTCGTGTGTACTTAAGTTAAAAGTGGGGTCCACGATGATGCTATCTACAATCTAGGCCAATTCACTTCTACACACCTAAATAGGACACCTGACTTGCGCTGAGGCAGATCCAATGCTCAGGTGGACCATGCAACTTGATTTTTATGGGCTTCACTTATGATTACAGACCATCAATAGTCGGTTCATTTCCCGATATGATCACATACGCTTTTAAAGTCCGCAAGCTAATATGGATAGATTTTTATAGCTACTTTCCAAATCTAGTGGCTAAGTCACGTAATCAAGTGTTAAATCATCCCACATTGAATCATGGACCCGATGAACAGTGAATTTGTTGGTTTGGGCCTTGAAACTTAACGATGTATAGTTGAATTGTTCATATAGAGAATTACATGATATTTCATCACAATTAGATTACCATACTTAGGTCCTTCAAGGTTTGGCATTAATTTCACTAAGGTGTGATGGTACATTTTTAAAATTAATGGACAGATCACTTGAGTTATGGATGGTAATCTCTTTCAACAATCCTAAGGATCCTAAAGAATGTTTAGGTGTGATCCAGGCATTGAATATGAGACCAAATAATTTGATTCATTTTTTCAAAGGATGGATCATCCAACGAGGCATTATAAAGTGAATGGTGGGTTTTATGATTCAAGCCTTAAAATGTTAGGGTATAGTTCTATTTGTCTAACAAGGTGATCGAATGCCCTAAAAGATGAGTTTCGCTGATAATATGATCATTCATTTTGAATATTAATGGATGGATGACTATTTTCGACAATCGAACTTAGACTAGGATGAATGTGAATATCTAAGTATGTTAGGTTACATGGTAACACCCGAGTACTGAAAAAATACGAGGTGTTACACCACCAATCAACGTGGTATGGTATTCCTTGTCAATGTGGTCTCGTGTATGTGCATGGATGCATGGGGATAATAAGGTTTTGGTCGAAATCCTCCCCCGAGTATGTTGGACGGCTCAAATCATCCATACGGGCGAGGATGGTGGCCCACCATCATCCCTGCGGACGATCATGCTGGTGGAGATGAAAATTGTAATTTGACCTGATCCTTCGTTCGGTGCGTGGTGGGTGCACATGCGTGTGCACCCTCGTGATCATTTGTAGGGCCCATGGTGATGTTTACGAGTAAATTCCCTTCGTTCATGTTAAAGGAGATGTCGAAATACGACTATCCACTAGGTTTCTTCACTCGATGGACACCAGAATCAATAGTTATAGGCTGGTTTGTTAATTGGGTCACTTGTACAATGATTAAAGAGTTAACATTCGATGTGTACAGCTAATTTATGATACATAAGCATGGTGTAAAATTTTACATTAAACGGATTGTGAGAACCATGTTCTAGAATTCAGTGGTCTATGTTAATGGCATTTTCATAATTATTGTTGATCTAAGAGCTTTGTGAAATCTAAGGGTTCTACATAGTTATAGGCATCTTTTTAAGTAATTATTACAAAAGGACTTATATCTAAATCATTATGGATAAAGAGTTATTCATTGGTTTAATCAAGAAAATGTACATGTATCAAACCACATGATCAACGGTTGGATGACTTGATTTATGGATGAAGATCATTCTTAATTGGTCAGATTCACATTGGAGGATGGATGTAGGGTTAGGTTAGCTAGCCTGGTACCATACATGTGTACATAATAGGTTAAATTCATGGTAATACTCAAGGACTTTCAATACTCGGGTATTGAAAAGTTCGGGGTGTTACAATATTTCATATTGTGATGATTAATACGTATGATGAACCGCACACACTATGCTAGGTATGCATTCATGTAAATTGGCTACGCATACTGATACTACTCTCAGTAGAGTACGAGATATATTGGAACTCTCACATTATTCTTATGAATCTCTTAAATTATTATTAATCTTAAAGGATAATCATCACTATGAGTAGGGCATTGACCATCTCCAACCTACAAATATTGCAGGTGAAGTGCATATTAAAGATACAGATGATAACCGCTTTATGAAAGATTATTTCAAATAAAGAAGAATAATAGTATTACGTTTAACTTTATTTATTTTCCACTACTTACTTTAAAATATTGTAATAAGCTCCTATTTAAGAGGGCATTAGACAATTAGCTAAATTTTATGTCTTGAAGAAATAAAAAGTATAATTGATTTTATTCTTGTGAATGGGTACCTTCATGAATGTGATCTAAATGGAAAAAAAATGAGGCGTGATTTTGAAGTATCTAATTATTACTTTATCAACACTTGGAATTCTCGGGTACGAGTATGTACTCGGGCTGCAAAAACTCGGGGCGTTATACGGCGCTACGAAAGGAGCTCAATCCAACAAGTTGTCATTTGTAAGAGTCCATGTATACTCATTCCTTGTATATGATTGAGTATAAGAGTTTGAATTGCCAAAATCAATTAAGTTCTAGTGTAGAATATAAATCAAAGCCATTATCTAAGCCATTGGACACGGCTATGTATGTGTTAGTCAACAAATCATAAAATGCCCTCTCAATAGGAGCTTGTTGCATTTTCAAAGTTTGCAGCGAAAAAAATAAAACTAATCGTGCCATATTCCTCTTCTCTATTCGAATTTGTCTTCCACAGAACGGTCGTCGTCCATTACATGAACTTGTAATTCACCTGCAACATCTGTATGGTTGGAGAGGGTCAATGCCCTATATATAGTGGTGATTTTTCTTTAAAGTTTACAATGATTCAAGTGCTTCATAAGAATATCAGAAGGGTCTCGATACATCTCATATTCACAAATACAAGTGGTATCAGATGCACAAACATTCTACATAAAATGCATGACTAGCAAAGTATGTGCAGTCCATCATACTCAGCGATCATGATCACAATGTGGAAAGTGGTTCAAAATATCTGACTCACCCCGCATTCTCACACTACGGAGATTCGTCGGCATGTTCAATGTTAACGTAGATTTATGCGAACATTTCAAGATGATACAACAATGCGATTAGAAAATTAACGTGACACGATTTGTTCATGGAATGACTATTTATGACATCCAATCCTGAGAAGTGATGTAACATGTATTGCGGTTTACTTACATCGATTGTGCACCACTACCCAACCCATGGGATTACATGCTGACCCAGAAGGCCGTTACCAAATATGCATTACGTCCACGATAATGTATTGATCAATATAAGTGGAATTTCCAACATAACACTTGCGTGCAAGGTAGTAATGTAGCCTACGTCCACGATAATGTATTAATCAATAGAAGTGGAATTTCCAACATAACACTTGCGTGCAAGGTAGTAATGTAGCCTACCAAGAGAGCCGCTACCTGAAATGTATTACATTCACGATAATATATTGATCACTAGAAGTGAAATTTCCAATATAATATTTGCATTAATGGAAAAATAAATCAAACCATGGGAGTTTTGAAATTCCATAACACATGTCTAAGCGATAAAGGAAGGTAGCACAATGTTAATCTAATAAAGGAGAAAGTAGTATTAAGCTATCTCAATAAAAGAGAAGAGTAGCAAATAAACTAACTCAATAAGAATAAGGGGAGAGGAGCAAAATTCAACTCAATATATAGTGAAAACACGTGTCGCTCTCAAAATTGGCAAAGGGCATGGCTCGTATCCATCACCCCACGTGAATTCATAAAAATCATGCATAATTAAAATCATACTTTAACCATAATTTCCAAAAGGATAAATAATTGATAACGGTCCATCAATCAACTGCATGAAAAATCACAGTACTATAAAAGTATGCAAAAATAAGATAAATCATATCAAATCAAATTAGTGTAAGCTTTAAAAGAATCTCTCACCTTAGTCCTATATCTAAATCCTAGGTAGATCTCAATATAGGGAAGCTTCTACATGAATCACAACATAACTTGAGCAAGAGGGAGCTACAACACGTGTAGAGAAGGAAGAGGATGATGGGCATCTAGGCCTCTCTCTCTCTCTCTCTCTCTCTCTCTCTCTCTCTCTCTCTCTCCTTGGACGTTGGGAGGTGGTGTGTGAGTGTACAAGGAATGCAAACCCCTTTTATAAAGAGTGGGCGTGTGAGAGGGAGTGTGTTTCACATCCCACTTGGATTGGATTTTTTCAATCTTTAAATCTAATTCATCCAATGTGTCAGGGTCATCGAATATAGCCGAGGTATTTAATTTTCTTGGTGATCCGAAATTTAGATTGGCTTATCTTGAAAATTCTCCTAATAGTGTTAAAACAAACTTGATCTCAATTAACAGTCCACACTTACTAGTCAAGGCCCAATTTTGGAAGAATTGTATAGTCAGCATAGGCAAACAGTTGCACAAAAGTTGGTGGTTGATCAATGGTGGAAAAGGTCAAAATCTAAAATTTCATCTTTTGCACCAAAAGGAAGGAATGAGAGTCAAAGCGATCATCATTCAATGGTGTAGGATCATAGATCGAAGTCTAAATTTTATATGATATCGTAGTCATATGAAGCTAAAGTATAGTCCAAATTTAAGTTATGATTAACCATGTAATGTGGGTTAGTCGGAAGCTATAGATTTAGGGAGAGTTAGTAAGGTTAAAACGGCTTACTTCACGCGTAAGGAAAAGCCTACAAAGGTAGAATCCTCATATTTTACACTGGGAGCATATGATGGGCAATCCATATCATTTAGAAGGAGGTAAATATCCTAATACAACTACCCGTGAGTTTTCCTCACTCGATGGGCACCAAAATCGAAGGTTAATGAGTTAAATTGTTAATTGGGACACTTTTATAATAATCTAAGGGCTGAAATTTGACATGTATAGTTAATTTATGATAAATAGGCATGGTATAAAATTTCACATGAAATAGATCATGAAAACAATGTAATCTAAAATTCAATGGTATAGGTTAATGGCATTAAGTATTTACGATTTTGCCATCTTTTATTTCTCCAACTTCCACCATCTATAACATCGAACTACACCATCCAAATGCATTATAATTTGATAGACATTTTTTATTTTCTCTTTCAATTGCCCCATTTTGGGCCTTGATTGCTTACAGATGACCAAGATGCCCTTTTAATAGGCTATACTGCTCCGATGTCTAAATCAACGCTTTCATATATGTCTAAATCAATGCTTTCATATATTAAATAGAGAAGTTAGCCAGTAGTTGTAGCATATACCTTATGATCTTCGAAGTAAGCAATTCATTCTGATATTTAGGCAGCCCATTTAGCAGATCCAAATATGATGGACAGTTAGATGTTATGTTAAAAATAGAAAAACTTGATGATTAGTACTCTGATTATGTATGTAGGTGGTTGTACAATCAATTCTGTAAACGGATGAACACAAGTAGGTTTTTGGAGTGATCAGAAGGTAGAACATGTATATCGTTATATTCAAGTGACTTGTTCACATATGTAAGTTCCTCAAATTATAATCTTGATGGTGGGTTAAGCATATTCATAGATAGTGAATAAGATGAACGAATCAACATCTCGTTTGATACGTGTATGAGAGGATGTAGAGATCAAGTAGTTTACCATGATTGGGTGGTCCAAAGTCAAACTGAACAGTCAGATATCTTTACCTAGTGGTGAATAGTTGATTGAACGGTTGGTTATGATGAACAAGTGAGAATACTTGGATATATGATAATCTTGTACTAAAAACCAACGGTTAGTTATCATGAGCAAGATCATCATATATCCAAGTATTCTCACATGTTAATTATAACCAACCATTTAATCAACTATTCACTGCTAGGTAAAGATTTATAATCATCCAATTTGAGTTTGGACCCCCCGATCATGGTAAACTAACTACCTGATCTCTACATCCGCTCGTACATTAATCGAATCGAGATGCTGATCCGTTCATCTTATTCACCACCTATAAATATGCTTAACCCACCATCAAGACTACAATTTGAGAAACTTACACATGTGAATAAGTCACTTGAATCTAACGATATATATGTTCTACCTATTGATCACCCCAAAAACCTACTTGTGTTCATCCGTTTACAAAACCGACTATACAACCACCTACATACATAATTAGAGTACTAACCATCAAAATTTTCTATTTTTAACATGACATCTAACCATTCATCATATTTGGATCCACCAAATGGGCCGCCTAAAATCAGAATGAACTGCTCACTTTGAAGATTGTAAAGTATATGCTACAACTACTAGCTGACTTCTCTATTTAATATATGAAAGTGTTGATTAGACCTCGGAGTGGTATAACCTATTAAAAGGGCATCTTGGTCATCTGTAAGCAATCAAGGCCTAAAATGGGGTGATGGAAAGAGAATGAAAAATAAAGAATGTCTATCAAATTCCAATGCATTTGGATGGTGTAATCCGACGTTACAAATGGTAGAAGTTGGATAAATAAAAGATTGCAAAATCATAAATACTTAATGCCATTAATCTATACCCTTAAATTGTAGATCACAGTGAAATTTTATACCATGCTTATTTATCATAAATTAATGTCATTAACCTATACCCTTCAATTCTAGATCACATAGTTCTCATGATCTATTTCATGTGAAATTTTATATCATGCTTATTTATCATAAATTAACCATACACGTCAAATTTTAACCCTTAGATCATTGTAAAAGTGTTCTAATTAACAAATCAACCCCTTAACCGTTGATTTTAATGTCCATCAAGTAAGGAAAGCTCGTGGGTAGTTGTAGTAGGATATTTCCCTTCATCTAAAGGACTTAGATTGCCTATCATATGGTTCCAATGTAAATTATGATGATTCCACCTAGTAAGCTTTTCCTTAGGTGTGAAGTAAGCCGTGTTTAGGCTTACCAACTCTCCCTAAATTTATAACTTTCAATTAACCCACATTACACTATCAATCGCAACTTAAATTTAGACCACACTTTGGCTTCATATGACTATGATATCATACAAACTTTAGACCTCGATTTATAATCCTACACTGTTGAATAATGACTGCCTTAACTCTAATTCCTTCATTTTGGTGTAAAAGGTGAAATTTCAGATTTAGACTTTTCCACAATTGATCAACCACTAACTTTTGTGCAACCGTTTGCCTATTCTGACTACACAATTCTCTCAAAATTAGGCCATGATCATTAAATGTGGACCATTAATTGAGATCAAGTTCATTTTAGCACCCGTTAGGAGAATTTTCAAGATAGGCCCAATCTAAATTTCAGATTACCAAGAAAATCATACACCTCGGCTCTATTCGACGATCCTGACACACTGAAAAAAGATTGCCAGAAAAGGTTAAATTGGAGAAATTCAATTCAAGTGGGATATGAAACACACCCGCTCTCACACGCCCACTCTTTATAAAAGGGGTGTGCATCCCTTGTACACTTACACCACCTCCCAACATCTAAAGATAAGAGAGAGAGAAGCCTAGATGCCCATCTTCCTCTTCATTCTCCACACGTATGGTGTCTCCCTCTTGCTCAAGTGATGTTGTGATTCATATAGAAGCTTCCCTACATCGAGATCTACATAGGATTTAGATCTAAGACTAAAGTGAAGGATTCCTTTAAAGCTTACACTAATTTGAGTTGATATGATTTATCTTATTTTTACATACTTTTATAGTACTGTGATTTTTCATGCAATTAATAGATGGACCGTTATCAATTATTTATCCTTGTGAAAATTATGGTTAAGGTATGATTTTAATTATGTGTGATTTTTATTAATTCATGTGGGGTGATGCATACAAGTCTTGCCCTTTACCAATTTTGAGAGCGAGATGTGTTTCCATTCTATATTAAGTTGGTTTTTGCTTCTTTCCTCTTATTCTTGTTAAGTTAGCCTATTTGATACTCTTCTCTTTTATTGAGATAGCTTAATGCTACTTTCTCCTTTATTAGATTAGCATTGTGCTACCTCCCTTTATCGCTTGGACATATGTCATGGAACTTCAAAACTCCCATCGTTCGATTTATTTTCACATTGATGCAAGTATTATATTGGAAATCTCACTTCTAGTGATCAATATATTATCGTGAACGTAATGCATTTTAGGTAGCAGCCCTCTTGGTCGGCTACATTATTACCTTGCACACAAGTATTATGTTGGAAATCCCACTCCTAGTGATCAATATATTATCGTGAATGTAATGCGTTTCGAGTAGTGACCTTCTTGGTCAGCACGTAATCTCGTGAGTTGGGTAGTGGTGCATAATCGATGTAAGTAAACCGTCATACGTGTTACATCACTTCTCGAGATTGAATGTCGCAAATAGTCGTTCCATAAATAAATCATGTCACGTAAATCTTCCAATCGCGTTGTTGTGTTACCTTAAGATGTTCGCATAAATCCATATTAACGTTGGACACGCCAACGAATCACCTTAGTGTGAGAATGTGGGGTGAGTCGCATATTTTGAACTACTTTCCACATTGATCATGATCGCTGAGTACCGCACATACTTTGCTAGGCATGTATTTCATGTAAAATGTTTGCGCATACCGATACCACTTATATTGTGGAGTATGAGATGTATCAGGACCCTTCTAATATTCTTATGAATCACTTGAAACATTGTAAACTTTAAAGGACAACCACCACTATGAGTAGGGCATTGACCTTCTCTAACCATACAGATGTTGCAGGTGAATTACAGGTTGATGTAATAGACGACGACTATTCTGTGGAAGACGAGTTCGAATAGAGAAGAAGAATAGGTCACGATTAGTTTTATTTATTTTCCACTGCAAACTTTGATAATATAATAAGCTCCTATTGAGAGGGCATTTGATGATTTGTTGAATTCTTTTACTCTAATGAAACAATAATTATAGTTGATTTTACTCTCGTGAATGGTTACTTTCGTGAATGTAACCAGATGTTATTAAAATAAAAAATTAAATTAAAAAAATGTGCAATTTTGAAGCATCCAAGTTTTATATTATTAACACCCGAAATTCTCGAGCACGAGTATGTTCTCGGGCCTCAAAAATTTGAGGCATTACATCTAATCACCCCCCTTCTAAGACATAAACGTATAATTCCTTAGATTTCTCAAGCTTCCACACGTAATCTTGGTATCACATTCCATACAATTTCAGATAGTAAAAATAATCTTTAATCAAGGACTGCGATCATTAAATTTGGTGGGCCTTGATGATCACAAATTGATTAAATTATGAACATTGATATTATATATCAATTTTATATGAAATTAGTGCATGTGTATCTAGCATAAGGTCTAGTCTTGATGGGAACTATTGTGGTTGACCTAAGATCAAATAGATCTGACCTAAAGCAACATAAGAATAATAGATCATGGGTCACACCAAAAAGACTCATCATTCCGTCGATCTAGAAATCCTTAAAATATGAAAATATTTTTCCTTACTGTTATTAAGTTCCTAAGCAAGATTAGCAGGTTGGTTCATTGATTCGAGCGTGTGGGCCCAAGTTTGGATATGGCACAAGTATAATATAATTCATCACTTGAAAGAGGATTTCGACTTCAATGTCGAAGATGAACTTGATCTCCACCTTGTTCTAGATATTAGACTTAAACTTATAGTCAAATTCTTATCTAAACCCTTTAGAACACATATTTAGGTGAATTTTCTAGGATTACAAGTTTCAATTAGTTGTAAGAGATTCATCCAACCTCATATCACCTTAGTTACCTCAAAGGGAAACTATATACAAGGTGTTTGATCTTGAAACTAAAGTTTTGGTAAAGAATCAACATCATGATCGAGGGAGCAAAGAAAAGTCAATTGAAGCATGGGAGAGCATCGATCAAGTAACCCAAGACAGCACACCAATGGGGCTCAATTCGATAAGTGTAATTGAGTGAGTCTATGTATGGTCCTTCCTTGTGTAGGATTGAGTGTATAGTTTGAATTGTCAAACTCAAGTACGTTCTTGTGTAGGATATATGACCTAAATCCAAGTCCCTATGTAGGCCACCGAACATGGGTATGTACATGTTAGTCTCCGAAGAAGCCTATGGCAGGAGTAAATGTAAGTCCTTGGATTATGACCAAGGTTTATAGTGAGCCTATAGAAAACTATGTAAGTCTCTGGGAGCTGGTCCTTGTGTAGTATTGTAAAGATTAAAGGCGAACCTGATTTAAAACCTCCGATAGTCAAATCCGGTACACTCATGAGTTGAGTGTATCTACCAAGAATGGAGTAGGAAAACTAAACCACTATACATGCTTGTGTTTGGGATTGTCTTTAAGCACTTGTTTAATTATGCTTGTGTAAATGCTAATATTTTAGGCACACTAGTATATTGTCAAATTTCGTAGACAAAATGTATAGTGTATAGAACTTTAGCACACTTCAGCTTTCTTCAATATTTCAAGACAAGAGCGCGACTCAACATCTCAATATTAGAAGGCTTTGAATGATTTCAAGAGGAGAATCATTTGTATATGTTAAACTATGGGCAAAGAAGACCTTAGGAAAGACCATAGGTTAAAGTATATCTTAGTGGTTTTCTAAGATTTAACTTAAGGCAATATTACATACAAAATTTAAGGATGTTTGGCTAGCCCAAGCCTTCCTTCGACTAGCTGCACCGTCTTAGGTCAGCCCGAGATCAATGTGCTCAAGTTTCCGGTAACAAATAATATTGATTCTTATAAAACTTTGGCCAGCCGAAGCAGCTCGGGTTAGCCCGAGAGTGACCCAGGTCAAGTTTACATTAATCCAAATTTCTAATTTCCCAAAAACATAGGCCAGTTGAATCCTGTCTCCAACCAACTAAAGTTATCTCTAACCAACCGAAGTTTGGATCGGGCCAACCTAAGTTTAGATCAAATCAAATCTCGCGAAATCTGATAGTCATTGGAATAGAATCGAGGAACTTTGACCAACTGAGGGGATTCTTAGGCTGACCAAAGATTCATATCTTTGGCTATAAATAAATATTATTTCTCACTGTTTCAAAGAACGAAAAGAGAGAGAAAACTTCTAGAAACAAAAGAGAGAAATAATATTATTTTTTAATCCATGTTCATTGTCGTTCTTATATTATTTTTGTAACTTATTCGATTATCTTCTCTAACAGTAGCTAATTCAATTAGAGAGTGCCCTATACTCAACTTGAGACTAGAGAATTGAATTTACAACTTTTAGGGTTTTATTCTTTGAAAAATCATATATCCTTATATCCTTCTTGGTTATGCATACATTAGTTCATCTTTATCTAAGAAAAGGGATCGCTGCATCTACTGAAGCTTTAACTTCAAAGGTTTCATCGATATCTTCGCTTCGACTCACATCTTTAAGAAGATAAGTTTTTAATTTCAGTAAATTACTTTCAGTTTGGTTTTATTGAGATTGCCCGAAAATCTCATCAGGTTAAGTGATAAGCCCGTGAAAATCACTTAAGGTTTTATTGTGATAGCCTATGAAAATCACAAAATAAATAAATAAATAAATAAATAAAATGTAAGAGGTTATTGAGGTTAGCTTGTTCAAACCTTGAAAATAGTGGCAAGCCAAAATTACGTGGAGTAGTAATTTTGAGAGTGGAGCAGGTATGTGTTAAACTACAAACCACTATAACTCTGTGTGTATTATGGTGATTGATAATATTATTTTTGTTTTTATCATCTTGAAATATTGATATTAAGGAAGTCATGAAATAAAGTCGTCTTACCTAAGATTTTAAGTGAAGGTAATACGACTCAATTGAAATCAAGATTTTAATATTAATTGTTGTTGTGAATTTATTTTCTGAAATTGATTATCAAAAATTGGTTAAGTCTTATTCACCCCCCTCTAGTACACGTATAGATCAACTTACAAAATGTTTAATTATATGTATGCATGATTAGATGAAAGTTGGGAGTAAATAGATAGCACATCCCACGCACACATGTACACTATCATGTACTAACTAGTTGCTTGATTACCACATCTTTTGTAGTTTATATGATTTAACCCACTATTGGCTTGGAAGTCATAGTGTTACATTACCTTAGTTTTAATTGTATATTAGTTTAAGTAAGCAATTATGTATTTAAAAATATATAAATTTTATTTGGTCCTAATCGCTCTCCTCTAGGACATAACCACCATTCTATAGCTCTGTCAAGCTTCCACGCATAGCTCCGTGGCCCACTGCCTCGTGCAATTTCAATCGATGAGTACCTTCGCAAGAACCTTATCATTGATTTAACTGAGATAACGAAGAGTTTTTTCAAGCCTTTGCTTAACACCTTAGCCACTAAAATAAAGATAGTTGGCGATATTGGGTCACCGTACCTTAGGTCACGAGAGGATTGGAAAAAACCTGAAGGCCAGCTATTAATTAGAATGGAGAACCAACATCCCTTCCCACATCTCTCAACTATCTCCACCCAATCACGATTAAAGCCGAATTTTATGAGGACTTTGTGAATGATGTCCCACTTGAGTTGATCATAGAATTTTTCCATATCCAACTTCCAAATGAGTTTACCACCACAGGTTTTTTTGTCAAGTTTGTGCATCATTTCCGTCGCTAAAGAGATGTTTTCTGCTATGGATCTTCCCAGAAGAAAGGCTCCTTGTTCTTCGGACACGATTGAAGGAAGGATCTTTGCCAGTTTAGCTGCCATAATTTTGGAGAAGATTTTAAAAACTCAGTCACATAGGCTGATAGGACGGAAATCAAAAAATTTAGACGGAATGGTCTCTTTCAGTATTAAACAAATAAGAGTGCACATGAAAGCTCTTGGGATGGGGGCGCCTTGAAAGAATTCACACGCTGCATAATGCATGTCACCTCTTATGATGTCCAAGCAAGATATGAAGAAGGCTATACAAAAACCATTGGATCCAGGGGCACTATCCAATGGGATTTCATGGGTTGCTTCTTTGACTTCCTTTTTCCAAAAAGGGGGCTACAGAAGACACCGGTTCATAAGGGGAGAGACTAGATTCGTCGCTCGTATCACTGAAAGTGAGAAGTTCAATGAAGTATCGTACAATTAACTTCAATATCAATTTCCTCTTTTGATTCGGATGCATTGAATGTTAGAAGGACACGAGAAGTCATTTTAAATGAAGTTAAAGATATTTTAGAAATTGAAAGATATGGCATTTGTACATAAAGTAAAAAATTTTACATACAAAAGCAAATAAATGACCTAGATTTCGCCTACAAGCAAGCATATTTCTCTTTTCTAGTCTTTGATATTATTTCATATGACTAGCCCATTTGAAAAACTTCTCTTTGCATGTAGTTCACATAGTGTTGTAGCCAAGAGACTATACAACAAAGGATTCATGGGGCCTAGTGTGATGACTGTGTGAAATCCATACCATATTTTTAGACATCAACCAAAAAATGAGGCAAATCTAAAGCTTGAGTAGGTCATAACATAGGAAAATGTGGAGATAGGTAAATGTGGATATAGGTTGCCCATAAGTGCCCTTATTTCTCATGTATACCCCCACATCTTTACTACAAAATTTTCCATCTTTAATACCTTTCTTATTTCTTCTCCCTCCCATCCTACTCCACGTGCATTGTTTGAAAATAAGCTCCTTGACTTCTTAATAATAATTGAAGTGTCTTAATGGCCTACATTTATCTGCACAATTTAATTGTTCATATCATCACCGAAGCATGATAATGAAAAATGGCTTCTTTATGGTGTAGTTATGGAAAATGGCTTATATATGGTAGCACTAGTGTACCATGGACAATTCAAATCATCAGACCTCAACATGTGGTCTCAATGGGACATCACATGTTGGCCATCCCAAGAGGTGACAAAAGTGAGACAAAATTCGAATCTTCTGTTTGCCACAAGCAAGAGTTTTCTATTTGTTAGAATGTGATTGGACCACGTCATCACATAATGCACTTAATGTAACGGTACTAATAACATTAGTGATGATGTGGACCAATCAAATTGCAAAAAAATAGGAAATCATTGTTTGTGGCAAGCAAAGGATCCATATTCGATTCTAGGTCCTTCCATGCACGTGATTTTGCATTTTTTGCTTTTCCTTCCTTTGACCATTTTGAAGGTTCACCAATTCTAAACTGATGGCCACTGTCCAAATTGTTGGCCCATTTGTTGTATGAAGTAAGGCTACGGACTATAAGATCATTTTGCTACGGATACACATTGCTACAGATTTAATTCGTAGCTAAACGATACTACCACCATAACTTGACGATATCCTGAGAGCCTCCATGAGCCTACCACAATATCCTCCATGAGCCTACCACAATGTGCATATTTTATCTAAGTCATCCATCCATTTTGATAACTCGTTTTAAGGTATGAGCCCAAACAAGGAGGCAAATCAAAGGCTCAAGTGGATAAAGAATAAGGAAGAGGTTGATAAACATCGGCGCCATAAATTATTTGAGTACCATAAGCGAAGTCCATTAAGGACGAGTTTTTTTTTTTTTTTTCCAAGTGGAGGGGTTTGATGTAAGATGTAACATCAACACACTCCTAGCATGGTTGGACTAAAAGAAAGTAAACCATAAATTGGCCATAACTTTTGATCTGGGTATCATTACGAGGCGCACCTGACCAAGTATCATGAACTGAAGCAGGACAAGAACTCCGGGATGAGTTCTTTTGAAGTGGAGGGGACTGATGTGGAGTAGGTCACGGACAATTTTATGTCCAAAATGGACCAGAGAAAGCCCGATCGGAGGCGGAGGTGATCCAGACCGTTAGAACCTTACAATAGGCGTATCTCGCAAACCAAAATGAGTTACTTGACATACCATATATAATATTGGGGTAGGAGAAGCTACTTTAGCCAACTAACCCGGCTATGCCAGGTTACCCATGCTGAACTTGCGAGATTCCATCAGATTGACTGTCGAAAATCCATTTTATTTATGTTTTTATTATTTATAGTAAGTTTTAGTTTGATTATAACTATTCATCCTTTAAGCTTTAGGAGTTGTGTCCAACATAAAAAGTGTTTAGAAAAATTAGGAGAATAACATGGTTAAGCCACGTACGACACTTACTATAAATATTAAATTTACTATTTATAGTAAGTTACAAATTTTAGGGAGTTTTAGTTGTAGTTTAATTCTAAAAATTCTTCCAAGGCTTGGTATTCCTATTTATAGGGTTGTAGACTCGTTTATTTCAATTATCAATCAATTTACAAATTTCTAGAATTTATTTCTATTTTCCTTATTTTCTCTAATAGATTCAATTGAAGTCTCTACGAGGAGTCCAGGGAAGACGGTGATCAACCTCCTCACGTTCATCCCTGCATTAGAACACCATGCAATGCCCTTCATAAAAATTTGATCATGTCCACTGAACATTGAGGTCCAGTTATGAAACAAACAGATGGCAAAAGAGAGTTCTTATTATTATTATTATTATTATTATTTGATTTTAAAGGCCAAGGCTTTCCAAGAAATCATATATTTCTGGCCAATTCGACTGACTACTGACCTACACAGTACGACCCTCCAGTGGATTGCATGGATCTCATACACATTTGCACATTTGGAAAATGGGGAGGTATATTGAGTGGCTCCATTGTACAAGCATACAGCATAGCAACCCCTCAAAATTTCAAAAACTGGACTCAATGTTTAAAGTACCCCAAGACTCGGATGAGTCTTTACATGACTCGGCTCGACATTTAATAATTAAATTAATATTTTATAGATACATTAAATAATTAGATATAGTGAACAAATAAAAATTAGTGAAAGAAGATGCATGATTGCAATGCATGGGGATGGCATTGGTTAGATACCTTGTCAAGTCAACGTCCCAGTCAGGCTTACAACCAAGTTTCATGGAGACTCCACTTAAATCTCATCAATGCATTCAAATTCGGTATTATTTTCACATTCAATTTCTATATTATATTTACAAGAATTTGAATTTGATTACTAAATCAACTTTAAAATCTGAAATTAGATTACAAATATAATATTATTAGACAAGCCCACCACTTCTCACTATTACTCGTGAGAACTTTTTCAGAACTCATCACACGTGATGTGGGCCCAAAATCTGAACCGTCCATGTGTTGCACCACCCCAAGAAACCCCCAGGGACGAATTTTCACTCTGATCCAAAACTTTGGTAAGCCATGGAAAAGAAAAAAAAAAAAACAGTTTTCTCCCTTGATTTGTCGCTCTCTTTTGCCATGGCCCACCAAAATTTTGGATAGGGGTAAAAGTTGAACCCTAGGGCTTTCATAGGGTGCTACATCATATGGACCGTTCAGATTTTGGGCCCACATCAGTTGTGATGAGTTCTAAAAAAGTTCTAACGAGAACAACAGGTGAGCATTCCTCTGGACAGAATTACCGTTATCGCCCATTGAAATATATACTTCAACGAAAAATCAAGAAAATTTGAGCATCTGGTGGAACACAAACATAAGATAACGAATGAGCGACTCTCCAACGTTTATCCATTTACATGACTAATGTTTGTTTGAACTGTTCACGTCATTCTATTGATGTAATTTTAGTGATGTAGCTGATTTTTTTTAATTTTTATTTTTTAATTTTTTTTAAAATACCATCAACATGCCATGTGTATGATGAATTAGCAACCTTGAAAACACAGCAAAAATATGTATTTCAAATACCTCCAAATCCACGCTGCCAAACAACTTTAAAATTCCCAATACACTCAAATGCATGCTGCCAAATGACTTTGGAATTCCAAAGACTGGGTAAAGTCCTATTTCTAGGCGCATGCATCGAGACCATGGCCTGAATTTCAGGGCTGATAATAATTCAGTTGGGCCCAGCTGCAGTTCCTCTATGACCATTCTATGTCAAGTACCTTACCAATTTCGGGTTGTCTAGCAAACATGTTGACCCCCACCAGAAATTTCCTTGACAAGTTAGAAAATGAGCAAAACTGTCAATGGTCATTGCAGCTCAACTTTCAGGAGATCTGACGCACTTTTTCACAATCCAAACTGATGGCTTCTGCCATTTTCATGCCTCCGATAAAATAAATAAATAAATAATCTGTGATCAGAAACTAAGGTGTGTTTGGATTGGAGTAAATGGTGGTATTGTAATGCATTATAGTCATTGTTACATTAATGCATTGTTTACATTAATATTTCAGTGGGTTATTGTCAAATACAGATGTACTAGGATAAAGGAATTTGAATTTGTAACCAATACGAATATGCAATACATCAAACGAGAAATCTCCCATCCAAACATGGTTTTATATATATATATATATATATATATATATATATATATATATATATATATATATATATATATATATATATATATGTTGAAATACCATGTTGAGCAGGGAACAGGGCTTGTACACTGTAATCATTGCGCAGTTACCATGGCTATCCAAACACAGATGTCTAGGTCAAAATTGTGCAATGATTACAGTGTACGTATTTCAAGGGGAAAAATACACCTAAACCAGGTTTGAATAGAAGATTTCTCATGTATATTTGTAATGATTACAATTTCAAATTCTTTTATCCTAACGCACTATAATTGACCACCAATAACCCACCAAAATACTAGTGTAAACAAACACTATATTAATCAAGGATGGATATAATGCATTACAATACCACCAAATACTGCAATCCAAACACGCCCAAGTCCATTCACTGGAAACCAGCTCCAGGCCATTGCAACATCAACAGCGGGTCCAATGCATGTGAGAATTGGGTGCAACAGTAAAATGAGCGGGGGATATCACATCACACGTAAATGAGAATTTCAGCAGGCATGAAGAAATAGCCTATCTTTTGATGTAATACATATCTTATAGAGAGGGCGGAATCTGCTGATCTGAAAGCCAAAAAAACCAATATCATGGGATCTGCTGATCCGAAAGCCGAAAGCCGAAAGCCCATCTCCAATGCATATATGGTGGCCTCCAATAAACAATAACCATGGGATCTGCTGATCCAAAAACTGAAAGCCCAACAGAATCATCAGCCCAAACCGTCAAATTTTCATGCTGATGGGAGAGAGGTTGTGCCGCTTCACTGGTGAGACCTTCGGTCCCAACATCTGCAGCAAGTCGCACATGCATGTTATATATGACACAGCCCTCTAAATTCAAATCTGTGGAGGTTGGGCACATTGATCCAAACAAGCCAATACATGCCGACGAATGGGTGTAATGCATGACATCTACATTATGGTACAGAGACAAGAATCTGAATCCTCATCGTCCTCAGAGTCGCTTGTATCACTGTAAGCAACCAACAAAAGAAAGATAGTGGAATTAGAAATAAACTGATCCATGATGCATAACATGCAAGGTCATGATATGAGACTTAACTGCTACAAACACATTAATTAAGCTTGCATGGGAGGAAAAAGAATGTGTTTCAAAATATGGTAAATGCTCACACCACACCATTGAGGGTCCTTACTTTTGCCCCGGGGCTAGACTCACAAGAGTTTCAACACTAGGTCAAGGGTTCGAGTACCCATAGGTGGTGAAATCCCACTACGGCGTGAGTGTGTGGATGTGTTTGTGTGTGTGTGTGTGAACAAAACAAAAACAAAAACTAGTTGTACGTCCAACTAGTTGGTTTGTGGGAGCCACTATAAAAAAATTCAGCCATACATACTCATTAGGTGGGCCACAACATATAAAAAAAAATTTGTCATTAATAAATAGCAAAAGACAAATTTGGTCCACTCATAAGTCTATATGGCTGATTTTTGCATAAGCTGATCGTCGTGGTGGGCCAAACCTACTGGACAGGTGATATCTCATACACAGGAAAGATTGGAAGTTATCCACCAGTTAGGCTCTAACTGTAGTCCAATTGGTGGGACCTCTCATGGCACTATAAGTTGTAGCGCTCCTAGTTGCATTAGTCCAGTCAATTGATCTCTAATGTCCATTAAGTTCAGAACACATTTCATGGGTTACCATGCAAAAATTACACTGACTGGATGATCTAATCCGTCACTAATTTTGCCTTGTATTTTGTAGCCATCCTTTTTCCAAGCCATGGATGGGATGGTTATGATTTTATAACAAAAGGGTTCCTTTAAAATCATAAGCAATCCATGATGCTCCCTAACAAATCAACGAATCAAATTGTTTACTGGACCTATTTTTGTGCAAATGATCTCAACCATCTATTTTAAGACATTGATAAAATGGTTAAATTTGATAGATCAGTGTGATGCTTTATGGTAGCCCATGAAATATGTGTTAAACCTAATGAACAGTCCAGATCAAAAGATTGGATTGGATGTGTGTGTGTACACGCACCTTTATAGTGTTCTAAACATTTTTTTTTTTTTTAAAATATTAACAATTAAATCATAAAGTATCAAGTCAAGCAAAGTAAATCTCATCAGTGTCTTCAAGTCAACCTCTCCATTCAAATAAAATCAGATCAGAGAGGTAGCTATCAACCATTAAAATAAAATAATAATAATAAATAAATAAATAAAACCCCAGAAATCGATGCTACAATCAAGTGTCCAATCTCATGCCTTTTTAAGTGCTCAACCCTATTCCTATTGTTGCACCCACTAACCAAGTTCCCATGGCCTCTCCATATCAAGAACCTCAAGCGGGTATAGCTGTCATGGGCAGTTTATGTATCTATTTAATAATCTAATATATGTATATTTCAACGAGCCTGTCCCTCACTTGGAAGGCACTCAATGTAGCAACCATGAGGTGAAAGCTTGAGCCAGGCTTACCAACCAAAAAAGGTAATGCAGATGCACATTATTCCTTTCCATTTGGAAGTGCCCACCAACCACGAAAAGGAAGACAAGTCAAGGTACAGTCAGGTTTCCAATAACGTTTCCCCTTAGTGCTTGACCACATTACTACTGTATCTTACAGTTGCACCAACCAAGGATTCATGTAATCATGGCAAATCAATATCAAGATCCTCAAGCACACTTGAGCAGGTAAATATCTATTATTAATTTATTTATATTTTTTGCAGACTTTTTCCCCCACCTGGGATTTAAGAATCAATCGTGTTAGAGCAAACTGGTTCACTATCAATCATGTAATTGAAGAAAAATGAAGTCTAATATCAATCATATGCCCTTAAAAGTGCATGAACCAGTTCCTACTGTTGCACCCCCAACCACAGATCAACGGCCTCTCAATGTCCAGAAGCTCAAGCAGAAAGCAAAGTTCATGGGCAGACGATATGTTTCTCTATTATCCTCATTTTTATATTTCACCAGCATAATAATATCTGTCCACTAAGATCAGTCTATAAAAAAATTCAGGTGTTCTACGAACTCCTGATTTAACAAATCGAGTCTGTCATTCTGGGTGTTTGTATGTAACTTGATTGTAGTCTAAAGTTAAAATGACCAAATCGTAATGCCCTTCCTTGCCTAGCATCTGTAGTGAGGTTTTGGATTCCAAACTGCAATCACCTTTCTTTCAAGTAAACACAACTTCGATTGGAGGGCTAGTCTTCATCAAAACTTTTTGGAAAAAAATCATTATTTTTTATCACTCTTGATTACAATCGTCTTGTTTCAATTCACTTTTGCATCCAATTGCAGCCTCTGTATACTAAATGATCGATATGAGAAGGATAGATGCATGGACTTCCGGATGGTCCTTGGCAGCCCAACTAATTGGAATGATAATATCTGTTCAGCCTTATAGTGTTAGTTTTGCCACTCGCTCTGCTAGTTGTCCTTTCTTTCTCCTCAAGGAGACAAGAAAACATCTAAAAAAAACCTAGGGAATGGGGAATGATTTACCAATACAAAGAACCGAACGACTAGCTACAGCAGCAGATAAGCAATTTTCCTCTCTACATACTTGGGTAAACGATATGTTTAGCCTCAAGGCGAGAGCTCTACTTTTATCAAAAAAGAAAGCCTAAATCCCACGGATCAGTTCCTGCATTTTTACCCACTCCATGACGACAAGCGAAATGCCTTCCACAATGACCTCCCCTGAAAATTTCTGACAGAGATTCGGAGGGCCTCCCTCAAAGATATTGTTGCCGCCACATGAGCACTACCCGGGGTAATCAGGCCTAAAAGAGCCATGGAGAGACCTTCAGTCGCCTCTCAGAACCCCATCAATACCTGGAGGGTTGGACGGCTGAACCAAAATGCAATCAAAATTCAAATTCCATACTCCTCCAAGGGGAAGGGGCCAGCTCCTCACTAAGGAACTACTCCAGGTCACTTAGCACAGACGAACACCACTTCCCACAAATCTCGGACAAAGAAGAATCTTTGATGGCCTTGGAATTCAGAGCCCACCTTCCAATATTACCTTTTTTTTTTTTTTTTTCTCACAGCTTCAACTCAGAAATCATTGCATCATTAAAACTAGTGGGTATGATATTGTGGGGGGTGGCGGGGTTGGTGTGTGTGCAGACTAGTCACATGAAAAATCAAAATGGCCAGAATGAGTGCTAAAATCATCATCAGTCACGACAGGAGCACGTAAAATCAGAGCCATACAAGGATAAGTACATACAATTTTTCAATGACCTAAGTACCCTTGAACATGTTCAATATCCCTTCAAATGTCCTTTTAAATCTCAAACTTAAACACTTTTGGGACTAATTGCATGGGTAACATTGTCTGTGGCTACTCGTATTATATACGGGGTAGCACGATCCATATTTTTATCAGAAGCAATAAAATGTTATTAAAAATCTGGAGAGAGAGAGAGAGAGAGAGAGAGAGAGAGAGAGAGAGGTTCTGAGCTGCACACAGAGTGGGTGGGTGTGGACTACTTGCATGAAAAATCAAAATGACCCGAATGTCCCTGAGCACTAAAAATCATCACCAGTCACGACAGGAGCATGTAAAATCAGAGCCGTACATTGATAAGCACGTAGAATTTGCCAATGACCTAAATACCCTTGAATATGTTCAATATCCCTTCAGATGTCCTTTAAAATCTCAAATTTCAACTCTTTTGCAACTAATTGCATGGGTAAATTTGTCCATGGCTACTCGTATTATATATAGTAGAGACTACAGCAAGGACAACACTGCAAGTTATCCTTGCCACAATGTAGCACTCCATTTTTATTGGTAGCAATAGAACATTTCATTATTTTAATGACTGAGGCTTATATCTCAACCCCAACACTATTTATACATAATGAAGAGCTCGATCTGTGTGTTTAACACAGCACCAGAAGTGAAATCCAGGGATGGGAGAGGCACAGTCATGAAGCTCAATCTGTGTGCATGCTACTCTGTTTCTTCTTCTTCTTCTTCTTCTTCTTCTATTTATTTATTTTACAACAGAAGCAGAGTAGCATGTGCAACATTAAAAAAATTAAGCTAATTGTGTTACAGTATTCACAAAGGAACTATCATACAGTTGTAGTGTAGATGAAGATAGCAGTCTCAATGCAAAGCAGTGAGAATTATACTATCAATGATATACTTGAGAAAGGGGAAAATATTAAGCAAATTGCAAGCCAGTTAGTGCATTAGAGTGCAAATGGTCATCAATGTTGCATACATGGAATACAAAACTCTACTTTACTCGGAGGTAAATACTCCAGATTACAGAAGAGTCCCAAATAGTTAATATAAACAATTCCGACTTCAAAGTCTTAAACTAAAAAGGCAAAGGTCTTCCTTGACACAAGCTATTTTGGTAGTAGCTACTGATAACCTTATCCACTAAAAGTCAACAACACAAAGTTCACAAAAAAGGTTGTCAATACAGGGAATTCGTTAGATCGTCAATACATGGCCATTAAACAAAAGGTTCAGAAACCAGGACAAATTCAGAATGCAGTTAGGACCTTGGCCAGCCTTGTGCTTGACTTGGTGGTCGCAACCATGCAGACTCAAATACACCAAAGAAGAATTGGAAGGAAAAAACACTGCATTACACAATACATATGATATACTACATTCAGATAACTAATTATGCTATGTGATTTTAGTATATAAGATGTTATATTTGTAATTATTTTAGGGCATTAAAGCATAAATATCTCACACCTTGTATTGTATGTTCTATGAGAAAAATAGCTATGTACCATATTTTGATTAAACTACATGGAAAAAGGATATGCTAAAATCTAACAGCTTACAATATAGCATGTACAAAGATGCATTTATACTATTCCGCAATATAGTATGATTTCATCTAGGCGGTCCTTCAGACAAGATTAAGCATTGTCCCATTCTTCAAAAAAGAATTTTAAAAAAAAAAAAAAAAGAAAAGAAGAAGAAGAAGAATAAAAAAAGAATAAAAAGATTAAGCATTGTCCAAAACACAACATAACTATTCAAGTAACAACCTTGATAAGCCTAACTCACCAACTCAAACCCACAGCTAACCAAGCTTCATTGTTGATCCTCCACACAAAGTAGATCTTGTTCCAACCACAACTTCATCTTAAAACACTAATGCCAAATAGAACTCACCTCTATTTTCAAAAATGGAGGTAAGTGGTCCAAATTCAAAGAATATATATATATATATATATCAGATGGCTAGTATTAACTCTCAGTGCAATTTTTCATGCATGATCCATCAACAGTTGGATCAGTAATTTGGACAGACAGGATTTCCATATAACTGTGCCATGTGGACAGTTGAGGAGTTTGCACCACTTTTTAAATGGTGCAAAACTAACATAGGTATCCATCCCACTGCTACCACCTCAACCTCTAGGCTGTGTTTGGATGCTCAAGTGAATTGAATAGTGAAAATTCCGATTAACAAAAAAAAGAAAAAGTAATGATATTTCTTAGTATTCACGAGAAAGAAGAGCCCTTGAATTGCAGTTACATTTCTCCAAGTCGAAAGGCACATTAGACTTTTCCATTTTACACCCGCAATTCAATTTCACAGAGCAAGCAAGCACAGTCCTGACATTTCAAGTACTTAAATGCATCATCTTCAAGGTGGGTACTCAGCTGTACAGGTGAGGCCCACTGTGTAGTGATCCAGACTGTTGGTCTGATGCAACCAACAGTGGATGGACTATTCACAAAAAAAGGCCTCTCAGATTGGATGATCCCAGCCATCAATCTTAGATCATTTCTCAGTTGAAAGCAGATCGTTGCTGTATGTAAGGTTTCGATTGTTGAATTGAGGAGATTTTAGGTGTGTGGTCTATCTATGATGGATCCCAACTCCCAACAGACAAGAATCCAGATCATTGACACCCACTTGCACAAACTGAAGAAATGAGTAGACTCCACATCCTCGAGGATCATACAATTCCTAATGTTCTGAGAAGTTAGCTTCAGACCTCTTGGCAAATCAACTTCATGATATGCATTTTCCAATCTTAATTAATTCAACACTAATCCGATCATATCGCAATTCATCTTTGAAATGAATTGAAATGTTAGAAACCAACACAACCTACAATCCAACGAAAACCCGAATTTAACTCAACTTCATGATATGCATTTTCCAATCTTTATTAATTCCACGATAATCTTATCGTATCTCAATTCATCTTTGAATTGAAATGTTCGAAACCAACAAAACCTACAATCCAACGAAAAATCGAAATTCCTAGAAACAGCCCTCACAGCGAATGAAACTGAACTAAATTAGAATTGAAAACAAAACGCAAAGGAAATTACCTCGGCTGGAATTCCAAGACCTCCACAAGCTTGTTCCCATTTCTATCATTCCACTGCACTTTCCGCCGCGAAGGATTCTTCTTCATCCGCTTCGACAGCAATCCACCTGTTCGAGGCGATAGCAGAGAATTCGACTCCTCATCGTCTTCTTCTCCATCAACGCCAATCTCAACTTTCAAAGGTGCCGCATCGGTAGCCGTCGGATTGATTTTGCATCGATTAGGGTCTGGAGCGTCAGTATCCATCGATCGTCAATGAATCGGGCGAGCTGGAGCCGATCCAGTCCATCAATACGCGAGGCAGCTGGATTGATCCTCCATCGCGGGGTACATATCCTTCCTTCGTCAAAGCGGATCGAGATATTCGAAACCCTATCCCTATAAATTGCAGAGAGAGGAAGCCAGAAATATATGCAAAGAGACAACGACAATGGCTTCCTGGGCTTTCCTTCTTCTTTCCTTGCAATTTCAAGGCAAGAGCATATCATACAACGCTCTCCGACGAGCTTGTGCGAGTGCGGCGCATTGGTGGAGAGATCCAAACCGTCAGTATTTTGGTCCCCTTGTCTGGAAGAACCCTTAACCCTCAATAGGTGGCTAGTAAATAGATGATTGAAGAAAAAAGCACAGCAACGGTTCAGATTTAATGAAGAAAAGGCGAAGCATTATACAGCTAGAATCTCTTTAAGCTGGGAGATTTTTGTAGGTGAGTGGACCATCCACGATGAGACACACCGCAACAACTGTTCGGATCACTAAGCCGTGGGCCCCACCATTACAGAAAACACCCAAATGCTACTGTACAAGCTTTCCGCCCGAGCATTGTACTGTATACACGAAAAACATTGGGGTTCGACTAATGTGCGCTGCATCGGTGCATTGCTTAACGGGGACCTGGTGACCCGAGTCAACCCCAGACTGGTTGGTGGCTTAGTAAAAGGTAGGAATCCGGCGCGTCGGACAGTGTATCTTGGGAGTAGGAATTTTTTATATCCTGGGTCATAGGAAATGTATGCTGTGATTTGGGTTCTCAGTTTCTCAAGTTGGACCCACGGATCGGTGATCCTAACCGTTGATATGATGGCCTCACCGTGTAATTGATCATGTTTCAAAAGTCTTCCCAGATAAGAGGAAAGTGAATGTAGACTAGATGTATTTGTTTATTAACCGTCAGTTACGAATCTTCAAAAAGGAATTTTGGTGAATGGTTCTTTCATCGTAAAATAAGCTCAGTAGTCCGATCATCAAGAGGTGGGCCACTCACCTGAGCTCCCTGTCGGACGCGGATTGTATGTTGACACTTCCACTAGCGAGTCCCGTTGGGGTGCTCTGTCCGCCCCACCATGATGTATGTGACGTGGAAATCTTGTCTAACTTAGTAAGCTGAGTTGGGCCCACCTTGAATGTATGTAGTCAATTCACGCCGTCCATCCGTTTTTCATCTAATTTAAAGGGTTGAGCTCAAATTTGAAGCATATCCAGAGATTAGTAGATCATACCGCATGAAACAGTAGGGATAATGATTTCCAATGTTGAAACCTTGCTAGGCCTCGGAGTAATGTTTATTTGTCATTCAACCTATTCGTAAGACCATACAACATAGATGAGCTGAAAACACAAATATAAGCTTGACCAAAACTTCTATAGACCCTGAGAAGTTTTCAACGGTAGAAGTTCAATTCAATCATTCCAGTGGTGTGGTCCATCAAAAAACTGCGTACGTTTCATTTTTGGCTCAAGCCCTAAAATTATCTAGGAAAATGGATGGACGGAGGGGATAAAATACACAAATTATGGTGGACCTCACAAAGTTTACTCGGTAAGTAAAGTACAGTGAGTTACTACGCAATCCGCTTCCGACGATGTGTATCATCTATGTGTTTTACTCGAGCAGGCCATCCATTTATCCAATTCTCAGGTCGACCACGTTATAAGAAATTGGGTGATTAAATACCCAGCATTAAAATGTTCTCAGAGTTATAAAAGTTTTGGATCAAGTGTATATTTATGTTCTTTTTCATCCAGGTTTATGTGACCTATTCACTAATTTAAATGGAAAATAAACATTACATTGAGTCCTAAAGAGTTTTTACTAACGGTGGGTGTTTAATCATAACTGTTTTTTTCATAGTGTAGTCCAGCTGAGATTTATATCTGCCTATTTTTTAAGGTCGTATACTAAAATGAGCTTGAGAAATAAATCTACGGTGTGGATGAAACACATGCATCATGGTGTGGCCATGAAGCACCTTCCACTCACTGCTTCCTTACTCGTGCCGTATGCAATCTGCGTAAGCAATTCTAGGGTCGAGGATTATATGACTCAGGAGGGCATCAGCACCGCAGCCTCACCCAATACGGTGTAGCGGTGACCGTGGGCCCAGATGCATGTATAGTATACCTTACCCATCCATTTTTCCAGCTTATTTTGCTGGATGAATATAAAAAATGAAGAGGTACAAATCTCATGTGGATCACACCCAGGAAAGTTGTAATTGAACACCCATTATATATTAAAAACCTGTAAGGCCCACCGTATCCTATATTTGCTATCCAATTTGTTAATAAGGTCACATGGACCTGAAAGAAGGAAAGAAACAAATATCAACTTAATCTAAAACTTGCAATTGAATTTTCAAGGGTCAATTACCACTCTTTTTTCATGTTGTCTTCTATGTGAAGTTTTGGAGGTACGTGATCTTTTTTCTCATGCTTTAAAATGAAATTTTTTTTTTTAAAAAAAAAAAACATGAATGGGTATATATATATGTATAGAGCTAAATGCTCAATTGAGGCTTAGTTGGCCCGGAACTTGTGCAAATTTTTTTAAGACCTACGTGTGTAACTCCAAAATCTGAATAATCCATGTGAAGCAACACCTTATGAAACTCCTTAGACTTAATTTTTAATTTGATCCAAAACTTTAGTAAGCCATGAAAAATGAAAATAGTTTCTTTCATTGATTGGCATTTCTCTTTGTTATAGTCCACCAAAATTTTAGAATAGTGTGAAAATTTGTCTTTTCATAGGATTCCACATCACATGGCGCATTCGAATTACACACACATGACACATGTGCAAAGGTGCACACATGCGTAAGTGACTGGTGAGCATAACACACACACACACACTCTCTCTCTCTCTCTCTCTCTCTCTCTCTCTCTCTCTCTCTCTCTCTCTCTCTCTCTCTCTCTCTATATATATATATATATATATATGGAAATGGTACTATGAGGTCGACCTCATGTGGTCGAGCTCTGTGTAGCCCCACCATGATGTGTGTAGGAAATCAACACCACGTATTTGATGAGTCTCCTTTAGATTATGGGATATTAAAAACATCAATAATATAAAGAACTCAGGTGCGCTATACCATGTAAAACTATGTGAAGACATGCCTAAAAAATATAAAAGCACTTGGTGAGGCCTACCTTAGTTTTGGATGTGGCTGAAATGTGGTCTAACTGCTCATCTAAGTGGGAGACACACAATGAATGGACTAGATTTGTGAACCACATCTAGATGGGCCCTATAAATTATTATTAATGTTTTAACGGGAGTGTAAACCATCTCAACTATTGTATGTGGTGTGGCCTACTCAAATCATGGATTTATTTGATTTTTAAGCCCATGGTTCACTATAGAATGACTCAACTATTGATTTTTTTAGCTTGTTAGTACACAACACTGTCTGTTCACACTTCAGCCACCCCCGCTGGGGAATCGATAAGGCCCATAGTCTACCACTTGAGCCATGGATCAGGGTGTCTATATATATATATATATATATATATATATATCCACGAGGCCAAGCTGTGTGGGTCTACCATGATGTGTGTCAAACATCTACCCCATTAGCCAAATGCACCATACTATGGTGGGCCATGGGCTTAAAAAGAAAATCAATTCATGACTTGGCCCCATGAAGATGTTGTTAAGAAATCTAATCCATCCATTATGTGTATCTCACTTGGATGAGGGGTCAGACTAGGTTTCAAATGTATCCAAATTTCAAGTGAGCCCCAAAAAGTGATTTTATATGTTTTAGGCATGTCTTCACATGATTTAGATAATATGGCCCACCTGAGTTCCGTATATGGCTGATTTTTGGAATATCCATCATTTAAAGGGGACCCATCAAATGCACGGTGCTGATGTTCTACACGCATCACGGTAGGGTCCCCACAGCTCGACCTGATGGGAAGTTCCCATCAGGTCCACCTCGGGGAACCATTTCCCGATATATATTTATATATATAAAGTGGGTACCACTGTTAGGGCTGCACCGTCTTAGGTGAGACAGGGACCGCACGTAATCTGATCCCATATAACTCCGCCGGTTGGAAGTAGGAAACAGTAAAATATCGCAATACGGAGATCGCTGCACCGGAACTTTGTATGCGGGTTTGTATTTCCCACCAAAATGTCACCTTTGTAGGGAATCTGAACCATTCAAATAGTAAGAACCACCATCAATATTACATGGAATAAAAATTCATTCCGGTCCAATAATCCAGTGTCCCGTACTGTTGAAATCAACTTGTAACCGATGGTCTGACTCGACAAATAGTTCTGACCCATCTAACCAGTGGATCTTCCAGATCCTTTATATTAGTGACCTTCATGAGGAATTATTTTCACGGCACAGATGTACAAAGACGATATGTGGCAGGAAAGAGGAACCTTCATTGCAGTTAGGTTGGAGGTTTTTTTCTACGGCACGCGCATCTTATCCAACAGATTCTGAACAGCGCTACCCCATTCAAGAGCTTGACTACTACTAACCGTTCCGCACGTGGAGAAAAACATGCATGAGATCTAACCCGTTCGTTTTGTGCGCTACCTCATGTTCACTTTGGGAAATCAGTCTGTTCCAAAACTCAAGGAGGCCCTGCCATAAGGAAGAACGCCCAACATTAGATGAGTGCGACACCGATCGTCATTTATACATGCCATCCAATTCGTTCATTTGATTATACCCATTAGGATGAAGGTATATTCCAAAAATCATGCTGTTCTGAAACTCAAGTGGACCATAGAAATTTTCAGACATGATTTTACACTGTTTCCTTTGTCAAGGCCTATTTCAGTCTTGGATTGATGTGATGTTCGGGTTGAAGGCCAAGCATTACGTGGCGCACCCGATGAACGGTGCCGATCTCATACGCATGGAGTTTTTTCCCACAGAAGCGGTAGTCACGCACCTGAATGCCGAGCCGAAGTCGCACAGCGTTTTCCCCTCTCGTTTTGACGGCGACCCAACATCGAACTCGGTTGGTGCGCAAGCCAGGTAATAACTCATGGCCTAACGTCATGCAGCCCCATTCTCCAGCCAACATGCCACCTGTCACAAAAAATCAGACTGGTCCATTATCTCGTGGGAAACACCGTTGGAATCCATGGACAATACAATCAGACTAAATAGCCCACCTATCTTCATGGTGCCACTCTGTAAATCCAGAGAACAGTTAAAATGTAAAATGTCAAGGTCCAAACTCAGTAGGGGCAAAATCAGATGGTTAGGGTCAGCTCATTAGCTAAATTCTTAGGATACTATCAACGGCGTGATTTGGCCCGATGATATGCATGGTTTGGATTCCACACACATATCACAGGTGGGGCCCCAAGTAGCTGGAAAGCACGGTAGAACGTGCGATGGAAGGCATGTGAACAAAACCCATCATCCAGAACAGCGGCCGGGCTGCGGTCGAAGGTGCGGTTGAAGGCAATGGGAACAAGACCCATCATTTTTCGAACAGCAGCCGACTGTAATCCAAACTTATCTTCCACGTCATCTCAATCGCTGCGTATTCGCATTAGGTAAATCAAATCATGATATGTAATACTTTAATGTCTCTGCTTTATTTTTTATCTGCTGGAACTAATGATTCATTAAAGCCACAGTGGCACTAATATGAAAAGCAAATCAAATCCGAGTTCCACATCAGGTCCATTGGTCGATGCCAATAGAGAAGATTAATGTGTGTTCACACCCATCTTAGTTCCGTGACCTAATCCAATAGAATAGGGCCTTGACATTATTGTTTAGCATGTACGGAAGTGATACTTGTTGATGCAAATATCTGGCTCACCTTCCTTGGATGGCTGGACCTCTAAGCACCGGTGCGGGGAGAAGGGAAGAAAACAATGGGATTCTCCGTTGCCAAAGTCATGTTAGGAATCTGAGTTTAATAATATGAGGGGTTTTGGGTGAGAGATTTTACCTACCTTTTCATGTAGGTAAGTCCTCTGTTTATAGTGCAGGTGGATAGTATGTGATTTTAGGCATGACCTTAGCAGCCTACTGCAATCCAAACTTATCTTCAACGTCATCTCAATCACTACATATTCACACTAGGTAAATCAAATCATGATATGTAATAATTTAATGTCTCTGTTTTCTTTTTTATCTGCTGGATCTAATGATTCAGTAAAGCCAGTGGTTCTAATCTGAAAAACAAATCAAATCGAAAAACAAATCAAATCCTAGTTCCACATCAGGTCCATTAGCCGATGCCAATAAAAAAGATTAATGTATGTTTACACCCATCTTCGCTTCATGACCTAATCCAATAGAAAACTGCTGTGACATTATTGTTTGGCACACACGGAAGTGGTGCTTACCACTGAAGAAATCTTTGGTTAATCTTTCTTCGACATTGCATATTCGGTTATTAATGTGGTGGCACAATTCCTTACGTATGCCTTTAAGAGGATCAATCATGGCTTGTTATTTTGTCACGGTCAACATGCCCATTTATGAAGCGACATACATGCCACGACCAAAAAAAAAAACTCGCTAAGAAATGGATCTAATCGTGAACATGGCAATGATATTGTCAGTAAGATCATCTCTCAATCCTTCTAAAATGGGAGATCTTCCTAAAAATATTCGGAGAACTAGTAACATTCAAGAAGGTTCTGAATATCAGGAGATCAGACTATATTGTCCAAGCTAACCCAGCCTTGATTCGGACGTAAGCCTGGAGACATAGACACATCGACTCGATCAAGTCACTCTCCATCCATTGATTGGAATAAAAAAGAATGGGACAAATTGAAGATCTCGATGAGGAGTCGTGGTCTGATTATGTAATGCCCCGAATTTCCAAGGCTTGAGTCTTTGCTCGCCCTAGGAATTCTGGCGTTAATCCTATTCACACATCGTTCAAATAATGTAATTAAATTAATATATTTGGAGTACTCAAGTACAAATTCATGAAAAGGAAATTCTCTGTATTTATTAATCCATTTGAAAAGGAGAAAAAGTTCAATAAATCATCAAATGCTCACTCAGATGGGAGCTTATTACAAAATCAAGTCGCAGTGGAAACGTAAATAAAAACTAAATCACGAAACTATTTTCTTATTTATTTAGCATAGTCTTCCTCAAGGAGGTGATTTTCTGGGTCTTCAATCTGTTCATCACCTACATCATCTATACGATTGGAGAGGGTCAATGCCCTACTCATAGTGATGATTATTCCTTTAAAGTTTACAATGATTAACATAATATTCACAAAGATAATGAAGTAAAATGGCACTGATACTTCTCATATTCCACATATACAAGAGTATCGATATATGCAACATTTTATATTGTATGCATGCCTAGCAAAATATGTGCGATCCATCACACTCAGTAGTCATGATCATAATGTGGAAGATAATTTAATATATCTGACTTGCCCATATTCTCATACTATGAAGATTCGCCGGCGTGTCCCACATTAGCGTAGATTTACACGAACGTCTTAAGCCGACACAACAACGTGGTTAGGAGATTTACGTAATATGATATATTCATGGAGTGACTATTTAAGACATCCAATCCCGAGAAGTGATGCAACACATATGATGTTTTACTTACATCAATTGTACACCACACCAATCAACTCACGAAATTATGTGCCAACTAAGAGGGTCACTACTCGTAAAGCATTACGTCCATGATTTTATAATGATTGTCTGAGATGGAATGTCCGATACGATACTTGCATGCATGATAACAAAATGATGTGAATTTCTATGGTGATGATTTATAGGGAGATTATAAGCAGCAAAATACCTTTAAAATAGATAAAACAAGGCGTAATCAATTAAATTGCAAAATTTAAAGAAAGGATCCTCACCTTATATCGTTGAATCGTCTTTTACTCTAGTTCACCTGGTTTGGATATCTTAAGTTTGTTTCCAAATAAATCTAAGGCAGTCTTGGTTCAGATTTTACCGTAGATAGTAGGTATTGATCCATCCTAATCTATCACGTTTATTTTGGTCTAGTCTTCTAGTTTTTGTGAGATGGAATCTACGAAATTTAGAAAGGAAAGTAAGGAAAAGAACGAAGTGGGAAGGTTGGATCTGAACCGTGATTTAGTGATATTGCGGCTTGCTGCAGTCTCGATTCCTCCTCCTTCTTCAATGTTTGGAGATCGGTTGGACTCAAACCAAACTTCTTTATTTCCTCTTTTCTCCCCCTCTTTCTCTCATTTTGGTTTCTTTCTGTCCAGGTGATAGGTATTTTATAACATGCCTGGAGCTTCTGGGGAGTTCCTATGTAAAGGGGTGCATAACTGCAGCAAGATTAGAAGGGCCTGGAGCACACCGGCTTTTGCTCCGGTTTTCTTGGAATTTCTCCCTCTTATTCGATTCGTCTGGACCATTAGGCATTCAACGTCTTATTAGCAAATTGTTTTGGGACCTTAATTGGATGGTCCTGATGGATTTCATGTTGAGAAGCCGTCTCTGTTTTCATAGTAGAATCGTCCCACTCCATCTTTCTTCCCTTTGGACACCTACAGGTGGGTCAGATTGACCATCCGATGCCCCCTGGTCCATTAGATCTACGGTCGGCATGAGATCTTCAACGTGCTGCGAAGGTGTTCTTTTCGCACCTCTGTGTGAAAACTGGTGAAGGTAACTATGAAATCCGGTAAAGAACGTACGGGATGATTCTTTCCTTTTCTTGTTCGGAAAGATCTAATCACTTCCTAATTATTTACGAGAGTTGTGATACAAGGAGGGAGGATTTACGCACCTTGTTGGAGTGTCCATGCGATCAGCGTGGTTGTCGGGTTGTGGCCACGATTTTTCTTATGCAGAGCGGTCATTCTGTCGTGGACATGGATGGTGGACAATGCACGGCGATGGATGACAATGAATGATTTGGATTTGTTCATCATTTCATAATGGTGGGTCCCACTATATATTTTTGTTGCATTCGGATTCAAATTCCTGAATGTGGGAATGTGAAAGGAGGATGATGTCGTGAGTAGTCCGGTCAAAGCACGTTTTGACCGGACTAAGTTTTGTGTGGTATGCAGTTGCAATCAGACAGGTGCATACGCACCTTGTTACAAGTATTTTGATGATGGTCTCGATGGATTCACTCCATCCATTCGAAGCGTGGGGTCTTTTTCTTTGAGAATGGCGTTAGATCTGAGCTCCGGGTGGTTACGTTTTGTTACTTTGGTGACTTATTTAGTCATTTGTAATCTATTTTTAGTATATGTTTTGACGATTTTTTTGTGGTGATATTCGAGTACTAATTGGAGAGATTTCGGGGTGTTACAGATTGGGATAAAGAGCTTGAGAGATTGAGATTTAATGGATCTTGTCCATCTATCCATTCCAGTACTCTAAACTATGTTGCAGTGAATGGTGAAAATGTAGGAGGTGGTTTGATCTGGATCATCCAACACCTCAAAGTTGATGAGGTGGGCCATTAATAGAGACGTTTAATAGCTGTGATTGATCCAGGTCCAACCCTTGGCCTAGTTGTCTTCATTAGAGAAATTTTGACATTCACAGGCCTGATCTTTAGTGGGTCATGAACATTTCGGTGAAGGATCAACTACAAGAAGAAAATTGAGGAGCCAGCGAGTCCATATCTGACTAGAGTCCTTTCTTCCCAAATGCAAGCCATCGGTTCCAGATCAATAAAGGAGATTCTCATATCCATAACTGTAATATGAGCATAAAGGATCCAAAAGCAACAAGAAAGCCTAGTGAGGGAATTCATTGCCTCAATATACTAAAAAATGAGTACACAAAGAAGAGCTCAAGGCCCTACACCAAACATATCTATTTACTTTACATTTATCTTTCCTAATTAGTTTAGCCTAATTCTAACATAGATAACTATTGTATAGCGGCTCCCACTACAGTACCTTAGGAGTAGAAGTAAATATCATCAACCTTAAATTGTAGGATCATATTCAACTGGGTTTCAGTTTGGTTAATCATACCAATTTGGTCAAATCCTACTGATCACCTTGATTGTCTATTCCGATAGACCAATCGGGTTGATTATTACTTTATTAATTGTAATGGATCATACATTTTTAATATCAATAAAATTTGCATTATTTAGCTTTACTTTGTTTATTTATACATTCTTGTTCACTTAACAGGCATACAAACTTAAAGACCGGTGAAAGAAAAAGTCTTTAAGTCCATATACTCACGTTTATTGTCATAAGATAAAAAGAACTCATTAAGAAGGGTTAACCTATACCTTTTTACAAATCGCCCAAATGAAGCCGAAATCGGTGGAAAGGATAACTAGACCCTGGTTAAGTCTCTAATCAGTCCATCCCGACGTGAGGGGACACTAGCGATTCAATCAAAACTTTTGAGTCAAGTAAACTTTGGAATGCCTGCGCATCTTACTCTCACATGAACAACCAACAAAGGTCATCCCTTACACATATGGCCTTGTTTGATTGAATTGACATCAACATTGTGGATATGATTGAATATTTAGCTTCTTTGATTATGTGGATGTGATCCCAACCTGTGCACATGATCCACTGACCTTAAGACTATACCATGCTCGTGAGATATGATAACATCTAAATATTACATATTTATTCTCTCAATTGCATTAGTTTTCATGCATTCAAAGTGCTTAATTGATTATCTAACATTTATTTTATACATGCGAGGAATCCGGGAAACAAATACGAAATCATCCTTAAGAAGAAGTATTAAAGCTCAAATGATTATTTAATAGAAGACTTGGAGATTTGGAAGTCATTAATGAAGAATTCACATGCCAAAGATACAAAAAAACTAAGTATAAAAGATGAAAGACTGGTTGAAAAATCACACAATTTAATAACAAAAATAACAGACTACTTGGTCCCACTTAAGGTTGGCTCGGTCCGACCGAATGTGCAGAGAACTGCCCATAAGAAATTGTGATTTTTCATAGATAATTTGGCTCGACACTTAGGTCTGACTGAGCCAGATTCGGTGTCACCGAAGGAGAGTTTAGTGCGACCTATGGGAAATAGAGACTTCAGAAGAAATTTAAGAAAATTCGGCTGCAACCGAGAAGCTAATTTGGTGCGACTGAAGTAATGTTCAGTGCGACCAAATGTGACTATCAGTGCAACCGAAGCGTAACAAAAATGTGAAAATTGAAGTTGATTCCACGTTGATGTGAACTTTTCATATTTAATGGGGTGTTTTAAACCTTTCTAAGTATGATTAAGGCTTAAGAGAGAGACCTAAGAGTTGTGGAGCCTCTTGGAATCCAATTCTAGTTGAGTTATCAACTCGAGAAGATGTATTGAATTCAAAGTTTATTGATTGGGGATTTCTATATCCTTAGTTCTTTTTATAATAGTTTCTACAACTCTTTTGTTTCATTAGATTAAAAACCTATACTAACCATTTTTCTTAGATTAAATTTTTGGTATATTCTCACCAAATTTTCTGTGTATAAACCTCGTTGTTACTAAGTTATTACTACATCGCAACACTATACTTAGGGTTGTCAACTAATGGGTTTGATCAACTTTTTGGCACGATTGTTGGGAAACTTTTCACTGAGAATACTTAGGTTTAGGTTAGGCTTTGATTTCTAATTCTAATCTATAGTTTTGCTTTTAAGTTTAACTCTAGGAAGTATAATTCTAGTTTGGTGTTTTTACAGAAATTATTTAACTAATATAATTTATTTGGTTTTTATTTTAAAGCATCATTATTCCTAGTTCTTCTAAACCAGTAACTTTGTTCCCTTATCTTATTGCTTTTTAGTTGATTCTAATTATTGTAGAATTTTATTTTCTAAGTTTAGGTTTAGAACTTAGTTTCCTGTGCTTGGTTCATGCCTAAGTGAGTAAGGGATCATACACAATGACTTCTAAGTGAAATGGGACAACTGCTAATGCAAGCACTTCTCCTCAAGGAACTCCCCCTGAACCTCAAAGTACACTACAAGTGCAACTACAGGAGAAGACCCTTGAAGACACATTGTGCGCATTTATGCAAGGGCAGATGTAATTCAATCAAACCACCATGCAGGCTATAAAGGATCTTAAAATGTCAGTTTCGAAGTTTAAATCTCATTTAACTGTTAAGGAGAAATGGACTTTTCCGGCCCAACCTTAGCTTAACCCAAAAGGGCAATATGACGTGAGTGATTTAAATCCTCATAACACACACGTGGAACATGCCAAGTCTATCACTCTTAGAAGTGGTCAGGAAATAGACAAGATGATACCGATGAAGGCCGACACGCCTAAGAATTTGGATAAATCCAATAGTGATGATGCCCCTACCACACATGATAAAGAGTTGGTGCATGAATACAAGCCCTCAGCTTTGTTTCTCCAATGACCAGTCTCATTAAAACAACCATCAGAGAATCAGGACATCTTAAAGATTTTTCAACAAGTCAAAATCAACATTCCCTTGTTGGATGCAAATAAGTAAATTTTTTTTTATAGTAAGTTTCTTAAGAACTTTTGTACAGTTAAACACGAATTAAATATGCAAAAGAAGGCTTTTTTTATAAAACAAGTGAGCACAATTATCAAGTTGAATACTCAACCATAATATAAAGATTCAGGTAGCCCTTCGATTTCATGTATCATCGGAAAATTCTGGATTGAACAAGCCTTGCTACACTTGGTGGCAAGCATTACTATACTTAGTGTACGAACAATTGGGCCTTGGTGAATTAAAATGCACTTAGACCACCCTACAACTTGTTGACCAATCTATTTGTATACCAAGATGGGTAATTGAGGATGCGTTAGTCCAGGTTGATTAGTTCTACTACCAAGTAGACTTTATAATCTTAAACACACATCCAATTATAAATGCTAGCACTCAAATTTTGATCATCATAGGATTTCCATCCCTGGCTACTTCAAATGCAATCATCAATTGTCGGAATGGAGTGATGAAACTATCCTTTGGGAACACGACATTGGATGTAAACATGTTCACTCTACAAATAACATAGGGATGTAGATGAGGTCCATGAGGTAAACATGATTGACACATTTGTGGAGGAGAAGCTCATATTAACTACAATCTCCGACCCCTTAAAAGCATATATTGCTCACTTTATAGATTCTGAAGATCATATAATATTAGATATGTTGAGCATTTTATTAAACTTTGAGCCAATACTTGAAATTAATCAGTTGAGGCCAGGCTTTGAAAAATTGCCCCTTATAGACTCAAAGTCTCTACCATCTAATATTAAGCCACCGAATCTTGACCTAAAACTATTGCCATCTGAGCTGAATTATGTTAATTTAAGTCAAGAAGAAACATATTTAGTGGTGATTTCTTCTCAGTAGGATTATGAGCAAGAGAGCAAGCTGATTGCTACTCTTAAAAACCACAAGAGTGCCATCGGATGGACTATTATGAATCTCAAGGAAATTGACCCCCTGATTTGCACTCACCAAATACACCGAAAGGAGAATGCCAAGACATCAAAGCAACCACAAGGCTAATTAAATCCTAACACAAGGGATGTGGTTAAGATGGATGTATTGAAACTATTGGATATGGATATTATCTACCTATAGCCAATAGTTTGTGAGTGAGCCCAACTCAGGTGCTACTCAAGGAGTCTAGAATTACTATCATAACCAATGTCAATAATGAAATTGTGTCAAATAGAGTTACCACTAGTTGAAAAATGTACATTAACTACAGGAGTTGAATACTGTCACAAGGAAAGACAACTTTTCTTTACCTTTTGTTGATTAAATTTTGAAAAGATTGGTTGGCCATTCTTATTATTGCTTCCTAAACGGGTACTCAGGATACAATTAGATTGAGATAGCCTTTGAAGATCAAAAGAAGACCACTTTTACGTGCCCATTTGGCATATTTATTTACCGAATGATGCCTTCGGGCTATGTAATGCTCCTGCAACATTCCAGAGATGCATGCTTAATATCTTTTCAAATATGGTTGGGCATTTTCTGGAAGTGTTCATAGACGACCTCTCCTTTCTTGGAAGTATGTTTGACAAGTAGCTCGATTATTTGAATTTAGTTTTAATAATGTGTGAGGAGAATAACCTTATCTTGAATTAGGAAAAAAATAATTTCATGGTTCAGAAGGGAATCGTCCTTATACATATGATCTCGTCCCGTGAAATTAAGGTGAACAAAGCCAAAATAGATCTAATTGCTAATTTGTCAGCTCTTAAAAATATACATGACATTCACTCTTTTTTAGATCACGTAAGATTTTATAGGAGGCTAATTAAGGACTTTAGCCAAATCTCTAGACCATTAAGTAACCTCATTTAGCAGGATGTCCCATTTGAGTGGATTGACTCATGCCAAGAGGCTTTTACAAAAGTTAAATGGTATATTGATAACTGCATCAATCATTCAAATACCCAATTAGAGCATTCCTTTTGAAATCATGTGTGATGCTAGTAACTATGCTATTGTAGTTGTGTTAGGACGAATGAAGGAAAAAAAAAACATGTGTTATCTACTACACAAGTGAAACACTGAATGATGCCTAGATAAATTACTCAACCACGGAAAAAGAACTCTTTGCCATAGTATTTGCTCTGGACAAATTCAGATCTTACTTGATTGGATAACAAATTATAATTTTTACTAACCATGTGGTGCTCAAGTAAAAGAATGATGCTAAGTCTTGTCTTTTAAGATGGGTCCTTCTACTTTAAGAATTCAACTTAGAGATACGTGATAAAAATGGAGTAGAGAACATAGTAACATAACACTTATCTAGACTGGTTCTTTTAGATTTCATTAAGAGTCCACCAATTAAAGACACTTTCCTAAATGAACAATTATTTGTTGTCTCCCAATTAGCTTGGTATGTTGATATAGAAAATTATCTTGTGATAAAAAAATTGTCGATTCATTAAACACCACAAAATAAGAAAAGATTTTTAGCTGAAGTACATAACTTTTTTTTGGGACAATCTTTATTTGTTTAAATATTGCTTAGACCAAATCATTAGGAGATGTATTTCGAATAATGAACGCTCTAGTGTCATTTCCTTCTGTCACTCACAAGCTTGTGGAGGTTATTTTTCATAAAAAAAAACTACCATTAAGATTCTTCAATGTAGTTTTTATTGGCTAACGATGTTTAAAGATACCCATGAGTTTTGCAAGGCATGTGAGCAATGTCAAAAAATTGAAAAAAATGTCATGCAAAAATATAATGCTTGAAAATTCAATCCTAATTGTCGAATTTTTTTATTGTTGGGGTATCGATTTCATAAGACCTTTCCCCCCATCATTTGGACATCTTTACATTATCCTAACTATAAATTATGTTTCAAAATGGGTGGAGGCGATTCCTTGTACAATAATGACCATAAAGTAGTTCTACGGTTTTTAAAAGAAAATATCTTGTCAAGGTTTGGAATGCTGAGATCTATAATCAGTGATGGTGATTTGCACTTTTGTAATAGACCATTTGAGAACTTAATGAGGAAATATGGTATTACACAGAAAGTGATTACACCCCACCATCCACAAACAAGTGGTTAAGCTAAAGTTTCTAATAAGGAGATTAAACGAATATTAGAGAAACCCGTGAATCTAAAACATAAGGATTGGTCTTTAGAGGTAACTGACGCGTTATGGGCTTATAGGTGGCACAGGGAGGGATGTAATGAGATTAATGGCCATCTTCCTTATGAAATAACTACTTTGAATCCACGGAGCTCTCGAGACTCCTCATAGAGCTTCCTCGAATCCATGAGTAGGAATAATTCTTAATAAATTTGAAATAATTTGATTGATGATAAAAAATGAAATCAGAATCCTTTAAATAATGAGCTCAAGCCTATGATAGCGTTTTAGACTTAGACTCCAACTCAAATACCCTAAAAACGTGACTTACTATAAATAATAAACTTACTATTTATAGACTGACTCCATTCCTACCAGACTTCATGGTTGTTGGCCAAAAATAGTAAGTGTCCAATTTGGCCCAACCATATTATTCTCCTAACTTTTCTAAGCCCTTTTCAAGTTGGGCACGACTCCTACAACTTAAAGGATCAAAAGTTATACTTGAACTAAAACTTACTATTTATAGTAAAAATGAAATTAAATGAGACTTTTGACTATCGATTTGATGGAATCTTGCAAATATAGCATGTCAACCCATCATAGAAAGGTTGGTTGGGTTAAGTAGCTTCTCCTACCCCAAAATCATATATAATATGTTAAAAAACTCACCCCGGATTACGAGATATGATTGATTCAAGGTCCTAACAGTCTGGATCATTTCCGCCTCCAATTGGGCTTTCTCTAGTCTATCTATACCATGAAAGTGACTGTGACCCTTTCTACATCACTCCCCTTTACTTCAAAAGAACTCAACCTTGAGTTCTCATCCAGCTTCAGTTCACGATACTCAGTTAGGTCTGCAACGTTGAAAGTACACGAGATCTCTATGCAATCCGAAAGATTAATAATGTAAGCATTGTTGTTGATCTTTCAAAGGATCGGTGCCGATCTAATCTTCTTGTTCTTCAACTTATTGTAAGTCCCAGTCAGAAATCTCTCCTTACGTTGATGAAACATGACATCGTCACCTACCTCAAACACCTTTTGTTATTGATGCTTGTCGACTTGCTCTTTGTACCTGTTGTTCGAAGCTTGCAACTTAGCTTATACATTCGCATGATTGCCCATGATTCAATCCACCATATGCTCTTCAGTAATGCTCATGCTTAAGAACTAGGGTAAAGGGACCAAGTCAAGTGTGTGGCGGGGCACTTGACCATAAATATTTTAGAATGGAAAATTCTCTGTCAAGCGGTTCATCATATTGTTGAATGCAAACTCCACTTGAGACAAGCTAAATCTTATTGGTTCTGCTTAGAACTTGAAATACACCAGAGAAGGTTTCCCAATATGTGATTCACAACTTAGTATGCCCATCGATTTGCAAACGGTAGGTACTACTGAATTGAAGTTGTGTATTGAACTGATTCTATAAAGTCTGCTAAAAGTGACTAATGAACTTTACGTCATAGTCAGAAGTAATAATCTTAGGAACCCTGTATAACCGCATGATCTCTCTGAATAATAGATTTGCTACATGTGTTGTATTAAGGGTCTTCTTATATAGGATAAAGTGCGTCATCTTTAAGAAACGATCTGCCACCATGAACACTGAATCGATGCCATGCTGTGTTCGGGAGAGACCAATCATGAAATATATAGATAAGTCATCCCAAGGGTCGTTGGGCATAGGTAATGGGGTGTAGAGGCATGTATTTTGAAATTATTCTTTAAAGGTCTGACAAACATAACAATGCTACACCACTCTATCCACGTCATGTACCAATTATAACCAATAATATTGTTCCTCAACAAGAGCCTACATTTTGTCTTGCCTAAGGTGTCCACCAAGGCCACCATTATGTAGCTCTTGGATAATCTGCTCCCTCAAAGAACTTTTGAGGCTACACAGTTGATTTCCTTTGAAGAGAAAATTGTCTTGCATATGTAGGTTACTAAGATAACCCTCTTGGCACCTCATCCATGTATCCTTGAAGTACTGATATTTGGCATACATCTCCTTGAGACATTTAAAGTCAACAATCTCATTGATCATCGTAACCAGTAGTGATGCACATTGGCGAAGTGCATCAGCCACCTTGTTTTGCTACCCTGACTCGTACTTCAAAACAAACGTAAATTACTATAAAAATACAACACATCTAACATGCATGTGATTCACATTAGCCTTTACTATTAATAAACTTTAAGGCTTGATGATTAATGTAGAGAACAAACTCTTTTTGAATTAGACAATGTCGTTAATGTCGCAGCGCTTGAACCACTACGTACAACTCAAGCTCATATGACAACCATTTCTTTCAGGTTTCGCTGAGCTTTTCGCTATAGAAGGCTACCGGCTCACCTTCATAAGATAAGACTCTTCCAATTCTAAAATATGAGGCATCATACTCAACCTAAAAAATCTTGTCAAAACTGGGAAGAAACAAGACCAATGTTATGGACAATCAATGCTTGATTTTAGTAAAACTCTTGTTAACCCATCGGTCCACTGAAACGACCCTTTTTTTTTCTTGTAATATATAATTGGTGCGACTATAGTGTTGAAATTCTGCACGAATCGACGATAGAATGTTACCAACTTGTGAAAACTCCTTACTTCATAAATGTTTATCGGAATCGGCCATTCCCTGATGGCTCTCACATTTTTATTGTCCACCTGAATGCCCGTGGACATCATGACAAAGCCCAAAAATAGTAGGCTTTTGGTAAAAAAGTTACATTTATTTATATTGAGGTATAACTTATTCTCAATGAGCATTTGAAGGACCTGTTTGAGATATTCCATATGACTTGCTTCGTCCTGACTGTATGTTAAAATGTCATCGAAGTAGACCACTATGAACTACCCAATGAATGGTTTTATAACTTAATCAACCTTATGAATGTACTAAGCACATTTGAAAGACTGAAGGGCATGACCAACCATTTATATAGCTCATCCTTAGTCTTAAAAGTTGTCTTCCACTTATTACCCGGTCATATTCGAATATAATGGTAGCCGCTCCTCAAATCTAGTTTAGAAAAATAATTTTGCACCCTTAAGCATATCCTACATATCGCCTAGCCGTGGTATGAGAAACCTATATTTTATGATAATCTTGTTGATAGCCTGACTATCGACACACATGTGCCAATTCTTATCTTTCTTAAGAGTTAATAGGGCCAGAATGGTGAACGGGCTCATGCTTTCTTAGATTAGACCCTCACAAATCAATTCTTTTACTTGTCCTTATAGAATATCGTACTTCTTCGAACTCATTCGATAGTAAGGACGATTATATAAGTTGGACCCTGGAATAAGGTCGATATGGTATTGAATATCTCATATGAGGTACAATCCATTAGGAAGGTTGTCGAGCCAAATTTCTTTAAATTCATGTAGCAAGGGTTTTAATTTCTTAGGAATGATGGTGGTCTCAAGCTCTTTTTCCTTTACAATAATGCATAGGTTTGTCCCATCTTCTTAGATTCCTTCATAAAGTCACGTATGGTTAGGAGAGAACGCCCCTCCATTTTAAAAGTTTCAAGTGGCTCATCTGGGTCCATAGGGGCTAGTATGGTTTCTCGGTCATACTTGATGAAAATGTACGCATTATCTCGTCCTCTATGAGTGGCATCACGGTCGGATTGCCATGGTTAATCAAGTAGAATGTGATATGCCTCCATGTCAACAACGTCGCATATGAATTGATCTTCGTAATATTTTTCAATTAAAAAAGATATCTGCATTGTTTAGTTATCTTCGTCTCACTGACCTTCTTAATCTATCTAATCGTATACGGGGAGGGATGACACTCCGTTTTCAGCTACAATATCTCCAATATAACCTTGGAAACAATGTTCTCCATGCTTTTGTTGTCGATAATCACATTGCAAACCTTTTAATTCACCGTACACCTAGTTTGGAAGATGTTGTGTCTTTGTGAGTGTACCTCCTTCCTTGGTATATATAATAATCACCTCACGATGAGTGACTCACCATGATCCTACGGAACTAGACTCATTTGCTTCATCCTCTACAACATGCTCCAATTCATCAACATTTGGATCTTCATAAGCGTTTTCAGCATTACCATCATTGATGGAGAGATAAACCACTTGTTATCAGGGGTAAGTGTTTAATAGGTGACTCGGTTGGGCACAACAATAGCAATGGTCAGGTCCTAGCCAACCATAGGGGTTCGAGATCTTGCTCGAACCGACAACAGTAGTCACACCCTTTTGTGGTCTAACTTGTCCACTTCCCAAATCTCAGTTTGCGGGTATAGGAGGTTGAGCGCAACCCCTACAGGTTCTTTCTCTATGGCATGTGAAAGTTGAAGTGCTAAAATTGTGGCATATCAGGGCATATAAGAAGGATTGATAAAATCCTGAGTCTAAGAGGGAGAAATTAGAGAATTATTCCTAAGAGGCCAACACTGCGGAATTTAGTGAGGAGGTAAGTGGTAGTGATGTGCTAACCGCATCAAAATTTGGGTACTTCAATGGTGAATGAATTTTGGATACGGGGGATTCATAACACATGACCCCCATAGGAATTGGTTCACTAGTTATAGTGAGTGCGATTGTGGTCAAGCGTTTATGAGCAAGGATAATGTCTGTAACATGGTTGGTATTAGATCGATGTGTATCAAGATGTTTGATGGCATTGAGGGTATCTTGACCGATGTAAGACACATTCTTAAGTTGATAAAGATTCTGATATCTCTGGGTGCATTCGAGGCACTAGGGTACAAATTCACTAGGTTCGATTGTGTCCTTAAGGTTTCAAAGGGGGCACTCATAGTCATGAAACCACAGAGGAATGGTAATCTTTACAAGTTGATTGGGGGTACTTTATAGGGTGGAGATGTAGCATCGATAGTAGATTTCACGTCTACACATATCTAGCATGCGCGCCTAGGCCACATGAGTAAGCTAGGGATGAAGGTACTTCCTAACCGTTGTTTGATTTCAGTTTTTAAAAGCATTGATCTTGGTATATAGGAACATTGCATATATGGTAAACAATCAAAGTTATCTTTTAAGTTTAGTAAACATGTTTATAAAAGAGTTTTGGATCGTGTGCATTCTGCTGTATGCGGGTCGTTGCCCGTAGTTTCTGGTAAAGAATCGTCACGGTTCGTTACGTTCATTCACGACTATTTTAGAAAGGTGTGAATTTATTTTATGAAAATAAATATGAGGTTTTCACCAACTTCAAACAGTGGAAGGCAATGGTGAAAAAATAGGGCAAAAGGTGAAAGTATTGAAGATGGATACTGGTGGGGAATTCAATTGGTTTTGTAAGGAAGAAGGGATCATGAGGCATAACACAATGTGCCACACACTGGAGCAGAATGGTGTGGCTGAGTAGATGAATCATACTCTCTTGGAGAGGGCCTAGTGCATGATGAGTAGTGCTAGGTTGAGTACAAAAATGTAGACTAATGTCATTAACACGGCTTGTTACTTAGTGAATCGATCCGCTTCTATAAATATTAATTGTAAAATTCTAGATGAAGTGTGAGGGGTCAACAGGTAGACTACTCGGGCTTACGAGTATTTGGTTGTGATGCTTACTGTCACGTATCGTTAGTTAAGAGAGATAAGCTAGTCCAAAAGGCTAAAACATACGTCTTTGTCAGATATGGTAATGGTGTGAAAGAGTACATGCTATATGATAAGGCCACAAAAAAAATCATTCGTAGTCGTGATGTTAAATTCGACAATAGATCCTTGTTTCATATGGATGAGCATATGACAGTAAAGAAGTTAGTTGTGGACATTTAGATAAATAGAGCTGAGACAAAGGCTGATACCGAGACGTAGACAGAGGTAACAGAGTAGGTGGAGCAACCACCTATAAGAAGGAATCCGTCAAGGGATCGTAGGTTATCGACTAAATATATAAATGACTTAAATGTTGCATTTGCATTCATTACAGATGAGGGGGATCCGTCTACTTTTTGAAGGCTCTTGACAATATAGATGTCAAAAATTGAAAAGCTGCGATACATGATGAGATGGACTTCGTGTACAAGAATGATACATGGGAGCTAGTGAAGCTTCCCTTCAGCTATAAAGCAATCGGGTGTAAGTGGATCTTTAAGAAGAAATATGATAGGTACAATGCAAGATTGGTAGTGAAGGAATATGCTTAGAGAGAATGTGTCAACTTCACTAAGATCTTTGCACCTGTGGTGAAGCAAGTATCTATTAAATTTGCATTGATACTGGTTGCCCAATACAATCTCAAGCTAGAACATATGGATATGAAGACTGATTTCTTATATGGGGAATTTGAAGAGCAGATTTACATGAAGCAATCAGAAGATTTCGAAATACAAGGGTAAAGAACAAGGTTTACAAGTTGAAGATGTCATTGTATGACCTGAAACAGTCATCTAGGCGATGGTATAAGAAATTTAATTATTCCATGTCGATTCAAATATTTACCAGGAGTGAGTATGATCATTATGTCTATTACAGGATACTAAGTGATGGAAAGTCCATTATCATTATATTGTATGTTAATGACATGCTTATAGCCAGTCATAATATGTTTGAGATCGACATATTGAAGGCTCAGTTATCAGGGGCATTTGAGATGAAGGATCCAGAGGTTGCAAAGAGAGTTCTCGGCATTATCATACACAGAGATAGGAAGAGGAGCGGGTTATGATTATCTCTGACAGAATACATTAGGAAAGTATTGGTAAGTATGAGATGGATAAGACAAAGCTAGTTAGCATTCTCCATGTGGCTCATTTTAGGTGTTCTTCTGAATAATGTCCTGAAATAGATGAAGAAAAGAAGGTTATGTCTTACGTGCCTTATTTGAGCATGGTTGGCAGCTTTATGTATGTCATGGTTTATACGAAACCAGATATTTTACATGCAGTGGGTATTATTAGTATATACATGTCTAATCTTAGCAGACAACACTAGAAGGCAGTGAAATGTTTACTTTGATATATGCAAGGTACGCAGCACTACATCTTGACATTCAAAAAATCAGGGAACGATTTAGTAGGCTATATAGATTCGAATTATGCTGACAGTGTGGATAATAGAAGGTCGACTTCCGATTACTTATTTTATTAGTAGGTGGAGTGATCAGATGGATATCGAAGTTTTAGTTTGTGGTGACACTTTCCACAACTGAAGCTAAGTATATGGCAGTGACAGAAGCATTCAAGGAAAAAATTTGGTTGAAGGGAATGATAAATCAGTTGGGGCTTTAACAGGAGGCTATGATGGGTAATTATGACAACAAAAGCGCGATTAATTTGGTGAGGAACTCGATTTACCATTTTAGAACTAAACATATTGATGTACATCACCATTTTATCCGACATGTGCTAGAGAAAGGTGGCGTAACCCTCGAGTAGATACACACAAGCGTGAATCCAGCAGATATGCTTACGAAGGTGATTCCTATAGAGAAATGTAAGTTTTGTACGATTTCTCTAGGTATAGTAAAGATTGACTAAAGATGAAGTGTGCATGAGAAGTGATGATTGTGAAGGTGTGCTGGAAACGAAGTAAAGATGGAAGTTCGAGCATGGCATGTTGCGGAATGAATATTAGAGTCGTTGTGGAATTGTTGAAAATCAGATGCCTCAAATATGTGTTGAAATAGGGGCTTTCAACTGGTTGATAGTCTGGTTAACCGATTGAAGGATATAGAATTAAATTGATAGTTTGGCAAAATTCTTTGGACAATTTTTAGCATTTTTAACAGGTAAAAAATGTTGGTCGACCGGTCGAAAGATTTTAACCAGTCGACGTGTTGTGCGTTTTTGCATGAATTGTTTCTATTTTCATTTTTTTCCTTAAATAATAGGGTATAAACAGGATTATGGTTAATGCAAGTGGTGTTAAAACATTTGAGAGGGTTTTAGAGAGAGAAAAATCCTAGGGCTTTCTCTCGAGGCTTTGATCGGTAAGATTCCATCTCTTGTAACTTTGTTGATCATAATTCATTCTCGCTTTGTGCCGTTGTTTTTTCTCACAAGGGTTTTTCTACGTAAACTTGGATTGTTCTCTTTTGGATTTGTTTATGCAATTGCGATTACCTTGCTTGATTCTGTTCTATATGCTTCTGCGAGTTGCAACATAACATATCTTATGACCAACCCAATTTTTTATGCTTGGGCCAAACATGTTGAAATTCACTTTTACTTCGTTCAAGACAATTTCAAAATGAGCTGTTGATGTTCGATTTATCTCAATGAAAGATCATTCCACTGATGGCATTACCAAAGTATTGTCAAGTACTAGATTTCATGATTTGTAGTTTAAACTCAACATTCATGATAATACATTGGGTTTGCATGGGCATGTAGAGAGATAAGGCAAATTTAAATTCAAATAGTCAAAATTATAATTCAAATTCAAATGATTCAAAATCATCACCATGCTTGTTGCAATGATTTTGTCTATATAAAGGAGTCTTCACTCCCTATTACGGTATGTGAGAGAATTCAAATTCTTACTGCCATTTTATACTTTTATTTATTTAAATAGAAATGTTGCTTTAATTCATTCTGGCTGCTTTTTTTTTTTTCCTTGGCCATAGAAGGAAGGGTTAGCATCTTTGGTGTTGGAGATTTGGGGCATCACTAGATACACTAGGGAATTCCCTTTGCAATGAGCAACTCTATGGGGCCATCGCGATGTTTGTCATGTCTTATCCACACTGTTTATCTATTTTTCCGTCACAGGAAGTAGTGTGAATTGAATGCCTACATATGAAAACTTCTTGGGAGCAACAAGTTTTGGATTAAGCTAATATTTGTGTTTTCCCTTCATCACATCTGTGAGACTTTATGAACACGTTCCATGACAAACAAAAATCACTATGGCCTTAGGAAGGTTTTAACGGTGGACGTCGTTATCCCCATTGTTTCCCATCCGTAGGTTATCCTACCACCTATTGTAGTCAATCATTCCTGCAAAAAGCATCCATCATGGTAGTTCCCACCATTAAGCCAAATATTTTAATACAAAATCTAGTTAAAGCCTCCACCAAATGAATCTTTAAATGTTAAGGCGGTGATTTTCTTACGACCATTTCAAAAGTGGAGAAAAATAATTTGTACTTTTTTAATTTACGCTCTTAAGTAGAATTTCCAAAAATTGCAAAATGGGGCTCTTCGAAATCCCCAAAAGTATCATTTCAGGACTGAAAATTCTATTAATAGTAGAAATCCCATAACTCGTGAATTATTATATTCTAATTAACAAGCCAAACGCAACATTAATCATTCATGATTCGCGGCCTTTTTTTTAAACCAATAGGTATTATTGACTTATTCAAGCACACGTGACGTTAGATAATAACATACTTAATTATAGATTTTGGATGAAACTCCAATGTTAGTTTTTGAACATTTTACAAATGTTGGTAACACAATCCTTCCCATATGCAGGCACTGTTTGAATATATAATTGTGGGTCCCATTATGGATTGGAGAATATATCTAAAATCGCACCAATCACCACCACCGATGCAGGCTCATTTCGCCATCGTGCTGTTTCTGGGCTTGTCGGTACCTGCAGGTATGAGGTATTACGTTCTAGTTTTACATGAAGCTTTTGTCCTTGATCCTAACCATTCAATTAATGAATACTATCATGTCATAGCAATTTTGGATTATGCATATCAATACTTGATCAGCAACATAGCCAGTCTGGATTACCATACAACTATGTCATGTGTGCTTTTAATGAGTCACCACCATTTTTAGATGATGCAAAACTAACCTAGGAGACTATCCCGGAAAACCGTTCTAAAACCTAATCATATATTATATAATTTACACTATATGGATGCATGCACTAGGTTGGCATTTTGTGAACGTAGGGAGAAAATCTTGAATAGTACCCTGGCAGAGTGTGAGGGATGATACTCACTATTATGAAACAGCGCATCTTGCATGCAGGCAAGTACTTAAGCTATCCACCCATCATGGTTCCCAGTTTGTGGCCCATGAACTGAAATTGCTGGCTTTATCCGCTAATGGAATGATGAGTGGGTCGATGGACCGTCAAGAATCATAAATCAACATAAATGCACTATATTAGATATTAGGATGGATTCGATCAACCTAATTTTTGGACGGTGATGTATCTCAAGTGAGTTCTTAAATTTGGACGGTTTAATTTTGTTAATATATGCCATGCCATTTTCCTTGAGTAGTTGCCTGTCAACCACAGGCTACCAACACTTCCGGAGTATCAAATAACTATCCTTTTGAGTTGTTATTGGATTATGTTCAACGGCAGCTGTGCACTAGCTATGTTTAGGGGTGTACATGAACCTAGCTAGCTCGGATAGCTCACTCGACTCGACTCAAAAAAGCTCGATTCGACTCAGCTCGAAGCTGAGCTCGAGCCAAGTCGAGCTGATTTTTTGAGCTCGAAAATGAGTTTGAGCTGGCCCCAGCTTGACTCAACTAGGATCGAACCCAGCTCAAATCTAACTTGGACCGAACCAGTTCTGTGACTCGATTACTCTGATATTAATGTTGCTCACCAAGTGTTTGTTGAAATGACTCAAAGAAGTGTGGCTGGTGGCAAGGAAGGTATGTATATGAAACCAACACCCTTTTTTTTTTTCTTGATTTTTATGTTGCTTAGAAGGTGTTTGATAAAATACTTGTAAAACCATTGCTGCTATCTCAAATACAGTGAGATTTTGAAGGTGCAGTCCAGGTGTTTGTGAAAATGCCTCAATGGCAAACTCTGCTCGAGGTGCTGACCAAACCAAGCCAAGCTGGCCAGTCAGGCTTGATGACAGAGCCGAGCCGAGTTCGAGCTAAGGTCAGCTAGTGGCCGAGCCTCAGCTCGACTCGGTTCAACTCAATGTACACCCCTAGCTATGTTCAATAGCATAAGATTCCCACAGAGCTATGCTTTAGTGATCCAATCCTTAGACCTTATCATATTTCTCAAACTCGTTGGGTTAACTCAAAACTTGGTTGAGTCATCTTGACATGATTCTAACATGACCCGGTGAGGACTCAACAAGACCCATCGAGTCAGATAAACAACTCAGTCGATTCGGCATGACTTAGATGAGTCATTGACCCGGTCAATTTTTTTTTTTATTATTATTATTTTTAAGGCAAATAGAAATAAACAGCCGACCTCATTTGATAAGGCAACAATATGCTACAACACAATATATACTTGTTGATTGTCACAACCATTATAATAAATTATTAGGTAGTGCTTGATTATAATAAACCTATGTAATAGTTTATTATATCGTGTTTAATTGTGAGAGCTTTGTACTATTATTGCCATTCCTGGTGTGAATAAAGGGGACACGGACTGGCTAGTCATTGGCTGTTAATGGTGGGTGCTTTGTGGGCCTCACCATCCACGTTGTTTGTCTATTTTGCATATTATTTTATGGCATAAACTAAAAAATGAGGTAACTCCAAATCTCAAGTGGACTACATCACAAGAAAAAAATGTTGATTGAATGCCACCATCAAAGACTTCTCAGGACCACAAAAGTCTTGGATCAAGCAGGTATTTTTTTTCCCCCCTCCACCATATGACCTAATCACGTTGGATGTCAAATAAACATTACAGTGGGGCCTAGGAGGTTTTCATATGAGGACATTCAATCAATACTATTTTCCAGTGGCATGGTCCACTTGAGATTTATAAATGCCTCATTTTTTTGGAATAAAACTCTAAAATGATCTAAAAAATTGTTAAGATGGCATGAATAAAACACATACAACATGATGGGTGCACAAATTGAAGAGAGGAATCAGGCTAGTCAGAAGATAAGTTACTTAAGGCATACGTAGCTCAAGTAACTTACAATTCAAATACCCCGTCAAGACCATCTGAGTCTTCAAATTGACTCTATCGTGCTAGACATTGATCAAAATAGTAAAGGTTTCAAAATTTTGAACTGTGGATCTTATGGCCCTATCATAATGAAGAATCTTACGGTAATCTCTTAAATTGGAAGACCCTAATCCTTTAATATTATGTCGCCCAATCATAATGTAGAGGATCTCGCAGTAATCTCTTAAATTGGAAGATCCTAATCCTCTGATATTATAAGCTTTGCGAATGTGTGCAGCCGCCCTACCTTTTCTCTTAGCCACTGAGTGCCTACCAGAATAAAGATTAACATGTCCTTGGGGAATTTTGTAGCATCCATCGCCCACCATGAGGATCATCAAATTGATGATTTGGATAATAAAAACTACAGGGACGTGTAGAGAATATTGTGTCCGTAGATCGCTGATAAGATCTTTTGAAGGTGTGGGGGTGTGCAAGGGCGTTTTTTTCAGTCCTAATTAAAGGCTGAATTCCTTCCTTGCTAGGAGCAGGAGCTTTCATGCCTGTTCTGTATTGAGTTTGTACATGTGGGGGCCAATGGCTGGTTTACGTGATCCATTGATATGACAGTTCCCATCATGGTGGACTATATTTAAAAAATCTCTTTGATTGGCCAACTTTGGCATTCCATTTTTTTGACGCAAATACTCTTGTGGTGGTGTACATGCGTACGTGTGTAAAGTTTTGTATTTACACGTTGTTTCTAAAAAGGTATAAATCCTAATTTTGGTAGTATTGGGACAAATTGGCTTATCTTGAGGTGTGTTGTAGGTTAATGAAAAAATAAAGTAGAGAGATGTCACTTTTTTTTTTTTTTTTTGTAAAATAATTATTAAAGTTCTTGGTACATCTTGATGACAGGAGTCTTTATATTTTCCAGCGCCCAATTATAACAGTTTTGTAACATATAAATGCTATCATCAAGATTTTATGTGATTGAATGGCACACAATTATAATAGGAGACAAATAAAAGAATTTATAATCACTAATCACTATAAAATTAAAATACACTACAATGCTGTTTAAAGATAATAATTTATATATTTTTTCTATTGATTGACATAAGTATCATCATTCCATTTTCATTACGCTTGTCCAAACACCAAAAATCTCGATCAAAGTACTTGTTGATAAGGAAATAAGTGTTGTAATTTATAATATCACACTTTTAAAATTTATTGGGGTCATAATTCACTATCCAAACAAGTGTTTAAAAAAAAAATTAATTAATTAATTTATTAAGGAACGAGCTGTGTGTGTGTGTGTATAACAAGTGCTTGAATTCTCATGGTTTAGTGAAGAAGCTTGACTCTCGTGTTCTATCCATGTAGGCAAATTGTAGGACCATGTAAATCTTGTTAACCTGATATTTCTTGTTAATCTTTTGCTCTTTTTATCCTTATATATATATATATATATATATGGGAAAAGGTACTATGCGCTCGACCTCACTATAAGCTCCCGTGAGGTCGAGCTATGTGGGCCCCACCGTGATGTGTGTCGACCATCAACACCGTGCATTTGATGGGTCCCCTCTAAATTATGGGATATCCCAAAAATCAGCCGTATGCGGAACTCAGGTGGGCCATACCATCTAAAATCATGTGAAGACACCGTTAAAACATATAAAAGCACTTGGTGGGGCCCACCTGAGTTTTGAATGCTGCTGAAACTTGGTCTGAACCCTCATCCAAGTGGGACACACATAATGGATGGGCTGAATTTGCAAACCACATCTCGGTGGGCCCAAAAAATGATTATGAATGTTTTAATGGTGCACGGCCCCTCCCCACTTCTGTATGTGGTGTGGCCCAGACAAGTCATGGATTGACTTGATTTTTGAGACCTAGGCCCATGATGGAATGGTGCATCTGACTGATGGGGTAGATGTTCGAAATGCATCACGGTGGGGCCCACACAGCTCGAACTCATGGGACGGACTGGTGAGGTGGAGTGCATAGTACCTTTTCCCTATATATATTGCACCAATTATATATGGGAGTTCTTATCCAACAAATAGGTTAAGAAAAACTATACGAACAAGCCACATTTAATGGAGTTCAATGGCCAGGATTGTCTAATTTAGGATATTTGGGAGTCATGGTCCATCCATTATGAGTCCATCAGATCAATGGTTTGGATAAACCAACCATGGGCTCTAACTGTAAAACTCGGTGGACAACTGGGAATTAAGCTCCCGGTTCCGTGCAAACTGGAAACTCTGCCTCCCATTATTATCATATCAGCAATCATGCAACTAAATCCCTGTTCGGTGCAAACAGGGAACTCTGCATCCCTTAATTGTCGTATCAGCAATCATGCAACTAAATCGTTGTAAAACGAGGAACGAATCGCAAATGCCTGGTCCTTCTCACATGTGGGACCACATTTGATAGGTTGTAATTGGTGGTCCACATCAAACAACCTCCAATCTTTTTCAAACATGAGTGTACAGCACCAAAGTCCAGTTTGAGTATGCATCACAGCTGTATTATCTCTATTACGTGTGAGGGCCACTACCCACGAGGCTGGCTCGACAATGGTCAGTTGTCAAGCATGGTCCTAAGGGTTCACCAAAAGAGGTTTGCACCACATCGTGACTTGTTTGTTCCAGGGGTGAGAACGAGTTGCATTGGGGTCAGGTCAGGATCAGCCCGAACCCAACCCATTTGCTAAACCAGCCAAGAATTGCGGCCGTAATCCGACCCACGACCCATTACCCCATGGTCCTAACCAGTTCCTCATCAAAATATCATTTAATCAAGTCACAACCTCATATGACTTTAATAGGTGACAGACAACTCACACAATATGTAAACTGCATGGTCTTGGCCTCATGTTAATTAAAGCCAACATTGTTGGGTACAAGAAGAGTGGCCCATAAAATAAAAAACATAGACACTGGAGGAAACTCTCTCTCCAAGTTGAACAAGCTCAACAACAACTAAATAAAATCCATCGTTAGACACATAAACTTATCAGCTTGGGTGGATGGCCTTTAGACGATCTTGATCCTCCAAGGTCAAAGATGCCCACTCATATATGATTTCATAAAAATTTAAGGCATTGAACATCCAGATCGTTGATGTAGGATGTGGCACAAATGCATTCATAACATGGCTGGATTAAAAAAAAAAAATGTCAAACGGAAGCAGAAGCAATATGGTAGAATTGGGTTTAGTTATTATATATAAGGCATGACGTAATTGGACCCCAAGTGCATTTGGTTCGAAGAAATTTATTCCAGACAAGAAGATATTGTCATTTGAAGTATGAACCATAAATCAGCCATAACTTTTGATCCGGTAATTGTCACTAGATTGATCTTCATGTAGTGGGTTTTGACCAGTCTGTTTCGTGAGAAAATACACGCTTTGCGTTTAAAATCGACATTTTAGGAAAATTTGTTACTTCTAATAATTTCGATTTTTGTTACATTTTCTTTTTTTTAGAGTTTTAGATTTCATTTTTTTTTTTAGAGATCAATTGTAATCATGTCAGGAATCCTCCAATAAGGTTAATTTAGGATTTTTTATATTTGAAAATTTTTACTATTTCAGGTTAGTTCCATTTTAATTGAATTAGGACTTCTGATTTAGGGTTAAAATTTTGTAATTTTAGGTAAATTTAAATTAGAGTTTTATTTTTCTTTATTAGTGGTATAATTGAGAAATCATATATATTACAAATTATTCAATTAAACTTTTGAGTTTTCTCTCTTATTCTTTCTCATGGATTTAAGGTTTTAACTACTTGAAAAAGACGGTTATCTTTCTCATTATCTTCTCATGCTCTTTCCTATATTAGTTAGTTTCAAGGTGAGGCTTTTCTTTGGTTCAATGACATCAAACAATGGTGCGAACAACAATCCCATAGACGGTGCTTTAGGACCTGTTTGGATTCGCGTATAGTATTGTATTGTATTGTATTTGGGTACTGTTCATGTATACATTGGATGGTTTTCAGAATACATCCAAATCAATCCGATACTAATCAATATTTGGATAGGAGGTATTATTTGGCATAGTATATAATACATTATACAGATCAATGTTTGGATATGACGTATTATGTTTGCGTATTGTACAATCTTAATTGGGTCGGTTGGCCTGTTTGACACATAGAACTTTCTGATTTCTAGCTCAGATGATTTTCACGTCGAAATGTACCAAATGAACGGTCTCGATATTACACTGCGTAGGTACCAGATATCTTATAATCGTACAAATTTCAAACTTTCATCCGCTTCCGAATATAGCGCAATGAATACGAAGTATTGACAGCAACAGAACCCACTGACAATACTCTACCGTCTATTCACTCTAATCCAAACACGGTAAACGTCAAATCATAACTTTTAATACGATATAATACATCCCAAAATGCATATCCAAACTAGCCCTTAAGGAACAATTCTATGACAACGGCGACATTTGAAGCTTTCCAGCAGAAGAATCTGTGAAGCATGCAAGGACTGCAGGTAGCGATCGACTGTTTGACAAAAGCCTTAGGACAGACCCATGTTCATAATAATGAGAGACATGAGATTGGCGATGGAGTTCGTGATTATCATGTTTGTGGTGTGACAATTGTGATAAATATCAAGCCACCACTCGATAATGGTAAATTACAAGCTATTATACATGTCAAATGAAGAGATATAGATCTCCAACAACACAATATCTTTTGAACGAGGTGCACTATGAACCAAAAGGTTTTCGATCTGATCATAAATGATTAGAGAAGTTAAAACATCGTGTTGAAGACTATGATGAAAAAGTTACAATTGAAGACAGAAAGGTACTCCTTCTTCATACACTATTGGATTGATTAAGGAAGTCGGCGAAACAAAGATAATTAAATGATGTCATATACAATTTTTTATTGTTAAATATTATAAGGAAGAAGTAATATATGGCGTGGTCGATATGGTAGCTTATCATATGTTACTTGGTTGACCATAACAGTACGATGTTGATGTCACATATATAGGCCGAGATAATATTTTTATTTTTTTTAAAAGATGGTAATTTTCTAAATCTCAAAAATTTTCTCATATTTTAATTTTTTTCCTCAAAAATTTCAAAATGTTGATTTTTTTTTCCAAAAGCATCATTTTGTATGAATATTATTATAAAAAATGGCGACTGAATATTGATTGTGCATGCTGATATCCAGAAGAAATTATAGGAGTCTATCATCAAGTAAAAAGAAAAGGCTAATAAACATTGGTGCTAAAAAGTGTTTGAAGTGGATGATAACTTGCTAGTTCACTTGCACAAGGAGATGTTTTCGACCATAATGAGAATAAGAAAATATGTTATGTTTCGATTTTTAAAAATAATTAATAATAACATCTATATTGTTGATCTTCCCAAGGGCATAAAGATCTCACGAACTTTTATTGTGGTAGACCTTTATGAATATTACGAACCAAGTCCATTGAATAACCAGAGGACGAGTTCTTTTCAAGTGGAGGGGATAGATGTAGTACGTGGCACAAATACATTCTTAATATGGTTGGACCAAAATAAGGCCAAATGGAAGAAAAAATACTCCCTCATGTCTAGGTCCGGTCCTACATAGGTAGAGCTGTACATGAACTGAGTTATTTCGGTTAATTCGCTCGACTCGACTCGAACAGGCTCAATTCAACTCGGTTCTAGCCGAGTCGAGTTGATTTTTGGAGCTTGAAAAAATTTGGAGCCGAGTTAGAGCTTGTCCGAGCTCGAATCGACTTGGATCAAACCTTAGCTCGAATCAAACTTGGATCAAATCAGTTTGGTGACTCATTTATTTTGATATTGACATTGCTCACCAAGTGTTCGATTAAATGACTCGACAAAGTGGTGTTTCGGGTGCATACATTCTTTGTAGGATCAACTGGTGGCGAGGAAGGTATGATACGAAACAAATTGTACTACAAAAAAAAAAAAAAACATGATAAAACTACCCTTGTATTTTGATTTTGATGTTTCCTATCGAGCATTTGATGAAATGCTTGCAAACTGCTGCTGCTGTTTTGCATACTGTGAGAAATTGAAGGTGTATTCCATGTGTTTGAGAAAATGTCGCATAGGCTCAAACTGGCCCAAGTTGCTGACCGAAATTAGGCTCGAGGACTGATCTGAGTCGAGTTCGAGTTGCAGTTAATTATTGGTCGAGCTAAAATGAAAATTAAATTACTTTCAAATTGGACTTGAAAGAAATGTAGCTACAAAGTTAAACTCCCCAATTCCTATTTGAATATTTAGAGATGTAACTAGATTTTGGACATTTCCTAGCTTTTGAGCTAAGGAGTCATTTGGCAACACTAGTTTGGATGTATTTGGTTTTCAAAAGTTGTTAGTTTGGTAGCATTGGGATAAATGGAATCGAAGGTGAAAGAAATACATAATTTTATTGTATTTTGAAATCTTACATTTTTACTGCGATTCTAATACAATTGGAGTGAAATGTCTTCTTCTTCTTCTTCTTCTTCTTTTGCTCACTTTTAAAGGCACGAGAGTTGCATATGTAACAAAGATGTTTAAGCTACTAATCCACTATATACATGGCACAGATGATATCCAAACCAATCAAATTATTAGCTGCATCACGAAAATCATATTAATAGAATGATCCAAACTATCCAAACATTGGCCATGCATTAATTGATAGCTAAAAGTCATTGGCGGGTCGCTCATTTGAGATCCATATGCTTGTGGCTTACTTAAGGCTAAAAAATTTATCGTTTTTGGCAAAGTATATGTTTCAATAGGCTTATTACAATTATTTTGTCAAATATTACATATGTACACTAATTTGAGATATAAAAGTTCCTTTAATAATCAAATTCTACATTCCATGATTTTTAGATGTCGGTGCATTTTAATTACAAGCTGCTAAACACAAGATTACAGGTTGCCAAACACAAGGTTTTAGAATCAAGGTAACATAAGGATTTGGAATCACCTTGATTCTATTATAATTATGATTTGGATTCCAGTACTGCATTCCAAATACAAGCTCCCAAATGAGCCCTAATCATTTTTCTAAAAGTATTTTTTTTTTTTTTTATAACTCATCGAATTGACTCAATATCTATTTAACTTATATTTGGAATTCTAGGAAACTCAATTTTATGGAAGACTCTAGCTCGATCAACTCGCTCGACTCGGCTCGAAAAAGCTTGATTTGGCTCGATTTGAAACTGAGTTCAATCTGAGTCGAGCTGTTTTTAGAGCTCGAAAAAATTTTCGAGCCGAGTTAGAGCTGACTCGAGCTGGACTCGACTCGGTTCGATGTCTAGCTCGAACTCGGCTCGACTCAGTTTGACTCGGCTTGACTCGATCAGGTAGTATAATTTTTTATTTTTTTTAAACATTAAATCTCTACTTTACCCTTTTCCTTTTATTTGAAAACAACCCTACCTGCCCGACCAACGACCCTATCCTCTCTCTCTCTCTCTCTGCTCGACCAGCGACCCTAGCCACCCCCCCCCCCCCCCCCCCCCCCTGTCTCTCTCTCTGCTCAACCAGCGACCCTAGCCTCTCTCTGTCTGTCTGTGTGTGCTTGAGCTCGAACTGGTCCGATTTGTTGACCAAACCGAATCAAGCTAGACATGATGGCTCAGTCCCCGAGCCAAGACGAACACGAGCTGGGTGTGTCTGCTGACCTAGCCGAGTCGAGCTGAGGCCAGCTTGACTCAGTTCGACTTGGTGTACACCCGTAGTGATGCTACTCGTCTTGTTGAGTCTTCTTGCTGACTTAGTCGACTCATCATGAATCAAACCGAGTCACTTGTCTGGCATTTTCTTCTTCTTCTTCTTTCCGAGAGAGCAGTTCCAAGTTTCTAATCAGCAAGTGCGGTTCTAAGTTTGTGACTATGGACCTAGTTGAGGGACGAGTAAACCTGCTGCCAGCGTTCCATTCGATGGACATGCAATTAGGCTATTTTCCATATTTTCATTTAAGTAACTTGTTTGAACGTTTATACAACATAAAAAAATATTATCCAATACAATTATTAAATGTTGGATGGACAGACTAATGTAAAAACCGATCCAAGTTGTTGGATCAACCTAACCCAGCTGGACATCGAGTCCGGCCACATTTTTGGGTTTTGAACTATGGAACTGAATCTTAAAATTTCCTATTATCTAAGTCAACCTTGCAATCTGAAAGAAGAAAAATATAAAATAAATAAAATAAAATAAAAAATCATGCGTTCTCTATATGAGTAGCCTTAACTGTTTATTGTTATAGGCATGTCAACCATCACAAATATCCGGTTCAATCAGTTCCACAGCATTAGTGTCAAATTTCAATAAATCAGTAATTCAAACATTACAAACACATACACACACACACGCACAAAAGAATGATACATCAACATGATATCATGGTGGCCCAATCTACACCACTGCACGTCTGATAACTTTTCCACGTAATCAAATCATATTGCGAGATCCATTAGATCACACAATGTGATTTGGTCGAATGGCACCGGAAGAGACACCCTTGGAGCAGATAGCTCCCGCGACACATGTTGCATGGTGGGCCTTGATTGCGGACTAGAACGCACACAGGCAAGTGCCAGTGCTACTGTTAAAACAACTTCCTCTGAAACTTTGATGGTGGGAGACGGGAGACGTTGGTCTAATACACTCTTCAGAAGCATGTTTTCGGCGCTTGACTGTGATAAATTGGAGATAAGATCCCCCGGATGCCTTCCCACTACCACTTCCAATGCTACAACTCCAAAGCTATACACATCGCATTTTTCAGTCACCTGCATTGTGTAAGCAAGCTCTGCGAGAAAGAAAACACAATCATGCGCTATTTTATGGCAATTGAGAATAACATTGTATCTACGATGCTAACACTACTGTTTTCTTAGCATCATGGATCAGGCCATTTGTGCTTGTTATCACCCTATTTTGAATGTATGTTGTAAGTGAATGTGTCTCTTCACATATCAAGTTGAATGGTTGGCTAGGGCCTGCTCAGCTGGTTGGTGGGCCTAAAATCTGGCCAATAACAAGGTCACGGGCTTAGAGAGGGTTGCAACTGGGCTTAGTGTATCAAGCATGTCCTGCTTGAGTCCAATATAACCATGGTTTTAAGACTCGTTCTAGTCTGACATGACTCGCCCCAATGTCTGAGTTGACGGGACTAGGTTGGATAGGTTTGAGTTAAAACTGATTCAAACAGGGCCACGGATTGAAGACTCAGCGACTCAGACTTACTGGTTCAGTCCTGAGTTGACCTGGCCCTGGGCCAAGTCAGGGGTGACTCGTCTGAGTCAACTATTCAAGTATGTTTTCAATGCTGACGTGTGGTGCCAAACCAGATTGGACTTGACGACTCGCAACTGACTTAGGCCCAGCAATAAGTTGGTTAGGACTGTGATGCAGGGATGGACGTGATGAGGTTGATCACCATCTTCCTCAGGGGATAATTACTCCGAATTCATGGAGCTTCTCTGGACTCCTTAGAGAGATTCCTCAAATCAAGGAGAGAAAATAGGAAAATAGAAATAAATTCTAATAATTTTGAAAATAAATTAATCGATGATAAAAACGAATTTACATTCCTTTAAATAGTGATATCAAACCTAGGAAGAAGTTATAGAATAAAAAAGGTGACTTCTTATAAATAGTAAAAAACTTACTATTTATAGACGGTCATGATTTCTACTAGACTTCATGGTTTTCGGCCAAAAATAGTAAGTGTCCAATTTGGCCTAATCACGTTATTCTCCTAATTTTCCTAAGCCATTTTCATGTTGGGCATGACTCCTAAAACTCAACGGATCAAAAGTTATGATCGAACTAAAACTTACTATGAATAGTAAAAATGAAAATAAAAATAATTTTTGACCGTGATAGAATCTCACAAATCGGGCGTGGCAAAGTAGCCTCTCCTACCCCAAAATCATATATGATATGTCGAAAAACTCATTCCAATTTGTAAGATATGACTATTTTGAGGTTATGAAGGTGATCGGGCCTTCTCCACTGAGCTCGGCATTGCTCACGAGCGGTGTTATCAAAATCCTATGATTTAAGATTTGTGTCGAATCTTAAGCAAGAAAGGGAAAAAAGAAGAAAAAAAAAAATTTATGATGGTGATCGGGCCTTCTCCTAGTCCATCTTAGCCATAAAAGTGTCCGCGACCCGCTCTACATCAGACTAAGACTGTGTTGGGTTTTTAGGTTGATCATGACATGGTCCAAACAAATTAATCATGGAGCCTAAATTTTAGGTCGATCAATAGATCTTGATGCTTATATAAGTGTACTGTGAACTGATCAGTCGGGACCTATTCAGAAGTTTGATTGTGCTAGGACCAGGCATGGCCCAGATTCCGCACTTGTTTTAAACCCCCATAACCACATTTCTGGTTGCAAAAAAGTTGAGGGTACTAGGTAAATTGTAAAGCATTCATGGGCATGGTTTTATACAGGGACGAGTCCTGCAACTCGTCGGACTCGACCCCAACTCGATAAGATGAAGAGTTTGGACCATCCAAGCCTGAGTCATATGAGGTGTACTTGGCTCCACGGAATCACAAGCTTCTGTGGCCACATTAGGGCTTAAATGATCAGAACCGTCCATGTTCTGAGGATGCTAGCTACTTTAATTAAGCTGGCCACCATAATAAATTCTGCTCACCACCACGTACAGATGAATGTAGAACAGTGAAAAGAAAAATTTTCACTGCTACAAATTCAACTGCAAAAATAAAAGCCCACCATCCTAGCTCATTTATGGTAACACTGAGTCGGTGGAGGGTTCTAATCATCCCACCATCTTTATATGGAGTGCGGATCCTCTATTTCCTGGAGTCAGGAACTCCCTGCCTCCAGCGTTTTCATTGGTCAACGTCATTATAAGCGCCACGTCATCAGATTTTTTTAATATATTAAAAAAATTTATATTTCAGAAAAAGTATAACTGTTAAATATATTAAAACGGTTTCGCTTGGAAATTGAATTGCATACCGATTACGGCAAGCTCTTGCTGTCACTGTAGTTGGGCCCACAATTGTATGTATGTTGTCTATCCAGGCCATCCATCCATTTTAAAATCTAATTTAAGGGGTTAAGCCCAAAATTGAAGTATATCCAAATATCAAGTGGATCATACCGCTGTAAATAGTGGGGATAATGATTTCCACTGTTGAAACCTTGCTAGGCCCCACAGTGAGGTTTATTTGTCATCCAACCAGTTCATAAGATCATAAAGGCATGGATGAAGAGAAAACACAAATATAAGCTTGATCCAAAAATTTTGTAGCACCGAGAAATTTTCAATGGTAAACATTCAATTCAACTGTTTCCTATGGTGTGGTCCACTTGAACATTGTATATGCTTTATTTTTAGTCTCAAGCCCATGGAGCGGATAAAATACATAAAATCATGGTGGACTCCATGGAGTTTACTCAGTATGCTGACATGGTAAGTTACTCACCACGCAATCATCGGAAACGGATTGGCTACTCCCCCTGCCACCAGCCAATGGCTGGTGGTCGGTGCTCCATGGGCCCCAACATGATGTATGTGTTTCATACATGCCGTTCATCTATTTTCCAGATCATTTTATGGTCTGAGAAAAAGAATGAGGTATATCACAATCTCAAGTGGACCACATTACAGGAAACAATGTTGAATGAGCGTCGACCATTAAAAACCTTTTTCAGGCCATAAAAGTTTTGAATCAAGCTGATCTTTGGTTTTTTCCTTTCATCTAGGCCTGACCTAATCAAAAGATTGGATGTCAAATAAACAGTACAGTGGGCCTTAGGAGGATTTTAATGGTGGATATCCAATCACTATTGTTTTACTGTGGTGTGGTTCATCTAAGATTTATATACCTTTAATTTTTTTTGGATAAAGCCCTAAAATTATATGTAAAAATGGATGACCACCAGCCACCAAGCCAGTGGCAGGGGGAGTAGCCAATCCGTTCCCGCAATCAGCTACCTTCTATTTGAGGATTCAGCGCACGGGTTAAGTAGCGAGACTGCTACTAAAGTGATGCCACCTAGTTATGTGGGACCCACCATGATGTATGTTTTGTATCCACACCGTACATCCATTTGTTGAGATCATTTTAGGGCATGAGCCATAAAATGAATCGGATCCAAAACTCAAGTGGACCCCAACACAGAAATAGTGGAAAGAGTCATGCCCGCCATTAAAAACTTCAAAGGGTCACAAAAGTTTTCCATCAAGTTGATATTTGTGTTTTCCCTTCTTCAATATCTATGTTAACTTAAGGTCCACTGTGATTTTTATTTAAGTTTTCATTTAGGGATTTAGTGCACAGGTTGAGTAGCGAGACTCGCTACTAAAGCGACGTCACGTAGTTATGTCGGTCCCACCATGATGTATGTTTTGTATCCACACTGTCCATTCATTTAGAGAGATCATTTTAAGGCATGAGCCAAAGAATGAATTAGATCCAAAACTCGAGTGGACCCCACCACAAAAAATAGTGAAGAGAGTACGCTCACCATTAAAAACTTCTAAGGGCCACAAAAGTTTAAGATCAAGCTGATATTTGTGTTTCCACTTCTTTAATATTTGTGTTAACTTATGAACGAGTTATATCTCAAATAAAAATCATGGTGGACCTTAGGAAGGCTTCAATAGTGGACGTCACTCTCCTCACTATTTTCCATGGTGGGGTTCCCTCGAGCTTTGGATCTACCTCATTCTTTTAATCATGCCCTAAAATGATCTCTCCAAATGGATGTACAATGTGGATACAACACGTATATCATGGTGGGCCCCACAGAACTTGGTGGTGTCACTTTGGTAGCGAGTCTAGCTACTTAACACGTCGGTAGCTAATCCACCTCTAATTTCTTTCTTCTAAAATATAATTAGGTCATGTCGTCTCACGACAATTTTATAAAAAAATATATTTACAAAATCTGCTTGATTAGTAAGGAATATTAGCTGCGGCCCAGGATGAGTGATGTTCGTAGGATCCTCACCGTGGGCCCACCATGATTTATGTGGTGTATATCTACTCCATTCATCCGTTTTCTCATATTATTTTAAGACTTGACCTGAATCGGTACTTGTGATCGATTCAGATTCAATCTGAATTAGTCTAAGACAGACTCGGACTTGGATCAGGTTACGCATGTTGGACTCCGTACCGAGTCTGGTCGAGTTCGGGTCAGGCCTATTTTAAAACTGAATCGAGTCGGATCGGCCCCAATTCGGTTTGAATCGACTCGATGCCCACCTCTAACCTACATTATATAGGGCACAATTCAACGTGGGCTTTAAATCATATGGAGCCACCGACAAAATGACAGGATTCATTGGATAAAGTGACGAGGCTATTAGACGAAGTAACAAAGTTATATTAAACAAAGTGACGAGGTTGCTCGACAAAGCAACATGATTCCACTAAACAAAGTAATAAGGTTAAACAAGACAAAGAAAATAGGGTTCCATTAGATAAAGTTACAGATTTTCGAAAAAATTGATGGATGTTGCCAGACAAAGTGACCCGGTTCCACTAAACGAAGTGATAAGGCTGGAAGACAAAGTGATTGAGTTTTACTAAATAAAGTTGTGAGGTTGCTAGACAAAGTGACGAGGTTGTTGGACAAAGTGACGAGGTTCACTAGACAAAGTGATTGGGTTACTGGACAAAGTGATAGGGTTTTACTAGATAAAGAGACTATGTAGTAAGACAAAGTGACAAATGTTTACTATATCAAGTGACGAAGTTCTACTAGACAGAGAGTGACGAAGTTGTTAGACAAAGTAACGGGATTTCACTAAATAAAGTGAAAGATGAACTAGGCAAAGTGACAAGGTTCTATTAGACAAGGTGACGTGATTATTGGACAAAGTAACGGGGTTCCATTAGACAAAGTGATGATGCTTCACTAGATAAAGTGATGGGGTTATCAGACAAATTGATAGGGTTTTGCTTAATAAAATAACGAGTTTTCGAATAAAGTGACTTGGTTTCACTAGACAAAGTGACGATGCTACTGTGCAAAGTAAGAGGATTTCACTAAATAAAGTAGCGGCTTGTCAAATAAAATGACAGGGTTTCAGTAGACAAAGTGACGGGTTCATTTGATAAAGTAATAAGGTTGCAGCACAAAGTGATAGGGTTGTAGCACAAAGTGACGGGGTATAGTAGACAAAGTAACAAGGCTGCAGTACAAAGTGACAGGGTTCAGTAAACAAAGTGACAGGGTTGTAGCACAAAGTGACGGGGTACAGTAATCAAAGTGACGAGGTTGCAGTGTAAAGTGACAGGGTTCAGTAGACAAAGTGACAAGATTGCAGTATAAAGTGACGAGGTTGTAGTACAAAGTAACAGGGTTCAGTAGACAGAGTGATGTTTATAAGAATTTCAATCTGTTCATCCATTTTTAGAGCTTATTTTAAGACATGTAACCAAAAATTAGGATGATCAAAAACTCATTTGGGCCATATAAGATGAAACAATGGAGAAAGAAATTCCTACCGTTGAAACATTCCTAGGCGTCTTGATATTTATATGCCATCCAAACTATTTATAAGGTCATTTTTACTAGGATGAAGTGAAAACACCAAAGTATAAGACTGATGCAAAACTTTTGTGGCCATATAAATATTTCAACGGTGGACACTAAATCCCCACTGTTTCCTCTCGTGTGGCCCATTTGAGTTTTGTATACACCTTAGTTTTGGTATAATGTCCTAAAATGATATCTAAAAATGGATAAACAGGTTGGATTTATAGAAACGTCGTAGTGGGCCAATCCTGAATCCTTGCGCGGGATCTTATTGCAAAAGGCTTTGGCGGAAATCCGCGCCCCCCTTAAACACGTGAAATCGGATTGCGTAAGGGTCTTATCGTATTGAGTAAACTCTGTTGGGCCCACTGTGAATTCATGTGGTTTATCCACACCGTCCATCCGTTTTTTCAGATCATTTTAGGGGTTGAGCCCAAAACTAAAGTATATCAAAAGCTCAAGTAGACCATACCAAAGGAAACAGTGGAATTATTGATTTTCACTGTTGAAATGTTTGTAAGCCCCAATGATGTTTATTTTTCATCCAAATTGTTCATAAGATCACGAAGACATGGATGAATGGAAAACACAAATATCATCTTGATATAAAACTTCTGTAGGCCCCCAAAAACTTCTCAACGGTAGAATTCAATTCACACTGTTTCAAGTGGTGTGGTCCACTTTCAACTTTGGATATGATTAATTTTGTTGTAAAACCCTAAAATTAGATGATAAAAGAGATGGACGGAGTTGATACAATGCACAAATGATTGGTGGGCTCGACACACTTTACTCAGTACGCTTACCATACGGAGTTACTCAGCACGCAAACCGCTTCCGTTTAACGTCTCCATTATAATGTACTTTTTTAAAATATATTTTAAAAAATGGTGACGTGGCACTTACGGTGACGTGGACCAATGAAAACGCTGGAGTCAGAGAGTTCCTGACTCCAGGAAACAGAGGATCCGCACTCCTTTACATGTGGGGTGATTTGGAATCATCACATATGCAAGATGAACGATAGAGAGAGAGAGAGAGAGGGACAGGGACATCCCACCATCTTTATATGTGGGGTGATTCGGAATCATCATATAATATGTGGGGAGATTTGGAATCATCACATATGCAAGATGAACGAGAGAGAGAGGGACATCCCACCATCTTTATATGTGGGGTGATTTGGAATCATCACATATGCAAGATGAACGAGAGAGAGAGAGGGACATCCCACCATCTTTATATGTGGGGTGATTTGGAATCATCACATACGCAAGATGAACGAGAGAGAGAGAGAGAGAGAGAGAGAGAGAGAGAGATCCCACCATCTTTATATGTGGGGTGATTTGGAATCATCACATATGCAAGATGAAAGAGAGAGAGAGAGAGAGAGAGAGAGAGAGAGAGAGAGAGGATTACCTGGAGCGATATACCCGTAAGTGCCAGCCGGAGTGGTCCAATTAGATGAATTGGGCTTCAACAGTCGGGCGGTGCCGAAGTCAGATACACAAGCCTCAAAATCAGAATTGAGCAAGACATTGTTACTCGATATGTCGCGGTGTAGAATGGGCGGGGTGCAATCATGGTGCATGTAAGTTAAGGCATGTGCCATGGCTTTCACCACATTCACCCTCTTAACCCAGTCCAATTCCATGCTGCTTCCTTCGCTGCTTAGCACAGTAGTCAAGCTTCCCCTTTCCATATACTCATACACCAAAAACATACATTGCGCATGGAAACAAAACCCATAAAGCTTCACAATGTTGCGATGCCGGATTTCTGTTAATGCTCTCGTCTCATTCATGAAGCTTCTCTGATCAGTTAGCTCGACCCCATCCACACGGTGAAGCTTCTTTATGGCTACTACTTGACCTGTCGGTAGCTCCGCCTTGTAAATCTTCCCATATCCTCCAACTGCAATGCAATACTTGTCATCGAAATTCTCAGTCGCTTCAATGATGTCATTGTACACAATTCTCCCATCGTAACTCCACACCGAGAAGAGATCGCTATTCATTTCTCTCACCCCATTATCAACTGTTGTCGATCTCTGGCGGCAAAGAAAATAGAAAATGCAACAACATCCAAGTAGAAGAAATACTGCTACCGCAAGAGGAACCACAATGAAAATCACATTTCTGTAATCTTTAGTTGTGCCATCTGAACCTTTCCCTACTGAAGATGAATTGCAGGGGGGCAAACCTTGCACTGATTCCCCACATAAGCCTTTGTTGTTGATAAAATCTTCCGGTGCAGCTTCTCGGAACACTTTAGTATCAGGAAGCGGGCCTTCCAAATCATTATACGATATATCCACCGTTAACAAGCTCAGCATCTCTTGAAAGGAAGATGGAATGGAACCTGACAGCTTATTGTGGGAAAGATTTAGGTTCTCTAGCTTTTGCAGTTTTCTGAGCTGTGATGGCACCTCTCCAGTGAGGGAATTATGGCTAAGATCCAACAAATCTTGTACATTTGCCAAATTACCAATTTGAAATGGAATGCTTCCATTCAGATGGTTTTTGCTCAATTTCAAATGCAGAAGTTTGGAGCAATCGCCTAATTGTTCCGGTATCGGTCCGCTGAAGTTGTTCGCTGAGAGATCAAGAATCGTCAGGTCGTATAGCTTCCCAATTTCAGATGGTAAAACCCCAGAAAGTCTGTTATTATCTAAACGCAGGTCGAATAATGAAATCAACCCACCTAACTCCTTTGGAATCTCACCGCCTAGATAATTTGAAGAAAGATCCAATACTCCAAGCTTAGTCAACTGACCGAACTGGGGCGGTATGCTACCGGTAATCCTATTATCAGAGATTTGTAGCTTTGTTAAATTCTGGCACTCAGCCCAACTAGACGGGAGTTCACCGAAGAATCCGTTGTTACTCAAATCGACATATCCTAGATTTGTACATTCTTTGAATTGTTTGGATATGTCTCCACTGAGTTGGTTTCCTTCAAGCCGAACCCTAGTCAAGCTCAAACAGTTCCTCAAGCTTTCCGGGATCGAACCCATGAAACGGTTGTTGTACGCAGCGAATTTTTCAAGAGATCCGCCTCGGCAAAGCTGGTTTGGTAGATGCCCTGAGAAGTTATTGTCACCAATGCCAATCCCTACCAAATTTCCTAGGTTTGCCATTTCTTGAGGTATTGGACCGGATAATTGATTTTCGTAGAGAAGCAATTCGATTAGGTTACTCAATTTTCCTAAAGAAAGAGGGATTGAACCAGAAATGTGATTCCTGGAGAGGGATAAATGCGTGAGTTTTGTTAAATTTCCGAGAGTGGAAGGGATGGAGCCTGTTAGATTATTAGCTGATAGTTCTAACACATTCAAATTCATCAAATTTCCTATTTCTAGTGGAATCAGACTGACAATATTATTGTGTTTGAGCAGCAATTTGGTAAGCTTTGTCAAATTCTTCAGTGTGGTAGGGATCGAACCGGTAAGATTGTTTTTTCGCAAGCTTAGGACACTAAGAGATTTCAAGTTTCCTATTTCTGGTGGGATGGAACTGGAAATTTGGTTTTCGGAGACGGACAAGATGCGTAGATTGCTCAAATTACCTAAAGATGGAGGGAGTGCACCAAAGAGATTGTTTCTACTCAAACTCAGTGCAACCAGATTTTCCAAACTTCCTATCTCCCAAGGTATTGAACCGGTTATCTTGTTTCCCGAGAAGTCCAATAGATGGAGATTCTCGAGTAAGCTGATTTCGGAAGGAATTCTTCCACTGAGTTGATTATTTTGGAGTTGGAGGGAGGTGAGTCTGGTCCAATTGGCAAAGAAATATGGAGAAAGTTCACCTGATACTGTATTGTTGGAAATATCAATCACTGTAATTTGAGAGAGATTAGCAATTGAAGGAGGTAAGGTGCCAGAAAAATCATTCATAGATAAATTGAGAAAGGCAAGATTGGTGAGAGTACCGATATGGCGTGGGATGGTTCCAAGGAATGAGTTGCCACTGAGATCAAGACGGGTTAGAAATGGAAAGGATGAGAAACTGAAGTTATCAAGATTACCTTGTAAGCCAGCATTCGGTAGGTTTATTTCGGTTACACGTCTTGCATGGTTGCATGCAATTCCTAACCATTTGCATGGAATTCTTGGGACTGTGTTAGTAGCATTTGGAAGTGACCATGAATGAAGAGATTGAGTTTGGAAGGTGGATTTCCATTGAAGGAGAGCATTGGCTTCTGATTTGGATGGTGGTGATGATGATGATGATGATAGATTGCATGAAAGTAAGATGACCCATATGATAAATGATACGAAGGAGAGAGCTGATTTCTTGACTTCCATGACTATGGGTGTTGTGAGTTTTGGTGCGTTTGGCCGTCCTCTTAAAGTAGAAAAAAACGAGAACGATGACTTTTCTTTCTCCCATTCGAGTCAAAGTCTACTGCCATGTTAGAATAAAATGAAAGGTCAAAGCTCATAGATTTGAGTCGTGTATGGGGATCTCTCCCAAGCTTGAGTATTGATCTGATGGATAGAGGATGCCATGATAAAGATATTGAAAGAGGAGCTTTACTGAGATTTATTATTAGCCGTCTATCTGTAAACCTCTGATCAAATGCTGGGATCTTCTGACATTGAAAAGTTAGCATTCCCCCATCCACGATACACTGAATCAATTCAAGGGTTTGGATCACCAAAATAGGGCTCCACCTGTTCGGAATAGGTGCATCAGCGCAGCAATCACGTCCTGACGCAATAGGATGTAGAATTATGGAATGATCACATGCATCTGTACGTATGGTAATTATCAAATGTTCAAGCAGTGTGGGGCATATTCAAGATGTTTATATGGAATCCAAACCTTTAATCTGACTCCTTATGGTCTCCATACATCTCAAAAATAATCCCTATAAAAAAATCATTGGGACACACCAAGGCAATGGATAAATGCCTACGGGCTATGTTTTCACTTTTTGTGGCCCACCTAAATTTAGTAATAGGTTGAACTTTAACGTGTCTATTAAACCTGGTGGGTCGGACCTGATCAATAATTTGGATGACATATAAACGACAAAGTGGACCCACATTCCATCAAGAAGCTTCTACGGTGGACGGCCCCTCCCCACCTTCCCCCAATATTGTTCCATTTGGTGTGACCCACATGAGATATAGATAAGGATGAAATTTAGGATCTAGACGTAAAATTGGGGAGTGAAATTTAGGATCTGATGGACGAATTGGATGGATCGAACGTACAGTAATCATTAGAAATTTAATCTTAAGGGTGTGCCTCGATCTAGAAGGACGCGGATTGCGTGAACACCACGTAGATACGTGGTGTAAGGACTTTGTGGGGCCCACTGTGATGTATGTGTTTCATCCACGCTGTCCATCCCCTTTTCCGGTTCAATTTAGGGCATGAGGTCCAAATTGAATCAAGCTCAGGTGGACTGCACCAGACCAAACGGTGGGGATTGAAGGCCTACCGTTGAAAGCTTCTTAGGGGCCACACAGGGTACTTTCACCACCTGGCTATGCGGTGCTGGGTTCAGCACGCAATCCGCGTCCGATCTATCTAGAAACGCGCACTTGTTGTTATTCAAAGGTCAATTTCTTGAACGTGATGGGCAGGCCCGGCTTCGGTGGATCCCCAGATCGACCTAGGTGGATGGGATCCCTGACCGTGGGGCCCACTGTAATGTATGTTTCTTATATCCACTCCGTCCATCTGTTTTGAAATCTCTGATCCAAAAAATGAAAAGATCCAAATCTCAGGTGGACGAAATAGTAGTAATCGACCATTAAAAACTTCTTGTGGGCCACGAAAGTTTTAGACCAAATCTGACTTTTGTGTGGTCTCTTCATCCAGGCCTTTGTGACCTTATCAACAGGTTGGATGGAAAATAATCATTGCAGTGCCCCCATTGAAGTTTTTATTGGTGGGGATTCATTCACTACTGTTTCCGGCGGTATTGTCCATCTAAGATTTGAATCTGCTTCATTTTTGGGATCTTGCCATAAAAAGACCTTTCAAAATGGATAGACGGTGTGGATGTAAGTGAAATACATCACAGTGAGCCCCACATTGGTGGATCCGGAGATCCACTGAAACCGCGTCCGTGATTGGCGGGAAGAAAAGGCAAATCAAGACAAGTAGAAGGAAAGAGAGATGTCAACCCTAGCACTGGAGACTTACAGTGCTCCTACTTTCACGGGATCATGTGAAAGTCCAATAAAGTCATCTGACCTGGCCATTAGGTCCAGCCCAAGATCTTCACGGCCTACCATGCGAGAAATGTGCTGATGGAAACATCCTATCCATCAAGTCTAATTGTTTAGAACCATAAACCATCCAAAATGGGACCCACTAAATGGATGGTTTTAATTGTTGATTGGTTTTTTTTTTTTCTTTTCTGTCTAGAATCTTTGACCATTCATTTTAAAGGCTGTTGATTGGATAGTTGAAGCTGTCCAACAACTGTGATTTTTATTCTCATTGACCCAGCAGTAGTTTGGACCAAGTGGAATACTGAAATTGATAGATTCAGATCTATCCTTATGAAACTAGTTGCATTGTAGCTTCTCCTCTGTGGTGTCATTTTCAGGCCCTTGATGGTGATAATGGGGAAGAGAAATCTAGTCAAACCAGCTTTCACGATTCACGATCAGAAGAAATCGCTGGGAAATAGGGAAAATGATCCAACGCAATCCAAGCACTACAAGTTGCGTTGCTTCTAGGAATCCATAGTCAAAGAAACATATACGGTTGGAAAACCACAACCACACCTTCCCTTCCATGTACAAATCAATGGGGTTAACAACATAAAAAGTTTAAAGAATAAAAATCACTTCTAGCACAAACTAACATACCATCAAACATGTATAATGAAAGAGACGATAAATTTTTATATGAAAAACCCTCCAATGTAAAGGAAAAAATGACGGGACCTAGTCCATGATTAATTTACTATAATAAAAATAACTTTAGTATAATCATTAAGAGACCTATCTTGAACACCTAAACTATATCACCCAAACGTGATTAAAAACAACACGAAAGAAAGCAATTTCTCACCAACTATGGATTGTAAAAAATTCCAAATACAATCTCTGAAAAAGACCTTTAAAGAAACTTACGTTGTGGATGAACCCTCGCAAACCCAAACGTGTATATTTCGGGGGTAGAAAGCTCTTGATCTTTTTCTTTTACAAAACTACATTTTCTCTTCTCTTTTTCTAAGAAAGAAAAACCTTAATGTTGTTACTAAACTCTCTCTACGTAAAAGTCATTTTCTCTTATTTTACCTTGCTTAGCTAAAAGATCAAAATAATCCCACACACATATATGACTATAAAAGCATACTTAATCCACACATATAGGTCCAACCTCTACATGAGGAGGGTAAAGGGTAGACCCCTAACAATCTCCCCCTCTGCTAACTCATGAGGAGGGCTCTACCATGCCCAAACCTGCCATGCTTCTTCTAAAGTCATGCTTTTTTTTTTAAAAGGTGGATGACACTCTAATTGTCACAATAAACAACATAATTTTCTTGCATTAAGCCAAGTTCTTAAAAGAACATCTTCATCCACAATATTTCCTTATAAGTTTTTGTCACTGTATTATCCTCAATTTCTGTAGTAGATAAGGCCTTACACTTTTACAACTTAGATTGTCATGTACTTCCCCTGTAAAAGTAAACATGATGTGGACTTCCTGGATTCAATGTCTCTTGCCATATCTATATGTGTACCCTTCTAACACAGGCTTACCACCTCCAAAGCATAAACACACTTTGGATGAATCCTTGAGATATCTGAGACTCCATTTAACTGCTTCCTAGTGCTCTTTGTCAAGATTTGTAAGAAATTTGCTAAAAAGACCAACTACCTGTGTGTGTGTGTGTGTGTGTGTGTGTGTGTGTGTGTGTGTGTTAGACCTCATTCATGTCATACATCAAGCTTCTTACTATCATTGCATACAAAATAATTTTCTTTTTCTTTCTCACTTGAATGACTTTACTCCCTTTTTATCTAAAAGTGACCTACAAGTGGAGAACCAACAAGTTTTGACTTGTCCATATGGAACAGTTTATGCACTTTCTCAATGTACCTTTCTTGTGATAAACAAAACTTACCGATCTTCCTATCATGAGATATCTTCATGCTCAAATTTTATTTTGCGGATCATAAGTCCTTCATGGCAAAGGACTTACTTAACTCACTTTTTAATCTGTCAATTTTGTTAATATCTTAACCAACAATCAATATATCAGCAACATAGAGTAAAAGAAAAATGAAATCATCATTAGAAAATTTCTTAGTAAATACACAATGGTCTTAAATAGTTCTCTTATACCCATGATTTACCATAAATGAATTGTTCACAACCCTAAGTGTAGGGTCACGATGTAATAATAACTCGGTAAGATCGATGTTGAATCTACAGGGACTAAACTTGAACGTAGTTTGAAAATAACTACAACTAGAACTAGAAAAAGATTTAAATTAAAATGTGAATAATTAAGAGTAATGGTGAATAATGTTGATTAAAACTTATGAATTTAAAGGTGGGAACTAGGGTACCATGGATCCACATGTAGCTATCAAGATGCTACCTTACTTAATTCAAGGAACACAATTGGAATTGGAGTCATATCCTATCTAATTGGAAGATAAAGCAATTTAAATCAAATCTAAACTTTTCATTGACCTAATTCTCAATGGAGGAGAATTGTGATGATTGAAAGGGATTCCATCACCCTACCACGCCCAAGAGACGATTGTGAACAACAGGATTTACCAATCTCACAATCTCAAAACAGGAAAAGAAGATATCCAAAGCTATCACAGCATCTATTGTAATTTGAGTCACAATAAATCATAAAAAACTGAAAATATTCCTTTAATATCAAATTAGAAAGCAATGAAGTTCAATAAGAATAAGAATCAAAGCAAAATAAACATCCAAACGCGTTACAAACTTCACCTCTTAATCATATCTAAGAGGTTTAGCCAAATATAGATATGATTGAAACTAAATCTTTTAAACAAAGCATGAAAAATAAACTAAGGAAAAAGAAAAACTCTTTGTCGGTTGCTCCAGCCTTGTGCTATGCTCCTTGAGACCTTTCCAAACCCTAGAAGATGTTTTAGAGCATCATTAAGAGTCCTATTTATAGTTGTGGAACTCCAACTTTCACACCTGGTTAGAAAAATTTAGAAATCACCTCAAATTTACACACTCTGCGCAGTTTCCCAAAATAGGCTCGGAGTTTCAAAATATGCTTTTTCAGGATAATTTCAAGAATATGTTTGTTTTCAAGATAATTTCAAGATTCCTTTTCTTCACTTCAAATCTTTAATTCTCTTCATTCCTCACTTGGTTTTCTTAGATCTTTGGCATGTGAATTTTTCATTAATGACTTCCAAATCTCTAAATCTTCAATTAGTAATTTTTTGAGCATAAATCTTCCTTTAGGCATCAATTTCATCTTAAGCTCTCGAAGTCATCTCGCACATGAAAACATGCATAATTAAATCGATTAAGCATTATCATGTTTATAAAACCAATGTATAAATAGGAATAAATATGCAATATTTCACACTTAATATGAATCAAACTTTTTATACCACTGTCATGGGGCCTATTTTAACTCATATAGTCTCTTCTTCACCTTGCAAACTATGAGCTCCTTACTTTTAATGCCAAAACCTTATGGTTGCTTCATATATATTTTTTCCTCCAAATCACTATAAACAAATATTGTTTTGACATTTAGTTTCTCAATCTCTAAGTTTATACTTGCATTCAAATCGAACACAACCCGGATGCATGACATCTTCACCACACATGAAAAAAATTCGTTGAAGTTAATGCCCTTTCTTTTTCCCAAATCCTTTCACAACCTCCTTGCCTTGTACCTTGGTTATGAGTTATTTTCTTCAGTCTTAAAAATGAATACCTACTTATTCTTGAGTGCTTTTTTTTGTCCATTGATAGCTTCACCAAGTCATAGATGTGGTTCTTATATAAAGAATCAATCTCCTCTTGCATAGCTCTTAGCCACGCTCTTTTATGTTCATCAGTTTGAGTTTCTTGATAATTCTCAGGTTCACCCATATCTATAAGTATGACATACTCATGAGGTGTGTACCTTAGTGTATTTTTAACTTTTCCTATATAAAGAGGTGATTCTAGCCTTCCAAAAGATGAATGAGAGTAGAGGTGAAAGAGAAAGGAGTTATGGAGCTTCTATAGAGTACTTCTTCTTCTCTAATCATTTGATTTTTCTTTGATTTTTATGTTTTTTTTTTCAGTTTTAGTTTAATCATATCTATGGATGGCTAAATCTCTTAACTAGAGCTAACAAGTGAAGCTTGTAGTTGTTTTTAATGTCTTAGTTTACTTTGATTCAAGTAACTTGTTTGATTGTTAGATAATTCATTGATATTGGTTTGAATGAAGATCTATTTTTTGTTTACTTTGATCCCTTGTCGACTCCAAGCACATTAGATGCTTAGAAAAGTTAAGGATGATTACTTATCTACTTTTCAAAGGATTGATCTATAAAATCCATTGATTCATCATTGACTAACTGCACGATGGATGCTTTGAATTCCTAACAATAAATACATTGATGCTTTATGTGAGAACCAATTTAATTGAAGTTCAAATATGTTTTGAGTTATGAATGATGTTTTAACTTCTCGATTATTCGATTGAATAGGATATGATTTTGATTTCAGATAATTTATATGATTGAGTCAAGTGAATTAAACATTAAATATGGCTATAAGTGGATCCTTGGCACTCTAATGCATTATCTTTACTGATTTCTTACTCAATTACCTCATTACTTCTTAAATTAAATTCAATAAATGAGTTCTAGTTTTAGTTCTAAAGTATTCCAAATATTGCATAATTATAAGTATATGTCGGTACAACTTTAGTCTTGTTGAGTTATTACTACATCGCAACGATGCATTTGGGGTTTATCTCGATCATCGACTCACACCGACCTACACTAAACCTCTAATATAACGACAATCCACACTGACTTACACTGTAGTGCCTTCGAATGCACCTCCAACACTTTGATCGAACTACGAGTAGGTGTGTATTCACTTAAGAAGATGTCGCATCAGGGTATGAACACTCGTGAAACAATCGAAACCCACACTGACGCACATCGGCACATACTGAACCTTTAAAATAGCACTAATCCACTTTGACTTGCATTACAACCCCTTCAAACGCACATCGAACGCTTTCACGAAACTATGAGTGGGTACATATTTACTTGAGAAGATGCTGCATCAGGGTCCAGACACTTCTTAAATAATCAAATCCTACACCGACGTACATCGACCCACACCGACCTATGCTGTAACTCCTTTGAACATACATTGAAGTAGTTCAGCCGTCCATGCCATCCATCAATTTTTTCAGCTTCTTTTATAGGTGTAGCCCAAAATGAAAGCATATTGAAGGCTTAAGAGGAATACACCAAAGGAAGCAGTTAGAATAATGATTTTAGCATTAAACCTTCAATGAACCCTTTCTTATGGTGTGGTTCACTTGAGCTTCGGATATGCTCCAATTTGTAGCTGAAGTCTTGAAATTATAATCTAAAATGGATGGACATAGTGGATAAAATACATAAATCAAGGTGAGCCCATCACAGTTTACTCAGTACATTGAGTTACTGTATGCCTCCATGGGCTCAAAAAATATGGTGCGGCCCTAGACTTAACAATGATGCACCTCTTAACATGGGGAACACCTTGATGTATTCATTATGTATTCACACCTTCCATGCATTTTTCTAGCTGATTTTAGGGCATTATCTAAAAAAATTCAAGAGATCCAATTATAAGGCGGGCCATGCCATAAGAAATAGTGGTGAAGACTATTAATGTACCACAAAATTTTTAGATGAAGTTCATATTTATTTTTTACCTTCAGTCATGCTTATGTGACCTTATCGTCCATGCTTATGTGACTTTATCAACAGATTGGATGGGACATTATAATTAAATCTGCTTTGTTTTTGGGATAATATTCTAAAATTTTCCTTAAAAAAGGTATGGACGTCATGGATATAGAATACTTATAGCAAGGTGGGCCCCATTGAAAGGATTGCACCATCTTGGGCAAGACTAAGGTCTCACCAAATTATTTCATCTCAACAAGGATTACTCAAACGTCAAGGTGAGCCACACTGTAGGCCCACCATTTCTTGTATTGATGATCCATGCCGTTCATTCGAATGTACAAATTATTATGTGTTGAACCTAAAAAATGAAGCATATCAAATAATCAAATGGTCCACACCATCTAGATTCCATTTAATGGTCCATAGTTTATCCAATACTAAGACTTTCTACGACCCACCTATCACTTAGATCCATATCTTTTTTAGTCCAATGATATAAAAGGAGATGGTAAAATTGATGGACGATATCGATCAATGAAGTTACTACAAATGGGCCCCATTTCAACTTTCTAAAGGCTTCGCGAATTTCAGGGCTAAAGTTATAATAAAAGTATTGTCCAAGGGTAACAAGGTCATTTTAGAAATTGATTGAGACTCTAAAGAATGTCGTGCGAATAGGTTTCTTCTTTTTTCTTTTTTCTTTTTTTTTTCTTTTTTTTTTTTAATCTCTTTGTGAGTCTTTTGTAAAAAGACAAATAACCTCAAGAAACTAACCTCAGTGTTGGTTTAGCTTAAACCATGTGGTCGTGTAGTGGCTCCAACCTCATGATGAAATGAATTTTCCACGTATACAAACTGGAAAAATAGAGCATGCCTCAGAAGATTTGTGGCTAGCAGCTAATTCTTTTTTGGAAGTTCAAAGGCAAACGCATAGGCAACTTGAGCGTACCCTACGATAGTTCAAGTAGCGGAAGCCATCGATTGTGACAGGGGGCTGAGTTGTAACGTGTAGGGCTGTTGCCGTGAGAAACCTGTGAGAGAGGTTTTGCCGTGACGAGGGTTCCTGATGGGGGAACGCGCCGGAGCCAGCGAAGAAGAAGATGCGCCTGACGACTGGCATGAGATGCGGAACCATAACCCTTCCCCATGAATGTAAGTTGTTTATAGGAAACCTCCCTTTCTAGGCCACCGTAGAAGACATTCAAGCAAGATTCGGACAGTTCAGCACCATTTCAGATGTTTTCATCCCAAAGTTCCCAGTTTCAGGAAGGAGTAGAGGGTACGCGTTCGTCAAATTCAAACAACGGAAGGAAGCCTTATCGGCCATAGATCTGCAAAATGGTCGATTCTTGGGAAGAAGAAGGATGACAGTCAGCGTGGCAAATCAACACCCTCCGCTCAGAGATGGGAACGGCACCGGTGGCAGATTCACCCTCAACCAGCAAGGGATTGCAATCCAAATTACGAACCCACCCCGAAACGCCCCTCCTCAACCCATGCCAAACTGAGGCTAGAGCCAAAACTCACCCAACATCCTTAGCAAACCCACATCCAATCCCAAGTCCTATGTGGACGCCATGTCGCTACTTGCCCCTCCCCCACCAATCAGCAAGACAATCATTGTGCCTAAATGGATATCAGACAAGGGCAGAACAGAGTTCGTGTTTGCATTGATAGGGGAAAAATCAGACAACTTCATTGTCTTGCAATCCTTGATAGCAGGCATTCGCTCCTCTAATTTCCGTTTAACTCAAGTAGAAGCATTCCAGTTCTTTGAATCAGCATTCATTTTAAAATTCCAGTCCAGGGAAGCAGTCCCGACCTTCTCTCGCGACAAGTTCCTCCACAAAAAATTGGGGCTGACCAACATTAGAACATGGGGCCCAGCCATGAAGGTTCCAGGAAAAGGGGCATGGATTCGTATCGAAGGAATCTTAATGCACGTGTGGTGCGAGCACACTATAGGTCAGGTAGCTGAACTCACCAGGGAAGTCATCGAACTGGACTCGAGTTCATTAGACGGCCCAAACAGGTGGTATGCCAGAGCCAAAATCAACCCTCTCCCTAACTTGGCTCCCTTAACCATGTTCGATCTCATCGTGGAATGCAGGAGCTTCCAGATTTCGGTGCAAATTGAAGTTGCCAACGGTCCAGGTCTTGAACCATGTAGGGAGGAGTCGCAAATTCCTAACCGTCCAGAAGGGACAAGGCAATGGGTGGTCAAGACCTTCGGAAACCATCTAGCAGACGCTAGCAGAGATAGCATGATTCGATCACCCCATCAAGAGCAAGCCGGTGACAAGGAGGGGGAATGCCCACCTCATGTTTGATCAAATGCCCCTCTACCTCCCAATCGAGATCAGAATCCTCATCAAAACCAGGCTGCTGCTGTGGTTCCTATCAACCACATTTGTCCGAACTCCACTCCTTATCTCTACTCTTATGGCAATAGGCAGCTCATTGATAACCAAAGTCCTTTACCAGAAGCATCTGCACTCGATCAGCCACACCCAAACCCCAGCCCTCCTATCAATCAGAACCAACAAACTGTTCAACCATCTCCCCTCCTAAGAGCTACAGGCAGTCCCATAGTCAACCAATTCTCAGCCCACCCAATTTCAAGCCATGTGCAGGCCTTTCCTGATCCTCCCCAGCCCCATCTATCTGCCCCTCTACCAGTCATTCAGGAACCTCCCCCGCATTGCAATCTGTGTCTACCTACTCCCCAGCCCATTGCCAAACCCAACCTCTCCAACCCTCCTATGGCAATTCTTTCAACTCCCTAGGGTAGGTTCGTTAGGGAGAAATGGGAAGGGTGGCTTTCTGGGGTCCATCAAATGTTCAGAGAGGGATCCTCAATCTAACATCTTTATCCTTTCACTCACAACCTGGCAGGGACTACAGCAACGTACAACAAAGAAAATCAGATCCTCCGCACCCGCGACAACCGACCAGCCTTCAATTCAGGCACTATGGAGGCCATGGAATTGGATTCTGTCTTCAGCCAAGCAATCAGGGGAACAGAACCAAAGGTGGCTCTACCCTCAGTTACTAGATCCTGTATTACGGATCAACTCGCCCAGAACGCTGCTCATATTGAAGGGCAAGGTGTATCCCGTTGGTATACTTGAAGCCAGGGAAGTAGGCAACAAGACCAAATCTATAGACTCATGCAGCCAGTCAGGGAAGGAAACCTCAATCCCAGTAGTTCGGAAAAAGAAAAGAAGAAGTAAGAAAAGCAGGTCAACCACCTCCATATTTAAAAGAAAGAGCCAGAGACTAAGAAGCATCCAAAGAAGGGTCAAGGGAAAAGGTTGGGTTTCAAATGTTTAGTATCCTTTCATGGAACGGGAGAGGGGTAGGCAATGCTCAGATTGCTTGCCACCTGAGACAATTGGTGAAGAAACATAAAGTAGCAATCCTCCTCCTCCAAGAACCAATGATAAGAGAATCCAAGAGGAGCACAGTTACAGCTAAACTAGGGTTACAATTCCATCTCATGGAGGAGGTGTCCGAGAACAGAATTTGGGTGCTAGCTCAGGCCGGTATTCAAGTTCACTCCATCAGCGTAGTTATGTAGTGTGTCACTCTTTCCATCTCCCATGGCAATGCTCCTCCAGTTTTAATTTCTGTCATCTACGCCAGCTGCAATAAGGAACAGTGTAACGACCTGTGGGAGGAGTTAAGAAGGATCTCTATCCTTGTCATTGGCCCATGACTAGTCCGTGGGGATTTCAACTCTATCGTGAGTGCGGACGAGAGGCTGGCTGGAGTCCCAATCATATCCAATTCCATGTATGATTTTCAGGAGATGATCAATGACACCGGCCTTCTAAATGCAGGCTATTCAGGCTCGATATACACCTGGTGCAATAACAGGGCTGGCAGCAGCCGCAGAAGGGCTAGGCTCGATAGGATGCTCATCAATTTGAGCTGGATGTCTTCCCTCCCCATGTTCTCGATCGACCATTTAACGAGGTCCTGCCCAAGCCACTCCCCGATCCTCATGAGCTTCAAGGAAGCCACGGATAACTTCCCTCGGCCTTTCCATTTCCAGAGAATGTGGACAGATCGTGAAGACTTCAAAAGGGTAGTTAAGGAAGCTTGAGAGACAGACATAGTGGCAGCTCCTATGTTCAAGGTCCTTCTCAAAATGCAAAACCTCAAGAGAGCCCTTAAAGAGTAGAACAAAACCACCTTTGGTAATGTTCACAACAAGGTGCAGATGGTTGAGGACGACATTATTAAGGTAGAGGCTTCCCTCCTCAATTCCCACTCTCAAGCCGATGAAGTCAGATTGAACTTGGCCTAGGAAAATTTGAAAAAGGCCCAACTTCAAGAGGAGCTATTCTGGAAGTAAAAATCTATGATTAAATGGCTTCAAGAGGGGGACAGAAATACGAAGTTTTTTCATGACTCAGTCCTCGATAATCGTAGAAGATCGCCCATAGGTAGAATCAAATCCTCTACTAGGGAGATCCTAGAAAAGCTCGAAGATATTGCCAGGGAAGCGAAAGAATACTACGAAGGCCTTTTCTCCTCACAAGACAGTGTGGTAGATGAAGACATCCTATCTTCTATCCCGATGTTAGTGAACAAGCAAACAAACGAAGATCTCTTGTTGCTTGTAATGATGGAGAAGGTCAAGGCCGCGGCTCTCTCGATCCCTATCAACAGCACCCCCGGGCCAGATGGCTTTGGAGGAGCATTTTTCTCTTCTTGCTGGGAAGTGATAGCCATCGATATCTTTGAAGCAGCAAAAGATTTCTTCGCAGGAGGGCCTCTTCCCAGATCTTTCCAATGCACCTAGATATGCCTTATCATCAAGAAGAGAAATGCCGTAAGTATTGCAGATTTTAGACCGATCAGTCTTTGCACCGAAATCATGAAGATCCTCTTGAAGATTACAGCGACGAGGCTGGCCTCTCTTCTCCTTGACAAGCAAGGTGCCTTCGTTCGGGGTAGATCCATAATGATAACATTTCCATTGCAGAGAGATGACTCACGAGCTGGATCGCAAAGTGTTTGGAGGTAATATGATCCTCAAGCTCGACATGGAGAAAGCTTATGATGGGGTTGAATGGTCTTTCCTCGCTCAAGTACTTAAGAAGTTCGGCTTTGACCATAAATGGATTAATCAAGCGCAGCGCTACTGGTTGGGTCCCTAGTTTTCCATTCTCATCAATGGTAGAGCTCATGGTTTCTTCCAATCCTCCGAAGGCTTAAGACAAGGAGATCCCCTCTCTCCTTCTCTCTTCATTATTGCAGCCGAAGCTCTTAGTCGAGGCATCTGCCATTTATTTTCTTCATGTTCATGCCAACCATTCAAGCTCCCTCGGAACTGCCCCATGGTAACTCACCTGTTTTTTGCTGACGATGCTAGGCTTAAATCCATTCATGCTCTCCTCAATTTCATTGCTGCTTATGAAAGAGTGTCCGGCCAGAAGGTAAACGTCGCCAAAGCCTCCTTCATCATTCCAAAGAAAGCCCTTCCAGCCAAAGCTCGCAAAATGAGGCCCTTGACAGGTTTCAACTAAGCCACTCTCCCCTACACATACCTGGGCATCCCACTCATTAAAGGGAAGATTCAGTTATCTCTTTTGGCTCCGCTAGTGCAGAAAATTCTAGGCAGAATTGAGGGCTAGAAAGCCAAAGTTCTCAACCCAGCCGCAAGAGTCATCCTGCTTAAACACGTCCTATCTAGCATCCCGATTCATGTTTTGTCGGCAGTGAACATTCCCAAAGCAGCTTGTAAATTGCTGGAGGCAGGCTTCGCCAATTTCTTTTGGGGCAGTGCGGAAGGGAAGAAGAAGAAATACTGGGTGAGTTGGACAAGGATTTGCTTCCCCCTGCAAGAGGGAGGACTAGGAATAAGAAGAATGGAGGATGTTATGCGACCTTTCAGAATCAAGATGTGTAGAAATCTATTGAAAGGGACATCTCTATGGGCGAGATTCATGTTGGCCAAGTACATCAACCAATTCTCTAGCTCCAGAGGCAGAAACTCGGCAGCCACCTCTATCGTTTGGAAGGATGTAACTAAAACGTTATCTTTCACAATCTTTCATTTCAAATGGCTCATTGGCGAGGGTAGAATCAATTTTTTGACCCATAACTGGTCAGGGGAAGGCTTCTTACCTGCCTCCACCTCAGGCCCTATACCGCTTCACCTTCGGGAAGCCATGGTTAGGGACTTTTCCCCCCCTTCAAGCAGGTGGAACCTGTCCCACATTCATGATGTGCTCTCTCCTCCAATCCTCCAATCTATTTCAGGGTATCTTGTTTCCCTGGCTCCTAGGGACGATAGAATGGCGTGGGACCTGACTTCCTCGGGAAGATTCTCCCTGAAATCAGCCTAGAATAGCTCTCACCAACAACGACTGAACCTCCAATGGGCTGCTTGGATATGGAACAAAGCTCTCTCTCCGAATATTGGAACCTTCCTTTGGAAAATTATGCAGAACGCTGTCCCAGTAGATGTCATTGTCCAAAGATCAGGTATGAGCATGGCCTCAAGATGTGAATGTTGTAGAGGCAATCCGGGGCCTTTGATAGTAACTCAGGCTTAATTTTCTTCAGCTGAACAGGACCACCCGCCTGAGCCGAATTAGAGAATATGTGGAGCATCTCAAGCTAGTCATTCAAGTGCTTATAAAAAAAAAAACAAAAAAAAAAAAAAAAAAAAGCTATAACTTAAGATAAAGAAGTGTAATTTTTTACAAATAACCTCTTACCATTCCTTGCTATGGTGGAATGCCATTTCACTAACTTCTTGTGGGGTTGGGCTCATGGCAAGAGAAAGTTGCATTGGAAAGGCTGGAAGTTGGGCGGGTTACCTAAAGATGAAGGCGGGTTGGGCATTAGGAAGCTTCTTGAATTCATGAAGGCCCTCAGGTTAAAGCTGGGTCGAGTGGTTAAGTTCAAGGAGGAATAAAGCATATGAAGTTCCTTTATGATTGCTAAGTACAATCAGGATCTCTCCACCTCGGGTCCAATCAGATCGTTTTATTTCACCTCCCCGCTGTGGAAAAAGATTCATGGCTTGCTGCCCTTGTTGGAGAGTAACGTGCGTTGGCAGATTGGGCAGGGTAATTGTAGCTTCTGGAAAGATAATTGGATGGGGCTTGGCCCACAACTTCAGTGCACAATTTGTCTGGTGCCTGTCAGCCTATTGTCATCCAAGGTTAACCAGATTTTGGGGATGAATGGCCCTCTTCCCCCGTCTTCAGTTTTTAGTTTTCTTCCCCAATTAAATATATCTTCCAAGCAGGCTTCTACCTGTCGGATAACTTAAACAGGGGAATCTGGCCGCTCACCCCTTCAGGTGTATTCTCGATCCGCTAAGCTTGGGAGCTTAGTAGGGAAAGTATGCCCCGTAGGGAAAGGTTTAGGTGGGTTTGGCATGCTAATCTGCCCCCTAGAATTTTCCTTTTCGTCTGGAGAATGTTGATGAAGGCTATTCTAATGGGTGATGCAGTCCAAGGGCATGGTGTTTTGTTATCCTCCAAGTGTGACTGCTACTCAATCATCGCGTCTAAGGGCCACTCAGCTGAGTCACTTCAGCATTTTTTTTAATCAATAGCTTAATAGCTTCGGCCTGCTGGGTGCACTTTAGAGAGATATTTGGCATCCCCAGCAGTGCGAACCAGTCAATTGAAGTCAAGCTGGCCTCCTAGTGGAATTCTTCCCATATGAGTGGTCGAGCATCCCCCTCCTTAAGCTAGATCCCTATTTCATTCTGTGGGAGATTTGGAAGTTCAAAAATGCCACCAGATTCGACAGGAAGACTCTTCTAGCAGTTGAAGTCATTGCTAAGGTGAAAAGGTGGCTCTCTTTACTTGCCAATCACACTCCCGATCTTCTTTTCTCGCTGCCAAGTAGAACAACCGCGTCGGAGCTAGGGATTACAGCCACATTCCGTTTTTGGAAACCTCCAAAATTCATTAAGTGAGAGAAGCCGTAGATGGGCTGGGCTAAGATCAATATTGACAGTTCAGCTAGAGGCAACCCAAGTCTTTCAGGGGGAGGAGGTGTCTGCAGAGGAGACAAAGGGGAGTTCATTTTTGAGTTCTTGGAAGGGTATGGGATCGCCTCCAACATTTATGCAGAGCTTTGTGCGGTGCATGACGGGCTAACATTATGCTATTGTTTCGGCTTAACTAGAGTCATGGTGGAATTTGACTCCAAGCTCATGGTTGATTTTTTAAATGGGAGTGCTAACCCGAGCTAGAAATGAGCCTAATAGATAGCTAGAATCAAGAGATTTGGTATTCATGGTCAGTTGAAATTCGTTCATATATTTAGAGAAGGTAACAGGCCTGTAGATGGTATGGCCCGTATGGGCAGTGACATTCAAGCTTTTTCATTGGTCCATCAGATTTTTCTTCTCTCGTGCCAAGTTAGAGGAAGCCTTTTCCTTAGTAAAGTGGGTCTGGGGGCGATTAGAATTAACTTCAATAAAGATAATCAATGACTTGCACAGGAACTCAAGGAGATAGGCCCCGGTTATTCTTTATTTCTCTAGTTGGTTTCTTTTTCGTTCCATCAATTCCTTTCTTCTGCGCCATTATGATAGGCTTCTCCCAGGTCCTTTTTTCCTGAGGAAGCCCGAATGTCCATTGATATGTAAATTTGCCTATGATGAATGCAAATGAGTTTTTTCCAAAAACAAAAGGCTTTGTAGTGACGTCCACAGGAATCCATGTGGACGAAGAGAAAGTGCAGGCTATTAGAGAGTGGGCAATCCTGAAAAATATTCATGAAGTACAAAGTTTTCATGGGTTGACAATTTTCTATCGTCGGTTCATGATAAACTTTAGTACCGTTGTGGCCCCTATTACTGATTGCATAAAGATGATTAATTTTAATGAATTGAGGAGGCAGACGGAAGTTTTGTGGAGATTAAGGAACGATTGTCTACCACCCTAGTCTTTGTGCATCCTAACTTTAATAAGATATTCGAGGTCGAGTGTGATGCTTCGTATGTGGGTATTGAAGGTGTGTTGTCTTAAGAAGGCAGTCCGATAGCTTTTTACAATGAGAAGCTAAGTGAAGCTTGTAAGAAGTGGTCGACATATGAGCTGGAGTTATATGGAGTGGTCTAGGCTTTGCATCATTGGAGATATAATCTGATTCAGTGGGAGTTTATTCTCTATAGAGACCATTAAGCCCTTAAATATATTAACAATCAAGCTAATGTCAATCGTGTGCATACCAAATGGATTTCTTTCTTGCAAGATTTCATGTTTGTATTGAAACATAAAGCATGGTAGCATAATAAGGTTGTTGATACACTTAGTAGACTGGTAGCCTTACTGGTTACCATGAGTAAAAACCTCATGAGGTTCGAGTGCCTCAAAGAATTATATGCAGATGACGACGATTTCAAGGACGCGGGGTCCATATGCCAAGCGGGTCAGTCAAATGACTTGCATGTCCAGGATGGTTTTGTCTTTAAGGAAAACCAATTATGCATTGCACAATGCTCAATGAGGGAGCGCATCATTCAAGAGTTACCTGACGATGGCCTTGGCGGTTACTTAGGGTGAGACAAGACGATAACCCTTTTAAAGGAATGCTACTTCTAACGACAATTGAAAAACGATGTCAAGAAAGAGGTGTTGAGGTGTCATACATGCCAAATATTTAAGGGGCGATTGCAAAACACAAGCCTTTACACCCTTTACCTATACCTGATGGCCCTTGGGAGGACTTGTCCATGGACTTCGTGCTAGGTCTTCCGCGGACTCAATGAGGTATGGATTCAATCTTTGTGGCAATTGATAGGTTCTCTAAGATGGCTCACTTCATCCCCTATAAGAAGACTCTCGATGCGAGCAACTTAATAAATCTGTTCTTTAGAGAGATCGTGCGATTACATAGTGTTCCCAAGACGATTACCTTCGATTGCGATACCAAGTTCCTTAATCACTTTTAGAAGACTTTATGGCGATGATTTGACACCACATTAGAGTTTAACGGTGCCCACCACCCCCAGAAGGATGGGTAAATAGAAGTAGTGAATCGTACACTTGGGAACCTTATACATTGTATCTCTTGTGATAAGCCTAAACAATGGGGATCTTGTTACAACTCAAGTAGAGTTCACCTTCAACAACATGCAGAATTGGTCCATTGGCAAGTCCCCATTCGAGATTGTGTATGGTCGAGTTTCCAGGCATATTCTCGACTTGGTCTCATTGCCTAAATTATCAGGAATGAGTGTTGCAATAGAAAATATGGCAGATCAGATCGCGACGATGCATGCCGATATTCAAAAAAAATTATAGGCGTCCTACGCTAGGTATAAAGAAGAGGAGGATAAACATCAATGCCAAAAGATTTTTGTAGATAATAATGTGTTGGTTCACCTATGCGAGGAGTGATTTTCAACGAGGACATATAACAAGATGAGAAATAAGAAAATAGGCCTAGTCCCGATACTCCAAAAAATCAATGATAATACTTATGTCATTGATCTTTCTGAGGGCTTAGAGATCTCACGAATATACAACGTGACATATTTATATAAGTATAATGAACCGAGTTAGATAGATAACTCAAGGATGAGTTTTTCTTGAGTGAAGGGAACTGATGTAAAGTGGGCCACAGACCTATTCTTGGCCAATGTGGACTAAAAAAATCCCAGACATAAGTGAATGTAATCTATTAGATATGGGCCCAGTCTTACACATGGCATGATGTAGTTGGGCCCTAGGAGCATCCAGATCAGAGAAATTCATTCTGGATTGAGAAAATTTGTCATTCAAAGTACAAACTATAAAGCACCATAACTTTTGATCTGAAATGAGTTACGGGACGCACGGCCTATGAATTTCGACTGAAATTTTGTTATGTGGCCAACCAACATTGTAAGCGTATCACGTCACTCCATTTCGCAGGAAAACTACTCATTCCTACTCAAGTCTCACATTTTTAAGAAAACTTATTATTTTTAGCAAATTTTAGGTCGAAGGTAACTTTTTTCCTTTAGATTTTTATTATTTGGTATCTTCTTAAAGTTGGCGTCTTATCGTGTCAAGAATTATCCTACATAGAGTAGAACTTTATATTTTTAGTAAGTTTTACTATTTTAGGAAAATTTTAGTATATTTGCATTACTAACTTTTAATTAGGGTTTTATTTTATTATTAAAAGTTTTGTCAGCTTTTTTGAAAAATAGTTTCTGAAAAGGCCAAGCTATATGTCCTAGAGGGGGGGTGAATAGGACAATGCCAAATAAAAACTTATAACAGCGGAATAATAAAGAAAATGATAGCCAAATTAAATAATAATGCAGGAAAGAAAAACAACCTCAAAATTCAGATCTTGAGAGGTTGATACAAACGTTATTCTAAGGACAACCTTACACCAAAAACAGAGTTTATGGTAGGACAACCTTATTTCTAGAAAGGTCTTTGTATCAAGTCTCAAATCGAAGAGGAATACAAAAACAAATATGAACTGAATTGAAATAACTTGTAATTAAAGATGTATTGTTCTAGGGACAGCCATACACCATAAAAATGGCAGGGCAACCTTGCTGGAACAACTTTCAAAATGAAATTGAAAAACAAGCTTATAAAGGAATAGCAGAAAGTAAATTCTAAGCTATTACAACATTCTCACAAAGCTTGAAATAATTACAACATTCACCACCATACATACATCCCACAAAAAGAATAAAAACAATTAAAAGAATAAATCAATCAACCACAACTCAAAGGATTTATAGTGGTTCCGTGTGTTCACCAACCGTTATCCAACAACCACACAAAAGCTACTCCACTCCTAATATCCTCACACAGGGATATTAGCGTTCACTAAAGATAGGTTTTCCCGGTTCACCCAAAACCCTTACAATTGTGTCTTTATATGTGGGCTTACACAATTAAAAACCCCCACTTCTGAGTTTTCTGGCTTTCCTCGGATAACCAATATAACAAGATTTTTCCGCAAATCTTGAAAGAAACCAAAATAATAGAAAGGAATTTACAATATGTAAAATACGAATATCTTCTTCGTTGTAGCCCGGTAGAACCAAATCAAAGTAGATGATTGAATGTCCAACTTCAATGTCCAAGACTCGATTACAATGGTTCTAGTTCTAATAGATTTTAAATTAAACCAAACAGGGCTTGCCTTAATTGATTTTGATTCCAAAGAAAGGGAATAACAATTCCTCTTTTCAAATCGGATTGGAATAGCCGAAACAAAATCAATTAAAATAAAGCTAAGGAAAGAAGATATTAAATAAGCACACTTAGCTTAGATGGAGCACAAAATTATCTCTCGAAGTTCGACGAAGATTGGCTTGAATACTATAATTAAATCGATGATTTCTTCCGAGATTCGTGCACTATTTATAGGTGAGAAGATCAGTTCTTCGACTCGTCTAGAGTGCTCTTCGACTAGTCGAAGCCATAGATATTTGAAAGATTAGGCGGGATAAGCGCAGAGCTTCTACGATCGTCGTAGCTCTCCTACGATCGTCGTAGGTCACCTACGATCGGTCGTAGGTTTCCTTCGACCGGTCGTAGGTCCTGAATAGTTCGCTCGACTTCGAGTCGTAGATTCTACGACCGGTCGAAGATGCGAAACACTGCTCCTACGATCGGTCGAATGCATTCCGTGACTAGTCGAAGGCTAATGATTTTATCCGAATTTGTAACAAACTTACGATCGATCCAGGAAATGTTTTAGACTGGTCGTAGCAAGTCTAGGACTAGTCGAAGCAGACCTAAGACTGGTCGAAGAACAGACCAATCACATGTAAAATAACATATGACTTATGTATCCAAAATGACCTACTTCTAAGGTCATCCTATGGTCAAACAAACCTCAATCATGAAGTATGGACATTGAAACAAGAGACCATGAAGAATGAGCCTTGAAGTCTTGATGTAGACTAAACCTTGAAGTAGCTCAATCATGAAAGTGGCTTAAGTTTCAGCTTGAGTCTTGAGTTCAGCTTGAGTCTTGCCTTGTACTTTCTTTTTCTTTTCAGCTTGAGTCTTGTGAGCAGTTCTTGCATTCAAGAGTCTTGTCTTGTGATCAGTTCTTTCATTCAAGATCTTGAGTCTTGTACTTGAGAGCGTTGCTTGATGTGAGCTTAGCTTGTACATGTATGTTGATCCTTGAGAGAGCTTCACTTATGCAAGTTATATATAACAGAGTATAATAGTGATTTTGGCACCACAAATTTGACAACAGACAGGGATATAAACTATAGCACTTACAATCTCCCCTTTGTCAAATTAGTGACAAAACACATAACCAAGATAAACATAAAGTAAAACAACTGGTTAATACCTGCAAATCAATAATCAATATTCAACATCAACCAGTTTCAACATTCAACAAGATCAAACATATATTCTTCTTGACACCCCACTCCCCCTGAGTAACATAACCAATGCTACTCCTCTCACAATCACATTAACAATAAACCATTCTCCCCCTTTTTGTCACAAGATGACAAAGGAGAACTAAATAAAGGAATGAGAGTAAACATGAGGAGGAAATAGAGTATAGCACAAGAGTCATAGAGATACTCAAGATAGCATCACAGATATCCAGCATTACATCAAGAAAAACAAATATCCAGCATAGAATCCAACTCAAACTCAAGCAAACAAGAGCAAAGAAATAAAGTTATTACAACCCAAAAGTCTCATAGAAACTAGTCAGAATTAGAACTTGAAGATGGAGCAGGAATAGAAGGATCAAGTTGGTGCATGCCTTTGTTCAAGCGCCTTAGGTATTTGCACATGTATTTGAATTGCAAATCATGAGCAATGACATGTTCTCCAACTTAACTTTAATATTCTCTACTTTATCTTCTAATGCACTCGACGTGCATCAAATGAAGAAGGCTCAAAGGATCATTAGCTGAGTTCGAATCCAGTTCCTCAAAAATATCATCCATATTAATATCAACACCAGCTTTTTCAAGACCACCATCAACACCACCACCTTGTTCAGAAGCGATCCATCTTCATCTTATTAATATTTGTATTGTTGAAGATCGATGATGGATTGGTGCTTCATCAATGCATATCGACTAACATATGAGTAGCCAATACAGTCATAAAGTATGCAAATGGAATGTCACTATGACTAGGATGGAGTCGAAACTGAAGAATGAAATGACAGATTAAGGATGGCAAACAAATCTGAGTACCATTTGAGATAGCATGAATTATCTTGCAATTTAAACAAAAATTGAAATACAATCTAGCAAATATATACAATATTATACAAGAAGGCATAAATTATCAATTTAAAATGCACATGCCAAGATCAAATTTCACCTTTTTGAACCTGCTTTTATCAAGAGGTTTTGTGAAAATATCAACTCGTTGATCTTCGGTAGGAATATATTCTAGAGATATAACTTTTTCTTCTACTAATTCCCTTATATAATGAAATCTAATGTCAATGTGCTTAGTACGAGAATGCTGAATAGGATTTTTTGAAATATTTATCGCACTGGAATTATCACAATGTAATAACATAGAATCCTGTTTAATTCCATAATCACTTAGCATTCGTTGCATCCAAACAAGCTGTGTACATGCATTACCAGCTGCAATATACTCAGCTTCAGCTGTTGAAAGTGATATAGAATTTTGTTTCTTACTAAACCAGGAAACTAGACAATTTTCAATAAAAAAACAACCACCACTGGTTGATTTTCTATCATCTAGATTACCAGCCCAGTCAGCATCCGAGTACCCAACTAATTGAACATTGGTTTCATGAGGATACCAGAGACCAAGATTTACAGTACTTGCGACATATCTAATAATTCGCTTGACAGCAATTAAGTGAGATTCTTTTGGATCAGATTGATATCTTGCGCAAATACCAACACTTAGAGAAATATCAGGTCTACTAGCAGTTAGATATAACAAACTACCAATCATACTCCGATAAAGTTTTGAGTCAACATTTTTACCATTAGAGTCTTTTGATAGTTTCAGGGTAGTACTCATAGGAGTATCGAAATTCTTACCATTCTTAAATCCAAATCTCTTGATTAGATTCAAGGCATACTTAGATTGAGAAATGAATATTCCTTCAGATTGTTGCTTTACTTGCAATCCAAGGAAATAAGTCAATTCCCCAACCATGCTCATTTCAATCTTTTATTTCATCAAATCTGCATACTCAGTAGTAAAGTCATTACAAGTTGATCAATAAATTATATAATCAACATAAATCCGTACCATTAAGTTATGATCATTTTGTTTTTTAACAAACAGAGTTTTATCAACAGATCCCATTTGAAAATTATGAGTTCAAAGAAATTTCGTTAGTTTCTCATACCATGCCCTAGGTGCTTGTTTTAATCCATAAAGTGCCTTTTAAGCCGATACACATAATCAGTATTTTTGGAATCTTCAAAACCCATTAGGTTGTTCAACATAGACTTCTTCATGTAAATCGCCATTTAGAAAAGCACTTTTCACATCCATCCGATAGATCTTTATCTTTTTAAAACATGCAATGGATATAAATAGTCAGATAGATTCAAGACGTGCTACTGGTGCAAAGGTTTCATCGAAATCAATCCCTTCAATTTGAGTATAACCTTGTACCACCAGTCTAGCCTTGTTTCTAATTATATTTCCACGTTCATCAGACTTATTTTTGAAAATCCATTTTGTTCCAATGATGTGTTTATCTTTAAGTCTTGGTACGAGATACCAAACATCATTTCTTATGAATTGGTTGAGTTCATCTTGCATCGCAACAATCCGGTTATCAATAAGCGCTTCTTTTACGTTAGATGGTTCAATTTGGGATGTAAAACATACATAATTACATATATCCTCAAGTTGTCTACTGCGAACACCGGTGAGAGGGTTTCCAAGAATTTGTGTGGTTGGATGATCTTTAACAGTCCTCAACTCGGAACAGTTTGATTTGATGAAGTATCAGGTTTATCAATGATTAGTACTTCATCATTATCTGAATTAGAAGTTGGTGTGTTTAAATGATCATCAATGACAACATTAATGGATTCTTGAATCACACCAGTCCTTTTGTTCAGGACCCTATAAGCTCAACTGTTTAAAGAGTATCCTAGAAAAATACCTTCATCACTCTTCATATCGAACTTTCCCAAATTTTCATGATCACGTAAAATATAGCACTTGCTGCCAAAAACTCGAAAGTATTTAACAGTAGGCTTTTTATTGAACCACAATTCGTAAGCCGTCTTATTATTATCTTTTTTTGTGTAGACTCGGTTAATAATATAGCAAGCTGTGTTGACTACTTCAGCCCAAAGATTTTTAGAGAGCTTCATGCTATTCAACATGACATTAGCCATTTCTTGAAGCACCCTATTCTTCCTTTCTACAATTCCATTTTGTTGTGGAGTTTTGGGAGCAGAGAATTCATGTAATATTCCTAGGTCGGTACAGAACTTCTCAAAATTGCTATTCTCAAATTCAGATCCATGATCACTACGAATTTTACTGATTTGAGAAGATTTTTCAGTTTGAATCCTTTTGAGAACTTTTCTTACTTCTTCAAGGGTTTCAGATTTATCCATTAAGAAGACTACCCAAGTAAATCTGGTAAAGTCATCAACTATTACCAAGATATACTTTTTACCACCACGACTTTCCGTTCTGGTAGGTCCTATCAAGTCCATGTGGAGAAGTTCGAGTGGTCTTGATGTGGTATTTGAATTCACCTTTTTATGTGAGTTCTTTGTTTGTTTGCCTATCTAGCATTCACCACATATTTTATCTAATTTCTGAAGTTTGGGTAAACCTCTTACAAGTTCTCGTTTGCTCAATCGATATAAATTTCGATAATGTACATGTCCAAGACGTTTGTGCCATAAATCAGTCTCGTCTGTATGGACCATGTAACATGTTTGATTAGATGAGCTGGATTCACTAATAATATAGCAATTTTCAGACGTTCTATGTCCAGTTAATATTACATAAACCTTATTGTTTAGTATCTCACGCTTTGATTAGAAAACCGAACATTATGGTTATTATCACATATTTGTGATATACTAAGCAAGTTGTGCTTTAGGCCTTCAACATATAAAACATTTTTAAACACAGGAAGATTAAAAAGTTGAACCGTACCTTGGCCTATTATCTTGCAGTTGCTACCATCACCAAATGTGACTGACCCATCAGTCATATCTTTCAGATCGGTGAATAAAGCTTTGTCACCTGTCATATGCCTGGAGCATCCACTGTCTAGGTACCACTTTGAATGACTTGTTGCTTTGAAAGCAGTGTGAGCAACCAAGCAGGTGACTTTAGGAATCCATTTCATAATTGTTTTGGGTTTAGGAACATAGTTGGTCTTCTTTTGTGTATACTTGTAGGAATGACCTATAGAGTTAGATTTTAATAGCTCCTTGAGTAAATCAACTATCTTTTTAGCTAGTGGATTTCGATTCTGATTAAAGTTGATATGGCTGTTTCTAGGTTTTTGAAAAGTTTTTGAATTTTTAGAAAAATCTTGATAAGTACTTTTCCCTTTTGAGTTTGAGGACTCTCCTTTAACAAATATAGGAGGAGTATACTTTTGTTTAGGAGGTTGATTTTTATCATAGCCCAACCCGGATCGATCGCCACATTTTCTTGATCCGGATAACAATTTTTCTAACTTTGGATCACCTTGGGCATATTTCCATGTGTCCTTTAAACTCAGAAGAGAGGAAACTTCAGTTTTAAGTTTCTCAATTTCAGATTTTAAATCAACAATTTGAGAGTTTTTAAATTCCAAATCGCATTTTGATTTTTCAAAATTATCTGAAATTTGTGATTTTTCTAAGACAAGCGATTCAAAACAATTTTTGAGTTTAGAAAACTTTTCTTTTTGAAGTTTAAGTTTGACAACAATTTTACAACTTTCCTTATATAGGGCATTGTAAGCATCTTGAAGATCATCTTCATTTTCACATTCACTATTCAGATTTTCTTCACTCGTAGAGTCATTATCTGAAAATGTGAATTTGGCTAGAGTCATAAGAGCTTTAACCTCATTGCCCGACTCAGTTTCATAATCTTCTGATTCAGGAGAACCTTCAGAATCGGATGATTCATCCCATGTAGCCAACATACCCTTCTTCTTGGGTTTGTCCCTTTTAGGACATCTATTTGCTAAGTGCCCATATTCTAGACGTTGTAACATTGACTATCTTTCAAAGATTTTCGAGATTTGGGTCTAAACTTCTTTTTGTCATTTGATTTTTGAAAATCAACTCTTTTCTTGCTTTTGAAAATTTTGTAAAATTTTTAGCTAAAAGAGCCATGTCATCTTCTGAATCAGAATTTTCTTCTGAACTACATTTAGAAGATTTTAGAGCGATAGATTTACCTTTAGGAGCTTTAAAGTTTAACTCGTAGGTTTGTAGAGAACCAACTAGTTCTTCAACCTCATATTATCCGTATCACGAAGTTCCTGGATTGCGGTTACTTTAGAATTGAACCGTTCAAGAAGTGAGCGTAATATTTTTGCACATACTTTACTTTCCGGGATTTTATCGCCAAGACCCCACATTGAGTTTACAATGTCATTCAATCTAGTGTAAAAGTCCATAAACATCTCATTTTCCTCCATATGAATTTCTTCAAATCTGGTTGTGAGGAGTTGGACTTTAGATTTTTGACAATTGTAGTACCCTCGTGTGTCATTTCTAATGTATCCCAAGCTTGCTTTGCGGTATCACAAGAAATGATTCTTTTGAACTCATCCGGTGATAGTGCGCAAGTAATTGCATTTAGTGCTTTAGCATTTGCACTACTCTCACTTTTCAAGGGTGGTCCATTGGTAATATGGTGTGGTTTTCATAGACTTTGAACCATCAACCCCAATAACTTCCATGATAGGAGGATTCCATTCAGTCACTGTGGCTTGCCACACATTTTCATCCATTGATTTGAGGAAGATCCTCATTCCGGCTTTCCAATAAGCATAGTTGGAGCCATCAAAGGGTGGAGGCCTAGTGACTGAAAGGCTATCAAAATTTGACATCTTAAATAGCTTAAATCGTTAGCTCAGAAATTAAATCCAAGAATTAAAAGGAGCTATTAGGCTTTGATACCACTTGAAAAGGCCAAGCTATATGTCCTAGAGGGGGTGAATAGGACAATGCCAAATAAAAACTTATAACAGCGGAATAATAAAGAAAATGATAGCCAAATTAAATAATAATGCAAGAAAGAAAAACAACCTCAAAATTCAGATCTTGAGAGGTTGATACAAACGTTATTCTAAGGACAACCTTACACCAAAACGAGTTTATGGTAGGACAACCTTATTTCTAGAAAGGTCTTTGTATCAAGTCTCAAATCGAAGAGGAATACAAAAACAAATATGAACGGAATTGAAATAACTTGCAATTCAAGATGTATTGGACTCGGGACAGCCATACACCATAACACTGGCAGGGCAACCCTGCTGGAACAACTTTCAAAGGAAATTGAAAATCAAGCTTATAAAGGAATAGCACAAAGTAACTTCTAAGCTATTACAACATTCTCACAAAGCTTGAAATAATTACAACATTCACCACCATACATACATCCCACAAAAAGAATAAAAACAATTAAAAGAATAAATCAATCAACCACAACTCAAAGGATTTATAGTGGTTCGCCTGTGTTCACCAACCGTTATCCAACGCCACACAAAAGCTACTCCACTCCTAATATCCTCACACAGGGATATTAGCGTTCACTAAAGATAGGTTTTCCCAGTTCACCCAAAACCCTTACAATTGTGTCTTTATATGTGGGCTTACACAATTAAAAACCCCACTTCTGAGTTTTCTGGCTTTCCTCGGATAACCAATATAACAAGATTTTTCGCAAATCTTGAAAGAAACCAAAATAATAGAAAGGAATTTACAATATGTAAAATACGAATATCTTCTTCGTTGTAGCGGTAGAACCAAATCAAAGTAGATGATTGAATGTCCAACTTCAATGTCCAAGACTCGATTACAATGGTTCTAGTTCTAATAGATTTTAAATTAAACCAAACAGGGCTTGCCTTAATTGATTTTGATTCCAAAGAAAGGGAATAACAATTCCTCTTTTCAAATCGGATTGGAATATAAGAAACAAAATCAATTAAAATAAAGCTAAGGAAAGAAGATATTAAATAAGCACACTTAGCTTAGATGGAGCACAAAATTATCTCTCGAAGTTCGACGAAGATTGGCTTGAATACTATAATTAAATCGATGATTTCTTCCGAGATTCGTGCACTATTTATAGGTGAGAAGATCGTGTTCGACTCGTCTAGAGTGCTCTTCGACTAGTCAAGCCATCACATATATTTGAAAGATTAGGCGGGATAAGCGCAGACCGTTCTACGACTGGTCTAGCCCTCCTACGATTGGTCGTAGGTTTCCTTCGATCGGTCGTAGGTCCTGAATATCTTCGCGCTCGACTTCGAGTCGTAGATTCTACGATCCGGTCGAAGATGCGTAAACACTGCTCCTACGATCGGTCGAATGCATTCCGTGACTAGTCGAAGGCTAATGATTTTATCCGGAATTTGTAACAAACTTACGATCGATCCAGGAAATGTTAGACTGGTCGAAGCAATTCTAGGACTAGTCAAGCAGTGCTAGGGTCGAAGAACAGACCAATCACATGTAAAATAACATATGACTTATGTATCCGAAATGACCTACTTCTAAGGTCATCCTATGGTCAAACAAACCTCAATCATGAAGTATGGACATTGAAACAAGAGACCATGAAGAATGAGCCTTGAAGTCTTGATGTAGACTAAACCTTGAAGTAGCTCAATCATGAAAGTGGCTTGAGTTTCAGCTTGAGTCTTGAGTTCAGCTTGAGTCTTGCCTTGTACTTTCTTTTTCTTTTCAGCTTGAGTCTTGTGAGCAGTTCTTGCATTCAAGAGTCTTGTCTTGTGATCAGTTCTTTCATTCAAGATCTTGAGTCTTGTACTTGAGAGCGTTGCTTGATGTGAGCTTAGCTTGTACATGTATGTTGATCCTTGAGAGAGCTTCACTTATGCAAGTTATATATAACAGAGTATAATAGTGATTTTGGCACTACAAATTTGACAACAAACAGGGATATAAACTATAGCACTTACAGTTTCAATAAAGTATTTTTGAATTTTCTTAACTCTTGTGGATTCCGGAGCCATTATACCTTATAAATTCAAGATCTTATTCACTCGAGGAATGCGATGATCTCTTCTTTATCCTTTCACACCCTTCATTACACCAAGGCCTAGATGGCCCACATTTCTTGGACTTGAAATCAGGCATGGGCCACGCCCTACCAACTTTAGTGGGCCTAATATAAATAAACCTCAAAAATCTGGTTGTCTGCAAGTAGGGGTGTCGGATCAACCCGCCCGTCAATTAGTGCAACCTGATTCTGCGACGAGTTTGGGTTAATCTATAAACGGGTAGCTATTAGCAAATGGGTTAGAAAATGTGGCAAGTTTTAGTAAATGGGTCAGGCTCTGGTTGAACCCCATCCAACTGGGCCGGATGACATGACCCAACTGGGCCAGAAACAGAAAGCAATTCACAGACGGTAACATATGATGGGTCTAGTCGGTTGAGGCTGGCCCAACTATAATTGAATGGGAGGTTCAAGTTAGGCTTGGGCTTCGCCAATTTTAAGTGGGTTAGGTTGGGCCATAGAGTAATGGATTGCGGCAGAACTCGTCCGGTTTTATAAACCCATCCGTTGCCATCCATATCTCCAAGCTACATAGAAAGTTGTCATATTTAGACCCAAGTTTGCCTGTGGGGTTGGAATCAAGCCTTCATCCAGCCCATAACAACCATAAATGGATCTGGCCTAGATCTTGGGTGGGCTTTCATAGGCAGTAGTCAAATACAGGCCGGATAATGTGCCCACCATGTGGGCTGAAAGTGAGGCCCAATAGAGACCCATTGACCATGGAGACAGCAACTTGGCCGACTCGTCCAGTTTCGAGTCAAGTAATGACTTGCCCATGCCAGGGGTGTATTGGTCCTACTTGGCTGCATTGGCGGTAGAGCTGGTCATCGAGGCGAGTTCAACCGAGTTAGGGCTGACCTGACTCGATCCAGTTTTGAAATAGACCTAACCCAAATTTGACCCGACTCGGTACCGAGTCCAGAATGCCTGACCCGATCAAGTCTGGGTCTGGCCTGGACTAATCCGGACCAAGTCCTACCTAGTCACAAGTACCGAGTTGGGTCAGGTGTACCAAGTATCAACGGCTGAAATCACAACTCAAAACCTAGGTGCACATGTCAGAATTACAGCTTCTTCATCAGCTACACAGCATCTCAGATCTGAAACATCAAATCTAAGGTGTGTGTGGGTATACACACACGAGTCAGGTTTCGGATTGACTCGGGTCAATTCGAGTCGAGTTACTTGGTGACCTGAACTCAATTCGGTTTGAGGTTGGATTGGATGAAGTGTACTCGGTTCGGATCGACTCAACCAATTGGTTCGGATCGAGTGAAGTCTGAACAAGTCGAGTTCGCTGAGTCAAATTGTCTCGAGCCAAGCTCTAGTTAGGGTTACTTATCTGCTGACACAGGGATGTCGAAACAGGATAGGATTCGACCGAGTCCGAGTCATCAATGCGTGCCATGGACAGCTTTACAAGTGAGGTCTAAGGACACAGAATCATGGAGATATCTGGAACACGTGTATGACATCTTAACTCCACACGTAAACAGTTGCCTTGCCAGGTAGAGATTACTGTGGGCCCAGCTTATGGTGAGGCCCACAGGCCCATCAATGTATGGTTGAGTCTGTTGAAAGCTATTTTCCGATATCGGATCACTGAATTTAACCATTGGTTCTTGACACAGCTAATCAAGATCATTCTGGTAGTCCCTACATGGCCGATGGAAGGATAATCCTACCGGTCAGATCCGTGGTAAAAAGTTGTAAAATGCCAACGTGCCACATACAAAAGGTGAATATCAGTCAGATGAGTGACCAGCATTGTCTAATAATCAGTGCAGATTTTGGTCCACAGGCCATCTGCAGCAGGGCCCACCAGATGGACGGTTTGGATTCATCGGTTGTCTTACATGTACGACTATTACCTCCCCTCATCCATATAAGTAAGGGATGCACTTCTTAGGAATCATTTTCACAGGTATCCATCAATTCCTCCAACGTGACCACAACTAAAGGCTCAGTGAGAGGTGGGCACGTGTAAGTCTACAGTTCGGATGTGACACGGGTAGCATGGTACCGGAGAGGCGAGATCTGCATTCAATTGAATTAGATTGTTTACTTATTAAGCAGATGTGGTTAAATGGAAACCAATTGCGTCCTGCCCCTTTCTGGACGGAGGTGGATCCGGGCAGAGATCTGTGGCGCCCACTGTGATGCATGCCTTTTATCCATGCTACTGTTCATCCATTTTCCAGATCATTTAAGGAAGCAGCAGTGCTAATAACACCCACCATTGAAACCTTCTTAGGGCCCACCGTGATCATTGTTTCTCATCCAACCATTTCATAAGGTCACACGGACATGAAAGGAATAAAAATAAAAATAAGAAAAATAAAAAATATCAGGTTGATCCGCAACTTTTTGATGTAGAATATGCCATAGATATCGTTTAGAGGCACACAACCTATCAATTTGTACTGAAACACGCCATCCAAGGTGAACGGCTCACAAAGTGGGTTGCTTCTGTCCACTTCATCAAAAAATGCATGCTTTTAGTTCAAAAACAATATTTTTTTTAATATATATATACTATTTTTAATAATTACGAATTTTTTGATATTTTTTTTATTTTTAAAGTTTTAAATTTTCTTTATTTTTAGAAATAACATATAATTATGCTAGGACTCTTTTAGTAAAAGATTATTTGAAATCTTTATTTTTAGAAATTAGGTTTTAGAAGAGTTTTAATAGAATTAATATTTTTATTAAAGCTAGAAATTTACTATTTTTAGTAATTATGAATTTTAGTTTATATATATATACACACACACACACACACAAAGGAAAGGGTATTATACGCTCAACCTTACTGTAGCATCCATAAGGTCGAGCCCTATCAGAATGTAGGCCGTCGGATGGAGGCATTTTGCATCCAACGGCTGATGCTTTAACGCATGTTGAAGGAGAAAAACTGGTTATACCGGTTTCATTGTGGCCGAGCATGTACACAGCCATGTAAACAGGGTTTTTCTCCCCCTTTGAGGCCTTAGCCGTTCACCGTCTCTCTTTCTATCTCGCTGGATTCTTAGTAGTAGCTACATCCCTATACAACCCTTCTCTCTCCCCTAATCCCTACCACCAGCCACACCCCTGTGCAGCCCTCCCTCTCCCTCAATCCCTACCACCAGCCACATCTGCCTCCCTCCCTCATTCCCTACCCCCATGCAATGTAGACCTTAGATTGAGCGTTAAAGGTAAGGCCTCTGTTTTTTTTTTTTTTTTTTAGGTATGATTTTTGTTTTACATCATGAGCACTTGCATCTGGATAACACATCATCGTCATGATTTTATTTTATTTTTTTATTTATACGAACATTTTTACAAAATCTTAGATATGTACTCCAAATGTGGTTCAGTGGATAATGCTTACCATCTGTTTGAGAAAATGCCCAAGCAGAGCTTTATGTCTTGGGACACCATTCTAACGAGGTTTGCGAACAATGGTCATGGAGAGGAGGCTATTGCAGATATCATGATATATCGGCATGCATCGACAATGTTATTTTTGATATGTTAGATTCTTGTACTTTAAGACAGTATTGTATTGCTGACCGGCAATAATAAACATGTTGGGTGATATCAACAATACATAGAACACTGAATTTACCAAATAGCTGGGAGAAAGCTTTTATGATGATGATGATGGCGTGGAATTTTTTTTAGTGAATAATTTACCTATGCGGACAAGATTTGGATCCTTCATCCCATGGGGCCTCACTATTGATTGAACTTGAAGCGAAATTTTCATTGATTGGAGAATTGGAACTGTCTGATGTTTGATAATTGAACCCAGGCCTTTTTGTTTGTTTATTTTTATCCTTTTGTACAGTATAGTTGTGTCTTCCAATGATCATTTGGACGCCACTGACTACGAGGTTAGGATTATCTCTTCAAGGTGATTGTTCTATGGCCCATTCACTATTGGACCTGCTAAATGTACAATCTTGATCTCATTGATGATCTCTGCATACCACCATGCGGATGATATATAAGTGAAGGTGCTTAGAGGCAAAGGAACCCGCTTGCAGCAAAGGAACCCGCTCCGTGCATATGATTTGCTTTATATATATATATATATATATATATATATATATATATATATATATATATATATATATATATATATTGTCTTCTAGAATAGTATATTTGATACAAGTATGAATTTAATGTTTTTAATACTGCAAAACATTATTTTGTGAAGTATCAACTCTCTTGGGGTATTGTGTTCATTCCCTACACTCATTGATTCTTGTCACCAAGGATTCCCTATGCACCAAGGAACCAATCTTGAACTGTAAAGGAGTTCTTGGTCAGATAGACATGTTAATAGAAAAAGACGAAATCCTTGGTGCATAGGGAACCAATCTTGAACTGTCAAGGGTTTCCTATCACCAAGGATTTCGTCTCTTTTTTACTTCTGATTAGGAGTTGACAGTTCTTTCCTTTCAGGGAAAATATTCACCGATGTAGTCAGGAGCCCATACTATGTGGCACCAGAAGTGTTGCGAAAGCACTACGATCCTAAGGCTGATGTCTAGAGTGCTGGTGTAATCGTTTATGTCACGCCCCAAACTCGAAAACTGGGCTCACAAAATTTTTGATCGCCGAATCTGGCGCTTACAGCCTCCGTAGAACCCCATTCTCGGATCCCAGCGCCCATTCGCTAGGTTCCAATCCTAAGATGCTACGATGAGGATTTTTAACATCCGTTTGATTCGTAATAAGCATAACCAAAGGCATAACCCACAACAACAACCAAAAACTTCATCACATTTTCACTATGATCAAAAACTTTACAAGTACAATGAGCATAAAGGAAAATACAATGAAGATGAACAAGAACTCCAAAATGATCAGCCACGCGCCCAAGCCTCAGCGTTGCTGCGATCCAACGTCACCTGCACGCAACAGTCGTGCATAAGCTTATAGAAAGCTTAGAGGGTGGTGAAAGTGTATGCTCAATGTGGTAATGCAGTTATGTAGTATCAGAGTAATGCGGAACATGTTGATGAATGCCAAGAATACCATTAGCCGTACCAAGGCCATGCGGTGCAAAGAATGATGTCGGCCATACCAAGGCCATGCAATGCGAAATGCAACTCAAGCATACAAATCTTCATCTAAGTCCACATATCGATACAGCTCAAAATCTGGAATATCTCCGGGGTCTAGTACACTCCAAGCCAGATTGCCGCCCCATCGAGCGCAATAAGGTGAGTGGAAAAGACCTCACTATCCGCCTGCTAATATTGGGCTCGGCTCGTCAATAGCGGACCCATTCCTCGAGCTGGTCAGACTCAGCCTAGCATTGCCCCCTACTCTCGGGTGGGTAAGGCCGCACCCCCTTCCAACCGACCACGACACAGTGGAAAGCACAACCGTCTGGTAATCGGCACTCGGTACTCATGCACCCACTCGGTCTAGACGTTGGAGCAACCTCTTGGTACCATAAGGGTTTAGGAACTTTCACCCAGGGATATCTATAGCACCCCATGTAGAACAGTATTGTCGGTATCCAATCCTGTCAACTACGATACGTCTGTGGAGGCTACGGCCTTGATGTCGCTAGGGCGTACAGTAACCATATCACACAATGCGAATGCATGAATCACACTATCCAGTCATACAGCAATCCTACGCGTATCGTGCGCTCATGTAGGGCAACACCCCCTGTACGGGAGCCCCTAAACAATCTGCCCGAAGGCATATGCTATGATCAGTCATTTCTCATATCAAGCATACGTATGATGCATATGATCATGAGTCATGGAACTAAACATGTTATATGGGATGGATGATGTTCATAACGAAGATGGGCCTAGACGGCCTACACATTACACGTATGGGCCCTAGGGGAAGTCATAATGCGGACATTTAACCAACACTATACTTGCAATGGGGACGTCAAACTGCCATTGCTCCCAAGGTATAGCCCGTCGTAAACATCATTACATAAATCATGTTGGGATTGCACATTGCAATGGACCTTAGGTATATCCCATTGGGCCTTCAATACATCAAATGGGCCGTATCATATGGGCCTCATATTCATTAAGTGAGCCACATCAATGGGCCGCACCAATGGGCCTTATGTGCATTGCAATGGGCCATAACCCGTGGGCCTTAGAATGCATCAAATGGACCTAATCTTATGGGCCTTATGTGTATCAAATGGACCTCGCCAATTGGGCCCCATATGTACATCAAATGGGCCTCAACCCATAGGTCTCAATACATCTTAATGGGCCTTAACCCATGGGCCCCTAATACATCAAATGGGCCTCGACCCATGTGCCTTACATATAAATCAAAGTGGGCCTCAACCATGGGCCACAAGTAAGCTGAGATGGGCCTCCCACCACCAGTAAATTATATATAATATATAATTTATATATATAGTACATACAATATTATATTATATATATATAAATATACATACACACATGTACACACCCACACACGCATGCACACCCACACACAAATATCACAGTGGGCTCCACCGCACAATTAACACATATATCACTGTGGGCTCCATGTGGGGCCCACCATAATGTTTGTACTCCATCCAACCCGTTGGTAAGGTCAAGTAGACCTAGATGAAGGGTGAAAACAAATTTCACCCTGATCCAAAACTTCTATGGACTCAAAAAGGGTTTCAAAGGTAGAGATTTAATTCACACTATTGCCTATGATGTGGGCCACCTGAGCCTTAGATCAGGCTGATTTTTGGAGTGGGCCCACGTCAGGGAGTGGCCCACCCGATGAACGGGTTAGATGACAGATAAACATCAAGGTGGGGCCCACGGCTAGAGCCGTGGGTGCTGTCCGCCTGCCCGTCCGCCCGGGCGCTGGTGCGCAGGCAGCACCTGCTGCCTTTTTGACACAGCAGCAGTAGCTGCTGTGATGATATTATTATTATTTTTTTAATTTTTAGTTTTTCTGTGGATTTTACAAGTGGGGTCCACATCTAGAGAATCCACTCCGTCCAATAGCCCTCCATGGCTCCAGACAAGCAAAACAAGCCCAATATTGGGCATATTTCGGTGTATAGACAATTAGGGAAGGTTTCAATGGTGAAAACCACCATTTGGTATGGTATGGCCCACCAGGACCTCGGGTTGACACCATTTTTCGGTTCAACGCCTAAAAGGAGGTTGGGAACGGAATGGACGACGTGGATTGAAGACATTCATCAAGGTGGGGCCAAAATAAGTGGGCCACCCCAAATGCTTGTGAACAAGCTAATATTTTTGTTTTCCCTTTTTTTGTCTAGCGTCTAGGGACGCTGGACGGTTTGGCAATCCACATGCGTTGGGGTGGGCCCTGCTTAGGTGGGCCACCAAATGATGGATGGTGTGGGTACTACACATATAAGGTGGGCCCCACTTATAAATGGTTTGGATAAAATACCTACCTCATGGTGGGGTCCAACCTAATGGGCCACATGACCATATTAACATAAGAAGAGAAAAAAAAAAGAAAAAGAAAGGGAAAGAAAGAGATAGAGAGTGGGACACGCGTGATGGAGGGACCCCGGTATTATGGGCCCTCCCTTCAATGATCTACAACATAAATCAAGTGGGTCATTACATGTGGGCCCATTAAATTGAAATCCAACGGTGGAGATCCCTTCTCCACTAGATTAGACGGTTTAGATGACCCTAAGTATGCAAGAAAAATAAACATCATGATGGGGTCCATGGAGAATGGCCCCATCATGGAATGATTATGATGATCCAAGTGGGCCATCGGCCACATCTTAGGGTCCAAAGTGAGATCCAAACCATTGATTGGTTGGCCTCACTTGGCCCATCTTAAAAACATTAAAACTACCCTATCAAAGCACCCACCGCTTGATCTTCTTGCTCCCTTGGCTTCCTTAGCTCCTTGTGCTTCTCTTTGATGGAGGAAGATGAGAAATGGATGGCTAGGATGGGAGATCTAGGGATGGAAAGGTGGGCCACACTTGTAGCTTGGAAGAGTTGGAGAGGCTCATACGTATGGATTTTTTTCTTGCTTTTGGGAGAGTTTGAAAATGAGAGAGAGACTTGTAAAGGGAGAGAGTGAGAGGGAGTGATGGGTGATGGAGTGATAGATGTGGTGGTGATGGGTGTAAGAGGCTTTTTTTGACTTTTGAGGCAAAAGTTGTAAGAAAAATATGGCTTGTGTAAGAACTTTTTGACTTTGGGGCTTGCTTGGGAAAGGGTGAAAGGTGATGTGTACTTGACATGATGGGATTGAAGGGTTGATTGATTGATGTGACATCTCGTAGAGATTCTCTCGGATTTTGTAACGCACGGCGTTTTCCTCACACTGAACGCTGGCCCACATCTCCCGACCAAGGTATCGCCTCGGCGCGCGAGTCGCGGCATCGGAACCGCGGCGACGACGCGGTCACTAAGGTACAAGTCCTGGGTTGAGTCGACTCGGGTTAACGGCATGAGAATCTGGGTCGCGCGCAAACACCGGTTAAGGTCGATGGTTGCCGAAATTCAACCGGAAAGACCGCGGAAGCCTATGGAATGGTACGGTCTTGGATACGGGGCTTACAACTCTCCCCTCTTAATAGAAATTTCGTCCTCGAAATTTACATAATCATCGCAACTAAGCAAAACTCATAAGGAAGAAGAAACATACTCATCATCATATAACATCAGAGATAACATACAAAATACAACACATGATCAATCATCAAAAAGATGGGGATAACGCTCTCAAATCTCAGCCTCGCGCTCACAAGAAGCCTCCTCAACAGAATGGTGACCCCACTAAACCTTCACCAACGGAATGACCTTAGTCCGGAGGACCTGCTCCTTCCGATCAAGGATACGGACTGGTTGCTCGATGTAAGAAGCGTCCTCACGAACCTCTAACTGCTGCCAGTCAATAACAGGAACGATGTCTGATCCACACTTCCTCAATATAGAGACATGAAAAACGTTGTGGACGTCAGACAACTGAGATGGCAAGGCAAACCGATAGGCCACGGCACCAACGCGCCCAGTGATCTCAAAAGGTCTTATGAATCTCGGGGCAAGCTTGCCCTTCGCTCCAAATCGAACTACGCCCTTCATGGGCGAGACCTTAAGATACACATGGTCCCCTACATCAAACTACAAGGGACGACGCCGACGATCAGCAAAACTCTTAGGCTGGCTCTGAGCTGTGCGCATCCTCTACCTGATGACATCAATAGCCTCTGACGTCTCCTGCACAAGATCGGGACCTAAGAGACAATGCTCTCCAACCTCGGTCTAACAACTCGATGATCTGCATGGTCTGTCATATAATGCCTCAAAAGGAGTCATGCCGATGGTCGCCTGATAGCTGTTATTGTATGCCAAATCGGCTAATTGCAGATGCTTATCCCAGCTATCCCCAAAATCAATCGAGCAGGCCCGAAGCATATCCTCAAGGATCTGGTTAACCCTCTCGGTTTGGCCATCAGTCTGCGGATGGTACACAATGCTGAGCTGCAAATCAGTACCCATCGCTCTCTGGAAGCTCCCCCAAAACTAAGACATGAACCTCGGGTCTCGGTCAGAAACGATCGAGACTGGAATGCCATGCAGTCTCACAATATCCTCGATGAATAATCTCGCAAGCCGGTCCAAAGGCCAAGTCGCACGTATCGCAATAAAATGTGCCGACTTCGTCAGACGATCCACAACAACCCATATGGCATCATGACCGCGCTGAGTCCTCGGCAAATCCATAACGAAATCTGTCGACACGTGCTCCCACTTCCACATCGGGACACTCAACGGCTGCAATAGACCAGGGGGTCTCTGATGATTGGCCTTGACACGCTGGTATGTGTCACACTCGGCCACAAAACTAGCAATCTGAAGCTTCATCCCCGCCCAAAAATACTGTCGCCTCATGTCACTGTACATCTTCGTCGAGCCAGGGTGGATAGAAAACCGCGATCGATGTGCCTCGGTCATAAGATCTATACGTAGCTCAAGAATATCCGGGATACATAATCGGCCTCTGAAGCGAAGTCCACCATCTGAACCAATCTGCCAATCTGCCTAACTCTCAGATGCTGCCTCTGCTCAGTAATCCTGTAATGACTCGTCTTCCTGCTGAGCCTCGATCACCCTTGCGACAAGAGAGGGTTGAATCGACAGGCTCGATAACTGCACAATAGAAGACTGCAAGCCAAACTCAAAGTCATACTCTACTATATCCTCGAGCATTCGTCACTCCTGAATCATCATATGCGTCACCAGGCCTCGTGGCTGACGGCTGAGGGCATCCGCCACCACGTTCGCCTTACCCGGGTGGTACTGGAGATCGAAATCATAGTCCTTCAGGAGTTCCATCCAGCGTCTCTGCCTCATGTTCAGCTTAGACTGTGAGAAGAGGTACTTCAAGCTCTTGTGGTCGGAGAAGAGCTCGAACCTGACCCCATAAAGATAGTGTCTCCACACCTTCAATGCGAAGACAACTGCAGCCAACTCTAAATCATGCGTGGGGTAGTTCAGCTCATGGACCTTGAGCTGGCGAGACGCGAAGGCCACTGGTCTCCCGTACTGCATCAGGACAGCACCCAAACCAATATACGAGGCATCGGTAAATACAATAAAACCATCACTCCCAGAGGGAAGAGTGAGGACAGGAGCAGACATGAGGCGGTCCTTCAACTCCATAAATGCTCCCTCGCAGGCATCGCTCCAAATAAACTCTGCCCCCTTCCGGGTCAACCTGGTCAACGGGGCTGCAATACGAGAGAAGCTCTCAATGAAACGCCGGTAATAACCCGCTAAACCAAGAAAACTGCGGATCTCGGACGCAGTCATGGGCTGGCCCCACTGACGCACTGCCTTAACCTTCGAGGGGTCCATTGCTATACCCTCCCTCGTCACCACGTGACCGAGAAACTTCGCCTCCTCTTGCCAAAACTCGCACTTCTCCAGCTTCGCATACAGCTGATGTGCGCGGAGGGCCTGCAACGTAACCTCCAAATGCTGCTCGTGCTCCTCACGGGTCCTCGAATAGATCAGAATGTCGTCGATGAAGACTACAACAGACTGATCAAGATACGGACGGAAGACCTCGTTCATCAACTGCATGAACACTGCTGGCGTATTGGTCAGTCAGAAGGACATGACCTGAAACTCGAAATGACCATAACGCGTCCTGAATGCTGTCTTCGGAATGTTCTCCTCTCGGACCTGAATCTGATGATAACCGGAACGCAAGTCAATCTTCGAAAAGAACTGTGCACCCTGCAGCTGATCGAACAAATCATCAATCCTCGGGAGCGGGTACTTGTTCTTGATTGTGACCTTATTGAGGTCACGGTAATTTACGCAGAGCCTCAACAAGCCATCCTTCTTCTTCACGAAGAATACCGGCGCTCCCCACGGTGAACTGCTCGGACGGATAAAACCTAACTCGCGCAACTCGTCCAATTACTTCTGCAGTTCTCGCAACTCCAACGGTGCCATACGATATGGGGCCTTTGAAATAGGCACAGTACTGGGCACGAGATCAATCTGAAACTTGGTGAGTCGACAAGGCGGTAATCCTGAAATCTCCTGAAACACATCGGGAAAATCACAAACCACAGGCAACTGGTCGATGCTCACCGATATGGGCTCCTCTATGGCACATGACATCAAACAAGACAATGGCTCTCCTCTGGGATCAGCAATGAACTGGAACTGCGGCAAGCCAGGTATACAAAACGTGACTGTCCTCGCGGAGCAATCCAATATGGCGTGGTACTCGGCAAGCCAATCCATACCCAGGATGACGTCGAACTCAGACATCGGCAATGCAAACAGATCGGCAAGTAAAAAGATATCCCCAACCAGAACGGGGCAAGACGAGCAAAATCGGCCCAACACTGCAGTCTTCCCCAAGGGAGTCGATACTGTCAACACCTCACGAGCAGACTCCAATGGCAAACCAGTCGATCGGCAAAAACTCTCGGCCACAAAAGAATGAGACGCACCAAAATCAAACAACACACGTGTAATGTATGCAGATACTGGAAGTATACCCTCAACGACTCCTCCAGATGATTGAGGATCCTGCTGGGCCGCATAGAATAGAGCCTAAGCCGGTTGGGGAGGTGCTTGTCCCCTCTGAGCGTGCTACTGCTGCTGTTGTCGCTGAGGTGGTTGAAACTGCTGCCTCTGCTGCTGCGGTCTCGGAGGCTGGTGCTGATGCTCCTGCTGAGGTGGCCTCGGTGGTGGGGGCTGCTGTCGCTGCTGCTGTGGGGGTCTCTGCTGCTCCTGCGGTGGTGGGGGCGGCTGTGGACCTCTCTGTTGCTGCTGATGGGGGCGAGGACACTCCCACATAAGGTGTTCTGCCGCACCGCACCTAAAACAAGTGCTGGTGAACTGTCTCGGAGGTGGTGCTGGAGGTGCTGCTGGCGCTCAGAAGGCTGGGCGACCTGTGCGCCTCTGTTATGGTCGACCCTACTGGATATCACTAGAAGGAGCCTGCCTCTTCCGGTCTCTCCTCTGACCACGATCAGACTGAGAACCGTCCCACTCAGCCTCAAAAATCTGGGCCTTCCTTACCACTCCCTAGAAAGTCAAGAGCTCATGCCAATAACACGGCCTCGAAGACCGTAACGCAAGCCGCCTTCAAATCGGCGGGCTCTCCGCTCCTCATCATCCACTAAGTATGGTGCAAATCTAGACAGTGCTACAAAATGAGCGGCATACTGAGCCACTGTCATATCGCTCTGCACCAAGGCCTCAAACTCTAACGCTCACTGTCGTCGGATGTGATCAGAAAAATACTGTCGGTCAAACCGATCCACAAAATCCTCCCAAGTCCATATAAAATCAGCACCTGCTGCTCAGGAGACTGACGCCCGCCAGTGTTCAGCCTCACCATGGATGAGAAATACAGCTAATCGGACTCGCCACTCAGTCGTGCATCCCATCATCTCGAATATCTTCTCCACATCGGCGCGCCATCTCTCAACTACCGTCGGGTCTGGTTCACCCTGAAAATGTGGGGGATCAAGTCGTCGGAACTCTCGAAGGAGGGCACTCATGCGCTCCTGCTCTGCCTGGGCCGGTGAAACAACCGGGTGTCTGCTCTGCCCCTGAAGTGCGGCAGTCACAGCCTGTAACATCTGCTGCAACTGGGAGGCAATCACGGATACGATCGGATCCGCACCGGTCTCTGGTGAAGGAGCAGCACCCTCAGGATGGGTGGCATGAATCTCTGGTAGAGGAGCAGCATCCTCAGGCTGGGCAATAGGAAACTCTGGTGGTGGAGCAGGGATCGTAGGTGGTAGTGCGGGAGCCACAAGTGGTGGAGCCGGAGTCTCAGGTGGTGGTGCGGGAGTTGATTGGGTCACTCTCCTGCGCGGCATGTCCTACAGGAAAGAGCGAAGGTGCCTATCAACTTAAAGGCTCGCAAAGGCACCCACGTTAAGGGTCGGTAATAAGAAATCGCTTAGGCTATCCAAACTTAGGACTTAATCATTTATAGCAGACATGTAATGTTGTTCTTGGTTATTTCCGAGTTATGCTCTGATACCAACTTCTGTCACGCCCTAAACTCAGAAACCGGGCTCACAAAATTTTCGATCGTCGAATCCGGCGCCGACAGCCTCCGTAAAACCCCATTCTCAGCTCCCAGCGCCCATTTGCCAGGTTCCGATCCTGGGATGCTACGAGGAGGATTTTTAACATCCGTTTGATTCGTAATGAGCATAACCAAAGGCATAACCCATAACAACAACCAAAAACTTCATCACATTTCCACTATGATAAAAAACTTTACAAGTATAATAAGCATAAAGGAAAATACAATGAAGGTGAACAAGAACTCCAAAATGATCAGCCACACGCCCAAGCCTTAGCGCTGCTGCGATCCAACGTCACCTGCACGCAACGGTCGTGCATAAGCTTATAGAAAGCTTAGAGGGTGGTGAAAGTGTATGCTCAAGGTGGTAATGCAGTTATGCAGTATCAGAGTAATGCGGAACATGCTGATGAATGCCAAGAATACCATTAGCCATACCAAGGCCATGCGGTGCAAAGAATGATGTCGGCCATACCAAGGCCATGCAATGCGAAATACAACTCAAGCAAACAAATCCTCATCTAAGTCCACATATCGATACAGCTCAAAATATGGAATATCACCGAGGTCTGGTACACTCCAAGCCAGATTGCCGCCCCATCGCGCGCAATAAGGTGAGTGGAAAAGACCTCACTATCCACCTGCCAATATCGGGCTCGGCTCGTCAATAGCGGACCCATTCCTCGAGCTGGTCAGACTCAGCCTAGCATTGCCCCCTACTCTCGGGCGGGTAAGGCTGCACCCCATTCCAACCGACCACGACACAGTGGAAAGCGTAATCGTCTGGTAATCGGTACTCGGCACTCATGCAGCCACTCGGTCTAGACGTTGGAGCAACCTCTTGGTACCATAAGGGTTTAGGGACTTTCACCTAGGGATATCTATAGCACTCCATGTAGAACAGTATTTCTGGTATCCAATCCTGCCAACCACGATAGGTCTGTGGAGGCTACGGCCCTGATGTCGCTAGGGCGTACAGTAACCATATCACACAATGCGAATGCATGAATCACACTATCCAGTCATACAGCAATCCTACGCGTATCGTGCGCTCATGTAGGGCAACACCCCCTGTACGGGAGCCCCTAAACAATCTGCCCGAAGGCATATGCTATGATCAGTCATTTCTCATATCAAGCATACGTATGATGCATATGATCATGAGTCATGGAACTAAACATGTTATATGGGATGGATGATGTTCATAACGAAGATGGGCCTAGACGGCCTGCACATTACACGTATGGGCCCTAGGGGAAGTCATAATGCGGACATTTAACCAACACTATACTTGCAATGGGGACGTCAAACCGCCATTGCTCCCAAGGTATAGCCCGTCGTAAACATCATTACATAAATTATGTTGGGATTGCACATTGCAATGGACCTTAGGTATATCCCATTGGGTCTTCAATACATCAAATGGGCCGTATCATATGGGCCTCATATTCATCAAGTGAGCCACATCAATGGGCCGCACCAATGGGCCTTATGTGCATTGCAATGGGCCATAACCCGTGGGCCTTAGAATGCATCAAATGGGCCTAATCTTATGGGCCTTATGTGTATCAAATGGACCTCGCCAATTGGGCCTCATATGTACATCAAATGGGCCTCAACCATGGGCCACAAGTAAGCTGAGATGGGCCTCCCACCACCAGTAAATTATATATAATATAATATATAATTTATATATATAGTACATACAATATTATATATAATATAATATTATATATATATATACATACACACACGTACACACCCACACACGCACGCACACCCACACACAAATATCACAGTGGGCTCCACCGCACAATTATCACAGTGGGCTCCACCGTCCGCCTGGACGGTGGAGGCAAAACACATATATTACTGTGGGCTCCATGTGGGGCTCACCATAATGTTTATACTCCATCCAACCCGTTGGTAAGGTCAAGTAGACCTAGATGAAGGGTGAAAACAAATTTCACCCTGATCCAAAACTTCTGTGGACCCAAAAAGGGTTTCAAAGGTAGAGATTCAATTCACACTGTTTCCTATGATGTGGGCCACCTGAGCCTTAAATCAGGCTGATTTTTGGAGTGGGCCCACGTCAGGGAGTGGCCCACCCGATGAACGGGTTGGATGACAAATAAACATCAAGGTGGGGCCCATGGCTAGAGCCGTGGGTGTTGTCCGCCCGCCCGTCCGCCCGGGCGCTGGTGCGCAGGCAGTGCCTGCTGCCTTTCTGACACAGCAGCAGCAGCTGCTGTGATGATATTTTTTTTTTTTAGTTTTTCTGTGGATTTTACAGGTAGGGTCCACATCTAGAGAATCCACTCGTCCAATAGCCCTCCATGGCTCTAGACAAGCAAAACAAGCCCAATATTGGGCATATTTCGGCGTATAGACAATCAGGGAAGGTTTCAATGGTGAAATCCACCATTTGGTATGATATGGCCCGCTAGGACCTCGGGTTGACATCATTTTTTGGTTCAACGCCTAAAAGGAGGTTGGGAACGGAATGGACGGCGTGGATTGAAGACATTCATCAAGGTGGGGCCAAAATAAGTGGGCCACCCCAAATGCTTGTGAACAAGCTAATATTTTTGTTTTCCCTTTTTTTGTCCAGCGTCCAGGGACGCTGGACGGTTTGGCAGTCCACGTGCGTTGGGGTGGGCCCTGCTTAGGTGGGCCACCAAATGATGGATAGTGTGGGTACTACACATATAAGGTGGGCCCCACTTATAAATGGTTTGGATAAAATACCTACCTCATGGTGGGGTCCAACCTAATGGGCCACATGACCATATTAACATAAGAAGAGAAAAAAAAAAGAAAAAGAAAAGGAAAGAGAGAGATAGAGAGTGGGACACGCGTGATGGAGGGACCCCGGCACTATGGGCCCTCCCTTCAATGATCTACAACATAAATCAAGTGGGTCATTACATGTGGGCCCATTAAATTGAAATCCAATGGTGGAGATCCCTTCTCCACTAGATTAGACGGTCTAGATGATCCTAAGTATGCAAGAAAAATAAACATCATGATGGGGTCCATGGAGAATGGCCCCATCATGGAATGATCATGATGATCCAAGTGAGCTATCGGCCACATCTTAGGGTCCAAAGTGAGATCCAAACCATTGATTGGTTGGCCTCACTTGGCCCATCTTAAAAACATTAAAACTACCCTATCAAAGCACCCGCCACTTGATCTTCTTGCTCCCTTGCTTCCTTAGCTCCTTGTGCTTCTCTTTGATGGAGGAAGATGAGAAATGGATGGCTAGGATGGGAGATCTAGGGATGGAAAGGTGGGTCACACTTGTAGCTTGGAAGAGTTGGAGAGCCTCATACGTATGGATTTTTTTTTTGCTTTTGGGAGAGTTTGAAAATGAGAGAGAGACTTGTAAAGGGAGAGAGTGAGAGGGAGTGATGGGTGATGGAGTGATAGATGTGGTGGTGATGGGTGTAAGAGGCTTTTTTTGACTTTTGAGGCAAAAGTTGTAAGAAAAGTATGGCTTGTGTAAGAACTTTTTAACTTTGGGGCTTGCTTGGGAAAGGGTGAAAGGTGATGTGTACTTGACATGATGGGATTGATGGGTTGATTGATTGATGTGACATCTCGTAGAGATTCTCTCGGGTTTTGCAACGCGTGGCGTTTTTCTCGCACCGAACGCTGGCCCACATCTCCCAACCAGGGTATCGCCTCGGCGCGCGAGTCACAGCATCGGAACCGCGGCGACGACACGGTCACTAAGGTACAAGTCCTGGGTTGAGTCGACTTGGGTTGATAGCATGAGAATCAAGGTCGCGCGCAAATACCGGTTAAGGGTCGAAGGTTGCCGGAATTCGGCCGGAAAGACCGCGGAAGCCTATGGAACGGTACGGTCTAGTATACGGGGCTTACAGCTTACATTTTGTCAAGCAGGGTCCCTCCATATTGGGCAGGTGAGCGCTTCTCTTCTGGTTTTTTTTTTCTCATGATCCTCCTGACTAAGCATGATTCTAGCAACAATGATTGACTTTGTTTTCCATTTCTCCATGATGATCTAGAATCTGAGCAAGGAATATTTGAACAGGTTTTGAATGGGGACCTTTACTTTTCATCAGATCCATGGCCTAGTATCTTTGAGATTGTAAAAGATTTAGTAAGGAGAATGCTTATTAGAGACCCAAAAAAGCAGCAGACCGCCCATCAAGTTCTGTATGAGTGTTTTTTTTTTTTAGTAGCTATCTCAGGTTTTATAATTTAGAGATCTTGAAAGTGGTGAAATATTTATGGTTTTGTTTATTAGTGCAAAAATACTTCTCAATTCTCATTCTAGTTTGTTATCTTCCAATGATGGACATGCTGCTCACTGTCCAAAATCTAGAAAAATCAGTGGTCTTCACAAATTTCCTTTAGTTGGCACACTATTTAAGGATAATGAAACCTTATAACTTATAATAAGCCCTGGTCATTATGCCTTAACAAAGCAAATAGAAAAGCATCATTACAATCTTGCAGCTACACTCGCAAATAGATAGGCCACGCGTGCTTCCATTTGACTGCCTTGAAATATTTCTCTCTGGAAACTCATGTGGCCTCTCGTCCTTTTACAGAAATTATGGATAGTTATGTCATTTGGGGTAGATTGGAAATCATATCCTTCCTAGTAAACTGGATGGTCCTTTTCTTTTTTCTGCCTGTGTTTAATGTATAGTTGGTTTTCTTGTAGGCCATCCATGGGTTCAGGTTGATGGTATAGCTCCTGATAAGTCTCTTGATTCTGCAGTTCTAAGTTGCATGAAGCAATTCTCTGCTTTGAACAGGATCAAGAAAATGGCCCTCAGAGTGACTCAAGTTGCTTGCTGAAATTACTAGATGTGACGCACTCTCTACCAAATCTTTGTGAAGTGGAATGGCTTGTCAATTGGAAATTGGTACAAAAAAATTGGGAAACATGAACCCACCTATTTAAAAAAAATTTAATTAATTAATTTGAATGATATTTCTGAAAGGGTCCCTACTAATGGCTCAATGGTAGATTCACACGAGTTTCAACACAAAGGTCATGGGTTTGAGTACCCATTGTAGTGTGCGTGGGTGTGTGTTCAAAAAAAAAAAAAAAGAAGAAGAATGATATTTTTGAATTTCCCATTGTCTTCTATTTTTCACCTCTAAAATCAATTTTATTTTATTTTATTTGCTTGAAGTGTTAATGTGTAGAAGTCATGCATGAACGTGAATTTTCAACATCTTTTTTTGCTAATTTATTGAAAAAAAAAAAAATGTAAATGACTAAAACCACAATTTTCTCTCCTCTTGGGTCCGGCCCGAAATTCCTTTCAAAATCACAATTTCTCCACTATTCTATTATGTTGATTTGAATAACTTTAGGAGAGTTGAACTCACAGAGGAACAGATTCCCCCAATACTTTTTTCGTTCTTGAATTTTTTTTACCTGAATTTTGGTGATCTGCAATGCTATCATTGGTATTTCTGATATTTTAAAACAATCAATGGATACCAGGTATTTATATATCATACATCAAGTTCAATATTGGGATATATCATGATGTGTCAATGATAATATCATCAACACATTGTAAATATATTATTTCTGGTGTTACTGACCAAATTGTACTGAGATTTAGTCAATGTAGTCTGTACATAAAACACTCTGTATTTTATTTATTTTGATCTTTCTAGATATTCTGTATTTTATATTCTTCTTTTATCATCAATATTCACTAACAACTAGTTGAAGGCGAACTTAACCTACAACCCATTTTTACAAGCATTTTTTCCTTGAAAAGTGGAAAAGTGAATTCAGTGGCATAAGAAGAAATGAGTCCCATTTTTTTTTTCTTCGATCAATCCGAATTTTATTAGGAAAGGAGTGAGTGATCTCCACCATCATAGCCTTGTTTCAGCTTTCATCTTTTTAGATCCTGCTTTTATGGATCTAAAAGGAAATAAATTACAAAAAATGTTATCTTGTTATTGTATGGATATGTCACTGTTTTGTGTTGGGTATGGTCTATCAGGTCATGTACTAGCAATGGTAAAAGGCACCATTATTATATAATTTCTAAAAAATAGGTATGGGCTATGGATTTTGGCCACAGTGGTTGATATTTAAACCGTAGCTGTTTCTAGCTTCAACCTATTGCTATGGCCCTAGTTCTAGTTTTAGCTACAAATATAATCTGAAGCTAAATGTACTTTTGACAGCTACGAATTAAATCCGTAGCCATATCTTGTAGACCTAGCTACAATACCAATTGCTATGGACTATAACCGCAGCTATAGGTGATCGTGCACTTCATCATGGTTGACCACCAAGAAGCATGTGTTTTATCATCCACACCATCCATCTTCTTGATCTATGGCCCAACAAAGTGTGATCCACTTGTGACATATGAGGTCATATCATGGACGTCTAGCTGTTCATAGTGGACACATACCACCCAATTATGTGTCTTGGGAGACATCTAGCAAGTGCATAGATATCAGCCCGAAGTCTTGCTACTAAAATAGCAGAAAAAATGACTGCAAAACAGTAAAACAGAAAACCGTATATATCAGACCATTATTCATCAAACATGAAGGTGGCATGTAAAAAGTGGACATAAATAAGTGGGAAAAGAAACCCATAATAGATTACAAGAAAGAACTTAGAAACACTAAAAAAAAGAGTCAAATACAATCATTCATTCATTCATTCAATCAAATACAATCATTCATTCAATCAAATACAATACAGGAAAGAACTTAGAAACACTAAAAAAAGGGTCAAATACAATCATTCATTCATTCATCCAATCAAATACAATAATTTATTTTAATCCATTCATAAAAGCACAGTACCAACAAAATAGTTATCTTCAAAATTGTCTTCTTTTCTAATTTCATAAAAGGAAGTGATTGGATGGAAGAGGAACTGCATATAATCATGGCATGCTAATGTGCCAAAGCAAAGGAAAGATGAGAGATGTTCTTCCAGTAAAAGCATCTATCCAGGAATATTTCTGTTCCAGAGTATTCCTAAGTAGAGAAATTCACCATGTAGGAAAAGGTCTTCGTTAGAAGTGCAATCAATTTTGGTTTAAGTCAAAGGGGAGGAAGGTTGTTGAGTAAACACCATTCAATCAGAAAAGCCAAACCCATATGTTCAAATATTCTAAATGTGATTTGGGAACGTACAAGAATCCTCCTAAATGGCTATGAACTAACTCAAGGCATGTTGGGCTACCAATGCACCACTGCAATCCAAATGAGTGTCGGTGCAATAAACTATCCATCAATCATCATTTTAGTCTTGTCCTAGCAACACCATCAACATAAATTGAAATTATTCTTATAGCAGCTTGTGGTTAATGATCAGTGCTACCAATGCACCTCAATCATCATTTTAGCCCATGTCCTAGCAACACCCATCAACATAAATTGGAATTATTCTCATAGCAGCTTATGGCGAAGGAACGGTGCTACCAATGCAATGTTACCATCCAAATAAGTGTCAGCCAAGAAACTTGTCCATCAATCATGCACCATTACAATCTAAATAAGTGTCAGCCAAGAAACATGTCCATCAATCATCATTTTAGCATTTCCCTAGCAACACCCATCAACATTAATTGAAATTATTTTCATAGCAGCTTATGTGATTGATTGGAGCTACAACGGCCACCTTAGCAACCAACAGCAATAGATCCAATAAAAAGGAATAAATGCTAAAAGTTCGATTTCTTCATAAATGATTGGGTCAATGTACACAGCCATATAAATAGGACATAGACTCTCACAAGGGCACCATCTCAAAGCATCTGTGTCTTGGCTACTATCATCCCTTGAATATTTACCATCACAAATAGGACACGGACTCTCAGAAGGGCACCATCTAATGCTTCTAGTCAAAGCATCTTTGTGTTGGCCACTGCCATCTGTCGAATATTTACTTTTATAAATAGAGCAAGGAGTATTCTCATAAGGCCGCCGTCTGATACCTCTTGTTGAAGCACTAGAACTGGTGATAAAATTATGTATCCAAGCAGAACATCTCATATCAATGTAATATGTCAATCTCATACCACCATCACCTCCATCATGGCATTTCTTGATGGACCCAACCTTCACATATCGATAAAAACCATTATTCCCAAAATGGGAACTAGCAATCCTGAGTGGTCCAATAGCAATAGTAGAAGGCTTGGGCCCTACATATTTCTCACTAAAAGGAGTATAAGTATCGAGGAGGTCATTCTCATCTTTGGGAAGTCGGTCCAACAATGCCATCTTCCATGCATCAGTACCAGAGCTAAGATTGGAGGGTGAAATCTTGGAAAGCATTGTTTACAGAAGATAAAAACTGCATGTAATGAAGATTTATGAGGATTACCCGAGATTTATAGAGAGAGGTTTGATATAATAAAGTAAACTGAAATTTGGAACTTTCTTGTTTGAGTAAAACAAGGAGAGGTAAAAGAGCATATATATGATCTACAAAATGAGTAGATCATCTCTATGGTCCCAACCTATGTCTACGATACATCCATTGTATCCATTCATCATCACCTCACGTGGGCCACATTACATGGGAATGAAAACGCCTACTGTTGACAACTTTGGCCCACTGAAGTTCTTGATTAACCAGATATTGTAGTTTCAATTCCATCCTGTCAGGACTCACTTTGTGAATGGCATAATACTATAATCCTTGCTTATCAATTCAAAATGTAGAATTCCCTCATCAATTGTATTCACAACACTATACGCAGTAAAGACCCCCAATAAACATACGCCCATCAGGCCTCACTCTGGCTTGCTTGAACCGGTTGAACATGTCAATAGCCTCCTCTAAATGACCATTGTTCGCAAACCCTATTAGAATGGTGTCCCAAGACGTAAAGCTCTGCTTGGGCATTTCTCAAACAAATGGTAAGCATTGTCCACTGAACCACATTTGGAGTACAAATTTAAGATCTTGTAAAAATGTTCATAAAAAAATAATAAAAATCATGACGATGACGTGTTATCCAGATGCAAGTGCTCATGATGTAAAACAGAAATCTTACCAAAAAAATAAAATAAAATAGAGGCCTTACCTTTAATGCTCAATCTGAGGTCTACACTGCGTGGAGGTAGGGAATGAGGGAGGGAGGCGGACGTGGCTGGTGGTAGGGATTGAGTGAGAGGGAGGGCTGCACAAGGGTGTGGCTGATGGTAGGGATTGAGGGAGGGAGAGGGTTGCACAAGGGTGTGGCTGGTGGTAGGGATTGAGGGAGAGAGAAGGGTTGTACAGGGATGTAGCTACCGGTAAGAATCCAGCTAGATAAAAAGAAAGACGGTGAACGGCTAGGGCCCCAAAGGGGGAGAAAAACCCTATTTACATGGCCGTGTACATGCTCGGCCACGATGAAACCGGTATAGCCGGTTTTTCTCTTTCAATATGCGTTAAAGCATCAACTGTTGGAGGCAAAATGCCTCCATCTAATGGCCAGCATTCTGACCGCGCTCAACCTTACGGGATGCTACAGTAAGGTCAGCGTATAGTACCTCTCTCTCTCTCTCTCTCTCTCTCTCTCTCTCTCTCTCTCTCTCTCTATATATATATATATATATATATATATATGTGTGTGTGTGTGACAGACACATGCATATTAGTCAATTATCAATCAATTTATGAATTCTAAAGAATATATTTTATTATTATTTTTTTAATAATTAAAGATTATATATATTTATATATAACAGACACAAATTTTTTTTTTTGGGGGGAGGGGGGTGGGGGTTAGCTTGTTAGTACACACACTCCATGTTAGCCACCCCGCTAGGGATCGTAACTGACACATGCAGATTAGTCAATTACCAATCAATTTATGAATTTTATAGAGTTGATTTTCCTTTTTTTTTTTTTTTTTTTTTTGTTTTTGTTTTGTTTCTCCTGGGATTCAATAAGTCTCCGTGGGGAGTATAGAGAAGTGAATTCGGAACAGTTACCCCCTTAGGAAGACATGCTTGACCTCACGTCCTTACGTGCATCACTTTTGTAACCTATTTCAAAAGTTTCTAAGGTGGGAGTTTAAACCCAACTGTCTATAGCCCACTCAAGAGTCGTACCTGCCTTATTGTTGGGCTCATATGTTAAAACGATGAGAAAAAAAATATGTGAACACCACGATGAAACCCATGCATCACATACGGTGGGCTCCATAGATTGCGTGCAGGAGGGGCAGGACGCAATCAGCTGCTTTGTTGAATCAATAATAGCAAATAAAGAGCATTTTCAAGAGTAAGCTAGTACATGAAACACACATGTAAAGGCTCCCAACTTATTCTTGAATAAAGTACCTAATAAAGTAGTTTCTGGTCTCGTGGTCTTTTTATCTCTTCTTCTTTTTCCATTTATGTCAGAAGACCATACCAACTCTCGTACGATGACACCAGTTGGATAGGCGTGCACAAGGTGGCTGGGACCCCTGACTGTGGAGCTCACGGTGATGTATGAACCTTAAATCCACACCATCCAACCATTTTTACAGCTAGGTTCAGGGCATGATCCAAAAAACGAAGCTGACCCAAATCTTAGGTAGATGACACCACAGAAATAGTTGTTATTGAATACTCATCATTAAAACAATCATGGATTCCACCGGACTGTTTATTTTCCATCCAACGTGTTGATAAGGTTACAAAGACTTAGATAAAGATACCACACAAATATCATCTTGATCCAAAGCTTTTGTAGCCCACAAGAAGCTTTTAATAGTCGATTATCACTTATTCCTATACTATGGTCCATCTGAGATTTGGATCTGCTTCAATTTTTAGATCATGCCCTAAAATGAGCTTTCAATAAAGATGGATGTCATGATGTTCACATACAACACGGTGGGGCCCACAGACCCTGGTTGTGGCCGTCATAAATGATATATGCACCTTAAATCCACACCATCCAATTATTTTGAGACGGTATAATACCTATTAGGATGATCAAAAGTGGGTCATCGCTAGCTAGCACTACTACTTCAAGCGTGGAACGCATCTCATTCTTTTGTTTTCTTTTCTTCTTTTCTTTTTCTTATTCTTTTTTTGGTGTCACATTTATTCGCAAGGCATACTTTAAAGTTTAAACAAAAGCAGTGTAAAGTCCCATGCTCTGGTAACCACACACTTGGAAAACACGATGACCACTGTGCACCTGCATTCCTTTTTCTATGAGAGTGGCCCACATGACAAGTGGACCATCTTAATTTTCAGTAAAGATCACCTCAATAATACAGAATAATAGATTACTGATTTTAGTATCGCTTCGTTATACACGCATAGAGATGGCCTCACACAAACCTGTGGACGGAAGTTCGAGGGCTGATATATTTGGCCCCACGCGTACCAGCTGGGGCAAAGGAGGCAAATGTCAACTTGGTACGTGCGTGGGATCCTAGCCATGTACCAGCTGGGGCTAAGGTGAGGATGCCCTCTTTCAATATCCAGGGTATTGGACATGAATACAGGACATTGGTATTATCCTTTCTACCCATCAATTTTCTCCTGTACAACTGTGGCTAACAAGATAAATAGATTTACATTGGGCACGTGTATGGTCGGTCCCAATTGAGGAACGGCATTTATCTCTCACACTTGTAGAGTTTTCACACGTGTTCCATGAGTCATCTTCACCTCAATATCTATAGGTACCTGGCATGATCTTTCCTTGCAACCGAAACTTCTGAACGCTAGGAATGAGCTAGTTGTACATGACATCCAACCTGTTCAACTGGTAAGCTCTACTATGATCTGCACCAATCATCGACTGGTTCTCATTGTAGAAAACAATGTAGAACCGCCCAAAAACCTTGAAGGGACCATGTGGCATGTGTATGATATTCAAGCAGTTTATCAGTGTGGTCCCTCCATGAAGTGGTATAGGCCAATGCAATCAGCAGCAGAGCCCCATCTCTTGAATTTGGAGTTTTTGGGATGTATTGTATCCTATGGTGTAGCCCACCTGATGATTGCATCGACCCGACTTGCACTTGTTGCACTGTTTGGATCAAATGTCATAGAAACGCCATGTGGGTCCCTATAATAGCTTGGTAGCATTTACCATGTGAGTCCAACCAATGATAAATAGAAGGTTTCAATTCCAACTAGCTGGACTATTAAGTTATGGTCCAACCCACTGCACTCCCGGCATGTGATGCAGGGAAGGACGTGATGAGGTCAATCACCGTCTCCATTGGGGATAATTACTCCAAATTCACATAGCTCTTTGGACTACTTACAAAGATTTCTTGTATCCACTAGGAATGAAAATAAAAAATAATTTCTAATAAATTCAAAATTTAAAAAAGATTGATGATAAAAATAAAATTACAATCCTTTAAATAGTGGACTTAAACCTAGTACATGACTTTAGATTCAAACTCCCTAAATATGTGACTTACTATAAATATTAAAGTTACTATTTACAAACAATGATTATTCCTACAAGACTACATGGTTTTTGGTAAAAAATAGTAAGTGTCCAATTTGGCCTAAACACGTCATTCTTCTAACTTTTCTAAGGATTTTTCATGTTTGGCATTACTTGTAAAACTCATCAAGGATCAAAAGTTATGATTAAATTAAAGCTTACTATTTATAGTAAAAATAAAAATAAAAATAAAATGGACTTTCGACTATCGATACGATGGAATCTTGCAAATTCTGGCATAGGCAACTCAGCGTCTTGGGGTTGGTGGCTAAAGTACCTTCTCCTACTCCAAAATCAGATATGATATGTCCAAAAACTCATTCCGGTTTGCGATATAGGCACAACTCTTTTAAGGATCTAATGGTCTTGATCACTTCCGCCTCCAATCTAGCCTTGTCTGGTCCATCTTAGCCATGAAGGTGTCCACCACCTGCTCTACATCAGCATGAGATTGGAAGACCCAAAATTTGGCCAATTCAAAGTAGGTGAGTCCCATTTCATGGTTCCGGGGGATTTTATATTGTGTTATACAATGTAGCCCACCAGATGCTTAGATCGGCCTGATGTTTTTGGAGTGTGTAACCATCATGGCGGGGCGTACCTGTTGCACTGACTGGATCACATCATAAAAACTGCGTAGATACGGCGAGTGAAGTGATGGCAGGGAGGATTAGATAGTGTTCCTCACATGCTTAAAGGGACTTTTAAGTGGAGTGGAGGAAACAGTGGGTGGTATTTCAATCTTTTCCTAGCCCAGTGGGGCTAACAATAAACCAATCTCGATGTGTGTTGTATATCAATCAACACAGTGATAGGGCCTACCTTGATGTATGTGTTGTATATCCACTCCATCCATCAGTTTTTTTCTGCTCAGCTTAGAGTATAGTCTCAAAAATGAAGCAGATCTCAGTCTCAAGTGGACCACATCATAGGAAACAATGTATTTTTCTATTTACTGATTGTTGCACATTGTTTTCAAAGTGTGGTTTACCTTATGAATGGATATGGCTGACTTTTGTCAGTAGATGATCATATGGTGCGACCAACCCACTAGAAAGGTTAGATTTCACGTGAACTTAATAGGTTAGAAGCTAGCTTCTAGGTAAACCATCACTGTGGTCGAACCGGTTGGACCCGAGGCCTTTTCACTGAGAAACATGTTCTATTTTTCTTTTGGTGTGTGGGCCGTCATTCAATGAAGGCCCGTTACGTGGAAATCGGATTGCGTACTGAGTAACTCAGTACGCTCTTATCGTACTGAGTAAACTCTGTTGGGCCCACTGTGAATTCATGTGGTTTATCCACACCGTCCATCCGCTTTTCCATATCATTTAAGTAGTTGAGCCCAAAACAGAAGTATATCAAAAGCTCAACCAGACCTACCAAAGGCAACAGTGTAAGTATTGATTTCCACCGTTGAAACCTTTCTAAGGCCACCAGTGATGTTTTTTGTCATCCAAACTGTTCATAAGATCACACAGACATGGATGAAGGGAAAACGTAAATATCATCTTGATCTAAAACTTCCGTGGGCCCCGAGAACTTTTCAACGGTAGAATTCAATTCACACTGTTTCAGGTGTTGTAATCCACATGATTAATTTTTGGTTTAAAACATTAAAATTATATGATAAAATGGATGGCCGGAGTTGATACGATACATGAATGACGGTGGGCCCACAGAGTTTACTCAGCACGCTTAGCATACTGAGTTACTGTACGCAGTCCTTACGTGGGAAGCGGATTCAACTAAGACTACTGAGTAAACTCTGTGGGGTCCACCGTGATTTATATATTTTATCCATTCCTTCCATCCATTTTACCAGATAATTTTATGAATTCATCCCAAAAATAAAGTATATACAAATCTCAAATGAACCGCACCACAGGAAAAAGTATGAGTTGAACATCTACCATTGAAAATTTCTTGAGGGCCACTAAAGTTTTGGATCAAGCTTATATTTGTGTTTTCCCTTCATTCATGTTTTTTTTATTTCATGAAAAGTTTGGATGACAAATAAACTTCAATGTGGGGCCTAACATAGTTTCAACGGTGGAAATCATTATTCCTACTGTTTCCCGTGGTATGGTTCATCTGGGCTTTGTATACGCTTCAATTTTGGTTTCAACTCTTTAAATGAGCAGGAAAAATGGATGGACGATATGGATTAACCACATATACTCACGGTGGGCCCAACAGAGTTTACTTAGTACATTCACGGTGGGCCCAACAGCGTTTATTCAGTAGGATAAGAGCGTGCAATCCGATATCCGTTATGGGAGGAGCCTGAAATTGACCTTCATCAAAGGTCACACACGCGTACGTGTTAGAGACTTTGGTCGTATATCAGGTATGGCATACTGAACATGCAATGGACCAAAATTAGTGTTGGTCCACCAATCAATTAACAGTCCAAATTCAACGTAAAATGTGGCTCACTTGATGGGTGTAGTGTACCGTAATTTATTGCATATGGTAGGTACACACGACTCGGTACTAATGGAAGGTCCGGATCCTTGACATGTGGGATCCATCTGACCTAAGAACCAGGCATGAATTGGATCTGCCATATGGCCCACATTGTATCATGCCCTTTGTTTCTAAGGTTTCCATTTCATTACATTCATACCTATCACAATACGATAAGTCGGAACTACGGCCGTCCAATCTAAGATCATTTTTCGTAATCCAAACCGTTAACATGGAGGGTCTTACTTTGGATGGTGGATATCCAATAATAGAACTCACATTGGAAACACCTGCAAAATTGCACACTCGAGGCGCATGGAAGTCATAAAGAAATCCTAACCGTTCAATTGATAGCTGTAGAATAGATGGTAAAACTAAAGCAGCGAATGGTCCAAATTCCAATTACAAAATCAGACGGTTATTATCATCGTCCCATGTAACATTTGGCTTATCTTCCATCTACATGTGGCTCACCAATTTGGGCGGTTAATTAGGTTGGCGTACACGGTACACCTATGTCATGTATTGGTTAGAATGCATCCCTAGTATTGATATAGGATACACCGTGACTATGGCCGTTGGATTAGGATCGTATTCAGTGATCCAACCTTCTCATCTAGCTGTCTGACGGAGCATATGACTCCACATACAGTGAGGTCCATTTTGTAAATGGTTTGGATCACTGAGCATGACCCAGATCCAACGGCTATGGTCCCGATTATCCTATCCCAATACGTTGGGATGCATTCTGGCCAGCCCCTTGCAAGAACTCATTATTGAGGAAGCACCTCAATTAATTTATGCGTGCTTAGCTTGGTTAAGCCCACACGTGTGTACAAGGCAGCATGCCCTAGAGGTGTACACGAGTCGAGCTGGCTTGACTTGGCTCGGCCACTAGCTGACCCTAGCTCGAGCTTTGGCTCAGCGCCATACTCAAGCCTGATTAGCCAGCACCGCTCGATTCGGTCAACCACTCGGTCAGCTCGAGCTGTGTTTGCCTGTGCAGCATTTTCATAAACAAATAGTGTACCTTCAAATTTTCATGGTATATAAAACTGAAAATGCTGGTATTTCATCAAACAGTCAATAGGCAATATCAAAATCAAGATACAATGGTATTTATTTCATAACCACACCTTTCTCGTCACCAACTGACACTTCGTTGAGTCATTTCATCAAACACTTGGTGTGCAACATCAACATCAAAATAACCGAGTCACTGAATTAGTTCAATTCGGGTTAGGGTTCGATCCGAGAGACAAGTGCAAACTCAGTTCCGAACCGATTTGAATTGAGCTTTTTCAAGCCGAGTCGAATGATCTAACCGAGCTTACTCAGTTCGTGTACAGCACTACCCGCAACTCGTATCTGGTGGACACGGGTTTCCAACGCATATCTGGTGGACACGGATTTCCTGGGAAAGCCTATCCAGCGAGTTCATGCGCCAGGATGCTAGGTGGGGCCTACCATGGTGTTTCTGAAATTTCCAAGCTGTTCATACGTTTTCCAAGATAATTTTAGGATACGAGCGAAAAAATCAGGTCGATCAAAACTCAAGTGAGCCACACAGGAAGAAATATTGGAGACTCAATGACTACCGTTTAAACATTCGCATGGATACAAAATATTCGTACCAGGCTTCTTCTTTTTTTTTGTGTGTTTTCACTTAATCCGAGTGAAAGTGGAAATGACCTTATAAACGGTTTGGATGGAATATAAACATCAAGGTGGAGCAGTGGAAGGTTTCTAACGGTAGGTGACTCCTCCACTTTCCTTTCTCGTACAGCCATCTTGATTTTTGGATCCATCTGATTATCGGTCACATGTCCTTAAAATGACACGGAGAAATGGATGGACGCTATAGACTTTTCATAAACATCATGGTGGCCCACCTGGCATCCCAGCGCAGGATATCCGCGTCCGTGGCACATTTCTGTCCGATCCACCCAAAAGATAAGTGCTCTGCGCCAAGAGTGAGTTCGGTTTACCAGGCAGGTGGGCCAAATTCTACAAGACAGTTATGGCCGTTGGCAGAAGTTTTCTCAACATCCACCTGTTTCTATTATTTGGGCTCGCCTGCTGAGTGGATCGAATTTATTTTCGAGAATGAAAATCTAAACTGTCCGATAAATTGATGGATGGCCTGGATTTTGCACTGATGCTCATATATTTTGGTGGCGTGTGCATGAACTGCCTTATACCTGCATGTGCGCCTAGTAAATCTCAGTCATTCGTTCTCTCAGCAACGTGATACACATATATACGTGGGATCGGGCCCCTTCATTAGACAGCCCCATTCTTTATATGCCCTAGCTCCAAAAATCAGCTAGTCCATATAATAGGTGGGCCAGACGTATCATCATCATGATGATGGAAATTATTATTTAATTATGGCATAAGTTCGCTGTTGGCCACCGGCCAAATGCAACCCTCTTATTTGGACTGATGACGAAATTCTCAAAGAGCACAAATTTTCCACAGCAGAATGTACGTTGACTGTTTTCGTTTTATGTTGAGGGTCGAATATTGCATATCAGACCCCAGTTATTGCCAGGATTTACAAATATAGTATTGTTTAACGGCCTGATTTAATCATGTTTGTGATGCAGGGCGTATTCACGAGCACGGACTGGAAAGGATGCTAAAAGCATGGATTTAAAGCTCAGGCATCACCAAGACATTGGACGGGGCCCTATGGGACCACGATCGAGGATTTACACGTCAGAGATCAGAGAAAGTCCAGCCACTTATCTTAAACAGGCCTAAAAGACGTCCAGAATACAAGATCATAGGGTTCCTACCATCTGATCAGTTCGAAACTTCATACGTGGCCTGAGGACCATGAATTAACCGTACTCATCAAATTTCAACCCTTAGATCCCAATAAAAGTGGCTCAACGGACAGATCAGCCACCAAAACAGTGATATGGGGCCCACCTGCTATCAGGATACACTTTAAATCTGGTCCCCGCGATTAAAATGAGATGGCAAAACGGATGGATGGATTGGATTTTGCATAAAACATCAAGGTGGGGCCCACTTTACATGGCCTGTGCACACAGCAGGCGTACGCCCGCTGTGCACTAGACCGGAGTCTCCCAGTCAACGACGGAGACCCGTCTCCCTCTCCTTCTCGAGCACGAACAAACAGCGGACGGACAGTGTTCGTCCGTTTTTCGTTGTGGGCCCCACTCATCAGCGATTTCGAAGATCGGAACCATCCATTGCATCCAGAGGGTGGGTGTAACCCACGTCTAGGTGACCTTCTTCCCCCATGCGAGCGTATGCGCGTTTCCAGCCGTTAAACGCAGGATGGATGACAGAAACAAAGATTCAGTGGGCCTCATCAACAGAAGGAAAAAATGCACCTTCCTGACTGAAATTTCGAGGGGAAACCAGTGGACGGTGTGGATTTCCTTGATAAGTCCGTTTAGGGACCCCATTAACGGCACAACGGAGCGCCTGCGCGAGCTCTGTTCCGCAACAAAGGCTGCGGTCGATCCAGGTGGGCCACCATCGTTGATCAAAACAATGATCCAGACCGTTCAAGCTTCGAAACAGGGGATTTAAACCCTTCCTATGTGGTCAGATTTCGTGGACTGGAGGTTATTTCATCCCAATCTCGGTCCAAACGCGACGAATCTTTGCAATTTCTCAGCTTGCGTGTTCCGGCTGCGGAAGCTGTAACACCGCCCCTTGCGCAGGAGGACCCTCCAGCCGACCTTGAGGGTGATAAAAAGAAGAGCTTTTGGAGATGAGAGGGAGGAAAAAGGATTGAAGGTGGAGGCCGTGGGAGGTAGCAGGAGGGCTGAACGTGGAGCACACAGGTAGGGAACGTGAGCGAGTTTTGGCTGGAATGTGAAGCTGGTTTCTCTCTTTCCTTCTTGTTCTTTTCTTTCCCTTTTTATTTTTATTTTGTTGTTTTATTTAGCCCATTCATGTGTGGCTAAACCTCTTAGCTAGGGCTAAGAGGTGAAGCCTGTAGCGAGATGGGAGAGTCTATTCTATGCGTTTAATTTAAATTTCTGAACTGAATTTGATTTTAAGTTGATTATTAAAGGAATATTTTCTTAGTCTTTAATGATCTGTTGTGACTGAAATTACAATGGGTTTGCAATGGTTTTGAATATTTCTTTTTCCCTTTTGATGTTTATGACGTCAGGAAGCCCTGTTGTTCACCATCGTCTCCTGGGCATGGTAGGATGATGGTACCCTTCCTAACCTTCATAGCATGTTGATTGGTTGGTGATTAGTTTAATTCTATTGTTAACTTTGTCTCCTGGGTATGGTTTGGCGATGGAATCCATTCTAATTCATATACCATTCATCTCGTGAAGACTAAATCAAGTAAGTTTAGTTTGATTTTCATGATTCCTGATGCAGGCATAAGATCTCCCTGATCTCTACAAGTGAATCCTCTGAATCCCTAGTTTCCCTTCCCTGAATTGTTTAAAGTTTTAGATAATTATTCCACAATTATTCCTTAAATTTTATTTGGGTTAGATCACATCTTAGTCTAGTTCTAGATCTAGTTATTTTCAGATAACGTACAGGTTTCAGTCCCTGTGGATTCGACCTCGGTCTTACCGAGTTTATTACTACATCACAACCCTGCACTTGGGGTGTGAACAAGTTTTTGGCGCCATTGCCGGGGACTGACGGTTACGTTTTTCTGAAATTAATTAGTTTTAGAATTAGGTTAGGATTAGGATTTTACTAACTTTAGGCTAAAGGTTTTTATTTTATTTTATTTTTAGAAACTAACTTATTTTGTTTTTGTAGGATCCTGACATAAGTTCTTAAATTGGTAATTCCTTCCTAATTTCTCTACTTTTTCCACTTTTAAAGGTAGGGTTTAAATTTTTCTAATTCTAGTATTTTCCTATTTGTAAGAAATAGTTTATTTTTAGAAATTTTCCTCTTTTGTTTTTAGAAACTTGGTTAGTTATTTCCCTTTTTTTTCTATTTTTATTTTTAGTTACTTTCTAATTGTAGAATTTTAGTTTAGAAACTAACCTTCCTATTTTGTAGGCCTTTAAGATAGAAATTTCTAATTCGGTAAGCTCCTTCTCTACTTTCTATTTTTCAGTTCTCTTTTTAATTTACTTTCTAGTTTAGGGCTCTCTTCTTTTAGAAGCTAGTTCACTTCTATCTTTCTTTTAAAGGATTGTTCTTCTCTTTTTAGAATCTAACTTATTTTGTTTTATTTTGCAGGTTTTCAACTTAGAGCCTCCAATTTGGTAACTCCTTTCCAACCCTCTCTTTCTTTTTAGATTCTCTTTCTTAGGATTAGGTTTCAAATTTAAATTGAGGGCTGCGAGTGTTTCATGCCCAAGTGGGCCCGTGATGACACTCGACGTCTCTTGACTGAAGGAGGATTGGTTGAGGGGTTGACTATCCATCACAGGACTAGACACCGCTCGAAATCCCCTGAGTTAATTGAAGTTATGGCTGAAGACCAACCTCCTCTACTTCCACCCAGGGTGGAGAATACCAAAGATGAGAACGAGGTGCATCAAGCACCTCTGCCTCGTACTTTACGAGATTATCTACAACCGGCGGGAGTCAGTATGCCCTCATGCATGATTTTCCCTGAAAACACAGGACAAATGGACATCAAGCCAGGAGTTATCCAACTCCTTCCCAAATTCCATGGACTTGAATCAGAGAGTCCATATTTACATTTGAAAGAGTTCGATGAGATTATAGCTACATTATGTTTTCCTAATGTATCTGAGGATACAATTAGGCTGAAACTCTTTCCTTTTTCCTTAAAAGAGAAAGCTAAGACGTGGTTATATTCACTGCGTCCTAGATCCATTGGCACATGGAACGACATGCAGAGGGAATTCATAAAAAAATTCTTCCCACATCATAAAACGATTACCCTCAGAAAAGCAATCATGAACTTTGCCCAAAAGGAAGATGAAACATTCTTCCAATGTTGGGAAATGTTCAAAGATTTGGTCAGTTCATGCCCACAACATGGATTTGAAACGTGGCGCATTACAAATTTTTTCTATGATGGACTGACATCTTCCATGCGCCAAATGGTCGAGACAATGTGTAATGGAGAGTTCATTAATAAAGATGTCAACGAGGTATGGGACTACCTCGACAGTCTGGCTGAAAAAACACAATCTTGGGACTATTACCCAAAATCAAACACCACGTCTAGGCCGACTCAATTAAAGGAGAAAGGTGGATTATATCTCTTAAAAGAAGAGGATGATCTCAAGTGTAAAGTGACTACGCTCATAAGGAAAGTTGAGGCCATGGAAGGAAAGAAGGATAAGGTTAATGAAATTGTTTGCGGTATCTGTAATTGTAACATTCATACAACTGAAAATTGTCCTACAATACCCGCCTTTCGAGGAGTGTTAAATGAACAAGCTAATGCCGTAAACAACTATCAAAGACCTTTTACTGGACCTAACTCCAATACATATAATCCTGGTTGGAAAAAACATCCAAACTTTAGTTGGAGGAATGGACAAACGGCTACTCCTCAAGGTTTCTTCAATCAAAATCCAAATCAAGTGAAACCTCAAGAGGAACCGGTTCAAAATTCCATACAAGAGCTGGCTCAAGCAATGCGGGGAATTACAGATTTTATGCAAAAGATAGATTCTCGTATGACGGTTATAGAAAAGGGGATGCTTCCTGCACAATCTCTCCCCAATCCTAAACCGCAGTACGAGATTAATGATCCCAGCTCTTCAAATCAGATGGGGCATGCTAAATCCATCACCACTCTTAGGAGTGGAAAGATCATTGATAAAACTCTTCCGGTTAGGCCCGAAAAGCCTCAAGAACCAGAAGAGGACAACAATGATGGATCTAGTGATGCCCCACAAAAATTAGAACCGGAACTTCTAGAGAAGCCAGTTACTCCGTTCCCCCAACGGTTGGTTTCACCAAAACCTCTCTCTAACTCTCAGGATATTCTAGAGGTGTTGAAACAAGTGAAAGTCAACATTCCTCTACTTGATGTCGTGAAACAGATTCCTTCATATGCCAAATTTCTGAAAGACTTATGCACGACCAAAAGACGGCAAAGTATTCAAAAGAAAATTTTCTTGACGGAGAAAGTGAGTGCTATCCTAAAGCAAGACGTGCCACAGAAATTCAAAGATCCCGGTAGCCCAACCATATCATGTATAATCGGGAACCATCGAATTGATCACGCACTTCTTAACTTAAGAGCGAGCGTCAATCTGATTCCCTACTCGATATACAAACAGTTAGGTTTGGGTGAATTAAAACCCACCCTAACCACACTACAACTTGCTGATCGCTCTGTTCGTGTACCAAGAGGGATAATCGAGGATGTGTTGGTCCAAGTTGATAGATTTTACTACCCGGTAGATTTTATCATCCTGGACACCGAACCCATCAATAACATAAGCACTCAGATCCCCGTCATTCTTGGCCGCCCATTCCTTGCCACTTCAAATGCAATTATCAATTGCAGGAATGGTGTCATGACTATGTCTTTTGGGAATATGACATTAGAGTCAAACATCTTTTTCAATAACGGCAGAAACTTAGAGGAGGATGACGATTTTCACGACATTAACATGATTGACTCTTTCGTGGAAGATACGAAACCTCTAGCCTTATCCTCTGACTCTCTAGAGACGTGCCTGGCCCACTCCCATGATTTTGATGATGACATGATTAGGGAGACGTGCGCCTTGCTTGATACTGCACCGGTACTTGAAGTTAACCGGTGGAGGCCACAATTTGAAGAATTACCATAAACCGATGTAGTGCCTCTACCGTTTAACCTCAAGCCATTGAAGCTTGACCTAAAACCTTTGCTCTCTGATTTGAAATATGCCTATTTAGGTCAAGATGAGACGTACCCGGTGGTGATCTCTGCCCACCTAGAGAAAGAACAGGAGAGTATGCTCATATTTACTCTCATTGAGTATAAAGGAGCCCTGGGATGGACGAAAGCAGACCTCAAGGGAATCGATCCCTCGATTTGTACTCACCGCATATATCTTGAGGATAATGCAAAAACCGCTCGGCAACCACAACGTAAACTAAATCCAAACATGAAGGAAGTGGTTAAGGCTGAGGTTCTTAAACTATTGGACGTAGGTATCATATACCCTATATCTAATAGTCAATGGGTGAGTCTAACTCAAGTGGTCCCTAAGAAGTCCAGAATCACCATCGTAGCCAATGCCAATAATGAACTCGTGCCAACTAGAGTCACTACTGGTTGGAGACTGTGCATTGACTACAGGAAGTTGAATACCGTCACGAGGAAAGACCACTTTCCCTTACCATTCATTGATCAGATCCTGGAAAAGTTAGCTGGTCATTCCTATTACAGTTTCCTTGACGGGTATTCGGGCTACAACCAGATAGAGATAGCCCCTGAAGACCAGAAAAAGACCACATTTACATGTCCCTACGGCACCTTTGCCTATCGAAGGATGTCATTCGGACTATGTAATGCCCCTGCCACCTTTCAGCGATGTATGCTTAGTATCTTTTCTGATATGGTGGGGCAATATCTACAGGTCTTCATGGACGATTTCTCTGTTTACGGTCCATCTTTCAGCAAGTGCTTGGAAAGTCTTAAATGTGTGTTGAAAAGATGTGAAGAAAAAAACTTGGTACTTAATTGAGAGAAGTGTCATTTCATGGTTCAGAAGGGAATTGTCCTTGGGCATATCATCTCGTCCAAAGGAATCGAGGTAGATAAGGCAAAAATTGATCTTATCTCTAACCTACCTCCACCAAGAACATCAGAGACGTGCGATCCTTCTTAGGACATGCAGGATTTTACAGGCGATTCATAAAGGATTTTAGTCTCCTCTCTCGTCCTTTATGTAATCTTCTTCAAAAGGATGCTCCGTACGAGTGGACTGAGCAATGTCAGGAAGCTTTTACCAAGCTTAAGGGCACGTTAACCACTGCACCTATCATGCAGCCACCCGACTAGAGCCTTCCTTTTGAGCTTATGTGCGATGCTTCTGATTATGCTCTTGGAGCGGTCCTAGGCCAGAGAAAAGATAAGAGGCCCCACGTCATTCATTACGTAAGTAGAACTTTAAATTCTGCCCAGGTGAACTACTCGACTACGGAAAAGGAACTCTTAGCTGTAGTGTTCGCCTTGGACAAATTTAGGTCCTACTTGATCGGATCCAAGATCATTATCTACACAGATCATGCGACACTTAAGTATCTTCTTTCTAAGAATGATTCTAAGCCCCGCCTGATACGATGGATCCTTCTACTCTAAGAATTTGATTTGAAAATTAAAGATAAAAAGGGAGTAGAAAACGTTGTGGCCGATCGCCTTTCTCGCCTTCATACCTCTGATTCCCTTAAGACGACTCATATCAACGACATGTTCCCTGATGAACAACTGTTCAGAGTCTCCCATTCACCTTGGTTTGCTGATATTGCTAATTATCTTGCTACAGGTGCCATACCGACACAGTGGACTGCGCAAGATAAGAAGAAATTTTTCACCGAGGTGCGCAACTTTTTCTGGGATGATCTTTATTTATTTAAATATTGCCCAGACCAAATCTTAAGGAGATGTGTACCAGACGATGAGCATCAGAGTGTCATCTCCTTCTGTCACTCACAGGCCTGTGGTGGTCACTTTTCTACTAAAAAGACCACGGCCAAGACTCTGCAGTGTGGCTTTTACTGGCCCACTATGTTTAGGGACACTCATGAGTTTTGTAAAGCTTGTGAGCGTTGTTAGAAATTGGGAGCATTGTCCCGTCGAAATATGATGCATTTGAATCCCATCCTTATCATTGAAGCATTTGATTGCTGGGGCATCGATTTCATGGGACCATTCCCCCAATCGTTTGGAAATCTGTATATTTTGCTCACCGTGGATTATGTCACTAAATGGGTCGAAGCGATTCCATGTCGAACTAATGACCATCGCACGGTCATTAAATTCCTAAAAGAAAACATCTTTTCTCGATTCGGAATGCCTCGAGCCATCATTAGTGATGGGGGCTCACACTTTTGTAATAGACCATTCGAGAGCTTAATGAAGAAATACGGTATCTCTCATAGGGTGAGCACCCCGTACCACCCACAGACAAGTGGGCAAGCTGAGATTTCTAATAGAAAAATTAAATACATTTTGGAGAAAACGGTTAACCCTGATCGTAAGGAATGGTCAATTCGATTGACCGATGCCTTATGGGCATACCGTACTGCCTTTAAAACCTCTATTGGAATGTCTCCCTTTAGACTTGTCTATGGGAAAGCTTGTCACTTGCCTGTGGAACTGGAACATAAAGCGTACTGGGCGATCAAAAATCTTAATTTCAATTTGGACAACGCTGGCTCGCTACGCAAACTTCAAATGAATGAACTTGAGGAAATCCGGAATGATGCGTACGATAATTCGAGAATTTACAAGGACAAGATGAAAGCATTTCATGACCAACACATTTTGCAGAAATCATTCACGGCTGGTCAGAATGTCCTTTTGTACAATTCTCGATTATATCTCTTTTCGGGTAAGCTTCGATCTCGTTGGACCGGCCCTTACATTGTTGTTACTGTTTTTTCCCATGGGGCCTTTGAAATAAGAGATCCCGACAATGGCAAGGAGTTTAAAGTCAATGGACATCGATTGAAACCATTTGTCGAGAAATTTGATTCAGAGGACATGTCGATGCCTCTGACTACTCATGTTTACCAGGATTGATCTCCTAGTCTAATGGAGGTATAGGTAGGTTTATCACTTTCATAGGACTATGGTAGTTACTTTATTTGTCTGGCTGAAGACGGTAAACTTAGCGCTCCTGGGAGGCAACCCAGCTCTTCACTTCATTTCGTTTTTATCATTAGTTAGTTCAATGTTTGTGGGTAACATTACTACAAACCCTCACGAGACTACAACTCGTCCACTAGGGGCAACCTAGGGGTTTAAAGGCTTGTTGCATACGCTAAATGCAATCGAGAGTACCTGCGAAAGTGGTGTAAGTAGGATTTCATTTTTAATTTTCTTCTGTTGGTTTCTCTCTTGTGCTGACCCGCTCTTACGTAGATATCTTTGGAAAGCCTCTTGATTCCTTCGTCCAGGTACTATCTTTTCATCACTCCTCTTATATTTCCGTTGTCCCATGTGCATTGCATGCTTATTTCTTTTACATTGAGGACAATGTAGATTTTCGGTTGGGGGTGGGAGATTAGGTTTTTTAATCAGTGTTTTCTTAGTCTTGAGCAGAAATTGTGAATATTTTTAAATTTTTCTAGAATTTTGTATGAATTCGAAGCAATTTTGACGACCATCTTGGATTTAGAATTACAAGATAAGTGATGTTGGAATTGATGACTCTTGGATTCAACTATTTGTTAGATTTCACAGTTAAGTTAGAACTATTAATCCATGATTAGAAGTTTTAAACATTAAGTGAATCATAATTTTACATGTCACATCTCGCTTACACATTAAGGTTTCATTCGATATTGAAGGATTAATTTGGTGATCACTGAGCTTGAAAGGAACCAACTTGAGAAATTGAAAGGATTGGGCGAATGGTTTTTACCATAGGTTTGCTCCCTACAGGTGAAGGTTTGATTCCCCAAGGTTGACATTCATAAACTTTTTGGTGACCGGTCTTTACCATAGGTTTGCACCCTATAGGTGTAGATTCGATTCTCCTCCTTGGTTGTACTTTTAAACAAGTTGACATAGTGTGAAAATCATCAAAAGCTGGAAGAATGAATCAAGCTTTGGTTTAGGTGTTAGTTATCATGAATTCTCTTGTGGTTACCAATGATATCCTGAATTAGAGAAGTGAATTTTAATGATGTTAAGCCGAGATTACACTATACACTCATGGAACTCAATATTTAGAATCGTTCAAATTAATGGATTAATATTTGAGCTTGATTATGAAGTACCGTGAGCTTGATTCCAGAAGAAAGTAATGCCAATATTCATGAATCTTAGAGTTCGAGTATCTGAATTGTTTTTCATAAATCTCTTGAGTTTGTAGAAATTGTCCTGTAATTCTCAATTTATTTTTCGCATACCTTACTCGGGACTAGAAAGATGCTGGTTGAGGGTTGTGTTGAGGGTCGAATATTGCATATCAGACCCTAGTTATTGCCAGGATTTACAAACATAGTATTGTTTAACGGCCTGATTTAATCATGTTTGTGATGCAGGGCGTATTCACGAGCACGGACTGGAAAGGATGCTAAAAGCATGGATTTAAAGCTCAGGCATCACCAAGACATTGGACGGGGCCCCATGGGACCACGATCGAGGATTTACACGTCAGAGATCAGAGAAAGTCCAGCCACTCATCTTAAATAGGCCTAAAAGACGTCCAGAATACAAGATCATAGGGTTCCCACCATCTGATCAGTTCAAAACTTCATACGTGGCCTGAGGACCATGAATTAACCATACACATCAAATTTTAACCCTCAGATCCCAATAAAAGTGGCTCAACGGACAGATCAGCCACCAAAACAGTGATATGAGGCCCACCTGCTATTAGGATACGCTTTAAATCTGGTCCCCGCGATTAAAATGAGATGGCAAAACGGATGGATGGATTGGATTTTGCATAAAACATCAAGGTGGGGCCCACTTTACATGGCCTGTGCACACAGCAGGCGTACGCCCGCTATGCACTGGACCGGAGTCTCCCAGTCAGCGACGGAGACCCGTTTCCCTCTCCTTCTCGAGCACGGATAAACAGCGGACGGACAGCGTTCGTCCGTTTTTCGTTGTGGGCCCCACTCATCAGCGATTTCGAAGATCGAAACCATCCATTGCATCCAGAGGGTGGGTGTAACCCACGTCTAGGTGACCTTCTTCCCCCATGCGAGCGTATGCGCGTTTCCAGCCGTTAAACGTAGGATGGATGGTAGAAACAAAGATTCAGTGGGCCTCATCAACAGAAGGAAAAAATGCACCTTCCTGACTGAAATTTCGAGGGGAATAGTGGACGGTGTGGATTTCCTTGATAAGTCTGTTTAGGGACCCCATTAACGGCACAGCGGAGCGCCTGCGAGAGCTCTATTCCGCAGCAGAGGCTGCAGTCGATCCAGGTGGGCCACCATCGTTAATCAAAACAATGATCCAGACTGTTCAAGCTTCGAAACAGGGGATTTAAACCCTTCCTATGTGGTCAGATTTCGTGGACTGGAGGTTATTTCATCCCAAACTCGATCCAAACGCGACGAATCTTTGCAATTTCTTAGCTTGCGTGTTCCGGCTGCGGAAGCTGTAACACCGCCCCTTGCGCAAGAGGACCCTCCAGCCGACCTTGAGGGTGATAAAAAGAAGAGCTTTTGGAGATGAGAGGGAGGAAAAAGGATTGAAGGTGGAGGCCGTGGGAGGTAGCAGGAGGGCTGAACGTGGAGCACACAGGTAGGGAACGTGAGCGAGTTTTGGCTGGAATGTGAAGCTGGTTTCTCTCTTTCCTTCTTGTTCTTTTCTTTCCCTTTTTATTTTTATTTTGTTGTTTTATTTAGCCCATTCATGTGTGGCTAAACCTCTTAGTTAGGGTTAAGAGGTGAAGCCTGTAGCGAGATGGGAGAGTCTATTCTATGCGTTTAATTTAAATTTCTGAACTGAATTTGATTTTAAGTTGATTATTAAAGGAATATTTTCTTAGTCTTTAATGGTCTGTTGTGACTGAAATTACAATGGGTTTGCAATGGCTTTGAATATTTCTTTTTCCCTTTTGATGTTTATAACGTCAGGAAGCCCTGTTGTTCACCATCGTCTCCTGGGCATGGTAGGATGATGGTACCCTTCCTAACCTTCATAGCATGTTGATTGGTTGGTGATTAATTTAATTCTGTTGTTAACTTTGTCTCCTGGGTATGGTTTGGCGATGGAATCCATTCTAATTCATATACCATTCATCTCGTGAAGACTAAATCAAGTAAATTTAGTTTGATTTCCATGATTCCTGATGTAAGCATAAGATCTCCCTGATCTCTATAAGTGGATCCTCTGAATCCCTAGTTTCCCTTCCCTGAATTGTTTAAAGTTTTAGATAATTATTCCACAATTATTCCTTAAATTTTATTTGGGTCAGATCACATCTTAGTCTAGTTCTAGATTTAGTTATTTTCAAATAACGTACAGGTTTCAGTCCTTGTGGATTCGACCTCAGTCTTACCGAGTTTATTACTACATCACAACCCTACACTTGGGGTGTGAACATTTTACATAGGCACCTAATTCACATTCACACACATGTTACATATATGTTGATTACTGTCAATGCTGATAAATATAAAATCTCTTGCGCTTTTATGTTACTGTGTAAACTCTCTTGGGACCAACATTTTTTTTTATTTCTTTTTCTTTAATTTTCTTTTTCTTTTTCTTTTTCTTTACACCCACCCCACAGGTAGAGCAATACACAAGTCAAACCGAGTAGAGCTTAGCACAACTCGACTTGGCTTGACTAGTAGCTGACCCCAGCTTGAACTCAGCTCAGCTCGGCTCTCGTGCCTGACTAGCCAGGTTGTCTCAGTTCGGTCAATAGCTCGGGACAGTTCGAGCCAACTTCGAGCCTATGTGACATTTTCTTAAACACAGAGTCCATATTTGATTTCTCACATGATGCATAATAATAACAGTAGTTTACTGGTATTTCATCAAACACACGATGGGCAACATCAAAATCAAGATATGAGGGTAATTTTATAATGCATATATATATATATATATATATATATACATATATAGTGATTTATTTCGTATCCATTCCTTCCTCACCACCAGCCAATCTCGTGGAGAATGTATGCACCCGAAATAACACTTCGTTGAGTCATTTCATCAACATACTCGGTGAGCAACATTAATATCAAAATAACTGAGTCATTGAGCCGATTCGATTAGAGTCGTTTCGAGTTGAGGTTCAATCCGAGTTGAGTTGAGATTGAGCAATCTCAAACTCGACTTGAAATTTTTTTGAGCTTCAAAATTCAACTTGACTCAATTCAAATCCAATTTCAAGCTAAGGTGAGTCGAGCATTTCTAAGTCGAGTTGAGCGAGTTGACTCAGCTAACTCGACCCGTGTACAGGTAGAATTTTAACACAATTGGTACTTGAACCCATGACCTAGTGTTGGACCCACCTCCATGTATGTGGTTCATCCACACCGTCCATCTATTTTTACGGATCATTCTAGGTTCATCCACGTCATCTAAAGCTCAAGTAGACCATACCACAAGAATAATGATTTCCACCGTTAAAACCTTTCTAAGGTCTACAGTGATGTTTATTGTCATTTAGCTTTTTTTATAAGATCACACAAACATGGATGAAGGGAAAGCACAAATATGAGCTTGATCCAAAACATCCATGGCCCCCAAGAAATTTTCAACCGTTGATATTCAATTCAGAATGTTTTTTTTTTTTTTGGGTCATGCGGTCCACTTGATCTTGGATATGCTTCATTTTTTGGCCCAAACACAAATTATTTGATAAAACGAATGGACGGAGTGGATTAAATAGATAAATCACAGTGGGCCCCATAGAGTTTGAGTTCTCATCAGGCAATCCACTACTATATATCTAATATATATCATATTAGAATGATTGCAATCCACAAATTAATTACATAGATTGATTACAAACCAACAGTTGACACTCAACATATGTTGTGCAGCACGCCAACAACACAGTGAACTAAGATCCAATCTCCGGTCTCACCCACAAACGATAAACATAAAGAAATATAAACTAGAAAAATAATCAAAGCATTCCAAACAAACCACAAGACAAGATATACGTGGACAAACCCCAACAAGAGTAAAAAAACCACGGATGCAAACTTCCACTATGAAAAAAAAATGAAGATTACAAGGCAATATACTAACTTTTCCCTTGGAAGTACAGACAAAACCCTTTGCCCACACCTTAGAATTATTTTCTATACCCTAGAAAAGCTCTTGGGGCACCTATTTATAGTTTAGGCAAATTCCCTTTCGCACCTCTGCAAAAATCGACTTAAAAATTTACAGTCCGCATCAAATCTGGAAACAAATCTGCGTAACCTCGACTGGTCGAGTAGGCTGCTCGACCGGTCGAGCGGACCCTTAACTGGTCAAGCATGGGCCTCGACCAGTCGAGTACCATGGAACTCAAAAACTAATGCTCGCTGGACTTTGGGTCGAGCCAGTCCTTGACTGGTCGAGTGGGCCACTCAACCGGTCGAGCAGGGCACTCGACTGGTCGAGCGGCCCCAAATGTGGCTCCACATCTCAACAATCTTCCACTTAGAGATGCATCGCCATAAACCTTTGTCTTCTACATCCAGAGTGCACCACCTCCCCGTCTTTAAGCCTGAAGATCAATCAAAGCTGAACAGAGCTTCAGCTTCTCTCATGTGACCGCCTTGGTCAGCATATCTGCGGGATTCTCACTTATATGAATCTTCTCTAGAGCAATCGATCCATCTTCCAATAACGAACATATGAAGTGATATCTGATGACAATATCTTTGGTCCTTGAATGAAAGACTGAATTCTTAGCCAAGTGTATTGCACTCTAACTGTCACTGTACAGCTTGCAATCTGCTTGCTTCTTACCCAACTCTTCCATAAAACCTTGCATCCATACCGTCTCCTTGCACGCTTCTGTAACCACAACATATTCTGCTTCTATCGTACTAATAGATACTATCTTCTGTAACTGAGAGACCCAACTGACTACAGCATTACCCAGAGAAAAAACATAACCTGTAGTACTTCTTCTGTTGTCGATATCTCCTACTAAATCTGAATCCACGTAGCCTTGTAACTTAATTTTCGATCCTCCATAACACAGCCCTACATCCTTAGTACCTACCAGGTATCTAAAGATCTACTTCGCAACTTCCCAATGTTCCTTCCCGGGGCTGTTCATGAACCTATTAACAACTCTCACTGCTTAAGTAATGTCTGGCCTTGTGCTCACCATGGCATATATGAGACTCCCAATACCTGACACGTATGGGACTTTACCATGTAGTCCCGTTCATCCTGCGTCTTTGCCCCTTGCTTCTTAGATAGCTTGAAGTGGTTGACTAATGGAGTGCTAACCGGCTTAGCACTTTCCATATTGAATCGATCAAGTACATTGGTTATGTACTATGCCTGTGACAAAACTAGTTTCTTATTTTCTCTATCACGCTTTATCCTCATGCCTAAGATTTGTTTTGCAGCTTTAAATCCTCCATGACAAATTCTCTAGACAGTTGTCTTTTGAGATTTGAGATGTCTTTCATGCTTGAACAGGCCACAAGCATATCATCAACATATAGAAGAAGGATGATGTACGACGTATCAAACTTCTTCAAATAGCAACAGTGGTCTGCATGGCATCTCCTAAAACCGTTCCCGATATGAAACTGTCAAACTTCTTGTACCACTGCCTCAGGGCCTGCTTTAGGCCATATAAACTCTTCTTCAGTCTGCACACCTTGTTCTCCTTTCCTGGTGCCATGTATCCTGCCGGTTGATGTATATATATCTCTTCTTCAAGGTCCTCATGAAGAAAGGCTGTCTTAACATCTAGCTGCTCTAAATATAAGTCCTCTGTAGCCACTATATTCAAGACCATGCGAATCGTAGACATTTTCACTACTGGTGAAAATATTTCATTGAAATCGATACCTGCCTTTTGTTGAAACTCTTTCACAACCATTCTAACTTTGTACCATTTCGAACCATCGTGCTCCTCATTCAGTCTATAAACTCACTTGTTATGAAGAGCTTTCTTACCTTTAGGTAGAGTGAATAGCTCCCATGTACGATTAGACTCAAGGGAGTCCATTTCATCATCCATGGCCTGCTCCCACTTAACCCGTGTATCCGACTGTAATGCCTCTTCAAAACACTATGTTTCACCATTATCTATCAGCAGTAGATAATGTAAGTAGGGTGAGTATCGGACCGTAGGTCTCCTCTCCCGAGTAAACCTCCTCACAATCGGTGTATATGGTTTTGCCTCATAATGCTTCTGTGCATGATCATCCTGTGACGCTGTAACACTTATGTCCGGTAACTCTTCCAACTCTACGAATTCTTTCTCCTTAGCTTTATTTTTCTGCACACTGTCCTTATGCATAACTTTTTTATTGAAGACTACGTCCTTGCTTCTGATGATTTTCCTGTTTTCTGCATCCTAAAACCTATAGCCAAAATCATGTTGCTCGTAGCCTATAAACGTGCACCTCCTAGACTTCGTATCCAGCTTGTTTCTGTGCTCTGCATTAATATAAAAATATGAAGTGCAACCGAACACTCTAAGATATGAAAGGTTCACTTCTTTCCCAGTCTACGTTTCTATTGGTAACCCACCATCTAATGGTGCTGAGGGACTTTTATTGATGAGATATGCGCCAGTATTCACAGCATCTGTCCAAAAGGTCTTGGGTAACCCTGCATGTAACCTCATGCTCCTGGCGCGCTCAAGGATGGTCTTGTTAATGCGCTTAACCACATCATTCTGCTGCGGTGTCCCTGGAATCATTTTCTGATATTTGATTCCATTTGCTACACAATACTCCTCAAATCTCTTATCACAGTATTCTCCCCCATTATCAGATTTGAGACATTTTACTGTTTTACTTGTCTCATTTTCTACCAATATTTTTCACTTTTTAAATACATCAAACACATCAGATTAATGCTTTAAGAAATAAATCTACAATTTTTTACTAGCATCATCAATGAAAGAAACAAAAAGCGTGGGTCACCAAGGGACGATACCTGTACCGGTCCCCACACATCAGTGTGTACAAGCTCCAACAGATCCGTCTTTAAAGCACGTCCTGTCTTCTTGAAACTTACCCTCTTCTGTTTGCCATACACGTAGTCCTCGCAGAATTCCAAGTCAATAGACTTCAGCCTTGGTAGCTTCACTTTTGACAATAGCACTTTCATTCATTTCTCACTCATATATCCCAACTTCTGATGCCATAATTGCCCATTAACTCTAGTTGATGCGACTGCGAGTGAACTAAACGATCCTGAAGTCACGTACAAAGTACCTTCCTTCTTGCCTTGAGATATCACAAAGACACCTTTTGTGATCTTCCAGGAATCACTGGTGAATGTGTCACATAACCGGTATCGGTCAACTGCCCCACCGAGATCAAGTTTCGTTTCAAACTCAGTACATGTCTGACATCGTTTAATTTCAAAGTCATTCCGTCTTTTTGATTTTATGAACGTCTCCCTTTCCAACGATACTGAACGGCTCATCATCACCTAGGTAGACTCTCCTGAAGTCACCTGATATATAATTACGCAGAACTTCCTTACAGGAAGTGGCATGAAACGAAGCACCCGAGTCTATGGCCCAAGACTCATTCCTCACACCAAGAGACATGATCAACACCTCTGTGTCACTCTCCTCAGATAGATTTACTGAATTCTTCCCGCCTTGAGAGCTTCCTTCTTATTTTTTAAGCACCTTGCAATCACGTTTCATGTGCCCCTTCTTGCCGCAATGACAACACCCGTCTCTGTCTTTCAGTCCCTTGGACTTCTTCCTCGACTTAGAACATCTTTGTTTATTGCCTCCTTTGTTCAGTGATCTTCCTCTTCCTTCAACGTTTAGAGCATTCCCTGAATCCCCTAAAACTCCTGATGCCTTTCTTTTAGATTCTTCGCTAAGAATTAGACCGACCACATCATCAAATTTCAGCTTTGTCGACCCTGATGAATTGCTCACAACAATCACCAAACCATCCCAACTGTCTGGCAGACTGGATAAGATCCATAACGCCCTGACCTCATCCTCAAAAATAATGCCAACAGATTCCAACTGGCTCATGACTGTATTAAACTCGTTTAGATATTCAGCCACACTCCCACCATCAGACATCCTCATGTTGAATAGTTATTTCATAAGATGAACCTTGTCGGATGTTGAGGATTTTTCATACATGGTGGTTAGGGCTTCCATTAATTCTTTTGTAGTTTTCATTTTGGATATATTGAAGACGACGCTCTTAGACAAAGAGAGTCGGATCATTCCTAAAGTCTTTTGATCTAATAAAAACCATTCATCATCTGTCATCTTTTCTGATTTCTTCTCTTTTCCTCCCAGAGGAATATAGATGTCCTTCTGATACAGATAATTCTCCATTTGCATCTTCCAGAAGGCAAAGTTTAAACCATCAAACTTTTCAATTTTAGTCTTCCCTTCTTTCGTCATCGCTCCCAATAGAACTAAAAGTAATTGCTTTGATACCAGTTGTTCGCAGCACGCCAACAACGCAATGAACCGAAATTCAATCTCTGGTCTCACCCACAAACAATAAATAGAAAGAAATATAAACTAGAAAAAGAATCAAAGCATTCCAAATAAATCACAAAGATAAGATATACGTGGAAAAACCCCAACAAGGGTAAAAAACCACAGATGAAACTTCCACTATGAAGAAAAACGAAGATTACAAGGCAATATACTAACCTCTCCCTTGGAAGTACAGAGAAAACCATTTGCCCACACCTTAGAATTATTTCTCATGCCCTAGAAAAGTCGTGGGGACACCTATTTATAGTTTAGTCAACTTTCCTTTCGCACTTCTGCGAAAATCAGATCAAAAATCTGCAGTCCGCATTAAATCCGGAAAGGAATCTGCGTAACCTCGACTAGTCGAACGGACCCTCGACTGGTCGAGCATGGGTCTCGACCGGTCAAGTACTGCGGAACCCAAAAACCGATGCTCGATGGATTTTGAGTCGAGCCAGTCCTCGACTGGTTGAGTGGGCCACTCGACCAGTCGAACAGGGCACTCGACTGGTCGAGCGGCCCCCAGAGATGGCTCCACATCTCAACAAACATACACTCGTGATTGAGTTGATAAACACACATGCCAAGATCACATAGATAGCATCTGCCACACACGGTGAACGGTTGAGATCTCTCACACTTGTGAGGTAAACCCCAGGATATGTCAAATGCGTAGCAACGTGGGTCCCTCCCGTACCTCATGTACGAACTGTATGTTACATTTAGTTTCCTAGCCTAGCTCCACGGGCATTTTTCCACCAAGACACTCTAAAATGCCATGCCTAGGCAGGACATTGAACCCTGCGTAAGAATGTACACCACTGTTCCCTGGAACTGGAAGCTAGGTGGGGCCCACCGTGATATTGGTGAGAAATCCATCTCATCCATCAGTTTTTTCAGATCCTGTTAGGACATCGGCTCAAAAATGAGGCAAATCTATAACTCTAATCAGCAGCATAACAAGAAAAATGTAGGAGCGGAAATTCCTACCCTTAAACCTCCTTGAGATTTACTGTAATATTTATATATTATCCCTATCATTTATAAGGTCATTTTTAATTGAAAATATAAAACTATTAGCCTGATTCACAACTTAGAATGTTTCAACAGTGAAAGTTCAATCCTCAATATTTCCTGTTGTGCCGGCTACTTGAGTTTAGATCTGCTCTATTTTTGGGTCTGATCTGCTTTATTTTTCAGTCTGGCATGAATAGAAAGTGAATTTCTAACAAATATACTATGGACCCACTAGCTTCCCGTCATGCGAAAGTCGTTTATATGCAATCCGCGTCCACACTGTGTGAATGATCCGGCACAAAAATTCAGTCAGTCAATAGGTCATAGCGTATGGAAGAAATGGATGGTTAATTAAAAAGAAATATATATTCGTTAAAGGATCAACTTCAAAATACAGTCTAGCTTTCCTAATCTGTGGACTGCCGGCATAATATTTTAATCGGGCCATCTATATTGCATTGGCTACAATAGTGCACGGTTTAGATCACATGTATAGGCTGGGGTGTGATTGAAAAGGCTTCACGTCAGATGTGCCAACGTAGTCCACGTGTGCAATTCCTAGGTAATTCATCTAGATCTGCAGAGACCATCATGAAGATGTTCATGGGTTGGCCCGTAAATCAAAGGGGTCCAATCATCAGAAGGCCACATTTGTTTGTTAGTGAACTGGTTTAAGAAAGATGACCAATGTATTGCAGTGGGCCCTCTTGATCAATGCCCTTAACTAACTCACGAATGCCATTGCCACGTGTGTATGTACATCTGTCAGGCATCACGCAGAAGACCTCCTTGACCAGTAATGGGTGGCGTCAGAAAGAAGTAGTTTGGGTCGAGTCCTGGTCTCGTGCGACGCGTAGCAAAAAGTAGCCTTCCAGTTTCCACGGAGCGCGTGATTCATGAGGACTGAGGATCATGGACGCGTATTGTGTCCTGTCCCCGCCTGGGGACGCGGATTGCGTACTGAGTAAACTCTATCAGGTTCACTATGATTTATATATTTTATCCCCTCCGTCCATCTATTTTATTGGATGATTTTAGGGCTTGAGCCCAAAGATGAAATATATCCAACGCTCAAATAGACCACACTATAGGAAAAGGTGTGAATTGAACATCTACCGTTGAAATATTCTTGGGGGCTACGGAAGTTTTGGATCCATCTTATTTTAATGTTTTCCCTTCATCCATGTCTATATGATATTATGAACAGTTCAGATGGAAAATAAACATCAGTGTGGGGCCTAGCAAGGTTTCAACGGTAGATATCATTATTCCCAACTGTTTCATGTGGTATGATCCGATTGATCTTTGGATATGCTTCTATTTTGGGCTTAACCCGTTAAATTATATATATAAAAAATAGATGGACGGCGTGAATAGACTATATACAATCATGATGGGCCCAACTGAGTTTACTCAATACGATAAGAGGGCATTGAGTAACTCAGTACGCAATCCGATTTCCCTCCAAACAGACTCGGTTTAGGCAGGAATATGTAGGGCCCACCATGATGTACGTCTTTTATCCATGCTTTCCATCTATTTTGGCAGATCATCCTTAGGCGAATTTTGATACTTTGCTTGCAACAATCAGGAAAATCCTTTCTTTCTTTTGTTTTAACCGTGATTAGTCCACGTTGTTATTAACATTGCCGTGTTGCTGCATTGAATGGAGTGTGTGATAATGTGGTCCAATTAAATTGCAGTAAGTAAGATTTTTTGGATTCTTCAAAGACATGAGCTTAAAATATATATATATATATATAGAGGTAGATGAAAGGCCAAATTAACTATTTACAAGAAACAATATTGGTAATAATGATGCTACCATTGAAACTTTTTAAGCCTACTTTAAAAGTTTATTTGCCATCCAACTTATTTATAAGATCATGTAAACCTAGATGAATGGAAAATACCAATATCAGTTTGATCAAAACTTCGGCAGCTTTCAAGAATATTTAAATGGTGGGAAATCAATCAATCCCAAGTGGATCACTTGAGCCTTAGATTTGTCTCATCTTAAAGATCTTACCATAAATTCAAATGTCAAAATGGATGGATTGGATGAATAAAGCACATACACCACAATAGCCCCAAAGATAGCTCTTTGTTAACACCTATTTTCAGCTCACCCACGTGGACTAATGAGAAGTTGACATTTGCAATCACTAAGGGCGTGTTTGGCCGGACCGATCCCATGGGATTTGGTGGGATGGGATCAATTTTAAGGTAATGATGATGGTGTTAGTGGATTGTCTCATGATCCATGGGATTGCTTATATCCCTCGGAAGTTCACCGGGTCTGTTTGGCATGCCCCGCTTATCCTGGGATTTTACCGTCCAATCCATTCAACCAAGGGATATGATCACTATTAAGGTAATGAAGGTGATGTCAGTGGATTGTCAGTGGATTGTCTTAAGATCCATGGGATTGTTCATATCCCTGGACAAGTGCACCGGATCTGTTTGACTCGTCATGCCGATCCCAGGATATTGCCGATCCCATCCCTCCTAATCCCACATCCAGCGCCCGACCAAACACGCCCTAAGGGTTTGGTATTGGTAGAATGGTAACCTGTTTGAAAATATCTTTGTTTGATTTTTCTTGTATGATATACATATGTTATAAATGTGCTAGCACAGAATATGCATGTCTTTAGAGGAGTGAAAACATCACATGTCACATAATCATGATTAGCAAGCGTATTAATGAAGTAACGTGCTCAGCATGTCTATAAAGACCCAAGAGAGAATTACACCATGAATTTAGCTATGTTATATTCAGTAAAGTCACCTTTTGCAATCCTTTTGAAATGGAAAATTTTTCTAAAGATGTTTGGAAGGTTTACAATGATCACAAAAGTTTCGAATATCTGAAGATCAAATCAATATATATGAAAGTAGATTGGTTATAATATAGATCGAGATGGTGGACACAAGTAGATCGAGCCCTAACCGTACATCAATTGGAATTAAAAAGAATGGGAGAGCTCAATCTAGTGGATCTTGTCCCACCAGTTCCACTATCGGAAGGGACTAGAATCATGAAAGGGCGAACAACATCGATTGGGTCACTCAGATGCATGAATGACTTGATTGATTTTAGGTTTGATATCAGCAATAGAGGCTTAATTAATTCAAAATGTAATTGCAATAAGGTCCTAAAGATCTCTAATACAATGCCATCTACTTAAAAGTGGAGATATGAAAACCGACAGTTTCAAATTTATAGAGATCTTCCTATTCAGAATGTATGACATAGATGTAAAAAATCTTTGATTAGCAAGGAAACCTAGTAAGAGTTTTATCGCCTCGACAACCTATAAAATGGGCATGTGATAAGGAGCTCGAGCCCCACTCCAAACACATCCATCTCTTTTATATTTATCTTTTGTTTTATCCTAGAATAGCTTAGTCTTAGAATAAATCACTACTATTTCGCTTGGATTGCCTGTTCCTACGAACGAAGTAGGCATTTATCTTCTTTTTTTCTAACTATTTTTACTCTGCTGATAAACTTTATTCAAATGTTAATAAAATTAGCATTATTTTAACCTTTTTTAATCTTTAGACCTTTTAAAAATATTTATTGCAATTATTGAAGAAAGAATAATTCATTAGACACAAGACGAAAAGAATCCATCAGAGAAGACCAACTCCCACCCTTTTACAAATTGCTTGATTGTTCATTACAATTGGTAGCTGGCTCAATAGCTAAAATTTTAAATTCGGTCTTAACCAATTGTTTCAGTATAGGATTACCAACGTTCAATCAAACATTGAGTTAAGTATAACTTTAGCATATCTGCACCTTAGGCATACCCGTACTTCCCACACGTCCATGAAATTTGAATATATGTCCTCGATCACACATTTGTGATTGATTGAATTTCACCAACACTCTTCACTTTACAATCTGCATCCCATAAAGTGAGGCTTCCAAGGAAGCAAACAAATATCATCCTAATCCTTATACTTCCGTGTAGGAAAGAAGGTTTCAATGGTGCACATCATCATCCCCACTTTCTTTTTTCATGCGTGTACGCTAAAGTTCATGAGATTCCTAATTTTGGGCTTCACCTACTAACCTGAGCCGGTGAAACTGATGGACGGAGTAGCTTTCACAAATATATTACGGTGGGTCCCACAGGTCATTTCCCTTAAACTCTCGACCAGAGACAGATTTTCAAGGCCTCAGGCCAAGCTCATCTACCAGCCCAACAAATAAACGACCTGGGCTGGGGCTAATTCTAGAGAAGCTACCCTCGGAAGGCCTAACCTGACTTGCGTTGCATGAAAGCGGATTGCGTCCTGCCCCGCCTGGACGGAAAAGTGTTCAGACATGGATCCGGGGGCCCACCGTGATACATGGGTTTTATACATGCATTTCATCCATTTTTCAACATTAATTGGGGTATGAGCCCAAAAAAGAGGCAGATCCCAGGCTCAAGTGGACCACACAGTGGAGATTGAACGCCCACCATTAAAAACTCTCTTGTCGGGCCATAGTCTGAAAATTTTCTACCTTTATCTGAATGAATAGATTGGATGGGAAATAAATATTAGGAAAGTTTCAACGGTAAGCGTCATTATCACCGCTCCTTACCGTGGTGCTGTCCACTTAGAGCCTTAAATCAGCATTATTTTTGGGTTTATTTACTAAAATGATCTGTAAAAATGGATTAACAGCGTGGATTAAACCATACGTCACTGTGAGCTCCGCAGTGACGACATCCACTTCCGTGTTGCATGCCTTAAGTAAGTCCATTCTAAGTCAAGCTCCAGTCCATCAGCTGCTTTCCTCCTTCCATACCTATTCCTCAGTCGGATGGACGGGTCATCGCGGCACACGTACCCGTGCATCTCATGCCTGTGAGATCCTACACACCCATCAGGTAGTTTGTACCCGTGCATCTCATGCCTGTGAGATCCTACACACCCATCAGGTAGTTTATAGTGTGGGAATATCCATATCAAAAAATCAGACTCCTACAATGATCACATGAGCCACACATTTTAATTTAAAGATCAGCATTTGGTTCTTTTCTAACCATCCATTTTTCCATTTAGAAAACACTATTTATGTAAAAAAAATATAACTTATAATTCACTCCATACAAGATGGATGGTTCTGATCCTACAATAGTAAAATATCTAGCACATGTCCCGCGTTGCAACACATAAATCACACACGAGCGACTATACTGTCAATCACAAGTTTCCAACCGTGTGGGCCCAGCTTTGTCTTCTTATACCTAAGACCGTGGAAAACCGGACAAACAGCTGCAATGGGAAACCTCATCCATCTTACGATTCTGTTTTTGTTGTTTTCTCTTCGACTCAAGACATCAGTAGCAGCAACAGCATCAGAAGCAACAGCTCTTCTCAAATGGAAAACCAGCCTGACCTCTCCCACCCTCCTCAACTCATGGTCCCAAATCAATGCCAGCAATCCCTGCTGTTGGATCGGAATCATCTGCGACAATGCCTCCATCATCCTCGAGATAAACCTCCGAAACTATAAACTCAACGGAACTCTCGCCGGCCTCGATTTCTCATCATTCCCCAACCTCACCCGTCTCGATCTCAGCTCCAACAATATCAGCGGTCCGATCCCATCCGACGTGGACCACCTCACAAAGCTCACTCACTTAGATCTCAGTAGCAACAGTTTCACCAAAGCAATCCCCGCCAACATCGGCAACTTATCAGAGCTCGTCGACCTTCGCTTAAACGACAACCACCTCGACGGTCAGATCCCGTTCCAGCTTCTTCATCTCAGAAAGCTACGGCGCCTCGACGCCCAAGAGAACTTCTTACTATCTCCAGATCCTTCAAAGGCCTCGAACATGCCATCGCTGGTATACCTCGATCTCAAGCTTAACAAACTCTCGTCGGGTTTCCCACCGTTCATCCTCAATTGCAGTAGCATGACCTACCTCAACGTGTCGGAAAACAATCTAGGCGGGCCTATTCCTTCAGCAATCGGACGGCTACGAATGCTTCAACATCTCGATCTCCACCAAACCGGCTTGAATTCTACCATTCCCTCGGATCTCGGCTCTTGTACTGACCTTGTCCTCTTAGATCTTTCGATGAACAATCTCACCGGCGAATTGCCTCCATCTCTATCCAATTTGATTAAAATATCAGACCTAGGGATCTCGAGCAATTATCTCTCTGGTGAGATCCTGCCGATCTTCCTCACCAATTGGACGCTCCTGATCTCCTTGCAACTCCATTGCAATTCTCTCACCGGAGCGATCCCGTCAGAGATCAACCGACTGAAAAAGCTTGAGATCCTCTACCTCTTTCAAAACAATCTGTCCGGTCGGATCCCGCCCGAGATTGGGACTTTAAAGAACTTGTTACAATTATGCCTCTCTGACAACAGAATTACAGGTTCTATTCCTCCGGTGATCGGCAATCTGACACGGCTCTACTCCTTGGTTCTCCGCTCTAATAATCTCATCGGCACTCTCCCGCCTGAGATCGGAGACATGCGTTCTCTCTGGGAGCTAGACATTAGCACCAACCAATTCCACGGCGAATTACCGAAAACGGTCTCCCGCCTCAAAAATCTTCAGTACTTCTACATCTACTCCAACAATTTCTCGGGTAGCATTCCAAACGACTTTGGGGAATACAGCTCCTTGATCAATGTCAGCTTCTCGAAAAACAGATTCTCTGGCGAACTGCCACCATCCATATGCAGCCATTTCAGCCTCGAGCATTTATCCACGGATCACAATAACTTCACAGGGAAATTGCCAGATTGCTTGCGGAGCTGCTCAGAGCTACTCAGAGTCCGGCTGGAGCGGAACCATTTCACAGGGAACATATCGCAAGCATTTGGAGTTCATCCGAACCTTTCCTTCATTGATCTATCCGCAAATCAGCTATCAGGCGAACTCTCGCCAGAGTGGGGAAAATGCGGCAAGCTCACTTCCTTGCATATATCTGAAAACAGAATTTCAGGAAAGATTCCTACAGAGCTTTGGAATCTAACACAATTACAAGAACTCAGCTTGTCGTCAAACCATCTCACCGGAGAAATCCCAGCCGAACTGGGGAACTTAAATTTGCTATCGCGGCTGAATTTGAGTAACAATCAGATATCCGGTGAGATTCCTTCGAGTGTCGGCCGCTTATATGAGCTCCAAGAACTCGACCTCTCAGCAAATGCAATTACCGGGAGCATTCCGGAGAAGATTGGAGATTTGCTCAGGTTACTACTGAAATTGAATCTGAGCCACAACAGATTGTTTGGAGAAATACCGTATCAACTCGGCGAATTGTATCATTTACAATACTCATTAGATCTCAGTGGCAATTCACTCTCCGGCTCAATCCCACCGAATCTCGGAAAGCTGCAGTCTCTGGAGAATCTCAATCTCTCTCACAATAACCTCTCCGGAAGAATTCCCGCAGCTCTGTCCTTTATGCTCAGCCTGCAATCCGTTGACTTCTCCTACAACAAGCTGAACGGCCCGATCCCGATGGGGAATGTATTCGCGAAATCCCCACCACAGGCCTTCGTCGGGAATCCGGGCTTATGCGGTAATGCGCCTGGATTGGCTGCTTGTTACTCCAGTCCCACCAGAAATGTGCCATACATGGCCCACAAAATAATAATCTTCGGGGTCATCGTTCCTATCACCTGCGGTTTGGTTTTGGGGATTCTCTTGACTGGGATCATCATCGCCAGCAGAAAAACGAAGCGATCGACGGATGAGATCGAGTATCCAACCCGCCAGACGTATCAACGGATGATATGGTGCAGAAAGGTCAAATTCACGTTTACTGATATAGTAAATGCCACGGACCACTTCCACGAGAGGCATTGCATCGGCCAAGGAGGATGCGGGAGTGTTTACAAAGCAGAGCTTGCAAGGGATCAGATCGTCGCCGTCAAATGCATTAGCACGTCAGATTCCGGCAACGTACTGGTGGACCACCAGAGGCGGAGCTTCGAGAATGAGATCCAAACGCTGACGGAGATCCGGCACAGGAACGTCGTGAAGCTGTACGGGTTTCGTTCGACAGAAGGGAGGATGTGGTTGGTATATGAATACGTGGAGAGGGGCAGTTTGGGAAAAGTGTTGTATGAGAAGAATGGGGCTGTGGAGCTGGACTGGAAGGCGAGGTTGAAGGTTATCCGAGGGGTGGCGCACGCTATCGCCTACCTCCACCACGGCCGCTTCCCGGCTATCGTGCACCGGGACATATCAGTAAATAACGTATTGTTGGAGGGCGATTTTGAGCCGAGGGTGTCCGACTTCGGAACTGCAAAGCTGCTGGCTGCAAATTCGTCCGACTGGACCGCGACGGCCGTCGGTTCCTACGGCTATATGGCGCCAGGTGAGAGCGGATTGGCTAGTGACCCTTCCACTAGCCAACGGCTAGTGGTCGGTGCTCTGTGGGCCCTACCATCATGTATGTGTTTCATCCATGCCGTCCATATAATTTTTTAGATCATTTTATGATATGATCCCAAAAATGAGGTATATACCAATCTTAAGTGGACCATATCACAGGAAAGAGTGTTGATTGAACATACCGTTAAAAACTTCTTGAGGCTATAAAAGTTTTGGATCAAGCTAATCTTTTTTTTTTAATCTCTCTCTTCATCTATGTCTGTGTGACCTAATCAACAGATTGGATGTCAAATAAACAGTATAGCGGGCCTTAGAAGGATTTTAATGGTGGACATTCAATCACTAATGTTTTACTGTGGTGTGATCTACCTGAGATTTATGTCCTCTCATCAATTTTTGGATCAAACCATAAAATGATATCTAAAAATGGATAGACGGCATGGATAAAACACATACATCATAGGAAATTCCGTCGCTCGTGCCTTCGACACAGACGGTACGTACTCTATTTCGGACGGACGGGATTGCATCCTACCCCCGCCCGTCTCCAGCTGGGGGTAGACGCAATCCACGGACGCCGTTTGATTTACGTGTTTTATCGGAACTTCTCTGCCCCACCATGATTTATGTGTTAGATTTATATCTTTCATTCAATTTTCTAATTCATTCCAGGTCACAACAGCGATTGAATGACTATAGTTGAAACTTCGTAGGGTCAAGGTAAAGTTGATTTATTATCCAACACCTTTATAAGGTGACATGGATGAAGGAAAAACACAAATACCAGCTCGACGGAGCATTCCTATATATGGCCTAAAAGAGCTTCTGACATTAGGCATCCAATTACAACTATTTTACCTAGCGTGGCTCACCTTGAGACTAATATCTGCCACACTTTCAATCTCTTGCACTAAAATGATATGAAAAATGAATGAACAATATGGATCCGAAACATACATCAAAACCACGGAAATTCCACCTGACACCACTTTTGGTTTTCTTTTCTCTTTCCCAAATGTTATGTACCAGAGTGCAATCAACCTATTTATTAACCCGTAAAATTTACGTCAGCCCCACCAGGAAGTATTTCTTATGTCTGCACCATCCATCCATTTTTATTTTATTTTTTTCATAATGCCTAATGTTGAAAACTTGTGAGGCCACAAAAGGCCATATATGTGTTTTAATTTCATCAAGATCTTTTTGACCTTATGAATAGGTTAAATGAAAAATAAACCTCAGAGTTGACCTTAAAAAGGTTTCAACGGTATTTTGTTTAATACTCGTTGCTTTATGCATTTTGGTCCAAACGGGCTTTGGATGTACCTTATTTTTGGGCTCATGTTTTAAAATGATTTAAAAAAATTGTGGTCAACGTGGATCCAACGCATAAATCATGGTGGGACATAAAAGTTCCACACGTTGAGAATTAGGTAGTGTAGAACTCAATCATTGGGGAGAGAAAATTGGTGGCGTATTTCATGAGGTGTGTCATCACCGGCAATGACATGTACCAATGAGAAGCTACAGCTCAGGGATTCACTATGCCTTTAACACAGATGATCCACACTCGTAGATTAGTGACTGCCATGCATCCAACCGGTCTCACCCAGGCACGGCTAGTGCATCCAAGGATTAACCAAGGTGGGTAGATCCCTATCTGTGAAGCCCACCATAATTTATTTAACTTACATTTATGTTGTCCATCTGTTTTGACAACTCATTTTAGGATATGATCTCAAAAATGAAGTAGATTCAAATCATAGGTAGACGACGTGATCATAGGTAGACCACACAAATATTAGCTTGATCCAAAAATTTTGTGGCTCACAAGAAGATTTTAATGGTCCATCACCATTATTTCTTGTGGCATGGTTCTACTTCATTTTTGGGATCTTACTCAAAAATGAGATGCCAAATAATTGGACGGTGTAGATGTAAGGAACATACATCACAATGGGCCCAACAGTATGAGATTCCACCCACCTTAGTGGATTCAAGGATCCATGGAACCTACAGCCGTTTGATTAGAATTTGACTGGACAGCAGGCTATTGCCAAAGAGGTTACTCAAATACTTAGTCAAACAAACAACTTTCATACATTCTTTGCATGAGATCATATCTAATACTAATAGCAACTTTCTATCAAATCAAATCCTACTACATCATGATAGATAGAGCTAGTCAAGGCAAGACAATACTTAATCATGCCGTCACTACCAGCAATGATGTCATTACTAAAAGGCACTCTGTGAGCCCACCAAGACTTATGTTTTGTTAAAGCATGAGCCATTATAGAGCTATGAGTGTAAGGTACCTTTTTCGTATTTAGTGAGGGTAAAATGGATATTTTCTTTCATTTTATATACGCATGGGTAAAAGTGTCATTTTATAGGGTTAGTGGACAAAATTAATGGTCGATGATCTCTTTAATGGTCAAATTAACTAAAGTTAACGTTAAGATGTTTTATGATTGTATATAAAATAGAAGAGATACTTTGACAGTACTAAAAAGAAACGGGGTGAATTAGCCGATAACAAAACGGGAGGGTAATATACTGTCAAAAAGTCTTATTCTTATTTATCCATGTGTGTAGATCTATGCATATACACTTTTTGGGTCACGTGTAAATATGAAACATGTGTGAAATCTGAGCTGTCCATAAAGTTAGAGATAATTCTTAGATCTTGTGCATAAAAAACCAGACAAGTTTACAAGTAAATAGACGCTTAGGATACGCTGTAGGTCACCTGATGTGTGAATGAGTACCGTATTTCACAGACCATCACATCCTATGGAAACCTCAAATCTTACGCTGGTTGTGACCTGTGCACTTGAATGAAGCTGTGTGCGGCTTCCACACTCGCATGTTGTTAACAAACCTCATGGGTCTAATGTCCAAATATTTTAGGGTAGTTATTTGATACTAATGCAGTGTATGATGCTCCATACACATCACCCAGAAATTATACACATGGACCGCAACAAACTTAGATTAAACAGACAAAATTATAGATCCCAATATCTTTATGTCATAGTCCCAAAAATCAGATTGGGAGAATAAACCTAGTCTTTTGTTATCAGAACTTGTTGAATTAGGACCATTGAATATTTTTCTTTTAACTATCCAAACTTGGAGCTAGTCATGTTTAATTTGAATTTCTTATATAACACATGCAATTTTAAGGCCTGCATATCAATTTTTATTCCATAATGTTTATGTTATCTACAGATGTAAAAGTGATGACTGTGGGCTTTCATATGATTGGGCCATGTGCCGATGACAGACATGGCCCATGAAATACTTATTTGACCTAACAACTTTCAAACATGCTTTATAGGGGCTTTATCTCAGAACCACAGCCCAACAATACTATGGATGGATCATGGTACGTAACGTGGTCAGTTGATGGTCACAGATTGGACAGAAGAGATTACTTGATCGTTGTCATTTTTAAACCATGCATGGCCCATCTTTTTGACCATGCTAGGACCCCCATATGGACTACCGGATTTATAGCCCGTGTAACCGCAAAATATTTATTATGTTTTCCGGATTTATAGCCCGTGTAACCGCAAAATATTTATTATGTTTTCTACAAGCTAATTATGCTTAGTCTTATATAGAGATCCCTCTTACCACAAAATATATTTGTAATGTTTTCTATAAGCTAAAAACTAAATCTTATGTAGAGATCCCTCTACGTTGATTGGTGGGCCACAGCTTCGATGGACTGTAGGCCAAGCACCACAACAATTGGATAGCTTCAATGATTTATCTACCAGTGTTTGTGAGCCTGGTTGAATGCTATGGACCACTAATCAGATGGTGAACCCAGTCAGTCCCCTTGGTGTTTTTTTTTTTTTTTTTTTTTTTTTTTTTTTTTTTTTTTTTGTAATATGCCCTATGAACATGATGGCCAAAAGATCAACGGTCCTGATCACAGTATTGCCACGTGTATTATGAAGACGGAGCATCATACGTATTCAATACTAATGCTAGTTGTGTAGGTCATACTTTTCTTTTGCACATTCAGCAAAATGGTACATTCATGCCCATTAAATGAACCCTTGAATATCAAACTGGCACGTGTAGGGATTATCCAAGCCAAATGCCTTTAAGTGGGCCCACCATGTAGATGAACAAGGTTAATTTTTGAGCCATGTTAATTACCTTGCACTGATCTAAAATTATTTTGGGAATTGCAGAGCTTGCTTATATGACGAGGGTTACAGAAAAATGTGACGTCTATAGCTTTGGGGTAGTGGCATTGGAGGTTATGATGGGAAGACACCCTGGAGATCTCCTCTCATCTCTGTTAGCAACAACAGTATCATCCGATGGTCCAGATATGCAGTTGAAGGATGTGTTGGACCCACGTCTCCCCTATCCCACCGGTCAATTGGCAGAGGAGCTGATTTTTACGGTTAAGATGGCCTTGGACTGCACAAATACCGACCCTGAGATGAGGCCCCCCATGAATTTTGTAGCACAAGAGATGTCTGCTCGTTCTCAGGCCTCTCCATCCAAGCAGTTGGCACCATTACCATGAGCAAACTAAGCAGTTTTAGAAGTAATTCTAGTCGTAGAGCAGCACGTGGATGCATTCATAGTACAGATGGACCATAAGAAGCCCGAATAAGAGTCAAAGTAGTTCATCATAACTCGGCCTAGTTTTATATAGAGTGCAATGCAACTGGCAGAGATTTACTGTGAATACGGAGAAATTGTCGTTTGAAGGGTTGACTACAAAACAGTTGTAGTAACTTTTGATCTGGGTACTGTCACGAGATGCATGATATATCAATCTTTATGTAATGGTGCATGGAGGGTCAACCGGTTGGATATGCCAGTCGAAGATGTCCGTTTCACGAGTAAGTACACGTCTTTGGGTTAAAACGGAGATTTTAGAAAAATTTTTCTACATTTGGTAATTTCCGTTATTATCGTACTTTTTCATTTTTAGGGTTGTATGATTTTCGTCTTTTTTAGAAGATGCAATAATGCCAAGAATATTCTGGAAAGATCTTATTGGACGTTTTTATTTTTTGTCAAATTAAACTTTTAGAGAGATTTTGCTATTTTGGGTAATTTTCAATTGAATTAGGACTCTACGGTTATTCATATAAATAATGTAATCGAGCAATATTAGGTTATTATTCAATAAAAATACTCTACTTTTCTCTCTTACTTCTTGTGGACTCAAGAACTTGCCTTATTGATTTAAGTTCTTAATTACTTGAGGAAGACTAATCTTTTTCATTGTTATTTCACATTCTTCTTTGCGTTAGCTAGTATAAGAGCGATACTTTTCTTCAACTTGATAGCATCTAACAATGGTTTGATCAACAACCTCACAGAGGATACTCTAAGGAACAATTCTCTTACGATGACAGTGTTTGAAGCTTTTTAGTGGTAGAATTTGTGAGCCATGCAAGGACTGAAGTTAGAAATCGACCATTTAATGGAGGCATTAGGGCAGACCCATGTTCATAACGAGGAGTAACCTAAGATTGGTGTTGGAGAAGCATTGTTAACTTTATTTCTTCCTTTATTCATGGTTGATGTATAGATAATATATTTATTTTTGTTAAAGATGGTAGAAAGATTATTCTTGAACTTAAAACCAACTCAAGACTTCTAAAGTGGTAGGGAGGTCTCTCCTAATTGTACGAGATTTTGTAAAACATCTGAGAAGATAAGGAAGATCTATGCTTTGGTCGTAAAGGAGGAATAAGTGTAATCCACAAACATTCCATAAAAGTTGAAATCAGTACTATTACAACAGTTCAAAGAGATCATCTCGATGAACTTTCTGACGAGTTGCCTCCCATGCCGGATAGATGACACCTCATTGATTTTATCCTAGGGGCAAGTATGCCCAATCGCCCACATTATCGGATGGATTTAAAGTAGTGTATGATTTTGCAGGGCCAAGTGGAGGAACTTAGCCATAATGGTCTAGTGAAGAAGAGAATGAGTCCATGTGATGTGCTAACCCTCTTCTCGCCCAAGAAGGATGGGAGTTGGTGCTTATGTGTTGACAACTGAGCTATAAATAAAATAATTGTAAAGTATCGGTTTCCTATACTACGACTAGATGACATATTAGCCATATTGGAATTGGTAAAAATATTTTCCGAACTAGATTTGAAGAGCGGTTACCACCATATCTATGTTTGGTTGGACGACGAGTAGAAGATAACATTTAAAACCAATGATTAATGTTTATATAAGTGGTTGGTTATGCCATTTGGATTCTTAAATGTGCTTAGTATGCTTAAGAGATTGATGAATCAGGTTCTAAAATCATTAATTGGGTGATATTCTGATTTACGATCATGGTGAGACAAATCATGTATAATATCTTAGGTAGGTGCTTTGAGTACTTACAGAGAACAAACCATACTGTAATCTAAAGAAGTGCAATTTCCTGATAGATAACCTTTTATTTTTGGGCATTGGGACGACATCCATAGGGATTCATGTGGATGAGGAGAAGGTGAAATCCATTAGGGAGTAGTCAGTTTTGTAAAATATTCAGAATGTGTAAAGTTTTCATGGATTTGCGATTCAATATCATAAATTTGTAAGAAACTTTAGTATTATTGTAGCCCCTATTACTGATTACATGAATAAATGAAAGTTTCGGTACTGGACTAAGGAGGTAAATCGAAGCTTAATAAAGATTAAGGTGAAATTATCTACTATCTTTGTCCTAGTTCTCCTTAGTTTTGACAAGTTATTAGAGGTAGAGTGTGACGCTTTTTATATGGGTATTAAAGGTGTGTTGTCTCAAGATGGCAGACCTATAGCATCCTACATTAATAAGCTAATCGAGGCTCACTCCTAAGAAGTGATCAACATATGAGTTGGAGTTATATGTAATCATCTAAGACCTACACCATTAGAGACACTATCTGATCCAGATGGACTTTACCTTTTATATTGACCATCAGATTATTAAATATAGCAATCAATATAATATTAATCATGTGCATGCCATATGAATTTCTTTCTTGCGAGAGTTCACATTCATGTTGAAGCATAAATCAGGGTAGTAGAACAAGGTTGGTGATGCACCTAATAGGCAATCAACCTCACTGGTTACTATAAGCAATAAAGTCGTGCGGTTCAAGTGCTTTAAAGAATTATATGTATATGATGATGACTTCAAGGATGTGTAGGCCAAATGTCAGGCAGGACAATCAACTAACTTGCATATTCAAGATATTTTCTCTTTAAAGGAAACTAATTATCATTATACAAAGTTCACTGCGAAAGCGCATCATTCAGGAGTTACATGGCATTGTCTTAGCAGTGATAGGGTGAGACAAGATTATAGCCCTTTTGGAGAAGCGATACTTTTGGCTGCAATTAAAGAGAGATGTCTGAAGAGTAGCGCAAATGTGTCATATATATTGAATTTCCTCTACCAGAGCCGTCCACATTAATTTTAACCCAAGCCCCATGCAATCTTTCCCATTTCAACAGCATAAAAGCCTTGCTTTGCTAGGGCCTCATCTAGAATCTGAATGACCAGATGGTTACCGAGGACTTACTCCTTGACATGGGGAAGATAGGGCACTCTTATCCACCATTGAATCCTTGCAATAGCCTTATCAGCAGAAACTGTTGAGATTTGTGCTGTGGAATCACACAAATATAGATCTAAGATAGTAATCTAAGAGCATAAAGCAAACACAAGAGAATACAAAGATTTAACGTAGAAAATCCTTTCGGGAAAAAACTACGGCACAAGGCGACAGAAATCCACTATGAAAGCATAAATTACAAAGAGAAAGAGACTTACCTAATTCGAACAACCTCGAATCGCACCCTTACTACACCCTTTGATAACCTTAGAACCATTTTAGAAACCTTTGAAATACCTTTAGAAAACCTTAGAATACTTTAGAAAGGCCCTGGGGATCCCTATTTATAATTTAGGAAACACTACTTTCGCATTGACTTTAGAATAGTCCAGAAACCACCTCAAATTTACGCAGTCCGTGCACAAACTGCGTACCGTCTGCATAACCCTCGACTAGTCGAAGGAGGGCTTCGACCAATCGAAGGGACCTTTTTTTGACTAGTCAAGGTAGTCCCTCGATTGGTCGAACACCTCAGACCAGATTTAAGACATTTGTTTTAACAATAATCTCCACTATGTCTTCAATCTTTAACCGTGTAGCTTCTTGACCTCTTCTCTTATTTCTGTGTTATATTATAACTTCAATCAACGCTTCTCACGCACACTACATATTTCTTTATGCCATCGCTAAGCCCAGAGAAGTTGCACAGAACTTCAACTTCTCCATAGGAACAACCTTGATAAGCATGTTTGCTAGATTCACACTAGTGTGAATCTTCTCCAGTGTTACACCTTCTTTCTTAAGTACCTGTCAAATAAAATGGTCATCCAACTAATTACTTCACCCACTAGTACAAACGAGTAACCTGGAGTCAACTTCCTGGAATCCATACTGCCTGTGTAATTTAAATCCACATACCCAACTAACTTTGTCCATGTCTTCCCAAAAGTAAAAACGTAGTCTTCTTACTTTGAATGTATCGAAGTAACCATCTCACCGCCATCCAATGTTGCTTGTCGGGGTATTTTCTCACAACACTGATTGCTTGTGAAATAACCGGTCTAATACAGACCATGACATGCACTACCAACCACATTCAAATAAGTCTCAAGAGACATATCCTGTTTTTTCTCATCTATTTTAAGACATGTCCTGAGAAAAACTTGAAGTGAGCCGCGTAGGGAATGCTTACCGGCTTTGCCTGGTCCATCACATATTTACTCAAGGTATTTTACCTTTGATTGCTAAATCCTGCTCCTCTTCCAACCTCTATGAATATCACCGCTAAGAACCTTCTTTGTAACCCCTCCGATCCTTCATCTTGAACGTCCCACTTAACCGAGTCTTTAGTACATTGATTTCAGACAGTCATGTTTAGGATCTACATGTTATCAACATACAATACTTAACTCACCATGAAGGAATCAAATTTTATACCACTACTTAGGCGACAGGTCGTGCAACGACCTCCTATAAACTTTTTCTCATCCCCTTTAATTTTGAATTGCTCTGGTTGCTTCATGAAGATCCTCTCTTCCAATTTTCCATGTAGAAGCGCAGTCTCCTCATCCATCATTTCAGCTCAAGATCGCATTGGGCAACCAATGCCAATACGGATATAATAGTCACCTGCTATACCGCTGGCGCAAATATCTCCGAGAAGTCGATCTCTTCTCTCTAAGCATATCCCTCCGCTACTAGCCTCGCTTTGTATCCATGTTGTATCCTTTTGAAGATCCACCTGCATTCAACCGCTTTTTGACCCACTGGAAGCTCCACTAGCTCCCATGAGACAATCTGGTACAATGAGTCCATCACATCGTCCATAATCACCTTCCACTTCTTAGCACCAGGCTCACCAAGAGCCACCTGAATAGTCGATGGATCTCTTTGTAATGAGAGCATATGCGATATTGGAGTTGTCCATGTACCTTGTCAACATCCTGCAATTATGCTATGTAATTCTCCTCACAGGTGGCTGCTCCACCTGCTCTGTATCTATGTCCGCGTGTCTTAGCCTTCATGCCCTACCTGCTCATGTGGTCATGCCTAGCATGCCACACACGTGCAGAGGTGGAGTCCGATACAGCCATTGCAGCTCCACCTTCTGAAGTGCTATCGATCAACTTGTACATGTTACCGAGTCGTTATGCTTTCAAGATTACCCGTGCCTCCTTAAATACCTTAAGAACACCATCAATACCTGTGTATTTGCAGTCCATTGCCTCAAGTATGCCAAGAGAAATCAGATTCTTCTTCAAATCAGGAACGCACGGTAACTCATCCCCATCAAACATCTTGATGCACACCACACCAACAGCCACAACATTACAGGTAATACCATTGCCCATAAACACCCGTCCACCATCACACTCCCTGTAGTTGGTAAACCAACTTTGATGAGGAGTTATGTGAAAGGATGCCCCTGTGTCTAAAATTCACTCACTCCTAAGATCATTGTATGACCGTTTGATCGTAGATACAGACAAAACATCACCATCACATCCACTCGATCCATCTGACGTGACAGCATTGGTCTCCTCATATGAAGCATTAGATTCTTCTCTCTTAGATTTAGGATTTGTACAACCCTTCTTCATGTGTCCTTCCATCCCACAGTTCCAGCACTTTAACTTACCTTTATCCTTGCCCTTGGATTTGGATATAGAACTTAAAGATCCTGTACCTTATTCAGAATTCTTGCCTCTCGTAAACAGTGTATCAGGAGATGTCCCCATGTCACCGTTAAGCTTTCTCATGGCCTTCCCTTGAAGGGCTGAGATAATGGTGTCGACACTTAGGGTTTTATTCGTGGTGCACATTGTGTCCTTGAATGACTCATATGATGTCGGAAGAGAATTTAACAACATACGTGCTTGTTCTTCATCTTTCATCACTTTCTCCATATCCAGTAATTTGCAAACCAATTTACTAAAGTTGCTGATGTAAGCCTCCAGATCTCCACCCTTTGCCATCTTGAAGTTATACCACTGATGCTTCAAGTGTATGTGATTTTCAGAGAATTTTTTCGCATAGACATCCTCTAACTTCGCCCATAACTTAGCCACAGTTTTCTCCTTCATGACATTATAGAGAACCTAATTCGTAAGACATAAATGGATCGAGGATAAGGCCTTCTTATCAAGAGTATTCCAATCATCATTAGTCATAGTAGACTTTCGCGCTTCAAGAGCACTATCTTCGCCTTGCTTGATTAAGGAACTGATCATCTTGATCTTCCATAACTCAAAGTTATTTTTCCTTGAGTACTTTTCAATATCATACATAGTGCTTCTCATTATTGTTAATCCTGCAGATTCATATTTGTGCCCCAACGATGGCTCTGATACTACTTGTTAAGATATTGTGCTGCAGAATCACACAGATATGGATCTAGGATAGCAATCCAAGAGCGCTAAGCAAACACAAGAGAATACAAAGATTTAATGTGGAAAACCCTTTTGAAAAAAAATTATGGCACAAAGTGATAGAAATCCACTATGAAGGCATAAATTACAAATAGAAAAGGACTTACTCGATTCAAACAACTTCGAATCTCACCCTTGCTACACCCTTTGATAACCCTAAAACCTTTTTAGAAACCCTTGGAATACCTTTAAGAAACCTTAGAATACTTTTAAAATGCACTAGGGACCCATATGTGTCACGCCCCGAACTTGGAAACCGGGCTCACAAAATTCTCGATCGCCGAATCCGACGCCGACAGCCTCCATAAAATCCCATTCTCGGCTCCCGGCACCCATACACCAGATTCCGATCCTGGGATGCTACAAAGAGGATTTATAATCATCAGTCTGATTCATAATGAGCATAACTATAAGCAAAACCCACGAACAATAACCACGAGAACACTATCACAAAATCCACTATGATTAAAAACTTTTGAGTACAATGCGTCTGAAAGGAAATACAAGATAATGCAAATAACGAAAACTCCAAAATCTCAACTGCACGCTCCTGCTGCTACTATGTTACGGCTGCGTCCTGGCATCACATGTACGCATCAATCGTGCATAAGCTTATAGAAAGTTTAAAGGGTGGTGTAAGTGTGTGCGCAGTATAAGCGTGCTCAGAGTAATGCGGCATCATGCCGATAAGTACTTAGATGCAATCAGCCGTACCAAAGCTATGCGATGCAAGATATGAATGTTATCGGTCATGTCAAGACCATGCGATGCAAGATGCAACTCAAGCATGCTAATTCTCATCATATATCAGTACAATTCTCATTCAAGATAATCACCGGGGCTAGTACACTCCAAGTGGCACTGCCGCTCTCCTAGCCGCACAGTCCAAGTGAGCGTAAGAAACCTCACCATCCACCTGACCAATGGTCTACCAATACCTATTCGGCATGTCGATAGCTGACTCATTCACGAGCTGGTCAAACTCAGCCTAGTATTGCCCCCTACCGTCGGACGAGTAAGGCCACACCCCTTTCCAACCGACCACAACACAGTGGGAGACGCGGCCTCCTGGTATTCGGCCCTCGTGCGCTCATATATCCACTCGGTCTCGACATTGGAGTCATCCTCTGGTACCATCTGGTTTAGGAAATTTCACCTAGGGACATCTATGGGCCCCGATGGTTAGTAACAATATTTTCGGTATTCAATCCAGCCACCCACGATGTGTCTGTGGAGACTACGGCCCTGGTGTCACTAGGGCATACAATGATCACAATCACACAAATGCAAGTGCATGAATCATATTATCAGACATGCAACAATCCTGCGCGTACTGAGCGCTCATGTGGGGCAACTCCGCCTATCAGGGAGCCCATAAACTATCTGCCCGAAGGCATATGCTATGATTAGTCACTTCTCATATCAGGCATACATATGATGCGTATGATCATGAATCATGGATTTATACTATATATGTTATGTAGTGATAGGCTCTGATCAAAACGAAGATGGGCCTAGACGGCCTATATGCTACAAGTATGGGCCTGCCAATGGGCCCTAGGGAGAGTGACAATGCAGACATTTAACCGACATCATCCTTACAATGTTTGTCACGCCCCAAACTCAGAAAACGGGCTCACAAAATTTTCGATCGCCGAATCCGGTGCCGACAGCCTCCGTAGCACCCCATTCTCGGCTCCCAGCGCCCATACGCCAGATTCCGATCCTGGGATCCTACAAGGAGGATTTTCAGTATGAATTTTTTTTGTAATGGAGCATAACTACAAGCATAACCAAGTCACAAAACAACATCACCACATATCCACTAAATCAAAGACTTTAAGTACAATGCGTATGAAAGGGAAATACAATATAGTAAAAGAAACTCCAGAAGCTCGGCTGCACGCTCCAAGCTCAACGCTGCTGCAACCTAACGCCACCTGCACGCATCTATCGTGCATAAGCTTATAGAAAGCTTAGAGGGTGGTGAAAGTGTGTGTAAGGCGAGTGCCAAGTGTATAATATCAGAGTAATGCGGAAATATGCGGTAAGTCCATGAATGCTATCAGCTATATCAAAGCCATGTGATGCAAGGCATGAATGCTATCGGCCATACCAAGGCCATGCGATGCGCCAAATGTCATATGCGAGATGCAAAGCAAGCGTGCCAGTACTCATCAAGTACACATATCAGTACAGTTCATCTCTGGATATCATCGGGGTCTAATACACCTCACACTGACTGCCTCCTCCCTAGCTGCACAGTCAAGCAAGTGGAAGAGACCACACTATCCGCCTGACCAGTAGTCTGCCAATATCTACCCGGCTCGTCGATAGCGGACTCATTTGCGAGCTGGTCAAACTCAGCCTAGCTTATAGCCCCCTCACTCGGGCGGATAAGGCCACACCCCCTTCCAACCGACCACGAAACAGTGAGAGACGTGGCCTACTGGTATTCGGCACTCGGGCGCTCGTGTATCCACTCGGTCTAGACGTTGGAGCATCTCCTGGTACCAAAAAGGTTCTGGGACTTTCACCCAAGGATATCCTAAGTGCCCACAGTGCTAGAAGAGACACGGCCTATCCGATACGGCCATCCACGATGTGTCTGTGGAGCCACGGCCCTGATGTCGCTAGGGTGTGCAGTGATCAAGTCACACATATGCGAGATGCATGAGTCACACCGTACAATCATGCAGCAATCCCGCGCGTACCACGCGATCATGTGGGGCACTCCGTCTCATAAGGAGTCCCGTAAATGTCTCAGCCCAACGGCTTATGCTATGATCAAACATTCCTCATCTCAAGCATACATATGATGCATATGGGCATGAATCATGAAAGTGCACTAAGCATGTTATGAACTATCAACAAGTATGGGCCTATCAATGGGCCTTAAGGAGAGTTACAATGCGGACATTTAACCAACATTGTACTTATAATGTAGACATCAAACCAACATTGCTCCCAAGGCATGGCCCACCATAAAATATTTACACAAACCATAGGGAATCACACATTGCAATGGACCCTAAGGACATCCCATTGGGCCTCGACCCATGGGCCTTAGATACATCAAATGGGCCATATCACATGGGCCTTACATTCATCAAATGGGCCGCATTAATGGGCCCCCACCAACGGCCATATATCATGGGCCTTTGAGAACATCACCATGGGCCTTGCATATATCAGGATGGGCCTCAACAACAGGCCCCAAATACATCAAGGTGGGCCTCCTCAAATGGGCCTTATAAATATCAAGGTGGACCACATCGTATGGGCCATATGCATATCCAATGGGCCACACCCAAATACAAGTGGTGGTAATGATTTCCACCACTAAATTTCTAAGGCCCACCCTAATATTTATTCCTCATCCAATCTGATTATAAGGCCTCACATACCTTAATTAAAAGGAAAGATCAATATCATATATGGTCCCAAGCTTAGTAGACCAAGGGTCTTAATGGTGGGCCTTCAAACCCACTGCTTTCTATAATGTGGTCCACCTATTCCTAGATCTGTCTCATTTTTTTTGAACTCAGGCTATAAAATGAGCTTTCAACTGGTTGGATGACTTGGATGCAACACATGCATCATGGACCATGGATCTGATTCATTCTTCGGCTCATGCTAAAAAAAATGAGCTTTCTAGATGGTTGGAAGGCTGGACACCACACATGCATCATGATGGACCCCACTGTCATGGGACGGTGTGAATAAAACACATGAAGGGAGTCCCACCGTCTGCCTGGACGGTGTGACTAAAACACATACATCACCTGTGGGCTCCAACCGTCCACTGCCTGTGGACGGTATGAATAAAATATATGCATCATGGTGGGTCCCATGTGGGGCCCACCGTAATGTTTGTTCACCATCCAATCTGTCCATGTGGTCACATAGACCTGGACGAAGAGTAAAAACAATTTTCAGATTGATCCAAAACTTCTGTGGACCCAAAATGGGTTTCAAAGGTATATGTTCAATCCCATTGTTTCCTTTGATGTGGGCCAACTGAGTTTCAGATTGGGTCGATTTTTGGAGGGGGGCCACGTCATTGTGAATGTGTTTCTTCAAATAAAAACTTTGAATTTGAGTTTTTGCCTCGTTAACTCTCAAAGTTCCAAGTGACTAAGATGCATGACTTTCGCCTTGCATTTTTTTTTTTTCGCCTTGCATTTGAATGAGATGCACAAGCTTAATTGTCGACACTCACATGAATGGAATCTACTGGCCATTGGTCTTTACAGACCATAACAAATCCGTAGAGTCCAATATTGGATATTTTTTTGGCATGAAAAAAGATTCAAGTGAATTTAAACGGTGAAAACCACTGTTTTGAAAGGTATGGCCCACCAGATGCTTGGATCGGCTTCATCTTTTGGCTCAATGCCTAAAGTGATTTGAAAAATGGAATGGACGGTGTGGATTAGTCCCATACATCAAGGTGGGGCCTACATGCACCACCCTCTCCATGGCTTGAGAACCAAGCTAATATTTTTTTTTTTGTTTTCCCACTCCACGTCCAGACGCTGGACGTTTTTGGGCATGCAAATATATTTAGGGTGGGCCCTGCTTAGGTGGGCCATCACATGGCTGGGTGGTGTGGAACATACACATACATACAGTGAGCCTCACCTATCAATGACTTGGATCCAATACATGCTTCGTGGTGGGGTCCATTCAAATGGACCACACGGCCATATCATCGCATACAATAAAAAAAAAGGAGAGAGGGAGAGAGAGAGAGAGACGGAACACGTGTGATGGAGGGACCCCGGCACTATGGGCCCTCCCTTGCATAATTTAAAACATACATCAAGTGGGTCCCAATACATGTGGGCCTACCAAATCAAGGATCAACGGTGGAGATCCCTTCTCCACTCAAATGGACGGTCCAGATGACCTCTTTACAAGCTAGAAAATAAACATCATGATGGAGTTCATAGAGAATGGCCCCATCACGGAATGATCATGAAGATCAAGGTGGGCCATCGACCACATCTTAAGGTCCCAAGTGAGATCCATACCATTGATCGGTAGGCCTCACTTGGTCCATCATCAAAACATGAAAAACCTATCCTATAAGGCACCCACCGTCCGATCTTCTTGGTCCGTTGGAAAGCCGACCTCCTTGTGCTTCACTTTGATGGTGGGAGATGAAGATTCAAGGGCTAAGATGGAAGATTTGGGATGGAAAGTGGGCCACACTACTCACTTCTCTTTTTCTCTCCTTGGAAAAATGTGGACGTGTGAGGCTTATGGGTTGCTTGGAATTGGTGTGAGAAAAGAGAAAGAGAGAGAGAGAGGGAGATAAGGAGAGGTGATGGGTGTGATGGGTGAGTGATGTGAGGTGAGGGATGGGTGAAGTGAGAGGTGGTTTGACTTTGGTGAGAAAAGGCATGGGTTGCTTTACTTGTGGAGAAAGGTGATGTGTACTTGACATGAGGTGATGGATGGGATTGATTGATGGGATTGATTTGACACATTGTAGAGATTCTCTTGGGATTACAAATGCGCGGCGTTTTCTTCGAAATAAACGCCGGCTCACATCTTCCTGACAGGGTATCGGATCGATACAAGAGACGTGGCGTTAGAACCGCGACGACGGTGCGGTCGCAAAGATACAAGTCTTGAATTAAGCCGACTCAAATCTACAACATATGACTTAGGGTCGATCGCAACGTCGATTATACGTCACAGGATGCCGAAATTCAACAGGAAGGATCGCGGGACTCGATGGAACAGTACGGACTAGGATACGGGTCTTACAATGTTGGCATCTAACCATCCTTGCTCCCAAAGCATAGCTCGCTATAAGGGTCATCATATATACCATGGTGGAATCACACTATAATGGGCCTCATGTACGTCCTAATGGGCTTCGACCCATGGGCCTCTAATACATCAAATGGCCACATAACATGGGCCTTGTATATATATATATATATATATATATATATATATATATATATATCAAGGTGGGCCTCAATGGGCCTCATATATGTATATCGAATAGGCCGCGCCAATTGAGCCATATATAAATTGCAATGGCCATAACCCATGGGCCTTGCATACGTCACAATGGGCCTCAAAACCGGGCCATAAACATGGTAAATGGGCCAACCCAAATCTAAGTGGTGATAATGATTCCCACCATTAAAATTCCCTAGGCTCGCCATAACATTTATTTCCCATTCAATCTGATCATAAGGTCCCAAGGGATTTTAATGGTAGCCGTTCAATCCTCACCATGCTTCGTGGTCCACATGATAAATAGATCTATCTTATTTTTGTCTCAAGTCTTAAAGATGATCCTTTAAAAATGATTGGACAATTTGAATGCAACACATGTATCACGGCGAATTCCATACGGGAAGGATGGACGGCAAAGATGAGGTACATACCTCATGGTGGGGCCCACACTATGGAAGGTGTGGATTATAACACATATATCAGTGGGTCCCATGTGGGGCCCACCTTAACGTTTATTCCACCCAACCTGGGCCCACTGTAGTGTCTATTTTCCATCCAAAATGGGCCCACCGTGATATGAATTGCCATCCAACGTATACATGGGGCCCACCGTGATATTTATCTGACATCCAACCTGTTTAAAAGGTCATGTGGTCCTGGGAAAAACGGGGGCCCACTGAGATGTTTATTTGCCACCTAAACTGGTCATAGGGTCACGGTCAGGGGTCTACTGTAATGTGGTTCGCCAATCCAGTCCACCCATTATGTGTGTCCCACTTAACTGAGGGTTCAGACAAAGTTTCAGCCACATCCAAATTTCAGGTAGGCCCCACCAAGTGTTTTTATATGTTTAGGCATGTCTTCACATGATTTTAAATGGTGTGGCCTACCTGAGTTCCATATACAGCTGATTTTTGGAGCAGCCTCCTGGTCCGAGGGGACCCATCCAATGCATGGTGTGGATGTTCGAAATGCATCACAGTGGAGCCCACAGCTAAGGCCATGAGGCCCAGCCCATCCGCTGTCTGTCAGCATCTGCAGGCAGCTGCAGCAATAACATCAGCGCTGCTTCCTCCTTTTGGTCTTTTTTTTAAAAAAGAAAATAGTTTTTCTTCAGATTTTCCATGGTAGGGCCCACATCAGTCCGATCCGACCCAGCCATTGGATTCTATGGCCCATAATCGATGAAATGAGACCAATCTGCAACATGTTTTTGGCGAATAGAAGGATCAAAGTGGGTTTCAATGGTGATACCTCTATTTCCTATGGTATAGCCCGCTTGATTCATCAAATTGGTTTCAAGGTTTGGCTCAACGGCTAAAATGATCTAAGGAGAAGGATGGATGGCTAGGATTGTATACATACATCAAGGTGGGACCTGCATGGACAGCCTACTCCAAAAGGCCCCTTTTTTTGTAAGTTGCAAGTACACGCCCCTGTCAGTATACACACTCCATGCTGGCCACGCCCGTCCAGCTGGACGGCATGGATAAACACATGCATTGTGGTGGGTCCCACGTGGATGTGGCCCACCAACTATATGTATATATATGTATATTTATATATAAGAATAATATAAATATAATATATTGTGTATATATATATATATATATATATATATATATATATATACACACACACACATGTAGGAGTTCCCACCGGATGGTGGATTTTGCCTAAAATGTGGTGGGCCTCACCGTTGATGAATGTAGTGGATTTAACATGATTTGGTGGGGCCCACTTCATTCTAGGGATAGGAGAGAGAGAGAGAGAGAGAGAGAGAGAGAGATACGGTGATAGAGAGGAGGGACCCCGCCACTATGGGCCCTCCATTGATACAACACATACATCAAGTGGGTCCCACAACAAGTGGCCCTTGAAATTGAAAACAACGGTAGATCACCCACCTATCGGTCTCCTCCTTGCTCCCTTGGGCTTGAAAGCTCCTATACTCGACTTTTAACGGCGGATGATGGAGTTTCTATGGTGGGGATAAGAGATGAGGGGGTGGGAAAATGGGCCACACTTGTTGCTCTTGGAATTGCTTGGGAAGGTTGGACATATGGAGCTTGGAAGAGTAGAGATAGAATGAGGGAAAAAGAGAAAAAAAATATATTAAAGGGGATGGGTGATGTGGTGGTTGTAAGGAGAGGTATGGGTTGAGTTGAAATGTTGGTAAAGGAGGAATGGTGAGGGGAGAGAGAGAGTTGACTTATGGAAAAGGAGGGATGGGTGCTGTACTTGGGGTATGGTTGTACTTGACATTGATTGATTGATGAGACATATCATAGAGAATCCCTCGATATTCGCAACGCGCGGCGTTTCTTCGAAACAAACGCCGGCCTACTTCTCCTGGCTTGGGTATCAGTTCGGTGCGTGAGTCGCGGCATTAGAACCGCGGTGACGACGCGGTCGCTAAGATACAAGTTTTGGGTCGAGCCATCTTCGGTATGCAGGACTCGGCTTAGGATTGCACGCAATCATTGGATATGGTGCGAAGGTTGCTGGAATTTGACCGGAAGGACCGCAGAATCCAACAGAACGGTACGAACCAGGACACGGGTCTTACAGCTCTCCCCTCTGAATAAAAATTTCGTCCTCAAAATTTACACAATCATTGTAAGGAAACATAACTTATAATAAAAGCGGAATCAAGGCATCGTCATATAAAATCGAAGGCAGCATTCAAGATACAATATATGATCAATCATCAAAGAGATGGGGATAGCGCTCTCGAATCTCAGCCTCGCGCTCCCAAGACGCCTCATCAACGGAATGGTGACCCCACTGAACCTTCACCAAGGGAATGACCTTGGTCCGAAGGACCTGCTCCTTTCGATCAAGGATACGAACTGGCTGCTCAATGTAAGAAGCATCCTCACGAACCTCCAACAGTTGCCAATCAATAATAGGAATGATGTCTGACCCACACTTCCTCAGCATAGAGACATGGAAAACATTGTGGACGCCAGACAACTGAGATGGTAAGGCAAGCCGATAGGCCACAGCGCCAATGCGCTCAGTGATCTCGAAAGGTCCTATGAATCTCGGGACAAGCTTGCCCTTCGCTCCAAATCGAACTACGCCCTTCATGGGTGAGACCTTGAGATACACGTAGGCCCCCTACATCAAACTCCAGGGGACGACGCCGGCGATCAGCAAAACTCTTCTGCCAGCTTTGAGCTGTGCGCATCCTCTGCCTGATGATATCAATAGCCTCTGATGTCTCTTGCACAAGCTTGGTACTTAGGAGACGCCGCTCCCCAACCTCAGTCCAACAACTCAGAGATCTGCACGGTCTGCCAAATAATGCCTCAAAAGGAGCCATGCCAATGGTCGCCTGATAGCTGTTGTTGTATGCGAACTCAGCCAATCATAAATGCTCATCCCAGCTACCCCTGAAGTCAATTACGCAGGCCCGAAGCATATCCTCAAGGATCTGGTTGACCCTCTCAGTCTGGCCATCGGTCTGCAGATGATACGCGGTGCTAAACTGTAAATCAGTCCCCATAGCTCTCTGAAAACTCCTCCAGAACTGAGACGTGAACCACTGGTCTCGGTCAGAAACAATTGAGACTGGAACGCTGTGCAGTCTCACAATCTCCTCGATGAATATTCTCGCTAGCTGGTCTAAAGGCCAAGTCGCACGAATCGTAAGAAAATGTGCCGACTTCGTCAGACGATCAACGATGACCCAGATGGTGTCATGACGGCGCTAAGTCCTCGGCAAACCCATAATAAAATCTATAGATACGTGCTTCCACTTCCACGTCTGGACTCTCAACGGCTACAATAGACCAGGGGGTCTTTGATGATCGGACTTGACACGCTGGCACGTGTCACACTCGGCCACAAAACTGGCAATCTGGCACTTCATACCTGCCCAAAAATACTGTCGCCTCATATCATTGTACATCTTCGTCGAGCTAGGGTGGATAAAAAATTGCGATCGATGTGCCTCGGTCATAAGATCTCTGCGCAACTCAGGAATATCCAAGACACACAATCGGTCTCTAAAGCGAAGTCCACCATCAGCACTAATCTGCCAATCTGTCTGACTCTTAGATGCTGTCTCTGCTCGATAATCCTGTAACGACTCGTCTGTCTGCTGAGCCTTGATCACCCTTGCGATAAGAGAAGCTTGAATCGATAGGCTCGATAACTGAACGATGGAAGACTGCAAACCAAACTCAAAGTCATACTCTGTTATATCCTCGATCATCCTCCACTCCTGAATCATCATATGTGCCACCAGACCTCGTGGCTGACGGCTGAGGGCATCCGCCACCACATTCGCCTTAGCTGGGTGGTACTGGAGGTCAAAATCATAGTCCTTCAAAAGCTCCATCCAGTGTCTCTGTCTCATGTTCAGCTTGGACTGAAAGAATAGATACTTCAAGCTCTTGTGATCAGAGAAGAGTTCAAACCTAACCCCATAGACATAGTGTCTCTACACCTTTAGTGCGAAGACAACTGCTGTCAGCTCCAAATCATGCGTGGGGTAGTTCAACTCATGGACCTTAAGCTGACGAGACGCGAAGGCTACAGGCCTACCGTGCTGCATCAGGACAGCACCTAAACCAATACGTGAGGCATCGGTAAATACAACAAATCCATCACTCCCAGAGGGAAGAGTGAGGACAGGAGCGGACGTCAGACGGTCCTTTAACTCTACAAATGCTCGCTCACATACTCCCTTCCGAGCCAACCTGGTTAACCGGACTGTAATACAAGAGAAGCCCTCAATGAAACGCCGATAGTATCTCGCTAAACTAAGGAAACTGCGGATCTCGGACGCAGTCGTGGGCTGATCCCACTGACGCACTGCCTCAACCTTCGAGGGGTTCACTGCGACACCCTCCCTCGTTACCACGTGACCGAGGAATCTCACCTCCTCCTGCCAGAACTCACACTTCTCCAACTTCGCATATAGCTGATGGGCACGAAGGGTCTGCAAAGCGATCTCCAGATACTGCTCATGCTCCTCACGGGTTTTCAAATAGATCAGAATGTCGTCGATGAATACCACAACAAACTGATCGAGATATGGATGGAAGACCTCGTTCATCAACTACATGAAGACCGCGGGTGCATTGGTAAGTCCGAAGGACATAACCTAAAACTCAAAATGACCGTAATGTGTCCTGAAAGCCGTCTTCGGGATGTCCTCCTCTCAAACACGAATCTTATGATAACCGGAACATAGGTCAATCTTCAAAAAGAACTGTGCACTTTGCAGCTGATCAAACAAATCATCTATCCTCGGAAGAAGGTACTTGTTCTTGATCGTGACCCGGTTGAGCTCGCGGTAGTCCGCGCAGAGCCTCAACGAGCCATCCTTCTTCCTGACGAAGAGTACTGGCCCTCCCCAAGGTGAACTGCTCAGACGAATGAATCTCAACTCATGCAACTCGTCCAACTGCCGCTACAGCTCATGCAACTCTGCCATACGGTACGGGACCTTCGAAATAGGCGCAGTACTGGGCACAAGATCAATCTGGAACTCAATATGATGATGCGGCGGCAATCCTAGAATCTCCTGGAACACGTCTGGAAAATTGTAGACCACTGACAACTGATCAATACAAGTAGCAACAGGCTCCTCGACTGCGCAGGACAACAAACAAGACAACGGTTCTCCTTTAGGCTTGGCGACAAACTGAAACTGCTGCAAGCGTAGTATGCAGAACGTGACTGTCCTCGCGGAACAGTCCAAGATGGCATGGTACTCGGCAAGCCAATCTATGCCTAAGATAACGTCGAAATCAGACATCGATAGCACAAATAAGTCAGCGGGCAAAAAGATGTCACCGACCAGAATAGGGCAAGACGAAAAGAAATGGCTCAACACTTTAGTCTTCCCTAAGGGCATCGACACGGTCAACCCCTCGCGAGCAGACTCTGTCGGCAATCCAGTCGAATGACAAAAATCCTCGAACATGAATGAATGTGATGCACAGGAATCAAATAATACTTGGGCGATGCATGAAGAGACTGGAAGTATACCCTTAACGACTCCTCCAGAGGTCAGTGGGTCCTGCTGAGCCGCATAAAATCTAGCCTGATCTGGCTAGGGAGGTGTATGTCCCTTTTGAGGTCTCTGGTGCTGTTGCTGCCTCTGCGGTGGCCTGCACTGCTGTCTCTGCTACTGCTGGGGTCTCGGCGGCTGAGGTGGTTGTGGACGGTGCTGATGGGGTCGCTGCTGTGCTGGAGGCTGCTACTGTGGTGCACTCGGCTGCTGCGCTGGAGGCTACTGTTACCCTCTCGACTGCTGTCCACATCCAAAACAAGCCCCTGTAAACGGCTGCTGGGGTGGCGCTGTGTAACACCCCATACTTTCAGTACTCGGGTGTTACCACGGAGATCCAAATTAGCTTACATATATGCAATTACCCACATAATTTACTTTACACATCACTATCCAACAACTCTTAATCTATGTATCCATCTTAAACCCTTAGATTTTAGACTATGACAACTCACAACATCATAATAAGATTTGGAATCAATCTGTCCGTTTGACTATCACAAGTTAAACTGTATTTAAATAAATGAAAATCTTATTTGTATAATCTTAAGTGTGATGACATCTCATCATACACCTATTTAGTACAATCGATCTGTATGAAACCAATGTAGGGATCAAAATCACAAGATCCACCATTCATCAGTTTACAACGCCCCGTAGAAAGATCCTTTCTATTCAACTTCCAAATCTCACCTAAAACATTCATTAGGACCCCTAGGGTTATCAATAATAAAATACTAGGCAATCCAATCGTTGGATTGGTTTATAATGGTCCTAACTCCTAATGACCTACAGTGTGGCCCACATCATGAATTATATATATAGTGTGCAGACAATAATAATAATAAATACAAAAATGATATAAATACATGTATACACATAACAAAATAAATGAAATAAAATAAAATTATAAGTATTATATGGGCAGTAAGAAATCTTGAAGAGGTAGACAACTCATAGGGCCACTTTAACTGTTGACGATTGATATGGGGTAAATCTGACCACCGGAACAATCATAATCATCCGTTAAGGGTCAAGATCTGGTTGGCATGGCCCACCTGGGTCTCACCATCGACTCGAAATGGGACAGGGTCCCTATGAAGGGTTCCTAATGCGAATGGACGGTATGGATTATGATACTGACATCTCAGCGGGTCCCTACACGGTGCATGTGCACTAAAGACGCTGGTACACGAGCCACACTGGACCAAGCCCTTTTGCAAACAAGAAATATCTCCCGCCTTTCTCTCTCTGTTTTAAACCGACCTACTTCAACCCTATAAGTGGGCCACCATGATCGCTTTCCGAGCTTTGTAAACCATTCAAATCCTTCATGGGACCCACACGATCAAAACGGTATAGCCGTTCGACCATTCGTAAGCGGAGGAGGGAGATTGAACGCCACCGTCCATCTTAGCCTAAAAGCAGCCCGACCTGAGAGCCTGTGGAAAGAGAGAGAGAGAAACCGACTTCCCCTTTGGGAAGGGCTAAGCTCGGCCGTCCACGGTAAGGACGATCACAGCCGTCCATCTCTCTCTCGCTGACTATAAAATGAGGTCAGTGTAGCCCTTGAATTCGCACCAAGTGAGAAGGAGAGAGTGCGGAGAGGAAACCCAGAGAACCGTCTTCTCTTTCATTTTTTTATTCTTCTTCTTCTTCCTTATAGCTTCATGTCATATGTCTCTGAACCGGAACCATGCCAAGCAAATGGTTGGGTTCGGTCCAGCCACAGTAACGTCGGGACGAGCCAAACAATGGCCGTTTCAGACCACATTACAGGCCTCATGACGAGTCTGTTTTGAGCTCTCTGTAGAGTTTCGAAACTAGCTCGAAGGGCAAGCCAATCAGTGGCAATAGGCGGACTGTTGAGACTGTTGTTGGGTCCCTGTTCGGACTAGAACTGAGCCAATCCATGGCCCTGTTCCGGGCTGAAAAATCGACTCAACTAAAGCTCTGTTCAGAGCTAAGGGCTGTTTCAACTGAAGCCTTGCTAGGATGCAAAATCTAGGGCAGTGGTAACAATATTCCAGGCCAAACTATGCCAAACAATGGCTAGTTTTCAGGCCAAACTCGGATAAAAGGCAGGGACCTGTTCGGGACCGAATCATGTTAAAAGGCTGGTGGGCCCTATACGAATACCCTGGGCCACCTTGCTGCATATCCATACCGTCCACCATCTTCCTCTTGAAATTTTGACCATGAAGGGCGAGCTTTGATCATCTGATGATGTGGCCCACCTAGGTAATCAAGCCTCAAAAGTAGCCGAACGGTCTTCTTTCGACCGCCGTAGAGACCTCGTGAATGTGAGTGGCCTAGAAAGATCAACGTGGTTTTGAATGGTTTTCCTCCCTCTACCTGATGAACGGTTCAGATCCACCATTTACTCCATGATGGTGGCCTACAACGAAGAAACGGAACCTCTGTTGGGAACAGAGTCGACGCACATTAAGTGAGGGTTGGTGGGCTGACTGACGGTCTGGGCCCTGCAAAATGCAGTGGGCCTCGCCCAACGTCAGTGGGCCGACCCTGAATGTGAGCCCTGCATCGGCCGTGGGCCCCACCAAATGCCGGTGGATTGCTCTAGTGCTTGGCCACCATGGGCCATTTATGTATGAACCGTCCATCAGGGACGATAGTCCAAATGTGGGCTCTGGGCTGGACGTCCAGTACTGGGTAATTTCTTTTGTTTCTTTCTTTCTTTATTTTATATATTTATATGTATATATATACATACGTATATGAATATATATCTGATAGTATACATAGATATGTGGTGGGCCCCACATGGGACCCACCTATGAAGTGAAATAACGGTGCATGTATGCACCAGCACGTTGAAGCAGAGGACGCCGAACGCTCCTCTGCCAATCAGTTCATGTAAACTGATTTGCAAAAAGTTGAGATCTCATCAGCTATGATGAGTCTGGGAAATCCGAATGGTCCACATGAAGCAGCATCTCATAAAACCCCTTGGTTTCAAATTTTACTTTAAGCTAAAACTTCGGTGGGCCGCAAGGAATGAAAATAGTTTCTTCCTTTAAATTGAAATTATTCTTGCTATGGCCCACCAGAATCTTGGGTCATGGTGAAAACTCACGCCCTGAGGTTTCTTGGGATTCTACATCTTATGGACCGTTCGGATTTGACACCCATGTTTACGCAGTACCCATACGTGAAGTGAATTGGCTGTGCATGCATGCGCCAGGGAGTGAAGATATGTAAGTTCACGTAAGCCATTGCAAAATTTCGAAATCTCCCCATGGCTGATTAATCTGGAAAATCTGAATAATCCACTTGGAGCAGAACCTCATAAAACCCCCTGGTTCCCATTTTTACGTTGAACCGAAACTTAGGTGGGCCATGGTTAATGCAAATAGTTTCTTCCCTTGAAAGTGCATTTATCTTTGCTATGGCCCACCAGAATCTTAGATCAGGATGAAAATTTACCTCCCGGGGTTTCTTAGGATTCCACATCTTTTGGACCGTTCGGATTCAGAACCCATGTCACAAGTGTGAAGGAACGCACGTATATTCATATTTGCATGGTGAGTCCTACATGTGTGGGACCCACTTTTGTGCACGCTGGATATAGACCGTCCCGGGGTCTGAATGTGGTGTGCCTAGACACACATCCACACCGTCCACACAGAACTCGTGTGATACATGTATAATACACATATATATGTACGTACGTACTGTAGGTTGCAATATCATATACATAACGGATATAGGGATACATTGTGTGATGCATATGTACTATATACAGTGTGTACATGTATACCGTGTGAGATGTTATGTATGTGGTGTATACATTATATGCCATGGATACATTCCTCAGATATATATATGCTATGTGCTACGTATGTAATGTATACATGTATATTATGTGATGAACCCGTCCTAAGGATCTAAGGAGAAGGATGAGGCTGATCTAGTGATCAAGTGGGCCCTGATTGGACCCAGTTTAATTAAAAACAAGGGTTTATGCTTAATGAGTTTGATTGCTTTGAGTACAGCCTAAGACAACCTCGGTCCAGGGTCTTCCTACCCTCTACCTATTCTTATCTGATCAAATTGGTGACTCATTATTTATTATAAATAAATTGCAGGGAGTCACGTGAGTGGTGTAAGTGCACCATCCCCCCAAGGAAACTTGCCCCCAGGAGCATTCTACGAATTGACTTGTGATGATTCTTCCCTTTGAGGTTTCCATCTTCTCATTAGCTTAAGTTATAGTTGTTATTTAAATTCATAATTAATATCTCTCTTTATAATCACATGTGTTAGCTAGTGAAAATTGAATTGTTGTATTATATGCTTTATGATTATCCTGTATAACTGTTCATGCTTGTGGATTGCTTATGGAACTTAAACTGGTACATTAGTGGAAAATTCCCACATATGAATGTACACCCATACTTGGGATGTAACTTGACAAGTTATGATCGTAATGGACCTTCGACTTGGTGGTTATTGAGCGGTGGTCTAGATGGACCATTGATGTGGGCCTACCATCCAAGGTTGTTGTGTCTAATGGCTTTCAAGGATGGTCTTTTATCGCACAGTTCTGATACTCGCCTTATGTGGCCTACTTTGATATCGCCCTATGTGGCTTTGTTCTAGTATTTTCCTATATGGGTTCGATGTTTTATTTTGTGCAACCATGCGATGGTAAGCCCCATATATTGTAATGTGATTGGTCACTAGTCGATGGGGTTCTATTAAACATCCTAAGGTGGTAGTCTCATGGGCCGGGGATGGTGGCAATGGGACACTATGCCCGAGCCGTCGGCCTACGCTGGGCCATGTGCTCCCCGTAGTGACCTTTGAGCTTACCTAAATTGGCTGGTTGTAAATGGATTAATAATGACTTGGCTAATCATGCATACATGGCATATTTCGATGACTCGGATCACTCTGCCCTGCGATTACGCTGAATGTTGCGCTTATGACCAGTCATTCGATAACGATATTGACTTGGATCACTCTACCCTGCGATTACGCTGAATGTTGCGCTTATGACCAGTCATTCGTTGATGATATTGACTCGGATTATCATGCCCTGCGATTACGCTGAATGTTGCGCTGATGACCAGTCTTATCCCTGGGTGACGACCCCATTGTCCGTCCGGATGTTTTTCCCGGGACATTGCCTGTCTGGATGTTTTACCCGGGGCACAGACCGTCTGGATGTTTTACCCGGGTCGATCATTACATTCATGCATCCATGCATCTAACAAGACTGCATTTACGCTGTTTTAGTTGTCTATATGTTTTATACTATTTCTTACCTAATGCGGCGGTGTGAAATCTTGAGGAAAATTCACACTGAGTTGGCCACTCATCCATCAAATATAAAACCGTACAGGTAGTACAGGTGGCTTAAGTGATATGCATGTTCAGACTTGATAAGGAGCAGGGTACAATCACCAGGAATGCATGACTGTATGCTCGGAGGAGCTGTGTGATCTTGCGGCTCATATTTATATGCTTTCTATTATTTCTCATGTATTAGATCATGTAATTCTTGTATTTGTTAATTTTGGAGACATTGGTTTGTATAAGTCATTTTGGGCAGCACTTGTATATTCTAAATGAAATTTGAAATTTCCCTTTATCCTACTTGTCCACTCTACGCTCATCTGCTTACTCTGATAAAAGAAAAATATTATACCTGACCATCCTTTAAGGTTAACACTCGGGTTTTCGGGACACGGGTCATGTACTCGGGTCTTGAAAAGTCGGGGCGTTACACGCTGGAGGTGCTACTGGTGCTCTAGCAGGTGAGTGGCTCATGTACCTTTATGGGCGTCGATGCTGCTGGGAGCTACTGAAGGGGGCCTGCCTCTTTCGATTCTGACCCCTCCTCTGATCTCTGTTGCCCTGCGAGCCGGCCCACTCAGTCTCATAAATTTGAGCCCTCCGCACTACCGCCTGAAAAGTCGGAAGCTCATGTCCAATAACACGGCCTTGAAGACCATAATGTAAGCCGCTCTCAAAACGGTGGGCCTTCCGCCCCTCATTATCAACCATATGTGGCGCAAACCTCGATAGTGCCACGAAACAGGCAGCGTACTGCGCCATGGTCATGTCCCCCTGCACCAGAGTCTCAAACTCTAGTGCCCTCTGACGTTGAATATGGTCAGGGAAGTACTGCTCCTCAAATCGGTCGATAAAGTCGTCCCATGTCCAGACATGATCATGTCCTGCGACATGGGTAACGGAGGTCCACCAGTGCTCGGCCTCTCCCTAGAGAAGAAATACAGCCAACCGGACTCGCTGCTCGGTCGTACATGACATGGTATCAAAAATCTTCTCCACATCGGAGCGCCATCTCTCAGTTGCTGTCGGATCTGGCTCGCCCTAGAAACGCTTGTCTGAACTCTCGAAGAAGGACACTCACGCGCTCCTGCTCGGCCCGGGCTAGAGAAACAACTGGGCTCCTGCCCTGCCCTTAAGCACAACAGTCACAGCCTGCAACATCTGTTGTAACTGCGAGGCACTCATAGGCACGGACGGATCCGCACTGGCCTCAGGTGGAGGAACGTCATCCTCTGGCAGGGGAGCAGGGATCTCTAGCGGTGGAACTGGAGGCGCAGGTGGTAAAGATGGAGCCTCAGGTGGTGGAGCGGGGTGCGCTCGGGTCGCTCTCCTGGGCGGTATGTCCTATAGGAAAGAATAATGACGCTAATCAACCTTGAGAATCGCACGTTAAGGAACTCAAATGGTAGGTTTCCCACTTGGAACTTAATCGTCCTAAACTCATAGCAAATATGTGATGTTGTTCTCGATTATTCCCAAGTTATGCCCTGATACCAACTTTTGTCACGCCTCGAACTCGGAAACTGGGCTCACAAAATTCTCAATCGCCGAATCCGGTGCCGACAGCCTCCGTAAAACCCCATTCTTGGCTCCCGGCACCCATACACCAGATTCCGATCCTGGAATACTACAAGGAGGATTTATAATCATCAGTCTGATTCATAATGAGCATAACTATAAGCATAACCCACGAACAATAACCACAAGAACACCATCACAAAATCCACTATGATAAAAAACTTTTGAGTACAATGCGTCTGAAGGGAAATACAAGATAATGCAAATAACAAAAACTCCAAAAGCTCGATTGCACGCTCCTGCTGCTACTATGCTACGGCTGCGTCCCGGCGTCACCTGCACACATTAATCGTGCATAAGCTTATAGAAAGCTTAGAGGGTGGTGTAAGTATGTGCGCAGTATAAGTGTGCTCAGAATGCAAGGTCAGAGTAATGCGCATGATGGAGTTTCTATGGTGGGGATGAGAGATGAGGGGGTGAGAAAATGGGCCACACTTGTTGCTCTTGGAATTGCTTGGGAAGGTTGGACGTATGGAGCTTGGAAGAGTAGAGATAGAATGAGGGAAAAAGAGAAAAAAATATATTAAAGGGGATGGGTGATGTGGTGGTTGTAAGGAGAGGTATGGGTTGAGTTGAAATATTGGTAAAGGAGGAATGGTGAGGGGAGAGAGAGAGTTGACTTATGGAAAAGGAGGGATGGGTGTTGTACTTGGGGTATGGTTGTACTTGATATTGATTGATTGATTGATTGATGGGACATAACATAGAGATTCCCTCGTATTCACAACGCGCAGCGTTTCTTCGAAACAAACGCTGGCCTACATCTCCTGGCCTGGGTATCGGTTCGGTGTACGAGTTGCGGCATTGAAACCGCTGCGACGACGCGGTCGCTGAGATACAAGTTTCGAGTCGAGCCATCTTCAGTATGCAGGACTCGGCTTAGGATTGCGCACAATCGTCGGATACGGTACGAATGTTGTCAAAATTTGACCGGAAGGACCGCGGAATCTAACGGAACGGTACGGACTAAGACACGGGTCTTACAATATGTATAGTTTAGGAAACACCACTTTCACACCGACTTTATAATAGTCTGGAAACTGCCTCAAATTTACGCACTTCGCGCATAAACCGTGCATAATATGTGTAACCCTTTTCTAGTCGAAGGAGGGCTTCGACCAGTCGAAGACCTTGAGCCAGATTTAAGACATCTATTTTAATAACATAAACTCTCATATCTTCGAATTGATAGGCATTTCTTTGCAGCCAAATTTCCTAGAAGATTATGCTAAGGAGCAGCCCTTATATAGAAGATAGTCGGTCCATTTCCGAGGCTTCTCTCTCCACCATTGGGAAGTCCTACAAATAGTAGACTGATCCATAATGCAAGAGAGCCCAAAAGAGGAACTGAAGAAGCCATGTTGCTAGCTTCCTTAACACAAACAGGTGATTTACATTTTTTGCTTTTAGACTCCTAGCCAAAGCTAGGTGAACTCCTCTTTCTTAAATCCTTGCATCCACAGGGATCACATTATTCAACAGCTTCGATGAAAACAGGGAGATTTTAGGTGGCAACTTAGAGTGCCACACCCACTTCAACTAATCTTTCCTCTCAATGGACAATCTAGTAAACTTCCAAGCTGCTCTAATAGAAAATTCTCCAGAGAGATCTAACGCCCAGATGCATCTGTGCTCAACATCTGAGGTGCATAAGCCCTCATCTTTGATGTGATCCAAAACAACCCATGGAAGAAGCGAGTCCATAATAGGATCCGGATAGAGGCCATACGGATTGAGAACGTCCTTCACTCTAAGCCAAGCCACTTATTCAGGGATGGGATTCAAGGCAAATGAGGATAGTGGCCCCAACCCAGTCCAGTCCAGTCCACAGGCCTGTAAGCTAACTATTCCCCTCCAAAAAGGCTACTTGTCGCTACCACAACGAGCTTCCTGAAGCTCCAAAAAAATCTAACTTATACTTTTCTTTAACGAAACTTCTTCAGATGCAATTAGATTTCCATAATAGACTCACAAGTCATCTTCAATGTTGTTTTTTCTTACCATTATCCCAGCCTAAAAAAGAATCCGCCCAGCTCTTCTCCAGAGTAGCAAAATGTTTATTATAGCTAGTGTATGAATAGGAACTGTCACGCCCCAGACTCGGTGACCGGACTCACAAGGAACCCGATAGCCGATTCTGATTACAACAGCCTCCGTAGTATCCTATTATTGGTTCCTAGCTCAGGTTCCAATCCTGAGATCGTACAAGGAGGATTTCGATATCATAATTCCAATCCAATTGAGCAAACACAAGATCATAGCAAGTAAATCTCAGAGAATAAATAAGGAACACACTACAAAATCCATAAAGAATTTAAACTTTACAGGTACAAGGCTTAAAGGAAATACATAATATAGAAAGAAGGGAAGGAAAGGTCTGCAACTAGGGTCCTCAGCTCCCGCCAATCCAATCCACGGATCCTTTGCTACTATGCTGACTTAGGATCTCCTGCACGCATCAATCGTGTATAAGTTATGTGAAATGGTGCTCAGAAGAAGATAGGGGAGAATGCAGAAGGAAACATAAATGATACCAATGCCACTAGTCATACCAAGGCTAAGCTATGAATGCAGTAAGCAGTACCAAGGCTATGTAATGCAATAGATGAGTACTGGGCGCCATATCAAGGCAATGCAACATAAGGCTTATACAGCCAAATGCTAATGTAAGGTGTAATGCAATCATGCCAGTCCTCATAATAAGTACACATATCAGTATAGTTCCTCTCTAGGGAAATCACCGGGGTCTAACACACTACATGCTAATTGCCACTCTACTAGCCGCACAGCCTAGTGAGCATAAGAGACCTCACTACCCGCCTGTGGACAGTTAATCACCAATGAGGCTCGACGGTAGCGGACTTATTCACGAGCTGATCAAACTCAGCCTAGCTATTACCCTCTTTGTCAGGCAGGTAAGGCTACACCCCCTCCCAACCGACCATGTTGCAGTGGGAGTCGCGGCCTAATGGTATAAAGCTCTCGTGTGCTCATATTTTCCACTCGGTCTCGGCGTTGAGGCGTCCCCTCGGTACCGTGGAAGTTTAGGGGCTTTCACCCAGGAATATCCTATGCACCTCAATGCTGAAGTAACATTTTCGATGTCCAAAAGCGGCCATCTACGATATACCTGTGGAGGCTACGGTCCTGATGAAGCAAGGGCGAATATCCATATGCTATGCAATGCCAGATGCATGAGTCACACTCTCAACCATGCATCAATCCCAAGCATCCATCATGCTTAAGAGGGTAAACTCAATCCCTCGGGAAGATACCAACATGTTCTACACAATGGCACAACCATGGCCAATCATACCTCAACCAAGCATGCATGTAATGCGTATAGGAGTGGGATGAATAAAGGTGCCAATGAGGTGAATTAAGAAGATGTACTCTCTACCTAACCATGAAGGGTCTAGGCACTTAACCAATTCCTCATAAGGAATACAACCTCTAGTGGGAGCTCATTTACCTGGGGTAACCTACGAGACTAAGCATACAAAGCTAGGGCTTAGAAATTAATATAGAAACGAGCCTAGCAAGGGACTAAGGTGGGCATTCAACCACACTTAGCAACTAATGAACCTAGAAGGCTCCAAATGGAAACTTTCAACCATAATTGCCCTAGGGCATCTAATCCACAAACCACATAAACATAAGGCCCAAGGCCCATATCCAAACCATATGCACATAGTCTCATAAAAGGCATAAGGAAGTAGACCCAATATTACCTCTAACAATCTTTGCCCAATGAGGGGAACCAAGGCCCAAAGCCCAAGTCTCATTGGCCACAAGACCCATACATTTAGGTGAACTTAAGGGGCAGCCCATGGGCACAAATACATGGCCCAAAAACAAGTCTAAGTTTGGTGGAATGAGTCCCTTTACATCAGCCCAGAAACTAACACATTTAAGTGGGCAAATAAGGGCCCAAAACCACCTTTATCTAGCCCACAAGTCCATTTAAATGGTGGAAATCAGCCCAACATATAGCTGGGCTAAGGTGGGACGTTCTAGCCCACTCTGGGCCCACCAAGAAGTCCCAAAAATCTGGTCATACTTGGGTCCACAAGGACCATAAAAAGGGGTAGCTAAACTATGCACCAATCAAGCCCAAAAAGGGCACTAATCAAGCCAAAAATATTACCAAAATAGGTGTGCATCATGCACCCCAACTTTCTCAATAAAGTGGGCCCCACATCTCATACAATTGAGTCCAAAACAATATTCATTTGGGCCCTTACTGAATTTTCAGTCCATCAACAATTTGGGCCTGCTGAAGCACAGATACTTGTTAAAACATGTGGAAAATATTTCCATAAGGGCCAGCAAGAGCAGCCCATGGCCTGGGCATCTGAAGGACTGGGCATCCTGGCCCATACACACATCAAAGTGAACTCCACACATCCCTGAGGTGGCCCCACATGGGACGTCTACCTGGGGTGGTCCCACACTCCACGTGGGCCACCATAGAGAGGGAAAACGGCGTGGACACAAAACATACATCATGGTGGGCCAACCCATGGACGGTCCACCATGCTGGACGTCCAGTAGGGAACGCTAGTCCAGCTGGTTGGCCCCACATACATGGTCCACATGGACGTCAGATACATCAGAGATGGGCCCCACTAAACATACACAAGTCTAGCTAGGCTGGGACCCAAAATCAGTTACAACTCAAGAGGATAACAAAATGTCAAAAAATTCCAGCAACATATATTGTTGTACTAACTTTGGGCACTCCAATGGAGTGGGTTCCAGGCCTCTTAAAAATTAAAAATTTAGGGCCAAGGTCTCTCATCATGTACACAACAAGAAAAAGTCCATAAAGATGGCCCACCATCAGAGAAAATATTTTTAAATTACGGTTTTATGTGAGATAATGTTGCTGGAATTTATAGCAAAAAATCCAATAACATACCCATATTGGCCCACTCTTTTGGAGACCCAAATGAGATCAGTCAAGGCTGAAATTTGGCATGCTTATAAGTGGGACATACACTTTCAAAATTCATATATTACTTGGAACAAAACTCCCCACTAAAAGCTCCAAAATCTGGCCCCACGTTGACCCAAAAATCTGTCCAGACAGTTCTGGATAGCAACATATAACTGAAAAGAATTAAATATAAATATTATTTAAAGTGAGATTTAATCCCAGAAAATTATGGGATGGACAACCCCAGTGGGCTCTACAAACATTCAAACCTTCCCCAATAACAAAAACCCCTTACATGTGCCCCACATTTAGGTGGATTTTTGGGGCCACATGTCCAAGGTGGACTGTCATGAACGTCCAACCTCCATAGACGGTCTGGATTTTGTTGGTCCACAAGGTGGGCCACACACATATGATCAGAGGTTATCTATAAGGGAAAAAACAAAGATCTGGCCACAGTTTCTGCCACATTGAGGCCCTTCCCTTCATCATACATGCACATACATTTCATTATACAAGATACACAAGATATATATGGATCATATGACTCCTACTTGCGATCTATGGTGGAGATCCAATCTCCATCAAGGATCAAGGGTCTAGATGACCCAAGAATCCCTGATCAAAGGAAGAAAAGGCCATGAAGGGGTCCATAGAGAATGGCCCCTTGCATCTAACATGCATGCAATGTAAGATGGGCTTTAAGCCACATCCATGGAGTCTTGGGGCCACCACCATCTCTTGATGGGCCCCACATACTCCAATCATGAAAAGAAAAGATGGAGAACATCCAAAATACAAAGAAGTCTGAAATAGAAAATACATGCACCCACCTCTAAGGATCCAATCTCCAAATCTACATCAACATGATCTCCATGCTCCAAGGAAGGGGTTCCTAAGGTTGAGATGAGTTGTTGAATGCTAGATTAGAGGGGATTTGAGGGAGAGGGGGCTGGAGAAACAGAGAGGGTGGGAAGGTCCATGGGTTTGCTAGGAGGAGAGAAGAGAGACTGAAAGAGAAAATGAGAGGGCAAGAAGGAGGGCTTACTAGAAAAGAGAGAGAAATGATTACTTCTATCCTTGGATAGACAAAACCATAATAAGGCTATGGTGATACAAACAATGTTGTAAGCTCATAGGTTTTCTAGATGTAGGGTGCAGGCTTGCTAGAGAGCTTAAGCCTAGGGATGACATCATCACATGGGGAAGTGTGTGGTGCTAGGGTGGGGTCCACCATCACACATAATCAACGGTCGAAATTGAGCGTGACCCATAACTTGCGATGTACACGTCGGTTTCATGCATGAGACGCGGCGTTAGAACCGCGACGCTAATGCGGATACAATGGCATAGGTTTTGGGTCGATCCGAGTTGGTTCAACGAGACCAGACTTAAGGGTGACAGCAAACACTATCCATATGTCGCGGGTCACCGGAATTCAACCGGTAGGACCGCATGACCTAAAGAAACGGCGTGCACACTTGGATTAGGGTCTTACAGGAACACTACTCAACACATGGTTAATCAGGACCACATTGTAGATCTAATTATCAGGTGGACCATACCATAGGGTATAGTGGTTATTGAACCTCCTACCATTAAATATTTCTTTGGGCGTGCCTTAATGTTTAAGTAGTGTTTATTTGCCATCCTATCTTATTTGTTGATAAGGTCAAATAAGATTGGATGAAGGAAAAGAAATAAATAAATATCAGCTTGATCTAAAACTTTTGTGGCCTATTAATGGTCAATCATCACTGTTTCCTATTTCACGGTCCACGTAATAATTGGATCTGTTTCAATTTTGGCATAATGCTCTAAAGTGATCTGAAAAAACGGATGAACGGCCTGGATATAGAATACATACATCAAGGTTGGCTCCATGGTAGTGGCCGCACCATCTTGGGTGAGGCTCGGGTCTCACCTAATCCGCTCTCCGCTACTTCAAGCGTGAGAAATCAAAACTTATGCGTTGAATATTATTTTGGGTCACCTTCATTGGAAGCGACCTGTGTAGTGTGCTGAGTTACTCAGTACGCTATAGCTTACTGATTAAACTTTGTGGGGCCCACTTTAGATGTATGCTTTTTATCCACGTGTCGTTCGGATCCTTTAGAGCATGAGCCCAAAATTGAAGCTTATCCAAAGATCAAGTGGACCACGCTATACGAGAGAGTGGACATAAAAATCTCCACCATTGAAATCTTCCTATGGACTACAGTGATGTTTACTTGTAATTCAACCTGTCCATAGGGTTACACAGACGTGGATAAGGGACAAACACAAATATTGGCTTGATCTAAAACTTTTGTGGCGCCTAAGAAATTTTCAACGGTTAGGATTCAATTCCCACTGTTTCCTGGGGTGTGGTCACTTGAGGTTTGAATATGGTTCAATTATAGGATAATAGACTAAAATGGGCTGGTAAAACGGATGGACAGTGTGGCTGAGGCATGTATATCAAGGTGGACCCCACAGAGTTTATTAAGTAGGCAATGGGCTTCCACCTTGAATGCCGTAGCTTCTCATTAGTCCACATCATTTCCTTGACCCACCTAACAAGATGCACCGGATTTCTCCCTCTCTAATAGAGAAATTTACGACTGTACGATCCCTTTATGGCCCATTTAGGAGACTAAGCCCACTTCATTTTCCTTTGCGAGAATACGACCCAGCTGTACGGATGGCTTGCCAAAGGTCGGAAATGCCGCTGCTTGTTCCGTCAAGCGGATCGGTGGTGCTCGAAGACGAGTGCTGACACTCCTCGAACTCCGAGTTGTACGAACGGTTCAAAAGATATCAAAGTTACATGGGCCCCACAGTTACGTATTTATTATATCCACAACGTTCATCCATATTTCGAGATAATTTGGGAGCATTATAAAAAAAAAAATCATATCCAAAGATCAATTGGACCACACCACAAAGAGCAACGGGAAAATTGATTTTCACCGTTAAAAATTTTGTAGGGCCCACCATAACATTTATTCATAAGGTCACAAAAAAAAAATTTCATAATGATCCAAAACTTCTGGGACCCCTAAAAGGTTTTCAATGGTAGACGTTCAATCCTCCACAGCCTTTTACAGTGTGGTCCACTTGATAGCTAGATCTGTCTCATTTTTTATCTCAAGCCCTAATATGAGTTCGTCCAATATATGGACGGTTTGGATATAACACATACCTCATCATAGGACCCACAAAAAGCGGTGGGGATTACAACAGTAAAAAATAAAATAATAATAAATAAATAGGCCAGGAACTTAGGAACTTATGGCTACGGTGTTTTCTATAGCTACGGATTATAACCGTAGCCATAGCCGTAGCCCTTGCCGCTTCGACATGTCCTTTTATATGTATCGAAGGTCTTTCGATTAATCGAAAAAGGTCCAGAACGGTCCAGTGAATTTGCCTCAAAAATCCTGCAATTTTCGATACATATCGAAGAGTATTCGATATGTATCGAAGATGATATGACCAATAGCTACGGATTATAACCGTAGCCATAACTGTAGTCTGTGCCGGTTTATGAATTTTATTTTATTTTTATTTTTTATTTTATTTATTTATTTATTTTTTTACATAGATAAATTTGTTCAACCTACAATTTTCTCTAATACATATTTATATAAATATGTATATATAAGCATATAAAAAAAAAATTCTCTCTTTTTTTCATTTATTTCTTTATTCATTTAACAAGAATATCTCCTAAACCAAAATTAGTTACTTGACGTACCCTATATGATTTTGGGGTAGGAGAAGTTACTTTAGCCAACCAACCTGGTTATTTTTCAAGATTCTATTAGATCTATGGTCGAAAATCCATTTCATTCACTTCGCGGTCAATTTCAATCAATTCGCGGTCAATTTCATTCATTTCATTTACTTCGCGATCAATTCCATGCATTTCACGGTCAATCCTTCATTCACGTTTTAATTGCAGCTGCATTCCATGCATTTCACGTATCCAAACTTTTCTTATTCACGGTCATTTGAGCATTTGCGGCAATCTCCATTCATCCATGCATTTCAGGTCATTCCAAACAATTCTGTAGGTCAAATCGCTTCAACCATGATCATTCCCATGCATTTCGAGGTCATCCCAAACAATTCCGTGTTGATTCACGGTCGTTTCGAGGCATTTTGCGGTCAATTCCCTTCACTTTACAGTCATTTGCATGCATTTCGCGGTCAAATTGTTTCAAACCATGATCATTCCCATGCATTTCACGGTCATCCCAAACAATTCCGTGTTGATTCACGGTCGTTTCGAGGCATTTCGCGGTCAATTCCCTTCACTCCACGGTCATTTGCATGCATTTCGCGGTCAAATTGCTTCAAACCATGATCATTCCCATGCATTTCACGGTCGTCCCAAACAATTTCGTGTTGATTCACGGTCGTTTCGAGGCATTTCGCGGTCAATTCCCTTCACTTCACGGTCATTTGCATGCATTTCGCGGTCAATTCGCTTCAAACCATGATCATTCCCATGCATTTCACGGTCATCCCAAACAATTTCGTGTTGATTCACGGTCGTTTCGAGGCATTTCGCGGTCAATTCCCTTCACTTCATGGTCATTTGCATGCATTTCGCGATCAAATCGCTTCAAACCATGATCATTCCCATGCATTTCACGGTCATCCCAAACAATTCCGTGTTGATTCACGGTCGTTTCGAGGCATTTCGCGGTCAATTCCCTTCACTTCACGGTCATTTGCATGCATTTCGCGGTCAAATCGCTTCAAACCATGATCATTCCCATGCATTTCACGGTCATCCCAAACAATTCCGTGTTGATTCACGGTCGTTTCGAGGCATTTCGCGGTCAATTCCCCTCACTTCACGGTCATTTGCATGCATTTCGCGCTCAAATCGCTTCAAACCATGATCATTCCCATGCATTTCACGGTCATCCCAAACAATTCCGTGTTGATTCACGGTCGTTTCGAGGCATTTCGCGGTCAATTCCCCTCACTTCACGGTCATTTGCATGCATTTCGCGGTCAAATCGCTTCAAACCATGATCATTCCCATGAATTTCATGGTCATCCCAAACAATTCCGTGTTGATTCACGGTCGTTTTGAGGCATTTCGCGGTCAATTCCCTTCACTCCACGGTCATTTGCATGCATTTCGCGGTCAAATTGTTTCAAACCATGATCATTCCCATGCATTTCACGGTCGTCCCAAACAATTTCGTGTTGATTCACGGTCGTTTCGAGGCATTTCGCGGTCAATTCCCTTCACTTCACGGTCATTTGCATGCATTTCGCGGTCAATTCGCTTCAAACCATGATCATTCCCATGCATTTCACGGTCGTCCCAAACAATTTCGTGTTGATTCACAGTCGTTTCGAGGCATTTCGCGGTCAATTCCCTTCACTTCACGGTCATTTGCATGCATTTCGCGGTCAATTCGCTTCAAACCATGATCATTCCCATGCATTTCACGGTCGTCCCAAACAATTCCGTGTTGATTCACGGTCGTTTTGAGGCATTTCGCGGTCAATTCCCTTCACTTCACGGTCAGTTGCATGCATTTCGCGGTCAATTCGCTTCAAACCATGATCATTCCCATGCATTTCACGGTCGTCCCAAACAATTTCGTGTTAATTCACGGTCGTTTCGAGGCATTTCGCGGTCAATTCCCTTCACTTCACGGTCAGTTGCATGCATTTCGCGGTCAATTCGCTTCAAACCATGATCATTCCCATGCACTTCACGGTCGTCCCAAACAATTCTGTGTTGATTCACGGTTGTTTCGAGGCATTTCGCGATCAATTTCCTTCACTTCACGGTCATTTGTATGCATTTCGCGGTCAAATCTCTTCAAACCATGATCATTCCCATGCATTTCACGATCGTCCCGAACAATTCCGTGTTGATTCACAGTCATTTCGAGGCATTTCGCGGTCAATTCCCTTCACTTCACGATCATTTGCATGCATTTCGCGCTCAAATCGCTTCAAACCATGATCATTCCCATGCATTTCACGGTCATCCCAAACAATTTCGTGTTGATTCACGGTCGTTTCAAGGCATTTCGCTGTCAATTCCCCTCACTTCACGGTCATTTGCATGCATTTCGTGGTCAATTCACTTCAAATCATGATCATTCCCATGAATTGAAGCGAATTGACCGTGAAATGCATGCAAATGACCGTGAAGTGAAGGAAATTGACCGTGAAATGCCTCTCAATGACCGTGAATCAACACGGAATAGTTTGGGATGACCGTGAAATGTATGGAATTGTCCGTGAAGTGGAGGGAATTGACGGTGAAATGCATGGAAATGACCACGAACTGATTGAAATTGACCACAAAGTGAATGAAATGGATTTTCGACCATCGACCTGATGGAATCTTGAAAAATAACTAGGTTAGTTGGCTAAAGTAGCTTCTCCTATCCCAAAATCATATAGGGTACATCAAGTAACTAATTTTGGTTTAGAAGATATTCTCGTTAAATGAATAGAGAAATAAATGAAAAAAAGAGAAATTTTTTTTTATATGCTTATATATACATATTTATATAAATATTTATTAGAGAAAATTGTAGGTAGAATAAAGTTCTCCATGTAAAAAATAAAAAATAAAAAATTAAAAATAAAAAAATAAAAAAATTTGTATAGACTTTTACGAACTGCGGTTATCGCTACGGCTATAATCTGTAGCTATATCTTCGATACATATCGAATACACTTCGATTAATCGAAAATTGCAGGATTTTTTATGCAAACTTGCTGGACAGTTTTGGACCTTTTTCGATTAATCGAAAGACATTCGATATATTGAAGTACATATCGAAAGACCTTCGATGCATAGTAGAGGACGTATTGAAAAAGCATTGGCTGCGGTTATCGCTACGGTCATAATCCGTAGCCATAGATACAAGGCTTTTTTTTTTTTTTTCCCTGTTGTAATCCCCACCGCCTTTGTGAGTCCTTTTATGAGGTATGTGTTATATCCAAACCGTCCATCTATTTGGAGAACTCGTACTAACGCTTGGGAAGAAAAATAAGATAGATTTAGCTATCAAGTGGACCACACTGTAAAAGGCAGTGGAAGATTGAACGTCTACTATTGAAACCCTTTTAGGGGTCCCAGAAGTTTTGGATCATTACTAAATTTGTTTTTCCTCTTCATCCAGGTCTTTGTGACATTATGAATAGATTGGATGGAAAATAAATGTTATGGTGGGCCCTACAAAAGTTTCGACGGTGAAAATCAATTTTCTGCTGCTCTTTGTGGTGTGGTCCAGTTGCTCTTTGGATATGATTTTTTTTGTTTGGATAATGCTCCTAAATGATCTCGAAATATGGATGGACGTTGTGGATATAATAAATACATAACTGTGGGGCCCATGTCACGTTGATCTCTTTTGAACCGTTCGTGTAACCCGGAGTTCGAGGAGCGTCAGCGCTCGTTTTCGGGCAGCGGCCGATCCGCTTGAAGGAACAAGCAGGGGCATTTTCGACCTTTGGCAAGCCATCCGTACAGCTGGGGCGTATTCTCGCATGGGAAAATAAGGTGGGCTTAGTCTCCTAATTGGGCCATAATGGGTCGTACAGTCGTAAATTTCTCCTCTCTAATATATTACTTCTGAGTCCAACAATGATTTTTTGTATTAGATCTGCACCGTCCATCCATTTTTCGTGATAAATCTCAGAGCATGGTCCTAACAATAGATAGGACCAAAGCTCAAGTTGATCACTACACACAAAGCTGTGGGGATTAAACAAACTATCATTCCTAGGGCTAACCATGAAGTTTATTTTACATTTGAACTATTTATAATATCACACTTCATGATTTTAAAATATAAATATTAGCTTGATCGGATCCTTTTATAACCTTAGGAAGTTTTTAACCAGCGCATTAATTTCTATACTATCTTTATCTTTAGTAACATGGTCCACTTTAGCTTTGAATCAACATTGTTTTTAGGTTCGTATCTTTAAATGATGTGAAAAAAGTGGATAGAGAGTGTGGATGTAAGAAATACATCATCATAGGCCAACGGAAAATTAACACCACAAGAAATTCCGTTGCTTGCAGCTTGGTGCAGGAAGCGGATTAGAAGAGACCGGTGCTCAACCACCATGGTGCAGCCCTCACCGCAGCGCCCACCTTGATTTGTGTATTCTCTATCCACTCATCCATCCGTTTTTACGGATCATTTTAGAGAAAAATACCAAATTTTAAGAAGATCCAATTATCAGGTGGACCATATTCTAAGAAATAGTGGTGATTGAATCATTAAAAACATTTCATAGCTCACCTTAATGTTTCCGTAGGTTTTATTTTCTCTGTTGATAAGTTCGCGTAAGCTTGGATGAAGATGAAAAACAAATATAAGCATGATACAAAACTTATGTGGTTTATTAATGGTCAATCCCCACTGTTTCTTGTGGTATGGTCCACCGGATAATTGGATCCGATTCATTTTTTCAATAATGCCTTAAATGGATACAGAATACACACGTGGTGCAGCACCCCAAAGTGTTGGCATGTGAAACTTCTGTGAGCCTAATTGTTATGTATCTATCAGATCCACACCGTCCAAACATTTTTACATAACAATTTACATAGCTGAAAAGAAAAGGAGGTAGATCCAAGGATCAAGTGGGCCACACTACAGAAACAGTGGGAATTGGACGCTCACTTACTGTTGAAAATTTATTGGGTCACAGAATACTCTAATCAAGCTGATATTTATGTTATCCCTTCATCCAGGTCTTTGTGACCTTACGAAGAGGTTAAATGGATGATAGGCCTAACAGTAGACTCTGAGAAGGTTTCAATGGTAATGGTTCAATCCCCGCTACTTTCTTTGATGTGGTCAACTTGAGTTTTGAATATGTCTCATTTTGGCTCTCATACTCTAAAATGATCTGTAAAAATTGATGATCGGTGTGGATTTAAAATATAAATCATTGTGGACCCAATACGGCGTGAATTGCCTGGTAACCACACACGCCTTCCGACAAATCAGATGTTGCCAACCCAGAAACCACCACGGCGACCGTAACCAAAAACCAAACCAGTCTATTTATCAGGTGGGCCACGTGTGAGTAATATATTAGGGCATCTGCCACATGTTCAGCTCCTTCCTTCTTTTTTCTTTTTTGTTTTTATGAGAGTGGCCGACACGATGAGTGGACCATCTTATTTTCAGTAATGATCACCTCTGTAATAGGATCAACTTTATCCTGATTTTGGAGTCTCTTCGTTCAACGGTTCAAATGGAATACACGCAACAAGATGGGCCCACACCAACCAAGCTCGATTCGCATACTTCAATGTAAGCTCAAACCCAGCCCAGGCCTGTAATCCAGCCTAAACCCAGCCAGAATAAATAGGCCCGGCCTAAGCCTAGCCCAAGCCTAAGCGGATATCACACACCAGCTATATAGTTATTGACATTAGCAAGTTCTGTGGGTTCCATCATAAGGTATGTACTATATCCAAACCGTCCATCCATTTTGCAAGCTCGTAGTAAGGCTTGAGACGAAAAAAAAGACATATCTAACGATCAAGTGGACCACACAGAAAAAGCAGTGGGGGATTGAACGTTTACCATTGAAATTTTTTTGGAGGTTACAGAAGTTTTGAATCAATATGAAATTTATTTTTGCTCTTCATCCAGGTCTCTGTGATCTTATGAACAGATTGGATGGAAAATAAACGTTATGGTGAGCCCTACGAATTTTTTTAACATTGAAAATCATTATCTCCCTTGCTATTTGTTGTGTGGTCTATTTGATCTTTGGATATGATTCATTTTTTGGATAATGCTCTAAAATGATTTTGAAAAATTTATGAACGGTTTGGATATAATAAATACATCATTGTGGGGCCCATGTAACTTTGATCTCCTTTGAACCGTTCGTACAATTCGGAGCTCAAGGAGCGTCAGCGCACGTCTTCGCACGACACCTACCTACATCAGCTATATACCTGGTGTGTGGTACACCAGCCAATCCGAGGGCACTAGCCAATCCGAGGGGAGAGAGACGCAGAGGGTGTGAAGTCTGACATGAGATAGGCTAGGCTCAGAAGCCCAGCAGGCTAACCCATGCCCATTGACACTCTTATTAAAAAGAATACGGTGGTCCCCAGCTCAGGTGTTGTCATGCCATTGTCCATCCACCACAAAAAAATCAGGGACTGATTGTTACAACGGTAGAAAAGGGCAGATGAGATGGTCCAAAGACATGGGGAATCTTACACCATTAAGGTCGCTGTGACGTTTAGAAGGCAATGGACTTTAGCTTCCACAACCTGAAACATGTGCATATATGTAAAGGTGCCACATGCAACTAGGTGCAAAGGTGGATGGGAAGGAATGAGCCTTTCTTTCCATTTTTGTTGGTTAGTGGAGATTGTCCATGTCTATGTGGCCCTACAGTAGGAAACTGGTTATAAAGTATTAATTTTATAAAATATATATTTTAAATATAATATAATATATATTAAAAATGTTTGCAAAAAAGTATTTTTATAAGATTTTTGAATAGTCCACGTGAAGAAAAGATTTTGAGGTTTAAATGAAAAATGTGGAGTACCTTATTATTTGCCCACATAGTCCATGGACCATGGCACTTGCTTGTTCTACGCACTGGAATACCCGCGCGCGCGCCCAGTCACGGGCTTGCTACGAGGGCATAGGCATGTGAGACAGTGAGGCTTTAGAGGCGCTAGTGGCGCACCTTGCATTTCATCGTGTTGCTCCCTTTATGAGATGTGTGCAAGTCACGGTGCAGGTCTCTCAGTATATATAGAGGCTGCAATAGATCTCACTATAAGAAATCCCACCTTTACCGACGAAATTTTCGTCGCTAAAAGCCAAAATTTCGTAGCTAAAACGTTTTAGCAACGAAAATTTTCATCGCTACATTCGTTGCTAAAAGACCGACGCAAAAGGTTTTTAGCGACAAAAAATTTTAAATGTCGGCAAAGGCAAGCTTTTTAGCGACAAATTTTTTCGTCGCTAAAAAAACTTTTACCGATGAATTGTTTCGTCGCTAAAAAACTTTTACAAAACTTTTAGCGACGAATATTTTCGTCGCTAAAAAATAAATGTTAAACTTTTAGCAACGATAGTTTTCATAGCTAAAAATAATTACAAAACTTTTAGCGACGAACATTTTCGTCGCTAAAAAATACGTTAAAAACTTTTACCGACGAAAATTTTTGATATTTACAAAACTTTTACCGACGAAAATTTTCGTAGGTAAAAGTCTCTTTAAAAAAATATATATATATTTCAACACAAAATTCCTGATATACACTTGTTACAATATATTTCATCACATTCATCCTGATACACCTGTTATATAATATATTTCATCATATTCACATTCACATCCATCTAAACTCAAACTAGTAAATCCATCCAAACATAAACTACATTCATCCAAACATAAACAATCTTATCCACATCACATTCATTCACGCATAAATACATATAAGCTTAACATCATAAACAAAAATACGAAAAATCACAAAGATGAAAGCAGAGGTTTAGGTTTAGGTTATAAGTATAGGTTTTAGGATTTGAGAATAAGTTTAGGTTAAGGTTATAAGTTTAGGTTAAAGTTATAAGTATAGATTTAAGTTATGGGTTAAGGTTTAGGTTTAGGTTATTAGTATAGGTTTTGGGATTTAAGGATAGGTTTAGGTTAAGGTTATAAGTTTAGGTTAAGATTGTAAGTATAGGTTATAGGTTTAAATTATAAGTTTTGGGATTTAAGAATAGGTTTAGGTTAAGGTTATAAGTTTAGGTTAATGTTATAAGTATAGGTTTAGTTTATAGGTTAAGGTCTAGGTTATAAGTATATTTTTTGAGATTTGAGAATAGGTTTAGGTTAAAGTTATAGGTTTAGGGATTTGAGAATACATTTAGGTTTTAGGTTTATGTTTAGGTTATAGGTTTAGGTTTAGGTTATAGGTTATAGCTTTTGAGAATTAAGAATAGGTTAAGGTTTAGATTTAGGAAATCAGGTTCGGGTTCAGGATCAGGTTTAGGTTTGGGTTTAGGTTTTAGGTTTTAAGTTATAGGTTTAGGTTATAGGTTAAGGTTTGGGTTATAGGTTATAGGTTAAGGTTAAGGTTTATGTTTAGGTTATAGGTTATAGGGTATAAGTATAGGTTTAGGTTTAAGTTATAAGTATAGGTTTTGGGAATTGAGAATAGGTTTAGGTTAAGGTTATAAGTATAAGTTTAGGTTTAGGTTATAAGTATAGGTTTTGGGATTTGAGAATAGGTTTAGGTTAATGTTATAGGTTTAGGTTAAGTTTATAAGTATAAGTTTAGGTTATGGGTTAAAGTTTAGATTTAGGTTATAAATATAGGTTTTGGGATTTGAGAATAGGTTTAGGTTAAGGTTATATGTTTAGGTTAAGGTTGTAAGTATAAGTTATAGATTTAGGTTAAGGTTTAAGTTTAGGTTAGGTTTTGGGATTTGAGAATAGGTTTAGGTTAAGGTTAAGGTTATAAGTATAGGTTAAGGTTAAGGTTATAAGTATAAGTTTAGGTTATAGGTTAAGGTTTAAGTTTAGGTTATAAGTATAAGTTTTGGGATTTGAGAATAGGTTTAGGTTAAGGTTATAAGTATAGGTTTAGGTTATGGGTTAAGGTTTAGGTTTAGGTTATAAGTATAGGTTTTGGGATTTGAGAATAAGTTTAGGTTAAGGTTATAAGTTCAGGTTTTGGGATTTGAGAATAGGTTTAGGTTAAGGTTATAAGTTTAGGTTAAGATTGTAAGTATAGGTTATAGGTTTAGGTTAAGGTTTAGGTTTGGATTATAAGTATAGGTTTTGGGATTTGAGAATAGATTTAGGTTAAGGTTATAAGTTTAGGTTAAGGTTATAAGTTTAGGTTTAAGTTATATGTTAAGGTTTAGGTTTAGGTTATAAGTATAGGTTTTGAGATATGAGAATAGGTTTAGGTTAAGGTTATATAGGTTTAGGTTAAGGTTATAAGTATAGGTTTAAGGTATGGGTTAAGGTTTAGGTTTAGGTTATAAGTATAGGTTTTGGGATTTGAGAATAGGTTTAGGTTAAGGTTATAAGTTTTAGGTTAAGGTTGTAAGTATAGATTATAGGTTTAGGCTAAGGTTTAGGTTTAGGTTGTAAGTATAAGTTTTGGGATTTGAGAATAGGTTTAGGTTAAGGTTATAAGTTTAGGTTTATGTTATAGGTTAAGATTTAGGTTTAGGTTATAAGTATATGTTTTGGGATTTGAGAATAGATTTAGGTTCAGGTTATAAGTTTAGGTTCAGGTTATAAGTATAGGTTTAGGTTATGGGTTAAGGTTTAGGTTATAAGTATAGGTTTTGGGATTTGAGAATAGGTTTAGGTTAAGGTTGTAAGTATAGGTTATAGGTTTAACTTAAGGTTTAGGTTTAGGTTATAATTATAGGTTTTGGGATTTGAGAATAGGTTTATGTCAAGGTTATAAGTTTAGGTTAAAGTTATAAGTATAGGTTTAGGTTATAGGTTAAGGTTTAGGTTTAAGTTATAAGTATATGTTTTGGGATTTGTGAATAGGTTTAGGTTAAGGTTATAGGTTTAGGTTAAGGTTATAAGTATAGGTTTAGGTTATGGGTTAAGGTTTAGGTTTAAGTTATCAGTATAGGTTTTGAGATTTGAGAATAAGTTTAGGTTAAAGTTATAAGTATAGGTTATAGGTTTAGGTTAAGGTTTAGGTTTAGGTTATGAGTATAGGTTTTGGGATTTGAGAATAGGTTTAAGTTAAGGTTATAAGTTTAGGTTAAAGTTATAAGTATAGGTTTATGTTATAGGTTAAGGTTTAGGTTTAGGTTATAAGTATATATTTTGGGATTTGAGAATAGGTTTAGGTTAAGGTTATAGGTTTAGGGATTTGAGAAAATATTTAGGTTTTAGGTTTAGGTTTAGGTTATAGGTTTAGGTTAAGTTTATAAGTTTAGGTTATAGGTTTAGGTTTAGGTTATAGGTTTAGGTTAAGTTTATAAGTTTAGGTTATAGGTTTAGGTTTAGGTTATAGGTTATAGCTTTAGGGAATTGAGAATAGGTTAAGGTTTAGGTTTAGGAAATCGGATTCGGGTTTAGGTTTTAGGTTTAAGTTTAGGTTTTAGGTTTTAGGTTTAGGTTATAGGTTTAAATTTAGGTTATAAGTGTAGGTTATAGGTTTAGTTTATAAGTATAGGTTATACAAAGGAATTTAGTTGTAGGAAGTGGGATAGAATCTGCGTAGAGTAGTTGAGATAAAAAATTTAGCCACATACAAAAAATATTGAACTTAGTATTATCTACTACATACTAGTAACATACAACCAATATTAGGGCACCGTACCATAAGCTACAAGAATTTCATGTCCCCCTAATCAAGGTATCTTCCATTAATAACATATATATATATATATATATATATATTATAAGTTGTTTACTTTCATTCACATTCTTTTGAAAGATAATACAGCATCTATTATAAATCCATAGAACAATCTCCCATCTCATACAATCATAAGCAGAATTTTGCATTGCAAAAACATAGAAAAGCTTTTGAATGTGTTGTGTTTGGATGTGCTATTGAAATGAATTGAAATAATCAGTTTGCTGAAGTGGAAATGGGGTTGCCTTTCATGTTCGTGCTTCAAGAAAAGTTGAAATTGTTTTAGTTCAAGTAGAAAAAGCTCAATCCCTTATTCAACAATGAGATAAGCAGCAACTCTACAGCTTCAACAATATGACACAGAAAATGTGTATATGTGTATATGTATATGTACACGTATCTCTATGCATATGTGTATGTGTCAATCATAGCATAATAACTACTAGAAATATGATGGTGCATATAAATGCACAGCCAAATTGAATTGTGAACATTTAGTTGAATCAAGTCAAAATCATGAAACAAGAGTAGCTAACCATCAAAGCCTTATCATAAGGGTGTATCCAACAAGAAGAATGCTCAATACAAATCATGGAGATAAATGGTCATGTATTTATCATAAGGGTGTATTTGCGTTGCACCTAAATTATGAATTTCATGATTAATAAATCTAATCTGGTGGAAAATATAATGAAATTTGATGCATCCAAATGCAGCGTAAACAAACCTAGAAACCATTTTTTTCACAAATATAATTGATGGAAAACACAAGCTATTTGAGAGAACAAAATCAAACCACTCAAGATGAGTGCTTTCAGTTGGTCTACTATAATTTCGCTGAGCTACAACCTTCTTTTTCTTCATTTTAGTATTCATGGACCAGCACAACACAAAATTAGAAACAATACAAAAACTAAAACACAAATTTTCCTTTTGTTTTCTTTTCTGAAAGTGGGATTGTGTATTTTATTTACATGGTGCGGCATCCGAGGAACTTCCTGAAGACACGAGATAACAAATCATATGGATAGGATTATGCAATGGTGGACCTTTTCCAAGCAATGATCATACATTATAGGCCTCCCTAAGAGTAGTCTCAATCACTAAGGCTCATCATGCGATAATCAATAAATCAGAAACAAACATTTCAAACATCCATCAAGCTAAATGCACATTTCAAACATTTTCGTTATACAGTGGCAGTGTTAGTTATTTATTGGCCTGCTTAAATTGCATTCTTTATGCATGTATTGTTTTATTATTGGTGTGTGTGTGCACTATGTTTATTCTATTTGAGAACTCATCACCTATTTGTTGAAAAAGGAAATGGTTGCAGCACACCAGTAAAGGTCTTCCTTGAGTGCTGATTTCATGCTAGGTTGCAAGATATCAACAAACTGTAGAAGGCCTACAACAACCATTGCTTCAACTTCATCCACTGGAAGGCCTCTTGAAGTAAGTTCAATAGCAGACTTTACCTTCAAGTATGATCAAATGTATAATTATCAACAACCTCATGCATGGATAGGCAACAGTGAAGCATCAGTATAGAAAAAAGGACATTAATCTCTTCAGTAGTTTTGTAGATGACCTTATGAAAGAGAAAAGGTGAAGGAACTTCCAAGCTTGATGTTGATATATAAATACTATAGTCACAATTTTACTCTCCATGCATTTCTGCAGTTTACCCTCAGTCAATTTAGTTTGATACTCTGGTAGGGTGTGATAGATGTTATACAACATTAAGAAATGAAAAACATCTTACAGTTTGTCCACAAATCAGAGGTTCAAAACTAGAGATTGACTAGTATATCCAAAATGAGTTCATCTAGATCTTTAAAAAAAAAAAAAAACACAAGAAAGGAAAGGAAAGGAAAAAATAATAAGAATTTATACATCAATATGTTTCTTTAGCAAACTTCGTTGGTGGAATTTATACATTCACTACCAAAAAAGTGATTTTACTATTATTTGTATCCGTAGAGACCTTTGAAGTCATTGCTATAACAAGGTTATCCAGGTTCTAGTCACTAGCACGTTTACTGATGAACGGCTAAAGAAAACCCCATGATATAATTGCCCCAAGAAGAATAGTAGTTGACAATGTGTGGGCAGATAAGAACAGAGCAGTTTCCTCAACTGTACTGCTTCACTCTTTATGTGGGTTGGTCCCAAAGACTATGCATGAGTCTGAAATTAGACTTGATTATTAAGTATGCCGGACAAGTCTAAGGTTCAACAGCATTGTTGTTGAAACCCAAACCTGGCCCATGACCATTTATAACTGATATGGGAGAATCCCTGCCCTGAATTTCAAGCCCCAACACTACAAGGGGTCTAGTTGGTACTCCCTTGTCTACTCTCTTGTGAGAGATGAGTGTAATACATCTTTGTAATAACAACCAAACCAAAGCTATATATGCTCTCTTTTCATGAGGTTGGCTACATAACCAGTGTCACCCAATGACCAACAAAACCACAACATCACTTTGAGATTTTATGTTTTCTTATGTTAGAATTGCTTAGGAAAATGCTACCTATAGATGTGCATCTGCAACCGCCAAATGTTGGTGTCCCACATATGCCAACATGGCACACATGGGATATCTGGGTTGTTTATCAAGAAAAGCCCAACAAATATACTCTAACCCAAAATCACATGGATTCCACAGGGGCAATTCTTTGATTCAAAAGTTAAGGAGGTCGTCCATGTCCAAACTCCAAAGGAAAGGAGTCAAATAATCAAATGGTTAGAAAATTCCCATTTGAGAACTTTTATGTTATGCTTGTCATCCATCTAAGGTAAGGGTTCATGTCATCCATATGGTGGGGCCTACCTGATGCGTGGATTGGAAATCCTTGGCAAATGCAGCCACAAGCTAAGGTACAAAGCCATCATTCCATAACTACCAAAGAATATGCACAAGTGAATAAGTACTTTTTTTTCTTTTTTTGCAAAATAAAAAGACTGCACCAATAACTGGCTGTAGGTTAGCTTAAAATCCATTACTATAAACATTTTCTCTTGAAAATATAAAAGATTTTCAAGGGAAAAAAGTAGAAATAAAAAATCTTAGAATACGAAAGAATCGTCATACCATACTTCCAGTTGTAGGTAATTAGTTTTCTAATAAGAGAGCTATTATGGTGTTTAAAAGAATACTGCAAGAATCAAGAGTTCAATGGCCAAGCATCCATAAACAAGTGCCAAAGCTTTTGGATAATCCTAACTGTACCTAAACTTTTAAAAATCCGAGCAGTCCTCTTCCTAACTCCCATTTTTTCTCAATCATTCAGCATTGCGCCACATATCAAATAAGAAACTATCTTCACAAATTGACCAATTTGCATTAGCACAACAAATTTATTCAAGTTTTGCTTACTTGGATGGAAATGAGAATGTTTGAAAGAGATTGCCCATATGTGTCATGAAAATGTACAACAAGCTTCTCAACATGGACAACAACTATCACAGCTTCAAGCATTGGAACAATCGTGTCTGCAACACAAGAAAGAAGCATGTAAAGAAAACAAAACCAGCATGAGTATCTGGTTAGGCATGCTAAGATCTTAGTTATCATGCATTCAATCTCAGTCAACAAAGCATTTCCTAACCCATACCCATACCACACTTGAGCTCAATTACGTATAAAAATAATAGATAACACAAAGCTTTTGTTAACTATGCAACTCTGGTGGATGCATTCACTACATTGTTGATTTAATATCTTTGGCTTACTTCACTTCAGTTAATGATTCCATCCCCTCAATCTCATATGTCAGCAAGGTGTAAAGTATTAGTCAAAACCAGTATGCATTGTGCACATATTGGCTGATGTACATCCTGGCATGTGTGCATGCACACGCACACAGCACAAAACCAAAAAAACAAAGCAAAAAAAAAAATGAATGAAGAAGAAGGAAGAAGGAAGATGTTTTGGGTTAGCCTGTTAGTACACACCCCACTGTCTACCTAATCTTTTGTCACAAAAGGAAATGCATGGATCATCCAACAGATGTTTTGGTAATGCATAACATAATCTCACCCACCTCGTTTAGAAGCTTGAATAGACAATAAGCTAGGATATTGTCCGTTGAAAGATGAAAAACCAGTCCATTGAAGTCATTGTCAATATCTTCTGGGTCAATAACAAAGGCACACTGATGCTATCCCCAAAACAATCTAATTACCTGTTGCAACACTAAAATCACATAAATAGAATATCCAAAACTGCCTAAATCTAATTACCTACTGCAACATTAAAATCACATAAATAGAATATCCAAAACTGTCCAAATCTAATTACCTGCTACAACAATAAAATCACATAAATAGAATATCCAAAACTGCCCAAATCTAACCCAAAAACATCTAATGTGCAGCTATACAGATCATCGAAATTGTGGGTCTCATAACCCATTATGGGTGGAGCATCTCAAAAATCACACTGATCAAGCAATCCTTACTATTTGATTGATGGCTATCAAGTAGATGGTCAAAAGTAAGTAGTGAGTAGTCTAAATTTGAAGGTGTTAGAAATGGGAAAGAAAACAAAAAGAAAAAAAATCAGAGTCAAGTAAAAACCATAGATTCAAAACAAGGAGACCGTAGATTGAACTCCCCAGAAGTGGAACCTAACTCTACTTTATGAGAATCAGATCTAAGGTTAATGTGGACATGTATCACAAATCACCTGTAAGTGGGACATGAGAACATCTCCAATGCATTGTCAGTAATAACAGCATATCTCTTAACTCCATAGAAACAAATTTCCTGAATCCCTAAATCCCTAAATCCCCAAATCCCTATATCTCCAAATCATTTCAATCGGTATTGAGATTGAGAGAGATTGAGAGAGAGAGAGAGAGAGAGATACATCATGGTCAACTGAGCTTTAGAGGAAGAGAACAACTTCCTGTTTGAGTTGGAGCCCCGATCACGAGTCCACGCCGAAAATAGGGTTCCCGAGCTCTGAGGAGAGAGAGAGAGAGAGAGAGAGCGAGAGAGAGAGAGAGAGAGGGTGTGATTGAGAGAGGACTGGAGAGAGAGAGGGTGCGCGAGAGTGAGAGAGAGCACCGAGAGAGACAGAGACAGAGGGCACGGTTGAGAGAGGACCGAGAGAGAGAGAGAGAGAGAGAGAGAGAGAGGGTGCACGAAAGTGAGAGAGTGAGAGAGATTGAGAGAGGACAGAGAGAGAGAGAGACTCAGGAAACGGATTGGCTACTCGCGCTGACACCAGCGCCAAGGGTTGGTGGTCGGTGCTCTGTGGGCCCCACCATGATGTATGTGTTTCATCCTTGCCATCCATCTATTTGTCCATATCATTTTATGGTATGCAACGAAACATGAGGTATATCCCAATCTCAACTAGACCACATTATAGGAAACAGTGTTGAATGACTGTCGACCATTAAAAACCTTTTGGGGGCCATATAAAGTTTGGATAAATCTAATATTTTTTTCCCTTCATCTGGGCCTTTATGACCTAATCAACAGATTGGATGTCAAATAAAACATATAGTGGGCCTTAGGAGGGTTTTAATGGTGGATATCCAATCACTATTGTTTTCATGTGGTGTGGTCCACCTGAGATTTATATCCCTCTCATTTTCGGTATCAAGCCCTAATATGATATGTAAAAATGGATGGACGGCATGGATGAAACACATACATCATGGTGGGACCCATAGAGCACCGACCACCAGCCACGGGTCTGGTGTCAGGGGGAGTAGCCAATCCGTTTCCCTCTTGGACGCCATATGGTGACGACACCAAGTTTTGTGGGCCCCACTATGATGTATTTGTTATATCCACACCGTCCATCCATTTTCAGATATCATTTTAAGTCATGAGCCAAAGAAATGAGGCAGATAAAAATCTATAGTGGACCCCACCATAGAAATCTCAAGTGCACTACACCACATGAAAATAATAGTAATTGGATATCCATCATTAAAATCCTCCTAAGGCTCACTGTACTATTTATTTGACATCCAATATGTTGATTAGGTCATACAGGGCTAGATGAAGGGAAAAAACAAAAATCAACTTGATCTAAAACTTTTGTGGCCCCAAAATGGTATGACATCCAATATTGTACTGTTTATATATATTTTTAGATGTCTTCATGTAGTTTTAGATGGTATGGCCCACCTGAGTTTCGTATACAGATGATTTTTGAGATATCTCATAAGCTAAAGGGGAGACAACAAATGTACGGTGTTGATGTTTGACACACATCATGATGGGCCCCACAAAACTTACATTAATTCTTAGGTTCTCAGGGTGTCAATAAGTTGGGTCACAATTTTGACTAGAATATTTGGCCCATTTTACATGTCTGGTCCATTCACTCTATTTTACTAATCATTACCCTCAATTTGACTAGTTACTCGCCTCGATCATACTACATATGAGAAAGATATTGGACAAACAAGATTAATCAACAATTTTAGTGAAATTTGATTTAAACATACTCTTCAATCTGAACTGATTAGATTGTTTAAAAATGATTAAAGGTTCAATTAGTGGATGTGCCTAATAATTTAGTAATTTTATTTTTTGTCTCATGCCATAAGATAATCTTTAAAAATAGATGGACAGCATGGATTAAACACATACATCATGGTGGAGCCCACACAGCACCAACCACTAGCCATTGGATGGTGTAGGTGGAGGAGCCGATCTGTTCCCCTTATTTTTGGTGTGGTCCATTTAATCTTTGGATATGATTCATTTTTTGGATAATTCTATAAAATGATCTCGAAAAATGGATGAACGGTGTGGGTTTATCCCAAATTTTCGATAAATCCAAAACTCAAGTGGACCATGCTATGTAAAACAGTGTTGAATAATGATTTCCACCGTTGATACCTTCCTTGGGCCCACAGTAATGTGTATTTGTCATCCAACATGTTCATAATATCAAAAAGATATGAATGAAAGGAAAACACAAACATCAGCCTAAATGTGGGCCACACCACATAATATAATGGAGAGGGGTTTCCTTAAAACATTCATAATCATATATTGAGCCTGCCTAAATGTGATTCACATATCAAACCCACTCATTATGTGTGTCCCACTTGGTTGAGGGGTTAGACCAAGTTTCAACCGCATCCAAAGCTCATGTGGGCCCCACTAAGTGCTTTTATATTTTTTAGGATGTCTTCAATTAGTTTTAGATGGCATGGCCCACTTGAGTTTCGTTTACCGATGATTTTTTAGATATCTCATAACCTAAAGGGGACACATCAAATTCACGGTGTTGATGTTCGACACACATCATGATGAGGCCCACAAAACTTACTAACATCAATTCTTAGGTTCTCACGAGGTCAATAAGTTGGGTCACAATTTTGACCAGAATATTTGACCCATTTTACATGTCTGGTCCATTCACTCTATTTTACTGATCATTACCCTCAATTTGACTAGTTACTCGCCCCGATCATGCTACATATGAGAAAGATATTGGGCAAACAAAATTGATCAACAATTTAAGTGAATTTTGATTTAAACATCTGAAGTTATTTACTCTTCAATCTAGAATGATCAGATTGTCCAAAAACAGTTAAAGGTTCAATTAGTAGATGTGCATAATAATTTAGTAATTTATTTTTCACAGATAAATTTCAATTTCCTTTTAAAAATAACATTTTCTTTTTCAAAATGTATATTTTTTCTCTTTTAACAAAATATCATAAAAAATATTTCAAAAAATATTTAAAATACAAATTCTGAATTTTTATTTTCAAAATCTCAAATATTTTCTCATATTTTAATTTTTTCTCAAAAATTTCAAATTGCCGATTTTTTTATTCAAAAGCATCATTTTGTTCTCAAAATTTTTCTCAAACATTGTTAAAATTTCTAAACTTCTCAATATTCTTTTTCATGTGATATTACAAATCATTTAAATATTACCTTTTAATTATATATATAAAAAAATTTCCACTCATATGATATAAAAACTATACACACACACACACACACACACACACACACACACATTTTTACCAACAAAAATTTTTAAAAATTAAAACATTTTTACATTATTACTGACGGTTTTCAGTCGTTGGGAAAATGATTTAGGAAAAACACTTTTACTGACGAACAATTTTGTCGGTAAAAGTCTTACCGCGAACATTTTCAAGATAGCGCGAAATTTTTTTGTTAAAATTCAAAATACCCTTTAGCGACGAAAATTTTCGTCACTACAGGTGGTTTTTTAGATACGAAATTAATTTCATCGCTAAAAAGAAACTTCTCGACTATTTTGTTTTTTCAAAAATTCAAAACACCCTTTAGCAATGATAATTTTCATCGCTAAACGCCACCTTTAGCTACAAAATTAATTTTGTCGCTAAAAGGAAACTTCTCGATTTTTTGTCTTTTCAAAAATTCAAAACACCCTTTAGCAACAAAAATTTTCGTCGTTAAAAGCCACCTTTAGCTATAAAATTAATTTCATCGCTAAAAGGAAACTTCTTTATTTTTTTGTCTTTTCAAAAATTCAAAACACCCTTTAGCGACGAAAATTTTCGTCGCTAAAAGTCACCTTTAGCTATGAAATTAATTTCGTCGCTAAAAGGAAACTTCTCGATATTTTTATCTTTTAAAAAATTCAAAACACTCTTTAGCGATGAAACTTTACGTCGTTAAGGTGGCTTTTAGCTACGAAATTAATTTCGTCGCTAAAAGGAAACTTCTCGACTTTTTTGACTTATGAAAAATTCAAAACACCCTTTAGCAATGAATATTTTCGTCGTTGAAAGTCACCCTTAGCTACGAAATTAGTTTCCTCGCTAAAAGGAAACTTCTCGACGTTTTGTTTTATTCAAAATTTCAAAACACCCTTTAGCGACGAAAATTTTCATTGCTAAAAGTTACTTTTAGCGACGAAAAAAAATTTCATCGCTAAAAGTACACGTTTATCGATGAAAAAATTTTCGTCACTAAAAGTCACTTTTAGCGACGAAAGAAAATTTCGTCGCTAAAAGTTTCGTTGGTAAAAACTCTCTTTTTTGTAGTGGCTGATGCAGCAGAGGTATAACTCGTCCTACAATTCATTGCAGGCAATGCAGAAACTACTGCATGTGGCTAGCCTAACATCTATAAATGGCTAGTCATTATCTGACAACAGTCAGCATGCAACAGCTTAATGGCCCATGCACAACAGTAAAAAAAAATGGCCATAAAATGGCTAGTTTTCTCCAAGAGCTAGAAAATGGTCATGGGATTTATTTTCCTGGACTATAACCCCCAGCCACCACAACCTATATAAATAGGGCTTGGATGAGTTTCCAAATCATCTCTCAACCCACTCCAACAAACCCATACGAATTGAGACAGCTACTCCTCTCCTATACTCCAGTAATTCCAGCAAGACAGTAACGTTGAACCATTGTTTAAAGAACAGACTAGCGGTGTGGTTTAGAACGGTTCAACTGAACCAGTAGCTGAAGAACTAACCAGTGCAGTGATCTAAATCACAAATTCTCTTCTCTTCTCTTTTTCCTTATGGGAATTTTCTTTTATTGTAATTCTATCAGACTGTGTAAAAGAGTTCCATTAGTGGGTCTTCGTGTTTGCTGAACGCAAACCCACATATAGCTCGTCGTATCCTAGAAGTGGTTTGCTTATAACCTATCAGCATACTCAATTCACTTGAGTAGGGGCAAATAACGCTTTAAGGACATCGTCCTAGATGTGCTTAAGCCTGTCCTTATTTCAGATATTGGATTTTTTGGATTCCATATTTTACAGAAAAATATTATTCTGTAAATTTATCAATAATCTTAAAGCGTTATTTTGACTGATGGAAGTCGATAATATATCATCCATCAAGTTGATGAATTAGGACTTCATTCGTCTTGATCGGTTTGATGGAACCAATTTCACGAGATGGCAAGACAAGCTGAAATTTTTTCTGACAGCGCTGAAGATTTACTACATCTTAGATCCTAGCCTTCAGCCATTGCCTGAAGCAATTGAAGCTGACACACCTGAACAAATAACTGCCCACACCAAACGAGCTAAAGATATACTCTTGTGTCGAGGACACATTCTAAACGTACGCACTCTCCGACTGCCTGTATGATCTATACCAACAGACGTCATCAGCAAAGGAGACTTGGGCCGCTCTAGAGTTCAAATACAAAGTTGAAGAAGAAGGTACCAACAAATTCTTCATCGCCAGGTATTTTGACTTCAACATGGTAAATAACAAACCGCTGCTACCCAAAATCCAAGAACTGCTGTAACTAATAGTAAACAAAATCAAATCCATCAAAATTGATCTTCCTGAATCATTCCAATTTGGGGCTATAATCGTTAAACTGCCACCGATGTGAAAAGACTAAAAAAGAAGTTGTTGCATAAGACTGAGGACTATACACTGGAACAAATCCAGAAACATCTTCGAATTGAGGAAGAATCCCATAATTGCGACAAAAAAAAATGATAATGGGAATGCCTCATCCAAGGTACATACAGTAAAGAACACTAATAACAAGAATTTCGAGAAGGGCGATTCTCTAAAACCCAATAAAGAGAAATTCAATAAAAATGTCCAAAAGAATAATGGAAAGTTCAATGGCCCATACCATGTCTATTGAAAAACCGGGCACTATGCTCGAGTATGCCGATATCGCAAATCTAAAAAAGAGGCAAGTGTAATAGAAGAATGCGATATTGTGGCCATGACCACTAAGGTGAATACCATCTAAGAAAAGGTTCCCGATTGGTGGTATGATACTGCCACTACCATACATTTGTGCTACGACAAATCAGCTTTCAAAACCTATGAGGAATTAACCAATGGTCAACAAGTCCAAATAAGTAATGAAATCCAATTGAAGGTTATTGGCAAAGGAACCGTATAACTAATATTCACCTCTGGAAAGAAAGAGATTCTGATAAATGTCCTGCACGTCCTAGACATAAGGCAAAACTTAGTTTCTAGGGACTTTCTGGGTAAACCAGGGATCACGGTGGTGTACAAGTTAGGAAAACTGATTCTGTCCAAGAATGAGAATTTTGTTGGAAAGGGATATGCTTGTAACGGGATGATCAAGTTTTTCTCTAAATAAAAGTAGCACTTCTGCGTATATGGTTGAATCCATTAGACTGTGCCATGATACACTAGCCCATATAGGATATAGTACCTTAAAGTTCATGGTTGAGAATGGTTTAAAATCATATAAAGATAATGAAACTGATAAATGTGAAGTGTGCATATGATCCAAAATGACGAAGAAACCTTTTTCAAGTGTTGAAAGATTATCTTAAATATTGGATCTTGTGCACAGTGATATTTGTGGATTAAACGATATTCTTACTCGTGGAGGTAAAAGGTATTTTATAACCTTTATTGATGATTGCTCTAAATATGTATATGTGTACCTATTAAAGAGCAAAGATGAAGCATTGGACATATTTAAAATATATAAAGCAGAAGTAGAGAATCAACTAAATAAGAAGATAAAAATTCTCCATAGCGATAGAGGAGAATAATATTTTTTCAATAAATTCGATAACTTCTGTGAAGAACATGAGCTAATACATTAATGTACTGCGCCATACACACCTCAAGAAAATGGAATAGCTGAAAGGAATAATAGAACATTAGTAGAGATGGTCAACTCAATGATAATAAGAGCAAAGTTGCCACTAAGTCTATAGGGTGAGGCAATGCTTGTAGCGTGTCATATACTAAACAGAATTCTATGTAAAAAATATAAAATATCTCCATATGAAACATGGAGAGGTAAAAAACCTAACCTTGGATATCTTAAAGTGTGGGCATGTCTTGCATACTGCAGAATTTCTGATACAAAAAGAACTGAGTTAAGACCCAGAGCTATTAAGTGCATCTTCGTAGGGTATGCACAAAATAGTAAAGCTTATAGACTTCTAGATATAGAGTCTAATACCGTAATAGAATTAAGAGACGTTGAGTTCTTTGAGAACTCACTATCCTTGGAATCAAAGGATAATGAAGTCCAAACTCCTAATAGAGAACTAGATATTACAACTTTACAAATATTGGAAGCTCCTGTTGAACCTCGTAGGAGTCAAAGGATAAGAATAGAGAAGAGTCTATGAGATGACTATATAGACTCTCAGCGCATTATTTTCCATCTTGTAGAAGGAGATAAAAAAATATTATAAGAAAAATACATATAGTAATGACTATAGAAGATGATCCTAAAACATATAAAGAGGTTGTATCCTCTAGAGACTCAGCTTTCTGGAAAGAAGCTATAAACGATGAAATAAAATCTATAATGTCAAATCAAACATGGGAACTAGTTAACTTACCTTGAGATTCTAGACCCATAGGTTGCAAGTGGGTATTTAGAAAGAAAAATCACACTGACGGGACTATCCAAACCTTTAAATCTCGATTAGTAGCTGAGAGTTTTAGACAAAAAAAGGGATAGATTATTTTAACACATATTCTCCTATAGCTAGGATAACATCCATTAGGATATTATTTGCGCTACCTTCCATACATCATCTTCATATCCACCAAATGGATGTAAAGACCGCATTCCTGAATAGTGACCTCAATGATGAGATATACATGGAACAACATGAAGTATTCGTTCTACCAGAAAATGAAAACAAAGTATATAGATTAATCAAATCTTTGTATGGATTAAAATAAGCACGAAAACAATGGCATGAGAAGTTTGATTCTAAAATGTTATCTCATGGTTTTATGCATAATGTAGCTGGTAAATGCATATATTCTAAAGTAGATAGTAGCTGCATGATTATTATTTATTTGTATGTTGATGACATGTTAATAATAAGTAATAAAATGAGAGGTGTGACTGAAACTAAAGGATTTTTATCTTCCGTATTCAAAATGAATGACCTTAGATAAGTTGATACCATCCTAGGTATCAAAGTTAAAAAACATTGTGACAGTTATGCTTTGTGTCAGTCTCATTATATTGAGAAGATACTAAACAAGTTTAACCATCTAAATATAAAATAAGCAAAAATTTCATTTGATCCAAGTATCAAGCTAAAAGAAAATGCCGGAAGAACAGTTGCACAATTAAAATATACGAGTGCTATAGGGAGTCTTATGTATGCTATGCAATGCACTAGACCTGATATAGCATATGTTGTGAGTAAACTTAATAGGTTTACTAGTAACCCCAGTATTGAATAATGGAATGCAATCAGTAGAGTCCTTGGTTACTTAAAAACAATCAAAGACTTAGGACTATTTTATTAAGAGTTTCCTGCCGTATTGGAAGGATATACCGATACAAGCTGGATTCCGAGTGCAGGGGACAACAAGTCTACTACAGGGTGGGTATTCACCCTAGGAGATGCAACTGTATCTTGGCGATCCAAGAAATAAATTTGTATAACGCACTCGACTATGGAATCTGAATTCATAATCCTGGTTGCAACAGGCAAAGAGACTGAGTAGTTAAGGGATCTTCTATTAGAAATTCTTTTTTTGTGTAAAGCCTATATCGACTATGTCACTACATTATGATAGTGAAATCACATTAGCTAGAGCCTATAGCGGCACATATAATGGTAAGTCTAAACATATCGGTGTTCAATATGATTATGTCAGACAATTGATTCGAGATGAAATTATTGTTATTTTTTATGTGAAATTAAGCAATAACCTAGCAGACCCTTTCACTAAACCTCTACCGAGGGAGGTAGTAAATGCCACATTTAGAGGGATGGGGTTGAAACTCTTCAACCAAAGTTCCATCGGTGATGGTAACCTAAGCTAAAGTCAAAAATTTTTTAATTTCGAGTTTAATGGGTAAGAACAAGTCACTGATATGTGAAAAGTTTTTCAACACTAAATTATAAAACCTTATCTATATAGATAAGTGCTGAGCGTTACAAAAGAGGGTTGAGTCTTATAACTCTTAATAAAATCCAGTCTAAAGGACAAGTGTCTTATAGTAACAAAGACACTTGAAGGATTTCACCTAAATGAACATAGAGATGATGCTGTCTCTCATGAGAATTAGGAGTTTTCTCTCGGGATCATTCATGAATTAGGATAAACACATGGCCATTAATTTTGCTGAGCAAGATTGTAGGAACTCTAATTAACACATAACGAATATGTGTGTAGTTTCTCCAACTCTATTATCTAGGAATAATTGGTTCAAAGCTACGGCTACTAGTCATTTCGATAGAGTTTTGAGATACTTACACTAAGAGAAGATTAAAATCGAAAGATGTCTTTCTTTATGCATATAAGCTGATTATTCTGGCAGAAATGTTTAATCGAAAAAAAATACATATACATTTTTAAAAATCAGTGGGGTATTGTTATAAAATATTGATTTTATAAAATATATATTTTAAATATAATATAATATATATTAAAAATGTTTGCAAAAAGCATTTTTATGGGGTTTTTAAATAATCCCACATGGGAAAGGGAAGAGAAGATTTTGAAGTTTAAATGAAAAGTGTGGAGTAACTTATTATTTGCCACATAGTCCATGAACCATGGGACTTGCGTGTTCCAGTGTGCGCGCATATACTCGTGCTCAGGCTCGGTCTCGATCTCGGTCTCAGTCACGGGATCGGTGCGAGGGCGTAGGCATGTGATGCAGTGTGGCTGTAGAGGCGCTAGTGGCACACTTTGGACTTCGCACGTGTGCATCATGTCGCAGAGGGTCTCTCCCTTCACAAACCGGAGTGAGACTTGTGCAACTAGGTGGTTAAGGCAGATGGCCAGTTGGAAGAAAGACTAGGACCGAATGAGGGTCTCTCAGTATATATAGAGGCTGAAATGGAGCTGTTGCAGTAGAGGTATAACTCCTCCTACAATTCATTGCAGACAATGCAAAAACTGCTGCATGTGGCTAGCCCAATAGCTATAAACGGCTAGCCAGTTTCACAACAGTTAGCATGCAGCAGTTTAATAGCTTATGCACAACAGTAAAAAAAAGGTCATAAAATGGCTAGTTTTCTCCAACAGCTAGAAAACAGTCATGAGATTTATTTCCCTGGACCATAACCCCCAGACACCACAGCTTATATAAATAGGGCCTGGATGAGTTTTCAAATCATCTCTCAACCCACTCCAGCAGACCCATACGAACTGAGAGAACCACTCCTCTCATATACTCCAATAACTCTAGTAAGATAGCAAGGTTGAACTATTACTTGAAGAACAGACTAGCGGTTTAGTCTAGAACGGTTCAACTAAACCAGTAGCTGAAGAACTGACCAGTGCAGTGGTCTAAATCACAAATTCTCCTCTTCTCTTTTTCCTTTTGGAATTTTTCTTTTATTGTAATTCTGTCAAACTGTGTGTAAAAGAGTTCCATTAGTGGGTCTTCGTGGTTACAAAATGCAGACCCACATTAGGCTCGTCGTATCCTAGAAGTGGTTTGCTTGTAACCTATCAGCATACTCAATTCACTTGAGTAGGGGTAAATAATGCTTTAAGGATAGGGTTCTAAACGTGCTTCAGCCTGTCCTTATTTCAGATATTGGATTTTTTGGATTCCATATTTTGTCAAAAAAAAAATATTATTCTGTAAATTTATCAACGAAACCTTGTAAAATCTGGATTGCACACTTGGCATTTCTCTCCACATAAGCAGGTTTGTAGTTATGTGCTCTCTCTCCAAAGACACCAAAAGCATTCATAGCATTTATAATCCATCTTCAAGTAATAAAAGCATTTATAATCCATCTCTCTCTATATACGGTAGAATAAACATTTATTCATCATGGGACATTAGGTTTTGACACAAGCTTTTTGAAGACATTCTCTAATTCAAGAGTCATGTTATCATTTCTTTCACCTTCGACTTCATCCAAATCCATGAACGCTATATCAAATTTATAAAATTTAACTCTAAACTCACGTGTTGGACAAAGAAATTTGGTTCCTTATTGCTAGGATTTGATTTGGATTGGGGAGTTGAACTGAAGAATAATATCTACATCCGACGTTGTTGTTGTTTTTTTTTTTTTTTTTTAGATTGGTATCCTAAAAGGATTGGTTGGCCAATTCTACCCTTGAGAGGTAGGGCTAGAGAAAGCAGGAAGAGGGTATTGTAATGCCCAATCATCGTGATGTTTGTGGAACTAGGCTTTTAGTTGATGTTTGATGCAATTTATCTCAAATCACCCCAGTGCATTGCAAGTCCTCGAGTTCATCCCGCAATGGTAAGACCTGGACTGTGGTCCAATTAATCAGGGGCAATTCATATCCCTTGCTTGAATCCTTGTTGAGCAGCTCAGCCGAACTCTTAGTTCTTTGGGGTGGGGTCCATCCTACCATTAAGATAGATGATCCTTTTACTAATAGAATGTGATTGGTGTGTAAATGAAGAAATCACATTCATCCCAATGGCCTTGTCCTCTTCTAGGACCTCAGCGTTTCGATTTCTCATCCGAAAGAGGCTAGCATCATTGTCTTGTGCGGTTTATGTTTCCCCGAGCTTTATTGACTCAAAGTCGAGTCTTGGAATTTGATTTAATAGTAGTAAATTTAACATTTGGCAAGAGAGAAAATGTAATTTGACTGAGGGACCTGCAATTGAAATATAATTTAGTCTCAAACTCGAAACTATAATGCAAGATGTCCTCTTCGGAGTGTTGTACATTAATGGATAGGATGTTAGGTTCCCCAAGGTCCATTACCTCAATAGGGAAGATTTATTTAGTATCAACTAAGATGGGAACCACTTTATCGCTAAAGGCATACTTAACCCTTTGATGAAGGGTCAAAGGGATGACCATAACTTTCTAAAGGTAGGTGTAACACCCTCAAAATATAGCATCTGAGTATCGGTGACTCAGATCCCGAATTCAATAGTGTTAACTAAATAATAAATGAATGCTTCTTCACAACACATCATTTTTTCTCAGTATACTTTTCGAATTCACATAGTATGTAATATAAATAAGCTTTGAAAATAGAGTTCTAATCATTACTTCAACAATGAAATTGTCCACTCAACTGGGGACTTATTACAAAAATATCAAAATTCTACTAATGCATAAAAATTGCCAATATATTAGTTGAGCTCCAAAAGCTCCATTACGCTCATATAAGGCATCTCGTTCAGTACATCCTTAAACTGATCTGTAGGCTTGTCTGTAACTTCTAGTTCTACATCATTTTGTTAGTATTTTAGAACATCAAAATGGTGGGTGACCAACTCAATGAAAAGTCTCCTCTAAGATTATATATCCATTATCACATACCAGTATAGTTACAAATGTAAAACAACACAAATACAACATTTACTTCATAATGTAAACCTTAATTAATGCATGGGTGCATGAATGTACATCAGCATAGGGATACATATCTAGTTAGAATTGTGACTAATACTCATGATGCAAAAGGAGTAACCGTATAATGATCTGGAATCACAAGGAATATACATCGACATCATTATTTGGAATCATAGAGGACATATATTATCATAATGATCCAGAATCACAGGTGATATATATCAACATCACGGCCTAGAATCACAAATGACGTGCATTAGCGCCAACAATAAACCTAAACAATGACTTAAAATTACAAAGGACATACATCAACATCATTATGTGTTATGAATGCATGATTAGCCAATTTGTTATTAATCTAGTTTACAAAGCAACCAATTACGAAGAACCTTTACACTTAGTGGCCTATTTATATAACCATCCGAAGAAGATAAGGAAGTCAATATAAATAAATGTCCATTCATGAACACGAAGTGAAAGGGTTCACCACCTAAAACACTTGGGTAAAAAAACAATGTCACCAAGTGACATTAAAATTATAAGCGATCATGGTGTTAACTCCATAATAATATAGTCTCATTAAGTTTCAAGGTATGATATAATAAAGTGTGTTATCAACAAATTAACACAGTATTCTAATAGTAATTTTTCACACACGTCCTCTACATAGATCATAACTCAAATTGGACGTTAACGTGGGTAACTATATGATAAGACCTAAATATTCTATATTTATTCCTTATATTGCATCATTTTTCCTTGCATTTAAGTGTTAAAAAGCTTAATTGGATATGTTTTCGAATTGCTGGAAAATTTTGAAGTCTAAGACAAATCTATAAGCAAAATGTCAAATTAAAGTTTAAAAAAATAGGATGGAAGAATTAAAGAATGGAGAATTTGAAGATTTGAAACTCGAGAAATGATTATCAAAGTGTGTAAAGTGGAAGATTAGAGGAAGAACTAAGGATTATTAAATAATGCTTGAAAATAAATGAAGAAGCCAAGAAAAAAGAAGTCATGAAAATTCATGGCTAAGAAAATGAAATCCTGAAACTGAATGGTCGGAAATACAAATTCTATCGATCAATCAACAAAGTTATCAATCGATCAATAGAGCTATCGATTAATCGATGGACTGGTTTCGATTTATCAAATTTTCATGATTTATTCAAACTGCCTGTTAAACAATTTTTGGTATATTCAATCAATCGATGAACATGATTCGATCGATCGACAGTTAATGAATTTTGAAATATGTTTATTAGAAGTTATTGGAGACCATCGATCGACACATCAATCGACAGTGGCGGTGGTTATATAAGTTCACAATTTTTCAAGAGTGGTGCAAAAACATTGAAAACTAATCTATTTTAATGGTTATTTAGGATGTGTTTAGCTATCTTCTAAAGTTTGAAGAGAGAGAGAGAGAGAGAGAAGGCTTGGGTGGAGTGCTAATAACGCCATCCCACCTCAATTTATTTCTGGGTTGTACTAGATTCTCTATTTTTCGTTTATTTAAGAGTTAGTTGTATAACTAATCTCTTGGCTAAGGCTGAGGGTGAAGCTTTCTAGTTAGTTTCAATATTCTAGTTTATTTATTCATACATTAGATTTGAATATTGATTAATTAATTGAATTTGATTTAAAACTTTTGACATTGTTTATTTCTGAATTTGTTGTGAACTTTGAGTACATCGGCTATTTTGAAGTGCAAATATTTTTCTTGATTAAAGAATGAATCGATCTGTAAAATTCTTTCATCTATTATAGACTCTAGGCACAATAGATGCTTTAAATTCCCTGCGATTGATGTTCGAATGCTTTATAAGAGAACATTCAATTGAAATCATATCTTATTGGATATTTGAGATTGGTTTAACTATTTGATCTTCTAATTAGAAAGAATTAGAATTCAATTCTACTTGAGTTATAGAAGATGAATCAATGAATTAGACGTTGTGGTTGCTAGAAGTGGATCCTTGGATCCTTAGTGTTTCTTAATTATTATTTTAATGTCTTACTTATTCACTGTATTTATTAAATTTTAACATTACTTTAAAGTAGTTCTAGTTGTGTTCTCACATTCTCTATGAATTAACTTCAGTCTCACCGAGTTATTATTATATCACAGTCTTGCACTTGTGATTGTCAATCACCATACCACACATTCAAATGTGCTTAATTCATTCCATAACCATTGTTAAATAATTCATTAGCTTAAGTTGTGCAAATATCTTTATCATGTAAACAATCAATATACATTGGTGTAACTATAAAGTAAATTTTAGAATAAAGTAAATCTAAATCATAACTAGCTTATTCCTATTCATATTAGAAGATGTGAACAAAAAGGTTAATTTAAAATAATAAAATTAATGGGTTACAGCTATTTCATGAATCATGTGATAAACTTGAATGAGAATCATCACCGCTTGAGTCAGATTGTCCTCTAAGGTTGCTAGATGTTCATATACATGCTTTAAAATCAAATTCTACCATGGATCACACAATTTATATGATTGGGATTTAATTTAGGGTTTGATACTATGATTTGGGTCTAAATTTAAACTAACAAGCGATCTAAATATCAACTTAAATTTAGAGATTATGTAGATGGGTGACTTACCTCGTTTGACACCAATTTCAACCTAATAAAACCTAGCGTTTAGTAAATCCCTTTGCTAAGTCAACTTGGTTCAATTTGGCTATTTAATCAATCTACACATGGTTTTTTAAATTATCTTTGAATGAGAATCTAACGTCTACTAAGTATCACAAGAGAAGACCTGAAGAAAATGACTTACCTCTAGAGATCACCTGACTTGAATTTGGACCCGAATTTGTGATTCAGTGAGCCACAAAGTCAACAAAGTCTCTCTCTCTCTCTCTCTCTCTCTCTCTCTCCTGCGTGAATTCCCTTTGTTTTAGATGTACTATTGTTGTGATCTCTCTCTGAATTGAGAGGGAGAGATTTTATAGTTTTTCTTGTTCTAAAGGTCCTATTTATAAAACGATATGAGAAATGAGTCGACACAGTTTGCCAAACAGTGTGTGCAACACTCATTCTTGTTTTGTTTCTTGATCAATTTCTTGGACACAACCCTCTACTTCCTTAAATTTCCTTTTCGGGGATTGAATGAAGTTTGTGAGGCCTACTTAATAATTATTTCAAATCACAAATCAAGCTACAACCAGGGATGCATATTTTAGCTTGAAATTAAAGAAAAAGGCACCACTTTAATGGTGGATTCTGAATAAAGGGTTTTTTCTTTGCTTCTCCTTCGATAGATGGTCTAAGTTTATCGCATGAAGTTCGGAGATGCTTCAACCCAAAGCTCTGAACCTGTTTGGGTGATGGATTCGTGAAAATGAGTTTCAGCTATCAAAACTGCGTGCGGCCATGTTCTTTGGCAACACATCTATGACTATGCTCTCTCATATTCCTTTGTGCCCTAAGGAACATAAATGGATGTTAAAGATCACTCGGAAGAAGCTCACATGGATCTGTTGTGGATTGTTTCTAAAATGAGAAAATGAAGGAGGAATGTCGGGAGTTCACTTGCTTTCCTTCTTCGTGCGCAAGTTGCAGATGTAAATGACTTGTAAGGACTACATGGAGTCCACTGTGATGGTCGAAGGAGAAATCCAATGCGTCTATCATCTTATCTAGACCAAAAATGAGATGGATTCATCATTTGGGTGGAATTGATCAGAAGGTCATCCGACAGGAATTCCTTATTGATAGAAATCCTCTTGGAATTGCCTTAATGAATGATTCAGATTTTGAGACGAGCCCCTTGATGAATGGCCCACATCCTATGATGGTGACCGTTGTAATATATGTGGGTGTGTGTGTGTATTGGAACTTCCCATGAGGTCGAGCTGTTTGGGCCCCACCGTGATGGGTCCTATTTAAATTATGGGATATCCTAAAAATCAGTCATATAAGGAACTCAGGTGGGCATCTAAAACATGTCTGTAACCTCCTGAATTTCAAAAGCTCTATTTCCGAGATTCAAAACATCACTTATGCAGTATGGATGATAATGTTCAGATTTCGTCTATATTAATGGGTTAAGCATGAGTGAGATTATACTAAAACAGCATATCATACTCTGGATATAATTAAATTAAGCAAGCAAAAGTCTGAAGCATATATGTTTAAGCATGTAAGTGTTTCACAACCTCCAGAGTATGAGTATGTAACCGGGCTCAATATATACATGTACTGTTTCAAAATAAACAAAATGCAGAAAAGTAGATGTGTCCAACTAAGCCAAATATCCATGTAGTCCCTGCGCATCGGCACGAGGTCTACGTAAACCTACTCGAGAGCTGAAAGTAAGAGAACTCCTCCTCATCATCCATAAAGTCATGCTCCGTCGCATAGACTTCATCAGCACCTGCATCTAAACCAGAGTCTAGTTGGTGTTTTAAAACATCGTCCTAGAGTGGGAATGAGTGGCCAACTCAGTAGTACTATAAGGCAAAAGTTAACATGTTATCAAGTCAATCAAGCAATAATGATAATGCAATCAAAACAATCACTTCCTAACTATTTTTTTTAATGCAGGAATGGAGTGCAAGTAATGATGTATGCCCTCACATCGAAGCTCCCTCACAAGTAACTCCGACAACGTATTTCGCATATGACATCACTCCCTCAAAACGATGCAACTTTATCACCTTTAAAGGATATCTTAACTAGTATAATGCGATGCATGGTCGTGTTAGTTGAGTATTTAATTAAGCTTATTCATACAGCAGGTTTGGGAAGCTAGGGTACCTCCCTTTATATCATTGACCCAAACCGAAGGATCCATCTAGGGTCGTCACTCCTAGTTAAGCACATACGATATGCAAGTTGTAGGGCATCACTCCTAATGAAAAGCAATTGATAGAAAAATTCAAGAATTTATACTCGTGGTCACTACAGGAGGCTTGTCACCTCAGCGTAGACCGACAGCACGAATACGATGTCCCATACCACCACGCCCGGCTCACAAGTCTGAGTTGCTCACTGGTCACTACGAGGAGGCTCGTCACCCCAGCGTAGGCCGACAGTTGGGACACGGTATCCCATACCACCATGCTCAGCTCATGAGTCTTAGCAGATCGTAATACCATGGTTAAAGTGAGCCTTTACATTGATAAGGGGTACCTTAGATTCAAGTAGTAGTGTCCATACATGGTAAATACATAATAGGCCAATCAGTTTGTTAGGTAAGTTCAATTGGTACAGGCACACGCTAACTTAATCGACATGGGGCGCATAAGCACCCCTCATGGCCTAACCACTGTCGACAATCGTCATGCGACCCAGATTCATCAAGTATATCCAATGTGGCGAGAGTAATTCGGCCACCTGAACATGGACTGTTACCGATTGCCTGGCTACGTTATAGCCCCAATCTTATTCAGATGTAGTAAATAAACACATGTGGTAATCATTTCAGCATTTAACAAACAATTCAAGTAAATTCCTCATTTGAGCATTTCATTAAATACATTGATCATGTTTCCAAACACTTGCATTTTATCCATAAATTGCATAGAGGCAAATATGATTATATGAAAGAAACTATACATATGAATAAGGTAATTAAGAATCCTATCTTAATACTCGTAATAAATACAAATCATCAACAATTTCTCGTTCAGGCAATACATCAAACACTTGAACTACACTTCACCAAATATATTAACTAGGTTAGTTACAACATATATGTTAGCAATTCCTTATACAGAGAGATCAGCATGTCTATGACGATGAAGAATCCTAAATCAGTAATCATGGCAAGCACAAATCTTGTTTAAATGTTCATTCAAACATTTTAACAAACACATGGGATGTATCTTTTGCTCAACACAGTTCGTACATGTATATTATACAGAAATCGACATATCTAAGACAATACAGCAGTAATCAAGTTAGGTATAAATCATTAGCTGACATTGAAAGTATTGATAATCACAACCTAAGCGTTTATAGTCCGCACCTTTCGTCAGAATACTCGATTCGGACTCGATTCAAACTCTACGTTGTCAAAAATAGAACGTCGGGTACCTAAATGACAAAATAGGTTAGGTAGTATGACAAGCAATCAACCTGGATCTCTATAATGACATTAGGGTTAAGTTTTCTTACCTAAAATTATATCTGAAAGAGATTCGATAGCGTAATGGGGAGACGATTTGGTATGTAGAATCGCGGGAGAGGATTACTGCAGTAATCTCCCAAAATCTTTCTTCTCTCTTTTCTCGTCTCTTCTTTTCTCTCCTCTCTCCCTTAGGGTTTGATGAAATTCGTATATGAGATGGGGTGAAATAAGGGCTATTTATAAGCCCAGAGTGATGCAAATGGCCCCAGGGCCACCATATACATGGTTTATACCCTCTGGTCAAATGTTTTTGACAAACAGGGCTGATAGGGAGGCCCAATACCCACCTACGTCATAGGGTATGCTCTTTGACAATGGATTTATGCCAGAACATGATTTCAATGTGATCGGATAGGCCGATCGTCTGTGGACGGTCATACTTACTCGATCGGGGCCACAGTTATACGGATATGTGTAGGGAAATTTTTTTTCCCATTAGCGAAGTTTGGTCATAAACTGACGGTCTGAAATCCTCAATTTTGCGTGAGAGCGAATAACCTAATTTACTTAAGTTTCATTTCATTTTTTAAAGATATTCGTATTTCTCACTCACTTCACTCGGGGCTCAAGTTGTACGTTTTTGGACACCATATGGGCTTGATTCTCACGATGGTTGTCAAGCCCAGTAGGACGGACATAATCCTATAGTTTTGCGGTCATCGGACCCTCGATGTGCGTTCTAGGTCCGATACGGGATTTCAATGTACTCCCGAGAGCGACAGACTCTTAAGATTTCTCCTAGGTCTTTAAGTGACGTTGACCTCATGGCATTAATGGTTTTAGACCTTCTCATTTGTGAAAATGATGGTTCAAGCTTAATCCACAAATTATTTAGTTTAGTACTTAATTAAATTCCGCCTAAATTATTCGACAGGATGCGGTTCTTGGGTAGTCCTGCCTGAGGTGGTACTCGGGTCTTTGTACGAATGTTTTAAGGGTGAGAATCGTTGTCGCACTGTTATTTTTCGTGAGGTTCAGTTGAGCTTTGGATATGACTCATTTTTTGGAACATGCTCTAAAATGATCTTGCAAAATGGAAGAACGGTGTGGATATAATAAATACATCATTTTGGGGCCATGTAACGTTGATCTCCTTTGAACCGTTCATACAGCTTCGAGCTCGAGGAACGTCAGCGCACTCTTCCTCACACACGACCGTTCGCACACCAGCTAATCCGATTCCACACACACCATCCGCACTCTTCTTCAAAACAGGCACTCGGACGGCCCAACTGCACGGGCGCCGATTAGGCATACTGGGTGTTACCCTTACCGTAGGGCCCACCTTGATCATGTGCTGTATATCCATTCCGTCCATCCATTTTTACGTCCCATTTTTATAATACGGTCACAAAAATTAAGAATATCCAAATCTCAGGTGGATCACACAGCAAGAATCAGTAATGATTGATCGTTCACCATTAAAAACCTCCCAAGGCCCACCGTAAGTAGACCCATAATGTTTATTTTCCATCCAAACCGTTGATAAGGTCAAAGAAAATTGGATGAATAGAAAATACAAATATTAGATTAATCAAAAACTTTTGTGGCCTACAAAAACTTTTAATGGTCATTCACCACTTTTCCAGTAGTGCGGTCTACTAAAGATTTGGATCTTCTTAATTTTTTCGATGAGATCATTAAATGAGTTTTCTAAAAAGGATGAACGGCGTGGATAAGAAACAAATTCATCAATATGGGCCCCACACGGTAAGGGTAACACCCATTAAGCTGTTACCCGGGTAACAGCTAATCCACAACCTGCACGTGTGTTAAACGGCTGCCCCACAAAGTGAGTCCGCACAAGTCAAACTCTAATCGATAACAACCTTTCTTCCTTCCCACCCATTCCTCATGTGGATGGACAGGGATCTTCACGGTACACGTTCCCATGAATCACTTGTATTTGAGATCCTACACATCCATCAGGTAACTTGTGGTTTGTGCATGCCCAGAGCAAAAAATCAGCTGCTACAGTGATCACATGGGCCATATTTTTTTAGTTTAAAGTTTAAAAGTTGGTACTTTTCTAACCATCTATATTTTTTTTTCATCTATTATCACACCTCTCCATAAAACAATTTGAATTATGGTCTATCTCCACACCAGATGAATGGTCCCGATCCTACAATAGTATGACATTTATCACGTGTCCCACGTAGCAACACATCCATCTGACACGAGCGACTACACGTTCATTCTCCATGTTCGAAACGTGGCGGTGCACTTTGGGTTCTTATATCCAGGACCACAGAAAAGTAGAGTAACTGCTGCAATGAGAAACCTTCTCCTTAGGATTCTGTTTTTGCTGTTTTCTCCTTCGCTCAAGACATCAGAAGCAGCAACAAAAGCAGAAGCAACAGCTCTTCTCAAATGGAAAACCAGCCTAACTTCTCCCACCATCATCAACTCATGGTCCCAAATCAATGCCAGCAATCCCTGCCGTTGGATCGGCATCATCTGCAACGATGCCTCCATCATCGTCCAGATAAACCTCCCGAACTATAATCTCATCGGCACCCTCGCTGGCCTCGACTTCTCATCATTCCCCAGTCTCACCCGCCTCAATCTCAGCTCCAACAATTTCAGCGGTCCGATCCCATCCGACGTAGGCCGCCTCTCGAAGCTCACCCACTTAGATCTCAGCGGCAACAGCTTCACCAAAGAAATCCCCGCTGATATCGGCAACTTATCGGAGCTCGTCGACCTTCGCCTCCACAACAACAACCTCGACGGTCGGATCCCGTTCCAGCTTCTTCATCTCACAAAGCTACGGCGCCTCGAAGCCCAAGCGAACTTCTTACAATCTCCACATCCTTCAAAGGGCTCGAACATGCCATCGCTGGCGTACCTCAATCTCTATCGCAACGAACTCTCATCAGGATTCCCACCGTTCATCGTCAATTGCAGTAACCTGACATACCTCGACCTGTCGGAAAATAGTCTGGAAGGGCCTATTCCTTCGGCAATCGTACGGCTACGAATGCTTCAACATCTCGATCTCCACCAAACTGGCTTGAATTCTACCATTCCATCGGAGCTCGGTTCTTGTACTGGCCTTGTCTTCTTAGACCTTTCGATGAACAATCTCACCGGCAGATTGCCTCTATCTCTATCCAATTTGAGAAAAATATCAGAACTAGGGATCTCGAGCAATTTTCTCTCCGGCAAGATCATGCCGATCTTCTTAACCAGTTGGACGCTACTGATCTCCTTGCAACTCCATTACAATTCTCTCACCGGAGAGATCCCGTCTGAGATCAGCCAGCTGACGAAGCTTGAGATTCTCTTCCTCTTTGAAAACCAGCTGTCGGGTCGGATCCCACCGGAGATCGGGACTTTAAAGAACTTGTTACAATTAGCCCTCTCTGATAACAGAATTACAGGTTATATCCCTCCGGCGATCGGCAATCTGACACGGCTCCAGTACTTAAATCTCCGCTCTAATAATCTCACCAGCACTCTCCCGCCTGAGATTGGAGACCTCCGTTCTCTCTGGATACTAGACATTAGCACCAACCAATTCCATGGTGAATTGCCGAAAACCATCTCACGCCTCAAAAACCTTCAGTACTTCATCATCTACTCCAACAATTTCTCCGGCAACATTCCGAACGACTTTGGGCAGTACAGCTCTTTAATTAATGTCAGCTTCACGAAAAACAGATTCTCCGGCGAACTGCCACCATCCATATGCAGCCACTTCAGCCTCCAGCATTTATCCGCGAATGAAAATAACTTCACCGGGCCATTGCCAGATTGCTTGCGGAACTGCTCAGGGCTATTAAGAGTCCGGCTGGGGCAGAACCATTTCACAGGGAACATATCACAAGCATTTGGAGTCCATCCAAACCTTTCCTACATTGATCTATCCGTAAATCAGCTGTCAGGCGAGCTGTGGCCGGAGTTGGGAAAATGCGGCAACATCAATTCCTTCCATATATCCCAAAACAGAATTTCAGGAACGATTCCTACAGAGCTTGGGAATCTAATACAATTACAAGAACTGAGCTTATCGTCCAACCATCTCACCGGAGAAATCCCATCTGAACTGGGGAACTTGGATTTGCTATCGAGGCTGAATTTGAGTAACAATCGGATATCTGGGGAGATTCCTTCGAGTATCGGCGGCTTATATGAGCTCCAAGAACTCGACTTATCAGCAAATGCAATTAGTGGCGGAATACCAGAAAAGATTGGAGATCTGCTCAGGTTGTTGAAATTGAATCTTAGCCACAACCGACTGTTGGGAGAAATACCGTATCAGCTCGGGAATTTGTATTCTCTGCAATCCTCATTAGATCTCAGCGGCAATTCGCTCTCGGGCAAGATACCACAGAATCTCGGGAAGCTGCAGTCTCTGGAGAATCTCAATCTCTCTCACAATAGCCTCTCCGGTGGAATTCCGGCAACTTTCTCTGATATGTTCAGCTTGCAATCTGTCGACTTCTCGTATAACAAGCTCAACGGCCCGATCCCCACGGCAAAAGTCTTCCTGAAATCCCCACCGCAGGCCTTCGTCGGGAATCCGGGCTTATGCGGTGATGCGCCGGGATTAGCCCTTTGTTACTCCAGTCCCACCAGGAGTGGGGCCCGCAATATAACCATCGTTGCTGTCGTCATTGCCATCGCCGGCGGTTTGGTAATTTTGGGGATTCTCTTGACTTGGATCGTCGTCGCCAGCCGGAATACGAAGCAAGCGACGGACGAGATCGAGTATCCCACAGACCAGCCGGATGAACGGTTGATATGGGACATGAAGGTCAAATTCACGTTCAGTGATATAGTAAACGCGACGGACCATTTCCACGAGAAGCATTGCATCGGACAAGGAGGATGCGGGAGTGTTTACAAAGCAGAGCTGGCAACGGGTCAGATCGTCGCCGTCAAATGCATCTGCGCGTCAGATTCCGGCGATGTGCTGGCGGAGAGCCAGAGGGGGAGCTTCGAGAACGAGATCCGAACGCTGACGAAGATCCGGCACAGGAACGTCGTGAAGCTGTACGGGTTCTATTCGACGGGAGGGAGGATGTATTTGGTATATGAATACGTGGAGAGGGGTAGTTTGGGAAAGGTGTTGTATGGGAGAAGCGAGGCTGTGGAGCTGGACTGGAGGGCAAGGTTGAAGGTTATCCGAGGGGTGGCGCACGCTCTCGCCTACCTGCACCACGACTGCGGTCAGGCTATCGTGCACCGGGACATATCGGTAAATAACGTGTTGTTGGAGGGCGATTTTGAGCCGAAGGTGTCCGACTTCGGAACTGCGAAGCTGCTGAGGGCAAATTCGTCCAACTGGACCGCAACGGTCGTGGGTTCCTATGGCTATATGGCGCCAGGTAGAGACTACTCCCTCTGGAAGCAGATTCCCTCGTGACCCTGCCACCTGGGATATCCCTGATGGCAGGCGCTGTGGGGCCACTGTGGTGTAGTGGTTTATATCCACCCTGTCCATCCATTTTTCAAGCTTACTTTACGTCATGAGATCAAAAATGAAACATATCCAAAGCTCAAGTGAACCACACGACGGAAAACAATAGTAAAATATTGATAAATAAGAAAAATGAAAGTGTGGTCCATTTGATGGGTGGACATGGTAGATTTTTTTTGCATAAGGCCATCCTTATAATTCATCCAAACTATTGTACGTGTTGGATTTCGCATGATAGTTTAAGTGTTACGTAGGTAACAGTGAACAAGGTTCCCTTTATGCACTGGACTGGACCTTTCTCTGACAGTCATTTGCATGCCAATTAAATGACATCCTATCAGGTGTTAGTCAATTAACACCTGAATCACTTTTAGATTTTTTATACACATGAAAAGTTGAAAGTTATCTTTATGTCTGAATCCATGGGAAATTATCATTGCTGTCCATCAATTTCTCAATATCAAAATAGGAAAATGGTCTAAAAATAAATAGATTCAAAACTCACGTAAACCACACCACATGAAACAATGAGAACAAAAATGTCTAAAATTGAAACCTGCTTGAAGCTGAGCATGATGTTTGTATGCCATCTGTTATTGCCACTCAAATAAACTGTAGGCACAAATACAATCTTACATAACACTCTTGTGGGCTTCACAGTTTTCAATGGTGGGCTTTCAGTTCCACTGTTTCATGTGGTGTGGCCCACCTGAGTTTTGTATTAGGCCTGATTTTTAGACTCATCCTATTTTGATCTTTGGAAATTTATGAGCAGAGTGGATTTTTCACCGGCATATATATATATATGTGTGTGTGTGTGTGTGTGTGTGTGCGCGCGCGCGCGCGAGCGCGTACATAACCTATGGCCATCCGGCACCTTTTTAAATCTACCTTCATAGTTATCAACATATGATACCCTCCCTTTCTGCTATATCTCCAATAATGCCTTCTGATTTTAATATTATCAAATGATCTTTTTCTTTTTTCTTATACTGTTATGAAGGACCTTATAGTTCATTTATATTAGATTTAACCATTAAACACCTGACTATTAAATTTGATTGATAACCATGTGAAATAAAACTTAGACCACAATTTTGTAGAGAGGAAGAAAAATATCATTTTGTATGTATGCAAACATGAAAAGATTGTTTATTTTTTTTTTATATCAAACCCTATAGATGATCCATTATTAAATGATCTAGATTATTTTCTGTGTTGAGATCTCGTGCATCTTTTGCCATAAAGCTATCCCCAAATTCCTGAAGTGCTGAAGTGGGTGCTCTCTCTCTCTCTCTCTCTCTCTCTCTCTCTCTCACACACACACACACACACAAACATGTATAGTAATGGGTTACTATGTATTAATATAATAGTCACGTATAGAACAATATTAGGTTGCTTATAAGTGTTTGAAAAGCTTTTTTAAAACACCATTTTTATTTATTTATTATTATTTTTTTTAATGTTTGTAGGGCAAAACAAAATTTTCCTTCCTCTACGTAAAATCAAGGGTAAAAACATTGTTTCATACCACTAGTGCTCTGGTTTAATGGTAAAAAATCTCTTTAATAGTTAAATCTGATTAAAGTTAACCCATGTTTTATGACAATATATGAAAAGAGTGAGAGATAATTTGACAATACTGAAAAGGAGGAGCGTTAGTTAGCATATAACCAAAAGGGAGAGCATTACATGTCAAAACCTCTTATTTTATTTAACCATGCATAGAGCCATGCGCATACATTCTCACGGTCACATGTATAAATATGAAATTGTGTGAAATCTGAGCTATTCATAAGGTTAGAAATCAATCTTAAATCTCATCATAAAAAATCAGACAATTTTGAAAGTAATTTGGTGCTTTAAATACGCTGTGGGCCACCTGCTGTGTGAATGACCCTATTACAGTTAATCACAGCTGATGGAAAACTCACATCTTCTGTTGGATGCGACTCATGTGCCTGCATGAGGACGTGAGCGTGTTATTAACAAACCTGATGGGTCAGAGGTCCAAATATTTTAGGGTAGTTATTTGATACTTTTGCAGCCTATGACGTGGCTCCATATATACACAACACCCAGTAACTAAACACGTGGACTCCATTAACTTAAATTAAACCAGCAAAACTATGGAACTCACTATCTCTAAGTGACAGTCCCAAAAATCAGATTTACAGAATAAACCCAGCCTTTGATTCTCAGACACTTGTTCGTTGAAATAGAACCATTGAAATGTTTTTTTTTTCTCTTCTTTTTGACTATCCAATCAACATTCTCCAATTCAGAAGTGATATCAGCAGATAATCTTAATTCATGATAAATCTAAACTTGGAACTCATGATTCAGAAGGTAATTTATTTTGAATTGCTCATATGCCACTTATGCAATATTTAAGGGCCAGATCATCCACACTTCGTGAAATTATCTAAGGTATTTTTCATATTTTATTCCATAATGCTCATGTGGACCCATGTATACACAGTTGTAAAATGATGACTTTCCATCTAGTGGCGCTTTTACTACATGCTTTTCTTTTGCACATTCTGCAAAATGTCACATTCATGCCCATCGAATGAACCCTCACTCACGTACCAAACTGGCACGTGTAGGGATTATCCAAGCCAAATGCCGTAAGTGGGCCCACCATGTAGATGAACAAGGTTAATTTTTGAGCCATGTTAATTACCTTGCACTGATCTAAAATTATTTTGGGAATTGCAGAGCTTGCTTATATGACGAGGGTTACAGAAAAATGCGATATCTATAGCTTTGGTGTGGTAGCATTGGAGGTTATGATGGGAAGACACCCAGGAGATCTCCTCTCATCTCTGTTAGAAACAACAACATCATCCGACAGTCCAGATACGCTATCGAAGGATTTGTTGGACCCACGTCTCCACTGTCCCACTGGTCAATTAGAGGAGGAGGTGGTCTTTACGGTTAAGATGGCCTTGGAATGCACACGTGCGGACCCTGAGATGAGGCCCGCCATGGATTTTGTAGCAAAGGAGATGTCTGCTTGCTCTAAAGCATTTCCGTCCAATCGGTCTGGCACCATTACCATGACCAAACCAAGCAGTTTCAGATGTAGTTCTAATTGACTGCCAACACGTCTTTGTTGAGTTCCTACAAAAATCCATGTGTTGACACCTTCCTTGCGATTTGCAGTGTAAGAGCTCTATTTTCCCGTGGGAAATGCTTTTAAAAATAAAAATAAAAATCATAATATATTAATAAAGTGGGAACCATGAACAGAGACCGCGACCGATTTCGAACTGCCCGGGGAAAAAGGACCCGGGAAGTCTTGTGGGAAATGCTTAGCCATTGATTGCATGGTCATCCGAGCTATGCAGGTTGGGAATCTGGATTCTCTACTTGCCACGAGGAGGGATTTTTTGCTTTTGTAATGTGATTGGCCACGTCATTACTAACATTGTCAGTACGGCTGCATTAGATGCAGTTAGTAATTATGTGGCACAATCACATTGTAACAAGCAGAAAATCGCTCGTTGTGTCAAGTAGAGGATCCTTGCAATGACCCTGGCTTGAGCAGTCCGGCAGATGTACCCCCAACTTGCGTGAGTCATATGAGTTGCAACTCAGCTAGAGGCAAAGTGAGTCGACACGAGTTGCCTGGTGAAAAAATAATTAAAGAGGAGAGACCATGGTTTAGGCTCTAAAAGGCAGGCAACTTCATATTTTCCAATATTCTTTGATACCTCAACAGTCGACCAAGTCGAGCGAGATAAGTTCTAAGGTATAGTTGTGCAAGGCCATTTTAATTACACAAGAAAATAAAGGATTCTTCCCAGGAACTTCTGTTCGGACCTACAGTGGTGGGACCGATCTTTAGGTGATTACGATCTCTATAGGACGCAAATACAGTTACAGGCAAATCTTAACCATAGAGCGTCTCAATTGCGAGCCATATCTAGACCGTTACCTGCTTGTAGATATGCCCCAGTGGAATCCCTCCCTCTGGACCTACATGCCATCTGCTTGGAACGTGACTGCTACTCTCCCAGAGTCCCAGCGGATCACGATCTCTTCATCTTTCAAGCTAGAGAGAGTCCTATCCCGGCAGACATTGAGAGATCTGCCTCAAACTCCTCCAGCATTGACGACTCAGCATGTGTTCCCAACTCTCTAGCTGCAGCTTCATCTCCTGCTCCTCAGGCCAACGCCCAAATTTTGCACCAATGTGGATTGATCGAATCCTTGGCACATGTTCAGGGCCCAATCTCTGCTCTAAATCAGTCCTTTCGGCCACCCTATTTCACCCCTCCAAAACCTCCTAAACACTCCAGAGGTGTATCCAGAGCCCTTTCGGAGGGTCATAGTCCGCTGAAGTCAGGTTCTACCTTCCAAGTAGTGGAGGAAGATGCAGTGATCGCAGCTTGGAATGCCTTTCCCTGTGGTGAGAACATCAGAAGACAAGTTAATCCGGAGATCCACTTGTCTGTAGACCTCTTCCCATTCTTCCTTAAAAACCCTTCTAAGCATACCCTGCCAGGTGATACTGAGGCTCAACCAGATCCAGTTACTCGTCTGTCAAGCCCCATTTTTCCCTTGCACCAGACTCATATCCCAGATCCGAGGGAAAAAGCTGATCACCTAGCCACCGGCCACAACCCTGTTCTTGCAGATCAACATCCTTCATCCTCTCCGGCTGACATCATTCCTTATACTGGGGACCAAGAACCACAAAATCCCAAACCAAAGAACATACAGCAGAAGGACAAAAAATGTAGCGGGCAGACAACCTCCAATCTGAATTCTACTCCCACTGGCTTCAAACAACAGAAAAGGTGATCTAAGCTGGAACGGAAGACTCAGAGAGCTCAAATGTCAGGGACAGTTGGTTGAGCAAAGCAGTGATGGATAGTATTATCTTCTGGAATGCCCAGGGTGTAGGCAACTCGCCTACCATCAGGTCCATCAAGAGACTTATCAAGAGGCACAAGCCCTATATAATTGCAATTTTGGAACCGATGCTCCGAGAAGAGAAACGTGTGAAGATCGGACTCAAACTCGGCTTCCACTCCTCGTTCTCCAACACTTCTCAGGGAGGTAAAATCTGGATTTTTTGTGCATCTTTTCTAACCATCAATGTAATTGTTGTTTCCGATCAAATGTTATCTCTAGTGGTGGGAATATACGGCAATCCTATCACAGCCACTATTTCAGTAGTTTATGCAAAGTGTTCTCGGTATCAGCGTAGGGCTCTTTGGGACCAACTAGATGCTCTAGCAACGAGCCTCTCTTCCCCGTGGCTAGTGGCAGGGGACTTCAATGCGGTTCTGTCTGTCTCAGAGAGAAGAGGAGCTGGCTCTTTCGACGCCCGAAGGTCAGAAGAATTTTCTGATGCACTCAACAGGGCGGGTCTATTCAATTCGGGTTTCTCAGGGAGTAATTTCATGTGGTCCAATAACAAGCAGGGACAGGCTCGCATCTGGGCTAGATTAGATAGACCCTGCTGTAACAGACTCTGGCTTAGATCGTTCCCTTCATTCCAGATCCATCATCTGCCTAGAACCAATTCCAACCACTCCCCTCCGCTTCTCTCTTTTCCACACCCATTGAAATCCTTCCCTAAGCCCTTCCGTTTCCAATGAATGTAGATGCACTGTGATTCTTTCCACCAGCTAATCCGAGATGCTTGGGCAATTGATGTAGATGGTGATCCATTGTAGATTCTCCTAAGCAAGCTAATTCACGTCAAAAGAGTCATCAAAGTGGCTATCAGCTCATGTTTCTTCTTTCGACTCGGAGCGTCAGCCACAGAGTTCGTTTTACCAGGATGGTAAGATATGTCAAAGCGGAAGTCTTTAAGCATCTCCATCCACCACCGCTAATGCATATTCAAATCTTTCTGCGTGAATATATATTTCAGACTCTTGTGGTCGCAGAATAACTGGAAGTCCTCCCCGTAGAGGTAATGCCTCCATATTTTTAGAGCAAAGACTATAATTGTCAATTCTAGGTCATGAGTTGGGTAATTCTCCTCGTGCTTCTTTAACTGACAAGAAGCATAAGCGATCACCTTGTCGTTCTGCATCAGAACACAGCCTAGACCCATCTTCGAAGCATTGCTATACACCACAAACATCTCCTCTTCTTGTGGAAGAGTGAGCACTGGTGCAGACGTCAGTCTCATCTTCAGCTCCTAGAAAGATGCTTTCGCATTTTCATCCAGGTGAATCGGGCGTTCTTCTTTGTCAGCTGAGTAAGCGGTTGCGCAATCCTTGAGAATTCCTTGATGAAGCGCCCGTAGTACCCCGCCATGCCCAAGAAGCTTCGAACCTCGGTGATCGTGGTAGGCTGTTCCCACTTGGATATTGCTTCCACCTAGCGGGATCGACCGCTATGCCTTCTGCCTTTACCACATGCCCTAGAAACTTCACTTCCTCTACTCAAAATTTGCATTTAGACAGCTTGATATACAACTGATTATCTTTTAGCATACTCAGGATCGTGCGCAGGTGTTGTTCATGCTCCTCCTGGCTTTTGGAGTAAACCAAGATGTCGTCAATGAACACGATTACGAACCGGTCTAAGTATGGCATGAAAACTGGGTTCATCAAGTCCATGAATACTGCTGGAGCATTCGTGAGACCGAAGGACATTACCAAGAACTTGTAGTGCCCATAGCGAGTCCTGAATGCCATCTTAGGGATATCCTCGTCCCCGATTCTCAGCTGGTGGTACCTTGATCGCAGGTCGATCTTAGAGAAGTACTTGGCACCTTTGAGCTAGTCGAACAAGTCATCAATACGCAGCAGGGGGTGCCTATTCTTTATCGTCACTTTGTTCAGTCACCAATAATCAATACAGAGACGCATTGATCCATCCTTCTTTTTCACAAAAAGGACCGACACTCCCCACGGAGAAACATTGGGGCGGATGAAACCTTGGGTCAGCAGCTCGTCTATCTGGCTCCTAATTTCTTCCATTTCGTAAGGGGACATGCGAAACGGGGGTAATGATATGGGAGCGGTTCCTGGTTTGAGATCTATGAAGAAATCTACTGTTCGTCTTGGGGGTAGTCCTGGTATTTCTTAAAATACCTCAAGGAAATCTCGCACTACTGGGAATTGACTGATGGTGGACTCGACTGATTCTGATTCGCTTAGGGCTTGTAAGCTTTCAAGCATACCGCGCCCATTTCTTCCTTTCACTATAAAGGAGGCCTGCCCATGGACTATTATAGTGACCATTTTGCCATGGCAGTCCATCACTGCCCGGACCTGAGAAAGTCAATCTATACCGAGGATGACGTCGAACTGTTTTATAGGCATGAGAACTAAATTCACAGCCACTTCATGGTTTGCAAGAGTTAGGGGACAAGTTTTGCATAATTTGTTTGTTTCGATGAATTTTCCCATGGGGGATGCTACGACAAAGGGGGCATGCATTCGAGTTATGTTCGGTCCTAGTCTGTTTGCAATAGTAGAGTCTATGAAGGATAAGGTTGCATTGGAATCAAATAAGAGGAAAACAGGGGTACCTTGGATGTGAGCGGTGCCATGAATTGTCTGATGAGGGTCCTCCTCAGCTTCCGTAGTAGCTACGGCAAACATGCGGCCGGGGGAACCCTCTGCTGAACTGAGGGTCCTGACCTAGGCGGCTGCGGCCTAGGTGCTACCCTGATTGCTACTGGACCTGGCTGGGGGCAATTTGCTAGTAGAGTGATGCCTTCGTCCCTCATTTTCTTGAAAAAGGTTTGTGCAAAATGTCCAACTTTGTGGCAGTAATCGCAGTTCCTCGTGGGAGGCATGGGTGGAGCGCTGGCAGGTACAACCCTAGCTCTTCTCTTTGGTATTAATGGGGCAAGAGGCGCCTGCCTAGGCCTAGCCAGGTGTCCCTAACTGGAGGGCAAGTCCTCATGGTACGCTCAAAGTCCTTTTCCACCCTCATAGCCTTTTCTGCTAGCTCTGTGAAGTCTTCGAAGTCCCAGGTGCATATTGCGATTGGATCCCTGGCCAGAGACCTTCCTTGAACTTTTGCAGTTTATATTCCGTGTCTTCCAGGGCCTTAGGTACGAAGCGAAAGAGTTCGTCAACTCTAGCCTCGTATTGGGCAATGGGCATACTGCCCTGTTCCAGCTTCAAAAACTGGGTTATTTTCTCGTTCCTGCAGGATCGGGGAAAGTACTTTTCTAAGAACTTTGGCCAGAAGCCTTCCCATGTCCAAGCATACGTGGCTTAGACGCCTCGCTGTATACTCTGCCACCAGTTTTTCGCTTCGCCCTCTAACAGGTAAGTAGCCAAGGTTACCATCTGTGGATCAGAACACTCCAGAGGTCGCATTAACTTGGAGATTCTTGTCAACCAATGCTTTGCTTGTACTGGATTTGGCGCCTCTTCGAATGTTGGCGATCGAAGACTCTGGAATCATTCAAAGATATCTGCACCCCTGCCATCTCTATCCCGTGACGACTCCCTACGGTCCATACTTCATAGTGTTTCCATCATTAATGCATGTACGTCCTGTTGTTGTCGCGCGAATGTGTCCTGTTGTTGTTGCATCGCTATGGCTATTTGTGCGAAGGCTGTGAATGTTGCAGCCCCCATCAGCGAATCTACAGGCACATCAACTGAAGACGTCCCTTGTTCGAAATATTGTGAGGGTAGCCTAGAAGGAATAACCTGAGGGGATGGAGAATCCCCTATGGTTTCCGATCCGTTGTCCATGTTTGTAACTCCAGGCGGAAGGCCCAGTGTGTATTCAGGGTTGTGCCTTCTATGGCGCTCGGTCGATGGAATGGGATGAATATCGACTATACTGGTCTGTTGAGATATCGTGATATAGGCGGCATGACTTCCTGTAGGATCCACATTTCACGGTTCAGGCCTTAGTAAAAGGTGGTTGTAGTCAGATAGTGAAATAATACAAGGGCCTGCTATATAACTTGCCGTATTCATGTCATGATGGGCATTCACCCTTTCGGAGCATACTACTTCCGCCCTTAAGTCTAGGCGATACTTCTAGTCAAAATTTAGGGGAACTAAGGTTTCTGTTTCTAGATTCAAACAACGTAATTCACTGCTTTCTAAGGGATCCTAAGTTCTTTTCTTGGGGACCTAAGAATTCCGTTTGTACTCTAAATTCACTCTAGTTAGTGGAGGTTTCTACATAGGTTCAACTCGTCTATTCTACTAATATCTGAGGGACCCTAAGTATTTTGTTTATGTATTTATTCATCCTAAATACTTTCTAAAGGGAAATTCCTAGGTTTCTTCTAAGTTGATCTCTTAAGGATTTTGTGTACGGATCCCATAGCCAGGTTATCTCAGACTCCACTCCGATACCAACTTGTAACGCCCCAGCTTCCAGAACCCAAGTACGAGGCTTGTTCCAGAAACCCGAGAGTTAATAAATCAGAGGATTAGAGGAAATATCAAAGTCAGAGTGTGATAGCATCAGTAAGCATGGATAATATCATAAAATTTGAATATTGGCCCACTCAGTTGGGGGCTATATTACAAAATTCTAAAAATATCAGTGTATCAAATCAAACATAAGAGGACTACTACTACTGATTAAAACCAAAGTAATCAGCCGCTTCTTGTTGCGGCTCGTCTTCGTAATATCCGTTCTCAGTCTCCATCATCGCCCCGTCAGGGTCAATGTTGTCGTCCTCTCCATCTACACCTATGTACTCTGTATGGTTGGATATTCGCTGAATGAGTGGCCAACTCAGTGTGAATTCTCCTCAAGATTACACACCGCCGCCTTAGCAAACATTGTTTAAAGAAAAATAAAGAAATAATCCAAAACAGACAAGATGCAGTATTATTAAAATGCATGGATGTATGAATGCACATCGACCTGGGGATGCCCATCCAGTCAGACTTGGGCTCATCACCCATACAATCATCGACCTGGGAATGCTCATCCAGTTGGACAAATAGGTTGATCGCCTGTGGTCTAGGAGCTAGCGAGACGATACCCCAATGATCCTAAGGGCACGTGCTACAACATCCAGAATTAGCCACCCATCATCGCCAATATGGTATGGATGCATGATTAGCCAAACCATTATTATTTCGATTATAATTAGTTATTTTAAGTAACTCAATGGTCACTACAAGGGGCATGTCACCTAGCGTAGGCCGACAGCTCGGGTATAGTGTCCTATGACCACCATTCCCGGCTCATGAGGTTTTTCACCTTGGGATGTTAAATAAACCCTTTGATCAAAATGACACTAAGTCAAGGGCCCTATTTTCCACACAATCCGACTAGTTACATCCCAAGTGTGACTCACATACGATAGTGGAGTAGTGTCGTGAGTTAGATATTAAGGCGACTCACAATCATAAGTTCTTATATAAAGGTGCATAGAATTGCATATGGAAGTAAAATTTTCAATGTGCCATCGTGAGACTATAGTACCAACTATCAAGCAATACAATACTAGAGATAAGAACAACGATCATTATTCACGAATGGTACTCATTAACTAGCATATGAGCCTAGCATGTAGTAAGAACGTAATACAACAATCATGAATTTAAGATATGGCAATTAATAAAACTTAGAAATTTACGATAAATATTAGGACCTTAAACTAGTGATAGTAATTTGATGTATACTATGTTTGGCTAACTTAGAGATGGAAAGCCCAAGGGAAAAGTCATCACCTAAGTCGTCGTAGTCCCGCCCTTGATCTGAATCCCCGTGTGCAACTAATGGCCCCAAGTTACGCAAGTAGCTTCCTAAAGGATTAGCTTGCATTAGATAATAACTCCTAAACATATTGAAGGTTTGAAGAGCCCATGAATAGAATCACTTGGGCTCGCTTTAGAGCGGATAGGCCCACCGGATTTTTGTTCTTCAAATGGCCTAGATTAGGCCTGGGATTTGCTCTAAGTTCAGGCCCGAATTGGCCCAACATTCAAGGCCCAAACTGGGCCTGGTTCGGCCCAGCCAGGTGGTTCCAAGGGTGGCCAAAACTCGACTAAGCCCACCATATTTATGGTGAGGCCCATTTGTTTTGATTGTGGTGTGGCCCACCCATTTTGAATGTGGTGCGGCCCACCCACTTTGAATGTGGTGTGGTCCACTGTATTTTAAATGAGGTGCGACCCACCTGTTTTGAGTGTGGTGCGGCCCACTGAGATTTGTAGTGAGGCCCATTGTAATATGATGCAGCCCATAGTATACTAAGGTGAGGCCCACCATTATGTGGCATGACCTGCCTGATACGTGCAGCGCTTGGGCCTGTATGAGTCCACTGAGTTTAACTCAGGGGCGGCCCACACATTTCAACGTAGTGCGGCCCACTGAGCTGTAACTCAGGTGCGGCCCACTGGGATTTTATCCTAGGTGCAGCCCACTTATTGTACAGGGTGCAGCCCACTGGGGTGCAGTGAGGCCCACTTCTTTTGGAGCTAGTTTAGGCCCAACCCTGAGGCGTTTTCAGCTGGAATTTCTAGCCACCAGAGGCCTGATTTCAGCCCGTTTAGAGTCCACATAGAGGCCCATTTTCTAGACCGTTTTTATCCCCGCTTCAGTCTGTTTAACGGCCCAGCCAAGAGGACCGTATTCAGCCTATTGCAGGGCCAACTAAAGGATATTTTCAGCTGAGATCCTGGCCTGTCACAACTCTAATTACGGCCCCTTTTGAGAGGCTGATTTCAGCCCAATCTCTGGACTAGTTTTAATCCAGATCATGGGCTAGTTTTGGCCCGTATTCCTGCCCCATTCATGGTCCAGCTAGGGCCATTTTCAGTCCACAGCAGGGCCTAGGAAAGAGTCCCTTTTCCAGTCCTTTGCATGGCCTAATGGATGTCGGCTTTTAAGTCGACACACAGCCTGTCGCCGGCCGGGTTTTTGTCCGATTTCACAGCTTGACGAAGGCTGATTTCGGACCTGCAACCAGCAGCAACTGAAAATCACATTCACGGCCCCGCCAGACACCGTTTTCAGCTTAGATTGAAAGCTTATGAAGGCAGAAAGCAAGGGAGTTACCTTACTAGATCTGAACATGCCCGACTCGGTCGAGTTTGACTTGCACTTGGAAGGGAGTACACGCACCGGACCTCACCTCTCTCCCTTTCTCTGATCGTGGTGCTATAGGCCCACACTAACCCAACTCGGTCCGATCTTGCGCGGGCTGAGTTGGTGCAGTGTGCACCGAGTCCACTCGGCCGAACTCACTCCCTCTCTTTCACTCCTTTCTCTCTCTCTCTCTTTCCCTTCCTTCTCCCTTTTCTTTCCTTTCTTTCTAGTGTGAATCCTAAGGGCAATAGTGCCCAATTTATAGGCAGGGAGAGGGAAGTAGCCAACGGTTGAGAACGAACTCCCTATCAATGGCTGTGATGGCCCTTCATGGGACCAATCCGATCCCAAGGATGGGTTGCTGATGCCCTAGCCTATCAGAAAGTACATTTATTTTGGTCTGGCGGGCCCCATCTTATGACCAAGGTCGGATTGGTTAACGGGGAAGATGACCTGACCAATAATGGCATATCACTGCCCAGGGTGTTTTGGTGTGATTTGGTCCATTTGAGCAGGCCAGATGGAGTCTATGATCAATGTGGGGCCCACTTTTTGGACTACAAATGTGGGTCTTGATTCATCTCACGAGAAGACGCGGTTTTCACCATTTTCTCCCGAGATGAGATATCCACCCTTCTCATTTTGTACCACCTCACAAGGGCTGGGATCGTCCCATGTGGCCCTAGGGAACGGCCGTAGATGTGCTAGCGTCCCCTACCCAGAAAAGGAAAGACTCTTTTTTCTCTCTTTCGGTTTGCCCGACCCTTTTTGGTTGTGAGAGGACCCTTCCTTAGCTGGCGAGTGGATGGTGGCGATCATCTGGACAAACCGATGCTAGCTTGCATGGAAGTCCTCTTAATGGTCCCCTATCCAAAAATCCTAGCCGTATGTGAACATTGGACGGCTCCGACCTAACTTCCTCATTTCTATGTGTGGGTCCAAAACCTTATATGGTTTTGGTTGGACGGACCCCACGAACAAAATGGACGGTTTGAATTGTCCGAAAAGTGTCCAGGGTGGCCCACTTTTGAGCTTGAAGTTCACCAGATTCAAATTTTAAAACAGCGAGAGAGTTTCCGAACTTTTGCTGTTTTGTTTCGGTCAAAGGTCATTTGACTAGCTAGCTACGTCCAGTGCACGAGTACACAAGGTGCACTCGCACGCCGTGTGGGGTCCACTGTGATGGTCGTGATAAATCCACTCCCTCCATTCATTTAGGGAACCCTATGTAGGGGTCCCGGCCCAGCTTCGGGCGAATGTGAGGCCCAGGTGGGCCATATTGTACATTCCCAGTCTTGTTTGGCCCACACATCTCGACCCAATGGTCGGATTGGCCTAAGACTTTGTTTCGACGGCTAAATGGGGGTTTGAGAGGCTTTGAGTACTTGGTTGGCTACTAATTAATTCTTAAGAGTTGATGGTAGGTGCATTGTCCCAACATGACTTGATTAATTAATCTATAAGTTACCTTATCTTAGGGTGTTTGTTGAGTTTACCTCTCTGACAGGTGTCGGGTCCAACTCGGCTCCTACAACCCCTGATGGATGGCTTTAATGACAGCTGGAAGTCCCATCCTGCATCGGTTGGATTTAAGCTGTCTATTAGTCGAGTGTTGACATCTATTATTATGGGTTTAAATGGTAACACCTGTGTACTAGAGGTGCAGGGTGTTACAGACTTACTAGCAGAAGACTCTCTGAGACTGGTCCCATGGGCATCGCCCCTATGGAAGCATATTCGGAAATTATTTATAGCTATCGTGGCAGGCTCGCGCTGGCTCATCGAAAATGGTCAGTGTAATTTCTGGAAGGATGACTGGACAAGGCTGGGGCCCCTTTCAAAATGGAAGATCCAATTAACCCCCTCTCATCCTCAGCCGCTCCTAGCTCAAGTCAAGGATTTCATAGGGCTCAAGGGATGGCAAGACATATCCATAGTCAGACAGTTGCTACCGCCTATAGTGCTTGATCATATGATTGAAGAGGGCCAGTGCACCTCCGACGTGGAAGACAAAAGAGTTTGGGTAGCTTCTCCCTCATGCGAGCTGAAGGCAGGCCATAAAAAAAAAAAAAGATAAAAGGGCTGCTTGGGTTTGGCACTCTAAGCTTCCCCCTAAGATCTCTCTTCTCTCGTGGAAATTAATTTTCAAGGCCATCCCAGTTGACGACAGGATGCAATCTAAAGGGGCCCATTTGGCCTCAAAATGTTCATGATGCCAAGCTCCCCATCCAATCCAAGCACTGTTCTCCTTAGGCGACCTCGCTACAAAAGTTTGGTCCTTCTTCCAGCCTATATTCAATATTTAGTCTTCCCTTTGAGATTCTGCCATCAACAAAGCCTCAAAATGGTGGATGGTTGCTGCTTCTTCTGACCAACTACACACTCTCATGGGACTCATCCCTTCGCTAATTTTTTGGGAAATCTGGATGTCTAGGAATGCAGCGAGATTTGAAGACATCCCATGCTATCCGTCCAGAGTGATTTCTAAAAGCAAGCTTTGGATCAACCGGATTTCTCCTACCCTCCCCTTCCCCAAAATCCTCAAATGCTCCTCCTGTTTAGCCTTATTGGCCCTAGGCTTCAATGGAGCCCCATGCATTAAGAGGAAGCTCCGGCTGATCAAATGGACGAGGCCCAAAAGGGGATGGATCAAAATCAATGTAGACGGCTCATCTTTGGGGAACCCTGGCCCTTCATGAGGGGATGGAGTGGGCAGGAACAGTGATGGTGATTTTCTGTTCACTTTCACTTGTGGTTTCAGCTTCGGGTCCAACTCTCAAGCCGAGATCAGGGCCATTTGGGAGGGTCTCTCCCATTGTGTGTTGTTGGGTTACTCTAAAGTAGAAATTGAGAGTGACTCCAAAACAATTGTTGATATCCTTGATAGGACCTCATCTCTTCCATGGGCTCTGAGCTACTGGTGGTCCAGGATCAAAAAGATATCAAAGGTGCTGGAGGTCTCCATCTCCCACATTCCCAAAGAAGCCAACACGGTTGCTGATGATTTAGCCAGAAGTGGCAGCGCATCGCAGTCCCGAACCCTCATCAATTCTACTAGAGACTTGCCGGAGATTACCAAAGGGCTCATTTTCCTCGATAGGGTCAGTTTGGGCAACTTGAGGGAGCTCTAATTTTTGTTCAAATTTTTCTATCTTTTCTTCTTACGATAGGTGGACACCCCCCCCCCCCCCTTTTGTATGTGGGTCTGCTCGAATCTCTGATGTAAATTCTTCCTATCAATCAATTTTTGGTTTTTCTAAAAAAATAAAAAATAAAAAAATACTGCAACCAGTAGTTCATGAAATTTTAGCCCCAATGTGGCTGGTATGGTGAATGGCCCGGATCTCACAATCTTCTCTCTCCACCAATTCGCCTTGTGAGTGACTCACAGTTAAGCCAGCTACAAATCAAATGAAAAGATGGTTATTGATTGCCTACCCTCGATTACAAAATAGCCAAATGGAGTGTCCTGAGTTTGAATCATCCATTGGGTTTGCATTGGTTTTGGATTTGGCAAATCTCAAAGTTCCTTCTTTGATAATCAAGCTGCAAATTCATGAATTTCGGAACCAGTAATTAGAATGAATGATCATGTTGAGATGTGGAGCCACGTCTGGACAGGGCCGCTCGACCAGTTAAGTGGGCCGCTCGACCGGTCGAGTGGCCTACTTGACCAGTCGAGGGTTCGCTCGACACAAAGTCCAGTGAGCTGCAGCTTTTTGGGTCCGAGGTGCTCGACCGGTCGAGGCCCATGCTCGACCAGTTAAGGGTCCGCTCGACCAGTCGAGGAGCCTGCTCAACTAGTCGAGGTTACACAGATTCGTTTTGCTGATTTGATATGAACTGCGGAAATTTGAAGCGGTTTCGTAAGAGTGCAAAAGAGAAGTTGCCTAAATTATAAATAGGGGTCCCTAGGGCTATTCTAGGATTAATGGGAGTTATTCAAAAGTGTGAGCAAAGGGTTTTCTCTATACATCTAAAGGGAAAAGGTTAGTATATTGCTTGTAATCTCGTTTTCTTCATAGTAGAAGTTTTGCACCGTGGTTTTTTACCCTTGTTGGGGTTTTTCCATGTATATCTTATCTTGTGGTTTGTTTGGAATGCTTTGATTCTACTTCCAGATTATATTTCTTTCTGTTTATTGTTTATGGGTGAGACCGGAGATTAGATCTCAGTTCACTACGTTGTTGGCGTGCTGCGCAACATGATCATTCATTTCAAAAGCATAGCTTCTATTACTTTTCAGAGAGACTTTCATTTTATGTATTTGCCAACAGGAATTTGGATTTGCCTAATCCATGGATTTTGGGGGTCAGGTTTTAGGGACGAGGAAGATTTTAAATCCATGAATTTCACAAATCCAAAGAGAGAGAACAGTTGATTTAAGACAGCAAGATGGGCAACAAGTTCTCATTTTCACACCATTTAATAACAAAATTTCAGCTAAAAAACACACGGATCTTACACCACTTTCATTGCCACTGCATACACACACTACAACCACTCATAGACAGGAATAGTAGGATTTCTAACATTCCACCCCACATTGTTTAAGAAGCGGTCCTTTTGCCTTTGGCAAGAATGGGTCAATCCGGACCCAAACCAAAGAGAAGATTGAAGCAAGTAGTATAGACCACAGCACAACAATGGTGGGTGTCCTGTTTTGCCTCCCCATCAACCCCTTGAGGAATGGATACAGGTGCACAATCACCCAAAAGGCAAAAAACAGCTTCCCAAACAGTGGGCCCCATGATCCATAGCCATTGTTGATGGCGTCAGATACTCCGGCCACGACGCCGACCATGTTCAATATGATCAATGTGGTTGGTGGGATGAGGAGTGTAGTCCACTTGAATAGGTAGAGATCACCAAACTCAGTGTCGTCGGCTGTCTTGGATGTGACGGTGAAGTTGGTGTCAACTCCTGCGAGGACCTTGAGGAGGCCCTGGAAGACAGCAAACAGGTGAGCTGAGACGCCTCCAATCACCCAAAACTGCTCATTGCGCCACCAATCCTGGATGCTGACACCACTCCACCGAAGCTCAAGAATGCCGGTGGCTATGATGGAGAGGAAGAGGGCCATGAACCATATGCTAGCTAGGTTGGTCAGCTGTAACAAATGAAACTCTTTTGGTGAGAAGAATGCAAAACAAACTACCCTAATGCTTCAAATTTTCAACTAACACTCTCATTGCAACCTATTGATGGTGATGAGTGAGGCCTACCTCTTGCTTGATCTTACTGATGGACCCCACTTATCACCACCATCTGCTTCAATCAAATGATGGTGGATAGGATAAAACCAAGTCATGCTGAGTCGACCAAGTAGTCGAGCCGTCATGCCGAGTCGCTCGATTTCTAGCTGAATCAAGCTGACTTGGCTTATTTTTGAGTCAGAGTTATCAAGTTTTAGAACTATGCACCATCTGCTTCCATAAAATGATGGTGGATACTACTACTTACTGTTGGAATAATAAATTTTCCAGTGAGGAGACAAACGGCCGGGATCGTGCAGTAGGCAAGCAAAGGGATGGAAGTGAATGGGTAGACGATGGTATTGGTGTAAGCCAATCTCTCGAGCCATTTGAGGTTCCCGCCATAGCCATACCAGAGAGGGCAATGCCGGCTGAGGAAGATCTCAACTGACCCAAGAGCCCACCGTAGAACCTGGTGCAACCGATCTGAAAGATTGATTGGAGCTGAACCCTTGAAGGCCGGAAGATCAGGCATGCAGTATACTGATTTCCACCCTCTACAGTGCATCTTGAATCCAGTTAATATGTCCTCCGTCACTGAACCGTAAATCCATCCAATCTGTGTAGAAGAAAGGGTCTTATTATTGGGATTCTCTTCGATGAACTTAAAAGAACAATTCATGATAATCAGAATGGAATAAAACATATGGAAGAAGATGAAATTCAAATTACCTCTTTTCCCCACTCAGTCTTCTCTTCATAGCCGCAGCTGATGACATGAATGGCTTCCTTGATCAGCGATGCCGGGTTTGTCCCTTGAGGAAGGCCACCTTCCTCCATGAGTGTCGATGTAATGAAGACGGGCGACTGGCCGAACCGCTTCTCGAAGTTCTTCTGTGACATGAGTGATGACTTCTCCAGCTCCTCATACCCTTCAAGGCCTTCTTCAATCTCTTCAAGGTCAAATACGGGCGATGATCCTTTCTTGGAATAGTTTGTCATCTTCTTCTTCTTGTTATAGAATCCGGCACCGAAACCTCTTTCTTCCTTCTTTGACTTGTGCTTCCTTGAACGGCCACGGAAGCAGCAGCAGCACCAGGATGGCCAGCAATCACATGTCATCTTGGCCCGCTTCTGACTCGCCGGCGGGTCATAGCCATATAGAGCTTGACGGTTGAAAACGCACCCCGTCCCAACATAAACTGGGCCTTGTATCCCATCTAAGCCTTTCATGTTGATCTACACCATGAAGAAAATGGAGGTGGGTATGGTTAGTTGAGGGAGGTGATGGATGGCCCACCATACAAAACTCGCACTGATAAATGGACTGAAATATAAACCATTGTCAGTTTTTATTTTCACTGATCGATTTGATGGCCACAGATGGGGCTAAGTTTTCTTGATATGTATGATCTTATATCATGGACATTACACTACAGGCCCATTAGATCGACGATCCGGATTCACCCAACACACTGCCATATGTGTAGCGATGAGTTGCAATGTACCAACGCTTGTCTACTGCGAAGATGAACCTGATTGCTTATTCGTCCGAGTCTAGAATGTTGGTTGATGTCTTAAGTCTGTAAATCAATATGTCTGTCGATGACAGGTGCGCAGTTCCCCAACAGAGACTTAGTTGAATCTGATCCGTTTCATCACTATGAGTCGAAACTAGGCCTAACTTGGATGAGTCATCTCCCAACTCACCAGACTCAACTCATGAGGAACGGACGAGTCAATCCAATTTAGCAAGTCTTCAATCCATGAGAGAGATATTATTATTTAAAATAAAAGAAAATTAGTGAAAAAGAAGAAGCAAAGATCTTGATGCTTACATCGAAGAAGACGATGTTGCGATTAGCATACCGATCGTGAAGATCAATGCCGTCGAACCTCTGAGGGAATTGTACATAGCAAAGCTTCTTCCCCAACTGAGGATCCATCAGAAAACACATAGCTTCCCTAACGGCCTTGCTGTTGTTGACGTAGTGATCACAATCAAGATTCAACATGAAAGGTGCATTTGTGAGAACTGCCGAAACTCGGATCTGTGATCACATATGAAAATGAATAACAGCACTCCATCAACACCGATGGTTTATGCTAATGCATGCTTTTCTAAGTCAAGAAAGCTACTCACCAGAGCATTCATAGCACCAGCTTTCTTATGGTGCTGGTAACCCGGTCGCTTCTCACGCGAGACGTAAACAAGCCGAGGCAGCTCTTTCCCTTCCACATCGAGCGCGCCGGCACTTCCCAAGTAAACCTGTGTAGTGATCAACAAACGGCGATTATCGGATATCCTAATTAACCATTGAAGAGGATGGTCACACCCCAAATACCCCACTGATTCATCCTCACCATAGGACCAATGGATATGTTTGTTGAATCTTGCTGGTAATTTACATTCAATATCCAAAACAAAGCTATTGATCTGATGGTTGGGATCTTATGATCAGTGCAGCTGTTAGCCCATCCAAGGAGATTATCCCATGGATTGAACAGTCCGAGTGTACACTGATGATCCAGATGGTCGAGGTAATTGTACAGTAGGCCTTAGTGGATTGGACGGCCCAGATTAATACTGAGAAAGCTTGGGGGTGTTTTCATCATACCTGAATCATGCCGGGATGATCACGAGTGTTGTTTCCAGGCCATGGAGTTCCATCCTGCATCACCCAACCTTCCTCTGGTTTCTTCTGAGCCTTTGCCACCAGTGCATTAATCCTCACCTTGAACTCCTCGTATTCTCTCTACAATTCAGACCATGCACAAAATCACATGAGAAGAAAACCCAGAATTTAATGTTCAATGAAGATCAGGCCCATTGATCAGTGTCCAAACGATGAGGAGAGAAGAAGGTTTGCTCTTCTTGACCATAGGATTTTCTTGGGTTTTTCTCATCATTTTCTTATACTTTTCTTGTGTTTTCTCCATTTTATTGGAGATGGGTTACTGACCCCCTGCTTTAGACTCCAATCCACCATCCTAATAGTTGGATCTTTGATCATGTTTTGATCCTTTTACTCCAAAGGTTGAAGACTGATTTTAAAAATAAATATTATTTTTAATATAAACATAATTAAAACAGTTTTAAACATCTTAATTGGCAAGACATTGATGGTCAGATCAAGAGGGCCTTGCTGCCATGAATCCAACATTCCTTAGCATTCTAGCAACCACCACACTAAATTCAGACTCATATTAGTCATTTTTTAAGGATTCTCTAACATACTCTGTATGCGCAGCTTAAGGGTTTGTTGGAGAGTGCATTTCGTGGTAATTGATATGAATCAGTCAAGTTGGTGCGTTTGGGATAGTGTATTTGGTCTGAATTGGAATCCCATTCACACCAAATACACCAAAATCCTCTTGTTTTTAGAACACACCAAAACCCTCTAATTTCAGTTGTCATGGAATCCAATGCATATCAAATACCCCTAGGTAAATCCAACTTATGTCCGGCTCTATTGCTCACTGGTAGACAAAACGTAGTTGGACCCTGAATCCAACTTAGGTCCGGCTCTGTGGCTCAGTGGTAAATGGATTATGTTTTAACACTGAAATCATGGAATCAAGTGCACATGTAAGTGTGGGCGTGGTTGAAAAAAAAAAAAAAAAATTTTAAAAAAAGAAAGAAAAGAAAGAGAGATGAATCTAACTTGCAAATGGTGACAATGAGATGCACTCATGGTGTGCCCCATATGTTACAACGGTCATTTGGGTGTGTGGCAACACGATAAGTCTTCTCCCCCCATGCGCACGTTAGCATAATCCTCATGTAGAAAACGATCAACTTACTTTCATGGCTCTCCTCTCCTTCACAAAGCTAGGCTGCACCTTATCCTTCAGATAATCAATCTTCTGTGAAAAATAGAACTCCGGCGCCCTCGGTTCAATGCTATACTTCTTGCAGAACGGTACCCACCTCCTTGCGAACTCAGCTGTCTCCGACAATGTGTCAAACAATAGCATCGACGCTCCGTCGTCTGACACGTAGCAGCTCACCTTCTCAACTGGGTAATCAACGGCCAGGATCGAGAGGACCGTGTTTGCGGTAATGATCGGTGGTTCCTTAAGAGGGTCAACCGTACTCACAAAGAAGTCGACTGGCAACAGACGGCTGGGCTCGCCTTCGCGCTCGAACCGCATCGATAGACGGTCCAGATACGTCTGGCGGGTGATAGGGAACCATTTGGGGAACTGATCGAGGATCCAGGAGAAGGCGAACCAGATCTCGCAAATGACGGAAATGAGCCAGAGAGGGTAGGCGTCCATTGCAGGAGTCATGACCCGGAAATGTAAGAAGAAGCCGAGGATGACAAGGCGGAGGACGATGACGATGCGGTATGGATTTATCTTGCTGGAAGGGATTGGGACCTTTCTCCACAGGGGTTGCCGAGCTTCGGCCATCCTGCAAAAACGGTGCATGGAAGGGTAAATTGGTCATTTCCCGATATCATAGGGACTTGCAACGAAGAGATTGTTACGTTGAGCCTAGACACGTATTGACGCAGGGGTGCATACGGTTCGGTTCGGTTCTGGGGTGAAACTAGAACCGAAACCGGACCGTTTGCACTCTAAGACCGAATTGAAACTGGACTGTAAAAAATTGGTTTGATTCCGTTCAGTTATGTGGTTTTGGGCTTTTTATAATCCAACCTGATTGTATAAATATTTTTATAATCCAGCCTAAGTTTTTCTACTGAAAATTTTCACATAGAGTAATCTTGTTATGGTTTGTTTTTATGACTCGTTCGTGTTTCCAAAATGATTTTGCTGCCATGTCTTTTTCTGAACCATTCGAAATAAATAATATAGTATTTTATATTTTTAAAAAATAAATCTTAAATATTTATTAACCAAAGAGTCCAATTCTAGATTGGGTTCTATGGTTGAATTCGGTTCTACATAAGCTCAGACTGAGAGCTGAACTGAACTGAACAGTTCTTTAATTTCCAGAACAGGTGCACTTCAAAACTGGACCAAACTATATAGTCTGGTTGGCTTCAGTCCCGCTTACCGGTTCTACCCGTTCGCATGTACTCCTAATATTGAGTAACTAGACTATAGGGATGTCAATCGATCTCAGACTCGGTAGTTACCCCTCCAGCACTGATATCTCGGTACTGATCGGTGCTATGAGCCCACCGTAATCTATATGTTTTATCCACTTTGTCCATCCATTTTACCATATCATTTTAGGTTATGAGCTCAAAGATGGGGGTAGATCGTTTGACCACACAGGAAACAGTGGTGATTGAACGCCCACCACAAAAACCTCCATAGGACCCACTGTAATGTTTATTTGTCATCCAACACAAATGTCCGCTTGTTACAAAACTTTTGTGGCCCCCAATAAATTTTTAACAGTGGGCGTTCAATCACCACTATTTCCTGTGGTGTGGTCCACCTGAGATTTTGATCCGCCTCATTTTTGGGCTCATGCCATAAAATGTTTTGCCAAAATGGATGGGTTGCATGGATGAAACACATACATCATGGTGGGACCCAAGTAGCTTTTGGAGCACCAACCAGTAACAGCGACCTGGTACTGGAGGGGTAAGTAGCGAATCCAAATCCCCGTCAACCAGTCCAAGCCCACAAGGTAAAACCCAGGCCCGATCCTGGCCAGTAAAAGCATACATGCCCGAGGCTGACCACCCGCTTTTGTACAATGTATGGCTGTTGATTAAGGTGTGCCCAACCATGCATGATATATGACAAAAATATCCTTGAAACCCTAAACTGTCTGGGCCAGGACAAGCTCGGGCTGGACCGATGGCCTCTTGTAAACGTACCGAGGCCACCTTGATCAATATATGGAAATAAGTTTAGGACGGGCCAGGCCTACGGACCCAGTTTGTCATTTGAAGCCCAATACGAAGCAGGCAAGGCCGAGAAGCCGGCGGGCCAGCCTAGCCCATTGGCAGCCCTGTAGGAGGTAGGTAGGTTGATGTAGCAAGGTATGGCGGGAGCGGTGTCTCTATAACAACCGGTTGTTTGCAAGGGCCTTTCCAAATATGAAGTGAGGTGTTCTTGAAGGGATCGGATTAGGTGCGGCCTCGGCCTCACCCAACACGGTACGGTCCTAACGTGGGGCCCATATTAATGTATGTTTTGTATATCCACACCGTCTATGCGTTTTTTTCAGCTCGTTTTAGACCTGATCCCAAAAATGAATCAGATTCAAACTCAGATGGACGACACCATTCGAAACAGTGGTGATTGAACAGTGACCACTAAAAACTTCCTAGGCCTCACCGTAATGTTTATTTTCCATCCAACCTGTTGATAAGGTCACACAGACCTCAATTAATGGAAGAAACAAATATTATCTTGATCCAAAACTTTTGTGGCCCATAAGAAGTTTTTAATGGTCAGTTACCACTATTTCCTGTGGTGTGATACACCTGAGATTTGGATTTACTCCATTTTTCGATTTATATCCTAAAATGATCTAAAACAACAGATGGACGGCGCAGATAAACAATATATACATCAAGGTGGGCCCCACAATTAGGGTTGCACCATGTTGGGTGAAGCTGGGGCCGCACCTAATCCGCTCCCGTTCTCGAACGGTCCAGCACAGAACATGCACCAAAATGTCGTGTGTACCGTACACCGGTCAGCTATTCAGAGATATATATATATATATATATATATATATATAGAGAGAGAGAGAGAGAGAGAGAGAGAGAGAGAGAGAGAGATCATACAAGATGTCATCTTCCTCTTCATGTTCGTTTCCTCCATCTTCCTTACTCACCAACCCTTTCTTCTCTTGCCGGGCTTTCCATTTCTCCACTCTCTCCTTCCACTCCACGTTCCCATAACCATCCTTATCACCATCCAAATCCTTACCAGCAACTGCAGTAACCCAAAAAGAAAATTGAAAATCCATGGCTACGATGATTAGAAATTCACTTTCTAAATATTAAAGATTCCGATCTTGTATTACCACTTCCAGCAAATGATGAGAAAGCCGGGCCGTTGGGGTGCCGGTTGTGGATTTCATCGCCATTCTCCTGCCAAAATCAAAATTTTAGGATGACGCTTGATCTACATACAAAAACCAAATTCTAATTGTTTGATTGACACAGCGGCGGTACAGATAGACCGTGCTTTCATGTATCATGAACAATTCATCATATGGGCTCCAGTGGCCATGCCCCATTATCTCCCCTACCAGATGATCCTAGCCACCCAAATAATACCCATGGTCCACTATATGAACGGTTTAGATCCACAAAATGAGGGCCCAAGTGTTCAGATTGTTGGCCAGATCAAATCCTCCATGGAACATTGTGGGGATCTTAGTTCATATGAAAAAAAAAAATGGCCATTTAAGTGTAATTACCGAGTGATTAGTGACAACATTATTATATTCATTGGTTTCTTGATGGATCTTAGTCTTGAATTCGTCTTCGAAATCATCCACATCGCCCGATTCTTCTTCATCTCCAGCGACCCTCGGACAACCTGGAAACATAATCTGATGAGCTACTACATGCAAAGATGGGTTGCAACACATGGATCGACATGGAGGAAAATCAGCACCATTTGATTAAAATGCATAGAATAAAAACCTGAATTTAATGAATGATCCTAACTTTCTGAGCAATTGATCAAATGGATTGAACATCGACAAGTGCTAGGATTAGCCATTGGACCGTCCAATTAAACTCCACCCTTTTTATAATATAAAATCAGCTCATCATGAAGAAACTCAAAAGATCAATACACTGATTTTGAGTTAAGGAATTCAAGTCTAATTAGAATGGGGATTTATAATCTGAGTTCACAGTTACCACTAACAAGATCATTTTGATTATATTAATATGATTAATTATAATTAAGGGTGCATTTGGTTGCACTATATTAGAATAATTAATCATGATATTTGGTGCAACCAAACGCACCCTAAGCTAGTATTTGGAGAGAGAAAAAGATAGAGAGAACCTTTGTGACGCTTGTAACGGGTGTTGCATTGAGGGCAGCACTGGTGCCCTTCACTTCTTTCATATTCATAACAAGGCTGGCAGACTGGGAATCCACACTCGTAACAAGCTACGAACAGATCACTATTTTCTTTGAGCCCGATCTCGTCACCGCAAACACCACAGATCTTCGCCGGATGGCGGGGCTGCGACTTAGGCTGACAATTATGCATTCAAAACAATTCACATAAGTCCATTGATGAGGAATGCGACATTAGTAAGTGGTTTTGATTTTCATGTTGATGATGATGATGGTTATGACCAAATGCAAAAGTGGTAGGGACCACATATGTGAATAACACCATAAACATTCCCTGGACCAAAAATCATACTGGTACAACCATCAGGTGGGCCCGAGAAATGAACAATTAAAAATTATACATATTCAACGTACACACGTGATTACTTGATTAGTGGACATTTTTTACTTTCGCCCAAGGCGGATTTACAGTGACCCACATGAAGGATGGTCCAGATTTCATACACATGTACCAAAATCACATTTCCAATCAAACACCTTGGGTGGATTGTGCAAGCAATGCCATCAAATTTCATGAAATCTCCAAAATAGACTAATCATGGGATATCAACGTAGAGAAGAATGATGAATCTATGAGTCTACCTCTTCATGAGCAGGCAAGACATGCAGCTCGTTACGTCGATGAGAACCAGCGACCAAGCCGGAGTTCGGGACCGACATGGCCGGCCCGGCAGAGGAAGAAGGAGTAGGAGTTGGTGGTGGGGATTCTTAGAAAGATAGAAATGTGGAGTGTTAGCTTTTATCAATGGTGAGATGAAAGAGAGAGGGAGAGAGAAAGATATGGCTTCTTTACCTACTTGGGAGGTGAGGGGTCGCGTGTTTGAGTCGAACAGACGTTAATGAAATGGACGGTTGGATCTGATCTACCACCAACATAAGCTCTGGCTCCTCTGTGAATCGTGTGTGTGGCATAGCTTAGAAATTAAGGCGTCGTAGCTAACATGACATGCACGCTTCCATTCGACCAAACGCCTTTGCATGTGCACAAAACACAGTAATCTCCATGTACCATGTGCCTGGTAGTTAAGAAACTCGCGATATGAGATGGGATTACGAGATGCGCAATTTCTCATGATTATTTCAGTATATTTTGATTTTTTTTTTGGTTTGTGTAATGTGTAATGTGTACCCTACACGTGGCACATTTTTGTGATGATCTGAACCTGGCAACCTGAGGACTCCGGTTTTGATTAGTACATGCCCAAAAAATGGAATGGACCATCTTAACCTTCTAATAAGAACTTTTTCTCGGATGCCACGTCTGCAATTGGTAGGAACGCCTCATCAATGAGAATAACTTTGAAAATCTCACTTAAAATTGCAGACGTGGCACATAAATAATTTAAATTAAACTGTCCAAATTATGGATCCAATTTAGATGTGCCATCCACCAAAAATATACAATTATTTGGTCATCTGAGTGTTGGATAAGTTGACATTTATCAGACGGTTGAAATAGTTTTGAAAAACAAGTGTCTACGAATCAGAGGTTAGGATTGATCAACTAATGTGATTTTGGGTATGTGAATTAACTACAGTGGCTTACACAATTTAGTCGGTTTAAATTGATCTGATGTAAGTCACGTGTACTATTCCTGAGTGCCTGCGTATCATGCCCTGACAGAGTATCAAATAACTTTCCACCCTCAATATCATTAGGATTTTTCGTGTAATGAAAGCCATGGCCCTATAAACTACTTTGATAAAAATAATGCTTTGATTAACGACTTTTTCCACATTTTTACAAACGATTGATGAAACCTTCCCATACAACAGTTGCATTTAGATCTGTTGGCATTCATATCATCTATCCGAACCGTCCATTAGGTACAGTCTCCTCTTATTCTTCAACCGGGCAAAACATCATAGCAATCAGATCATCCTAAGCATCCTCGACTGAGCCTATCTTATCCAAACAAGTTTATACTTCCATTTTTCATGACACTGTATGGATGCTTGGATCATCTATTTAGATATATTTTTTTATGGAAGCCAACAAGGAGTGTATGGACGTAATGGACGGTCCAGATAGATGATGCAGTTTCCACTGAACCCAAATGAAACTATATGCATGGAAATGTTCCAATGCACGTAGCCCACTAGATCAATTACTAGGATATAAGGGGAAATTTGAGCGCTAGGCCGCACGCGTGTACAAGGTACACGCCACTAGATGTGTCCGTATGGAACGTGCGAGTGAGATCCAAGCCACCCATCTGATGAGTCCAGTTGCTTTAATTCTCTGGCAGAAAAATCAGGCTCGTTAGATCATCATATGGGGCACAACTTTCAGAAGAAGTGAACAGATGAACAAAGCGTGTTCGATGGAAACCGACCTTTTCTAACATTCTGATCTATTCGACATGGAAACCGGCCTGATTTCTGGGCCAAGAGATCGATAGGTGGGAGCCACATGATGGATGGCCTGGATCTCGTACCTGTGTTCGATGGTTTCAGATGTGATGGCTCAAACCGAACACGTGCGAAACCTTGACTTTAACCGTTCGTTGAGGTGGTCCGCACTTGTATGCAGAATCTGGTAATTGAACAATTTCTCCCAACCGTTCATTCCCTTTGAAAACGTGCAACCCACTTGATCAGAGCACTTGATTTTTTCGACAAGGCATCAACATGATGGGACCCTCCTGATAAGAAGCTTGAATCTTTCACACGTTCACCACGTGTTACGTGTGAAAGTTTAATAGCATTCCTCTCCACACGCAGTAACAAAAGGGTCCACAGGCAACAAGATGATGACGTCAGGAAAATAAGGCCATAAACAAACAAGTGGGCCCACCGACTCTAATGCAATCTTCTCGAAGTTTGTAATTGATTCCATACGCGAACGGTAGCCCTGCCCATCCACACGCAGGCACACGTGCCGATGCAGAACAAGTATGCGAGATCAGATCTTCCCATCAGGTGGCTACATTGTTTAGATCATCTGGCCTAAAAATCAGGTCATTTAACAGCTCATGCGGGCCACAACATGCATAACAAATGGACGTTTAAAAAAAATTCAACCGTCACTTTTCTTTTTAGATTGTGACCCACCTTAGTGAAACTGCCGGATTTTTAAGAAAGTAGATCTTAAGCATTATTGCCAACTATATGGAAGGCTCAGATCTCGCGTAACTGTTCCATGCGGGCACTTGTGCCTGCATGTGGTTGGCAGTGCTCCACACCACACGTGTCGAATTAGCCTTTTCTAAGCTGGCGGATCCCTACCCACCAGTGTTGGACACTTGATGCTGATCATGTGGGAAGTTACCTTGAAAGGCATTTTTCTCTGTGATTTTTGGACCGTTGATCTAAGTAGGCCACCATGTGGAGGCTAACCGAAATTTGTAACCGTCCGATGATCTGAAATCTTTGACTGCAGTCTCACTGTGTATGCGCAGTATTGTATATTCCATCCAAACGTTTTGACCATTCAGGTGGCATTGATTAGATGGCTAGGATAGTTTATAGCAGTGATTTCTTGGCTCTGGCCCATCATGGTGATGGCTCACTAAAACAAAGGGCCCAAAGAATGTATAAGCATGCCAAATGTGAAGTGGAGATGATGGGGGTACTATGAGTATGATCAGCACTCGGTTAGGTAACTCTTGCTCGGGTGGTAGACTCTCGGGGGTTTCAACACCCGGTCAGGGGTTCCAGAAATCCCACTACGGCGTGCGTGTAAAAAAAAAAAACGTACAATCATCACAGTACAAACAGTTGTGGAATTTGATGATCATCGACTCCAGTACATGCATTGTATCCAACGCTCTTAGATCACATGAGGCTACTTACTAAGTTGTTGTTTTTTTTTTTTTTGTCATTATTATCCTAAACACGCATTCACATGTGACAGTGGAATTTCACTGCGATGGATACTCAACCCATAAGTTTCAACACATAGGTCATGGATTCTAACACCCATTGCTCTGTGTGTGTCTGGTTGTGAGTGTGTGCTGAGAAAAATAAAATATAAAAGATAAAAGCTATTTATTAAGTTTAAGTGATTAAGTAAATTTAAGTAAGAAAGTTATTTATAACTGATGTTAAATTGAACTTATTTATTTTTATTCTGAATAATTCAATTGAAGGCTCCAATCAATTAAATAAATAAATTTTATCTGATATTCAATTTTATTCATGAATTATTCTATATAAACAATTTATTAATATGAGTATATTTTTTAACTAATAATAATTTTAACTTAAATGCATCATGTTCCTACTTCAGGTCAAATTATATTCGATGGAAAGAGTCTATAAAAATAGTATTGGGTATTCAATTAAAGGCCTCAATCGATTAAATTAATAATTTTTTTTCTTCCGTTATTCAATTTTATCAATGAATTGTTCTATATAAACAATTTGCTAATGTAAGTATATTTTTTAATTAGTAACAATTTCAACTCAAATGTATTATATTCCTGCCTTAACCAGGTCGAATTATATTTAATGGAAAGAGTGTATAAAGATAGTACCGGGGTGCTGGCAACTGTATTTTGCCTTAAAAAAATTAAAGCATCTAAAACCATATGAAAATGCTATTGAATCAGAGATTAATTGTTACTATGCATAGTCCAAATCTAACAGTATGTGTCACAAAATCTGAAACATTTGATTTATGAAACAATGAGGAGCGAGATACCTAATGTGGATAAGGCCAAAGTTTTTTTTGACTAAAATGGGAAACCAATTCAAGAAATCAGATAAGGCTGAAATGGACTTCTTACTGAATAAATCAACTCACTCATCCTATAATAAAAAAGAAAACATTCATGGGTACATTGTAGAGCAGATCGAAGTGGTATCTAAGATCTGCTCTTTGGGCCTTGAAATCAATGATGATCAATTTTTTCACTTGGTCATGAGCAACTTACCTCTTCAATACAGTACGTTCCTGGTGAATTGTAATACATTAAAGGATAAATAGTCGTTAAATGAATTAATGTCTTAGTACATCTAAGAGGATGAAAGGTTCAAGACAATAGACAAGGCACAAAATGTTAATCTAGTAACCTCAAGTCATGGATGTGGACATGATGGTGAAAAAAGAAAATTTAGTTCTGATAAGGAATCCTCATGTCCTCCAAGTCCTTTGATTGGTAATTAACCAAAGAATGGATCAAGTCATAAGTGGGCTAAAAAGAATAATTGATTCATTTATAAAAAGTCGGGTCATCAAAAGAAAGACTGCATAAAGTACAAGCAGTGGCTCGTAAGGAATGATAACAATTCTATTATGGTATATTTTAAATCTAATCTAACTAATGTATTGGTAGACTCTTGATAGATTCAAGAACAACTATTCACATCCATACTTCTATGCAAGATTTTCTATAAATTCGGCCACCAACTGATACAGAATGCTCAATATATGTTAGCAATGGTATTAAAGTTAATGTGAAGTTAGTCGTAGTCTGTGGGCTTAGATTAGGGTTAAATCATTTATTGGATCTATTTGATACATTTCTTGTGTCTTTTATACGGCATGATTTAGTTTCTATTTCTTGTTTAAATAAATCAAGATATTCTTTCATATTTGAAAATAAAAAATTGAGTATTTACTTTGATTCAATTATTATCGACACTAGTTTTATGGTGAACAACTCATATGAATTAGACTTGAATAGTTCACATGGCTATAATGTAAATGCTCTGCATGAAAATAAAGTAGTTAGTATCTAAGCAAAAATTTGACTATAAAAATTCATTCATGTTGTGACACAGGTGATTAAGCCATATCTCTCATAAGAGATTGAAAAAGCTAGTGCGGAAAGGAATTCGTCATTATCTAAATTTCTTCGACTATAAAGCATGTGTTGATTATATTACAGGTAAATAGACCAGAATTAGAAAGAAATGTGCAAATATGAGTGTATGACTCTTAGAAGTGATACATATGAACATTTGTGTCCATTCCCTACTGCATCTTCGAGTGGACATAAATATTTCATCACTCATATATGATTACTTTCGTTTTGGGTACCTTTATCTTATAAATGAAAAATCAAATGCCCTGAACACAAATATTTCATCACTTTTATGATAAGCAATTTGACATTGTCAGAATCTCCATAAGGTGACGCGATCAAAACTGTCGTTCATATCCTTAACAAGTTACCTAACAAGGTTGTAAGCAAAACCCCTTTTTGAGCTATAGAACATGAGAAAACCAAATCTTCGATATCTTCATATTTGAGAATGTCCTACTAAGGCCAAAGTTTATAACCTGCATGAAAGAAAGCTCGATTGTAGAACCATAAGTTGTTTTTTTATAGGATTCATAGAAAGGTCAAAAGGTTATCGATTCTATTGTCATTCTCAATCCATCATGATTATTGAGAATGAGAATGTCATATTCATTAAGGATATTGAAAATAGTGAGAGCATGAACATTAAAAAAATTTTATTTGAGGAAGAGCATGTTGTAGCTCCCGTCACAATCACTTCGGGCCATGTGGGGACAAATCCTGCAGTTGACCCTATATTTACCGCATATCACCAAAATGAACCTCGTATATAACCTACTGGGGAAGGAAATAAAAATCACACTTAAGAGGACGAGCCATCAAAAATATCTAAAAGAGAGAGGAGGCATACGATTCCAGATGATTACATTATATACTTGCAAGAGCACGAGATTGGCATAGGAGTGGAAAATGATCCTGAATCTTTTTTATAAGCCAAACAAACTACTAACTCATCTCGATGGATTGATGTCATAAAAGATGAGTTGAAATTTATGAAGAACAATAAAGTATAGGATCTTATTGAGTTATCCCAAGGAATAAAGCTGATTGATTGTAAATGAGTGTTTAGAAACAAACGGGATTCCAAAAATAATGTCGACAGATATAAAGCCAAACTTGTTGTCAAGGGTTTTAACCAACGTGAAGGCATTAACTTTAAGGAGAAATTATCACCAGTATCTAAAAAAGATACATTTAGAATCATAATGGCTCTTGTGGCTCATATGGATTTGGAACTACATCAAATAGATGTAAAGAGTGTATTTCTCAATGGAGATCTACATAAGAATGTATACATGTTGTAACCTGAAGGTTTTGCAACCTATGGCTTAGAACATATAGTTTGTAAACTCAAAATATCCATCTATGGATTGAAACAGCCATCGCGACAATGGTACCTAAAGTTTCATAAAGTGATTTCCTGATATGGTTTGTAGAAAACACTACAGATGTGTGTATCTATGTCAAGATCATTGGGAGCAAGTTTTTCATATTAGTTTTGTATGGTGATGACATTTTGTTAGCTAACAGTAACATTAGAATGATGAGAGATACCAAAAAATTCATATCTCAAAAGTTTGAGATAAAAGATCTTGGTGACGCCTCTTATGTCATTGGCATTGAGATACTTATGACAGATCACGCGGACTTCTTAGCCAGTCATAGAAGGCCTATATCGATATGGTACTCGAAAGGTATGGCATATAAAACTGTGCTCTTGGACAATCACCCATTGTAAAGGATAATAAATTCAACCAGTTCCAGTGTCTTAAAAATAATTTGGAAAAGAATTGAATGAAGGATTTTTCGTACATATCAGTAGTATGGATCATTATTCAACCAAATCCAAAATATTTGTTTAAAGTGGAAGGTTTTCTGTTTGAATCTAAAAGAGCTTGATGAAGAATTTGGACATCCTTTGAGGCTTTAGGACACGGTTTTGCATCACTGCATCGACATGACAAGTGTAACCGAAATTGATTAGTCTTGTTCACAAATTTTGTCCCACATAAACTACACACAATCTTTGTTCTTCTAGACCTTTGTGGCGATTCAACTAAAGAAGCGTAATCTCATATGTTGGTCGATGAGTCAAATGACGACATATCTACACTTAATTTTTTTATATAAAAAACTACCTTATTTCTTTTACATCTGACTGAATTATAGAATTATATATATATATATATATATATATATATATATATATATATATATATATATATATAAAATAAGTAAATAAATATCACAGTCTTACAGACTCACATTGCACCACTTTCAAGTTTCAAGTTAAATGATATTATATAGCATTCAAGTTTCAACAAAAAAGAAAATAATTGATAAACGCCTTTATGTTGTTGTTATTGCAGGTAAAGTCTTGTCTTGAATCTAGATTTCTTCATCTTCTTCACCGTTAATATTATCTCCTCCTCATATCAAACGCAACAAATCTTCTGTATAAATTAATGCTTCAATTATTTTTTATGAAAGTAGGTTTCGATACTTGCTCACAACCCTACTCCCCATGCTAAATACGGATTCTGATGTCACTGTTGAAATTGGTATTAATAATATGTCCAGTTCCATCACAGATAATGTAGAATATTTTGATTCACTGACCATCGTCTTCCACCACTCCAAAACATAAAAGTCGGATCGCTTTATGATTGGCTCTTTCAGGTACAATTCTAACTCGGATTCCTTAGTCTGAACTCTTATTTATTCTTGTGTTAAGTAAGATATGTATTCATTTAGCACATCATCATCAACTGTTATAAAAATATCTTTATCTCTACCTTCTGTAACACATGTTGTAGGTAAAGTAGTAACATACGAACTATACAAATCTTCGAGTGCTTGACAAACCTTGAAATCTCCATTACCGCTCTTTCAAAAGAATAAATCTTCATAAAAATAAATTTCACTAAGCCCATATTACAATAAGGATCAAGAGCACTTGCTAAGGACATTAACAAATGACATTCGTCCCAGTATTTTCCAAACTTCATTTGTATACTAATTGTCATCTGTCATATAAAATCTAGACCCACACTAGCATTTTTTGTAGAACATCCTTTATCTTCCAAAGAGATAAAAGAAACAGATTCGCATTTGAATACTTATTTTCAAAAAAAATCTTCATGCAGTCATAAAATTTTTTGAAAAAGTTGTAAACTTATTTTGTTTTGGTCCAATCATCTACGCTCAGCAACTAAGAATACATTATGTCACACGCCACATATTCAGAAAATGCAATCTCTAATTCCATTGTCATATCTAACATTTCATAAGTCGAGTTCCAACGTATACACATATCTAACTTCAACGTTTTTTTAGATGGTTCATTCAAACGTTGGATGATTCATAACATGCCAACTAACAGGGTTATCAACTAGTATAAACAACATCATGTTCTCATACTTCTCAACATACAATTCAGAATCTCCTAGCAAGAGAGGCTAACAATATCATGAATAAAGTGCATGTGTGTTATGTGGGTTAGTAAGGAAGTTAAGCACTTCCTACATCTCATAGAACCAAAATACACAAGAATTAATCAATCATATATGCTATAAGGCAACGTCATATGAGAAATCAAGCAAGACATACACATGTAATCATTCGTTTGTACCAAACCAAGTGAAAGGCAAGAACAACATTATATGAGAAAATTAAACAAGACATACAATTGCATGAAATTCCAACAAACCAAACAATTCCTAGGTTTTCTCTAAATTCTCTAAATGCATCATCCAAACAAACAAAATCATTAGACTCATATTACAATTGGTGCTAGGCCACCTAAGGTTAATAGTCCGCACCTTTGGATCATTGAAGGTTTGGAAGACGACCTAGGAATGTGGATTTTTGGGGTCAATCGGCCGAAATCCCTAAAGCAAGCACTTGCATGTTAGAACTCCATGTCAATCCCTTCTCAACACAAGGGTTTTCAAGAAAGGGATGAGGGATTTACCTACCCAATCAGCGGAGAGGGTTCTTCCCAGTTGTGGATGATGGATTGGTTGAGGAAGAGGTGAGGAGTTGTAAGAATCGGTCTCCTTTGGGCCCCACTAGAGCTAGAGCCCACCTTCCCTCTTCTTCACTCTCCCTTCCTCTCTTCTTCCTTTCTTCTTTCTCTTTCTTGCTCCCTTTTCTCTTCTCCATTTTTTCCCTTTTCCTCCTAGGTCAAATTCGTATGGGGAGAGGGGTGCCCTAAAGAAGCCCCTTTTATAATGCCAGATTTGGTGCAAATGACCCCAAGTGTTGGGTTTTTACTATACTAGCCCTATGGGAGAGTTTTTCTAGTCTCTAAAACCCACTATGGGGTATACATATTGATATATACCGTAAGATAGTTAGTCCTAATGATGATCTGTGTATGAACATGTTCGGCCCGCCATTTGGATGCGCCGATCGACAGGTATGATGAGAAGTTTGTTCAATGGTCACCGATGGTTGATCGGGGCCGCGACCATACGGATATGAGTAGGGAAATATCCTTACTCCACGTGTGAAGTTTGGTCATAAACCGATGGTCCGAAATCCTCAACTTTGCCTAAAAGTGGACGACCCAATTCACTTAAGTTTTAGCTTCTTCCTTTAAGGTATTTGCACTTCTTACGCACTCATCCTTTGGCTCAAGTTAAGCGGTTCTGGGAAATACCCATGTCCGACTCCCGCGATGGATGTCAAGCCCAGTAAGATGGACATTATTCTATAGTTTTGGAACTAGTGGCCCGCCAACGAGCGGTCTAGAGCTTGTTCTGAAAATTGGGGCATTTCTGGAATGAATTAGGTATTGAGATTTCTCGTGGGCAATGATTAGGGTTTGTATTAACTATGTTCATAGTGCGACCTATTTATAACTAGTAAAAGTGAAGATTTGGTCAAGATTACTCTAAACCGTCAGCTTTAGGCTAAAAGAGTAACGAAGTTGATTTGGTCTATTAATCAAGATCCGGGCCTTATCTGACTCAACTTCAGTTAGATCTTTACTTTAGTTATGATTGTCTTGATTAGTTAGCGATGAGTCGGTCAGATTTGAGCCCTATGTGAGTAAATTATGGGGCTAAACTTGGTGTTCAAGTGATTAGGCGGATTCGTTGGCTTCCTACGGTTGATTAATCGGACTTGTGCGGTTTTTTACTGGTTCCACTCGTGCGTAAACTAACATTGAATGCTAATGGTCAGGAAGTGTCAATATAAGTTAATTACAAAAAAAAAAAAAAAAAAAAAAAATTTCAAGGATTTTTAAAAATCCAAAATAGTGAAAATCTACGATGTTATATATAAATATATATATATATATAAATATATATTTATATATATATATATATATATATATAATGAGTAACGATCAACTCTGTTTGTGAACCTTCGCATGCACATAGCTTCAAGTTAAGTAATATTATATAGCATTCAAGTTTCAACAAAAAAAGAAAATAATTGATAAACGCCTTCATGTAGTTGTTATTGCAAGTAGAATCTCGATCTCTTCATCTTCTTCATCGTTAATATCATCTCCTCCCTATATCAGACACAACAAATCTTCTGTATAAATTAATGCTTCGATTGTTTTTTTATGAAAGTAGACTTCGATACTTGCTCGCAACCCTACTCCCCATGCTAAATACGAATTATGATGCCACTATTAAAATTGGTATTAATAATATGTCCAGTGTCATCACAGATAATGTAGAATATTTTGATTCATTCACTATCGTCTTCCAAAACATCAAAGTCGGATCGCTTTACGACTGGTTCTTTCAAGTACAATTCTAACTCGGATTCCTTAGTCTGAACTCCTATTTGTTCTTGTGCTAAGTACGATATGTATTCATTTAGCACATCATCATCAACAGTTATAAAAATATCTGTATCTCTACCTTCTTTAACACATGTTGTAGGTAAATTAGTAACATACGAACTATACAAATCTTCGAATGCTTGATAAACCTTGAAAATCTCCGTTACCGCTCTATCAGCAGAATAAATCTTCATAAAAATAAACTTAACTAAGCCCATATTACAAGAAGGATCAAAAGCACTTGCTAAGGACATCAACAAATGACATTCGTCCTAGTATTTTTCAAACTTTATTTGCATACTAATTGTCATCTGTCATATAAAGTCTGGACCCACACTAGCATTTTTTGTAGAGCATCTTTTATCTTCCAAAGAGATAAAAGAAACAGATTCGCACTTAGATACTTATTTTCAGAAAAAATCTTCGTGCAGTTATAAAAAATTTTGAGAAAGTTGTGAACTTGTTTTGCTTTGGTCCAATCATCTACGCTCAGCAACCAAAAATACATTATGTCATGCACCACATATTCAGAAAATGCAATCTCTAATTCCATTGTCGTATCTAACATTTCATAAGTCGAGTTCCAACGTGTACACATATCTAACTTCAACATTTTTTTAAATGGCACATTCAAACGTTGGATGATATCAGTCCATGCACTCGGTCTTGACAGCGACCCCCTTATATATTTCACACTTTCACTTATGTTCTCTATAGTGTGGTCAATTGTTTTTAGCTCTTCTTGTACAATTAAGTTTAAAATATGGGCACAACATCTGACCTGGAATATTTTTCCATCAAAAAATAAATTTCTTGTTGCCCTGAACTGGTTATGTAAACATGAAATTACACTGTCATTTGTTGAAGTATTGTCTAAAGTTATTGTTGAAATTTTCTTCTCAATGCCCCAGTCTTGTAAACAACTGTAGATGCAATCTGAAATAAGTACACCAGTATGAGGAGGAATATGGCGGAAGTTCAAAATTCTCTTGCAGAATATTTATATATGTAGTGTGCAGTTAATAAAATGTATTATTTTCTTTGATTAGACACCGTACGTAAATTAATCGTCAAATTTATTTTGGATACTGAAGCCAAAACTTCTTTCAGTTTCATTTTCTTGTTTGTATACATCTTCGTGTACTCTCTTTGCATAGTGATGCGTAAGAAATTCTCAACTCAAGGGTTAAGGAATTGACAGAAAGACCTACACGCTTTACTTTCTATCATTTTAAAATATTTTTCTTCGAGGATCACTATTTTAGCATACCACTCTTTCAGCTTTTTTTATCAAATTTATGAGTGGAAACTACGCCTTATGAGTCGTCTCCTTCTGACTTAGTAAATGACAGCAACTGTTGGCCTAGAGGTGGCAATCTTGGTCTCTTAGAACAGTTTTGCTTATGTTTGTTTAAATGTGTTGTTGATCCCCCTGGATTCTTACTGTTTAGTAACTTGCAATGAATACACTTGATCTTTAATACACCATTAACTGTGACTTCTTCGAAATCATCCTACACTAGTGAACTTTTTTTTCCTCTGCTTACAGTTGAAGACGTCTCTCCTTCTACAAGAAGATGAGATGTGGCTGACGCACCTACACCGAGGGTATTTAGGGCTTCCTTTTCACTAGTCATCTATAAAACAAAGTTCTTGATATGTTATAATCTTCACCATACCGCTCTATAGAATTACATGATGTAAAGCTTACCTATATCTAGACATGCATACTTGCCTAACTATCTAAATCAATCACATATTCAGGTTGGATAGATCATAATGCATTCATTTTCCAATTTAAATGATACGCCAAAATTTCGACAGCATCTCCCCTTATCTCTCCAAAATATATCCATCTTGTATTTGATTCGCATATCAAGTATCAACACAAAGTGTGGACATTTGACTACAGAAATAAATTCATGAAATATATCCAAAGAGAAAAATGAGAGACGAAGCCAAAACAAGCATATGCATTCAAATTGGAATAAATGAAAACATTACAATCTAATCCTAAACTGTCAAAAAATTGAACAATTTAAGAATTTTTTTTCTTCAAAAACACACTATATATTTGTCTGGCAACATAGAAATCTTCAAATGGGTAACTGATTATATATCTTTATTCCTTATAATCTATTTAAAAAAATACAACAAAACAAATCTCACAAATAACAATCTAACAGTAACAGATAAAAAACAAATTAACAAATTAAAAATAAATTAACAATCTAACTAATTAAAAAATTAACAATCTAATAAATTTAAAACAATCTAACTAATTAAAAAATTAACCATCTAACAAATGAAATTAGTTTAACAAACTAACAGTTACATCAGTTACAAACAATCATCCAGCCACCCAAACAAATCATTCATATATGATACTTCCATCCTTTCATTCACTTCACCCAACCATCCCATACATCCATCCATTAATATATTTAGTATAATGTCAAGTTATTTAATACTATGGTAGAGTATGTCACTTCATACGCAAGTATTCAAAAGTTGTACAAGGTATATTAACTCAAACTAAAGCAACAAAATTGTGGAGCCCACTTTTGCTAAATAACATGCCAAAATCACACTTATTTATTGAAATAGAACAGCTGGATATTTTTCATTTTAAACCATTCAAAAGACATCCGTCATTCTGATATTCAGATAATTAAATAAGCAATTAAGCATAATTATTTGTTCCTAATATTAATATATCTAAATTTGTATAAATTTATTATATATTTTGTATAACATATATATATATATATGGCCTAGTGGGCCATTAGATCACAGCCACTGGACGACTGGCCCTAGCCGATCAGGTGACCACCGGCCCATGGATTCGAACGGATGTTGCTCATGCTCGCCACAGTGGCCGGTCATCCAGTAAGGCAAGGGGAGAGAAATTAATGAATAAATAGAAGAAATAGAAGAGAGATGAGAAGGAGAGTACCTGAAAGTGCTCAGCCACGCAGTTGGACGTTGTGGGCTGGAAAGAGAGGACAGAGGGTAGTCGCTTGGTCAGGTGGGGTCAGTCGAATGCTGGAGAATGGAGAGAGGAGAGGCTGAGAGGGCAATGGTCGGTCGGGTGGGGTCCGACGGACATTGGACACTAGAGAGAGAGAGAGAGAGAGAGAGGGTCGGACATTGGACGGTTGGACGAATTTAGAGATTTAGGGTTTTGAAAAAACTAGTAATGCCCAAGTATTCATATATATTATATATTATATACTCAGTTTCAAACTGAGTCGAATTGATCTTTTTCGAGTCGAGTCGAGCAAGCTAACCAAGCTAACTCGGTTCGTGTACAGCTCTAAGTGTGTTCTGCCTTGTTGATGCACCATGCTTCAAAATTCTCCTAAATAGGAAAATTTTAACAATTTGACTTTTCGCCTACACAAATTTATCCTTGAGAGGAGAAATATGTCTTCCCACATTCAAACTGAATAGGTCCTAATGCTTGTGTTGTACCCTATTTATAGCTATTCTAAGAAAGCCAATAGAAGAGTGACTTGTGGCATTGCATGAGGAATAGGAAGTGGATAAAAGATTTTCAAAGATTTGAAGCATTTTTTGCAGGATTACAGCTAGCGTAAATCTAATTCTACACGTTAGTGAATGGTTAATAAAGTGTTAATGTCGAAATACAAGAAACGCAGTTGAGCTGTATAAGAAATAAAATGCAACCAACAGCAACAAAGCCTTAGCAGACAGAAGTGGAACTGTCATAAGAGAAACGTACTAAAATAAGGATATATAGAAGAGAAGAATCTAGAAATGTTTTAGGATTACTATAACCATGCAATAATGGAAGAAGGATCTAGAGAAACAAGCTGCAACAGAAATCTATAAATAGTAAAGGAATGTGACAGAATGATATATATCTCCCAAAAAAAAAAGCAATCAACCAACAACAATCAATCAAATCTATCAATTTATCTTTTATCTCAACTTACCCTAAGAGTAGCAGTAATTCTTAATTATAATCTTTAGTTGTAATCCAAGTCCATGCTTATACACTAGATTTGTTCTTTATATAATATTACGTAGTTCTTTCAAGAGACGCATTCTTGTAGTTGTTCCTAGTAACCGATTGTGAGTTATTTATTTGATTTGCACTAGTATTCTAAAAGTCACTTCTTGTGTAAAGCATAAAGTAACCCATCCTTAAAAGAAGAACCCCACCCTCTAATTATCATTTGATCGTTATAAACTTCTGCAAGTGACTGAGTACACGACTGATATTCTCTTAATCTAGTCATGTACATTCATATTTGACATATCTGCTTATTTTGGTACTTGAAGTTAAAGTTGATCGATTTGAATCAAGCCCCATTATTGATTCTAACACACCGGCAAAATAGAAAGCAAATTGAGCAACCAACAATTGGTCGCCGGGGCTCTTATCTATGGTGGAACTTAATAGACCAATGGTCTAGAATACCAAACAATAAGCCCCACTTGTCAGAATTAAAATCAATAAACTGATTAAGAAAAATGATAAAGCAATCACCAGAACAAATACGAAATATTTATGCATGGCCCACCCAGAGTCAGGCCCATCACGTCAACTTTTTTAATCATAAGCAATGGTCCCACTTGTACAAACTGAAAACAGTATAATAGCTCTTTTTAAATACCATTTAATCACAACCATTCATCATTACCATTTATTTATTTGGCATCAGAATATTTGAAACATTTCACAGTATATTCTTAGGTAATTACAGAATTCTGTAAATCAACTGGCGCAGACGTAAAACAACAGCAAGGATTGATTCGCTTAGCAAAAAAGAATGGAGAAAGGCTAGGATTCCTGGCATGATGAAACAGTCAACTGTAATTTAATGAGGGTGTTAATTTTAGAAATTATTTTATATTTTCTTTCTAGTTTGATTAATCCTTTAAACGCCTTATGTATAGAGACGAATGTAAGCTAGCAACTGCAATGCATAAATCCATCATCACTTGATTCAGTGGCCCACTGATCTTATTGTTCAATACAGGTCATCAAAGCTGGGAGCACTAGGTGAAGTGTTCAGATGGAAAGGATTAAAAATAAAAATAAAATAAAAAATAAAGAGGAAGAAATTTGATAATGCTCACCACCAGCATGCATGTGGCATACATAAATACCCGTACGTCAAAGCAAACCTGCAGACGGTGGGATAATTTAAATCGTGCGCAATAAGACCGTTGACAACGTAATGCTTCCATCCACAAGTGGGGCCCACTAATAGAACAGTCTCGAGTAAGGCACGCAAGCAAATTGTACAGCGATGGTCTTTGTGGAGGAATTATCAGATCCCAGCCATGGCAAATGACCCAGTTTTCTAGACCTTTGATATAATGAGCCACTGGTGCATGGACATGGTCCCAAGATTCTTATTGATGGGAACACGAATCATCAGTGGCTTCAAATAGATGGTTGGGATGAAATCACCGCGACACACCACACTCAATGAAGATGAAAGGCCAAAGATTGGATGTCTGAGGACAGAAGGCCCTTTTGCTGTGACTATTAAGACTTTTGAGCCACCACAGGAGCTAGACCCATGTGGGCCCCATCTAGCATAAGCACAGGTATTTTTTCAACTCCACACCTGCTTCCCCAGGCGTCAACATAAGCGCTGGACCTTTGTTATTGCAAAATAAAACCATTTTTTTTTTACTTTTCTTTGCTTTTGGGTCGTGTTTGGGAGCATTGAGAAAAATTTTGTAGGGATTTGTCTTCTTTGATATACAATGTCAGGAAATGGTCATCAAAAGAGGGATTTTTGGAAGAATTTCCATTTCATTGTGAAATCTGATACTGTATGGTAAGGACCCAAGTGTGTCTGCTACATGGGGTGACAATGCACCTGACCCAAGCAGAGCCAAACACCAATTTTGAAATGAATAGCCAGCACTTCGGATTTCATCGTATTTCATTCAGCCACATATAAATTGAACAAGGATGCACAATCCAATTGAATTGCAAACATTCAGCTCAATCCAGAGGAAGCAAGGAAAATAATTATTCTGAGCATTCAGAGCAAGTAGACTTCAATTCGCATGTCATGTTTCTTTCAACCAGTCTAACTTGAAACTAACATAATCGCAATTTGGAGCCCAAACCATCAGCTTGATTACTACAGAAACTACAATGTGGTTAGTTGAAGTTTATTACTTGATGGCACAACCCTAAAGGGGCACACAGATGAACTACCAAATTGAATTACAAATGTTACTTTCAAGCACAATGCAATTTCCTTAGCAGCTCCAAATTGCAAATGTGTTACCTTTAAGTTAGATTTGAAAGGAAAGGAAACGCAATTTGATCAAAATGAGAATTTGCAATTCATTCAATGTAACCAAATAACCAAACAACAAATGGCTTGACAAGATCTGAAAAATAAAACCTAAATGAACATCAACCATTTCGCCCACAAAATGCACTCCAGCTGTATAATGTTTCTGAAGCACTTAAATGTCTTGATGACAAAGAAAATAAGAACAAAAACAAGCTGAAAATTCCTATAATAGTATGTGAATATGGAAAAAGCATGCATTCATTGCATTACAACATGCTAGAACAAAAACAAACCAAAATGAAAACGCCCAATCCTCCAGTTTTCGTTATGATATAGGCCGAAATGTTGTGATCAGCAGATCGCTCAGACGCTGTATCGACCACCCCTGGCTGATTTTTCCCTTCTCGAATCATCCTACATTAGAACATAGAACTTAAGATGGGAAGAAAGAACTCAAACAGAACAGATGCAAAACCTGTTGACGACTTACATGAAAGCTGTAAGTAATCCTATCAGTGAAATCAATGATCTCCTTCCACTTCCTTCCAATGCTCATCTACAAAATGCATTTTGGGAAACTTTTTAATGAACCGGTAAAATAATTTACAGGCAAAGGTTGTAACTGAAGTTTGATTAAAAGCAAGCTAGCAGATAGCATTTAATTAAAAAAAGCAAGCACTCCCCAAAGCTAGGATAGTAACTAACAAAGCATCTTATAATATGTTGTCTAAATTTAAAAGGAGCTCCAATGTCCTTACTTTCCACCACATCTTCAACTTGTGTGGAGATATTTTTCTACGTTGATCTTCATTGCAGTGTGAGAACCAACGTAATGTGTGTCAGAGCAGAAATCATGAAAATTTTATGCTTCTCTTCTTTCACCATGCAAAACCAAACTGCCTGCCTACTCATGAGTTATGTACGAAAAGGAATTCTATAGTCATTTCTCCCAATGGACTGCATTATCATCAGATTCATCACTTATCGGATAAGATGAAATTTACAATGAGTGCCCTATGCCAAGAACAAACGCAAGGACTCTTACTCATTTCTTGTTAAGGGCACTATTCTATAGTGTTTGCCAAGGAGGTTTCCCACTACCCAAGGCAGCATTCAAACCTCTTTCTCACGATCCCCAAACAAAAAAATAAAAAAAAAACCTTGATGCTCTCATGGTATACCAGGGATTTGTATTCAAAAGGACCATTCTCACTGCACATTTAACTTGGGCTGTATTTGGATGCACAGGTGAATAGAATGGCAAACATTCACTTCTCAAGAAAAATTGACAAAAAGTTTATGAAAATTTGACATACGATTACAGTCCCCTAGCCTTTCACTCAATACAAAATGCCCCCCCCTACAGTACTCCTAAATAACACACTACCCTTTTTTGCCATTAGACAAAAAACACCCATCTGTTATGTTTTTAGTCAGCCGACAGAAAATGATGTTTTAAGTTTTAACCCCACTTACACACTGTCCCAAAACCCTAACTCATTAGGACCAACGCACTCATCATGTGTGGGACACTATGGACATGCCCCAGACCAAGAATCGGACACCCACAAGATGGACTGCACATGTGATAAAAATGGATGGTTCAAAACAAAATAACCAAAAATCTATATTCAACGAACTCATGTGGCCCACCTAATGGGCGAACCTTCTCAATCCAGGCATGTTCACACTGGTCCCCACATAAAGGGCATCTTTTCCTGAATGGTACAAGTGTCTTTTTTTCCTTTAGTTCATCATGTAGAAGGGCAAGAATATTTGTGTTGTTTACAATGTGCAAGGACGAAGCGTCTTTCCTCTTTTTTTTCTTTTTTTTTGAAGCAACGAGAAAATTCATTAAAGAAAAAAAGGAGAACAGGAAGAGGAGGGGAAGAGGAGCGGATCTGCTGAGATAGCAGAAAGGCTCTAAATCCCTAAAAAACAAAGATCAACATCTTTTAAACCCTTTACATTAGCTGCCCATTCGATAATATGCCTCTTGGCTCTAGACCCAACGGCAGAAGGAGAGGAAGAGGTGTTATTGAAGCATCTCTCATTCCTTTCAAGCCAAACTGACCACCAAATGGCCAAAATGGCCATTCTCCAAATGGAGGATCTTTGCTTTCCAAGTCCAAGTCTTCTTCATGCTTAAACCTTTAAAGTTAAGGGAAATTATACATATTCCATCATAGCACCATCACAGAACTTAACTTCAGGGACCATTTTGACTGCAAGCAGAAAAGGCGACAAATTCCAATAGTTGATAGTGTTTTCCAGCATTCATTAACAAGGAAAAAGCCTTCAAATTGCAGTTATCTTTTCTTCCAAGTCCAACTTGAAAGTAACATCATAGCAATTCAGAGCCTAATGTCATGGGACCAAACAATCGCAAGAGGCCATTCCAATGAGTCAGCCAATTTAACTCTTCTTGTACACTAGAGGATATGTACAGAGTGTAGAGTTGTGTCAAGAATTCTAGAGAATGGTAGAAGCACGAAGAGTAACATAGAGATCTTTTTATAAGTTTCTAGAGTTCACTAATGGGGTCTTGTAGAGAGTTTCGTAGAGTATCTAGAAAGTTTTTAGAGTGTTGTTGGTCATTGGATGTCCGCCACATGGCTTCGTCCTAGCTATTGATGTAAGGTAGCTAGAAGGTTCTTGGATCTATATAAGAAAGGCAGCTCCTAGTCAGCTCTTTCTTTAGTGCAAGACAAGTTCTCTTGCCGTCAAGTCTCTCTTATGAGCTCTCTCTTATCATCCAAGTAGCTTGGCCACTCTTTTCATGGTAGGGTGACTCGTTCATAAAGGGGTTGTGTACAAGTGCCACATGGTCTACATTCGAGGAAGCACTTACATTGTGACACTAGGCCTTGAACATGGCTTATTAAGGAAATTACGATTTAGTTATTTCCACTCTCATCACCATCATCATTATCAAAGCATTGTCCATGTATTAGGGTTCACCTAAACAAATCCCATCTCACCCAGCAATCCTAAGTGCTATCCCTCGTAACTGGAGCCTTCATATACCTTTGCACCACCTCAATTCAAGCCCCATTTTAAGTCTTCTTATCTTCCTCTTTTCAATTCCTTCAACTCTAGTAAATGTTCCCCTCCTTACAGGAGCCATTTATAGTCTTCATTGCACATGAACAAACTACCTCAATCTGCTATCATCATTTTATCTAAATGCAACTGCTCCTAGGTTCCTTTGGATGACCTCATTTTTATTTCTATCATCTCCCATCTTCCCGTCCATCTCAACCCCACATCACTACACTACAACACTCAAATCTCAGCTCATGTTGTCTTTTAACTACTAATCACTCTGCCACATTGTATAGCCAGTCGAATAGCGATCCTACAATTCCTTGTGGTCGATGAGCATGTAGTAGTCACACAAAAATTCAAAGACACATCTCCACTTCATCAACCGACCTTAATTTTATTAAAAATGTTTGTCAATCTCCCCATCCTTTTGAGTAATAGAAGCGAATGTAACGAAACAGCACTTTGAGAAATCCCACAACTAATCTAGTTAATTGAGAACCCACACTACAACTAATCTTTATCCCTAGTTTACTGCTGGGTTAAAATGACATGAGAGACAAGGAGCCATGGCCACCGTCAATCCACATGTGGCACAGGACACATGGTAGCCATCCAGATACTTGCACCAAGGTGGATGGCTCAAGTTTTAAAAATAAAACCCATGAGACAATCGCATCTGTTACTGTTTCAACAATTTATCCCACGACTCACTTGACCCTTTAGTTTTTTCTTGTTTTACACTTTATCTTAATGGCAGCAAATCAGATGGATAAAATTTTCCAATAGGTATGACTTTTCAAACATAAAAAAATACATGCTAGGATCCCACACATATCGAGATCCGATTTGTAGATCTCCCTGTCACATCTATTTTAGAGAGGGCTCCATGACAACAGCTCCACCGCATATTGATCTTAGCCAAAAGGTGGAGAAAGGTAGGGTCGGAATCCTCTCCAACACTAGCTTTACGCACATAAAATACCCAACTCTACGGGGCCCAGCAGTTGTATATGCAAAATTCACTCCATCCATCAGGTTCTATTCTCGATTGTAGGCCATGGGTATAAAAATAAACCAGATCCACAACTCAGGTGGGTCATACTAAGTGGAACAATATGGGATAGAATGCCAACTGTAGTTTTCTTGTGGGTACGCCCTGCTGTGCATCTTTCATCAGAACCAGTTAATCATGTTTAACTCACCAGAATGCAGTGAAGATACAAAAATCAGCCTAATCCAAAATTCAGGTGGCCCACACTGCGTGAACTTACAGGTTCTAGTAGCTACATTGTTCCCATTAGTGTGGTCCATTGGAGTTTTTTATCAGATTGATCTTTTGTATGCACATTCATAAAAGGGTCCCACCTGATAGGCAGAGTGGATTGACATAGACAACATGGTGGGTCCACAGAGCTTGGGTGTTTTAAGCAGCTGCGTAAAACTAGTGTTGCAGATGATTCCAGTCCAGAAAGCTATGGCTCCACCATATCATCTCCAGTGGAGAAAAACTTTGATACTCCGGGAGAGTATGATGGATAATACACAGGTACTTAGACACTGCAAACTTGCTATAACAATTTATTCAAATTAAACTGTCCAAATTATGGGTTTCCATTTAGATGTGTCATGAAGCAAACTTTACGGCAAGGTAAGCAAAAAGGGTTACTTAACAGCAACAGTGGCCACCGTTATGCGTTACGGGATTGTAACGGCCGTTATAGAAAAAAAGACCCGTAACAACCATAACAGGACATTACAGGCCCGATAGAGGTTTTTTTCTTTCAGAGAGAGAGCATAACAACCATTATGGAGGCTGTAAAGGCCGTTAACGGCAACAGTGGTGGCTGCTACAGAATACCTTGCTTTACGGTTACTTGTTTAACTAATTATCAGATTGGAGCACATTTATTGGACAGTTAAAATGTAGAATATCCAATGGTCCTACGTCAAAAAATAGGACTAAATCAGAGAACAAAATTGTTAATCTGATTTTTGGACTGTTGATTTAGAGACAATGATTTCCACAATTAGTCAGTTAATTCGAGTTAATGTAGGCTGCGCATACAGTTTCCAAGTGCCTGTGTATTGAGCATAGTACCCAGGCAGAGTATCAAATAACTCCATTTGAATCCCTGCAGTGAATAGAGAGAAAGAGAGAGAGAGAGAGAGAGAGAGAGAGAGAGAGAGTCTCCAGCTCATTAGTCGAACTCGTAGAAATATATCCCCTCTTAGGGGAAAGACCTAATTTTGAGCTCTCTTGAGCCCTCTTGCATAAGTCCCTCATTGACCAATTGAAGATTATTCCTCCATGGATCCCAAAATATTAATAATAATAATAATAATAATAGTTGTAGACTTGTAGTAAAGAGAGATTAAGCTACCAAAAAGCAATAAAGAGAACATAAGTGCTACTTTTTTGGCAACACAATAAACACTACTGCTTTAAAAGGAGACGAAAGGCGAGCCTATGCCCCAAAAAGCTCCATGGGACCCACCGTGATGTCGGTTTGACATCCACTCCGTCCATCCGTTGTGCCACCAAATCATGCTCAGATCTGAAACTCAAGTGGGCCACACCGCAGGAAACAGTGGGAATGGGTGCCCACCATTAAAACCTTGGGATCAGCTGATGTTTTGGAACAATCTGATATCTCGATATCTCATGGTGGGACTCATCTTATGAACGGGTCGGATAGCATACAAAAATCACTGTGGAACTCAGGAAAGTTTCAATGGTGGGTGTCCCATTTCCACCAGTTTCAGTGGTGTGGTCCACTTGAGCCATGGGTCTGCCTGATTTTGGGCTCACATACTAACATGAGCTGGCCGCAACTGATGGATGGAGTGGGTGACAAAACAACATTACAATGGGCCCCACAAAGCTCTTTGTTACACTTGCCACAGGAAATTAACATTAATCACAACTACCCTTTAAGGATGTTTGTGTCATTTACTTGAAAAGATCTTTTAGCCTATGGTCAAAGGGCATTTTAATAAAAACCTTAAAATTTTGAGACAAATGCCATATTAACTTATTTATAGGGTCATTTTTTATAGGGTTATAGTTTTTCCCCAATTTCAAACAACATGGGAAGAGGAAGAGACAGGAATTTCAAACATGAGGGGAAGAAGAAGAGTTGCCTATTAAGTTTAGATGTTAGTTTTGCATCATTTAGAAGAATTGTAGTGAATCTTTACCCAAAGGGGATTTTTGATACTCCAGTTGTGTGTGATGCTTGATACACAAGCACAAAGAAATTGTACATGTGGCTTACATACACTCAGACTCAATGTAAACTGCTTAAATGACAGAGCCACCTAGTAGAATTATCTCAAACCTTTATTGCTTCTTTTTTTTTTTTGTTTTTTGTTGAAATAGGATCGTTGGATTTTTCTTATTTCACCCATACAATAGATATCTGCCTATGATTTGTAGTACTTTTCTAATTATGATATTACTAAACAGGGACCTATAATTTTATTAGTTTAGATTGAATTAAATGCATGCCACATGTACAATCTTTTGTCCCGTACATCATTTATCACTCTGTCATAGTATAAAAGCTTATTTGACATTTTCAGTGAAGAAGTTCATTCTGCCTCTTTTGTGACACAACATTCAGCTTGTTTGCGCCATCAACTAGAGCCCACATGCTAAGTGGTCCAATGATCTAAGCGGCCCATGTTAGGGATTTTAATTATAGGAGACACTGAAGGAACTTAATCTGAAAGGATCGTTTTGACCATCTGTCTTTTGACAAAAATATTGCTGTGAAAGAAGAACTATTTCAATGGCTCACATTGAACTCTAGGCTAGATTCATCTCTGATGCTTGTCTGTTGGATAATATATTATTTGTTCTAGTAATCAAAATATGGACTGCTCAAATCATCAGAGCCTCGCAATGTGTGGGTCCCAGTGGGTGGTGATAGATTTGGCATCATGTGTCACAGCAGAGGGAAACAAAGTTCCAATACTTCCTTTACAATTTGCTAACCTCACACTAGGTACCAACCTGGGCTATTTTCTTTCTAACATGGGGTAAATGACTTAACGTGCATGAAATCCACACCATCCATCAGTTACATCACCCCTTTTCTGGACTTCATTCCAAAAATTTTGGCTGATTAACCACTCATGTGGGGCCACCTAAAACCTTAAAACCGCTAAATTCACGTGATATGGGCCACCTGAATTTTGGAATTCGGTAATTTTTTGGGCAATTCCTTCATCCTGATGAGGAGCATCAGATGAATGGATTAGATGGCATACAAACACCACTGTGACCTCCACACAAAATGGTGGGCGTTCCATCCCAACTGTTTCCTTTGTTATGGCAAACTCAAATGTTGGATTATCATGAGTTTGGGGTTCAAGGGTCAAAATGAGTCATCATACTTGATGGATGGGGTGAATCTCACGAACATCCCACGCATGTTGTGGCTCTTGATTTCCGAAGTAACCCATAGGTATCTTGGGCAGTAATTCTTCCCTCTTTTCTTTTCTTTTCTTTTTTTTTTTTCTTTTTTTGGCCCTGGGCTGGTACACAAATACGCATGATGATGCATGATAAGTTGGAAACAAGGGATTCAATAATGATAACGGTCCATTACGGGATCGATACAAGTTTTTTGGGGTTTTTTTTCAAAAAAAAAAAAGATAGCATAACAGTCGTTACGGCCCGTATCATAAAGGTAACGGTGGTGGCCGTTATGGCCACCATTACCGTTACAGAATACCTTGCTTCCCACCAACCATGCAAGAGCCGCGAACTTCGGGGGTGCCCCATAGAACTAGATGAGAGATGTGAGCCCTTTTTCACCACTAAGCTGAGGCCTGCAAAGCATGCTATAGGAGTGAACTGTAAAATCCCATGTGTATCTTTAGTCCACTTCGTCGCATCACTAGCCGACAGATAGGGGGCAATATTGATAAGCTTCCTTAACAAAGAGATGAACTTGATCTCTTCCTCTTCCCGTGGGTTTATGTGACATGGAGGGATCCAAGGCACCCCAAACTCTGACGCCGAGTAACAAAGGTCGACAGTAACATTCGCATTTGTAGCTAAGGCTGCCAGCTTCGGAAACTCCTCCGAAGGGGTCTCTCCCCTAACCACATATCCTCCCAAAACCTTGTTCTTTTATCATCCCCTAGGGAGAAGCTTACCCGCACCATCATTCTCTGTCTCAACCTGCCAATTGTTCTCTACGTTGATCAAGCCTTATATAATGACAATCCCCTCATCCACCGGACCACCAACCCTCTTCCCTCACGCTATATTTTCTAGTGATCACCTCCTTCCACAAAGTATCCTCTTCCATGCCAAATCTCCATTCTATTACCAAAGTGACTCATTCATAGGTTCCAAATTTCTGGTGCCTGCTCCCCCTTCCTCATATGACTTACAAACCTCCTACTTCATCAAATGGAAGTTGCTCTTCTCCTCCACCCCTTGTCATAAGAAATCTCAGCTTAACCTATCGAACCTAGCAACAACATCACAAGGCCATTTAAAGAGGCATAAGAAGTAGAGTGGTAGATTTGAAAGTGCTGATTTGATTAGCGTCACTCTTCCGCCCATGGGATCGAGCTACTTGATAATATTATTAATCTAAGAGCCTTAGACTTACATCAAAACTCCCACATTTAATATTCCAAATATTAAATATCAATGATTCAATATAAATTTGAGTAAAAAATTAAAAATTATATTCAGATGAATTTGTATAGGGTCAATTTGGGTACACACTAGAATGCCCCCAAAATGACCCAAAATTCATGCAATCTATCGACCTCATCTCACTAATGCTAATCATTTTACACAATTTCCCTTTAAAAAATGAAGAAAAATTAAAAATTAAATTCGGATGAATTGTGTCGAGGCCGTTTGGAACCACTTGAATAACCCCAAAACGACTTGAAATTCATGCAATCCATGGAATTCATTCCACTAATGCATAGCCCTAAGCATTTGACACCATTCCCCATCAAGAAATTTGTGAATATATATATATATATATATATATAGAGAGAGAGAGAGAGAGAGAGAGAGTCACGCTCACATGTGCACTTTTGCACATGTGTCATGGGTGTCTAATCTGAACGGTCCATGTGATGCGGAATCCCATGAAACCCCATGTGACAAATTTTCACCCTGATTTAAAATTCTGGTGGGCCATAGCAAAGAGAAATGCAAATCAAGAGAGGAAACTGTTTTCATTTTTCATGGCCCATCAAAGTTTTAGATCAAAGTAAAACTTGGGCCTGGGGGGTTTCACGAGGTGCTGCTTCACATGAACGGTTCAGATTTTGGATCCACATCACGTATGATGGGTTCTCAAAAAAGTTCGCACCAGTTCCGTGCGAACTGGTGCGCAGGTGAGCATTTCCCTACACACACACACACACACACACACACACACACACACATCACTATTCACCCTAAAAATGAACCAAAATGACCAAAAATACCAAAAAATTAAAAAATATATTTTAAAAAAAAAAAAACATAACATAACATAATTTATTGCATGCATGTGTAGATCTAAACTCCATACATGTATTTGAACAATCTATACTACAAATATTTTATAAAAATAAAATAAAAAAATGAAAATTGCTAGAAATTATATAAAAACTAGCAAAATATAAAATATTTTGAAAATTATACAAAAATGGCCAAATCGAACATGAATCTAGCAAGATTTGGTTGATTTAGTAAGCAATGTTGAATCAATATATTTGCGGCAAGAAAATAATGTTTTATCTATTTTTTCAAATTTCTCCAAATTCGGGCACATTTGCAGCAATGTTGAATCAATACATTTGCAGCATGAAAAGAATGTTTTATCTATTTTTTCGATTTTCTCCAAATTCGGGCACAGATCTTCATATATATATATATATATATATATAAGAGAAGGGAAATGGAGGAAATCTTGAAAAACAACCCTCAAGAGGAGACATACACTAAACATGTCATAACAGAACGTTTACAGGCCCATCATGGTCTGAAATTTTTGACACAAGCTGTTTCGACCCCATATCACATAATGACCCATGCCATTAACCCTTATGTAATGACCGTTACATAACCCCTTTTTGTATACCTTGAACAGAAAGTACTGAAATTGCCTACAGGAATCGCATAAGCGGATACGAATGTAGCAGTATTCGTATCCGACCCATTAAAAAGTCGGATAATCAGGTAATCCAATCGATGGGGTAGAATTTTTCAAATGGGTGACAACTCACATATCTGAACCCAATTTTCTCGAGTCAAATTCATTAGGTAATTACACAAACGGATATCCATTGCAAGCCCTAGCAATAGCTACCTAGCAAATTGAAATGTATGAACATAGCTTGGTTCTTTGGAGCCTTCAGTCAATAAAGATTTTGAGGGATTTTTTTAGGAGTCCCTCTTTAGTCACCTTCAGAAATAGTTTCACAGTGCAAGGAGTCTTTATGTGTCATGATGTCATTAATAGTTTTCTATTTTGGGATGTTTGTATCCACAGGGGACTCTACATCAGATTTTGACTCTTAAAAAAGCAATGCGCATTATGTACCCAGCTTAACATCATTACAAACTCTCAAACCTAAGAAGGGAATATCCCAACCATTGCATTTCATAATCGACCAACTTCTGCCTCTCAAAAACAATAATAATAATCAACCAACTTCCCTTGATTATGTTGTTCCTACATTGCTAAGGAGAACATTAAATAGATTTTCCCTTTTCATTAATGCAGTTTCTAGTTCAACCTGTTCTAAGTCAGCATCCACAATAGAAGTCTACTGAGTACCAAAAAGAACTCTCCTAGTGAGTCAAAAATAAAATATTTCTTCAAGGGTTACTAATCGCGAGTCAAAAATAAAATATTTTTTGAAGGGTAACTAATCAAAAGTTAATGTTTACATTAAAAAATATATATATCATCTGTATGAGCCTTATCCCAACTAATTGGGGTCGGCTACATGAATCCTTTTCCGCCATTTCTCTCTATCAAGGGCTATGATGTACACTTAAATATGTTAGACAAAAAATATATATATTACAAAAAATAAAGAAGCAATTTATCATAACCAGAATGAAATAACTTCCATTCTTGTTTCACATAGAAGTCCGACACATTGGCTTCTATAGCTAGAATTTGGAATGATGGTGGAATGCACTCTTAGCTTCTTATGGAAATTTTACATGATAACGAATTAGCCATTAAGTATTGATGTCTTGTACATGAAACACACAATCTGCATCATATGATCATGGTGTGCCGTAAAGGCCATTATGGGGCTGTAAAGGCCATTACGTAAAGGTAACGGTGTCAACCGTTACACGTTATGGGGTCGTAAAGGTCGTAACAGCTGTTACGGATAAAATGACCTGTAAAGGCCGTTACAGCGCTTGTAACAGCCCGTTACAGCCCCGTAAAGGCTGTAATGGCCCCGTAACGGCCTATTACGGGGCCGATACATGTTTTTCGGGTTCTTTTTCAATAGAAATTATTTTTTACAAAGAGAGAGAGAGAGAGAGAGAGAGAGAGAGAGAGAGACCGTAACAGCCGTTATGGGGGCCATAGTGGCCATTACAGCCCGTATCGTAAAGGTAACAATGGTGGCCGTTATGGTCACCGTTACTGTTACGGAATACCTTGTATATGATTGTCCATAACCCAAATCATATTTTGATTTACACTATTAAGGAAAGAATATAAGAACCTGAGCAGCTTCATTCGTAGCTGTCTTAGTCCACAGCGCAAGCTTGTCCTGCCTTTGACGCACACTTGCAACGACGCCACAGATCTCATCACTCTCATCAAACTGCTCTCCGATCAGGGCCATCAACTATGTGAAGCCATTACAAATAGAGCATAAGTACCATAACTTACACAGAATGGAAGGGCTTTTTTTAATCCACTAGTGAATTGGATGGCAAACATTCGGTTTAATGAAGAGAAAACGACAATTAATGATATTTCCCAGTATTCATGATGAGGAAGTGGCCCCCAAATTGCAGTAACTTCCCTTTCCAGTCCAACTTGAAAGTAACATTAGCCCATACAGATGATAGGTAAGGAAATTTCGATTAGGCCATGTTGGGAAACCACAGATTCCATGCCAAACAGCAGAAAAGGAAAAAAAGTTTTCCTTTGATGTGAAGATCTATTTATGTTGTTTGCATAGCAAAGGAAAGGGTGGATTTCACCACACAATCATTAAACTTTTCCATAATTTGGATTCTTGGAACAAGAAACCAAGTGATTATTATGAGAGAAATATGACATGTGCACGTGCTACACGAACAAGAACACAAAATTGGAATCCATGTTTCAATTGTCCTCATGAAAATCATCATTGAAATAATTATTGTTTTTTTTTTTCCACATACCCAAACATGTCCTTAGGTTTCCACTATGTTGGAACGACAATTGCAATGCCATTCCATGGTGCATCCAAACTCACCCAAACCTAATCAAAGTGAAGAGATTCATATTGGGGGATTGAATTTACCGTTTCGAGCCACATCGCATCAAGGCCTGCCTTTCTGCTACTTGTGACAGTCCACTTGCCCCCATTCGCACATTCAGGATCTTCCCATTTGGGTTCGATCCCAGCTTTGAAGCAGTGGAAGTCAGCATTTGCCAGCAACTTGCTGGGTCGAAATATTTGGTCATACAAACTGTGACAAAGATAACTCAGAAATAAAGAACCAAGTACAACAAAGGTTTGAACAACTTCGAGAAGAGAAATCATAATCCTAACCATCTATTTGAATTAAACATTAATTTCCCAATTCTGTCACAACTATACATGCTTTCCCAAAATCGGCCATAATTCACTCAAATGATATCAAAACCACACAGGCTCATTTGAAAGCTATTTCAATATCCTTTCAAGCAAGACCAAATTCTGCATCATTTAGACAATGTCTGATATGTAAAAAGTGGCCCACCAAATAAATGACGAAAATGTCAGGATGCCATTTCCCAGCCTCAAATCTGTGAATTACTTTTCAAGCTCTGGATAAAAGTCCTGGGACCTTGATTCTGACAATCATATTAGGCAACCTGGAATCCAAGTCAGAGTGGGTTTCAGAAATAGAGAGAGAGAGAGAGAGAGAGAGAGAGAGAGAGAGAGAGAGGGAGGGAGGGAGCGATGGGGAAGGAGTGTGCAGCTCCCTTTTATATATATGACGAAATTAGCAAACCACTCTCCCAAGAAGAATTTGATAATTGCCTTTTTGTTGGAATTGAATTGCAACTGGAATTCAATTCTCAACTCTTTCACCTGTCAAATACAAGAATTTGCCCCTGGAATTAGAACTTCTGCAGCCTGCAGAATATCAATTCCAGGTATGTACTTTTCCAGGCTGCTGAATATCAATTAACCAAACAACTGCTGAACCTAGTACAGGATGTCAGGACATCCAATCTTGCATCAGATCACGGTTCAAAGTACCGTCGGAAACCCATAAACATTGCCTGAAACGTACCAGTATCACCTATGAACAATAAGGCTGTATCGATCCGTATCGGCCCAAAACAACCTGATAGAGGGGCAATAAGGGGTGATCGAAGCCGTATTGGTGGTGAATGACATGATACCCGATAAACAAATTTGAAACCTCGCATCAGATCCATCCCAGCCAGCAAAGCAGTCCAGATCTTCAAATCAACGGTTGGATAGCCCAGATCCTTGATCAGGACCATTGGATGGGCCTAATCTTGGATCGGACCACCTAGCATGGCATGGATGCATCGATGAGCGGTTGTACGGAAAGGACGCATGAGGAACCCATTCATGTTATGATGCATCAAGACTCTGTAATTCTAAAAGAAAGACGGAAGTAGGGTTGCAAGATAACGAAGATATTGGAGAGAGAGAGAGAGAGAGAGAGAGAGAGAGAGAGAGAGAGACGGACCACCAGAACTGTTCGACGGTGTCGAAGGTGTAGACCTTGCGAAGAGTAGTACCCCAGGCGGCACCTTGCTTTGGCTGCTTGGACTGGTTATCGAACCAGAACGTCCATTTCCTCTCCAGCCTATGCGGTTGCTTCTGCTCTACCGTCTCTGCCGTCGATTCCAACCCTACATCTGCCATTTTTCTCCCTCCCCGCAAGAAGAATTGAGTCTTGAGCGAGGAAACAAGAGGGCTTGGAGGAGAGGGGGAGTTACGTTTTTATACTCTGGCAGGCGCCATGGTAGATACGCATGGTGGACCCGGATTCCGAGCTAAGCTCTTTGCAGCCCACCGATTGTAATTCTAAAATCCACTCCGTCCATTAGGTCCAATCGTCGGTTCTAGAACCTCAGGCTAAAAATCAGCCAAATTTGAAAATAAGGCGGGCCACACAAAAGGGCACAACTTGGATAAGATGTCAACCGTAGGTTTGTGCGTGGGACCATCTTGGTGGGTATCTTTCTTTAAATCGATTAATCAGGTGTGTAGTTAACCGGGATAAGTGAATATACAAAATCCAAAACTCAAGCTGCACACTGCGTGAACTAGGTTTTAGTAGCAATTTTACATTGCTTTGATTGGTGTGACCCATCTGATGCTTTTATCAAACTGATCATGTGTGTGTGTATATATAGTTAAAACAAGAATTCTCATTTGTTGAATGGAGTCGATTTGAATATTTAATATGGTGGACCACGCATAACTTGCATGTTTTACACCACTACAGAAAAAGAAGGGTTTTAGACACCATGTTTATAACATGGTGGGCCACGCAGAATATTGTGCCCTTTTGTAACTAACTCATTGTCAGGCTAAAATTGTATACAACACATGTTTCAATCATAATGAATTATCCACAACACATGTTTCAATCATAATGAATTATCCACAACACTTACTTTTTGCATCTAATAAAAACATCCTAGGTTGTGAGCCATACCTTGTTACAAAATTTCAATATGAAAATACTCTAATAGGCCACACATGATAATGTAAAATTGCTCTTGTCAGCGTGCCCTTCTTGAATGGTGAATCATGCTGAATTTTTTCGTTCACTGCATCCTAACTGAGTTACACTTGAATGTGTGCTCCTTGTCATTTGCCATTAATTTTCTCTTTCTCATTTATCAGTATGTGTTTTATGTTTACTAGTCTTTCACTTGTACCCCCAGTACAAGCTATTGGGTGCTTTCACTATAAAGACTTGATAAAAAGATAAAGTGATCCACATCGGGTATATAAAATGTATTGCAATATATAGAAGTGTATAACTGTAGCCTGTAGGTAAATGAAAGTATACAACAGCTACTCTGAACAGGGGACTATAAGGATGGTCAACCAAAACTCTGATGTGAAACCCCAACCCCAAATACCTAAACCTTAACCCTAAAGACTTAAACCCTAGCAACCCTAACCCTAATATAAACCCTAAACTCGACCTAATCCTAAAGCCTTGAGTCAACCCAACTAGTCGGCTCTCCCAGTCAACTCACCTAATTAAACCAAAAACCAAGCCCAAATTAAATCCCCAAATCAAATCCAATTAGAGTAAAGTACGCAACAGCAATGCAATGCACTTCACAGCAAAGCCTTCACATGAGTGGGGAAGGTGGCCTACCGAACGGGAAGGTCCGAGTGTAGACTAACGGTAATCAGTTGCCGCCAGCCACGTGGCACTCCTCTTCAGGCTGCCATCCCTCAAGCTCTTAGAACCCCTCTTTTTTCATACTCTAAGTGTGTGGTTAATGTGTATTTACTTCGATACCCAATCCTTCCTAATTTTACCCTTTTACCGCATCATCCAATGTCACGCCCCAAACTCGGAAACCGGGCTCACAAAATTTCCGATCGCCGAATCCGGCGCCGACAGCCTCCGTAGAACCCCATTCTCGGCCCCCAGCACCCATTCGCCAGGTTCCGATCCTGGGATGCTAGAAGGAGGATTTTTTTTTGTACATTAGTTTGATTCGTAATAAGCATAACCAAAGGCATAACCCACAAACAACAACCAAAAACTCCATCACATTTCCACTATAATCAAAACTTTACAAGTACAATGAGCATAAGGGAAATACAATGATAATAGACCAAAAGCTCCAAAAGAAGATCAGCCAAGGCTGCGATCTAACGACACTTGCACGCAGCGGTCGTGCATAAGCTTATAAAGCTTAGAGGGTGGTGAAAGTGTATGCTCGAGGTGGTAATGTAGCTATGCGAGTATCGAGTAATGCGGAACATCGATGAATGCTAAGAATCCACATAGCCGTACAAGGCCATGCGGTGCAAAGAATGATGTCGGCCATACCAAGACCATGCAATGCGAAATGCAAGTCAAGCATACAAATCCTCATCTAAGTCCACATGTCAATACGGCTCAAATCTGGAATATCACCGGGTCTAGTACACTCCAAGCCGATTGCCGCCCCATCGCCGCAATAAGGTGAGTGGAAAAGACCTCACTATCCGCGCCAATATCGGGCTCGGCTCATCATAGTGACCCATTCCTCGACGTCGGACTCGGCTAGCATTGCCCCTACTCTCGGGCGGGTAAGGCCGCACCCTTCCAACCGACCACGACACGGTGGAAAGCGCAACCGTCTAATCGGCACTGAGCGCTCATGCACCCACTCGGTCTAGGACGTTGGAGCAACCTCCTGGTACCATAAGGGTTTAGGGACTTTCACCCAGGATATCTATAGTACCCCATGTAGAACAGTATTTCCGGTATCCAATCCTGCCAACCACGATACGTCTGTGGAGGCTACGGCATTACAGCCCGTATCGTAAAGGTAACAATGGTGGCCGTTATGGTCACCGTTACCGTTACGGAATACCTTGCATATGATTGTCCATAACCCAAATCATATTTTGATTTACACTAATAAGGAAAGAATATAAGAACCTGAGCAGCTTCATTCGTCGCTGTCTTAGTCCACAGCGCAAGCTTGTCCTGCCTTTGACGCACACTTGCAACGACACCACAGATCTCATCACTCTCATCAAACTGCTCTCCAATCAGGGCCATCAACTACATGAAGCCATTACAAATAGAGCATAAGTACCATAACTTATACAGAATGTAAGGGCTTTTTTTAATCCACTAGTGAATTGGATGGCAAACATTCGGTTTAATGAAGAGAAAACGACAATTAATGATGTTTCCCAGTATTCATTATGAGGAAGTGGCCCCCAAATTGTAGTAACTTCCCTTTCCAGTCCAACTTGAAAGTAACATTAGCCCATACAGATGATAGGTAACGAAATTTCGATTAGGCCATGTTGGGAAACCACAGATTCCATGCCAAACAGCAGAAAAGGAAAAAAAGTTTTCCTTTGATGTGAAGATCTATTTATGTTGTTTGCATAGCAAAGAAAAGGGTGGATTCCACCACACAATCATTAAAATTTTCCGTAATTTGGATTCTTGGAACAAGAAACCAAGTGATTATTATGAGAGAAATATGACATGTGCACGTGCTACACGAACAAGAACACAAAATTGGAATCCATGTTTCAATTGTCCTCATGAAAATCATCATTGAAATAATTATTGTTTTTTTTCCACATACCCAAACATGTCCTTAGGTTTCCACTATGTTGGACCGACAATTGCAATGCTATTCCATGGTGCATCCAAACTCACCCAAACCTAATCAAAGTGAAGAGATTCATATTGGGGGGTTGAATTTACCGTTTCAAGCCACATCGCATCAAGGCCTGCCTTTCTGCTACTTGTGACAGTCCACTTGCCCCCATTCGCACATTCAGGATCTTCCCATTTGGGTTCGATCCCAGCTTTGAAGCAGTGGAAGTCGGCATTTGCCAGCAACTTGCTAGGTCGAAATATTTGGTCATACAAACTGCGACAACAAAAGATAACTCAGAAATAAAGAACCAAGTACAACAAAGGTTTTAACAACTTCGAGAAGAGAAATCATAATCCTAACCATCTATTTGAATTAAACATTAATTTCCCAATTCTGTCGCAACTATACATGCTTCCCCAAAATCGGCCATAATTCACTCAAATGATATCAAAACCACATGGGCTCATTTGAAAGCTATTTCAATATCCTTTCAAGCAAGACCAAATTCCGCATCATTTAGACAATGTCTGATATGTAAAAAGCGGCCCACCAAATAAATGACGAAAATATCAGGATGCCATTTGCCAGCCCGGAATCTGTGAATTACTTTTTAAGTTCTGGATAAAAGTCCTGGGACCTTGATTCTGACAATAATATTAGGCAACCTGGAATCCAAGCCAGAGTGGGTTTCAGAAATAGAGAGAGAGAGAGAGAGAGAGAGAGAGAGAGAGAGAGAGAGAGAGAGAGCGAAGGGGAAGGAGTATGCAGCTCCCTCTTATATACATGATGAAATTAGCAAACCACTCTCCCAAGAAGAATTTGATAATTGCCTTTTTGTTGGAATTGAATTGCAACTGGAATTCAATTCTCAACTCTTTCACCTGTCAAATACAAGAATTTGCCCCTGGAATTAGAACTTCTGCAGCCTGCAGAATATCAATTCCAGGTATGTACTTTTCCAGGCTGCTGAATATCAATTAACCAAACAACTGCTGAACCTAGTCCAGGATGTCAGGACATCCGATCTTGCATCAGATCACGGTTCAAAGTACCATCCGAAACCCATAAACATTGCCTGAAACGTACCAGTATCACCGATGAACAATAAGGCTGTATCGATCCGTATCGGCCCAAAACAACCTGATAGAGGGGCAATAAGGGGTGATCGAAGCCGTATTGGTGGTGAATGACATGATACCCGATAAACAAATTTAAAACCTCGCATCAGATCCATCCCGGCCAACAAAGCAGTCCAGATCTTCAAATCAACGGTTGGATAGCCCAGATCCTTGATCAGGACCATTGGATGGGCCTAATCTTGGATCGGACCACCTAGCATGGCATGGATGCATCGATGCGCGGTTGTACGGAAAGGACGCATGAGGAACCTATTCATGTTATGATGCATCAAGACTCTGTAATTCTAAAAGAAAGACGGAAGTAGGGTTGCAAGATAACGAAGATATTGGAGAGAGAGAGACAGACAGACAGAGAAAGAGACAGACAGAGAGAGAGAGAGAGAGAGAGAGAGAGAGAGAGAGAAACGGACCACCAGAACTGTTCGACGGTGTCGAAGGTGTAGACCTTGCGAAGAGTAGTACCCCAGGCGGCACCTTGCTTTGGCTGCTTGGACTGGTTATCGAACCAGAACGTCCATTTCCTCTCCAGCCTATGCGGTTGCTTCTGCTCTACCGTCTCTGCCGTCGATTCCAACCCTACATCTGCCATTTTTCTCCCTCCCCGCAAGAAGAATTGAGTCTTGAGCGAGGAAACAAGAGGGCTTCGAGGAGAGGGGGAGCTACGTTTTTATACTCTGGCAGGCGCCATGGTAGATACGCATGGTGGACCCAGATTCCGAGCTAAGCTCTTTGCAGCCCACCGATTGTAATTCTAAAATCCACTCCGTCCATTAGGTCCAATCGTCGGTTCTAAAACTTCAGACTAAAAATCAGCCAAATTTGAAAATAAGGCGGGCCACACAAAAGGGCACAACTTGGATAAGATGTCAACCGTAGGTTTGTGCGTGGGACCATCTTGGTGGGTATCTTTCTTTAAATCGATTAATCAGGTATGTAGTTAACCGGGATAAGTGAATATACAACATCCAAAACTCAAGCTGCACACCGCGTGAACTTTGAGGTTTTAGTAGCAATTTTACATTGCTTTGATTGGTGTGACCCATCTGATGCTTTTATCAAACTGATCATGTGTGTGTGTGTGTGTATAGTTAAAACAAGAATTCTCATTTGTTGAATGGAGTCGATTTGAATATTTAATATGGTGGACCACGCATAACTTGCATCTTTTACACCACTACAGAAAAAGAAGGGTTTTAGACACCATGTTTATAACATGGTGGGCCACGCAGAATATTGTGCCCTTTTGTAACTAACTCATTATCAGGCTAAAATTGTATACAACACATGTTTCAATCATAATGAATTATCCACAACACTTATTTTTTGCATCTAATAAAAACATCCTAGGTTGTGAGCCATACCTTGTTACAAAATATCAATATGAAAATACTCTAATAGGCCACACATAATAATGTAAAATTGCTCTTGTCAGCGTGCCCTTCTTGAATGGTGAATCATGCTGAATTTTTTCGTTCACTGCATCCCAAGTGAGTTACACTTGAATGTGTGCTCCTTATCAATTGCCGGTTAATTTTCTCTTTCTCATTTATCAGCATGTGTTTTATGTTTACTAGTCTTTCACTTGTACCCTTTGCGCAAGTTATTGGGTGCTTTCACTATAAAGACTTGATAAAAAGATAAAGTGATCCACATCAGGTATATAAAATGTATTGCAATATATAGAAGTGTATAATTGTAGCATGTAGGTAAATGAAAGTATACAACAGCTACTCTGAGCAGGGGACTGTAAGGATGGTCAACCAAAACTCTGATGTGAAACCCCAACCCTAGATGCCTAAACCCTAACCCTAAAGACTTAAACCCTAGCAACCCTAACCCTAATATAAACCCTGAACTCGACCTAATCCTAAAGCCTTGAGTCAACCCAACTAGTCGGCTCTCCCAGTCAACTCACCTAATAAAACCAAAAACCAAGCCCGAATTAAATCCCCAAATCAAATCCAATTAGAGTAAAGTGCGCAACAGCAATGCAATGCCCTTCACAGCAAAGCCTTCACATGAGTGAGGAAGGTGGCCTACCGAACGGGAAGGTCCGAGTGTAGACCGATGGTAATCGGTTGCCGCCAGCCACGTGGCACTCCTCTTCAGGCTGATATCCCTCAAGCTCGTGGAACCCCTCTTTTTTCATACTCTAAGTGTGTGGTTGATGTGTATTTACTTCGATGCCCAAGTCCTTCCCAATTTTACTCTTTTACTGCATCATCCAATCCATGAGATGATGTCATATGGCAATATATAATCCTAGCCCTTCAACTACCTTTTGCCTTTAAACTTTGCAGGAATTATAAGAAAACTATGTTTTAAGGCTATAAATAACACATTCCCCTTCCTGTGCCAAGCATCCCATAAGGCATTCATGAATCACCAAGTGGTGTGGGAAAGCATCCACTACATCCAGTCATCCCTCCACCAAGGAGAGTGGGAGTGAGAAACAGAGGGTCCGGCTTGGTCTAGCCAGAATCTAAGTCTCCTGAGCCATGTAAGTCCTAATCCGAGCCACTTGATCTTGCCTTTGCAACATTACCATCCATCCAACCATTCAAGTTTCAATTAGTTGCATAAAAGTCAGAGCATTAGTATTGTGTAACACTCATTCCCTTCTCAAACCCAATGCTCCTTAAAAGCATCATCACCGCATTGCATTTCATTGTTTTCTTGTATTTAATTGGTGGGTGTATGCTTTGTGGCTTGCCGATATAATCAAAACTTAGCCACTAGAAACCCGGACAATTAGTCATCATATTGTCATAAGCATCAACGTAGCATCGGGCATCTCACAAATTATATTTTTATATACTTTGCACCCTACACTCAGTCGATTTGAAGTTCGAACGTACGCTTTGCAGCTTGCCAATATAATTGGATCTTGCCTTTAAATTCGAAGTGATTAATTCTCATCATCATTGCATTATATTTTAATCTTTTGTGTGTGAGAATTAATCTTATTCCTCATAAGTTGATCAGATCTTCTAATGTAAAGACCATACATTTGTACGGGTATAGTGGGTGCTTAACACCTCCCTTCTCTGCAATTATGGTCCCTTACTTAAAATCCTTAGAACACAAACTCAATAGTCATCTTAGGGTTAAGGATATTCGGATTCTCAATCATAAGTTATTCTACAGGGTCTAACCGAATATAGATTTGAAGTAATTAGTTAGTAACAACTCTGGTCAAACATAACACCTTCTTAACTCCCAAAAAAGCCCTCGAGAGAGGTAACGCGTGGAAAGCGAGTTGATTTCCCTACCTGAGATCCAGCATTTACAGCAAGTTGGTCAATTGACACAATAAAGTAAATAACAATATCTCCATGTGTAACCTTTTTTTCATGAACGAAATGATAGTTAACCTTAATATACTACGTGCGAGCATGATAAAACATATTGGAAGCAAGAGATGTGGCACTGACATTGTTGTAAAAAATAATTGGTGGATCCTGTAAATATAAATGAAGATTGCGGAATAACATTCGGATTCAAAACAATCCCATGTTAGTATAGGAAAGAGAGCAATACTCGGATTTCATACTGAAACACAAAATGGTTGGTTGCCTTTTAGCAAGCCAAGAAATTAGATTATCACCAAGAAATATTGCATAGCCGAATATTGATCTGTGATCATCCGAACCCCAGCTCAATCAGTATCAGAGAAAGCCCGAAGAGAAAGCGAGCCTTTACGAAAGTGAAGACCATGTGTAATGGTGCCTTTGAGAAATTGAAGAAACCGCTTAATGGCTAACCAGTGGTCTGTGTAAAGGTATGCATAAACCAGCATACCTAATTAATAGTAAAGGTAATATCTGAGTCAAATTAACATATCGTAACGTACCCACAACACTACGATATTAATGTGGATCAAATAAGGGATCACCATCAAGTCATGATTGGAACCGACCACGACCGGAGAACATAAAGGTTTCGATCCTTTCATATTTGTACGATGAAGAAGGTATAAGACATACTTGGATAGAGTGAGATATAGATCGGTCGAGGAGCGATTCACCTCAATTCCAAGAAAGTAATGAAGAGGACTCAAGTCTTTTATGGTAAAAAGCCATTGCGGTCAGAATATAAAGAGGAAAGAGCCTTAAGGTGAGATCTAGTGATAACTATGCCATCCACATAAATCTGTAAAATAATCAAGTCCACGGTTTAATTATTAACACATCACAGACTCATAGCTCAACAACTAGAATTGGGATAAGGTTGGAGATTAGCACGTCACAGCTCATCAACCAGAATTGTAATAAGGTTGGAGATACTCTCGCATCTTACCTCAATTAATGGAGATAACTCTCAATCAGTGGGATACTCTCAGCGCCTCAATCAGTGGAGATACTCTCAATCAGTAGGATACTCTCAGCCTCAATCAATGGAGAGACGTTGAGGGATATCGGCAACAGATTTTATGGGATTATGTATTCATGGGATTATGCATTCATGTTTAGATACTTGTCTTTATAACGCCTAATGTAACTGTGTTCATATTGCCATCAATTGAAATAAAAAAGGTATTTTTTATTCTTTTTTTTTAAAAAAGAAAAAATACCCTTTTCATTTCAATTGATGGCAACGTGAACACACTTACATTAGGCATTACAAAGACAAGTATTTAAACATGAATACATAATCCCATAAAATCTGCTACCGATATCCCTCAACGTCTCTCCACTGATTGAGGCCAAGAGTATCCCACTGATTGAGGTAAGATGCGAGAGTATTTCCAACCTTATCACAATCTCCAACCTTATCACAATTCTGGTTGCTAAGCTGTGATGTGCTAATCTCCAATCTTATCACAATTCTGGTTGCTGAGCTATGATATGCTAATAGTAATTATGCATAAAGAGATACATTGACATTGGATGCTAGGAACCCAAGGCTATGAAGGTAAGTTGTTAGACGAGTACACAATGCACGCAGAGCCTGCTTAAGTCCATATATAGCTTTATGAAGACAATAGACATGAGTAGAGCATGACAGATCCACAAACCCTTGGGACAAAGTCATATAGACCTCTTCTATTAGAACCCCATGCAAGAACGCATTTTGAACATCAAATTGGCGAAGTGGCCACCATAATGAACTATAATGGAAAGAACCACACATATGGTAGTATGCTTGGTGACACGACTAAAATCCTTACCATAATCATGTCCAGATTGTTGATGAAAATCTTTGGCTATAAGTCGTGTTTTATAGCATTCAATAGAACCATCAGACCATAGTTTCACCTTGTAGACCCACTTACAACCATCCAAGTTTTGACCAACTATGGGAGGAACTAAGGACCATGTACCTTGTCATTGCAAAGTTTCAAATTTAATGGCCATCACAACACACCATTCAAGTGACCTTACAGCTTGAGAATAACACGTAAGTTCAGCTGGGGCACTAGTAAGCTGAAGATCAGTAGGTAAAGGATATCTTGTTGACAAAAAAAAAAACTTTTGGCTTAAAGATACCATCCATGGACTGAGTGCGCATATGATAAGGAAGATGATTTAAATTAGACAAATTTCTGGACAAAAAAGGGAATGGGTTAGATGGAGTAGCATGGGGGGTGAGAATGCAACAGCCGAAATAGAAGATATGTCCGGAGAGAGTGTATCAAAGGTAACAATTGGCAAAGCCAATGGAATATGTTTAGGTGAAGAGGTACAATTGTCACTCAAATAGACATGATTAGAAGAGCCATCAACATAGGGGAGGAGTAGATCCTATCCAAAAGGCGCATAACAAGTCCTATCCATTGCCATAAACTAAAAAGAGCATTCATAAAAAATGACATGGCGAGACATTCACACCTTCTTTTTTTTAATTGAAGGATCAAAGCATTTATAACCTTTGTATTTCCTACCATAGCCAAGAAAAATACATGGAATAGTATGAAAAGCAAGTTTTCGACGTTGATAAGGACGAATGTACGGATAACAAAAATAACCAAAGCTACGAAAATTTAAGTAATCCGACACAATATAAAATAACTTTTCATAAGGAGAAATGTCTTAAAAGGTACGAGTAGGCATCCTATTATTGAGAAAAACAATTGTAGCAAAAGTATCATCCCAGAAGGAATGAGATAAGTGAGAATGGGTTAGCAAAGTCAACCCCGTGTCAACAATGTGCCGATGTTTCCATTATGCTACACCATTTTACTTTGGTGTGTGGACAAGAAATGCAATGAGAGATGTCAATAACAAGTTTTTTCTTTTTTAAATGATGTCTTGTGTATTCACCACCACCATCAGTTCATAGGGTTTTAATTTTTCTTTCAAATATCATTTCAACAAGAGATTTAAAGGAACCAAAGATATTAAAGACCTGTAATTAATACTGAATAAGAAAGAGCCAAGTGTAATGACTAAAATCATCAATAAATGAGATGTAAAATTTAGCATCATTCAATGTAAAAGACAAGGTAAGACCCCAAACATTAGAGTGAATTAGGTCCAAAGGAAAAGAAGAGGCATAGTGTGGTAATTGAAAGGGTATCCAAAAGCGTTTTCCCAACTAACAAGAAGGCAGAGCACTAATAGTTGAGATAAACCATATAGAGAAAGAAATGACACAATTTTCTTGAATGTCTAAGGGGAAGGATGTCCTAGTCGATGATGCTAGGAAATGTTGGAGTCAGAAGTAGCAGAAAGAGCTAATTGGGAGACATGAGAGACAACAAGAGTGGATAAAGGCCCTTATCCATCCATTTGTGGAAGAGGATCCTCCCTGACTTGTTATCCTTAACACAAACACCAGAAGAGATGAACACAAAAGAACGGTCATTATCCCTAGTGAATTGAGAAATAGATAGAAGATTGTGTGTAATGCTAGGAACATGAAGTATATTGTGCAAAGGAAAATAAGAGTGATGAGAAGAATATGACGAAGAGCCAATGTGAGAAACGAGTAACCTATTACCATTGCCCACTACAATATAGTCATTGTCCAAGTATTCAGATGAATGAGAGAGATTCCCTAAGCCAAAGGTTACATGATTAGTTGCCCTCGAATCCGGAAACCATGTAGCATTGCTTTGGTTGATGGCAACCATAGATTGAAGCTTCTGAGGAGGCTGATATACTTGAAATGAGTGATCCAGACGATGAAATATAGTCAAGCGCCAAGTGTCCAACACGATTACAAGTCCGACAGGTAGGAATAATATGAGACATTGACTTCTGAGAAGAAGAAGAAGGCATGAAAGAATTTTCCATACTATTAGATTCTCGCTCCCTTCTAGGACCATGAAAGGAAGCCCTGTCTCGATGAGCACCATGAGTGGAAGAAGCCAAAGAAGAGTAAAAGGCAGTGGATGGTTGGTCAGTCTACGAACTAGAATGATGCGACTCAAGACGTTATTCAAGAGTAAAAAGCTATCCGAACAATTCTTCAAAGGCAATTGAATTTTCATAATTCCCAATGGAAGTATGCACCGAATCATATTCATGTCCTAAGCCATTAAAGGCCTGATTACAAAGGTCATAGTCACTACTTGGTTTTCCAATGGCTTAGGGAGCATAAACAAGATTCTTGAGCTAGTCGAGATAAGAGGTAATGGACAACTCGCCTTTTTTGAGGTTTTAAAATCAGTTTTTAATTGTAGAACCCGTGAGAGGGATTAAATTTGGGGATTGTATTGCGGAATCACATGATAGAGATGGATCTAGGATAGCAATCCAAGAGCACCAAGCAAACACAAGAGAATACAAAGATTTAATGTGGAAAACCCTTTCGAGAAAAAACCACGGCACAAAATGACAGATCTTCACTATGAAAGTAGAAATTACAAAGAGAAAGGACTTACCAGACTTGAGCAATCATCAAATCTCTCCTTTGCTCCACCCTTTAAGAAACCCTAGAAACCTTTTAAAAAGCCTTAAAATCCCTTAGAATAGCTCCCAATCCCGTTTACACCCATATATATAGTTGTAGAAAGAATCTCAAACAAAATCGAAAAAAATCCTTAATGAAATCGAAACAAATTACGCACTTTCGCAGTTTTGCAAAAAAATCTGTGCAGAATCTAATTAGATTTAAGACATTAAACACAACAATTCCACCATGTCTTTAATCTTCAAATATGTAGCTTATTGCCCTCTTCTCTTATCAATGTCTCTCATTATAGCTTCATCAATATTTTTCGTGCACACTCTGTCCTCCTATTACGCTATCGTCAAGCCTAGAGATGTTGCACAAAACTTGAACTTCTCTGTAGGAACAACCTTAGTGAGCTTTCTACAGGATTCATGCTAGTGTGAATCTTCTCCAGAGTTACGTCTCCATCCTCAAGTACCTATCGGATAAAATGGTGACGAACATCAATGTGTTTAGTATGAAAGTGATAAACAGAATGTTTATCCAAATTGATAGCGCTCTCGCTATCACAATTAACTGGCACAGCCTCCTACTGACATCTCAACTAATTTATCATGCATCTTAACCAAACACTTTCCTTAAACGCTTCCATCACTGCCATACATTCTGCTTCGATCATGGAAAGTGTCACCACAGGCTGAAGCTTCGATATCCAAATAATTGCTCAACCCGCTAGTACAAACAAGTATTTTGAAGTTGACTTTCTGGAATCCACACTATCTGCGTAGTATGAATCTACATACCTTACTAACTTTGCCCATGTCTTTTCAAAAGTTAAGATATAGTCTTTCGTACCTCAAATGTATCGAAGTTGTCATTTCACCGCTTCCCAATGTTGCTTGTCAGAGTTTAACATGTATCTGCTCACAACACCAACTGCCTATGAAATATCTGGTCTCGTACAGACCATGACATAAATTAAACTATCAACCGCATTCAAAAAAGGCACATGAGACATAACCTGCTTTTCCTCATTTGATTTAGAACATTGTTCTGAGAAAAGCTTGAAATGAGCCGCGTGGGGAATACTTACTGACTTTGCCTGGTCCATCCCATACTTGATCAACACATTTTCAAGGTATTCTACTTATGATAATCAAAGCATGCTCCTCCTCCTATCCCTATGAATATCTATGCCAAGAACCCTCTTTGCAGCCCCCAGATCTTTCATCTCGAATGTCCCTAATAATTGAGTCTTCAATCCATTAATTTCAGACATATCATGACAGGCGATCAACATATCATCAACATACAATACTAGGATGATGAATTTGTCATTACTCAGTGTCTTGTAATAAAAACAGTGATTATATTCACTCCGAGTAAATTTTTGACTCAACATGAAATAATCAAATTTTTTATACCACTGCTTAGGCGACTGTTTCAGGCCATACAATGACCTCATTAACCTGCAAACATTTTTCTCTGCCCCTTTAACATCGTAGCCCCTCTGGTTGCTTCATGTAGATCTGCTCTTTCAACTCTCCGTGCAAGAAAGCAGTCTTAATATCCATTTGTTCCAGCTCGAGATCGTATTGGGCAACTAGCGCTAACACAAATATGATAGATACTTAACCACTGTTGTGAATATCTCTGTGAAGTTAATTCCTTCTCTCTAAACATACCCCTTCGCTACTAGACTTGTTTTGTATTTATCATGTTTCTTTTTTAATAACCACTTACATCCAATTACTTTTCGGCCCATTGGAAGCTCTACCAGCTCCCATGTACGATTTTTATGCAATGAGTCCACCTCATCATCCATAGCCACCTTCCACTTTTCTGCATCAAGCTCATCAAGAACCTCCTGAATAGTTGACGAGTCCCCCCCATCTGTAATGAGGGCATATGCGATATTAGAGTCGTCCTTTTATCTTGCTGGTAACTTGCGACCACACAGTGAGTTTTTTCTCACAGGTGGCTGCTCCACCTGATCCTATACCTCTGTCCGCGCATCTATCTCTACCCGAGTATCATCTGTATCAATCTGGACGTCTATGATCAACCTTTCTGGTTCCACTTGTTTCTCTTAATCATTCTTGTGGAATAAGGAGCTTTCATCGAACCTGATATCACGGCTAGTGATGACCTTGCGCGTGACCTTGTCGAATAACCTGTAACCTTTCACACCAATACCATAGCCAAAAAAGAAGTATTTTTTAGTTCTAAGGTCTAGCTTATCTTTCTCAACTGACAGTACATTGAATAAACGTTATAACTAAATATGCGCAAATCTAAGTAGTCCATCGTATGACCACTCTATACTTCCTTTGGGATTTTATATTCAATTGCCATAGATGGATATGAAATTGCGGTAAAGACCGCTTTAGTTGAAGTAGGAATATGCCAATATGTCCTAGAGGGGGATGAATAGGACTTTTTAATAATTTTATGATATTTTAAAATCCTATCACACTAATCCCAACAATAAGCATATATTAGATTACTCAAGAGTAACTCTACTGGCTTTCAAGCCTGGTAGAGGATCCAATCATAAACTATTTGAGAGATGAACAAAATGCAAACTAGTCTATGATGGATATGACTATGAGTGTGTGTGAGGTGTGATCTCAGATAATATGAAAGTAATTAAAGAAATCACATAATCAAATGAAAGACAACAACATTCTCAAACACAATCATTTTTATAGTAGTTCGATTACTTGTCTACTCCACTCCCGGTAATCGCACTCAACCCTTGAGTGTACCGGATTTCACTAAGGAGGTTTCCCACAGTTCACCCCAAACTCAAGGTTTTAAATCAGGTTCACCTTTAGCCTTTACAACCTACACCTAGACTAACTGTTTATGCTCTCACGAGCAAGGGTCAACATATCGCGCCTACTTTTAAGCACACTTGTTAAGGATCTTCCACAAGACCCTAATGGAGGTTTCACACGGTTCACCTCGAACCCAAGATTTTAGACAAGTTCACCTTTAACTGGAAGTTTATGCTCTCCACAGAGCAAGGGTCAACACTACGTACCCACCACGTACACTCTCATCAGAGGCCTCCTAGAGGACTTGTAAGGGTGAGAAACACCTTAGACCTAATCTTACTAAGGAATGATCACAAGGGTCCTCTGGACTCTAGTTACTTACAGATAAGTGGATGAGTCCCATTTTATCTTGTTGATGAAGATCTCCTCTTTTGTTGATGAAGAGTCTTCTGCTTCCTTGAACCGCAACTCAGAAGATATACCGATGCATGGCAACGGGTTGGGTCAAGGTTAAGATGGAATCCTACTCTCAAATTTTTCCTATAAAGGAGATAGAGTGATTCCAATCATCTATGCATTTAAGGCATTCCAGCTTAATGATTTGTCATTAAGGTGGTAGCTGGAGGATCCTTGAATACGGAAGTTTATTCCCCAATCCACTCTATTGAATATCAATAATGAAAGTGGATTGGAAGATGAACTCCCCTGAGAGAAAGGGCTTTGGGTAAATGATCTAAGGTTAAACACTCAAAAGCACTCTTTTCTTTCTCTACCAGCAATAATAGACAAGTCCTCTTTATATAGGCAAAAGGTTCCAACGGATATTCAATAGAGTGGATTGGAAGATGGACTCCCTTGAGAGAAAGGGCTTTGGGTAAATGATCTAAGGTTAAACACTCAAAAGCCCTCTTTTCTTTCTCTACCAGCAATAATAGACAAGTCCTCTTTATATAGGCAAAAGGTTCCAACGAATATCAAATGATCACATTTATGACAGAGTTCGATATCATCGAGCGTATACTCTCGATATCATCGAAGGTCCGCTCGATGACACAAACTCAAATGTCATACGCTTTTGAAACCTATTGCTAGCTGATCGAGGGAATCGAAACTCGTGTCGATGTCATCGGATTTCGAACTCTGATTTCATCGATGCGAGGTTCGATTCCTCGACATTTAAAAATGAGAGAGACTTTCTATGAAATATTTCAGGTTTATAAGAATGATCGAGGGACCTTCGAGATCATCGAAATTTGAATGTCGATGATATCGATAACTGTGTGGAGGCATCGATAAATCTAGAGGATTTTTGTTTAAGCTTGCTGGACAGTTTCTGTCCCTGTTCAATGCCATCGAAACCATACCAATATCATCGATATTTGAATATCGATTCTATTAAGTGACCCTCAATCATAGATAAATTATCTTGAAATATTTTGCTGGAAAACTTCATGCCCATGACTGATATCATCGAGAGTCTTCCGATATCATCAAGATTTGAACTTCGATGGTATCGAGGGGGCTTCAATATATCGATGCACATATGATATTCTTAAGTGAAAATAGGGGCACCGGAGATCTGCCTGTCAATATTATCGAGTCACCTTCGATGGACTCGAGATTCAAATATCGATGATATCGATAGGTATATCGATACATCAATAAATCCGTCTAGAGATATATGTGGTTGTTGGACACTTTTGTCCTCATTCCGATGGAATCGATTTGTCATCAAGGACATCGACAACGTAGGTCGATCATATCGAGCAATGTATCGATAAAATCGACAAAGCAAGAAAACTTAGAGATTTTCTGATTTTGAAAAAGTTTTCTTAACTTAAAAACCCTATGATGTTCTAACTTGTTTTAAGAGTTTAAATACTTAATGTTTTGGGACATGGGATTTGAGGCTTAGATTTACCTATGGCGAGCTTGCACGCATCCGGTTAAGGCAGATGCTTTGAATTAATCTTTCTATGAGGCTCTGCAGTCTAGCTGACTCAGCACTCACGCTAATTGACAATCTAGGGCACTTTCAAGATATCGGTTCACTAAGTAGCAAGCCGTGTTAACGGCCTCAGTCCATAAGTCTTTACCCAATGCAGCATTACTTAACATGCATCCGGCCCTCTCCAAGAGAGTTTGATTCATCCGCTCAGCCACACCGTTTTGTTCGGGCGTGTGACGCACTATGTTGTGCTTAATGTCTCTTCATCTTTGCGATATTTATTAAAATCAATGGAAGTAAATTCTCTACCATTGTCAGTCCTTAAAACCTTTATTTTTCACCCTGACTGTTTTTCCATCATTGTTTAAATATGATGAAAACTTCGAATTTACATTTCATGAAGTAAACTCAAACTTTCCTAGAGTGGTCGTCAATGAATGAAACAAACCATGATGACCCCCAAATGGAAACCTCTAGTGATGGCCCCCATACGTCAGAGTGCACATAATCAAGCACTCCCTTACATACATGTTTTTTAAATTTAAAAGATAATCTAGATTATTTACTATACATACAATGCTCGCATATATCTAAATCAGAATTCTTAAAAGATAGAATCAAACAACAATCAAAAATTACCTTCACACCTCGCTTGTTCATGTGGCCCAAACGAGCATGCCACATATATACAGACGTGGAATCCGCACCAGCTGTTGTCTCTTCACCTACTGAAGTGCTTCCGATCAACCTGTAAAGGTTTCTGTGCCTTTGCGCTCCCATAACCATGATTGCCCCTTTTAAAACTTTAAGGACACTATCAATACCAGTAAAATTATACCTTATAACCTTGAGTGCACCAAGAGAAATCAGACTTTTCTTCATATCAAAAACGTGTCTGACATCAGTAAAGGTATGCTCCATCCCATCAAACATCTTGATGCTCACCGTACCAATAGCCACAACATTACAAGCATTGTCATTACCCATAAAGACATGTCCACCATTGCATTCCTTGTAACTAGCAAACCAACTCCGATGAGGAGTCATGTGATATGATACTCATGTGTCAAGGATCCATTCATCTTTATGATTATCATACAAGTGACCAATCATGAACACAAACAGAACATCACTACCACTTGTCTCTTCATTAGATGTGACAACATTGGCCTCATTGGAAGAAGCCTCTAAATTTTCTTTATTCACTTTAAGATTGGTACAATCTGTTTTCATGTGACCAGTCATCCCACAGTTCCAGCACTTTAGTTTTCCTTTGCCCTTACCCTTGGCTTTAGATCTAGGTCTTGAGGATCCTGTACCTTGACCAATATTCATACTCCTCGTAATTAGTGCATCGGAAGATGTCCTCATGTCATCATTTAGCTTTCTCATGGCCTTCCCTTGAAGGGCTGAGATAATGATGTCGACACTCGAGGTTTTATTTGCAGTACACATTGTATCTCTGAATGACTCATACAATGCCAAAAGAGAATTCAACAACATACATGCTTGTTCCTCATCTTTGATCACTTGCTCCATATCCAGCAGTTTGCAAACCAATTTATTAAAGTTGCTGTATAGGCCTCCAGATCTCCACCCTCTGCCATCTTAAAGATGTACCACTGTAGCTTTAAGTGTAGGCGATTTTTAGAGAATTTTTTCACATAGATATCCTCTAACTTCGCTCATAAACTAGCCACAGTTTTCTCCCTCAAAACATTATAGAGAACCTCATCCATAAAACATAAACGGTTGGAAGTTAAAGCATTTATGTCAAGAGTATTCCAATTTTCGTCATTCATAGTTGATTTTCGCTCCTCAAGAGCCTTAACTTCGCCTTGCCTGGTTAATAGACTAATCATCTTGATCTTCCATAACTCAAAACTATTTTTACATGAGTACTTCTCAATATCAAACTTAGCGTTTTCCATTGATGCCAATCCTACAGATCTAGATCTATTCCCCAACAATTTCTCTAGTACCACTTGTTGGGGATTGTGCTATAGAATCACAAAGAGATGGATCTAGGATAGCAATCCAAAAGCACCAAGCAAACATAAGAGAACACAAAGATTTAACATGGAATACCCTTTCAGGAAAAAACTATGACACAAAGAGACAAATCTTCACTATGAAAGCAGAAATTACGAAGAGGAATGACTTACCAAACTTAAGCAATCCTTAAATCTCTCCCTTGCTCCACCCTTTTAAAAACCCTGGAACCCTTTTAGAAAGCCTTGGAATTCCTTAGAATACCTCACAAGCCCATTTACACCCATGTATATTGTCACGCCCCAAACTCGGAAACCGGGCTCACAAAATTTTCGATCGCCGAATCTGGAGCCGACAGCCTCCGTAGAACCCCATTCTCGGCTCCCAGCGCCCATTCGCCAGGTTCCGATCCTGGGATGCTACAAGGAGGATTTTCAACATCAGTTTAATTCGTAATCAGCATAACCAAAGGCATAACCCACAAACAATAACCAAAAACTCCATCACATTTTCACTATGATCAAAAACTTTACAAGTACAATAAGCATAAAAGGAAATACAATGGTGATAGACCAAAAGCTCCAAAAAGATCTGCTACGCGCCCAAGCCTCAGCGCTGCTGCGATCCCACGTCACCTGCACGCAACGGTCGGTAAAGGCAATATCTGAGTCAAATTAACATATCGTAGCGCACCCACAACACTACGATATTGATGTGGATCAAATAAGGGATCACCATCAAGTCATGATTGGAACTGGCCACGACTGGAGAACATAAAGGTTTCGATCCTTCCATATTTGTACAATGAAGAAGGTATAAGACATACTTGGATAGAGTGAAATATAGATTGGTCAAGGAGCCGTTCACCTCAATTCCAAGAAAGTAATGAAGAGGACTCAAGTCTTTTATGGTAAAAAGTCGTTGTAGGTCAAAATATAAAGAGGAAAGAGCCTCAAGGCGAGATCCAGTGATAACTATGCCATCCACATAAATCTGTAAAATAATCAAGTCCACGTTCTAATTATTAGCACATCACAGCTTAGCAACCAGAATTGAGATAAGGTTGGAGATTAGCACGTCATAGCTCAGCAACCAGAATTGTGATAAGGTTGGAGATTGTGATAAGGTTGGAGATACTCTCGCATCTTACCTCAATTAGTTGAGATACTCTCAATCAGTGGGATACTCTCAGTGCCTCAATCAGTGGAGATACTCTCAATCAGTGGGATACTCTCGGCCTCAATCGGTGGAGAGACGTTAAGGGATATCAGCAGCAGATTTTATGGGATTATGTATTCATGTTTAAATAATTGTCTTTGTAACGCCTAATGTAACTATGTTCACGTTGCCATCAATTGAAATAAAAAAAAGTATTTTTTTTAAAGAAAAAATACCATTTTTTATTTCAATTGATGGCAACATGAATATACTTACATTAGGCGTTATAGAGACAAGTATTTAAACATGAATACATAATCCCATAAAATCTGCTGCGGATATCCCTCAACGTCTCTCCACTGATTGAGGCCGAGAGTATCCTACTGATTGAGAGTATCTCCACTGATTGAGGCGCCGAGAGTATCCCACTGATTGAGGTAAGATGCGAGAGTATTTCCAACCTTATCACAATCTCCAACCTTATCACAATTCTGGTTGCTAAGATGTGATGTGCTAATCTTCAACCTTATCACAATTCTGGTTGCTGAGCTGTGATGTGCTAATAGCAATTATGCACAAAGAGACGTATTGACATTGGATGCTAGGAACCCAAGGCTATGAAGGTAAGTTATTAGACGAGTACACAATGCACGCGAAGCCTGCTTAAGTCCATATATAGCTTTATGAAGATAACAGACATGAGTAGAGCATGACAGATCCACAAACCCTTGGGACCAAGTCATATAGACCTCTTCTATTAGAACCCCATGCAAGAATGCATTTTGAACATCAAATTGGCGAAGTGGCCACCCATAATGAACTATAATGGAAAGAACCACACATATGGTAGTATGCTTGGTGACAAGACTAAAATCCTTACCATAATCAAGTCCAGGTTGTTGATGAAAATCTTTGGCTATAAGTCATGTTTTATAGCATTCAATAGAACCATCAGACCATAGTTTCACCTTATAGACCCACTTGCAACTATCCAAGTCTTGACCAACTATGAGAGCAATTAAGGACCATGTTCCTTGTCATTGCAAAGCTTCAAATTTAATAGCCATCACAGCACGCCATTCAAGTGACCTTACAGCCTGAGAATAACGCGTAAGTTCAGCCGGGGCACTAGTAAGCTGAAGATCAGTAGGTAAAGGATATCTTGTTAACAAAAAAAAAAAAAAAAACTTTTGGCTTAAAGATACCATCCATGTATTGAGTGCACATATGATAAGGAAGATGATTTAAATTAGACAAATTTCTGAACAAAAAAGGGAATGGGTTAGATGGAGTAGTATGGGGGCTGAGAATGCAATAGCCGAAAAAAAAGATATGTCCGGAGAGAGTGTATTAAAGGTAACAATTGGCAAAGCCAATGAAATAGGTTTAGGTGAAGAGGTACAAATGTCACTCAAATAGACATGATTAGAAGAGCCATCAATGTTGGAGAGGAGTAGATCCTATCCAAAAGGCGCACAACAAGTCCTATCCATTGCCACAGACTAAAAAGAGCATTCATAAAAAATGACATGGCGAGACATACACACCTTTTTTTTTTTAATTGAAGGATCAAAGCATTTATAACCTTTGTATTTCCTACCGTAGTTGGAATAGTACGAAAAGCAAGTTTTCGACATTGATAAGGACGAATGTATAATAACAAAAATAACCAAAGCCAAGAAAATTTAAGTAATCTGACACAATATAAAATAACTTTTCATAAGGAGAAATGTCTTAAAAGGTACGAGTGGGCATCCTATTGATGAGAAAAACAGTTGTAGCAAAAGTAGCATCCCAAAAGGAATGAGATAAGTGAGAATGGGCTAGCAAAGTCAACCCCGTGTCAACAATGTGCCGATGTTTCCATTATGCTATACCATTTTACTTTGGTATGTGGACATGAAATGCAATGAGAAATGTCATTAACAAGTTTTTTCTTTTTTAAATGATGTCTTGTGTATTCACCACCACCATCAGTTCATAGGGTTTTAATTTTTCTCTCAAATATCATTTCACCGAGAGATTTAAAGGAAACAAAGATATTAAAGACCTGTAATTAATACTGAATAAGAAAGAGCCAAGTGTAATGACTAAAATCATCAATAAAGGAGATGCAAAATTTAGCATCATTCAATGTAAAAGACAAGGTAAGACCCCAAACATTGGAGTGAATTAGGTCCAAAGGAAAAGAAGAGGCATATTGTGATAATTGAAAGGGTAACCAAGAGCGTTTTCCCAACTAACAAGAAGGCAGTGCACTAATAGCTGAGATAAACCACATAGAAGAAGAAAGGACACAATTTTCTTGAATGTCTAAGGGGAAGGATGTCGTAGTTGATGATGCTAGAAAATGTTGGAGTCATAAGTAGCAGAAAGAGCCACTGGGGAGACATGAGAGACAACAAGAGTGGATAAAGGCCCTTATCCATCCATTTGTGGAAGAGGATCCTCCCTGACTTGTTGTCCTGAAGACAAACACCAGAAGAGATGAATACAAAAGAACGGTCATTATCCCTTATGAATTGAGAAACAGATAGAAGATTGTGTGTAATGCTAGGAACATGAAGTATACTGTGTGAAGGAAAATAAGAATGATGAGAAGAATATGACAAAGAGCCAATGTGAGAAACGGGTAACCTATTACCATTGCCCACTGCAATATAGTCATTGTCTAAGTATTCAGATGAATGAGAGAGATTCCCTAAGCCAAAGGTTACATGATTAATTGCCCTCGAATCCGGAAACCATGTAGCATTGCTTTGGTTGATGGCAACCATAGATTGAAGCTTTTTGAGGAGGCTGATATACTTGAAATGAGAGATCCAGACAATGAAATGTAGTCGAGCGCCAAGTGTCCAACATGATTACAAGTCCGACAGGTAGGAATAATATGAGACATCGACTTCTGAGAAGAAGAATGTATGAAAGAATTGTCCATACTATTAGATTCTCGCTCCCTTCCAGGACCATGAAAGGAAGCCTTGTCTCGATGAGCATCATGAGTGGAAGGAGCCAGAGAAGAGTAAAAGGCAGTGGATGGTTGGTCGGTCTACGAAACAGAATGATGCGACTCGAGACGATATTCAGGAGTAAAAAGCTATCTGAACAATTCTTCAAAGGCAATTGAATTTTCATGATTTCCGATAGAAGTATGCATCGAATCATATTCATGTCCTAAGCCATTTAAGGCCTGATTACAAAGGTCATAGTCACTATTTGGTTTTCTAATGGCTTCAAGAGCATAAAGAAGATTCTTGAGCTAGTCGAGATAAGAGGTAATGGACAACTCGCCTTTTTTGAGGTTATAAAACCAGTATTTTAATTGTAGAACCCATGAGAGGGATTAAATGTTGGGGAATGTGTTGCGGAATCACACAGAGATGGATTTAGAATAGCAATCCAAGAGCACCAAGCGAACACAAGAGAACACAAAGATTTAATGTGAAAAATCCTTTCGGAAAAAAACCACGGCACAAAGCAACAGATCTTCACTATGAAAGCAGAAATTACAAAGAGGAAGGACTTACTAGACTTGAGCAATCATCAAATCTCTCTCTTGTTCTACCCTTTTAGAAACCCTAAAACCCTTTTAGAAAGCCTTAAAATCCTTTAGAATAGCTCCCAATCCTGTTTATACTCATATATATAGTTGTAGAAAGAATCCCAAATAAAATCAGAAAAAATCCTTAATGAGATCGAAACAAATTGCTCACTTTCGCAGTTTTATGAAAAAATCTGTGCAAAATCTAATTTGATTTAAGATATCAAATACAACAATCTCCACCATGTCTTTAATCTTCAAATATCTTCTTTCCCTCTTCTCTTATCTTTGTCTCTCATTATAGCTTCATCAATGCTTTTCGTGCACACTCCGTCCTCTTATTACGCCATCACCAAGCCTAGAGAAGTTGCACAAAATTTAAAACTTCTCTAAAGGAACAACCTTGGTGAGCTGTCTTTTGGATTCATACTAGTGTGAATCTTCTCCAGAGTTACGCCTCCTTCCTCAAGCACCTGTCGGATAAAATGGTGACGAACATTAATGTGTTTAGTATGAAAGTGATAAACAGAATTTTTATCCAAATTGATAGCGCTCTAGCTATCACAATTAACCAGCACAGTCTCCTGCTGATGTCTCAACTAATTTATCATGCCTCTTAACCAAACACCTTCCTTAAACGCTTCCGTCACTGCCATGCATTTTGCTTCGATCGTGGAAAGTGTCATCACAGACTAAAGCTTTGATATCCAAATAATTGCTCCACCCGCTAGTACAAACGAGTATTTTGAAGTTGGCTTTCTGGAATCCACACTGTCTGTGTAGTATGAATCTATATATCCTACCAACTTTACCCATGTCTTCTCAAAAGTTAAGATGTAGTCTTTTGTACCTAGAATGTATCGAAGTTGCCATTTCACCACTGCCCAATATTGCTTACCAGAGTTTCACATGTATCTGCTCACAACATCGACTGCCTATGAAATATCTGGTCTCGTACAAACCATGTCATACATTAAACTATCAACTGCATTCGAAAAAGCCACATGAGACATAACCTGTTTTTCCTCATTTGATTTAAGACATTGTTCTGAAGAAAGCTTGAAATGAGCCACGTGGGGAATGCTCACTGGTTTTATCTAGTCCATCCCATACTTGATCAACACCTTTTCAAATTATTCTGCTTATAATAACCAAAGTATGCTCCTCATCCTGTCTCTATGAATATCTATGTCGAGAACCTTCTTTGCAGCCCCCAGATCTTTCATCTCAAATGTCCCTGATAATTGAGTCTTTAGTCCATTAATTTCAGATATATCATGACAGGCGATCAACATATCATCAACACACAATACTAGGATGATGAATTTGTCATTACTCAGTGTCTTGTAATAAACACATTGATTGTATTCACTTCGAGTAAATTTTTGATTCAACATGAAAGAATCGAATTTTTTATACCACTGCCTAGGCGACTGTTTCAGATCGTATAATGACCTTATTAACCTGCAAATATTTTTCTCTGCTCCTTTAACTTCGTATCCATTTAGTTGTTTCATGTAAATATGCTTTTTCAACTCTCCATGTAAGAAAGCAGTCTTAACATCCATCTGTTCCAGCTCGAGATTGTATTAGGCAACTAGCGTCAACACGAATATAATAGATACTTACTTAACCACTATCGCGAATATTTCTGTGAAGTTGATTACTTCTCTCTAAACATACCCCTTCACTACTAACCTTGTTTTATATCTATCATATTTTCTTTTTAATAACCACTTGCATCCGATTACTTTTCGGCCTACTGGAAGCTTTACCAGCTCTCGTGTGCGATTTTTGTGCAACGAGTCCACCTCATCATCCATAGCCGCCTTCCACTTTTCTTCATCAAGCTCATCAAGAGCCTCCTGAATAGTTAATGAGTCCCCCTCGTTTGTAATGAGGACATATGCAATATTAGAGTCGTCCCTTTATCTTGCCGGTAACCTACGATTACACGATGGGTTCTTTCTCACAGGTGGCTGGTCCACCTGGTCATATACCTCTGTCTGCACATCTATCTTTGCCCGAGTATCGTCTGTGTCAATCTGGACATCTATGATCAACTTTTCTAGTTCCACTTGCTTCTCCTGATCATTCTTGTGGAATAGAAAGCTTTCTTCCAACCCAATATCACGGCTAGTGATGACCTTGCATGTGACCTTGTCGAATAACCTGTAACCTTTCACACCAATACCATAGCCAATAAAGATGTACTTTTTGGTTCTAAGGTCTAGCTTATCTCTCTCAACTGATAGGACATAAAGTAAACCTTATAACTAAATATGCATAAATCTAAGTAGTCCATCGTATGACCACTCTATACTTCCTTTGAGATTTTATATTCAATTACCATAGATGGATATTGATTCACTAAGTAGCAAGCCGTGTTAAAGGCTTTAATCCATAAGTCCTTGCCCAACGCAGTATTACTTAACATGCATCTGGCCCTCTCCAAGAGAGTCTATTCATCCGCTCAGCCACACCGTTTTGTTCAAGTGTGTGACGCACTATGTTGTGTTTAATGATCCCTTTATCTTTGCAATATTTATTAAAATCATTGGAAGTAAATTCTTCACCATTGTTAGTCCTTAAAACCTTTATTTTTCAAAAACTTTATTTTTCGCCCTGATTGTTTTTCCATCATTGTTTAAATATGGTGAAAACTTCAGATTTACGTTTCATGAAGTAAACTCAAACTTTCCTAAAGTGGTCGTCAATGAATGAAACAAACCATGATGACCCCCGAATGGAAACCTCTGGTGATGGCCCCCATACATCAGAGTGCACATAATTAAGCACTCCCTTACATACATATTTTTTTAAATTTAAAAGATAATCTAGATTATTTACCATACATACAATGCTCGTATATATCTAAATTAGAATTCTTAAAAGATAAAATCAAACAACGATCAAAAAGTACCTTCACACCTCGCTTGTTCATGTGGCCCAGACGAGCATGCCACATATATGCAGACTTGGAATCTGCACCAGTCGCTGTCTCTCCACCTATTGAAGTGCTTCTGATCAACCTGTAAAGGTTTCTGTGCCTTTGCACTCTCATAACCATGATTGCTACTTTTGAAACTTTAAGGACACCATCAATACCAGTAAACTTAAACCTTATAGCCTCGAGTGCACCAAGAGAAATCAGACTTTTTTTCATATCAGGAACGTGTCTGACATCAGTCAAGGTATGCTCCATCCCATCAAACATCTTGATGTTCACCGTACCAATAACCACAACATTACAAGCATTGTCACTGGCCATAAAGACATGTTCCCTATTGCATTCATTGTAACTAGCAAACCAACTTCGATGAGGAGTCATGTGATATGATGCTCATGTGTCAAGGATCCATTCATCTTTATGATTATCGTGCAAGTGACCAATCATGAACACAGACAGAACAACACTACCACTTGTCTCTTCATCATATGTGACAACATTGGCCTCCTTGGAAGAAGCCTCTAAGTTTTTTTTTATTCACTTTATGATAGGTACAATCCTTTTTCATATAACCAGTCATCCCACAGTTCTAGCACTTTAGTTTTCCTTTGCCCTTACCATTGGCTTTAGATCTAGGTCTTGAGGATCTTTTACCTTGACCAGTATTTCTGCTCCTTGTAATCAATGCATCGGAAGATGTCCTCATGCCGTCGTTTAGCTTTTTCATGACCTTCCCTTAAAGGGCTGAGATAACGGTGTCGATACTCGAGGTTTTATTTGCAATACACATTGTGTCCCTGAATGACTTATACGATGCCAAAAGAGAATTCAACAACATACATGCTTGTTCCTCATCTTTGATCACTTCCTCCATATCCAACAGTTTGCAAATCAGTTTATTAAAGTTGCTGATGTGGCCCTCTAGATCTCTACCCTCTATCATCTTGAAGGTATACCACTGTAGCTTAAGTGTAGGCAATTTTTAAAGGATTTTTTCACATAGATATCCTCTAACTTTACCTATAAACTAGCCAAAGTTTTCTCCCTCAAAATATTATAAAGAACCTCATTCATGAGACATAAACAGATGGAAGCTAAAGCATTCACGTCAAGAGTATTCCAATCTTCATCATTCATAGTCGATTTTCGCTCCTCAAGAGCCTTAACTTCACCTTGCTTGGTTAATAGACTAATCATCTTGATATTCCATAACTCAAAATTATTTTTGCCTAAGTACTTCTTAATATCAAACTTAGCGTTTTCCATTGATGTTAATCCTGCAGATCAAGATCTGTGCCCCAACAATTTCTCTGGTACCACTTGTTGGGGATTGTGCTGCAAAATCACAAAGAGATGGATCTAGGATAGGAATCAAAGAGCACCAAGCAAATACAAGAGAACACAAAGATTTAACATGGAATACTCTTTCAGGAAAAAACTACAACACAAAGCGATAGATCTTCACTATGAAAGCAGAAATTACGAAGAGGAATGACTTACCAAACTTAAGCAATCCTCAAATCTCTCCCTTGCTCTACCCTTTTAGAAACCCTGGAACCCTTTAGAAAGCCTTAGAATCCCTTAGAATACCTCACAAGCCCATTTACACCCATATATATAGTTGTAGAAAAAATCCTAAACAAAATCGAAAAGAATCCTAAACAAAATTAGAAACAAATTCCGCACTGTCGCAATTTTGTAAAAAAATCTGCAAAAAATCTAATTAGATTTAAGACATCAAATACAACATTGAATGAGATGTAGTTTCTTAAGCCGAAGTCACACCTCATGTGCAGTTTGAAGGCCAATCGCCTATTGAAGAACTGGTAGTGTAAGAGTTACATAAATCTACAGCAAACACAAGAGAGCCGTGTTTCGACCATTCTTCAAATTTAAGGTTCTCAATAGAAGACAGTTCACCATTATCGTTTGGAAGAAATCCCGCAAGACATATGAAAGAGCCATCAATGTACTTTAGCATCTGGTTACGAAGTATTGGAAGAAATTAACTATTTGATAGGAGGTAATTATCGCGGTCCAATTTAATCAAAAGTAGAATAATGACGTTAAAGACTAACAAAGCAGCAGAAGTATCCATTTAATCAAGATAAGTCCAGAAAATACCTTTTGAGAAAAAGGTTTATGAAGTCTAGTGGTAATCCCAAGCCATGATGAATGGAAAAAATTAATACATTGTTGAAGTTAGTTGAACCAGAGTCACACGTGCAAATGACACAAATAGTTACAGCAAGAAACATGTGAGAATCAGATCCGAATCAGTTGGCAAAATTAGAAGAAGAATCTAGAGACTCGTCGATATACCCATTTTTTTATAAAGAAGGTCGATTGAAAATGAGAACAATATCCAGTTCAAAAGATAGGGGAATAAACACGAGCATTTATTAGCTTCATTGGTGATTTATTCTGAAAGAGAGCTCCCACTGCATGTTAACTCATCACATGTACATCTAAACAAGCATCCTGGCATACTCCCAATTCAACATGCTTCTTTTCTTCTTCCTTTTCTGTATGACAATAATCTATAGAATTCGTCACATCGTGCTTTCAAATATAATAAAAAATTCAAACAGATTACAGTTATCGAACGAGGTGGAGACAGCAGTCGCAATGTATTAATTAAAAAATGTCTCAATAATCAAACAAGATGACAATAGTTCGGATCTGGTAGTAGATCAAAACTGATATGCTCCGACTACCACTTGGGTGAATAGGTCAAACCTTAACAAGACATGATAATCGGCAAGGAAGTTATCAATCCATATATTACGATCGAATATCCAAAATGAGTGATTATTATAAGTAGATGTCGATGCAATATAAACTCTAGTCGCTGGCAGAGAAGTAGATGTGGAAAAATACCCTAATATTGAAAGGACTCAGGATGGATAGAGAGAAATTCTTTCGAAGACATCTGATGCCATGTAAAGACTTGATAAAAAGGTAAATTGATCCACATTGGATTTGTAAAATGCATTGCAATACATAGAAGTGTACAACCATAGATAAAGGAAAGTATACACAACTACTGCAACAACTTTAACGAGTTAAAAACATTTAGTTGCAAGCTAGTCAATCGGAACTAGCCATTTAGAATAGGGAACTATGATGATATGTTAACATCTTAGTGCATCATCTTGGAAAGGGTGGCTTCATGGCATTACAATTAGTCAATCATATTCATTATGCTATCATATTCATTAATCGATTAATAGGGCATCAATTCTTAGAATCGTTGTTTGAAAACTAAGAACTTTGACTCGATGTAGTTGAGTCAACTCAAATACTTAACAATGTCTTTAAGTGACTCGACTTGATATTTAAATAATCAAATTCAAAGTAGAAAAACACTCAAGTATAAGGTTAGAGGACTGCCGAACTTGGTCATAGTCATTACATCCTTTGTCTTTGTGATTCAAACTTTCAATTTGGTATGTTAAATCTTATTACAAGTAATTTCTCCGTAATATAGTTGCATTATTTTGGTATAAGAACTAGTTCTATTATTAGAATTTTCTCTTTTACTTTTATCTTCTCTTTTTTATGTTCTTTTAATAATATTTATTTTAATATTCATCACAAATTTACTATCAATTCCATAAACTAACCTACTAATTCAACCCTTCCAACACATAATTTACAATCTCCATCTCACATAAACCATCACCACAGATCTATCCCAAATTTCATTACTAAACAACTCATACCCTATCATGCACCTGACCTTTCTTAAAACTTTTCTATTCCCTATGTACTAGGAATGATACAACTCCTAGTACATCCTCTAACAAACCATTTCCCATGTAGATCCTTTAGCTTCCAGCTAGGTATTTTTGGTACTACTCTATGAACCCCATCCTATCCCAAAATATGTGCTATGTTACTTTTAAATCCACAACACAGTTATGTTCAGTTGTATGAGTAATTAAAACCTTAGTGCAAATAAACGCACAATTATTTAAATCAATGTGAATTAGTACCTTCTTCGACTTTCAGCTCCGAGCATTCTCGAGCGAAGTACTAAGATTTATGTAATTGTAGCACTTTGCCTTGGACTTATCTTTCTTGCTGCCACTTTTTCCTCACTTACGCTTGCCACCATGCTACTTTTTAGTATAAGTTTTTCCTTCCTTGTCATTCATTTAGGAGTTATTGCCTTTGCATTTGCACTGGGGTCTTTTACCCTTGTGTTTGTTGGGCTCTGCCAAGAATGCAACATCTTGCTTATACAGAGAATAGCGTTCAACTTCCAACTGTAGATGATGTGACAATTAGACGAAGGTTTTAATGCCTTCATTATGCATCAACGTGAGTTTTGCTTTCTCTCAGGAATCTGAAAGAAAGCACAGTACGGCTAAGATCTATTGCTCATCTGTAAGCACATTTCTCACTGCTTTCATATTACAAATTATAGCAAATATTTTCCTAAGATTCTGGTCAATTGAGATGTTGAAAGCCATCTTATAGGTGTCAAATTTGAGAGTTATGGCTATCAATCGAATAATGATGGTGCCAGCGTAGGCAAGTGTTAGAGCGTTCCACATTACTGGTCGCCCTGACAGTCGGGCCTTAAACTTGTTTATTGCTTCATCTACCTTTCATTTGACTTTCGGGACCCATGTGGCCCTGACAATCTTAGATTCAGGTGGAATATGTTACAAGTTTCATGAGACTACTACTTACAAGTGGTAACGATGCACACGTGCAAGGGCATGTTGGAGATTTTGATCCACTCATCAATTAGAGCAAACACATGTTCACACCAACAAGAGCGATGTAGGACATGTCTAGGAGATTCAGGTTAACTCTTCAAGTGGACCACACACATGTTCCATGTGTAAAAATCACATTTAAAAAAAAAATGATTTGCAGGGGTACCCCTACCTAGGAGAGCATTAAAGCATGTGTGCACTGAACGGATTGGATGTCCTCCACTTATAACAGTGAGCCTTCAATGCAATTTAAAAGTTTTTAATGGTGAACATCTCATCCTTCTTTTACAATAAGAGAGATTCAAGGGAAGCACATAATTTACAACTTGAATATAACATACTATATATAATAGGCCTACACATCAGAGTGTGAATCGACCATTGTGTTCTATTATATATAATGTCTTTTTAGCTATAAAGATTTTACTTATAATATGAATCATGGCTTTTCGTCAAGTTTACAAGTAAAAGTTGTAATGTGTTTACAACTTGCAAATCCTTTATAGGCAAATTTAAGTTTCCAAACAACCTCTGCAATCTAATTACTTGTAATCCATTTACAACTTAAGGATATGACAACCATCCAAATGGCTCCATATGTTCACCATATATATAAAAGATCAACCCAATAAAAAAAACTCAGTAGGCTTTGCTAACATGAATAGTGTAAAATTTTATGTTAGTGGTAATAACCCTATAAACGGTTTAGATGGCATATAAAAATCACCAACATGAACACTGTAAAAATTTATCTTAGTGGTAATAACCTTATAAACAGTTTGGATGGCATATAAAAATCATGGTCAGCTCCATGAAGGTTTCAACTGTGGATGTTTTCGTTCCCTCTTTTCATTGGTGTGGCCCACCTATGTTTTGGATATGCCTGAGTTTTGGACTCCTATCCTTCTATAGGCTATATATATGGGTGTACGTGAGATTGGGAGTTACTAATAGGGTTTCTAATTTGTCTATGGGTTTCAAAGGGTGTAGTAAGGGTGAGATTTGAGGTTGTTCAAATCAAATAAGCTCTCTCTCTCTTTGTAATTTCTGCTTTCATAGTGATCATCTGTCGCTTTGTGCCATAGTTTTTTTCCTATAAGGGGTTTTCCACATTAAATCATTGGGTTCTTATTGTGCTTAGTTTGTGCGATTGGATTACTCCTCTTGATTATACTCTGTGTGCTTCTGCGGTTAACCCACAAGTGGTATCAGAGCTAACGTTGGGGCACAAACTTGAATCTATAAGGAGAAGTATCAATGGCTGAAAATTTGAATTATGACATTAAGAAGTACTCAGGCAAAAATAACTTTAAGTTATGGAACATTAAGATGATTAGTTTATTAACTCAGCAATGGTAGATGAGGCTCTTGAGAAGCAACATGAGTCTATGAATGATGATGATTGAAAGACTTTGGATAAGAAATGTTAAATCCATAATTCGATTGTGTCTAATATATGAGGTTCTCTACAATGTCATGAGGGAGAAAGCCGCAACAAAGTTATGGGTGAAATTAGAGGACGTTTATGTTAAAAAGTCCCTGGAAAATCGCTTACACTTCAAGTTACAGTCGTTCAACTTCAGGATGACAAAGGGTGGAGATATGGAGGCCCACATCTAAACATGGAAGAAGTGGTTAAAGATAAAGATCATGCATGTATTTTACTGAATTCTCTACCCGCATCGTATGAGTCTTTCAGGGACTCTTTATGTAATGGCAATACGTCCTTGAGTGTGGATACTATTATCTCAGCTCTTCAAGGAATGGCCATGAGAAAGAAAAATGGTAGCATGAGGGCTTTTTTTAATGCACTACTTACAAAGAATAAGAATACTGAGCGAGCTATAAGATCTTCTCAGTTGAGACCCAAATCCAAAGGCAAGGGCAAGGGCAAGGGCAATGGAAAGTTAAAGTGCTGGAAGTGAGGGATGGCTGGGCAAATGAAGAAGGATTGTACAAATCCTAAAGTAAAGAAAGAAAACTCAGAGGCTTCTTCCAGGGAGGCCAACACTACCACGTCTGATGAAGAGACAAGTAAAGGTGATGTGTTGTTGGTGTCTATGATCGGACACTTGTATGATGATCGTAGAAACGAGTAGATCATTGACAAATGAGCTTCGTATCACATGACTCCTTTTTAGAGTTGGTTCGCTAGTTACAAGGAGTGAGATAGTGGATAGGTGTTAATGGGCAATGATAATGCTTGTAACGTTATGGTTATTGGTACGATACACATCAAGATGTTTGATGGGATTGAGCATACCTTAACTAAGGTCAGGCACGCTTCTGACATGAAGAAGAACTTGGTTTCTCTCGGTACACTCGAGGCAATAGGGTGCAACTTCACCGATGTTAATCGTGTCCTTAAAGTATCAAAGGGGGCACATGTGGTTATGAGAGCGCAAAGGCATAATAACCTTTACAGGTTGATAGGGAGCACTTTTATAGGTGGAGTGACAATGGCTGTTGCGGACTCCACGTCTATACGTATGTGGCATGCTCGTCTGAGCCACATGAGCGAACAGGGCATGAAGGTACTTTCCGATCATTGTTTAATTTCAGTTTTTAAGAATTCAGATTTAAATAAATGTGAGTATTATATACATGGTAAACAATCTAGGCTATCATTTAAAACTGGTAAACATGTATGTAAGGGAGTGCTTGATTATGTGCATTCTGACGTATGGGGGCCATCGCCCGTGGTTTTCGTTGAACGGTCATCATGGTTTGTCACATTCATTGATGACTACTCCTGAAAAGTTTAGATTTAGTTCATGAAATATAAATCCAAAGTTTTTACCAAATTCAAATAATGGAAGGCCATTGTGGAAAAACAGTCAGGGTAAAAAAGATTGATAATGGTGGTAAATTTACTTCTACTGAATTTAATGAATATTGCAAAGATGATGGGATCATTAGGTACAATATGATGCACCGCATATGCTCGAATAAAATAGTGTGGTTGAGCGGATGAATCGGACACTCTTGGAGATGGCCTGGAGCATGTTAAGTAAAGTTGCGCTGGGCAAGGACATATGGACTGAGGCCGTTAACATGACTTGCTACTTGGTGAACCGGTCCCCTTCTACGACAATTGATTGTAAGATCCCAGAGGAAGCATGGAGTGGTCATACGGTTGACTACTCAGATTTGTGCATATTTGGTAGTAAGGCTTACTCTCATGTACCATCAGTTGAGAGAGATAAGCTTGACCAAAGAGCGAAAAAATACATCTTTGTTAGCTATGACGTTGGTGTGAAGGACTACAGGTTGTACGACAAAGTCACACGTAAGGTCATCACTAGCCACAACGTCAGATTCGATGAATGCTCCATATTATGAAAGAATGAGCAGAATAAGGAGGAACCGAAAAAATTATAATTGTAGACGTTCATGTTGACACAGATGTTACTTAGGCTGAGAAAAATGTACAGACAGAGGTATATGAACGACTATAATATCACATATGCCCTCATTACAGATGAGGGGGACCCGTCTACTAATCAGGAGGCTTTTGATGAGCATAGTGCAAAAAAGTGAAAAGCGGTCATAGATGATGAGATGAACTATTTGTACAAGAACAACATGTGGGAGCTAGTGGAGCTTCTATTGAGCCAAAAAGCGATCGGATGCAAGTGGTTATTGAAAAGGAAACATGATGAATACAAAGCAATGTTGGTAGCAAAGGGTTATGCTTAGAGAGAATGAATCAACTTTACAGAGATAATCACGCTAGTGATTAAGCAGGTATCTATCATATTCGTGTTAGCGTTGGTTGCCCAATACGATCTCGAGCTGGAACAAATGGATGCGAAGACTACATTTCTACACGTGAAATTGGAAGAGCAGATTTATATGAATAAACCAGAAGGCTACGAAGCTAAATGGGCAGAGAACAAAGTTTGCAGATTAATGAGGTCATCGTACGGACTGAAATAATCGCCTAGGTAGTGGTATAAAAAAATTAATTTTTTCATGTTGAGTTATTAATTTACTAGGAGTAAATACGATTACTGTGTCTATTACAAGACACTGAGTGATGGCAAGTTCATCGTCCTAGTATTGTATGTTGATGATATATTAATCGTCAGTCATAATATGTTTGAAATCGACGTACTGAAAACTCATTTATTAGGGACATTTGAGATGAAAGGTCTGTGGGTTGCAAAGAGAGTTCTCAGCATAGATATTCATAAAGATATGAAGAGGAGCAAGCTTTTGTTATCACAAGTAGAATACCTTAAAAAAGTGTTGATTAAATATGGGAGAGACAAGGTAAAGCTAGTGAGCGTTCCTCATGCGGATCACTTCAAGCTTTTCTCAGAACAATGTCCTAAATCTAATGAGGAAAAGAAGGATATGTTTCGTGTACCTTATTCGAATGTGGTTGGCAGTTTGATGTATGTTATGCTTTATAGAAGACCAAATATTTCACAGGCAGTCAGTGTTGTGAGAAAATACATGTCAAACCCTGGTAAGCAACATTGGGAAACAATGAAATGTATACTTCGGTACATTCAAGGTACAAAAGACTTTATCCTAACTTTTAAGAACACATGGGCAAAGTTGGTAGCGTATGTGGATTTAGACTACACGGGCAGTGTGGATTCCAAAAAATCGACTTCAAGTTACTCGTTTGTAATAACTGGTGGAGTAATCAGTTGGATGTCGAAACTTTAGTCCGTGGTGGCTCTTTCCATTACCGAAGCAAAGGGTATATTACAGTAATGGAAGCATTCGAAGAAGGTGTTTGGTTGAGAGGCATGATAAATCAGTTGGGGCTCAAGCAGGAGGCCGTGCCAGTTAATTGTGACAGCGAGAGTGCTATCAAATTGGCTAAAAATTATGTTTGTTATTCACGTACTTAACACATTGATGTTCGTTACCATTTTATCCACCAGGTGCTTGAGGAAGGAGGCGTAACTTCGAAGAAGATTCACACCAGCATGAATCCGGCGGACATGCTCACCAAAGTAGTCCCTACAGAGAAGTTCAAATTATGTATAACTTCTATGGGCTTGGTGATGATGTAAAAGGAGGACAAAGTGTGCAAGAGAAGCGTTGATGGAGCTATGATGCAAGGCAGAGATAAGGTAAAAGGACTAGAACTACACATTTGATTATTGAAGACATGGTCGAGATTGTTGTATTTAATGTTTTAAATCTACTCAAATACATGGCCTGTCGATGTATGTCATCGAATAGTTCTCGATCTCATTAAGATTTTTATGATTTTCTCCAATTGGTCATTGGACTATCAGGGTGCTTTTTCTATGCCATAGGAGGGCGTTCGATGACATCGAAGGTAAGGTTCAATGCCATCGAACATAGATCGATGCAATCGAGAATTTTTTGAAAAATCATATTTTGTCTCAGGATAGTAGATGTGTTATTTCAATGCTATCGATGTAGCTTCGATGTCATCGAAGGATTAGTTTCGATGACATTGAAGACTATTCGATACCATCGACAGTTTTCACGCAATTTTACGCAAAGTTATGATTTTGTGAGATTTGTTTCCAATTTTTCCTGGGATCCTTCTATAAGCTATATGTATGGGTGTAAGCGAGATTCGAGGTTATTCGAATTAAGTAAGAGCTCTCTCTCTCTCTCTCTCTCTCTCTCTCTCTCTCTCTCTCTCTCTCTCTCTCTCTTTGTAATTTCTACTTTCTTAGTGATCATTTGTTGCTTCGCGCTGTGGTTTTTTCCCGCAAGGGTTTTTCTACATTAAATCGATGTGTTCTTGTCGTGCTTGGTTTGCACGATTGGATTATTTCTCTTGATTCTACTTTGTGTGCTTCTGCGATCACCCAACAAGCTTTGTATCGAGGATCACGGTAATTCCCTTCCGGACGCGACTTAGCTACAACCCTCATTCCAGCAATGTGTGTGTGGGACCAAGAGTGTTTGGCCCACATGGATGTCTGTGTTGTACATCTACACCGTTTATCAGTTTTGCTAGCTTATTTTAAAGCAATTTCAAAAAATATTCAGATACAAATCTTAGGAGAAATAATGATGCTTTACTATTAAAAATTTCTTATGGGCCACAAAAGTTTTGAATTAAGCTGATACATGTATTTTCCTTTCATCAAGGTCTATGTTGGCAAATAAATATCACTGTAGACTTTAGAAAACTTTTAACAGTGGACATTTAATGACCACTATTTCTTATGTTATTGTACGTCTGATATTTTTATCAGCTTCCTTTTTTAGTCCGTGTCCTAAATGAACTTGAAAAACGGATGAATTGCATAGATATACAATGCATGGCCCTAGGTGATGTTATACTCAGATAGCTGGATTCGTCGTCACAGATAAGTCGCGCTCCGATGGAGTGAATGTTACAACTCTGTAGCACACAGAACCAGTGCGTTTTATCCCCCTACGTTACAGCGAAGGATTTCCGTCGACGTAGCCCTAGGGCCCACCTTTGAAGCACCCTCATCTCTCACACGCACGAGCCAGTGGCACGTGGGAGGAGCGTGTCTCAGGCGCTTGGAGATGCGTTCCGCGAGTGTATTATTGTATTACTGAAACGCGTCGTAAACCGGCGAAACAGAGAAGCGTGACGAGGACTCTAACAGGGGTGTCATGATCTCCACGCCACAAACAGAAAAGATAAACATGCCAGGCTCCACGTGTAAAAAAGCTGAGTAATGCGGGTAGGAAAGAAACAGACGACAGCCACGCTTTAACGGCTCTCTTACAACCCAGCGATATATAAAGCGTGTGGAGGCGAAGAAGAAATCCATCTTTGAAGGAGGCAACTACAGAAGACAATGGAGGAAACGAAGGAGGTGACGCCCCCAAGAGACGCGATGGAGACGGTGGCCCCACAGGCTCCCGTCACCAAAGAGAGAAGGGTCCGAGGAGACTTGGACGCTAAGCTTCCAAAGCCCTGTAAGACCGCTCCTTTAAAATAAAAAAAAAATAAAATTTTTTTTTTTTGAAATTTTCTAGTTACACGTGTGGGCGAAAGATCCTCACCGTGCATCATGTGGGCCCAATTGTTGTATGCCTTTCGTTCTGAAGATCAGGCTGGTATGTTTAACATGTGGGTAGGCATGCATGTATATATCGCAGCCGTCATTTGACGTGGCCCACCTGATGCTGATGGCTTAATCCGATTACTTTGAAAAATAAAACGTACAACGTTGGGCCCACTAGATGAACGTGCTGGATCTGGCACCCGAGAGAGTAAGTTTCGGGCAGGTAAATATTTAGGAGGAAAAAACGATTTGCTGGAATAGTTCAGTCGAAAGCTTTTATCTGTTTTCTTTTCCCTAGTATTATAGAGTGAGACTTTTCATATAGACGGTTCGGATTATTGGTAGATGGTCCACATTCAAAAGCTAAATTGCGGGTGGAAATTCCTACATGTGATGTAAAGAGCACATGCAACAGAAAACTCTGAGGGGCTCACTTGATGTTTTTCATTCATAAGTTGTGCCTACTCTGCTAGGACATTTGAGTTTTAAAAGAAATATGGTTGATCTAAAACTCAAATGGACCACGCCCCACAAAACAATGGGGGTGGGGAAGCCTACCATCGAAACCATCATATGTCCACCTTACTCTAAAACTCAAGTGGACTCCAATAAGGTTTCAATGGAGGGAATCTTAGTTGTTAGGATTCATAGAGCCTAAGAGATGTACTATTCATCCTACCATCACTATTATAAGTCGAGCTCTGCATTGAGCTTGCTATGGGTATTAAGTGTTTTACGTAAACCGTAGTTCATTTTGAGATATTATTTATTCTCTCGTGAGAAAAAGAGAGAGATGTAGTTTTATTGAGATCTGTTTCCTTGTTTTTTTTTTTTAAACTTTGAGTGTAGTGGATCGTGGGAATCCTTAGATGTAAAGAAAAGAAACCATTTAACTCTCTGTGTTGTGGTTTACATCTTTTATTCATTTATCTTGTGTTGTGGTTTACATCTTTTATTCATTTATCTTTTGATAGATATTGCTGAGTGCATGGTCAAAAAGGTATTATTTTTCTTTAAGTCCTGATACTCTGTTATCAGGTCAATAGAGAATTCCTGATACCCTAATTCCCATTGGTCCACGTCACCACTCACTAAAAAAATAAAAATAATAAAAAACAGCTTCGGACGCCAAACCATTAGGGTAACAGGAATTCTCTGTTGACTTGATGACAGAGGATCCCGACTCTTTTTCTTAATACCATCATTGCTCTTTCATATAGTGTGGCCCACTGACCCGTCTGAGTTTTGGGGTTACATTGGCATAACATGGACGGGCAGACAGACGTCAGGAAATGCCACAAAAGTCTTGTGGCATGGGCTCATAGAAATTATGTCCCAGGCAATTGCTGGTGTCAGTCTCTTTTTCCTTTTACTAGGAAATTGCCATTGTTGTGCACGTGGCAGCCTCTAAGGCACCATGGTTGAGAGCCGATTCCAAGCCAAGGACATGAATCCATGTCACACCCACTCATCGGCCAGACCTGCTGGCTCAGATGAGGCAGATCCAAAAGTGTTTAGTGGCATGTGTGCGACGGAAACCATGGGAATTGAACGCTCACCCTTGAAACCTTCACAGGACACAGAAGTTTTGGATCAGGATAATATTTGTATTTTCCATTAACCCTAATTGGAATGGCCTTATCAACAATTTGAATGGTATATAAACATCAAGTTTTAACCCTAGAAAGATTCCGAAGCTGGGATGGATTTTCCATCCCCAATGTTTGGTGCTGCGGCGTTTAGATTCACATCATGAGGGAAATTTACAAAAATTACTTAATTAATGCCAAAATTTACATTTGTTACCTTTTTTTGGAAAAGGTTTTCAAAAGCTATTTCATTATTTGATGTAATTATCATTCCACTACTTACTGGTTACATTTCTTTAACCACAATTTGGTGGGTGTACTAACAAATAGGTTGGTTGTGAGTATGTCCCACTATGATGTTTATGTAAAATTCATCCCGACCATCATGTGCATCACCTTATGTTAGCTAGGCAGGGGCGCAAAAATAACCCCATTTGTCATTCAAGTGGGACATGTGATTGGAAAATATGTAAAAGACAACAATCACCCTCCAAACTATTTCCCTTGCTATGACCCACCTGAATTATAGATGAGCCTAAGTTTTAGGGCCCTGGCCTAAATTTTGATGTGGCATCTAATGATTGTGTTAGATTTCATATGATCACTATGATGGAACCTGTAAAAGTCAAAGGTATAAGTCTCCCTATTAACTATTTTCTTTGGTGTAGCCCACGTATATCACAAGTCAGCTTACTTTTATTTTTACTTTTGCTCTAGGCCTAAATTGGATTATGCATGTAATTGTTGATGTAGATTTTGCATATACATCATGTGGGCTCTGCCAAAAGTCAAGTGAGGCCATCCCTATGCAGTTGTACAAAGAGATTATTAAAAGAAAAAAATAAAAATAAAAATTGCCTGGGACACTGCTTTTGATTTTATGAGGCCCACTGTGCCATTTATGTAAGATCCGATTGACCGTTCAATATTTAGTCACATATTAGGCCAAAGACCCAAAAAATAAAAATAAAAAATAGAAAAAAAGTTTACTCGTGATTCTAGTAGGGCACACAAAAGGAAATAGTTGGAAGAGAGGACGTCCACCCTTGATTTTTACAAGGCCCACCATGGTACTGACGTGAAATCCACTCCAACTATTAGATTCCACCGAAAAATTAGGCCCTAGTCCAAAAATCGTACCCATCCCTAATTGGCATATGCCACACTAATGAAAACAGTTTGGAGGGCGACAGTTACCCTATACATTGTTTCCAATCATGTGATCCACTTGAATCATGAATGGATCTGATTTTTGAGCGCCTAGCCTAACATGGAGTGATGCACCTAGTGGTTGAGGTGGATTTTACATATGCATCATGGGGGGCCCACCTAAACCACCAACCCATTTGCTTGCACGCAATATGACGACAGAAGGTAGTGGAATGATAATTATATCGATTAATAAGGTAGCTTTTTGAAAACTTTTTTGAAAAAGGTACCAAATATAAATTCTTTAAATCTGAGAGTTCATTAATTGGCATCTTCATGAAATTGTGTTATTAAATTTATTGTTCAATTTGTTTTTTAATAAGTTAATTGATCGTAAGAATCCAATTAATAGTTAAGAATGGATGATCAATTGCCCTTTTAGATCACTCCTCACTTCTAGACATGATTTGGATACTCATCACTTTTATACATGATCTGGACTGCCGGTTATGTGGGCACACCATTGATTGTTCATCCAGTTGATTGCCCAACTCTCTTATAAGTCACTTCGATAGCTCACTTTGATAGGATGATCATACTCATCTGATCAATAGTTAGCGATACCGATACTCCAGATTGATTATCATAAGGATATATACCGATACTCCATATATATTTGGATACTCATCACTTCTATACATGATCTGGATCGCTTGTTATGCTGGCCCACCATTGATTGTTCATCCATTTGACAATCAAGTTGTTCGGATGATTCTAACCATCGATCAATGACAAGTGGACAATCTATATCAATTGTAATAAGGAAGTTCTTATAACCAATTGGGACTGCTATCATATTAAACCCACTTTTGATTGCCCTGCTCTCTTATAAGTCACTTCGATAGCTTACTTTGATAGGATGATAGTAGTCATCTGATCAATAGTTAGGTATACCTATACTCCATATTGATTATAATATAGAAGTCCAGTTGCTGATTTGGACCATCCTTGAAATGGATACACCTTTGATTGCCATTTCTCTCATATCCGTTTTCATTTTATTATACTCCAAAATCTCATATCCGGTGATTTGGACCCTCCATCATGTGGAGCCTATGTAGCCTGCACTTGTAGTGCCAATCACTCCTAAAAGTCACTTCTATGGAATAATCCTAGTCGCTTATTAATGACTAGAAAATGAACAATCTACATATATTATACAAAAAAGGTATGGTTAGTATTCATTACATGCAGTCCATGTCTAATTGTGTCCATCTCTAATTGCCCATCGCTTTCAAAAATTACTTTGACTAGATGATGCTACTCATCTAAGCAATAGCATAGAAACTTAAAGCTCCATAGTAATTATACTAGAAAGGGTCATAAAGATTGGACCACCCTCCTTTTGATTGCTCATTTCTCTTGAGGATCCCTTAAATTGAAGAATCATTGCTGTCAGACTGATGGTTAAAAAAATGTCACTTTGGGAAAGGTAGGGAACACTCCTCAAGCTTAACCCTAAGGACATGTTTGATGATCAATAAATACAAGTAATCATGGTAAAAGCACAATTATAGCTTTTGCCGGGTGTTTGGAAGGGGCATAATTTCCACCTCAAAAATGGTGCAAATTTCAACCTCCTTTCAAGTCAAAAATTTATGGGCCCTGTGTGTGTGTGTGTGTGTGTGTGTGTTATTCCCACTCTGGTCATTCATTTTTTCAAACCATTTTAGTGCAAAGCTCAAAAATGAAGTAGATCCAATGCTCCAGTGGGCCACACCATAGAAAATAGTGGCTTCAACTATGAATCTCATTATTCCCATCATGGGCCACTTAAGCTTTGGATCTGCCCCTTCATGGGCTCATGCCTTAAAATGTTCTAACAAAATGAATGGAAGATGTGTGGATGAAACATATAGATCATGATGGGGCCCACAATTTTGCCACGTTGTACACTACTCAATGTATGTCGTACATTTTCAAAAAATGAAAATGTAAATAATTATTACTTATTTGTAGTTAACTACATGTAAGTATGACCAGTCAAAGAGGCCCTAACAAACCTTTGATTGATTGTAGTTATAGGTAATCAAATGTAAATAAGTAATAATTATTTACTAGCGCATTTTTTGTATTAGTACAACATCCCATACGAGCCTGGGATTTTGTGCCCCATGCATCGTGCAATGTGGCGAACTCTACAGGCAGCACCATGATTTATGTGTTTCATCCATGTTGTCCATTCATTTTGCCGGATCAGTTTAGGGCATGAGCCCAAAAATGAGGCAGAACCGAAGCTCAAGTGGCCCACAGTGGGAATAATGACGTCCACCGGTGGGTTTCCACTGTATTCACTTGTGTGGTTCACTTGATCTTTGGATTTACGTCATTTTTGGGCTCATGCACTAAAGTGATTTGAAAGAATGAACAAATGGCTACATCATGGTGGGGCCTATAGAGTTGCTCTTTGAAAAGAGGTTAAAATTTGCGTAGTTTTTGAAGTGAAATTCCATCTATTTGATGGCAAAACTATCATTATACTTAAAAAGCAAAGCGAGCTAGCTTCTTTGTAAGGCATCACCAAACAAAGTAACCTAGGGCCCCACTAATTAAAAAACAAAAAGGTTTTTGTTAGGAAGAAGTTCATTCGATTATGATCTCCAATAGTTTGAAAGATCGATTGATGTAGTTACAAATAACTGAAGATCAATCAATGTAGTTGAAATAACTGAATTTTGAATTGTTCTGTCCAGTAACAGAAATTAAATAAAATTCATCAATGTCTCAATGTAATCTATTTCTTCTTTTTTTATTTTGATTGTTTGAATATTCAGGAGCTAAGACCATTCTAATGCTCCTTTTCGCCATGCATAAACTGAACCAACCATTGGGATAAGAACGAATTACCACCAAATATAACCATTTACCTCCAGTCAAACATCCAATCAAACAGGCTTACACTTCATGAATTAGTAAATTTTTTACTTGCCAAGTTCATGGTTTATGCCCATTTTGTAATTCAGCAATTACTGTATTTAACAAGCTAAAAAAACACATTAATTACATAATTCATGCATATTTATCAAATCCATGAATTTCATGCCCATTCAAATCCACATATTTTCAAAATTGTTAAATTTTATTTGGCACACATTTTCGAAATTGTTAACATTTATTTGGCTGAGATTATGAGAATTCCTGTGGGAATATATGAAATTTGTTTGGCTAGGACTAAGAAAAGATTATATTTGGGTTTTAGACCTCTATGCTAAATTTTGGTTGGCACTGTGTTTTGGCTTCTTCCACCTCCTAGAGCCCGTTTGGATAACACCACAGATAAGTTACTTCTACGTACAGCAGTAGATAAGTAACTTATTTGAGATGAGTAAGCTTGGTTTATGATCAATTATAAGTAGGATTTATTTATTTAAAGTTACTTAATCACTTCACTTTAATAAGTAACTTAAGATCCGAACGCCCCCTAGTGGCATTTGTCTTTACTTTTGTAATGCAATAGTCACCTTTCAAGAAATGCCTTCTAGTAAAATAATAACCTTTCAAAATAATAATAATAATAATAATAACAAGTGGCAAGCAAACATGTGTCAGAGATCTAAGGCATTCAAGTGACGGACCACCCTAAATTTTAGGCCATGCAACTGTAACAACTGTAACAACTGATAAATAGCTCAAATGTAGTTGGTCCTTATTGATCACATTGGAAAATGTTTGATCATTGATCTTGAGCATGTGCTCCACTGTAGATTCCACACTTGTTGTTTCTAAAGCACTTTTGCCAGTCTAAACCATTGTTCAAATTGATTATGTTGAAGAAAGTGCAATCACCCAAATTGAATGCCTATAAGTGGGGCCCACATTTTATTGCAAGTGCATTTTAAAAGTTGACTTTGACTTGTGATTTTGATTAGATGATCATAGCCAAACATCTAGTGGCTATGAAAGTAAACAGTCCATATTAGTTGTGCCATATAGGTTTATCCCTGATCTGGACCATCCATCATATGCAGACACCTCTATTTTCCATCTCACTCCCAATATTTGCTTTTGACTCTAACCATCTGATGTATGATTTTGGAATGGGTTGATCCATTTTTATACCATACAAGGCTGGGTCATTGTACACATGGGGCCTCCCTTTTGACCATCCCTCTCAAAAATCACTCTCATGTGGTAATCCTAAATGTTTGGGAAAATGGTCCATCTTTTTTGATATTTGAAAAGAAAATGCTTAATCATTGATCCAGGGAGTCCATTATGGAAGGCTACCTTTGATTGCTCATTCCTTTTTTACATTGATCATATCATCCTAACCATCCAACTGTTAGCAAACCCTATTAAAATTACCGAAATAATCCCATCATAATACATCGTGTGGGACCTTCATTGATCATCATCATTCCTCCTAAAAATCACTTTGATGATCCTATTCATCCTATCTGTGGATGCAAAATGAACAATCCAATTTGATATAATAGATTGATTTCTGGGAAAACCTGGAAGATGCAAAACTTATTAGTAGGCCACATTGTAGGAATTGTGTACAATCATGCCCTATAACTATAAATCCACACTTTATGGCCCACTTTAGTTTTGAAATAGTGTGATTTTTTACTTTCGCTCTTGATCGAGGCGCATCAGATGAATGATGGTACATAAGCCCCACAGTGAGTGTCCCCATCCCAAATGTCCCTATGCTGTAGCCTACTGGATTTTGAATGGCCCTGATTTTTTGTGTTTTTGGGGGTAATGTACCTGATGGACTGGAGGATCCCATGCTTATTTTCCCACCTAGCAGTAGTGCCATTGTACCTACACCCAGTGTTAGGATGGTTGTAAGACCCATCACCTTGTGTGATCGACTGTACACTTCGTTTTTTGTGCTAACAAGGCTATCAGTACCGGATTTGGCGGCCGAAAATTTCGTTAGTCTGATTTCTGAGTTTGAGGGGTGACAATGATTCTCTTCTGCAAAGAAAAAACATGAGAAATCCATATGCAATGTGTTCCATACAATCAAATTTTCATTAGATATTCTGACATCCATATGTTCTTACTCAGACATGGCTAGAGCTCTAGTTGCTGCTGACACTGAACATGTTTATGGCACATTGGGTCATGAACACTACCATCTAAGTGTTCTTCAACAACATGCTGCCTTTTTCGACCAGGATGATAATGGCATCATCTACCCGTGGGAGACTTACACAGGTAAGGCTTTTAGGTTCGTTGCATGGCACAGGCTTATGCTCGGTTGGTTAGCCTATGTGACCCACAAGACCCACATAGAGATATAATTGTAGATGGCCCACCATCCAATGATCACACTGGACATTATATTAGCAGTGTGGTCGAATGATTAAATCATCTTATCGATGATGGTCCACATTCATCTATAAACATCAATAATCAGAATTGTTACTCAGTGATGGATTGTTCTGATCACCCATCTATCTCCGCGTGAACGGATGCACGGTCAGACCAATGCATGCCCAATGAACCAGAACAGGGGCGTAGGTGCATTTTCTTTATGTGGCAATAACATACTATGTGTAAGCTAAGTGTTCATGTGATTTTCCAGGACTAAGGGCAATTGGGTTCAATTTCTTTGCATCTGCAATCATGGCCGTTATCATAAATGGGGCAGTGAGCTACACTACTCTACCAGTAAGCTCATGCCTTCTTCCAACAGGCACCATGGTTTGCCATGCTCCCTAGCTGATGTTTTCTATTTTGGGGTGATTATTTCAGGGTTGGATACCTTCCCCATTCTTACCAATATACGTACACAACATCCATAAATCTAAGCACGGAAGCGACACTGGAACGTACGATACGGAAGGAAGGTGAGATGTTTCAGATCTGGTTGCATGGTCCATGCTGCTGACATGTGATGTGGCCCACTCCCTAGCGTTGGATGGTGATGAATACCATGTAGTGTTACTGATGAGTGGGCCATACTGAAGAAGGCCCACCTAATGGACATCACTTATCTCGTCCATGAGTTCCTTGTTGGCACGTTTGATGTGGATGGTAATGGACGAGCACATGTGGCAATACTTGAAGGGTGGCCCAGTGAATGGATGGAATATTGCATGAACGCTGCAGATTGGACGACCCCATTCGAAGAAGGCTGAATATTCGTCCATCTAAGCTAACTGTTTCATTTCATGGGTGGAATTCAGGTTTGTTCCAGTGAACTTCGAGAACATATTCAGTAAGTATGCACTCACTGTAGCGGATAAGCTTACCCTTCGGGAGATCTGGCAAATGACTGAAGGCAACCGTAATACAATGGACTTCTTCGGCTGGTGAGCTCTCTCGACCCTTGGTTTTTATCTCTGCGTTGGGGCCCCACAGCTACTGTACGGTCCTGCCTGCAGACATGCCATTAGTGTAAGACATACGTACCATGAGAACAGTAGCCCTTACACCGAACTGGACGCGGTTTGGCTAGTGACGCTGCCACGAGCCAGGTAGCTAGTGGTCGGTGCTCCGTGGGCCCCATCATCATGATTTATGTGTTTTATCCATGCCGTCCATCCATTTTTCCACATCATTTTAAGGATTGGTCCCAAAAAATGAGGTATATTTAAATCTCAGGTGGACTACACCACTGGAAAACAGTAGTTATTGAATGTTGACCATTAAAAATCTCCTAGGGCCCACTGTAATGTTTATTTGACATCCAACCTCTTGATTAAGTCATACAGACCTGGATGAAGGGAAAAAACAAATATCAGATTGATCCAAAACTTTTGTCCTCCCAGGAAGTTTTTAATGGTGGGTGTTCAATAAAAACCGTTTCCTACGATGTGGTCCACTTGAGATTTGTATATAGCTCATTTTCTGGCTCATACCATAAAATGATATGGAAAAATGGACGGACGGCGTGGATGAAACACATACATCATTTTGGGCCCACAGATCAGCCAATCCGTGTCAGCTCCCATGGTGCCGGGCCCACGTGGTGCATATATCACATCCAACCCGTGCAACCTATCCATCGGATGCAAAGGAAGGGACTGAACATCAGCTCCATCCAAAACTCAGATGTGCCGCGTCACAGGGAATAAGTTGCGTGGGAATGCCCTCCCTTTATTCTCGCTGAGGCCCACCTGGGTTGCACAACAGTGGCTTTTGCCATTTACCCTTCAACATGTACAAATGAAGGGTCTGGACGGTCTGGATTCCACATGCAACATTATACGTGTCGGTTGTGGCCGTGTTTCTCTGTGGGGCGCACCCCTTGAATTTATTGGAATTGGTTTCTACGTTTGGAAATGTATGTATTGAGGAAGTTATGAATGGGTTGGTGCAGGATTGCGAGTAAGCTGGAGTGGGGGCTACTGTACGTATTGGCACGAGATGAAGAAGGGTTCCTATCCAAAGAGGCTGCTAGGCGTGTTTTCGACGGTAGTCTCTTCGAGTATGTTGCTAAGCAGCGATTGGCTGCTGACAAGATGAGTTAAGGGCATGTCTCTCTCTCTCTATATATATACACCTTATGTGATAACTGATAACCAAGTTAAGGTAGATGAGGTCTGTATATTTTAAGTACTACTTTATATTGAATGTTTGATATTGGACCGTTTAACTCTCTCTCTCTCTCTCTCTCTCTCTCTCTCTCTCTCTCTCTCATTGTGTGTTTAACTCTCGCCGGCTGCCATTGTGTGGCCATTGGCTGATAAGGGTCTTTTAACGTGGGCCGTTTGAACAGCTGTGGTGGTCACAAGCTTAAGGTGGGCCTAGGGCCTATAATAATTTTTAAGGGAATTTTTTTTTGACAATACCAACTATGCCATATGTATACATGTGCCTACATGAATTGAAATAGTTGGGAGGTGCTTTTGGTGAAGCCCACGTAATAGACATTCAGACCTGTTCAACATGTGCACCTTGACAAAGCCTAAATAAAAAACGTATGTAATCACCTAAATCAAAACATGTGTAGACTATAAAAGTACCATCACATATTACATCCAAAAGGAACAAAATGAAGTTTACTTGACTTCTTATCATAGCCTCTTTTAAACTCAATTTTTTCTTATTCCCATCCTTCCAACTAAGTTTTTTTTTTTTTTTTTGGCCCTTAATGCCTTTCTAAAAGATCTATAATCTGATCTTCGAATTCTAAAACACAGGACCTTTTTTCTTTCATAACATGGTGTATATAGTGAAATGTGTCAATGTATTTGCCTTCCTAATGAAATAGGAGATTGTTCATATTCCTGGGACCTTTAGCTATTAGGTACTTTTATAAAATTTTCCATCTTTGGAGTCGTAAATACAAGTTACACTTGAGTTATGCCAATTTCTGTTGATGTATGAATTATATTTGATTATCTCACTTACCATTTGTCATGACTTGCGGCTTTGTAAATGCATTTTTGAATCTCTTCATATCTAAAGATTATTTTTTTTTAATCCAACTTTACTTTCACATTTTCATCAATGGATTTCGAATTTGAATTTTCTCAAACCCCATTACATTTAATGGACCGCAACATGGTGTCTTCTCTGTTTGTAAACACCAAGTAATAATTTTCTTTCTTAGTATTTATTGATGATGTTTTTAAGTCAAGTCAAATATTTCATTTACGTTTCTCATCCTTCTCTGTTTTTTACAAATCTCATGTCTTTAATATCTTCTTCCAATCAAATTCTTTGGTTCTTCAGTATTCTCAATCTATCTAGGGAATTTCACTCGTTGACATATTCAAAATCATCAGTCATATGTTTTGCTTCTGCCTTTTCCATAATACTTGAAGGATCACAAGGCGTTCACTCTCATTTTCATTCCAATTAATTACATCTTCACTCATCATCTTTTTTAAACCACTAGTACTTTCTTTTAGTTTTCTTTTCCAAATCAATCTTAATCATTCATTCTTTAGTATTTTGATCTTGTTTCCAACAATATCTTTCCAAATGATGCATATTTTGGTTCTCCAGATCATGTAATTAGCTAGTAGTAGCTTATCCGCCATTATGGATTAAACATGATCATCACTTCTAAAAGGAATAATCTCCAATTTCTCTCCAATTTCTTTCATACCACCACTGCTACTAAATTTAAACTCTCGGGTATTCTACCTATGTATAAGTCTAAAATGCATGCCTTGAATATCTATAAGGACCCAAGTTAAATTTTCTCTGCTATAGACCATAAATGCTATGTACACACATCAAGATCCTTGAAAAATTCTTCCTTTTCCATTTTTTAACCCTTGCTCTTTCTCACCAATAAACTTCTTTACCGTGGTTGTGATACCTCATATATAAGAAATGAAGGAAATAATAAAATTAAAAATACCATATTGCTTTCTAACACTTTTTAACTCTCTTAGATTTGTACCTCTTTATTTATAATTTTTCTAAAACAACAAAAATTTGCACTTAAAAATTTAAAAAAAGCCAACTTAGACTCAAAATTAAAATAGAAATTTAAGCAATAAAAAACAAAACAAAACAAAATAGCAATTCTAATTCTAGTTGTACTAAGATTTGAAAATCAAGTTTAGTTGATTTCTTTTAACGTGGGCCATTCGAACACCTGTGGTGGTCACAAGCTTAAGGTGGGCCTAGGGCCTATAATAAATTTTAAGGGATTTTTTAATTTTTTTTTCAATACCAACTATGCCATATGTATACATGCGCCTTCATGAATTGAAATAGTTGGGAGGTGCTTTTGGTGAAGCCCACGTAATAGCCATTCAGACCTGTTCAACATGTGCACCTTGACAAAACCTAAACAAAAAACGTATGTAATCACCTAAATCAAAACATGTGTAGACTATAAAGGTACCATCGCATAATATTACATGCAAAAGGAACAAAATAAAATTTATTTTATTGTTCTCCGATTCTCTCAACTCTCTCAAGACGCATACTAAATTGATAAAATAAAAGATATTGTATTGGTCACATGTCTTTTCTCCTTTCTCTCATAATTTCTCTTCAAGCTTATACCTCTTCATCTTTATAAATTCTTTCAAGGAATACAATTCATACTTGAAAATTGAAAGTTCACTATTGTAGGTTTGAAATTTATAATTGTCGAAAAAGTAAATTAACTATTAATTTTAATTTTAATTGTACCAATATTTAAAAATCATCTTTACTTGACTTCTGATCATTGCCTCTTTTAAACTCAATTGTTTCTTATTTCAGTCAATTCTTCCAACTATATATATATATATATATATATATATATATATATATATATATATATATATATATATATATATATATGCCTTTCTAAAACGCAGGACCTTTTTTCTTTCATAACATGGTGTATATAGTGAAATGTGTGTCAATGTATTTGTTTTCCTAATGAAATAGGAGATGGTTCATGTTCCCGGGACCTTTAGCTATTAGTAACTTTTATAAATTTGTCCATCACTTATCTTTGGAGTTGAAAATACAAATTACACTAGTTATTCCAATTACTGTTGATGTATGAATTATATTCAATTATCTCACTTTCTATTGGTGTCAGATGTCTTCAATCTGACAATTCACTACCGCTCGATGTCATCGAGTATTTTCAGGATTTTCACCTTTGCTCGCTAGACATGTTTTGTCATTCTTCGATGACATCGAAGCTAGTTCTAGGTTCGATGTCATTGAAGGGTTTATGCAGATTTTCTGCGAAAACACAGATTTTGCGATTTTTTTTTTCCTATTTCATTTTGGCTTCTTTCTAAACCTATATAAATGGGTGTATACGAGACTGTGATGTATTTCTAAGGGAAGTCTAAGGCATTATAGGATTTCTAAAAGAATTCTAGGGTTTTAAGGGGTGGAGAAAAGGTAAGGTTTGAGGATTGTTCAAGTTAGGAAAGTCCTCTATCTTTGTAATCTATACGTTCATAGTGAAATTTTCTGTCGCTTTGTGCCGTAGTTTTTTCGCACAAGTTTTTTCCATGTTAAATCTGTGTTTCTTGTGATTGCTTGGTGTTCTTAGATTATTATCCTAGATCCATCTCTGTGTGATTCCGCAGACCAAATCCCAACAAGTGGTATCAAAGCTATCGTTGGAGCACAGACATGAATTTACAGGATTAGTAATAATGGGAAACATCAAATTTGATATTGAGAAGTACTCAGGAAAAAATAACTTTGAGTTATGGAATATTGAGACGATTAGTCTATTAACTAAGCAAGGTGAAGTTAAAGCTATTGAAGAGCAAAAATCAACTATAAAAGATGAAGAATGGGAGACTTTTGATAGCAATGCTTTAGCCTCCATCTGTTTATGTCTCACGGATGATGTTCTCTATAATGTTTTGAGGGAGAAAACCACGGCTAAGTTATAAGCAAAGTTAGAGGACATCTATGCGAAAAAGTTCTCTGAAAATCATCTACACTTAAAGCTACAGCCGTATAACTTCAAGATGGAAGAAGGTGGAAATCTGGAGGCCTACATCAGCAACTTTAATAAATTGATTTTGCAAATTACTGAATATAGAGGAAGTGATCAAAGATGAGGAACAAGTATGTATGTTGTTGAATTCTCTTCCAGTATCATATGAATCATTCAAGGACACGATATGCACCGTAAATAAAACCATGAGTGTCAACACCGTTATCTCAGCCCTTCAAGGAAATGATATGAAAAAGCTAAACGGTGCGATGGGGACATCTTCTGATGCACTATTTACGAGAGGCAAGAATTTTGAGCGAGGTATAAGATCTTCATGACCTAGATCCAAATCCAAGGGCAAGGATAATGGAAAACTAAAATGCTGAAACTGTGGGATGACTGGACACATGAAGAAGGATTGTACCAATCCTAAAGCGAAGAAAGAAAATTTAGCAGCCTTTTCAATGTTGTCAAATCTGATGAAGAGACAAGTGGCAACAATCATGGAGATCAGTGAATCCTCAAGATAAGAGCGTCATATCACATGACTCCTCATCGGAGTTGATTCGTCAGTTAAAGAGAATGCGATAGTAAACAGGTTTTTATGGGCAATGACAATGCATGTAATGTTATGGTTATTGGTACGGTGAGCATCAAGATGTTTGATGGGATGGAGCATACCTTGACTGATGTCAGGCACATTCCTAATATAAAGAAAAATCTAATACAGATGATACTCAGGCAGAGACAGATGTGCAGAAAGAGGTACAAGAGCAGGTGGAGTAGCCATCTATGAAAGAAAACCCACCACGTGATCGCAGGTTACCGGCAAGATACAGGGACGACTCTAAATTGCATATGCCCTCGTTACAAATGAGGGGGACCCATCTACTATTTAGGAGGATCTTAGTGAGTCTGATGCAGAAAAGTGAAAGGCGGTTATAGACGATAAGATGGACTTGTTACTCAAAAATCACACATGGGAGCTGGTGGAGCTTCCAGTAGGCCAAAAAGCGATCGGATGCAAGTGGTTATTAAAAAGAAAACATAATAAATACAAAGCAAGGTTGGTAGCAAAGGGTTATGATCAAAGAGAATGAATCGACTTCACAGAGATATTCGCGCCAGTGGTTAAGAAAGTGTCTATCACATTCATATTGGCGCTGGTTGCCTAATACGATCTCGAGCTGCAACAAATAGAAGTTAAGACTGCATTCCTGCATAGGGAATTGGAAGAGCAGATCTACGTGAAGCAACCAGATGGCTACGAAGTTAAAGAGGCAAAGAAAAAAAATTTACAGGTTAATGAGGTCGTTATATGGCTTGAAACAGTCGCCTAGGCAGTGGTATAAAAAATTTGATTCTTTCATGTTGAGTCAGAAATTTACTCGGAGTAAATATGATTACTGTGTCTACGAGTGAATATGATCACTGTGTTTATTATAAGATACTGAGTGATAGCAGTTCATCATCCTTGTATTGTATGTTGATGATATGTTAATCGCCGGTCATGATATGTCTGAAATCAACATACTGAATACTCAGTTATCAGGGACATTCGAGATGAAAGATCTGGGGGCTTGTAAAAAAGGTTCTCGGCATAAATATTCATAAAGACAGGACGAGGAGAAGGCTTTGGTTATCACAAGCAGAATACCTTGAAAATGTGCTGATCAAGTATGGGATGGACCAGGCAAAGCCAATATTATTCCCTACGCGGCTCACTCCAAGCTTTTCTCATAACAATGTCCTAAATCAAATGAGAAAAAGTAAGTTATGTCTCATATGTCTTATTTGAATGTGATTGGTAGTTTAATGTAAGTCATGGTCTATACGAGACTAGATATTTCACAGGCAGTCGATGTTGTGAGTAGATACATATCAAACCCTACAAGCAACATTGGGAAGTGGTGAAATGGATACTTCGATACATTCGAAGTACAAAAGACTGTCTTAACTTTTGAGAAGACGGGTGAAGTTGGTAGGGTATGTGGATTCAGACTACGCGGCAGTGTAGATTCCAGAAATTCTACTTCATGATACTCGTTTGTACTAGTGGGTGGAGCAATCAGTTAGATTTTAAAGCTTTAGTCCATGGTGGTTCCTTTAACAATCGAAGTAGAATATATGGCAGTAACGGAAGCATTTAAAGAAGGTGTTTGGCTCAGAGGCATGATAAATCAGTTGGAACATCAACAAGAGGTCATGCCGGTTAACTGTGATAGCAAGAGTGCTATTAATGTAGTGCCTTAAATAATAAGCTAAAACTTAGGATGAAGTTTGATGTAGAGCGGATCGCAGACAATTACATGGCCAAGATGGATCAGAAAAGGCCCGGTCGACGACAGAAGTGATCCAGACCATCGAACCTTAAATCGGGAGTATCTTGCAATCCGGAATGAGTTATCTAACGTAAAATATATGATTTTGGGGTAGAACGAGCTACTGAAGCCAACCAACCCCGCTATGCCGGGTTACGCAGCCCGAAATTGCGAAAAACCCCTGGATTGACGGTCGTTTCCCTGTTTTAATTTCGTTTTTACTATAAATAGTAAGTTTTAGTTTGATTATAACTCTTCATCCGTCGGGCTTTAGGAGTTGCGCCCAACGTGAAAAGAGCTTAGAATAATTAGGAGAACGGTTTGGTGAAGCCAAATAGGACACTTACTATTTTTGGCCGAAAACCTTGCGCACTAGTAGACATCACGACCGTCTATAAATAGTAAGTTTACTATTTATAGTAAGTCGCGGATTCTAAGAGTTTGAGTTGTAGTTTGCTTCTAATTTCTTTCCCATTGCTTGGTAGCCCTATTTAAAGGGTTGTGAACTCGTTTTTATTCATCAATTAATCAATTTCGAATTTATTAGAATTTATTTCTATTTTCTGCTTTCTTTCCTCGTGGATTCGAGAAGTCTCTGTGAGGAGTCCAGAGAAGCTCCGTGGATTCGGAGTAGTTATCCTCATCACGTTCATCCCTGCGTCAGCTATCAATTTGGATAAAAATTTTGTTTATCACTCACGTACTAAACACATTGATGTTCGTCGCCATTTTATCTGACGGATGCTTGAGGAAGGAGGCGTAACATTGGAAAAGATTCATACCGATGTGAATCCAGCAGACATGTTCACTGAGGTCGTTCCTATAGAGAAGTTCAAGTTCTCTGCAACTTCTCTGGGCTTGGCGATGGGGTAAAAGAAGGATAGAATGTGCACAAGAAGTGTTAATGGAGCTATGATGCAATATAGAGATAAGAGAAGATAACAAGAAGCTACATATTTGAAAATTGAAGACATTGTGGGAATTGTTGGTGTTAGATGCCTTCAATCTGACAGTTCATTGTTCGATGACATCGAACCAGCTTCGATGTCATCGAAGCCAGTCGATGACATCGAAGTTGGTCGATGCCATCGAGTATTTCTGAGATTTTCACCCATGCTCACTGGACATGTTTTGTCATTTTTCAATGACATCGAAGCTAGTTCGATGTCATCAAAGGGTTTACGCAGATTTTCTACGGAAATGCAGATTTTGCGATTTTTGTTTACTATTCCATTTTGACTTCTTTCTAAACCTATATAAAGGGGTGTATACAAGACTGAGATGTATTTTTAAGGGAATTCTAAGGCATTCTAAGGTTTCTAAAAGTATTCTAGAGTTTCAAGGAGTGGAGAAAATGTGAGGTTTGAGGATTGCTCAAGTCGGATAAGTCCTCTATATTTGTAATTTGTGCTTTCATAGTAGAATTTTTTGTCGCTTTGTGCTGTAGATTCTTCTCGTAAGGGTTTTCCACGTTAAATCTCTGTGTTTCTTGCGATTGCTTGGTGTTCTTGGATTGTTATCCTCGATCTATCCCTGTGTGATTCCGCAGACCAAATCCGAACACTTTCTATGTCAAACTAATGATAGAACTCGAACTGTATTATATATGGTCTGTCATGACTTGTGGCTTTGTAAATGCATTTTTGAATCTCTTCATATCTAAAGATCTTAATTTTTAAAATAATAATAATAATCCAATTTTACTTTCACATTTTCATCAATGGATTTTGAATTTGAATTTTCTCATACTCCATTAGATTTATTAATGCCTTACGATATGGTTTCTTAGCTGTAAGTAAACAGCAAGTAATAATTTTCTTAGTATTTATTGATGTTTATAAGTTAAAGTCGAATATTTCATTTCCATTTCTCATCCTTCTCTGTTTTTTACAAATCTCATGTCTTTAATATCGTCTTCCAATCAAATTCTTCGGTTCTTCAGTATTCTCAATCTCTCTAGGGAATTTCACTCGTTGGCATATTCAAAATCATCAGTCATATGTTTTGCTTCTGCCTTTTCCATAATACTAGAAGGATCACATGGCCTTCACTCTCATTTTCATTCGAAATAATGACATCTTCACTCATCATCTTTTTTAAACCACTAGTACTTTCTTTTAATTTTCTTTTCCAAATCAATCTTAATAATCCATTCTTTAGTATCTCGATCTTGTTTCCATCAATATCCTTCCACATGATGCATATTTTAGTTCTCCAAATCATGTAATTAGCTAGTAGTAGCTTTTCTGCCATTATGGATTAAACATGTTCATCACTTCTACAAGGAATAATCTCCAATTTCCTTAATACCACCACCGCTACTAAATTTAAACTCTGAGTATTCTACCAATGTATAAGTCTAAAATGCATGCCTTGAATATCTATAAGGACCCAAGTTAAATTTTCTTTGCTATATACCATAAATGCCATGTACACACATCAAGATCCTAGCAAAATTCTTACTCATACATTTTTTTAACCCTGGCTCACCGATAAACTTCTTCACCATGGTTGTGATACCTCATATATAAGAACTGAAGGAAATAATAAATTAAAAAAATACCGTATTGCTTTCTAACACTTTTTAACTCTTTCTCATACAATTTAATTTGTACCTCTCTAATATTTATAATTTTTTTCTAAAACAACAAAATTTGCTCTTAAAAATAAAAAGCCAAGACTCAAAATTAAAATAGATATTTAAACGATAAAAAAATAAACAAAACAAAATAACAATTCCAATTCTAGTTGTACTCAGATTTGAAAATCAAGTTTAGTTGATTTCTAACAACATGGCAGATGAAATTATCTGATCGGTTACACATGAATATGGATATTTTTGGATAAAGTTACATGTGCATTTTGGATATTTTTGTGTGGTGTGATTGGTTTTTACAGTGTGGCCCACCTAATGATTGCATCCATCAGAAAGTTCTATTCATCTGGCTTTTCTAGTGGGGTGCATTTGTCAGATGAGTTGGATGTCATACTAGTGCCTGCCCTTTGAGAAGGAATAAATAAAAATAAAAAAAATAAAAATAAAAAGACACTATTTTGGAAATTACAACCCACAGAAAGCACCGCTCAGCAATTTCGTATACGTATAATGGAGGCACTATAAAAATTCTGAATTAAGAAATTTGCGACAAAAACCTTTAATTTAAAGAAATAATGCAAATCAAACCTATTAAATCCGTCACAGGCACGTGACATGCACGTGTTTTATGGATTTTGCTATTTATATTGGACTTCTAACAGTTTGAAATAGAAACGATAATAACATTGGAGTCTCTGGACAAGCATATATTATATATATAGTCACTATATAGCAACAACACCTTATTTCAATGGCTGAGATGCTTTGTTTCAAGAATCATAGTACAAGGAGTTGGGAAGCTTGAAGGTTCTCTTGGCATTGGGAAGGCCAAGCAAGCTGCTCCATTGATCCCCAACGATTCCCCAGATGCGGTATCCATTGTTTATCAACATCTTCCTTTGCTCCGTTTTGTATTTTTGCACTCCTTTGTTACTGTCCTCGGCCCCCCTGTAGACGTGTCTCAAAACGTTAATATGGGATTGGTTGAACAATCCTAACCTTTGATTCCATTCGTGGACACTTGTTCACGGAAATAGGACAGTAAGATACTTTCATTTTTAACCGTCCAATAGTATCCACCAATCCAATGGTCAAATAAACAAATGAACCTATATATATATATATATAGAGAGAGAGAGAGAGAGAGAGAGAGTCATGCTCACCTGTCATGCTCACCTACGGACCTATGAATGTGCGCACTTTTGCACACATATTATGGGTGTCTAATCCGAATAATACATTGATACGGAATCCCATAATACTTCATTGGACAAATTTTCACCCCGATCTAAAATTACGGTGGGCTATAGCAAAGAGAAATGCAAATCTTTGGAGGAAACTGTTTTCATTTTTTATGCCCCATAAACATTTGGGTCAAAGTAAAAATTGGGCATGGGTTTTCATGAGGTGCTGGTTCACATGGACCATTTATTTTTTGGAGTCACATCACGTATGATGAGTTTTCAAAAAAGTTTACACGAGTGAACTGGTAGCCAGCTTAGCATCCTATATATATATATATGTGTGTGTGTGTGTGTGTGTGTGTGTGTGTGTGTGTGTGAAATGGTTCTATGGAGTGGAGCTCATGGGAACTTCCCATGAGGTCGAGCTGTGTGGGCCCTACCATGATGCGTGTTGAACATCAATCCCATTAGTCAGATGCACCATTCAATGGTGGGTCTTGAGCTTAAAAATCAACACAATCGGTGACTTTTGTGGGCCAAACTACATAAAAAAGTTGAGAGGGGTTACCCTCCCATTAAAACATTCATAATCATTTGTTAGGCTCACTGAGATGTGGTTCACAAATCCAGCCCATCCATTTGTGTCCCAATTGGATGAGGGGTAAGACCAAGTTTCAGACGCATTCAAATTTTAGGTGGGCCTCACCAAGTGCTTGTATATGTTTTTAGGAATATCTTCACATTATTTTAGATGATATGGACCACCTGAGTTCCGTATACAGCTGACTTTTGGGATATCCCATAATTTAAAGGGGACCCATCAAATGCACGGTGTTGATGTTCAACACGCATCACAGTGGAGCCCACACAGCTTGACCTCATGGGAAGTTCCCATGAGCTCGACCGCATAGAACCATTTCCATACATATATATATATATATATATATATATATATAGAGAGAGAGAGAGAGAGAGAGAGAGAGAGAGAGAGAGAGAGAGAAGTTCCCGTAAGCTCCACCGCATAGAACCATTTCCATATATACATAGAGAGAGAGATGAGCGTAATAAATATAGATAAATAGAGAGAGAGAGAGAGAGAGAGAGAGAGAGAGAGAGAGAGAGAGATTCCGTTGTAGTAATGGCCATACGCTACGTAGAATTAAGAAGAGAAAAAGGAAATGAAAATGAAACGGAACCATAAAAGGAGGAATACGAACCGTAAGATGAGACCGGTCCAACTGTAATATCCTTCTTTGACAAGGTTATTGACGGTGGCATCTCTCAAGCATTCGCCACGAGATGAGATTAAGAAGATTTTGAGACCTCTTCTTTTGATTTCATTATAGAGGCGGAGTGTATGGTCAAGAACTGGTGCTTTCCCTTTTCTCATCCATTCTTCCAACGATGTTTTATTCAATATCTCTCCTCTACATATACACACATAATTCAAAAGAAAAAGAAAATAAAACAAAACAAACAAAATGATATGCATGTTTATGACTTAATTAAAATGGAGAATGATCAAGTCAGTTTAAATGTATGGTAATTACTGTAAGTTCATGTTGCCTGGTGCGAGTGCCCATCTTGATTTGTGAATTAGTGACAATCGACCCATCCATTGAATGATGGCTCCCAAAATCTAGCCTAATCAAATAACTCAATTGGGCTACATCAAAGAGAACAATGGGAAATGCTAGGAAGGGAACAGTCATAAGGAGTCATTTGGCAACATGGATTTAGCGGTATTTGATGGTAATACAGCTAGGCACGGGACGACTCCACTCAGTAAATTTAACTTGTCCGACTCGTTCAGATCGGACTTGATCCAAACCGAGTGGGTGAGTCGATCCTAATTGAGTTGACTTCATGCAATCCGAATTCAAACCGAGTCAAGTTCGAGTCACCTAGTAACTTGACTCGACCTAACCCAAAATCTAACTTGGTACTTACTCAACTCGATCTGCAACTCGACTCGTACATATATATTTAAAAAAACTCAAATATGACGTTTCACATCTGAGATTTTATATAGTTGATGGGAATTGGTTGCAATTATGCTAAGTGAATTTATATTTTGAGTTGCGATTTCAGCCCATAGATACCTACTGCACCCGACCCGACTCGGTATTTGTGACTGGATCGGACTCAGTCCAGATTAGTGCAGGCCAAACCTAGACTCAGATTGGGTCAGGCATGATAGACTCGGTACCGAGCCAGGTCGAGTTTGGGTCAGGCATATTTCAAAACCGGATCAAGTCAGGTCAGCCCAAACTCGGTCCAACTCAACTCGATGCCAGTTCTAGATGGTAATACCAAAAGTGTCATGTTTGGTAGGATGTGTTACTTTTTCATATATGTCAAAAGGAACGCAGGTTCCACCTTTTTTCTTTGTATATGTGAGAAGGAACACAAACCGCCTCTTTTTTGTATATGCCATCGTATCCAATCATCAAGTGCCCCTAGCAAAATAAAAGGAGACATTGAAACTAAGCCGGAGTTAAAACTTGTGTAGGCCACGACAAGTGAAATTTAGGTTTTAAGTGCCTCCATGTGGTGTCCCACCAAGTGTTCATAGTATCACTGCCGTTACATGTATCGCTAATTGGGGATACAATATATATATATTCATATCATCGATACCAATGTTGATACTTGGAAATGTATAGGTGACTAAGGAAAACAGAGGAAACATAAAGAAATGATGAAAATTCTCAAGGAAAATAATGTAGGACGTGACACAGATATATTCCTAGTATGATTGGACCAAAAGAAGGTCAAATAAAAGCATAAGTAATCTATCATATTCGGGCCCATTCCCATGTACGACATGATGAAATTAGGCCCTAAGCGTGTCCGGTTCGAAAAAATTTATTTCAAAGAGGGTGGAATTTTCGTTTGAAGCGTGAAGTGTAGATCGACTGTAACTTTTGACTCGGGTATTGTTATGGGATGCGCAACCAATCAATCTTTACTGTAATAGGCCATTGGGGATCAACCAACCCACAAAATGGGTGGCATTCATCCGTTTTGTGAAAAAATGCATGCTTCCAATTCAAAATTGGGATTTTAGGAAAATTTTACTATTTTTAGTTATTTCTATTTTTCATATTTCTTATTTTTAAAGTCTTAGATTTTCATCTTTTAAAAAAAAAAAAATACTTATAATTATGATAGGGCTCCTCCAGGAAGTTTATCTAGAATTTTTATTTTTGAAAAATTAGGCTTTAGTTGGGTTTTATTATTTTGAGTAATTTTTATTAGGGTTAGAATTTTGCTATTTTTAGTAATTATGAATTAGGATTTTATTTTTCTTTATTATTAGTGTAATTGAGAAATCATGGACATTACACTTTATTGAGTAATAAAAATTTTGAATTTCCTTTTTTCTTGTGGATTTAAGAATAACCTTGTGGAGTCAAGGTTTTGCACAGTTGAGGTAGATGGTGATCTTCCACATCACACGCTTCCCTTCATCAGTTGGTACCAAAGTGAGGCTTTTCCTTGGCTCAATGACATATAACCAAGGTTCGTGGGAATTATACTTTGACGGTGATAGTATTTGAGGTGGCACAGTAGAAAAATTTACGAGCCAGAATATAGGCAGTGATTAACTGTTTGATGAAAGATATATGATAGACCCACGTTCATAATAATAAGCAACAGGAGATTGGCGATAAAGCTCACAGTTATCATATTCATGGCATGACATGATGATAAATCGCAGGCCACCACCCGATAATTGTGAATCACATGCCACCACTTTGATCGTGAAGAAATTATTGTACACGCCAAAGGAGGAGATAGATTTACAGCGACACAATATATTTTGAATGAGGTGCTCTGTGAACCAAAGGGTCTATGATCTGATAAGAGATAACATGAATAGTAAGAACCTCGTGTTGAAAACTATGATGGAAAAGTTGCAATTGAAGACAGAAAAATACTTATCTCCATACACAATTGGATGGATTAAAGAGGTGAGAAAAATAAAGATAACTAAGCAATATTGTATTCCCTTCTCCATTGGTAAATGCTATAAGGATGAAGTAATGTATGACATAGTTAACACGGAAGCTTGTCACATGTTACTTGGTCAACCATGATAGTATCATGTTGACGCTACACATAAAGATTGAAAAAACATATTTTGTTGGGGATTTGTGCTACGGAATCACACAGATCTAGATCTAGGATAGCAATCCAATAACGTCAAGCAATCACATGAGAACACAAAGTTTTAACGTAGAAAACTCATACGGGAAAAAAACTACGGCACAAAGCGATAAATTCCACTATGAAAGCATCAATTACAAAGAGAGAGGACTTACTCGATTCGAACAACCTCGAATCTCACCTTTGCTACACCCTTTAATAACCCTAAAACCCTTTAGAATACCTTTAAGAAGCCGTAGAAATTATTTCTCATATCTTAGAAAAGTCCTACGGACACCTACTTATAGTTTAATCAACTTCCCTTTCGCACCCTTGCGAAAACCGACTCAAATTTTCGCAGTCCGCATTAAATCTGGAAACGAAACTGCGTAACCTCGATTAGTCGAGCAGACTGCTCGACCAATCGAGGGACCCCTACGACCGGTCAAGCTATCTCCACGACTGGTCGAGTGGCCTAGACACCAAAAATTGAGCTTGCTGGACTTTGAGTCGAGCAGGCCACAACCGATCGTGCAGCTCCCTCGACTGGTCGTGCCAGTCCGTCGACCAGTCGAGCATATCAAAAAACGTTAGATTTAAGACATCTGACAACAATCTCCACCATGTCTTCAATCTTTAACCGTGTAAATTTTTTACCTCTTTTGTTATTTCTGCATTGCATCATAGCTTCAATCAATGCTTCTCGTGCACACTTCGTCCTTCTTTTATGCCATCGTCAAGCCCAGAGAAGTTACACATAACTTCAACTTCTCTGCAGGAACGATCTAGGAGAGCATGTCTGCCAGATCTGAATCCGCATGCCCAACCACATTTGCTCCTGTCTTCTCAAAAGAAAAGACGTAGTCTTCTTACCATCTCATCGCTACCCAATATTGCTTGCCGGGGTACTTGCTCACAACACTGATAGCCTGTGAAATAACTGGTCTAATACAGACCATGGCATACACTGCCAACCGCATTCGAATAAGGCTCATGAGATATCCTGCTTTTCCTCAACTATTTTGGGACATGTCATGAGGAAAACTTGAGGAGAGACGCGTATGGAACGCTCTCCGGCTTTACATGGTCCATCACCTCCTTAATCAATACCTATCCAAAGTATTCTGCCTGAGATAACCAAAGTTTACTCCTCTTTCAGTCTCAACGCCGAGAACCATCTTTGCAACCCCTCGATCCTTCATCCTGATTGTCCCACTTAACCGAGTCTTCAGCACATTGATTTCAGACATGTCATAATTGGCGATCTACATGTCATTAATTCCTAACTCACCATGAAGAAATCAAACCACACCTAGGCAACAAGTCAAACCACAACCTCCTGCAAAGTCTTTTCTCAGCCCCTTCGAACTGTTCCGATTGCTTCATGTAGATCTACTCTTCACTTTCCCTTGCAGAAGTTCAGACTCCACATCCATCCTTCCAGCTCAAGATCACATTGGCCAACCAGCGCCAATCACGGATCTAATAGACACCTGTTATGCTATCGGCACGAATATCTCTGAGAAGCCGATCCCTTCTCTCTAAGCATAACCCTTAGTTACCAACCTCGCCCTGTATCTATGTTGTATCCTCCTAAAGATCCACTTGCATCTAACCGCTCTCCGGCCCACTAGAAGCTCCACCCGCTCCCATATGTCAGTCTGGTACAACGAATCTATCACATAACCTATAGTCACCCTTCACTTCTCAGCACCAGGCTCACCTAGAGCCATCTGAATAGAAGATGAATCCCCTATGATATTGGAGTCGTCCATATACCACGCCGAAGCGATCATGCCATGTGATTCTTCGCGCAGGTGGCTGCTCCACCTGCTCTATATCCCTGTCCGCGCATCTCAGCCTTCCTGCCCTACCCGCTCATGTGGCCATGCCCAACATGTCACACATGTGCAGAGGTGGAATCCGCTACATCCACTGCAGCTCCACCTTTTAAAGTGCTCTCAATCAACTTATACAAGTTACCGAGTCGTTGCGCTTTCATAATTACTCATGCCCCCTTAGATACCTTAAGAGCACCATCAATAGTTGTGTACTTGCATCCTTTTGCCTCAAGTACACCATGAGAAATTAGATTCTGCTCCAAATCAGGAACGTGCCTGACATCAATCAAAGTACGCTCCACCCCATCAAACATCTTGATGCGCACTGAACCAACAGTCACAACATTACAGGCAATGTCATTGCCCATAAATACCTATCCACCATCGCACTCTCTGTAGCTGGTGAACTAACTCTGATGAGGAGTTATGTGAAAAGACGCTCTTGTGTCTAGCATCCACTCATCCTTATGATTATCGTATGGCCGCTTGATCGTAGACACAGACAAAATATTACCATCACATTCACTCGATCCATCTGACGTGGCAGTATTGGCCTCACTGTACGAAGCCTCGGAATCTTCTCTCTTAGATTTAGGATTTTCACAATCCTTCTTCACAGTCCTTCCATCCCACAGTTCCAGCACTTTTACCTTTCCTTTGCCCTTTCCCCTGGATTTGGATCTAGAACCTAAAGAACCTGTACCTTATTTAGAATTTCTCCCCCTTGTAAGCAGTGCCTCAGAAGATATCCCCATATCGACATTAAGCTTTCTCATAGCCTTCCCTTGAAGGGCCGAGATAACGGTGTCGACACTCAAGGTTTTATTCGTGGAGCACATTGTGTCCTTGAACGACTCATAAGACACTAGGAGAGAATTCAGCAACATACATGCTTGTTCTTCATCTTTCATCACTTCCTTCATATCCAGCAATTTAGAAATTAATTTGTTAAAGTTACTGATATGAGCCTCCAGATCTTCACCCTCTGTCATCTTGAAGTTATACCACTGCCGCTTCAAGTGTAGGCGATTTTCAAAAGATTTTTTCGCATAAACATCCTCGAACTTCGCCCATAACTTAGCCACAGTTTTCTCCCTCATGACGTTGTAGAGAACCTCATCCGTGAGACATAAACGGATCAATGATAAAGCCTTCTTATCAAGAGTATTCCAATCATCATCAGTCATAGTAAACTTCCGCTCTTCAAGAGCACCATCTTCGCCTTGCTTAATTAAGGAACTGATTATCTTGATCTTCCATAACTCAAAATTATTTTTCCCTGAGCACTTCTCAATCTCATACCTAGTACTTGCCATTATTACTAATCCTGCAGATTCAGATCTGTGCCCCAACAATTGCTCTGATACCACTTGTTAGGGCTTTATGCTGCAGAATCACACAGATCTAGATCTAAGATAGCAATCTAATAATGTCAAGCAATCACATGAGAACACAAAGTTTTAACGTGAAAAACCTTACGGGAAAAAAAAATCACGGCACAAAGCGACAAAATTCCACTATGAAAGCATTAATTACAAAGAGAGAGGACTTACCCGATTCGAACAACCTCGAATCTCACCATTGCTACACCCTTTGATAACCCTAGAACCATTTAGAATACCTTTAGGAAGCCTTAGAAATTATTTCTCATATCCTAAAAAAGCCCTAAGGACACCTACTTATAGTTTAGGCAACTTCCCTTTCGCACCCTTACGAAAACCGACTCAAATTTTCGCAGTCCGCATCAAATCCGGAAACGAAATTGCATAACCTCGACTGATCGAGAAGAATACTCGACCGGTCGAGGGACCCTGACGACCAGTCAAGCGGCCCGGACACCAAAAACTGAGCTTGCTGGACTTTGAGTCGAGCGGGCTACGACCGGTCGTGTCAGTCCCTCAACCGGTCGAGCATATCAAAAAACGTCAGATTTAAGACATCTGACAACATATTTGCATTTGTTAAAGATAGTAGAAAGATTATCATCACCCTTATCAGAACAGATAACTAACACAAGACTTATAAAGTGGAGGAGCGGTCTCTCATAACTATACCATATTTTGTCAAAAAAATCTGAGATGGGAGAGATTAGTGCATTGGTTGTATAGGAAAAAGAAGTAGAATCCATGGACATCCTAAAGAAATTGAAACTGATATTATATGAGTCCAATAGAATTATGCCCGATGAACTTCCCGACGAATTGCTCCCAATGCGGGATATTGGTCTTTCTTAGGTGGAATTTGCCTTCAACGACATACAGAATTGATCCACCGGTAAGTCCTTATTCGAGGTTGTGTATGATTATGTTCCCAAACATACACTTGACCTGGTCCCTTTGCCTAAGTTATCGATTAGGAGTGTTGCAGCATAAAATATGACGAACCAAATCACAACATTGTATGTCAATGTCCAGAAAAGGCTATCGGATTCTAATGTCAAATACAAGGAAGAGGTTTATAAATGTCGATGCCATAAGGTGTTTGAAGTGGGTGATAATGAACTAGTTCATCTACACATTGAGAGATTTTCGATTGGGATGTATAATAAGTTGATGAATAAGAAATAAGTTATATTTCGATCTTCTGAAAAATCAATAATAAAACCTATATTATTGTTGATCTTCCCAAGGGCATAGAGATCTTATAAACATTTAATGTAGTAGACATGTATGAGCGTCATGAACCAAGTCCATTAAATAATTCAAGGACGAGTTTTTTTCAAGCGGAGGGGTCTGATGTAAGACGTGGTATAAATGCATTCTTATCATGGCTAGACCAAAAGAAGACCAAATGGAAGTAGAGGTAATCTATCATATCCATGCCCGTTCATACGTATGACATGATGTAATCAAGCCCCAAGCGCGTCCAGTTCGAAGAAATTCATTCTGAATAGGGAGAAATTGTCGTTAGAAGTGTGAACCGTAAATCAGCCATAACTTTTGATCTGGGTATCGTTATGGGACACACAACCTATCAATCTTTATTGTAATAGGCCATCTGGAGTTAACTAACCTACAAAATGGGTCATGTTTGTCCAATTCGCAAGAAAACACATGCTTCTAGTTCAAAATTAAGATTTTAGAAAATAATAATAATAATAATAATTGTCTGTAATTCTGATTTTTGTACTATTTTTTATTTTAGAGTTTTAGATTTCCATATTTTTTAGAAATTACTTGTAATTGTGTTGGGACTACTCCAGTAAGATTTATCTAGACTTTTTATTTTTGGTAAATTAGGCTTTAGATGAGTTTTACTATTTTGAGTAGAGCTGTACATGAACCGAGTTAGCTCGATTAGCTCGCTCAAATTGACTCGAAAAAGCTCGATTCAACTCGATTCAAAACTAAGTTCGAGTCGAGTTGATTTGATTTGGTTGATGTTGCTGACCAAGTGTTTGATGAAATGACTCAACAAAGTGTCAGCTGGTGGTGAGGAAGGTATGGATATGAAACAAATACCCTTGTATCTTGATTTTGATGTTGCCTACTAAGTGTTTGATGAAACACATGTGAACTTCTGTTATTGTTTTACATACCGTGTGAAATTGAAGGTGCACTCCATGTGTTTGAGAAAATGCCGCAAGGCTTGATCTTGGCTCGAAATCGGCTCAAACTGGCCCGAGCTACTAACCAAATCGAGCCGAGCTTGCTATTCAGGCTCGAGGACCGAGCCGAGTCGAGCTATACCAAGCTCGACTGGATTCGACTCATGTACAACTCTAATTTTGAGTAACTTCTATTAAGATTAGCACTTTTCTATTTTTGGTAATTATGAATTAGGGTTTTATTTTTTAATTAGCGATGTAATTGAGAAAACATAGATATTACACATTATTGATTAATAAAATTTTCAATATTTCCTTTTTGCTTGTGTATTCAAGAATAATCTTGTGGATTCAAGATTTTGCACACTAGAGGTAGATGGTAATCTTCGAGAAATACTAAAATACACTTATTTACATATTTATGAAATAGATAATTGCAAAATAATGCGTACAAAATAAGTGACTCTTTAATTGGTGTTGTAAAACATGTAATGCTAACTTTTAAAAAATAATAATAATAAATAAATAAAATTAAAGAAACATGAAGAAAATGGTAAAAAATTTCAATGATACTTCAAAATATGATAAAATACACATATTTGCATATTTAAAAATCAAATAATACTAAAAAGATGTATATTTGTATATTTGAGAATTAAATAATAAGTTTTCCTTTAATGGAGCTTGAAAGCATGTATTGTTGATGGGAAAACATTAGGGAAGCATGGCAAAAATGGTGGATCCATCAATCCATCCATGCACGTACATACATACAGCAACACATTCATGATCCATCCATCCATGCGTGCATGTGCGCACCCACACACAAATCCATCCATCTCACCAACAATCCGTCCATGCATACATACGTACATTGGCGATATCAATATGTTGGGCCTATTGCAATGTCCATCTGAAATCCGCTTAGGTTCATGTATATCTATTAAGATATTATATAAATTTATACAGATCTACATATAGATATACTATGAATAATATATGAGTAGATTCATTTTTATCTATTAAGATCATATATAAATTTATACATATAGATATATGTAGATTCATCATACACTAGACATAGCTATACATACTATGAATAATATATGAGTATATTCATGTATATCTATTAAGATCTCATATAAATTTATACAGATCTACCACCTCTTTTATATATGCTTGTCATTCTAGATTAAATAAATATAGTACAATTTGTACCGTATAGTCTCTTATGGAGGAATGTGATATCAGAGCCAGATTTTTACCCCTTCGTCCCTTAATGTGCATATGTATCCTACACTCTAACATAGTGCTATGTGATTTTCATGGCACGTCCACAATGGGAATCACATCATGACTGGCAGGGGAAGCTAAGTATTTGGTCCCTTCAACTACCATTGGTTGACCATCTGCCACCCACAAAATACAGAGGTGGATCCCATCATCCACCGATGAGATAGAAATGGTGCACAAAATCTATTCTCATGGCCCACAGATCAATGGCCACACATCACAAATCAGGAAGCTACACAACAACCTTAGAAAAATTAACAACACAAACATACATTTATCTACATAGGATTCTCTACAGAGTAAAGAGATTGAATTACCCATAATTATGGTTCTTGAAGTATGGTCTTGTTGACAAAAGTGTATCATCGATGTCAAAAATCCACGCATCCTTACCATCGCCAGTCAACTGAAAGGTGTTGCTGAGGTAGATGCTGCACTCCTCCACAGCCCGCTCGCTGTCCGCCTTGTACTGCGTCGATGTCATGTATTTTCCGATGTAGTTGACGCATTCATCAGGCACTACATCAAAATCTCTAATGTTGTTTAGCTCCACATTAATCCTCCAACTCTCACAGTAATTCTTCAAGTTAATTCCAACCCCATTTTTCCATTTTGGACTCAAGATATTCCAGTCTCCTGCAACCAATGAAAAAATGGCAGTGATGGTTACAAGCAAAAGCAATGTGGTTGTTGTGGACATTTTGTTCTTGCTTGGCAGTAAAGGCGTGGGGGATGTGAGGAGGAGAGAGTGGTGGATCTGAGGTTGAGTCTTATGGGATTCTGGGGTTTTTGAGGGGGTGCTTGATTGATGGGGATGATAGATGGGCACATGGGTGGTGGGCCAGGTTGCATTATCGTGCTTTGAGTAATCACATGGTTTTACTATTGGTGTTGGAAAAGTTCTATAGTCCAACCGGTAGTACCTTAATAAACAGTCCACCAAGTAAATAACTTCCAATGTATTGTTCTTGTGTGAAATCCAGCTCTTCCAATAGGTTGGTCCTATCATTAGGATCACATTCGAAAAAAATAAGTCCTATATACTTATTAAGTGGGCCACAACATAGAAAACAATTTCTAGCCATTGATATATATATAAAAAAATACAAATGAGTTGCAATCAACGTGTGGATGTGGCTGATTATTGATTAAGGTGATCGTCATGATGTGGAAAACCTATTGGACGGGTTACATGTCACACAAACATGAAATTTTGTATGATATCCACTAGGTGGTCAGTAATTCATGGTACAACCGGTTGGACTTCAGAAATTCTCTTTTAATATTGGACTTGAGAACTTCTCTTTCGAAACGGGCGCGGAGGATGGGGTGTTGCCAACATTACCCCCAGAGGTGGTGTGTCGATGTGTTGGGCGCTGTGGGGCCCAATGTGATGTATTTTTTATATCCACTCCGTCCATCCATTTTGAAAACTTTTTTTAGGAAACCAATAAAAACATTAAGTAAATATGACCCTCAAGTGGACCACACCATAAGAAAGTTGTAATCGAACGATCACCATTAAAAACTTCTTGAGGGCCACACAAGTTTTTTATAAGAATGATATTTGTATTTTCATTTCATCCAGATGTTAATGACCTTTTCAACAGGTTGGATGACCAATAAAAATTACGGTGGGCCCTAGAAATGTTTCAACGGTGGGTATCATTATCTCCACTTTTTCTTGTGGTGTGATCCACTTGAGATTCGAATCCACTTCATTTTTTGTCATATTCCCGGAATTGAGATGGAAAAATGGATGGACGTCGTGGATATAAAACAAATACATCACGTTGGGCCTCACAGTGTCCAACATATCGACACATCACCGCTTGGGGTTGGTGTTGGCAACCCCGCCTAATCCGCGTCCAATGTTCTAGCATCCTGTGTGCGTCTAATACCATTTAGTGAACAATGTCCACTCTGCGTGCGTCTAATACCATTTAGTGAACAATGTCCACTCTGCGTCAACCATGTAATAGACGAGTGGTTAGCATGTCGTCAATCCAAACCGATCAGCTAATTTCCCATCTCAGCATAGGTCAAATATCTAAATTTCATGCGAATTTGGTTGTTTCTGGCCATTTAACCTGTGGAAGCTTTCATGATTGGTTGGTCTAGGCTTTAGCGACGGCTGTTTGATAGGAGGTGATGGAACTGATGGTTGTAAACTTCCATTGGGTGTGATTTTTTGGCAGTAGCCGATCGGATATGTGTTCTGTAAATGGGACGGTCCGGATCCATCATAACTAAAGTGAACCAATCAGTGATTCCTTGGGTTGGTACCGTTTACTAAATGGTGGAGGAGGCCCATATGATCCTGGTCTAAAGTAATTTGCAATTATAATTTTTGTCAAGCGCTCTATCCTACAAAGGGCCCCACACGGAAACCAAGGTATTTTGTTTTGACAATGGAACTTTTGTCTCTCTCCAATCTAAGGTTGGAAACGGGCCGTATTGGTGGGTGGTCCCAGGCCTATTTGGATCGAGAGTCCACAAGAAAAAAAAAAAATGGACGGTAAAAAAAGAGTCACCAACAATCTATACAAGAGATGAATGTGTATGACGCCTGATCAGTGGACCATCCCCAAATTCCGGCCAAATCATGTTCATGGGGTGGTCTACCTGATGAACGTCATAGATCTCACATACGTGTGGCACATGGACCGCGACTAACATCTTAATTGCACTTGTTTGATTTGAGGTTCGTTAGCTCCACGCGCTCCTCCTCATGCACCCACATTTGCCAACATCATGCATGCCTAAGTCATCCGATGATCCGTGCCGTACATCAGGTGGGACTCATCATCTAAATCATCTAGTAGAAGACCCAGGTTGTTTTGCTATTAGATCATCTCTATTTGGAAAAGATTTCCAACTGTTTTAGGTGCCCATTCATTCGTATATGCATGGCCTACCTGATACTTAAACAGAGACACTGGGTCCGACTTGATACTCAGCTCGGATTCCTACACACGTGCTGGATGGCTGCGTGTGAAGGGGTGTATGTGGGCCTCCCGAAACTACTACAATAAATGTCCGGTGCAGTGGGTTGCATGATGTTAGCCTCCAGCAGCGTTTGGATTGATGAGTAGGCGTGGGAAGAGTATATGATAGTGATGATGAGTAGTAAGTCTCATAGCTTGTTATTTGATGGTGGGAGCTCTTTCGTGCCACCATATCTTTTATTGTAAACGTGGCACATGCATCTGATGATCCAGACCAAGCATCCTGTAGTCTCCACCGCTGATTTTCCACTAGTCAAAATTTGCTTTTGTCAGACTATCATAACCGTCTTAAAAATGGACCTTGTATCAATGGATTCAAACCATTCCTGACTTTTGCCTTTGAGTGTCCCAACAATTAAAGGGTCAGAATTTTCCAAAGAGTGTGATTGGAGTATGGCTGATTCACTACTTGATTCATCAAGTGGATGGCTCCAATCTAATCCAAGTATGCCATGAGTGCAGAAATGACATGGAGACAGCGTGCATCCTAATGCACCGGATCTGTTCCTATAAATGCTCTGCCTATAAATAATAGGGCTGTCACTGGATCTGTTTCTAGCTCGCCCTATTTAAAATTCAGATTCTTTGGGCGCAAGTCCAGCCCATCAAGACCCCTAATAAATAATAAACGACCACGGAGAAAACCAGCTATTCTAAGCTGACAACTAGGGCTGTAAGTTGGGCGGGTTGAACCTGACTAATCCTAATCCGTGACCGACCCAGCATTAGGTTGGTGTCACACTCCAAATTCAGAAACCGGGTTCACAAAATTCTCAATCATCAAATCTGATACCGACAACCTCTGTAGTACTCCATTCTCCGCTCTCAGCGCTCATACACTAGGTTCTGATCCTAAGATCCTATAAGGAGGATTTTCCAATGTACGTTTATCTCGTAAGAAGCATAACCATAAGTTTACCCAAATCACAAAGGCAATAACATCATCACATATCCACTATTATAAACATTTGAATAGAGTGCGGAAAGGAAAATATGCATATATCAAAAATCAAAGCTCTAGAAGACAGCTATATGCTCCAAGCTCAACGCTGTTGCGACCTAATGCCACATGCACGCATCTATCATACATGAACTTTATAAAAAGCTTAGAGGGTAGTGTAAGTGTGTGCACAAGGTAAGTGCCAAGTATATACATAATAGAGTAAGCGGAAATACTAACAATCCATAAATCGTACAATATCAGAGTAATGTGGAAACATGCTGGTAAGTCCATAAATACCATCAGCCTTATCTAAGTTATGCGATGCAAAAACATAATAAGCCAATATCATATACTAAGGAAACAATGTAGATCAGTTGTGCAATGCGGAGACGTAATAAGCCAAATATCAGATACCGAGTCCACGAATTCCGTTAACCTTAATCAGGTTATGTAATACAGTAGCACAGTAAACCAAATGTTATGTGCTGAGAATGTAATGCAATATGTAATGCGAATGAAATAACCTAGCTAGAGTGTGAAGTCGGGATAATAGTATGTGGTATCGCAAGCTATTGGGTCCATCACAAGATACTTCTATCCAAAATAGTCTCATACCTAAATTTAGATAGTCAGACTCAATGTGGTAAACTCCTGACCTTAGGTTAGTCGCACGCCCCAACCGAAATCATAGTCATTACGAAGGTACACAACATTTAATTGCGTACTAAGAGCCCGAGTGGATAGTGAATGAATGAATGAAAAAAATGCTAAGTATGCAACTCGTACTCAATAAGTTCACGTATCCGTATTGTACATCTCTAGGATCATCACCGGAGTCTACTACACTCTACACGCGATCGCCACCCACTGGACGCGCAACCATGCAAGTGGAAGAGACCTCACTATTCGTCTAGCCAGTAATCAGTCAATATCTACCCGGCACGTCAATAGCGGACTCATTTACGAGCTGCCTGTAACACCCCGTGTTTTCAGGACCCAAGTATATAACTCATTCCCCAAAAACCCGAGTGTTAGCTTATAAAATCCAGTGTAAATTTGAACCCTTTGTCATTAATAAGAGTTAACAGCAACGAAGCTAGAATAAACCATGCATTAAATAAGAACATTCCAACCATAATGAAATTCCAAATGTAGCGCCCATACAGGACTTCTACAATCTCAAATAACAAGGTTCAGGTAAGCAAAAATATGAGTCCCTCGACTAGTGGTGGGGGATCGATGTGGGCCGTAGGGACCCCGCTTAGTTCCTTAGCTATCCAACCTGCTCTAGCAACTCAGCGAACAGCATCGACTCACTCTATACCTGCATCAACTATTACGGTTTGAAAGCGTCAATGGCTATCGCAGTGAGGAGCACCCTCTAAGATTACGCACTCATCGTTCATAATCCAACATAGATTACAAGCCATGAAATTAGATACACTAAACAGGGCATTTCATAGTGTAGACACTCACCTAGGCAAACATCTTAAGAAGGCTAAAGACAATCTGGGAATCATGATTAAAACTTTAACCTTAATCTCAGCTTAAACCTAAACCTAACCTAAAACCCTGACCCAAACCTCAAATTTCTAATCCGCAACCTGAAGCCCCAATCCAAACCATTCAATCCACATACAAACCCTGCCTATGCCCTATACCCTGACCAGACCCCTTTTACCCAAACCTAAGTCCACCTATTTGAACCCCAAAACCCCAAAAGGGGATTATCGGATGAACCAGTGCATCAAACAAGCCCACACACTTGAGCCCGGACCGAACCCTTATCGGGCAGTAGTCAAACTACCGACGGCGGTAGTTTGACTGCTGCCGGCGGTACTTGGAATGCCGCCGTTTACGGCCCGAGTGTAAAGCTCTGGGGACAGTTGCCCCAGCATCCGAAAGTCAATTTTTCTAAGAAATTACCCCTCCATCCGAGCTTATTTACCATTTTACCAATCCCAATAGCCAATGAGAGAGCGCCACGTAGCATTCCTCTCTCCTCAACTAACCATAACTTGCCACCTCACCTTTTACCCCTCTTAAATCCTACAATTACCATAAGACCATTGGAGAAGACTATAAATAACCCTCTCGACCTCACATTGCATCCATCCACTTCTCATTTTCTAAGCTTAAGTGAGGAGGAGAGGGAGAGAGAGAGGAAGAGAGTGAGAGTGAGGAGGAGAGGGAGAGAGAGAGAGGAAAAGAGTGAGAGTGAGGAGGAGCTCCCAAGCCTCCAAGTCCAGATTTTTTAGCTATCCCCTTAGTCTACTCCCTACCTTCCTAACCATCCCAATCTCCAAGTCTACCCCGGACTGATCATGGCTCAGTCCATGTCTTAGCCTACTCAAGATCAAGCGAAATATCCATTTATTTTGCATACAAGCATTCATCATGACATCTATTCCCTTCTTAACCCCCCTGCTTCTTTAGATCTCTAGTGAACGTATACTCTGTGACTTGCCGAACATCGGATCCTGTCACATTAGAAATTCCTAGCAATCTAGTCCATTTTTCTTCACCTTTTGGCATAAGCATCATTACATCCACTTTCTAGACGCATTCCTGGACGTATGCTCTGTAGCTTACGGAAATTTTGGATCTTGCTGCATCAGAAATCTGTGTGTGCCTAGTCCTATCCCGACCATAGCATCCATCTCTTAAGATTTTCTTACCACACCAAGTATAGACCGTATATTCGTACGGGCAGAGAGGGTGCCTAACACCTTTTCACTTTATAACCGAGGTCCTTTACTCGGAATCCTGGATCATGGACCAGGAGTCAATCTAAGGTAGGAGAGTCTTCGGATTTCTCTAACCTTACATATTTCGCGGGTTCTAGCCGACTGGTGGATTCTGAGATTAATTGGGTAGTGGCGACCCCAACATCCACAAATCGGTCATATCACCCCCACCAAAACCTAATATATATCAGCGTGGGCGCCGATTTTCAGTATCTACACATAGTCATACTCATATTAAGAAAATCGAACATATCAACAGAATTTCATCATAAGCAAAATATAATGGCAGTCGCAATACAAGGAAACATGTCCAAATAATCAAACAATCAAACATACGATTTCCTATTACACCCTAAATCTCATTATACATGAACTCCGCAAGATGGTTAGAAAATTAATAAGCGAACTTCAGCTCCACCCAGAAATCATGGTACAAGTGGAATTCGCAAGGCGAATAGAAAATCATCCTTTATACCCCCACTTCACCCTGGAAACATATCGTACGTGAACTCCGCAAGATGGCTAGAAAATCGATAAGCGAACTTTAGCTCCACCTGAAAATTATGGTACGACTGAACTCCATAAGATGAAGAGACAATCAACATACAAACTCTAGACCACCCGGAATTATATCGTACGTGAACTCCGCAAGATGGCTAGAAAATCGATAAATGAACTTCAGATCCACCCAGAAATCATGATACGACTGAACACCGCAAGATGGCTAAGAAACAACAAGATGTATAAATATAACCAATAAGCCAGGAAGGGCACCAATGACCCATCCAAGCCACAAGGGCAAATGTGCGATTCAAGCCGTGTGAGGCGAATGTGGACCGCAAGATCATAAGTCCAAGGTAAGTTCCATTCAATTCATCATTCAAGCACAAGTGGTAGCGTATAAATAAATTAATACATATACAATAAAGGACAACATGTTATCATCAAATCATTCATGCATGTTATAACTTAAAAGAAACATTTATCGTCCAACACATGAATTAACTATACAATAAGTTAGCATATTCAATAGTAAAGTAAGTAACTCAGTTAAGGGATCATGACATCATCTATATCTAAATTGATGAGATCAAGTGGAAAGCTCAAAGGGTGAGTCCTCACCGTAGGATGTAAGTCTGCTTCTTCGTAGGGTCTGAAGGTGTGAATTAGCTTGAATCAATTTAACCCATGTTAGAAAATTTCCCAATATACAATAAAAGTATTAACAACTCTATTTAATGATAATTTTTAATCTAAGTAGTTATCTTAAACTTACCTGATTTGACCGATCCGATCTAGTTCCGATTGCTCGCCTTAACTTGAACCAACTCAACCCGAGTCGACTTGATAGGTGCAACAACCACCCATCCTTCTTCACTCTCACCCCATGCTGGAGTGTCCAGCAAGGCCTAGACCAGCCCTAAGTCCACTTGACTCGGCTAGACTCGATTTCAACCGAGTCAACTCAGCAGTGAGTTGACTCAACTACCAACTCTCTCTCTTTTCTTCTTCTTCTTCTTGCTTTTTCTCTCTACTTTTCTTTCTTTTCTTCCTTCTTTCACTCCCAGCTGGGACTTCAGCAAAATCCAACCTGAAAAGGTCCAGGCCCGTCTTGGCCCAGTCAGGTTCGGTTCCAGCAGAGTCAACTCGATTCCGACCAAGTCACAACTTCTCTTTCTCTTTTCTTCCTTTCTTTGCCTTCTTCTCCTGATCTCCTTCTCTCCACTTTCTTCTTCTTCCTTTCAGGTCCGGGAAGGATCCCCGACTCAACCCGTGACCTAACCCGACTCAGATGGGTGCGGCAACACAGCCGCACCACCTTCTCTCTCTGTCTCTCCCGTTCTCTTCGCACCACCTTCTCTCTCTCTCTCTTTCTCCCGTTCTCTTTCTCCCTGTTTCTTCCTTCTTTTCTTTCCGTTTTTCTTCTTCCTTTCTTTCTTTCCTGCTAGATCTCTAACAAGGCTCTAGCCTGAAAATCAGGTGGTGTGGCAATGGCTGCAGCGACAATGGCAGCGGCGACGGTCTCCCTCTCCGCCCCTTCTTCCCCTAATTTCTTGTTCTTCTGCTTCTCTCTTCTCCTCTGATCTTTCTCCTCTTTCTCCTTTTTTTTGACAGGGGAGAGACCCCGACTCGAACCGCAGCTCGACCCAACTCAGTTGGGGCACGGTAAGGGAGAAACGACACTCTCTGTTTCTCTCGTTTCTTTCTATTTTTATTTATTTATTCATTTTATTTTGACAAGGAATGCCCTAAAAGGAAGGGCTGAGATTCACTCAACCGGATGGCTGAGATCTCAGGAGAAATTCTCATGCGGATCGCCAGCGTGGAGGAAAACCGAATTTTTTGATTTTTGGAAAGAAAAGAAACACAAGCAGCTCTCTTGCGCTGGCATTTGTGGTCTCATGAGTGCGACCCATGGCATGATCCAAACATGGTTTTGGTCAGATCCCCGCTACGCACCAGATGGGCGGATCAGATCACTTATACAGGCCATGATGGTGGGTGTCATGCCCCAAACTCGGAAACCAGGCTCACAAAATTCCTAACTGCCGAATCCGGCGCCGACAGCCTCCGTAATGCCCCATTCTCGGATCCCGGCACTCATATGTCAGATTCCAATCCTGGGATCCTATAAGGAGGATTTTTTAACGTACATTTATCTCGTAAGAAGCATAACCACAAGTTTACCCAAATCACAAAGGCAACATCATCATCACATATCTACTAATATAAACATTTGAATACAATGCTGAAAGGGAAATACATATGAAGATATCTAAGGAAACTCCAAAAGCTCCACTGCACCCTCCTGCCTTAGAATCGACCGCATCCTAACATCACCTGTACGCATCTATCATGCATAAGCTTATAGAAAGCTTAGAGGGTGATGTAAGTGTGTGCGCAAGACGAGTGTCAAGTATACTATAAAGCCCATAAATCATACATCATCGGAATAAGCGAAAGTACTGACAAGATCATGAATCATACAATATTAGAGTAAGCAGAAATATACTGGTAAGTCCATGAGTGCTATCAGCCGTACCAAGGCTATGCGATGCAAAACATAACAAGACAATAACAGATGTTGAGGATGCAATGCAATATGCAAATTCCGAGAGCCACGAATACCATCAACCTCATCTAGGCTATATAAGTGCAAAAACATAGTAACCCAAAATGCTAAGTATTGCAGATACAATATAATATGTGGTGTGAATGAAATGACCATGTTGGAATGTGAAGTCGGGATGATAGTACGTAGTATCGCAAGCTACGGAGTCTACCACAAGGGACTTCTATCCAAACCAGTCCCATACCTAAATTTGGATAGTCCGACTCAATGTGGCAAACTCTTGATCTCAGGTTAGTCGCGTGCCCAACCAAAATCCTGGTCATGCGAAGGTACACGTAACAAATAGTTAGCACCACCAACCCGAGTGGATAGTGAATGAATGAATGAATGGATATGCAATTCCGGCTCAATAAGTCTACATATCAGTATGGTTACTCTCTGGGGAAATCACTAGGGTCTATTACACTCCACAGCAACTGCCTCCTCCCTAGCTGCACAGCCCAGTGAGTGGACGAGACCTCACTATCTGCTTAGCCAGCAGTCTGTCAATACCTACTCGGCTCGTCGATAGTGGACCCATTTACGAGCTGGTCATACTCAGCCTAGCTTATAGTCCCCTCACTCGGGGCGGATAAGGCCACACCCCCTTCCAACCGACCACAACATAGTGGGAGACACGACCTCATGGTATATGCACTAGCGCTCATATTCCACTCGATTTAGACGTTGGAGCAACTCCTGGTACCAAGGAGGTTTTAGGATTTTCACCCAAGGACATCTTACGTGCCCACAGTGCTAGAACCAAGCATTTTCGGTGTCCCATCTGGCCATCCATGATGTGTTTGTGGAGGTCATAACCCTGATGGCGCTAGGGCATACAATGATCAAGTCACATATATGCAAGATGCATGAGTCACACTATCCAGTCATGCAGCAATCTTGCGCGTACGGTGCGATAATGTGGGCACTCCCTCTCATAAGGAGTCCCGTTAATAGTCTGCCCAATGGCGTATGCTATAATCAAACATTCCTCATATCAAGCATACATATGATGTGTATAGGCATGAATCATGAAGTTACACTAAGCATGTTATATGGTGATGAACTATCCTCACAACGAAGATGGGCCTTGATGGCCTACATACAACAAGTATGGGCCTATCAATGGGCCCTAGGGAGAGTTATAATACAGACATTTAACCAACATTATTCTTACAATGTGGACGTCAAACCAACATTGCTCCCAAGGCATGGCCCACTATAAATGTCATTACATAACCCATGATGAAATCACACAATGCAATAGACCTTGTATACATCCCATCGGGCCTCGACCCATGGGCCTTAGAATACATCAAAATGGGCCTCATCATATGGTCCTCACACACATCACGGTGGGCCTCAATAACGGGCCTTATACACATCAAGGTGGGCCTCAATAACGGGCCTTGAATACATCAAATGGGCCTCAACCCATGGGCCCCAAATATATCACAATGGCCTTACCAAATGGGCCGAAAATATATCATAATGGGCCTCAACCCATGAGCCCTAAATATATCACAATGGCCTTACCAAATGGGCCGAAAATATATCATAATGAGCCTCAACCCATGGGCCCTAAATACATCAAAGTGGGCCCGACAGATGGGCCACAAAATACATCGAGGTGGACCTCACAGATGGACCACAAAAATACATCAAGGTGGGCCCGACGAATGGGCCACAAAATACATCGAGGTGGACCTCATAGATGGACCACAAAAATACATCAAGGTGGATCTCACAGATGATCATATCACGGAGTGGCCCGTAGTGATGTGTTCGAGATTCAACCAATTCATAAGTTAACATAGAGCTAGATAAAGTGAAAACAAAATATAAGCTTAATTGGAAGCTACTGCGGCTCCTAAGAAGTTTGAATGGTGGAGGTCACTGTCCACATTGATGGTGGGGTCCACTTGAACTTTAGATCTAACTCATTTTTATTCTCAAACCTTAAGACGAGCTTTCAAAATTGTTGAATGGCTTGGATACAACACATGCATCATGGGTGGGGTCCACGAGCGTGGCTAGCACGTTAGATGGATGGACAGTTTGGATGCAACACATGCATCATGGTGGGTCCCATATAGATGGACGGCATGGATGAAACAGGAGGGACCCACATAACTTGGTGACGTCACATACACCAGTTATATAGCTCGTGTGTGGTACCCCAGCCAATTCGCTTCATAAGGTGGGTCCACACGTGTGGCCCACCATAACATATATTTTCCATCCAACGTTGATACGGTCACACAGACCCTAACGAAGAGGAAAAACAAATTTCATAACTGATCCAAAACTTCTACTACCCAAAAAGGGTTTCAATGGCAGACCTTCAATCAACACTGTTTCCTATGATGTGGGCCACCTGAGTGTGGTATACAGTTGATTTTTGGGGATGCCCCATATACAAAGGGGACCCATCAAATGCCCGGTGTTGATGTTCAACACACAACATGGTGGGGCCCACGGCTGGGACCCACGGCCCCTGCCCACCCACCATTCACGCAGCAAGACGCTGCTGCTGGCATCATCTGCAACAGCATTTGCTGCTATTTAATTTTTTAAAAAAACCATTTTTCGGTGGTTCTTCCCATGTGGGGCCCTCATCAGTTGGATCTGACCCAACCATTGGTCGCTATGGCGCAAGACAAGCCAAACAAGCCTAATATCCGATATATTTTTGTGTATAGAAACAACAGGAGGTATTTCAACGGTAAACACGCTATTTGCTATGCTATGGCCCGCCCAAAAGTCGGATTGGCCCCATTTTTCGGCTCAACGCCTAAAATGGTCTGGGAAAAAGAATGGACAGTGTGGATTGGGTTTAAACATCAAGGTGGGGCCTATACAAGTAGCCCACCCAAATAGCCTTGAACCAAGGCTAATATTTTTGTTTCCATTTTAAGTCCAGCGTCCCTAGACGTTGGACAGTTTGGGCTTCTACACAATTCATTTAAGGTGGGCCCCACCTAGGGATGTGGGCCACCAAAAGAAAGGGTTGGATAGCGTGGGTAGTACATACATCAAAGTGGGGTCCATCCAAGTGGGCCACATAACTACATCATCACACAAAAAAGGGAGAGAGAGAGAGAAAGAGAAAGAGAGACATATGTGCATGAAGGGACCCCGACACTATGGGCCCTCCTTTCAAGCATTCAATCATACATCAAGTGGGTCCCATTATACGTGGGCCCATCAAATAAAAAATCAATGGTAGAGATCCTTTCTCCACCAAGATGTAAGGTCTAGATGACCCTATTCATGCAAAGAAAATAAACATCATGATGGGGACCATGGAGAATGGTCCCATCATGGAATGATCATGAGAATCAAGGTGGGCCATCAGCCACACCTAGGGTTCAAAGTGAGATCCATACCATCAATCGGTAGGCTTCACTTGGCCCATCATCAAAACATGAAAAATCTAGCCTATAAAGCACCCATCGTTTGATCTTCTTGGTCCATTGGAAAATCGATCTCCTTGTGTCTCACTTTGATGGTGGAAGATGAGAAATGAATGGATAGGATGAAGGTTTTTTGGGATGGGAAGGTGGGCCACTAAAATCACTCTCTCCTTGAAAATGTTGGACGTCCACTCCTCTCTTTGCTTGGAATTGTGTTGAGAAATGAGAGAGAGAGAGAGAGAGGGTTGTAAGGAGTGATGGATGTGAGGTGAGTGATGGGTGAGAGGATAGTGTACTTGACATGTATGGGTGTGTAAGAGAGAGGGTGAGAAAGAGTTGACTTGATGGTTGCTTTACTTGAGGAGAAAGAAAGCTTTGATTGATTGATTGATTGATTGATGGGACATGATGTAGAGATTCTCTTGAAATTGCTAAAGCGTAGTGTTTTTCCTCAAACTGAACGTGGGCTCACATCTCTCGGCCAGGGTATCGGATCGGTATGCAAGACGCGACGTTGGAACCGAGGCGATGGTGCGGTCATAATGGTACAAGTCTCAGATTAAGACGACTCAAATCTACAGGATACGACTTAGGGTTGCGCGTAAACGTCGATCATAGGTCACAGGTTACCGAAATTCATTGGGAAGAATCGCGGGATTGTACGGAACAATATGGACTAGGATACAGGTCTTAAAGTGGGCCACGATTGGAACAAAGGGACAGTCCTGCGTCCATTCAAAAATGCGCCTGACGCGGGAGAAAGGAAAGAAGGGATTTCCTTCTTTAGAAATTTTTCGGTCAGAGCAGCTCTAACAGTTCTCCAAGGTTCAGTGCATAGCGAGTGCATGTTCCTACTGTGCACACGCAACAATTGTGGGGTCCACAGTGATGTATGGATCTGATCCACATCGTTCATTAGTTTCGTCAGCCGGACTTAGGGTCTGGCCCAAAGAATGGGGTAGATCCATGGCCTAGGTGGGCTATACACGCCAATGTCATGTTCGATTGGTGGTCTGCGCGGCCTATGGAAATCTTAAGTGGAATCCGGCCCGTCCATTAATTTTTAAAAAATAATATATATTAAGTAATACAAATTACATTATAGTATATAATATAGTATGACGTATAATACATTGTATTTATTTTACACTTTATATAAATAATTATTTATCAATTAATAATGTATTTAATTTGAAATAATATCTATATGTGTCTTTATGTATTTTTCTTATATATATTTATATATATATATATATATATATATATATATATATATATATATATATATATATATATATATATATATATAAACTATTCTAAGTGATGTATATATTTTATATATATGTGGTATAATACAATAATTTGTAGTTTAAATTACAAAATGTAATGATTAGTCGATATACATCAATTATATGATAATGTGCTGACATACAATTTATTTTATGTATAGTTCAAATAATGTAAAATAAATAGTATACATAATTTGTATAATTTAAGTAACATATGTATTATTACAAATGATTAAAAATCATTTTGTATTATAATATATTTATACATTTAGAGTGAGTTATTATGGATCAACTTAAGATGGGCCACCCATCTGACTTTGAGTATAGATCTATAACTCAGGTGGGCCTCATCAGGTGGTCGGTCAGATCATGTTTGTCCTCCAACATTCCTAGGCTAATTCTAGATACACTTAGACCGATGCTCCTAAAATCCAATGAGTTTACAGTTGCGTACAGAATCACTAAATCGGGTTTGTGATCCTAAATTAGGTCCTCATGGTAACACCCGAGTACTGAAAAGTACGGGGTGTTACAATCTACCCCCCTTAAAGAGAATTTCACCCCGAAATTCAATTCTCCCTTTATGAATATAATTAAGAATGGCTTTTTACTATATAAGGTAAAGGTTGTTTACATTTTTCTTATTTGGGTAAACACGGAAGAATGGTTGTAGTAGGTTTGAATCCAATACGTCAAACTTCTGCCTAGCCGGGCAGTAAGTCTACTAGTATCCTCCTCAATCCTAGTGAGTATCAATCTTTTGCTTGATTAGGGCATTGAGATCATTGTAATCATTAGGATTTAGAATTTACGTCAAACCGCATATACTTCTCTTAAACGTGGTTCCGTCAATTCGTGTTCTTGATTATTTTAGTCCTTTGAGATAGGCCGTTTAATTCCTTACTCCCCTATAGGATAAGGCTAAATAATTCTTCATGTTTCAACATTGCAATTTAGCTATTTGGGGTGCTATCCTAAAATCTTTAATTTAATCATTTCTAATTGTTTTAGTCACATTACTACACATTCTTAATAATTTATAATCCTTACGAACTACCTTATGACTACTAAGGAAGATTTATAAAGGTCGTACCTTGGTGGCTGAAGTCGTTGTACTAGAGGGAAGATCCTCTTATCTCGTCGTTTCTTAAAACACTGCTTCAAGAAGTGACCTGGCCTTCCACAATAGTCACAAAGCTTATCCTGACTCGAAGAATGAGTTGGGTGAGACATTAATTCCATCCTTTCTTCAGTCATATGAGATACAATTGGTGCCGCCTTGGCTTTGCTCGCTGAACCTCGAATAAAAGCACCTGGTTTTGGCCCTACGCTCCAAGTCCTTCTCTATTCGCATGGCTTTGTCTATGAGATTAGTGAAGTAAAGTCAAAGGTGCACAATCTCGACTGGATTTCAGTTCAGAGACCTTCCTTAAATTTTCCAATTTATATTCTTCGTCCTCAACAGCCTTTGGTACATATCGTGACAATTCGTCGAAGCGCGCTTCATATTGCGGCACAGTCGTATTCCCTTGTTCCAATTTGAGAAACTCAAATATTTTCTCGTGACGATAGCATGGAGGAAAGTATTTTTCATTGAACATTTTCTTAAACTCATTTCAGGTCCACTCATAATCAAATGGGATTCTTCTTAGCACACCTTCCCACCATATATCAGCCTTACCTTCTAAGGCATAAGTGGTGAGAATAACCTTTTGGGGGTCCGAATATCTCAGCGATCTCATCATCTTAGCCATTCTATTTAGTTAGTGTTCTACTAGGACTGGATCTGGTGCTCCTGAGAAAGACGATGGCCTCAGCCTCTGAAACCGTTCAAACATATCTGCTCCACTAGCTTCTTCAGTCTTCGAGGTCGATGCACCCATATTACGTTGGAGAGCCTCTAACAGTGAGGCGATCGAAGCCTATTGTTGTTGTACGATGGCAGTCAGCTAACTAATAACATCGCCAGGTGGGGTTTCAGGTTATGCATTTGGTGGAGGTGTGCCCACATGACTCATAGGCGACTAAGACGGGATAGTTCCTGATGTAGGCTCTCTTTCAAGGCCACTTGGCCTGACTAGAGGTGCAGGAGAGTGCTCAGGACTCCCTTCTCTAGCCACCTTGTCTATCGGCGAAGTTAGCAAATGGGAAGTTCTTGATCTTAAATGACGGGAATTTGAGGCCATAATCCTGTTAAAAGAAAGGATTCATTATGGTTATGCCCTCAAAAGTTTAAATAAGTCTTAACCTAAGATCGTAAGACAAATCATATGAATCGCATGGGTGCTCAACAACTCCCTATCCCTTGCGATTAGGTGCAACAAGATTCAAGGGTCCTAAGGTGACCCTTTGGCATCCTTAGACCCACGTCTTCTAGTCTTCGACCTACGATTAAGGTCCTACGATAATCTTAAGGTTATATTAGTGTTCCAAGATAGATTACAAGGGGTCTAAACTTATGAGTTCTTGAGCTTAACCCAACTTTCTACAACACATAAAATTTTATTTCTAAGTTCAATGGTTATCCTAGAAATCCTCATGAGAGTCTAAAATTTCTACGTGAGGGCTTAGGTTTAATATACGCTAAACTTACCCAAGATTTCAAAGCTAGTCTCAACAAGCCTAGCCTAGGGCTAGAATTTCGCATAAAATTCTATATTCTTAGTATTAGTTATTTCCATTTGTTGGAACATATAAGAGATGTTGTTTCTAAACAAAGAGATGTATTAGGGGATTTAAATTACAAGATCCTAATCTAATTCCTTAAGCTTATAGAGCGCTTATGTTTGATTTAACGCACAACATGGTGGGTACTTGTTTCCCTACAGTACTTGGGTTTAGTCACTAATTTCAAACAACTTATAGCTTAAGGAAACCTAGTTTTCGTTTCTAAGTTCAAGTGACTAAGACTAAAAATCACAAGGGATCCTAAAATTTTCATTTCTAAATTCACAAAACACCCTAATGTTAAGGGGAAAAAAAATCTAGTTTCAGGTTTCTAATCTCATGAATGTAACTTTGGAGTATTTGAAGTCATATAAGTCCTATTTTTCCCAAGGCCTGCTTTATCTAGACTCGCTATGATACCAACTGTAACGCCTCGTATTTTCAGGACCCGAGTATATAATCCGTTCCCCAAAAACCCGAGTGTTAGCTTATAAAATCCAGTATAAATTTAAACCATTTTGTCATTAATCAGAGTTAACAGCAACAAAGCTAGAATAAACCATGCGTTTAATAAGAACATTCCAACCATAATGAAATTCCAAATGTAGCGCCCATACAGGACTTATACAATCTCAAATAAAAAGGTTCAAATAAGCAAAAATATGAGTCCCTTAACTAGTGGTGGGGGATCGATGTGGGCCGCAGGGTCCCTGCCTAGCTCCTCAGTTATCCAACATACTCTAGCAACTCAGTGAACAACATCGACTCGCTCTATACCTGCATCAACTGTTACGATTTGATAGCGTCAATGGCTATCGCAGTGAGGAGCACCCTCTAAGATTACGCACTCTTCATTCATAATCCAACATAGATTACAAGCCATGAAATTAGATACACTAAACAGGGCATTTCATAGTCATACTCATATTAAGAAAATCGAACCAATCAACAGAATTCCATCATAAGCAAAATATAATGGCAGTTACAATATAAGGAAACATGTACAAATAATCAAACAATCAAACATACGATTTCCTATTACGCCCAAAATGTCATTGTACGTGAACTCCGCAAGATAACAAGAAAATCGATAAGCAAACTTTAACTCCACCCGAAAATCATGGTACAAGTGGAATTCACAAGGCGAATAGAAAATCACCATTTAAACCCTCACTACACCCAGGAATCATGTCGTACGTGAACTCCGCAAGATAGCTAGAAAATCGATAAGTGAACTTCAGCTCCACCCAAAAATCATGTTACGACTGAACTCCACAAGATGAAGAGGCAACCAACATACAAACTCTATACCACCCAAAAATCATATCGTATGTGAACTCTGCAAGATGGATAGAAAACTGATAAACGAACTTCAGCTTCACTCGAAAATTATGGTACGACTGAACACCGCAAGATGGCTAGGAAACAACAAGATGTGTAAATATAACTAATAAGCCACGAAGGGCACCAATGACCCATCCAAGCCACAAGGGCAAATGTGCGATTCAAGCTGTCTGAGGCGAATGTGGACCATAAGATCATTAGTCCAATGTAAGTTCCATTCAATTCATCATTCAAGCACAAATGGTAGTATATAAATAAATTAATACATATACAATAAAGGATAGCATGTTATCATCGAACCATTCATGCATGTTATAACTTAAAAGAAACGTTTATCGTCCAACAAATGAATTAACTATACAACAAGTTAGCATATTCAATAGTAAAGTAAGTAACTCAATTAAAGGAATCATGCCATCATCTATATCTAGATTGATGAGATCAAGTGGGAAGCTCAAAGGGTGAGTCCTCACCTTAGGATGTAAATCCGCTTCTTCGTAAGGTCTGAAGGTGTGAATTACCTTGAATCAATTTAACCCATGTTAGAAAATTTCTCAATATACAATAAAAATATTAACAACTCTATTTAATGATAATTTTTTATCTAAAGTAATTATCTTAAACTTACATGATTTGACCGATCCGATCTAGTTCCGATTGCTCGCCTTAACTTAAACCAACTCAACCCGAGTCGACTAGATAGGTGCAACAACCACCCATCCTTCTTCACTCTCACCCCATGCTGGAATGTCCAGCAAGGCCTAGACCAACCCCAAGCCGACTCGGCTAGACTCAATTTCAACCGAGTCAACTCGGCAGTGAGTTGACTCAACTACCAACTCTCTCTCTCTTTTCTTCTTCTTCTTCGTGCTTTTTCTCCCTTTTTCTTTCTTTTCTTCCTTCTTTCACTCCCAGTTGGGATTTCAGCAAAATCCAACCCGAAACAGGTCCAGGCCCGTCTTGGCCCAGTCAGGTTCGGTTCCAGCAGAGTCGACTTGGTTCTAACCGGGTCACGGCTTCTCTCTCTCTCTTTTCTTCCTTTATTCTTCTTCCTTTCTTTGCCTTCTTCTCCTGCTCTCCGTCTCTCCACTTTCTTCTTCTTCCTTTCAGGTCAGCGAAGGATCCCCGACTCGACCAGCGACCTGACCCGACTCAGACAGGTGCGGCAGCACAGCCGCACCACCTTCTCTCTCTCCCATTCTCTTTCTCCCTGTTTCTTCCTTCTTTTCTTTCTGTTTTTCTTCTTCCTTTCTTTCTTACCTGCTGGATCTCCAACAAGGCTCCAGCCCGAAAATCAGGTGGTGTGGCAATGGCGGCAGGGGCAATGGCAGTGGCGACGCTCTCCCTCTCGGCCCCTTCTTCCCCTGTTTTCTTGTTCTTCCGCTTCTCTCTTCTCCTCTGATCTTTCTCCTCTTTCTCTTTTTTTTTGACAGGGGAGAGACCCCGACTCGAACCGCAGCTCAACCCAACTCAGTTGGGGTGCGGCAAGGGAAAAACGGCACTCTCTGTTTCTCTCGTTTCTTTCTGTTTTTATTTATTTATTCATTTTATTTTGACAAGGAATGCCCTAAAAGGAAGGGCTCAGATTCACTCAACCAGATGACTGAGATCTCAGGAGAAACTCTCACGCGGATCGCCAACGTGGAGGAAAACCGGATTTTCTGATTTTTGGAAAGAAAAGAAACACAAGAAGCTCTCTTGTGCTGGCATTTGTGATCTCATGAGTGTGACCCATGGCGCGATCCAAAATATTCTTGGTCAGATCCCCGCTACGCACCAGATGGACGGATCGGATCACTCATATAGGCCATGATGGTGGGTCACGATTGGAACAAAGGGACGATCCTGCGTCCGTTCAAAAACACGCCTGGCGCGGGAGAAAGGAAAGAAGGGATTTCCTTCTTTAGAAATTTTTCGGTCGGAGCAACTCTGACCGTTCTCCAAGGTTCAGTGCACAGCGGATGCATGTTCCTACTGTGCACACGCAACAATTGTGGGGTCCACAGTGATGTATGTGATCTGATCCACACCGTTCATTAGTTTCGTCATCCGGACTTAGGGTCTGGCCCAAAGAATGGGGTAGATCCATGGCCTAGGTGGGCTATACACGCCAATGTCGTGTTCGATTGGTGGTCTGCGCGGCCCATGGAAATCTTAAGTGGAATCCGGCCCATCCATTAATTTAAAAAAACTAATATATATTAAGTAATACAAATTACATTATAGTATATAATATAGTATGACGTATAATACATTGTATTTATTTTACACTTTATATAAATAATTATTTATCAATTAATAACGTATTTAATTTGAAATATTATCTATATGTGTCTTTAAGTATTTTTTCTTATATATATATATATATATATATATATATATATATATATATATATATATATATATATATATATATATAAACTATTCTAAGTGATGTATATATTTTATATATATGGTATAATACAAAAATATATAGTTTAAATTACAAAATGTAATGATTAGTCAATATACATCAATTATATGATAATGTGTTGACATATAATTTATTTTATGTATAATTCAAATAATGTAAAATAAATAGTATACATAATTTGTATAATTTAAGTAACATATGTATTATTACAAATAATTAAAAATCATTTTGCATTATAATATATTTATACATTTAGAGTGAGTTATTATGGATTAACTTAAGATGGGCCACCCATCTAACTTTGAGTATAGATCTATAACTCAAGTGGGCCTCATCAGGTGGTTGGTCAGATCATATTTGTCCTCCAACATTCCTAGGCTAATTCTAGATACACTTAGACCGATGCTCTTAAAATCCAATGAGTTTATAGTTGCTTACAGAATCACTAAATCAAGTTTGTGATCCTAAATTAGGTCCTCATGGTAACACTCGAGTACTGAAAAGTACGGTGTATTTCAAGGTCAAACTCAGCATAGTTATGCTCCTTACTCTCGGGCAGGTAAAGCCACACCTCCTTTCAACCGACCACAACACAGTGGGAGACACGGTCTACTGATATTTGACACTCGAGTGCTCATGTATCCACTCAGTTTAGAGTTTAGAACGTGTAACACCCCGAATTTTCAGGGGCCGTGTAGGAACTCGGCCTCTAAATTCTCGGGTGTCGCTTATACCTAATTATGGTGATTTATGCATAAATCAGTTTAAATGAGCAATAAATGAATCGGTTAAAACATAAACCACAACCACAACTAATTTACTAAAATAAAGGCGACTAAGAAATACTAGTCTATAGGAATATCAAACGGGTCGCACAAAATGTTGCCAAATAAAATTTATAAAATAAATATCCAAAAGAATTGGTGCGCTAGATCCACAGCTCAACAACTCATAATCAACACACACAATCTACGATGATCCGCCCATAAGCTAGAAGTAGGAAGCTCATCTTCCTCATTCATGCTCACCCCGCTCAGCTCGTCGAGCTCTGCCTCACCTGCATTTAGCAAAGGTTCTGGTTGGTGTTTTAAAATATTATCCCATAGTGGGAGTGAGTAGCTAACTCAGTGGGTGCCATCAGTCATAAGTTACATCAAATAACAATTTCATGATGAATTTAATGAAAAGCACACATTCATAAATCACTAACTAGTCTTTGTTAATGCATATGCATGAGTTATATATGATGCATGACTTCGCCCACAACACTCCCTCAAGCTACTTCGTCTCACGGTCACACATGACTAACACTCCCTCATTGCGACCTCAACTGCCGAGTTGTCAAATCTTACCTAATGCAATGCATGAATAATGTTAGCCGAGTATTTGTTAATTCCGTTCATCCAACAGGTTGGGAAAACTTCTACACCCCGATGATATCAATACCCTCATCCATTTGCGAGGCCCGGACCCCACGATCGTTGATCCCATCAAGGTCTCCAACGCCGATTGTAAGCATGGGAGGAGTGCTGGGAAGCGGGATAGCTCGTGGTCACTACGGGGAGTGTCGTCACCCCAGCGTAGGCAGACAGCTCGGACATAGTGTCCCATTCCACCATGCCCGGCTCAGAAAACTGTGGATCAGTTTCTAGCTGTTGTCGATGGGCGTCAGTGGGCGAGGGATGTTCCAAGTTCCAAACAGGCGTGAGCAAATATGGTTAACAAACATAGTTGGTCAGTCGGTGGACTAGACCGCCCAAGTTCAGAAGAGCAGCAACGCACCACATCGGGTGCAAGCAACCCATGTAGTCCTGCTACCATCGCCCGTTCTCGTCCGCCCAAATCAGTCGAACTAGTCGCAGGACGGTCCAAGCAACAGAACCACCTCATAATTCTCGGTTTCCTGACCAAACCAGAAAATGGGTTATACTTAGTATCACACCTAAGCAGCTAAGAGTTCATCTTCAAGTATGGATGGAATTATGCGTACAATACATCAAGTATAGAAATTTTAAAATATTAGAATTGTCACTCCCCAAACTCGGAAACGGGGCTCACAAAATTCCCGATCGCCAAATCTTGCGCCGACAGCCTCCGTAGTACCACATTCTCGGCTACCGGCACCCATACACCAGGTTCCGATCTTGGGATGCTACAAGGAGGATTTCAAATCATTAGTTTAATTATAATGAGCATAACCAAGCATAACCCACGAACAATAACCACAAGAACACCATCACAAATCCACTATGATCAAAAACTTTTAAGTACAATGCGTATAAAAGGGAATACAAGATAATGCAAAAGATAAAAACTCCAAAGGCTCGTCTGCACGCTCCTGCTGCTACTATGCTACGGCTGCGTCATGGCGTCACCTGCACGCATCAATCGTATATAAGCTTATAAAAAGCTTAGAAGGTGGTGTAAGTGTGTGCGCAATATAAGCGTGCTTAGAATGCAAGGTCAGAGTAATGCGGAATCATGGTGATGAGTACATGAATGCAATCAGCCGTACCAAGGCTATACGGTGCAAGATATGAATGCTATCGGCCATAACACGGCCATGCGATGCGAGATGTAACTCAAGCATGCCAATTCTCATCATATATCAGTACAGTTCTCATTCTGGATAATCACCGGGGTTCAGTACACTCCAAATGGCACTATCGCTCTCCTAGCCGCACGGTCCAAGTGAGCGTAAGAAACCTCACTATCCGCCTGGCCAATAGTCTGTCAATACCTATCCGGCACGTCGATAGCAGACCCATTCACGAGCTGGTCAAACTCAGCCTAGTATTGCCCCTACCCTCGGACGAGTAAGGCCACACCCCTTTTCCAACCGACCACGACACAGTGGGAGACACGGCCTCCTGGTATTCGGCCCTCATGCACTCATATATTCACTCGGTCTCAACGTTGGAGTCATCCTCTGGTACCATCGGGTTTAGGAATTTTCACCTAGGGACATCTATGGCACCTGTATGCTATAACCAAACATTTCCAGTATCCAATCCAGTCACCTATGATGTGTCTGTGGAGGCTATGGCCTTGATGTCACTAGGGCATACAATGAGCACAATCACACGAATGCAAGTGCATGAATCATACCATCAGACATGCAACAATCATGTGCGTACCACGCGCTCATGTAGGGCAACTCCGCCTATCAAGGAGTCCATAAACCATCTACCTGAAGGCATGTGCAATGATCAGTCAATCCTCACATCAGGCATACATATGATGCGTGTGATCATGAATCATGAATCTATACTAAGCATGTTATATGGTGATGGGTTCTGATCAAAACAAAGATGGGCCTAGACGGCCTACACATTATAGGTATGGGCCTATTAATGGGCCCTAGGGAGAGAGAGACAATGCGAACATTTAACCAACATCATCCTTACAATATGGACATCAAACCATCATTGCTCCCAAGGTATAGCCTGCTACAAAATCAACACATATACCATGGTGGAATCACACTGCTATGGGCCTTATGTATATCCTATTGGGCCTCGAACCATGGGCCCAAATACATCAAATGGGCCTCAAACCATGGACTCATATGTCTCAAGTGGGCCTTAGTGGGCGAGCCACAAATACATCAAGCTGGGCCTAATCACATGAGCCTTGCATACATCACAATGGGCCTCATCATATGGGCCTTATACAATTTAACGTGGGCCTCAACAAGGTACATCAAAATGGGCTTCAACAATAAGCTTTAAATTATCTCCAAAATGGTTGGACGGTTTGGATGAAACACATGCATCATGATGGAGCCCACACTAATGGAGGATGTGGATTACAATGCATATATTAGTGGGTCCCATGTGGGGCCTACCATAATGTTTATTTTCCATCTAACCCATCGATAAGGTCACTCAAACCTGGGGCCCACAGTAATGTTTATTTGCCACACAACCTGGGCCCACTGTAATAGTTATTTTCCATCCAACCCTTTGATAAGGCCACACGTGACCTAGCCCATAGTAATGTTTATTTGCCACACAAGCTGCTCAAAGGGTCACGTGGACCTGGAGGCCCACTGTACTATTTATTTGCCATCCAACAGTTCATAAGGTCACGTGGACCTGGGTGGGGCATGGGGCCCACCATAACGTTTATTTGCCATGCAACCCGTTGACAGGGTCACGCGGTCAGGTCAGGGAGCCCACCGTGATATTTTTATTTTATTTTTATTATTATTATTTTATCACATGGACAGGGAGTCTACCCTGATGTGGTTCACAAATCTAACCCACCCATTTGTGTGTCCCACTTGGCTGAGGGTTCAGGCCAAGTTTCAGCCGCATCCAAATTTCAGGTAGGCCCCACCAAGTGTTTTTATATGTTTTAGGCATGTCCTCACATGATTTTAGATAGTATGGCCCACCTGAGTTCCGTGTACGGTTGATTTTTGGCAGGGGGGCCACTGCCCTAGGGGCCCACCCAATGCACGGCGTTGATGTTCGAAACACATCACGGTGGGGCCCATAGCTGGGGCCGTGAGGCCCAACTCGGTCGTCCGTCCCCCAAGCGCAGGCAACGCCTGCATGTGCTCTGACAGCAACAGCGTCAGCTGCTACTGTATGTTGGTTTTTTTTTATTTTTATGTTTTTCTGCGGTTTTTAGTAGATGGGGCCCGCATCAGCAAGATTCACTCCCGCCATTGGTCCCTGTAGCTCGATACAAACCTATCGAGTCTAATATTGGATGGTTTTTTATGTATAGGAGCGTCAAGGAGTGTATCAATGGTAGGAACATTGTTTCCTATACCATGGCCCGCCAGGAAACCAGATTAAGTTCATATTTCGGCTCAACGCCTAAAATGATCTAAGAAAGAGGATGGACGGCTTGGATTAAGTACCTGCATTAAGGTGGGGCCGGCATGGATAGCCCACTCCAAAAAGGCCCCCTTTTTTTGTTTTTGTAAGCTTGTAAGTACACAACCCTGTCAGTATACACACTCCATGTTGGCCGGCATGGATAAACACATGCATTGTGGTGGGTCCCACATGGACGTGGCCCACCAACTATATATATATATATATATATATATATATATATATATATATATATATATATATATATATATATATATGTGCATGTGGGACTTCCCACCAAATGGTGGATTTTACCTAAAATGTGGTGGGCCACACCATTGATGAATGGAGTGGATTTAACATGATTTGGTGGGGCCCACTACATTCTAGGGAGAAGAAAGAGAGAGAGAGAGAGAGAGAGAGAGAGAGAGAGAGAGAGAGAGATACGGTGATAGAGAGGAGGGACCTCGCCACTATGGGCCCTCCATTGATACAACACAAACATCAAGTGGGTCCCACAACAAGTGGCCCTTAAAATTGAAAACAACGGTACATGACCCACCTCTAGGCCTCCTCCTTGCTCCCTTAGCCTTCTATGCTCCTTACCTTCACTTTTGATGGTGGTAGATGATGGATCAATGGTTGAGATGGGAGATGAGAGAGTTAGGAAAGTGGGCCACACTTGGCATTTGGGAGGGAGAAGCTTGGACGTATGGAATTGTTGCTTGGGAGAGTGTTTGAGTAAATGAGGGAAAGAGAATACTAAGAGTGATGGATGGAGTGGTGGGTGTAAGGAAAAGTGATGGGAAAGTAGGATTGTGTTTGAAATTTGTGAAAAGAGGTATGGTTGTGGTTGAAAATGGGAAAAAGAGGAATGGTGAGGTGGAGAGAGAGTGGACTTTTGAAAAAAGTAGGGATGGGTTGTTGTACTTTGGGTAAGGCTTATACTTGACATTGATTGATAGGACATATCATAGAAATTTTCTCGAAATTCGTAACGTGCGGCGTTTCTTCGGAATAAACGCAGGCTCACATCTCTTGGCCTGGGCATCGATTCGGTGCGCGAGTCGCGGCGACGACGCGATCGCTAAGATACAAGTTTCGGTTCGAACTGACTTAGGTAAGCGGGACCTGGTTTAGGATCGCGCGCAAACGTTGAATACGGTGCGAAGGTTGCTGAAATTCGACCGGAAGGACCGCGGAAGGTAATGGAACGGTACGGACTAGGACACAGATCTTACAGAATAAATGCAACTACTTTTAACAGCATAAGTTAGATGTATATACGTATGGTGCCGAATTTTTTAAGAGGCAAAAGATAACACATCATCCATAGTGCAAAAAATTATACAGCAAGAAAAGTGCAATTATGCATATAACAAGGAAGAATATGCAAATTTCAAATGTAAGAATGGACAGGAAACACACATTTCATGTTCAAACGAATCGAAAACCATACAAACATCAATTTATCATCGCATGCGTGTTGGGCAGACCTAGCATGTAGGTTCCTAGCTAGTTTTTCTCTAAATTACTCATGCGCATCAATCTATCATCCACAATCATTGAATTTATCCTAAAATTGGTACTTGGCCACTTAGGAATAATGGTCCGCACCTATAGGTCGTCAAGGGCTTGTGGAATCGTCCTAGGGGTGTTGGACTCGCGGGAGGGTTTGCTAAGGTCCTAAGTTAAATGCACCCGCATGTTAAGATACATACAAGCGCTTAGCTTACAAAACACATATATGAAGAAGAATGGTGATTACCTAAGAATGTTGCTCTTGTGGTGGTGGATGCAAGGTTCCTATGGTTAGGGATTTGGAGAAAATCACAAATTTCTATATAAACACCGAGAACTATATAAGATTCATGTGATCCATTTTAAAAAGAACCTAGGTTAGGAAGTAGGTTTATTTCTTACATCCAAATAGCAAATAGGGTGGATTCGGCGAAGAAAAGTGATCGATGTTAGGGCTTTGATTGGAGGAAACCAATAAAGGGAAGCACTAAAGCTTCCCTACTCCTACTCTCACTCTTCTTCTCTTCTTCTTTCTCCCTCTCTTTCTGTCTTTCTCTCCCTTGGAGGATGTAAATTCGTATGGAGAGATTGGGTGCCCAAATGAGGCCCTTATATAGTGCCAGATTTGGTGTAAATGGCCCCAATGGTTGGGTTTTTACTATACTAGCCCTATGGAAGGGTTTCTCTAACCTCTAGGGCCCATATGGGGTGTACATGTAACACCCTGTACTTTTTAGTACTCGAGTATTACCGTCTAGCCTAACTTGGTTTAAATACAAACCTAGCTAAGCAGACATTCACATGCATCCTAGGTTAAATCCGACTGTTGAAAGAAATCTCCACCTATAGGACAAGCGATCCATTTATTATTACTCGAGATGGACCATCACGTCATTAGAGAAACCTATTTTAGGACACCAATCACTTGATCATGATGATTAGACCGCTTGATCATTAAACATTCCAATCATTTTTCACCTAAACTAGGTCTTGAACCCTAAAGATCATCACTAATCATATTTTGTAATGATCTGACCGTCAAATCTTCATAAATAATGAAATAACCTACGTATGGCTCACTTATAAATTTAAAAATGATCTAATCTTCCTTATCAAACCTTATAGTAAATAAAAGGCATTGGTCAAGATGTAAACCACGATAAACAACTTAGCAAAAATAATGAAGATAATAATGATAATTAAATATTTAATAACATAGAATCATGAGACAGATAGTCCTAATAACCTAAAGAGCGAGACCCACGGCATGATAAAAGAAAATATGCATATGGGAAGTAATAATAATAATAATAATAAAGGGTAGCAATAGTAATACAAATTAATATTAACATTAGTGTATGGTTAGTATTAGTCTTACAAATGACCCACTAGGACTTTGACCGTTGATGCTCAGATTGAAGTTGATCCGACCATTGAATCAACGTATTCGACACTAAAAGAATGTAGATCAAGTGATATGGCCCACCTGGACCTTAAAATTGCCCCATCTTTGGTCGAGGGCTATGATAGGGCCCACCAAGTGGAATGGGCGAAGTGGATTTATCACAAACATCATGGTGGACCCCACCTCAAAGCGTGAGTGCACAGAAGGGATGTGCACCCGCTGTGCACCAATCCAAAGAGAACCGGTCAAAGCAGGTTGACCGAAAATTCTTTAAACAGAGAGATTTCCCTCTCTCTTTCTGTTTTGCAAACAGCAGACGGACGTGCGTCCATGTTTGTGATCAACGGCCCGCCTACCCTGTTCATATGGAAAATCCAAAATGTCCATCATGTCGAGAAGTTCATTCTAACCAAAACCATGTCTTCCATACGCATTCGTACACCCACACGTGCACACAAACGCCGGCGCAAACAGGACCGAGAAACACAAAGTTTCCAAAAAAAGAAACTGTCCGTTACCAGCTAAGCAATCCGCGTGCACCCTCATCCTCGAATCTCATCCGTCCATCCTAGAATAATCCTAGCCTCACGATTCGTAGCAAATGCATGAGGGCTTCCAAAAAAAAAAAAAGAATCGGCCGCAAGCTTCTTCCCTCCAACCTATCAATGAAACTCCATTGGAGCTTCAACTCGAAGCATCCCCTAGCTCTATCCCACCAATTCAGACCGTCCAATGCACCCGGATCTGAGAAAAATGCCCCGTATTGAGATCTGCCATTAATGGCCGATCTTCTTCCTCGGCAAACCACGGTTCCTGATTTACTGTTGGGGTGAAGAGAATGAAGAAAATAAGGAGAAAAGGGAAGGAAGAAACAAAGCAGAAAGAAAGAAGAAAGAATCAGAGAGAGGGAGAGGCTGCCCTGTTCGGCAGTGGCTCGAACCGAGTCAAGTTCTGGGGTGCACCGGCTCGCTGGACTGATTAAACCACCAGCGAGTTGCTGGCCGTTCTTAGGGAAGAAGCAGGAAGGAAAGAAGGATAAATGAAGAGTGCTCTGTTTCACAGCTTGAATCGAGCCAAGTTCGGGCCGAGTTGTGCTTGCGACTCAGGCCGAAACCGGACCCAATCCACTGCGCTTGGATCTGTCCGAGTTCCACCACTCATTGTCCCATGATCCAGCGTGCTCAGAGCTGGTTTGGGAACCCAGCAGGAAAAAGAGAGAGAAGAAAGGAGAGAAAAGAAATAGGGAAGGGAAGAAGAAAGAGAAAGAGGAGTGTTTGTGGCTGTCGAGGAGTCGGGCGGGTCACTGACTCACTAGGCTGAGTCAGGCCAGGTCTGTCGGCCATTGCTGGACCTTTCCAGCAAGGAAGAGAGATGGAGTAAGGAATAAAGGAGAGGAAGGAAAGAGGAAAGAGAAGAAAGAGAGAGAGTTGGGTTCGACAACCAGTTGACTCGCTACCGAGTCAGCCATGTCTGGCTCGAGTCCCATCGAGCTGGGTGTCCGCTGCTGGACGTTCCAGCATTTGAAGAAAAGTAGGAAGAAGAAAGAAAGAAAGGAAAGGAGAAGTAGAGGAAAAGAGAGAGTGGGAGAGTCAACTCGACTTGGCTGAAACTCGCTGAGTCGAGTTAGGCGACTCAGGCCTGCTCTGGTTAGTCCAGAGACTTGTTGATGTAGGGTTTTGGGTGAGGAAAAAAGAAGAAGAAAAGGGAAAGAAGAAAGAAAGAGAGAAGGAGAGGCATTGGTGGTCGTGTTGAGTCGAGTTGACTCAACCGAGTCGACTAGGTGAGTCCACATCCCCCTTCCATATTTAAGTTATGTCAGTCATAAATATCACTGCTACCATTACTATCATCTTTGGGATTGTTAATTCAATATGCGAATAGCCATTAGAAAACTGCCCATATTAATGTTAGTATTACACGCAAATCATCATTATTGAATATTAGAACCTATTTTGTCAACCTTGGGTATTACCCTTGGTGATTAGAACATACTATTTATTTCATTACAATAGCTACTAGTGCCTTGTTGGCTAATATTAAGTATACCGTTAATATTAATAATCGTTTTGAAATTATTAGTATTATTAGCATGACGATCAACTATACATCATTGGTCAATATTGGATTACTATTAATAGTGTTAATAGAACCGTATTACACCCATTAGAAATTGAATCTTAAAATTTATCCTGGACCTAAACTTAAGGATGAAACCCTAAAACCTAGGTCATCTAAATCTTAGGTTAAGACCTTAACCCTAAATAATGTGTTAGGATTGGATCTAACGTTAGAACTTCATAATCTAGGGCAGCTCCTAGTATCTATTATTATCATGACTATGAGCGTCTAGAAGTATTTATCATTTTTCTTTATGGGATTACTAAAATACTTGTTAATATAACTAGTAGTATTAGCCCTTATTATTATCGTTAGTAAAGATTTGATCATTATTACTTACATTATTTAGGAGATTTTTAATCATTGTAGGAATATTAGATAACGACGGTATATTTAAATAAGAACCTAGGAGCCATCATTAATAATGGATTAGTACTCCTACTGTGAATATTATTCGATCCATCGCACAAAATTAATAATAGTAATAATAAGAGTAGTGATACTAATCTAGGATTCAAATTCTAGGATCTAAAGCCTATAACTAAACCCTAGGATAAGGCCCTAATTCTATATTAACACCCCAAAAGTAATCTAAACCCTACGTTGTATAAATCTGACCATAGTCACTTGGTAGAACATTAATCTCATGTGCAAATTTCACAAGTCATGGTAGGTTCTGATTCTAAGGGCACACAAGCTTCCTAACAATGCTGGTAGGCGATGCAAACATAAGGTGATGATTCTTCCTCTTGAGCTTTCCATCTTCCCATTAGCTTAAGTTATATTTTGTATTTTAATTTGTGATTGATATCTCCCTTTTATAATCACATGTGTTAGCTGGTGGAAATTGAATTGTTATATTACATGCTTAATGTTCATCTTGTATATTTGTTCATGCTTGTGGATTGCTTATGGAACTTAAACTAGTACATTAGTGGGAAACCCCCACCTATAAATGTACACCCGTACTTGAGATGTAACCTGACTGGTTGTGATTGTAATGGACCTTCGACTTAGTGGTTATTGAATGGTGGTTTAAATTGATCATTGATGTGGGCCTACCATCCAGGGTTGTTGTGTCCAATGGTTTTCAATGATGGTCTTTTATCGTATGGTTTTGATACTCCCCCTATTTGGCCTATTTTGATAATTGCCCTATGTGGCTTATTTTGATATCGCCCTATGTGGCTTTATTCTAGTATTTTTCCTATATGAGTTTGATGTTTTGTACTGTGTAACCATGTGATGGTAAGCTCCATATATTGTAACATGATTGGCCATTAGTTGACGGGTTTCCATTAAACATCCTAAGATGGTAGTCTCATGAGCCGGGGATAGTGGGATGGGACCTATGCCTGAGCTGTCGGCCTACTTTGGTGACAAGTCCCCATAATGAACTTTAAGCTTATTTAAATCGGTTGGTTGTAATTGGACTAATAATGGTTGGCTAACCATGCATACATGGCACAGACCAGCATCTATTACTATCGTACGTGATGTACATAAGGCAGTCGTTACGCTGCACTTAATATACTTTGCTAACGACTAGCCTCTGTCCAACTGGATGATTTTTTCAGGTCGATGATTACATGGGAGACAAGCCCACTGTCCGCACGGATGAGCATCCCCGGGGCGATGATTGCATTCATGCATCCATGTATTTAATAAGAACTGCATCATATATTGTTTTGTATGCTTTGTTTTATAATTATGCTTACGTAATACGGCGGTGTGTAATCTTGAGTGAAATTTACACTGAGTTGGTCACTCATCCATCAAATATATAACCATACAAGTAGCACAGGTGGCTTAATTGATTTTCAGATTCAGACAAATGAGAGGCAGAGTATTACTGTTGAAGATGTATGAATGTATTGTTAAGAGTTACTACGTGGCTTTACAATTCCAAATTTGTTATAACTTACTTTGTTCACATGTAACATTATTTCACCTTGTAATTGTAAGTTTTGAGGCATTTGTTTGTATAAGTCATTATGGGCAATCTCTGGTATATTTTAAATACAAACTTTTCTTTATGTTGATTTGTTCATCCTACGCTCACCTACTTACTCTGAATGAAAAAAGAAATGTATACCCAAATTTAACCATCCTTTAAGGTTAACACTCGGGTTTTGGGGATACGGGTCATATATTCGGGTCTTGAAAAGTCAGTGCGTTACAGTACATGTCAATATACACCGTAGGATAGTTAGCCCTAATGATGATCTACGTATGGATATGATCGGCCCGTTATTTGGATGCGCCGATCGACAGATATGATTAAAAGTCTGTTCAACGGTGACCGATGGTCGATCAGGGCCGCGGTTATACGGATATGAATAGGAAAATATCCTTACTCAACGTGTAAAGTTTGGTTGTAAACCGACGGTCCAAAATTCTCAACTTTGCATAAGAGTAGACGACCCAATTCACTCAAGTTTCAGCTTCTTCCTTTAGGGTATTTACACTTCTCATACACTCGTCATTTGGCTTAAGTTAAGCAATTTTGGACACTAACTAGGTCCGACTCCCGCGATGGACATCGAGCCCAGTAAGACGAATATTATTCTATAGTTTTGGAACTAGTGACCCACTAACGAGCGGTTTAAAGCTTGTTCGGAAAATCGATGCATTTTTAGAATGAATTAGGTATTGAAATTTTTCGTGGGTAATGATTAGGGTTTGTATTAACTATGATCATAGTGTGGCCTATTTATAATTAGTGAAAGTAGAGATTTGGTCATGATTACTCTAAACCGTCGATTTTAAGCTAAAAGAGTAACGATGTTGATTTGGTCTATTAGTCAAGATGCGGGCCTTATCTGACTCGGCTTCGGTTAGATCTTTAATTTAGTTATGATTGTCTTGATTAGTTAGCGATGAGTTGGTTAGATTTGGGCCCTATGTGAATAAATCATGGGGCTAAACTTGATGTTCAAGTGATCGGTTGGGTTCATTGGTTTTCTATGGTTGATCAATCTTATTTGTACGGTTCTTTATTGCTATCAGCCGCGTATAAGCTTACCACGAGCGTCAATAGTCCATAAGTGATGACGTGACTAGTTATTAAAAAAAAATTAAGGATTTTTGGCAAACCAAAAATAGCGAAAATTCGGGGTATTACAGAGGGTCTTTTTGCCATGGATGTTTAGAGACTTTCACCCAGGGATATCTATGACACCCCATGTAGAAAAAGATTTTCAGTGTCTCATCTGGCCATCCACGATATGCTTGTGGAGGCCACGGCCCTGATATCGCTAGGGCATACAGTAGTCATATCCCAAAATGCGAGATGCATGAGTCACACAGTCCAATCATGCATCAATCCCGCGCATACCGTGTGCTCATGTTGGACAACTCCACTTATCAGGGAGTCCCATAAACAACCTGTCCTGCAGCATATTCAATAGTCATTCATATCTCATAACAAACATGCAGATGATGCATATGGGCATGTATCATGATGCTATGTTGTCACATACTCTTAATCAGTATCGATAACCGACATAGATAATCAGCATCAACAATCGACCTCAATAATCGGCCTAACAAAGGGCCTAAGGGAAGGTCACAATGTGGACATTTAACTATCATTGTCCATCAATGTGGACATTTAACCAACATTGCTCCCAAGGAGTGGCCTTCATAGGGCCAAACATATAGTGGGCCCATGGCCTCACACAAGGGCCTCATACACAATATAATGGGCCACATACAATCTCAACGGGCCTCATATAATCATAATGGGCCTTACCATATGGGCCTCACATATCACAATGGGCCACATTAGATGGACTTCATATACAACACATCGAGCCTCATCAAATGGGCCTCACATACATCAAGTGGGCTGCATCAACGAGCCGCGCCAATGGGCTTCGTAAACGTCAAGTGGACCGCATCAATGGGTCGCACCAATGGGCCGATAAACATCAAGTGGGCTACATCAATGGGCCGCACCAATGGGCTTCGTAAACGTCAAGTGGGCCGCATCAATGGGCCGCACCAATGGGCCGTAAACATCAAGTGGGCAGCATCAACGGGCCACACCAATGGGCCTCATAAACATCAAGTGGGCCGCATCAACGGGCTGCACCAATGGGCCTCATAAACATCAAGTGGGCCGCATCAACGGGCCACACCAATGGGCCTCATAAACATCAAATGGGCCGCACACATTCCTAAAAAAATGAATCGTATCGAAAGATCATCTGGACCATACTACAACTAGCAGTGGAGATAATGATTTCCACCATTAAAATCCTACAAGGCCCACCACAGAAAATGGTTAGAGCAGCCACACCCACTGTTAAAACATTTATAAGACCCGTCGTGATGTATTTTGAGATCCAACCTATCCATCAGTTAACACAAAGTTAGATGAAGTGAAAACAAAAATATCAGCTTGATTGGAAAGTACCGTGGCCCTTGAGAAGTTTTAAACTGTGGATGTCACTGTCCCCACTATTTTGAATGGTGGGGTTCGCTGGAACTTCAGATCTGACTCATTCTTTTTTTTTCTTTTTTTTTTCATAAAACGGTCTCTCAAAATGGTGGGACGGTATGGATACAACACATGCATCATGGTGGGTCCCACGCGTCAGGGACAGACGGAGTAGATAAAACACTTACATTATGGTGGAGGCCCACCAGGCAAATGGTCTAAATATTAAGGTGGGGCCTACACAGCACTGTCCAGCAATTGAATGGTGCAAATACAAACATACATCATGGTGAGGTCCACACGTCCAGAGATTAGACAGTGTGGATATCTCACATGCATCATGTGGGACCCACGCGTGTGGACAGCACACACATCAAGTGGGTGCATGGCCAAACGGCCTGGATGATCAAATACATCATGGGTCCCACGTCCAACTCAAAACGGACGAACAGTGCCGATAAATACATACATTGCAAGGGGTCCCACCATCCTGGACAGATGGACGGTGCGGATATAAAACACCTACGTTAAGGTGGGTCCCACCCCACACATGTGGGTGGGCCCTCATCTCCAAATGGATGGACAGTATGTATAATATACATACATTATGGTCGGCCCCTCCCTGCACTGTCCAGAAATGGACGGTGTGGATATTGGAATACATACATGAAGGTGGGTCCCATCCCACACATGCAACACGTGTGGGGTAGGCCCCACACGTGCCAAATGGTCAGGCAGCAGGGATAAATACATATATCATGGTGGCTCTGCACAACACCGTCCAGATGGACGGTGTGTGTATAAACGAGTACATCTCAATGCGTCCCACTTGTACGGACGGTTTGGATGAGTCACATACATGTGGTGGGTCCCACGAGTGGGGTCCATGGCTAGATGGTGTAAATAAAGCACATACATCATGTGGTGCCATGAGGATGGGCCACCACAATTTGAATCAAGCTGTTATTTGTGATTTCCTCCATCCGGGCCTGTCCCGCCATAGACAGCAACGCGGGCTCCACCAACTCGATCAAGTGGGCCACACCTCACTATCATCAACACCATACAAAAAGGTAGAGAGAGAAAAAAGATTGTGGGAGGGACCACGCTACTATGGGCCCCTCTTGTTTACAACACATACATCAAATTGGGTCCCATCACAAGTGGGCCCTCCAATCATCAAGATCAACAGTAGAAATCCTAGATCACCCACCTACCTTCTTCTTCCTCCCTAGCCTTCCAACGCTCCAAAAGTGCTCCTTCAATGGTGGAGATGACAATCCAAGGGTTGGATTGAGTGGTATCTTGCAAGGAAGGGGGGGTTGGCTTGATGGAGTTTTTTTGTCTCCAAGCTTGGACGTCCAAAGGCTCTCTCTTGGGAGTTGCTTGGAAAAATGGGTAGGGAAGAGAGAGAGAGAGAGAGAGAGAGAGAGAGAGAGGTTGTAAGGGAGAGGGATGGGTGTGATGGGCGAGAGATGGGTGATGGGTGATGGGTGTACTTGACTAGGTGTGGGTTGCTTTGACTTTTGGGTGAGAGAGATATGGGTGTTGGTACTTGACTTGATTGAGGGGATTGATTTGACATTTGGTAAAGATTTTCTTGTGAGGCGTTTTCCTCGAAATAAACGCGAGCCCACATCTCCTGGGCTGGGTATCCCATCGACACGCGAGTCGTGGCGTTGGAACCGCAACGACAGCGCAGTCGCTAGAGTATAAGTCTCGGGTCGAGCCGACTCGGGTTGACAGGGTACGACTCAGGGTAGTGTGCAAATACCGATTACAGGTCGTGGGTCGCCGGAATTCAATGGGGAGGACCACGGGAGTCTAAGAAACAATACGAACTAGGATACGGGCCTAACATTTAGGCTATACAAACACCAACCCAATAAATCTTAGGTCGGGCTCGGGTTGAGGTCTTGGGTTGCCCGACCCAACCCGAACCTGATCAATATATAAGTAACTTATAATTGAGTGTGGATCGTATGTGACAAAGACATAGGAAATTCCAGTGCTGTCGGGTCTCATTGGCCCACATCATTTCCGATGACTCCAGTTAAAAAGAAAAGTTGGATTTCTCTCTCACAAATAGATTGTGTGCTACACAACACGACTTTTAAATGAGCAGTTGTCTTGTATTTTAGCTTGTTTGTTTAGAATAAATAAAGTTCTTTACGATAAATAACTACATATATAATTAATAAAATCATATATATATATATATATATATATATATATATATATATATAAAAGATGTGTATTAAAATATAATAAACTAATGCAATCATTAAAATATTAGCATGTATCCACCCGACCAATCCAACCAAACCCGCTTGGGTTGGACTTGGGTTGAGAATTCCCAGCCTTAGGTTGGGTTGGGTTGAGGCATAAGAACCTTGGGTTGAATTTAGGGTTGAGCACCAACCCGAGCCAACCCAACCCGCCCAACTTTCAGCCCTACTGATAATGGGTTTGAAGACATTACCATAACTAATTATGATTGCCATGCGCTCATGAGAATTGGCATATGCATGTGTGTGTGCGCGTGGAAAAAAGGTTCTATACGGTCGAGTTGTGTGGGCCCCACCATGATCAGTGTAAATATAAAGGGTGGACCTTTTGGACGGTTAGTTCCCAAAAATGTCGGATATTCCCGAGATTGGTGGGGGAGTGGATCAGTGTTACCGGGTAACAAAGCAGTGGGTTACTTACCTGACCGTGGGCCCACCTTCATGTATGTGCTGTATATCCACGCCATCCAACAGTTTTTACACATCATTCCAGTGTATGTTCTTAAAAAAGAAGTAGATCCAAATCTTAAGTGGATCTCACACCACAGAAAAGAGTAGACAATTGAATACCGACCATTAAAAACTTCCCAGGGCCTACGTAATGTTTTGTAGGCCCCACCATGATGTATGTGTTGTGTCCACACCGTCCGTCCATTTGGATAAATCATTTTATGGCATGAGACAGAGAATTACGTAGATCCAAAGCTCAAGTGCACCCCACCACATAAAACATTGGGAATTGAACGCCTACCCTTGAAAACATCTTGAGGCCACAAAAGTTTTCAATGAAGCTGATATTTGTGCTTTCCCTTATTCCATGTCTGTGTTAACTTATAAACGGGTTGGATCTCAAATAGACATCATGGTGGGTCCTATAAATGTTTCAACAGTGGGTATCATTGTTCCCACTGTTTTCTGTGGTGGGGTTCAATTGAGCTTTGGATCTTTGTAATTCTTTGCTCATGCCTTAAAATGATCTCTCCAAACGGATGAACGGTGTGGATACAACACATACATCATGCTGGGCCCACAGAACGTGGTGACATTACTTCAGCAGCTAATCCGCGACCGCCAGCATTATGAGCATTAACTGCCACCTTTAATTACGCCCAATAGCAGTGTGTTGGAAAGGACTCCCACCCCTGATTTTTTTATAGGCCTAACCTGGTATTTATGTGAGATCCACTCCTACCATTAGATGTATAATCAAGTAATAGGCTTAGTGCCAATAAATCAGGCTAACCTGTGATTCAGATGGGCCACACCAATGAGAATAACTAAGAGAGAGACATCCACCCTTGATTTTTACAGGGCCCATCTTGAAGAAACTGTGAAATCTATTCCAACCATTAGATGTCACAACAAAAGTAAGCCTAGGTCCCAAAATTTAGGTTCATTCATGATTCATGTAAGCCACACTTAAGCGAAACTGTTTGGAGGGTGAACCTTTCCATGTACACTGATTCCAATTGTGTTGTCGTCTTGAACTATGGATGGGGATAAATTTTGAGACCTTGATCTAATATGGCGAGACATACGTGATGGCCAGGGTTGATTTTGCATTCACACCATGATGGGCCCACCCGAGCCATGGCCACTTTTCCATGCTAAAATGATATTAGTCCGTAACGAAAGCATTTACTTGCATTAATTAAAAAGAAATTTTTCATTAAATGCATTGCTAGTTGGACGAATATGTGATGTCCAACTAGTTGTGTGTGAGCATTACTCTACACACACACACACACACACACACACACACACACACACACATATATATATATATATATTTACAAAAATTGACACAATTGGCTCCGTACTTAGATTATAAAAGTCTGCATATTGTAACAATGGTATATCATTGGCAATGTATCTAACAAAAGTCTGCATATTGTAAGAGGGGTAGATCATATAGCAAATGCTTATTCATGATGTGTGAATGGAGCTCACTTGCCACGGATCAATTAATTAAAGTAACGAAATGATTTCAATTCAATTGTTGTGTGAGTATGTTAGTCCGGTACGTAACTCATGTACTTATCTTGTGATGAGTTGACGCTATTTGGGGTACATTCTCAAGCCAATGCTTAGAAGCATGCTAGGAAAGTGGCCAAATAAAAAATGTGTTCTGAAAATGGATTAGAGAAAGATATTACATGATCATATAACATAGATGATGCATAGGAGGCTTACCTAAGATGTTGGATCGCAAAGATGATTGAATTTTATTACGAATGATTTTCTCAAATATTTTCATATTATTATATTAATATTTTAACGGATTTTAATTAACAAAGTTTATAAAGAGAAAATTCATCTTAAAAGTAGATAAGTGTGTTGCAATCAAGTCATTATAATTTGTACACATACATATATGGAATCAAATTGATCAATTGAGTCTGATCAAATCATCTGTCTAGGACAAGAAGTTGGAGATTGGGACAACTCATTTTTTATCTAGTTGTGGATTTGGTGCGATGTCATCCCCTATGAAAGATTATAGATTCAAAGTCTCACATTAGATCAACTTAATTGAAATATGTACATTAGTTTTTTTAATTAAAAATGTATGTGGTAATTTGGTACACCTCCGTACCACCAAAACTTAAGAGATACTAGATTTAGGGATGTTAATGAGTCAGGGTAGCCCGCATTGGTTAAACTTGGGCTAGAGCTTAAAATTCAAGCCCATTATTCAATCGGGTCGCTTAGTTTGGCCCGTTAGGGTTTGCAAAGGTAATTTTGTGATATAAAAATAATAATAATAATAATAAAATCTCAGATCTACTCCCGGATCAGGCTAGAGCCCAACATAGACATTTTGAAATGGACTATTTTGACCCATCATGGGCTAAGCCGAGTTTGGACTTTTATGGAACAATGTGAGTCGGGCTTGGATAGAGCTTAGCTCAACACTAATTAACCCAGCTCATTAACACCCATAATTGGACTTAATATTTAATTAAAAGTTCACAGAGACTTACGCATACGTATCCATGTTCGGCTCCCATAGAGACTAACACGTACATACCCATGTTCGGTGAATTCATCCCTACACAATAACCTATCAAGTTTTGGTTACAAACTCTTACCATTAATCCTACACGATAAAATAAAATATGGACCTATTAATTAATACTTACTTGTCGAATTAAATTCATTTGACGCGCCTTCTTATGTTACTTGATTGATGCTCTTATATGCTTTAATCATCTATCATTTTACTCTTCCAATCGTTGATGCGGATGCTTTGCCAATGCTTTAGCCTCAAGATCAAATACCTTACATGCAATGCTCCATTGAAGTGACCAAGGTGATGGGAGTTTAGTAGAATCTCCTACAACTAATGAAAAGTTAAACTCATAAGGAATTCTCCAACCTCATGTGGACCGCAAGTATAGGATCACAAACGGGCAACTTACCAGCATTTTTAACCATCAATTTATATGGCCAATGTTTGGACTATCCGGATGATTCTATTAATGCAATATAAGTGATGCAGCCCATAATTTGATTATTTTGGAGTATCATCAACATACCTCTTGTATGATGCATATAAGTAGCATAATGACACCCATATTACACATGCAACTCTATTACCTTGCAAAGTAACCAAAAAGGGCTTTGATTTCCAAAACACTAGGAAAGGGCGAGATTTCAAACACAACAAAATTTTGTATTTCAAATACTTTCAAAATGACTTTAGGACTCCAAATGCACTCAAATCCACACGGCCAACCAACCCCTAAGTGAAGCCGACTATCTGGTGTGTACCTTCTTTTTGAAATGAAACAACAAATTATAACAATTGATACGTAGGCACTAAGAATTTGTACATATAGCATATAATAAACTCAACTAAAGTTGTAAATGCTAAGCCCAGATTTAGATGGCTCATAAATTAGAAATTACATTGATTTATTTCCCTAGCTGGCATACTGGGGGATGTTTGGCAGGAAGTTCAACATGAAGATGGTCAATATTCTAAAATTAACAAACGAATGTTTATTAATCAGAGGTTAAGAACATAAATCAATCTGAATTTTAGATTTGAGTTATTTAAATGTGTATTTCACAAACTCAGTTTGATTTAGTGTAGGCCACATGTAGAGTTACATGGTGCCTGAATATTAACCATCACACTTAAACAGTTTAATCGGGTCATGTATAATTTCAACATGCCCGAGTATCAACAAAACTCCCCTTTTTCAACTGCCGCTCCACCGCCTCTTCCACATCTTTGAAATCACTTCCTCTCTCCGTTATGCTTTCCGCAGCTACCAATAATATTAAACCCAGTTTGCTGTTACAGAATGGTAGCGCATTGTCTTTTGAACCTTAAAGATGGCTTATGTGCTCATTTTCGCAGCTCAGTAATTAAGCTAGTATGCAACCATCAAGCAAAACCCAATGAGATCGGTCGTCGAATGGGAAGTGGTGGTAGAGCTGTACACGAGTTGAACTGAGTCAAGCTTGGCACAGCTTGGCTCCGCTCGGCTAGTAGCTAACTCCAACTCGAACTCAGCTCGGTCCTCAAGTTTGACTGACTAGCTCGGCTCGATTCGGTCAGCAGCTTCAGCCAGTTCAAGCTAAGTTTAAGCCTATGCAACATTTTCTCAAACACATTGAGTGTATCTTTAATTTCTCACAGAATACATAACAGTAACAGCACTTTACAATTATTTCATGAATACTCGGTGAGTAACATCAAAATCAAAATACATGGACAATCTTATAATGTAAAGTTTTTTTTTTTTTTGGTAGTGATTTGTTTCATATTCATTCTTTCCTCACAACTAGCCAATCCCATTGAGAATATATGCACCCGAAACAACACTTCATTGAGTCATTTCATCATCAAACACTCAATGAGTAACATCAATATCAAAATAACTAAGTGATTGAGCTGAGTTGATTTGAGCTCAGGTTTGATCCAAGTCGAGTCTAGCTCGAGCAAGCTCAAACTCGGCTTGAAATTTTTTCGAACTCCAAAAACCAGCTCGACTTGGTCCGAATCCAATTTCGAGCCTACACGAATCAAACTTTTTTGAGTCGAGTCAAGCGAGCTTTTAAATAAATAAATAAGATATGAAGAAGAAGAAACAGGAATTATATGGTCTGTGGATCACCTACAGTTCGGTTATCCAGACCACTGGTCCGTTGTTTTGAGCCCCACTCTAGCGGGCAGGAGTACATCCCAAAATGTCGCAGATGGGGAGAATATCAGGCATTTTTCAGTTGATCATGGACCATTCTTTTCTTTCTCTTCTTGATCGTCTATTTGTGGGCCAGAAATTGAATGGTTAAAAGATTGTAAGGAGAGCTCTGAGGCATAATCCATCCACAAACTGAAGCAATCCAACAATTTCCCAGATCAGACCTTTGTATAGCATGCAAAGACACGGGCCAGGTACCGTATAATATGCAATTGGCTCACTCCCACCAAAACAGGAAGGGAAATGCTTGCTTAAGTAAAATCATCACCAATATCAATTCCCAAAAAAAAAAAAAAAAAAGTAATTTTGAAAACAAATCACACCATGTACAAATAACTGCAATTCATGAATGAAAATTCAGCTCCTGACGGAGTAATGGTGCAATGGACCACAGAACTCCACACCATGGTCTATGATATTACACCCATCTGCCCTCTACCCCAAACAGGTTTGCAAGATAACTAGAACATTTTGATAACCAAAAACCAATACCAATTTCAATCTCTCTCTAGCAAAATTGCATCTTGCCATCATCTAAGATTTCCATCGACTTCCAACCGTCCATCACATCCCAACATCATGTATAATCTTCACGACTCTGATGCCTTCAAATGTCCCTCATACAAATGAATAGCCCATCATTCATTAGAAAGAAGTACACGGCTGGCGATGATCTTGGACAACACCATCATCAAAGTTTTGAGAGTAGCTATGAGGATCATAGCTAAATCTCACTCTATCCCTCTGAGATCTAACAGCTTGCCTCCATTGCGACCTGAACTTCCACACCAATTGCCTGAAAACCGTTGGTCCACGCCACCAATCGATCACCACCCTCCGTTGAACATTAATGAGTGTAACCCCACTCTCTTTAGCAGTGAGTCTTCTTACCCAATTCATAGTATGCACTCTCTTCACTCTCACCAGACTAGAAATTCTCATCTTTACTTCTACACTTAGTATCATTTTCCTTAGAGATGACTCTTTATAGGATTTTACAGGATGATTGATAAGAGCCACGGAAAATAAGCGTCATCATTCATTTTTTCCACGTCTGTATTACTTAGCTGTCAACCACTCATCAATATGGAATGTGGACCGAACAAACAGCATGGCCCACCATTCTTTTCACTCACCATCATGCAGGTTGGTAAGAGGGCGGAAGTGGACAGCCACTTGATGAAGTGACATCACTGACTAGGTAAGAGAGCATCTTTTGAGGTAGAACATGGGCTGATTTTCAAGAAAGGCAATGGAGGGTGGACCAAGGGACCACGAAATTTCTTGTGATTCATGTACATGTATATAAGATTAGGACCGTTCAGAAGGTAGGGCCTACCTTTAGTAAGCATTGAGCAAAATACCTCTCCCTACAAATTATTCTAACCCAAAAAAAAAAAAAAAGGACAACCGTTTACATCCAAGTTCATTGTTTGAATGGTTAGGATCATTCTTGGAGAGCAAGTAGTTGGCCCATTTCTGATCATGGTGGTTCCCACGTTTCGAGCAGTTTCGATCACATGTACACATGCTACAATTGCAGTAGTACAACTTGCTTTGGTGCTCCCGCGGCGTACATTACCGTCCACTTACCTATATGTGGTGGACGAGAGCGGATTAGGTGCGGCCCCTGCCACACCAAAGACGGTGCGGCCCTTACCGTAGGGCCCACCTTGATGTATTTCTTCTATATCCACGCCGTCCATAATTTTTTCGTGCATGATCTAAAAAATAAATATGATCTAAATCTCAGGTGGACCATAACATAGGAAACAAAGGTGACTGAATGCCCTACCATTAAAAACTTACTAAGGCTGACCTTAATGTTTCTGTAATGTTTATTTTCCATCCAAACTGTTGATAAGGACACATAAACCTTAATGAAGGAGAAAAACAAATTTCATCTTGATCGAAAACTTCCGTATCCCATTAATAACCAATCGCCACTGTTTGCTAAAGTATAGTCCACTTGAAACCGGATCTCTTCATTGTTTTGTGATCATGAACCAAAATGAAATGAAAAAACGAATGGACGGCATGGATATATAATAAATACATCAAGGTGCTCCCCGACGGAGAGGGCCGCACCGTCTCGGGATGGACGCGGATTGCGTCCTACCCCGCCCGTCTCTAGCCACGAACAGGCAGTTCTGCGGGCGGGTCCACAGTGATGTATCCGTATATCCACACCGTACATCCATTTTATCACATCATTTTAAGGTATTTTCACAAAAATGACTCAGATCCAACGCTCAAGTGGACCGCACCTTATAATAAGCTTAGTTGCATTAAATGCAACTGTCATCTTTGGTGTGGTTCACTTGAGCGTTGGATCTAACTCATTTTTAGATACACGTAGAAAATGATCTGAAAGAAGTGATGAACGGTGTAGATAAACAGATACATCACGATGGGCCCGCGCACAGAACTGTCCGTTCGTGACAAGAGACGGGCAGGGGTAGGACGCACTCCGCGTCCCTTGGGAGAGGCCGGGGCCGCACTAAACTCGCTCTCGTGGTGGAAGCGAGTTGCCTGCGAAAAGCCCATCGCACGAACTTTCCTGCGACAGGAAGCTAGATGGGATCCACCGTGATATTTGTGAGAAATCCACCCGTCCATCCGTTTTCCTAAATCATATTAAGATATGAAACTATGGCAGATTCAAAACTCAAGTGAGTCGAACGACAGGAAACAGTGAGGATTGAACGTCCACCTTTGAAACATCCTGAGGCCAGGAGTTTTGGATCAGGCTAAATTTTTTGTGTTTTCAGTTCATCCCAGTAGGAATGACCTTATGAACGGTATGGATGACATATAAACACCACGGTGGACCTCAGAGAGATTTCAACGGGAGGCATTTCCCTGCATACTTTTTGCTGACGTGTCGCTCACTTCAGTTACAGATCTACCAGATTTTTGGATACATCCACTAACATGATCGGACAAAACGGATGGACGATGTAGACTTCTCACAAACATTACGCTGGGCCCACCTAGTTTTATCCATGCTGTCCATCCATTTTTTTCAAATCATGGACATCAAAATCTCAAGTGGACCACACCACATAAGATAGTGGTGATTGAACGCCCACCATCAAAAACTCCCCGGGGCAGGCTACAAAAGTTTTGGATCAAACTGAAATTTGCATTTTCCCTTCGTACATGTCTTTGTGACCTAATCAACAGGTTGGATGGCAAACAAACATTACAATGTACCTTAGGAAATTTTCAATGGTGAGCGTTCAATCACCACTGTTTTCCTATGATGGGTCCACCTGAGATCTGGATCTACATCATTTTTTGGATCATATTTTAAAATAATGATTTTAAAAAAAAATTAACGAACGGTGTGGATGAAATACATACGTCATAGTGGGGCCCACAGAGAACCGTCCAGTAGCCACGTCGCTACTGACAGTATCAGTAGGCAATCCGCGTCACTAGTACGAAGAATTCTATCTCCTTTTATTCCCCAGAGAAATTTAGAAACATTCAACCTCCAAAAGCAACTAAAGTGGGCGAAATTTGGACGGTTATTAGCCTCTCTTAAAGTTGCAGCTTGCAACCTTTCGGGACCAGCGTTGGTAGGCGATCATGATCTAATACCCTCATGAGTCGCTTTCTTACTTTTGTTTGCTTTTCCCCCTTTCAAGATAAGGATGGGAAGAAGATGCGAGCATCTCACTTTATATATGCTGATGGGCCCACCCCCACTAAAAGTATGACAAAAATAAAAAAAATCATACGTGCTTTGAACCTGGTTGTATACAATCATTCCTACGTACGCATGTTCGCCAGTGGTCAAAATAGTATAGCTAAAGCGGGCACGCTTCGGTGGATACCCGGACCCACCGAGGTGAGTGGATCCCTGTCTGTGGGACCCACCGTGATTTATGTTCCTTACATCCACGCCGTCCATCCGTTTTTATAGCTCATTTTACAGCATATCCCAAAAATGAAGTGGATCAGTGGTGATTGATCAGTAAAAACTTGAAGTTTCGGATCAAGTTGATATTTGTTTGGTCGCTTCATCAAGGTCTTTCAGACCTTATCAACGGGTTGACTGGCAAATAAACATTCCGGTGGCCCCCAAGAAGTTTTTAATGGTGGGTATTCAATCACCACTTTTTCCTGTGGTGTGGTCCATCAGAGATTTGAATCTGCTTCAATTTTGGCATCGTATCCTAAAATGGGGTGTCAAAACGGATGGACGGCGTGGATGTAAGGTATCCCACAGTCAAGGATCCACAGAAGCCGCGCCCCCCTAAAGCCGGATGCATGATTAACGTAGCGTCCAGCACCATCTTTCTCTGCAACGTGTAACTTCCGTAGGACATCTAGTCATGCAAATGGTAGGCCCCACCATTGAGATAACGTGGTACAAAAATCAAGGAGGCCTACTCACTCAGGCAAGCCACGAGCCATCCAGCAGCAGGTCAGACGACGAGCCTGGCCCACGTAACGTGGTGCGGTGGTGAGATAAAGAGGTGATAGTGGAGTTGGGATGATCTGTAATAAGGTAGACTACCAATCAACGAAAGCCACTTGGCATGCCAAAACCACATTTCACGTGGCATGTACTCATCGTTGATCTACTTTCTTTTCTGCCACGCACACATATGGCTGAAAAGGCTTACTACGCCGCTGGCTTGTTCTAAAGCTGCCCACCACATGAGGGCACCAAGATTAATTTTTATTTTTTTTTATTTTTTTTTTTGTGCGAGAGCATCTACAGTGCTGGACCCACCTGATGAACGGCTTAGATCTCTCAACCGTGTTCCATGCCGGCCCTTCAGATGGATGGTCTGGATTGACAGTTTCCGGCTTTTTCCTCAAAACTTGGGCTGATCCGATCTTCAAGTCGACCACACCATTGAAAACAATTATAGCTCTTCAGCCTGAATATTTTAATATTGAAAACTGTTTAAGTTGTACGTTCATTTGGGATGCGATTTTAATATGTTCTCATTGGTTGGAAATGGCCTGATGTTGATTTACATTATATTACATTTAGGAGGCATTTGGATAGTTAGTTACTTAGGGCCTGTTCGTTAATTTTTGCATTTAAAGGCGGAATTGGGAAAATATTCCGTGTTTAGTGGTGTTTGTTAATGCATAGCAGTAATTGGTTTTTCGTTAAATTCTTTCTATCATGTGATAGGAGTCTAGCTCAATGGTGAAAGCGAAATGCGCTCAATAAATTTTTCATTAAATAAAATTTTTTCTTCCAAAATTATCCATTTTTAAGTTATTACTGTAATTTTTTCTTTTTAAATTGTTTGCCGATACAAAATCAACTTTTAACCTGTGAAACTTATTTATGCCCTCCTATGATATATGTGTTTCATCCATTCCATTCATCCATTTTTAAAAATCATTTTAGGGCTTGCTACCAAAAATGAGAGGAATATAAATCTCAAGTGGACCATACCACAGGAAAACAATAGTGATTGGAAATCCACCATTAAAATTTTCCTAAGGCCCAATGCACTGTTTATTTGACATCCAATTTGTTGATTAGGTCATATAGACCTAGATGAATGGAAAAAAACAAAGATCAACTTGATTCAAAACTTTTATGGCCCCAAAAAGTTTTTAATGGTCAACGTTCATTCAACACTATTTTCTGTAATATGGTGAGATTGGGATATACCTCATTTGTGGTCTCATACCATAAAATGAACTATAAACATAGATGGACAGAATGGATGAAACACATATATCATGGTGGGGCCCACATAGCACCGACCATCAACCATTGGCGGGTGGCAGGGGAGTAGCCAATCCGTTTCCGCAAACGTGGATGGGATTCTGACAGGTTGAGTAGCAAGTCTAGCTACTAAAGTTACGTCACCCAGTTATGTGGGCCCCATCCTGATGTATGTTTTGTATCCACGCCGTCCATCCATTTGAAAATATAATTTTAAGTAAAGATCCAAAGAATGAGTCAAATCCAAAGCTACAGTGAACCTCACTACAGAGAACAATGGGGAGAGCGATGCCCACAATTAAAAACTTAAATAGGCCACAAAAGTTTTTGATCAAGCTGATATTTGTTTTTTCCCTTCTTTCATGTCTTTGTTAACTTGTTAATAGGTTGGATTTCAAATAAAAATCACAATGAGCCTTAGGAAGGTTTCAATGGTAGGCATTAATCTCACTACTGTTTTTTGTGGTGGGGTCAACTACATATTTGGATCTACCTCATTCTTTATCTCATGCTCTAAAATTAAATCTCCAAATAGATGGACGATGTAGATAAAGCATATACATTATAGTGGTCCACATACATCATAGTTGTGGGCCCATGGAACTTGATGACGTCACTTCGGTAGCAAATCTCCCTATTTAACCTGTCTAATCCGCGTCCAAGTAGTATGCAGATTGGCTGGTGTACCTCACACCAGCTATATAGTTGCAGTACTGATGTCAGCAACTTTTATGGGTCCATATTATATCCAAACCATCCATCCATTTGGTGAGCTCGTATAAAAGCTTGAGACGAGAAAAAAGCTACAAAAAGCAGTGGGGATTGAACATCTACCACTGAAACCCTTTTTGGCGTCAGAAGTTTTGGATCAATATGATTTTATTTTTTTTCCTCTTTATACAAGTATTTATAACCTTATGAACATATTGGATGGAAAATAAACTTAAATAGGCCCCGGAAGTTTTGGATATGTTTTCACTTCATCCAATTGGGAATGACCTTATAAAAGGTTTGGATAGCATACAAATATAAGGTGGACCTTATTTGAAGGTTTTGTTGCTACTGGTGTTCAATCCTATACAACACGTAGTGACAATCTTCCCGCTAAGAGGAATTGAGGGCCTTATGGTGATATTTTAGTTTTGTATTAAGTATTTTAGTTTATTTGAATTAAATATAATGATTTTATTTTCATTTAATAAAAAATAATTTCTTTATGATGTAAAACATTTCCAAACGAGAGATAGGGGCGAATGTGTCAAATTAACATATTTATGACATTTAAGATGTTTGTTAACAAACAGTGTGTTCTAGATTCATTACCTAATTTTTAGACTTCAGCCATAATTATCAAACAAGTTTTTTTACTTCAGATTTTAGATTTCAAATTCAGGCTTCAGATTTCAGATTCGGTCTTTAAACTTCAGATTTAACAAACGGGCCTTAATATTTGTTTCTACTTATTTAATCTAGAAAATAATTATCAATCAAAAAGTAGAAAAGCATATTTGGTTTCTATAGACACGGGGATTTCGGCTCAGAGGATTAATAATAATGATAATAGTGAATAATTTTTTATGAATAATGATAATAATAATAATAATAATGAATGGACGTTGTGATTGATTATGATGATAATGAATGGTGCATGTTAAAAGTTGGGCCATAATAATAATAATGGATGTGAGTCATTTATTATTATGACCCAATCTTTAACATGCACCATTCATTATGTAGAGTCCACCTTTCATGTTGGTCATCCATCGAGTGGGGCCCACCATCAATGTTATTGTCCATCATGTGAGACCCGCCTTCAATATCACCACCCATCATGTGGAGCTCACCTTTGATGTGGATTATTCATCATGTGGGTCCCAGCTTCAATGTGAGTTGCCCATCGTATAAGGCTCACCTTCGATGTGGGTCGTTCATCATTAGGGGCCGACTTTTGATGTACACCGTCCATCACATGAAGCCATCTCAATATGGAACCGTCCATCATGTGGTGCCTAGCTTCAATGTCGACTGCCTATCATATTGAGCCCACCTTTGATGTGGACCAACCATCATGTAGGCCCAACCTTGGAAGTGGGTCATCCATTATGCCAACTCACTTTAGATATGTGTTTTTTATCATTATGGGCCAACCTTTAATGTGTACTCTCCATATGTGAGCCTAAATTAATATGGGGTCATCCATCATGTGGGCCCACCTTTTATGTGGATCATCCAATGTGTGAGCCCCACCTTCAATGTCGACAATCCACCAAGTGACCTCATCTGATATGGACCATGAGACAATGCCTCCTTTAATGTGTACAGTAAGAGAGTACTAGAAAAGTCATAAGTTAAAAAGCTAATAAAAAAATTTACTTACTAAGATATGTAGCTTTTGCATACAAGTTACTTTTACATAAATGTTTACCAAACTAAATTAAGTAAAAAAATAACTTAATTACTTAACATAAGTTAAAAAGTAACTTATTTTGTGGTATCCATACGGGCTTAAGGGCGTTTAGATCGCAAGTTTCTTTAGATAAGCTAATTATGCCACAAATAGCTTATCTTAGTTTCCATATTCAGCCGAGAAGCACATGATAAGCACATTTGGTAAACAATGTATTTATCAATCAAAAAGTAAAAAAACATGTTTGGTTTATTTGTCAATCAAAAAGTAAAAAAACATGTTTGGTTTAAGACATCATTAGTATTTATCCTTCAAGTTTGTTTGGTTCCCCTCACATCCACCATCCACCATCCATCATGTGAGGCCAACCCTTGATGTGTACCATTCATTGTGTGGACCCCACCTTTGATGTGGGCCTTCCATCATGCAAGGCCCACCTTATTTGTGTCTTATTCATAATTAGGGGCTAACCTTTAATGTGAACTATCAATTATGTAGGGCATACCTTTGATATTGGTCATCCATCATGTGGGGTCCGCCAGCAATGTCATTGTCCATCATGCGGGGCTCACCTTCAATATCCATCGCCCATCATGTGCAGTCCACTTTTGACATGAACTGTCCATTATGCAGGCACCACCTCCAATGTAGTCCACCCATCAAGCCCACATTCATCATTAGGGCTGACCTTTGAAGTGGACCATCCATCATGTGGGGCCCACCATTATTAATTGCCCATCATGTATTGGCCACCTTTGATATGAATTGTCCATCATGTGGGTCCCACCTTCAATGTGGATTGCCGAGCCCTGGATGTGGAGCCATTCATCATTCAGGACCAACCTTTGATGTGAACCGTCTATCATGTGAGGCCACCTCAATGTGGATCATCCATCATGTGGCACCCAACTCTCATGTCCATTGCACATCATCTCGAGCTCTGGACCATCCACCATGTGGGCTCCAACTTTGAAGTGGGTCGTCCATCATACATGCACATTTTGGATGTGGGATGTCTATCATTAGGGAGCCGAGATTTGATGTGGACCATCCATCATGTGGGCCCACATTAATCTGGATGATCCATCATGTGGGGCCCACCTTTCATGTTGACCATTCATCTTGCAGCCCCACCTTCAATGTGGACAGTCCATGTGGGGCCTCTGGATCGAGAGAGAGAGAGAGAGAGAGAGAGAGAGATAAGTAGAAAAGTGAAAAGCTAAAAAGCTTTTAAAAAATAAAATTAAAAAAAAAAAAAAAAAACTTGGATAAGTAGCTTTAGGCACAAAGTTAATTTTCAATCATGTTTAACAAACTTAAGTGAAAAAAAATAAAAAAAAAGTTAGCTTAATGACTTAACATAAGTTAAAAAGTAACCTATTCCGTGGTATCCAAACAGGCCCTTGGTACTCAATAGGACCAACAAACTTCCAAGTCCTAGAAGGTATTATATTTGTTTACCATATAAAATATAGTATATAATCTGATTTATAGGCTCTCTTCTTAAGGCAAATACTACTTGGTATACACAGGCTATCCAAGTATACAATTTTGTCACACCATATCACGTTACTCATTATCATTTTCAACAAAGTTCAGAGGCGGTCAAGATCCAGAAAATAGAAAGAAGCCATTCAACCTCCAGCATTCATTGTTAAAATTTTGATCCAACGTACTTTGCTGATGTTAAAGTACAATTTCTTTTATTTTGAAAACCGTGCCTCTATACCCATTGAAAACGCAGGTCAAAGTAGTAATGGCCACATTTGAAAAGAGCAAGTTCATGATAATTTCTTTTCAGGTTATGATGCAACTACTGAAATCGCATTAGTCTAACCAAAAACCAGGCAACAGTTTGTGATCAAACGAGTCAACATAACTTGCCTCACAATTGCACATGCAATTTACAGTTATTTTCTTTAATCTTACTAATTATTTATTTTTAGATGAAAACCAACTACTATGATGGGTTATTTTCTTTATATTGTTATCTTAATAATTATTCATTTTTAGATGAAAACCAACTACTATGATGATTATGGTGTTTGCCTATGACAATTCTTTGCCTGCAATCACAAATGAGAAATATGTAACGCAATTAAATTGTCCAAAAGGCAAGCCACATTTTTTATGGATCATAGGCCAACATAAAATAGTGAAATGATATTATTGTCATAATTTTCATATTTGTCATATTTTAATTGTATATTAACAAACAGTGTTTACCAAAATGGGTTAAAATTTTCTAAAGAACTAAACTATTTTTTTCCTGATGCTTTTTTGTAACAAATTCCAAAAAAAATAAAAATAAAAAATTAATTAATTATTATTAATCTTGTATCCAAACAGTCCCTAAGGAGGTGTTTGGGTGGAGGAAGCCTAAAATTGAACATAAAAAACCAACATGGAGTCATTATGAAATAGAGAATTGCTCTGGATTCTAACAACAAATCTATATTTTAGTTTGGTGTGAATTTTTCAATAGAAATGTTAAAAGGTCAATAGTTAAATAATGAGTGGTATCTCTAGCAACCTTATATCCAAACAGCCTCTTGAGGGGGCGTTTGGGTGGAGAAAGTCTAAAACTTGAACATAAAAAACCAACATGGAATCCTTAGAAAATAGAGAATTGCTCCTGATTCCAACGATAAATCTACATTTTGGTTTGGAGTGGAGTTTTCAATGAAAATGATAGCAGGTCAACAATCAAACGAGGAGAGGTATCTCTAGTAACCTTAGAAATCTACATTTAACATCTAATTTCTTTTCATGGAAATGGAAATGGAAAATCCTTTTTCCCAGTTAGTCTTTGTTAAAACCTCAGGAATGAAAACAATCCCAGCGTCTTTTTTCACAAACACAGAAGATTTCCTTGGAAAACCTTTTCATTGCAAGCGGTTTTTCATTTTAGATGGAGAAACAAAATGGGAACATAGAAAAATGGAAAAGTGTGAATTCCAACCATAATTCTGTTGTTTGGCTCCGAGTAGTTTTCCACTTAAATACGGTCAAACAAAGAGATTTGTCTCTTGTAACCTTGGAAATCTTCTGACATGCTTTTCTTTAAGGACATCAATACCCACAATTTTTTTTAGTAAAACAACGGAAATGGAAATGGATTTCCAAACCTGCTTTTTTTCACAAAAGGGGAACAAGGTTTCAATGGAAAACCTTCTCATTTCCAAGACAATCTCTAAAGTTATAAACCATTTTTGAGGGAACCTTTAATATGGAAGGCATAGAGGCACCAAATCCTTTCAGCAATTTCACCTGGAAACACACCAACCATAGACATATTAAATGCCGTACAACCTTAAAATAGGATTGGATGGGTCCAATGCATCAAAAGAGAAAACAAAGACCTATATGACTAGAATTTAAATAGGGGCTTAATCCTGGTTTTGGCAGGCCCCATGCCCTCCACATCAGACTGCTCAAGCCAAAGCCGCCTTTCCCTGCTTAATCACAATTATGTGAAGTCAAAAGGAAAAGAAATGCTCCAATGCTCTTAAGAGCACTATAAGTTATAGTGCTCCTAGCTCCATCAGTTCAGACTTCACTCGGACAGTCCGATCAACCAATTTGAGCTGTCCACTAGATATAGAACACATTTCAAACACTCTCATGTAAAAAGTGCACTGATCAGATGATCCAATCCACCCTTGGTTTGGCCCTTGTTCTACAGCCATCCTTTTTCCAAGCCATGGATGACATAGTTATAATTGCCTAGAAATGGTGATTCTTTAGAATCATAAGCAATCCATTATGGGCCCTGAACAATGGGTCAAATTTCTGAATGGACCTATTTTTATGTAAATAATCTTGCCTGTCCATATTGAAAGCCATTGATCAAATGATTAATATTTGCCAAATCAATGTTATATTTGCATGGTAGTCCATGAAATGTGTCCTGGACCTAATGAACAGTCTAGATCAATGGATTGGACTGAGTGTTCCCATGCAACTAGGAGCACCATAACTTATAGTGCTCCGAGAGCACTGGAGCAGCTCTCTAAAAGGAAAAGGAAAAGAAAAGAGAACGAGGAAGAAAAAAAAAAAACTGCTAATACTGAAAATTGCAATTTAGTGGGGTAATGCTCCGCTTCCTGCATACAAATCCAACGTGGAGGGCATGGGGCCAGCTAATCCCAATCCCAATTTTGCAGAATCCATTACCCAAACAGGCCCTTAGATATTTGAATGTGATATGCAATGAGCGCATGAGTGCGTGCGCGCGCTCACACACACACACACACACACACACACACACACACATACATGTGTGTGTTAGCCGATCTCAATTAGCTGGGATAAGCCTTTCGATGATGATGATGATGTCATGTGTGTCCATGTGCCATCTGTGCACACCACGTTCCACACACTCACACTGTAGTTGAATTTCACCACCTGTGGGTACTCGAACCCTTGACCAGGCGTTGAAACTCCTGAGAGTCTACCACCAGAGCAAGAGTAAGGACCCATTGTTTCGGTTGATAATGTCAAAAGTATGCTTTGCTTTTCAATTTGTGGGCCCATTGTTTCATGAGCCAAACTGTAGTATATATGATGCCTCCCAACTCGGGATGGCCCATGCATAAACAATCTCCCAGATGGATCCTAACCCTTCCATTGGCAGCTGGAAAATAAACGGTTAAGAAAGAAAATACAGAAATGGTCCACACTCGACCAAAAATGGGAAAAGATTCAATGGCTAGGATATTCCAATCCCAGAAGTGTAAAGTTCACAGGGCATCCATGGTAGAAACCATCATAGCAATATTTTGAATTACTGAATCATGGGCCCCATGTTCAAACCAAAACCTCAAGCATATTGTATATATACTCAGATCAAGCATCCTATACTGTCTCCAGCTCCACCAGTGTCTGAAAAGACCACTCAAATGAACCTAATTGCCCCTTCACATGGTCAAAAGATCGTGTTGGGAGACTAATGAACCTTTACATGCACTACCCAACAAAAGGTGCCCTTTCACATGGTCAAAAGATCGCGTCGGGGGACTAATGAACCTTTAGATGCACTACCCAACAAAAGGTGTTTCACCGCATATTGTTTCTTACCACCATAATATCAGTGGTTGACCCACAAGGATTTTTTTATTTATTTTTTTCAAATGGATATTTTTTTTCCTCTGATAGAAGTGTCGACATCGGCCAATTCTAGCTCATTGTGACAGAAGACTAATTTACCAAACTAATGTATTGAAATGTAACACTTAAAGAATATCCAAGTTTTATTTTAACTTTATAAATGTCTACTATGTTCTTGAATTGGGCAAAATTAATCAGATATCAAGAGTGTCTTTTTGAATCAAGTTTGTAAATTTCTCAAGAACCATGGTAATTTGTGCATGGGTGTAAAACAAGTTCTTGAACACGAATTTATTTCTAGCTGCATACAAGACTATATGCAGGTTGACTGAAATGGAATGACCAGAGAAAGATATCATTCTTCAGTAATTAAGGGTACATTTGGCAGCACCAAGTATCATGAAATTTGAAGATATTTTCCACTGAATTAGATGATTAATCATGATATTTCATGATATTTGGAGCAACCAAAAGCAGCCTGAACTAAACTTCTAATGTTTTGCTTATTGTTTTTCTACGTAACTTACAGTTGTTGTGCTCCTTTCCATCTTGGGTGCAAGTGCAGCATCTATATAAGAAGGAACATGTAGAACTATAAGCATGGAGGTAGACATTCTATTCAGGAGCATTTACATGGAAGAGATGTTATGCAATGCTGGCCCAAGAGCTTCTACAGTACCATGGGTTTTCGGTTTGTAAAAGTAGGACCCATGGTTCAGTGATCTAAACCACCTAAATGATGGGCCCCACCATGGATGGACCATGCACCAAAATCTCCCAGATTTGGAAATCATATCCCTTCAATTCACGACAGTAAACAGATGGTTAAGAGTTAAAGAACAATAGTGATTGACTCAGTGGATGGGATCTTCCAATCTTAAGGACTTCTGGTGCAAGGTCCATCCTTCGTGAGGCACATCATACCTCTGTTTGGATCACTAAAGCACGGACCCCACCTGAACAAACCAAAAACACAAGTGCACTGTGAAAACTTTCATATAGAATAACTGAGAAAAAGATAAGATGCTTCAACCTGACAGTGGAAGAATCAAATAACTGACAAAAAGATAAGATGCTCTAACCTGACGGTGGAAGAATCGCCTTTAACCTGCTTCCCCAGCTCACTCAAATACAGTCGGAACAAGGTTGACCTGCAAAACACTCGTAACCATCTTCAAGCATTACACAAGCACTCTGAAGTTGACAACTTGGAATTTTTTCTTTCTAGCTACAAGATAAAGTGAGAACCATCGATAATGATTTTCTTTTCTTTTTAATGCAAGGCAAGATATAGTTGAGGTTGCATTTGAATGCACTAATGAATTGAATTGCAATAACTACTTCAATAATGTGAAAAGGGCCATATTGCAATTGTCTTCAATAACATTTCAAATTTTGCAATTGAGGTCCAAAAGAACGGAACATCGATTTGAGGGCTACTTCCACATTATGAATGCAAAGGAAGGTGAGCACAGCTCGGCTATCTCCTCTTTATTGAACTTTATTGCAATTGAATTCAATTGTGCATCCAAAAGCGGCATGCGGAAACAGCAACATATCTGCTATAACAATTAAAGACCAGGACATACTTGCACAACAGTCAGCCAGCTTTCTCTAAAACAAATAGGTTAGCAATAATGGATCAGGCAGGATGAAAGAGTGTGAAAAATGATGATAGGTGAGATACTGAGAATCAAATTAATAATTTTTTGAGGAGTTGTCAAGTACTTCAGAGGACCACCTTAACGAAAATTGCTGGCAATTGTGATGTCAGCTGGTGCATTTATGATCAGATCAACGCTATAAATTCATTCTAAAATGTAGATGTCTTTTCTGCAGTTGACGAAAGTTTATGAAAACCAAAACATAGATGTCTTCTGGTTGAGAATAATCAAAATGATGAGCAGGGCATGCTAGCAAAACTGTACGCCCGCTTTTACCAGGTCAATTGTCCACAGAAAAATCATTAATTGCATAGAAGAGCTTGATCATAACCATTAAAAACAAATTTTATGAGCTTCCAACAATTCCAATTAAGGGAGTGGAAAAAATGCCCCCAGATGCACGCCATTTTCATTCCTCGATGTCATTTACATGGAACACATGGAAGGGATCAAAACCTCTTGCTTGGTATTTCCATTAGTGAGTGGGCCATGGTCCAAATATAATAATGTTCAGGCAATCCTAAACCTGTAGCTGGTACATACAAATTAACAGTAAAAAAAATCAGTAACAGCTCCAAGTCAGCAAGACAAGTTTCATTTATTTGATGGTTGAGATAGTCCAGTCAAAGAAATTTTTGGTTAGAGGCCAATCAACATTGGAGCCCATGGGATGCCTGATTTGGATCATCATATGCATGTGCCACGTGTTTTGGCCCCCCCTAAAGACATATTACTTAAAAAAGCTACAAGAATGTAAGAAATAATAGAATTAAATAAATTACATTGGACCACATAAAACATGAAGAAAGCAATACCTAATATGCAGCTAGTGCTGATGTCTAACAGAAATTTCCTGTACAAAACCGCTGATAAGAAGCAGAACACGAAACTACCAAGTCTCTAGAATGAATTCAGGTAGAAGTATAACATTCTACTAACATGTATGTTTTCTTAAACGAGTGATGTTATTTAGATGAATTGTAATGCTCAAAGAAGCCATCCTCCTCCATGGGAAGCCATATGAATTGATAAATCATCAATACAATGTCAAATAAGCACTTTGTGCATTAGCAATGCCCAAAGTGTACTACACTCTAGCAGTCATCAATCAGACAACTGTAAATTCCCCATATGCATATTATCAGGGGAGAAAACTAAATTACCTTGAAGGAATTGCTGCCGCTGCAAGGATTGGAGTTAATTTCCATAACTGGTGAGGTTGAGCAATCAACATTGTAGTCACATACTCAAGAATGTCATGTTCCTATCCAAAAGCCAATTTTGAACCACTAAAACCATTACGTGGAAACAAAAAAAAAAATTGACTACGATAGGTGAAAACTTTAAAGGGTCTGGAATGCAAAAAAAAAAAAAAGTTAACAGCACTAAGCTTCCAGAATATAGCAAAATGTAGGTTAATAGTGCAATGTGATAATAGAGTTACATATTGCCATCAGATTCCTCGGGCATGCGATACGTCTCACTTTGAAAAATACATGAGATATGGGATTTAACAATCAAATAGTCCAGTTGTATGTTTGTGATTTATCCACAAAAGCAAGGACCAATCACTTTAGCACATAGACAAAACATCTTTGTAAGCATTCCCACTGCACTAACATATTTAATAACATAGACCAAGCACTCAAGAAATTGATTTCAGAGAAGCATTTTGTTTGGAAGGTGTCTCAAATGCATGGTGGCTGGAAATATAAGTATAAGCATTGATATATTGGCTCCAAAGATATCAGTCGGAGGATAAAATGCACGAGTTCATAGTGGGTTACCAGGATATCAGTCCACATCTGAACTCTAAGATTTTTTATTTTATTTTTATTTTTTTTCATATAATCTGAACTCTTAGGATCATATGCATACTATGAGTCTTGTATAGCAGTATCATAACGTGAAACTAAAAACTTGTAGGCAGAGCTTTTGTGACTGATCGGATGACCTTAACCATCTATTTCACGCATTAAATTTGGATGGTTGAGCTTACTCTTTTTAATTCACTGTTTGATGGCCACCATTCAGAGAATATGATCTACTGTTTAGTGTGATTTTCAGTCTATGCTCATCCATAACGGGGCCCTTGATTCAGAGGGTCTAGATTGGTATGCATGTATGTATACCATGGATGATTTGCCACAAAGTCATAATTACTAACAAATGTATATTATAGGAGTCTTAGCCCAAAATTTTGCCAATGCGCCAACAAATTAATCAAGAGTCACGGAGCATGTATGCATGGCAACAAGGAGTGCTTGCTATATGCCTATATCTATTGAGTTAATGGGTATGTCTAGAGATAAGGTATCCTGTCAAGATAAAAAATATTGATTCATATCTTTGTTCGAAAATTTCATGAGCTGATCATGCATACAAATTAAAACAAAAGATAATCAGAGTAAAAAACATGCATTTTGATGCAACCCGGTTATCGAGTCAATGAGATCTCGATACCCAAATTGCAAAAAATAATAATAATAAAGTGTACCCACAAGAACAATGTAGTAGAGAGGGAGAGCTTTATTAATATCAATTTTCTTCTCTTACAAAAACTTTAAGAAAACTCGCACTTAGAAAAATATTCGAATCATGAACTCCTACACCACCAACCCCTTTTATAGATCCTAAATGAATCTTTAATTAAAATCCTCCCAACTAAGAGATTGATTTCAAATCAATCACAATTTATTTCAAACCAATCTAATCTTCCTTAACATGGTAAAAGCCTAATAATAAAAAGCAACCATAGAAAGTAATTATATCTCTAAAATCAGCCCATATCTCAAATCATATCGATTAAATCCCATTCATATCTTCAATCATATTAATCACCCATTCTCCTGAAATAGTAAATTATAATCCTTGATTTAAGCCACCAAATCTATTGATAAACAGTCCAAAAATCAGCACATTGTGGGCCTACAATGGGCTATGGCCTACGTCTACTAAAAAAGAAAGCATATGCAATCAACGACAAATAGAGAAGGCGGGTCTAATTAATGTAGTAGAAATGCCCATTCAATAAAATTTAGGAAATTGGAAGTACCTTGGAATTCAATGTTAGCTCATTAGAATGAAGAAGCTCAGATCTATCCTCAAGCAAGTGGTGCACATCATAATATTGTTTAGAGATAGGGACGATATCATATGAAACAGACATGAAGTATTCAACTACACCACTCCATCTTCTTGAAATGAGACCTAATAATGAGAGCTCCTGTTATAATACATGCATCATGAAATTACCGAGTGTATATGGGAAACAACTATCTTCTAACCTAAAAAGAGTAATTGCATACCAAATTGGATTTCTCAAGAAGCATGTTCAAGTTTTAAAAATAATAACTAACAACTTCCTTTTCTCCGTAAATGAGTTGTATTGTGCCACTAACAAGAACAATTGCAGCAATATTGGTCAGTGTGAAGGAGATGGATAATTACATCAGGGACTAACCCTTTCAAGTTGCATTTTGGGATCTATCTACACCCATGGAATCGAAAATATCACTTCAAGTCGGTGAATTCAATGGCATTATTGAATAAGAAACTTAATAACCAACTTATCAACATCTATTCCAAGCCATGCATTATAAATATAATATGTAAATTAAAAGAGTAAAAATTATAAACTTGCTAAGTCAATCAACTCAAATCTCAACAATACTCGTGCCACATGTAGGTGTGCAAATGCATTGAGATGACCTGACAAAGCATTGGACCTGACCCGACAATTAGTGGGTTGGATCAAAAAAGGGTCTAGGTCCAGAAGTTTGACCCAACAATTAGTGGGCCTGGATAAAGAAAAGAGTTTAGGTGATGCATGACAACTAACCACTTGCTCTAAAAGCTCGAACTGATAGAGCATGGCGAATCAATCCCTTTATCTCCATAGGTTAGGTCATCGGCCTAACCCCCCTCATGGGCCCCACATCACATGGTTCTGCCTCACACGAGACGCCCACCCCAAGTGTGGGCCTGCATCCCACAGGGGACCCCACTCGAGCCCGGTGTGAAAATGTCCCTGCATTAATCACCCCCGGTGAAGAGTCTCAAACACGAGACCTCCCGCTCTAATATCACTTTGATGTAGGACAACTAACCGCTTGCTCTAAAAGCTCGCTGTAAAAGCTCAAACTGATAGAGCATGGCGAATTAATCCCTTTATCTCATAGCCCAGGCCCCACATCCCATGGGTTAGGTCCTTGGAGGAACCACCTCATAGGCCCCACATCACATGGATTCCGCCTCACACAAGTGGGGCCCACCTCACATGGGTTGCCCACCCCGACTGTGCCCTTGCATCCTACAGGCCACCCCACTTGAGCCCGAGCCCGGTGTGAAAATGCTCATGCATTACTAGGTCCAAAAGTTTGACCCGAATTACTAAATGGGTTGGGGTTAGTTCCTATATGAAACAACCTGAATTGACCCAAACACAGTTTTTAAATGGGGTAATACCGAAATGGACCCGACATGGACCTGGACCCAATCCAAACCCAAGAAAAGCAATTATTAAGCATATGGGTTTTTCTGTTTCTTTTGGCTAGACTACAACAATGGTTCACTGCCTTTTTCTAAATTGTGGTTACCCATCCACTACTTATGAGTTGTGATAATATGGACTTTGCGAAATCGTGGGCACATTGTCAATGAAGAATATACCAAATATCACACTAATTAGACTACCCTAACCATATTGTTTTACCCGTTGAATTTGGATTGTTGGCCATTTTATTTTTAACCATCAAAATTAATATTCACCACCAGTTGGATGGTTTGGAACATTATTTGTGTGAAAACTCGGTTATAGTTTCAATATCCAACCCAAACCCGACCTATGTGCTAAATAGGTCAAGTTTGAATCCTCCTCTACCTAGATCTGACCCGTTAAAAAAGGGTTTGCTATTTTTTACCTTGACCCATTCTGAACCTAAGCCAAGTTTTAATGGGTTGGGTTTGAGTCCAAAATTCGTACCTGATTCTTGGGTCAAGTCCGTGCGCGCGCGGGGGGGAGAAGCAAATATTCTCACTTAAATTTCCATGTGACTACCTTTTAGTGATAGAAATCACTATATGACAGGGCCCACCAGATGAACGTCTTGTCATAAGAAAAGTTGGACCCGACCTGTACCGTTGTCTAATCAAATAAAAAAAGCATCACTTTCTTTCATCAATCGTCAGATAATACGACATCATATATTCATCATGTGTCACCATATAATGCAATTTTATTGCATTGTTGGCACTTTGATATATCCTTCTTTATTTAAGTGTTACAAACTTACAGGACCTGCTAGGATTATCTACTGCTAGAAATGGAAAATTATGAAAACTCAAGCATGCTCTAGCCTCAAAGATTTAATAAACATGCAAAGGAATATCAATTCATCTCAAGCATAAATTCAACTTACGATTATTTCAAGCAAATCATCATTTTGAGCTTCATTTGACACTTTCAATGACTCGAACACTTGAAGCCATTGAACTTTGGGGGCAGAAAAGATCAACTTGGCACCCGAGACCAATCTAATAGTTTTATTGTCAAGCAAATATGAGAGATTCCTTGTTCTCCACTGGTTCCAGAGATCAAATCCCATCAACTTCTCTTTTTTCCTGATTGGCAGCACCAATTTATATTTAGTTTTCCAAAAGCTTACTTGAAGGATAAAGAATACATGTTTTCTGAGGAAGGCCTATAACATAGATACTTGAGACTTCCTCAATCATTGACATGTTTGGGAAATCACAGCCAAGCTGCATTTAATTTATGAAAGCTAGCAACAAATAGAAGTGAGCTGCACCAAATACAAAAAATAAGAAGAAGAAGAAGGGAAAAAAAAACAAAAAAAACAAAAGAAAGTGAACTAGAGGAAAAGGCAGTATGAAAGCTCATTTTTTGACTTTTTCAGTCTACATGCTTGTTCTGCAGTTGATAACACTCTAAGTTAAACATTACCTAGTGTTTTCATGTAAAATCCCGAAGAGTAACATTAAAGATACCTTATTTTATAGCATGAGATGCAGATAGTATTTATCGTAATTAAAATGTTCCATATATTTCATTTATTTGTAAATGATGTCATCGATTTAAAATTCAGGTTCCCCTGACAGAATAATGGGCCCACACCGTCCATGAAAAATGATCCAAAAGAACCTAATTGAAAGATGGTAGAAATGATTGAAACAAAACATAAGAACCACAGGAGACAGTGGACTTCTCATCCAGAAATAAATAAATAAAATAAAGCTGCAGAAAAGATGGTGCAGGATTTATTGATGACAAGTGTCCAATGAGTTACTGTCTTTGGCATGTTGCAGTGCATGGAAGGTATAGACAGGACATGGTCGACATGGAGATCTCATGAACCATGCATAACAGTTGTCAGTTATTAACTTGCAGGTTCTACATATGTTACATCTCACAACATGTCAAGTGTTAGTTGCACGTTCTAGAAGTTCAGAAAAAATTTAGAAGCTTACAGTTCATGAGAAAGGCTAGAAAGCTATCATGTTAAACTTCTCTTTTGAGTAATGTAGAACCTCTATTGTTATCCATTTTCGGCTTCACCACTTTCAATGAAATTGAACTCCATAGAACTGGTTTGGTACTTCATAACAGGATGAAAGATTGTTGCCAATAAAATTATAGACTTGCAGCTTAGAAACCAATGAGCGGATAGTTAAAGAGCCACTTCTCTAGTACAACTCAACCAGCATTGGTAACATGAACATTATATAGCAGGGCAACGGACAGATTATGGGAGTAGGCTTGTCTAGGAATGAGTAAACTAGACTCAACCAATGAGGTTACCATTGCTACATCATAATCCTAAGGTGCTGTTGCCCTCATTTAACCTCGGTAAGATTACCATATTCTAAAGCAAACTGTAGATACAAAATTTATTTCCAGTACAAAAAACATGGATCGCTTTGACAGAAAATGCATGTTGATTTGATATCATACAACTAGGGCTGCAACTTGGGTTCAGATTGACTAACCCAACCTGAGTTTGGGTCAGGTTGGGTCGCGTTGTCAGGGTCAGGTTGGGTTCAGGTTGAAAAATGCCAACCTGATTTGAATTTGAGTTGGGTTCAGGTTGAGCAAATTCAGGTCAAGTTAGGTCCATTGGGCATAATCATATGTATTTGGGTTGGGTCGGGTCGGGACGGGCTGGGTTCTGGTTGGGCACCTCGGGTCGGAATTCCGATCAGGTCAGGTTGTGGGTTGGGTCCGCTTGAGGTCAGGTTGGGCTCTGGTTGACCCTCAACCTGGCCTAACTCACCTGAGTCGCAGCTCTACATACAACCAACATGTCCAAAAAGGATCACACTGTTTGAATGGATTACCACGTGGAATTTCCGATAAAATGAAATGCAAACAGTTCCACAAAACAAATGTTGGCCACAAGTAGAAAATAGTGCTTTACTTCTACCGGGTTACTGTCAGGCACATTCTTACACAACGGCAGAGCACAATGGCTCTTCTGATGAGTTGTCGTCATAGCGCACCCAAGTTTTCTTGGTGAGAATCTCTGCAAGGACATCCAAACATTTCTCAGCTGAAGATACATGTGACATTGCAGTCTGCCTCTGCAAAAGCTCTTCAATCATGAAGCTCGAATGATCCCTCATGTCTTCATTGGTCTTAATATTTGAAACAACAAGTGGAACTCTTAGATCCATAACAGCATCATTTTGACCATTAGGATTAATAACAGTATCATGCACAGCTTGATCTTTGGACATGAAATCAACCGTCGGATCTGAAGTCATAGAATCCTTTACTAAATTCATCTTTCCTGGAATGAGATTTAGTGATTTTATCTGCTGCATCAACTTGTCAATATATACATTGAGGCAATCATGTCCCATTTTACTGAGTTCGTCAAGATCCGTCTCAATAGCTGCTGTCAGAAGAGCACTGAGATGTGCATCTCTAAATCGTAGGGGTTGGAGCAGATGTCTTAAAACAAAATCTCTTGCTTTAGTAAGAGTTGCAGAAGACAGATGTGCAAGGCCCTGAAGTTTTAGAGTGACAAATCAACCGGGTCATGTTGCTGCAACTGAATTGTTAAGAACAAAAATATCACGAATAATCATACAGTTCCCCAATTTTGGCAATGAAATGCAATGGAACCTTTACCACCTGAGGGAAATAAGGGTTGGCCTTCAGTTCCAGTAGAGCTGAGTTGAATTCCTTCACAGAGTCTTGGTAATCATCTAAGCTGCATAAGCGCCCAAACACCTGCCCAATAATGATCAGGAGTATTTATTATGTTGAAGAAGGATGAAAATATTAAATAATTGAAAGCAACCCTTGCCAAAAGGACATTACCAAGTGAAGAATTTTAACAAAGTTTATGCATGTGAACTAACCAAGGCAGTGTCTATGATTGATGGGTGATGCTGTCTTTAGAAGCATGAAGACCTCATCAACATTCTAGGTCGTCTCTTTTACAGTTTCCTCTCCATTAAAACATTCACATAAAGTTTTCATGGAGGGACACAACTCAAATTGAGCTTGCACCGTTTCTTAACTAATAAGCATCAACCTTGAATGGAAAGGAATTCCAACAGGTCGCTGCTGCAACATCGGAGAATTGCTCAGAAATTGAAGGAATTTTTTGACAGATTGTAGTCAGCATTTCCTTTCAGACCAAGTCATATCTTTTCAGAGGCAATTATTACTTCAGATGTGGCTCCAGTCACGATTGCTGAGCATGATCAGGGAGTCAATTTACTTCTAGTTCTTCCCATACACCAATAGTGTATAAATTTACTTTTACTTGATTAAAAAAATTGTATAGGTGAGTTACAGTTCTAGACTATAACTTCACAACCTGGGTTCAGGCTGCACATGTGCGCATGCACGTACACACACAGAGACTGCCATTTATTCCATGACAGCAGGGGCAGGCACGGACTGTCCATTTATACCATGGCAGCAGGGGCAGGCCATGGTGCAAAATTTGTTGCAATGACACGTAGGAGGAGCAGGATACAGTGCAAAATACACCAATGACACATGCCCGCGCTCAAATGACACAGGCGTGCATGCATAGCCAACTCCATTGAAAATTATACTGCCAAGGTTGGTATGCATCGCCCAATATGCATGCATGCTCTCGCACACACAGAGAGGAGAGGGAGAGAGAGAGAGAGAGAGAGAGAGAGAGAGAGAGACCCATGTAGCCAGCTCCATTGAAAATAATACAGCCAAGGTCAGTGTGAATCATCCAATATGCACAAGCGTGCACATAAAGGAGAACGAGAGAGACCCATGTAGCCAGTTCTATTGAACATAATACTGCCAAGGTCAGTATGTATCATCTAACATGTATGCACATGTACGAAGAGAGGAGAGACTGTGACACAGGACAACTAACCACTTGCTCTAAAAGCTCGAACTGATAGAGCGTGGCGAATCAATCCATTTATCTCATAGCCCAAGTTAGGCCCTCAGCCAAGGTGTTCCATATCAGTTACGTTACGGCCATAAAGGCCGATACATATAGGTAACGCCCATGACAGTTACATGATACGGGGGCAAAAATGTGCAGTTGGTTTTCTGAGACCGTATCAGCCGTTACAGGGGCCATATAGGCCGTTATGGGGCATAACATAGTTACCTCCGTAATGGTCAAAAAACGACCATCTTTTTTTCTATTTAAATTCATGTTCTCCTCATTTTTCTACTTTTCTTATTCCAAAAACTTTCCTAGATTATTCTACAATATATTTCGACCACTTTTACTATATTTTTTTATGATTAAAACCATAGATTGAGGTGATTTAGGTGAATAGAAACTTTAATGGCCATTTTTTTCAAAAAATAGAATGCGGTATTTATGCCTTTTTCTGATTTCTATTCTAATGCTCGATTGTGATTAGAGACATAACCATGTTCACGAATTCACCAAACAACTAGATACAACACTAAAGAGTGGACCATTACATTATCATAAACATGTTCAAAACAAAAAATCAATACTTATTTGGAATATTTACATTATTCTAGATTTTCTAAATATTTTTTAGAACTTTTTGGACAATTTTTTTCAACTATTACAGGGGTCGTAATGGTCATTACGCCACTGTATCGGCCATTATGGCCGATACCCATATCGGTAATGGTGGTGACCATTACGTCCACCATTACCAATACGGAGTACCTTGCCCTCAGCCGAACCCCTCTCGTGGGCCCCACTTCACATGGGTCCCGCCTCACATGGGCCGCCCACCCCGAGTGTGCCCCCGCTTCACACAAGTCACCCCACCAAAGCCCAGTGTGAAAATACTCATGCATTAATCACCCCCACTTTTGACACAGGACAACTAACCACAGGCCATCCCACTTAAGCCCGATCTGAAAATGCCCTTGCATTAATCACCCCCAATGAGAAGTCTCAATCACGAGACCCTCCACAAGGGCACCCCACTCGAGCCCGGTGTGACCTCCACACAAGCCCCCACTCAAGCCACAAGACCTCCACATGGCCACCCCACTCGAGCCCAATGTGACCTCCACACAGGCCCCCACTCAAGCCACAAGACCTCCACAAGGCCACCCCACTCGAGCCCAATGTGACCTCCACACAAGCCACCCCACTCGAGCCCGATGTGAAAATGCCCCTGCATTAATCACCCCCGGTGAGTAGTCTCGAACCCGAAAACTCCTGCTCTGATACCACTTTTGACGCAGGACAACTAAGCACGTGCTCTAAAAGCTCAAACTACTTTTGACCCGCTCTGTTACCACTTTTGACGCAGGACAACTAACCACTTGCTCTAAAAGCCCGAATTGATAAAGCGTGGCAAATCAATCCCTTTATCTCATAGCCCAGGTCAAGCCCTCGGCCAAACCCCCTCATAGGCCCCACTTCACATGGGTCCCGCCTCACACAGGCCGCCCACCCCAAGTACGTTGTTGCTTCACATAGGCTACCCCACTCAAGCCCGGTGTAAAAATGCCTCTGCATTAGAGAGAGAGAGAGAGAGAGAGAGAGAGAGAAAGACTCACATAGCAAGCTCCATTGAAAACAATATGCCAAGGTCATTATGTGTCATCCGGCACGTACTGGTTTCAACAATGAGCAATATGACCATATCAGCCCAAAACAGCCATATACAGGATGATACGGGGCATACGACCCTTATTGATGGTAAACAATACAATATGCAAAAAATTTTGATTTTTAAACCATGAATACTCTGGCAAAGAAGAAATCTTTTCAAGCCAATTCACAGCATACATGAGACACTCTCAACTCAAAGCTTCAACGCACTAAATCTATCTGGTAAACCAGCCCATTTTTTACTATGAGCTGGGCATGCCAAGTTAACACGTGTAATGTAGAAAACCTATCATGTAGCACTTCCCCATCAACAACTAAAATCATAAGTTTCCACCAGTAAATGCTACAAAAGGAAAAAAAGAAAATCTGGAGATGATCATAACTCAAAACCTGACATAGATTTTCAAAAAAAAAAAAAAAATTGAATAATCAAACTAGTATTCTGTGCATGCTTGTTCCTGGTATTTTAGCAATCCGAAAGGAACAACAAGATTGTCAATATCAGAAGTGTACATTCATATGATAAAAGATCCACCGAACCATTTCATGGCATGAATTTAAACTCAACCTACATAGCTTAACGAGGAAAATTGTGAATTTATGGCAAACGAAAGAATAATAAGTGGGATTAGGGTCAAAAAAACAGACCCCTCCAGAGAATATGACGTTACCAAGATTTCTTAGACTTGAGCAAAAATCATTTAAAAAACAAAAAATTGCACCAACCCATATCATGATATCAAGTAAAATCCAACCACCAAATAATATATAGATTAAAGAGTCATGATACAATGCTCAGCACAAACCGCCGCCATATTTCATTTGAACCTGCTCCATCGAACAAAAACTCCTGCAATCCATGCCAAGCATTTCATATCTTTTCCAGATTATAATAACATAATAGGGAAAGTAGTCCATCCAAGGATCCTTAGTTCCTTTCTAATAGACCGAGAGAGGGGGGGGGCCACTCGTGAAATTAAAAACTACAGCATTCGACAAAACAATTTCAAGAAGAATCAAAAGGAAAGAGCTTACGTCTTCGAAGAAGAGACCCCATCGGATCGCTTTCTTGATATTTTCTGCATCCCAAACAGCAGGAAGACCGGAAGATTGGTAACCAGAAGCGAGAATTATGATATCTACAAAGCCTTTTACAAGACTCAAGAGATCTTCCAGTGAAATGTCTGGATATGACCAACCCATCTTGTTCAGTAATTACAAGACTCAACCCGCGTCGTTCAGCGGTTCAAATCGGAGGTGAGTGGCTTAAAATAGAGAACGATTCTCTCAATCTCGTGCTCTAATGGGGTTTTGATAGAAATCGGAGATGTTCTTTTAGTCGTCTGGGTGATTGGACTCTGGAAAGATTTGAGTAGAAGGGATGGAGAGAGGAAGCGGGAGAGGGAAACAGATTGGCTACTCCCCCTGACACCAGCCCCGTAGCTGGTGGTCGGTGCTCTGTGGGCCCCATCATGATGTATGTGTTTCATCCATTCCGTTCATCCATTTTTACGGATCATTTTATGGCTTGATCCCAAAAATGAGAGCTATATAAATCTCAGGTGGACCACACCATATGAAAACAATAGTGGTTGGATATCCATCATTAAAATCCTCGTGAGATGGGGGGGGGGGGGGGGGACGAAGGGGCCATTTGCCTTGTTTTCCCTCCTTTTTTTAGACGGAAAAGCCAAAACGCGTCTAGCGAGTGTTGCGCACTCGATAACGTGGCAATGGGTCGGGTCTTCGAAGGGAATACGGATCGTAGGAAACTTTTCTTGTTATAATAAGATCGCATTTAATGTAGCATTACTGACAACGAGCAATAACGACGCAAGAAAACAGGAATTTTCGGTACGTGACAACCAAAGGATCCTAATTCCTTCGTGGCCATGTCGAAAAGGCAACTCATTTAAATTAATGATTTGGGCTTCCCTACCGGGTCCGACTACAGATCCTGAATAAAACTAAATGGGTTGCTTGGGCTGACCCAAGATAAATTAGACCCCACTTAATGCTTAAGTCTACCTGTAATTAGCTGTACACGAGTGAAACTGTGCCGATCTCAGCTCAACTCAGCTAGTAGCTAATCCCAGCTTGAACTTGGCTCGGTTCAGCCGGTAGCTCAGGCTAGTTTAAGTTGATTTCAAGCTTGTGTGACATTTTCCTAAACACATTTGAGTGCATCTTCAAGTTCTTATAGAATGCAAAACAATGGCAGCAGTTTACAGGTGTTTCATCAAACACACAGCGGGTAACATCAAAATCAAGATAGGATGGTAATTTTATAATGTAAAGTTTTTTTTTTTTAAGTAATTTATTTCATGTTCATTCCTTCCTTGCCATCAGCCAATCCCACGGAGAATGTAAGTGCCCAAAACAACACTTCATTGAGTCATTTCATCAAACACTCGGCGAGCAGCACGTGCCAATATCAAAATAATCAAGTAGTTGAACCAATTTGATCCGAGTCGATTCGAGTTGACGTTCAATCTGAGTCAAGTTCAGCTCGGGCAAACTTGATCTAGGCTCGAAATTTTTTTGAGTTTTAAAGGCCAACTCGACTTAGTTCGAATCCAATTTTAAGCCAAGATGAGTTAAACTTTTCCAAGTTGAGTCAGGCAAGCTGACTGAGCTAACTAGACTCGTGTACAGCTCTATCTATAAAGAGCTCCACAAGTGAACTATTCACATTGTCATTGTAATGTTTGGATTTGATGTGTTTAAATGAAAATCCATGTGGAAGTAATTTTTCTTATTATTTGGATTAGCTTGTTAGTACACCAAGAGATGGTGTGTGGAAGTAGATATTTACACCACATGGAGAGAAACAATAGATATCACCAAAATCTATAGTCACATGAAAGGGTATTTCTTTGTTTTTCCAAATGATGGACAAATTAGATATCCTGCACCCATATTAATAAACGCCGCAAACAATCTCAAAGGTTTTTAAACATTTGTATCCCATCTTGTTAGTTCCCAAGGGCATGATCCACCTTATGATTAATTGGCCTTTTTTCAGTCCCCTCAAGAGAACCAATAGATGGACATGATGGATGAATTGGATTGCAGTGGGCCTCACAAACGATGCTTGTGTATTAACTGTGAACTATCATGGTCCAAGAAAGTATCAGCCATCAATCGGCCTTTTTGTTTACCTTTAGAGTGCGTCAAGGGATACATGTGATGGATGGATTGGATGTATTGTTCCCATCACGTTGGACACCACAAACAATGTATATGCATCAGCCATCACACTCCACCATGCATGATACCATTGCATATGTTATCCTTAGGGCCTGTCTGGCCCGTCAAATCCCATCAGAATTGAAGGGATGGGATTAGTTGTCATTTATTGCTGCCTGTCAGAGACTTGTCTAGCAGTGGTGTAAACAAGCAAATTCACCAATGGCGTTTCGAGTGGATGGTCATTCCACCTGATATCCGACGTAATACCCGCGTTTGTGTTTGGTTTGCATAGTAGATGAAAGACTCCCATAGAATTCAGGCAACCTATGTTTGGCATGTGATGTACCGAAGGGTTCGTGGGATTGTTGATAACTAGTATGTAATACGAAGCGTGTACGGACCGGCCAGTCCACCTGCATCAAACCCAATGATGGTGGTCAGTGGGCCCCACCATGATGTATGTGTTTCATCCATTCCGTTCAGATCATTTTAACAAATCAATTTATGGTATGTCACCGCATCATTTGTTGATCTAAATCTCAAGTGCAGCCAAATTACAGGAAAACAATATAGATTAGAGATCCACCATTAAAATCGTCTTAAGGCACACTGTCCTGTTCATTTGACAGCCAATCCAATCTGTTGAACTCGTCCTACTGATCTAGATGAAGGGAAAAAACAAAGATTTTGCTGTATCAAAACGAATGTGGATCACACTCACAGATGTATATGTGAGTGTCTTAAGTACATGCATAGAAATTTACCCTATATGTGTATAAAGAAAATGGTAATAAACCGGTTGAGAGATGACGAAACAACAGGACGTGATGAACAACCATTGTTTTTCGGTATATACACATGCAAAGTACTTTCGACTAATCAGCCAAATCTCAAAGAGTCATCTGAAAGAGGGGATTAACTTTGAAGAAATCGCAACCCTACATTAGACGTAAACAATAACAAATTTAGACATGTAAGCGGAGCCTCCATTTTACCTTGATGTGTTTGGTTTCCATGTCGAACAAGTAAAGTACATAAAGCACACCTCAATATGCAATGCGAATTTTCACCCAAATTCACTCCACCTGCACTTACTCTAGATCTTTGCATCCAAAATATGCAAGGAGTGTAGGTTGACACTTCGCTGGATTCATAGTCTCCTGCGCAAATCATCATCATGCATTAGATAGACATATATTGTAACTCGTATTGGTTATAAGATCATGCCTACCTTTGGTGAAATGGCCATATGATATTCAGAGTGTTGCCCACTTCACTATGTGGTATAATACGGAGCGAATCCTTTAGAGAATAAAATGCGACAAATGGATATAAACATAATTTATCATCACCGGATTATGAATGATCCAAAACTTACATGTCCACAAAATGCCCAACATGATTACCACAAAATCATGTTGAAATAGTTGTACATTTCATAAAATCATTACTAGTCCAGATAATTAGACAAGCAATTAAAAGTTCGATATTCAGTCCGTCACCAAGCAGCATATATGAGTTCATTAAACCGAACATTACTATAATAAGGAGTCAGTCGATGTAACTACATGTGCAAGCTATAACTTAATGATAATATACAAAATGATTAATATAACTAGCAAGACAGTTACTAATGCAACCACTCTTTCCCCAAATGACATAGGGGTATTGTCCGTCTATGTAGTCTTACATATCAAGGATCCGTAAATATGTTGGATCGAGTCCGTAAATAAAGTCAATGTAGCAACATCACTACAACACTGGGATATGTACCCAGGTACGATATCCCGTGATGTGGACTGTCCACTTGTGATACATGCTTGGTTAGAAATCCACCATGCACTTGCATCTACCATTGATTTGAAGATCGGTGTCTGGCACCGCTGAATCCTTCTACATGTAACCATGTCTCGTCCCAAGATAAGTATATGCCTGGACGACAACTCACAAGAGCAACGTAGTATTTGCTGGAACCCATCTATATTCACATAATAGACAGAAAATTGATACATATGATTATATACAAACCATATTTCATCTACTTAATGTATGCTTCTGTCTATATGAAGATGAGTAGAAGTATTCAACATGCATCATGCTCAGTCCGTGGTTTACAATCACGGTGCAGATTGCTCCCCCGCCAGTTGAAATATAAGTGGCACCGTAGGAGGTGGATCATATACCTGTTAAATAGATCCACTACTAGCATAATCAAACACATATTAATTTAGTTACTACAGGTTTGTTAAATATATTGTAATAAATCTTCTCCTACCCTAAATATGATCCAAAGTGTAACGTAAGTATCAAAATTTCAAAACTCATTACTTCTGCTTCCATCAACTAGAAGCACCAACACCATTGCCCTTCAAATCAGACAGAATCTTTTTCAGCTAATCAACACGACGTTCCGATCGTAGACTAACAAAAAAAGATGCAAGCTTGTCATCCCCTATTCAAGGAGCTGGCTAACCTCAATGAACTCAGAGTTGATTAGCCCTTGAACCTCTTCAAAGATGTCTAAGACCCTACTTGTTCGGTTGACCTCATTCCCAAGTCCAAAGTTATACATTATCTCTGCTACAGTCATGAGAGACATGACAAGGACGTCACAGGGACGAGCGGGTCGCATCCATTTTGTTGTCGTACTACCACCACGAGTACTATCGAATTTAGTTCTAAGGGTAGGAGTGTTTTGGAACGATCGATGTTCCCTTGATTGACTTTTAGTTGAATATTGATAATTTGTCGTTGATTCCTCGATATTTTCTTCGGAAAGGTCGCATCAACATCGTCGTCTAGTTCTGTTCATGCTTCGTTCAAATCTCTATGAGCATAAGATGAAGACGCGGCTAGGTTCCTACTTCCTTGAGCGTACCGTCCCGTAACCTGGTCAGAACCTACAATCACTGCTAAATCATTCATCCATTCGATTCGCTTGTCACGCAATCTTTCAGCTCTCGAATGAGACTCCAAACGACGAAGGGAGTTTGTCAATTAGATTGGACATGTTGTCAAAAAAAGAAAATCTCATCGAGAGGTATTATTTGACCTTCAATGTTCTAAAACCATAATTTGGGATTAACTTACCTTTAGATACTCCTCCCAAACTTCGTCTGGGGCTGTGACAACCATGTGCTCATTGTCCTAACCAAAGTCGCTCACAACCAGCATGTCCCTTACATCATTATACTCTCTCTTATGATACCACAATATATTCTAGACATTTTGCCAGTTGACAAGGATTTGAGTACGTTTACACACCTCGTTGGTGGCCGCTTGATACGATTCTCTTTTGAAGCCATTATTAGCCTTTTCGGCCTAATGCAATTTGGTCAATCAAGGTGTCAAATAATACTTGATCCATAGTTCTGGTCCATTTTATTTTGGCGGCGCGGGAGGAAGGCTCAGCGAGGGATTTGACGAACTTCTCACGTGGAGAACAACGCATTGTGAGGATCGAAGTTCTCAAAGTGACTCCATCAGAGTTGGTGTAGAACTTCCCTATATGTCCGACATTTCACCTATGTATACATGGGAATGCAGTTACGAAAGAATACCAGGTGAGTAACATATTATTCAATTAGCAAATATATCAATGAGAAAGAAATAAAGGCTAACTAATGTTTCAGAAAAATTTATCAAATTCCGAAGCTGAATAATCCAAATAGCTAGATATACTATCTTATACATAAATCGGAGTAGCCATAATATTTATATTAAGAGTCAAAGTACTTAAGAAATTGAGTATGCTTATTTTATCCTACTATTATTTTGGGCGTTTGCCCACATGCGCTCCGCAATCTGATCACGAGTTCTGATCCAAGCATCTTTCTTTCGTTGAGTAACTTGGACTAGCCATTGTCTCTCATCCATTGTTGATACTTCGTTTGGGGTAGGATTAGTCTCAACGTTACCCATAGATATACCAACATCACGCAAATCTTGTTCTGGTCCATCTTCTTTTTGTATGAAATAATGTAGCACACAACAAGAAACAACAATTTTGACTCGTGTATCAAAAGGATATTGCACTGTCGTCTTCAAAATTGAAAATCTACCCTTCATTACACTGAAACATCACTCAATTACGTTTCGTAATTGCTTTCATATTCATGGGCGCTCTAATGGTACGATACTCTTTCAAATAGTGTCGAACTTCACAATAAGGGGCCATGAATCCTGGTGAATGAGCGTAACCTACATCGACAACGAAGTATTTTCCTACATAATTACAAGAATTATTCTTTCAGTCTATCAGCAACACGATTTTATGTAGCAAATAATGAGCGAATGATGGCGAAGATTGATTACCAGGTGGCGCAATTAGAGAATCATCATTTCGCGTCAGGGCGTTATGTAGGACCATTGCATCTGAAGCTGAACATTCTCATCTGGCTAACACGTATAATATTGACATATCAAACGAACGAGTAGCAAGTACATTCCGAGACAAGATACCCTTTCGATTGCGGAAGCTTGGATGCTGTGTTGCTTGTATATGTGCAGGAATATGTGTCTCGTCAATTGCACCAACACAATCCTATATGTGGGAAGTTTTCAAGCCCATAAGATTAGTATAAATGATGCAAAATTTAACTTTTAACTTCACAAAGGAACCCTTGGTCGACAATGGTACCTGGAAGTATGTGTCCCAATGTAGATTTGATTAAATCTCATTCGGGGTTTCTGTGCCGACCTGCTTAATATATTTAGGGTATAGGGAGACTATTGCATCTAGAACTTGGTAAAAGTGATGGCTTATAGTTTCACCTGAACGACAAATCATGTGTCTTATCACACAATTACGCACATTATGTCCGATTGTATGTATGAACACGACTAGTTGTTCCTCCAAACTAACATTCCGTATATCGCGTAGGGTCATCCGTTGACGCATTTCATGACATAGATAGAAAATGCATCCTGCTTCATCCTAAGTTGAGTAATACAGTCCCTATCACCTGTGCAAATAATAGAATTAATAAATCTGTCCCGCGCATCATCCCCTTGACAAGCTAGCTCTTTCAACATGTAGTGTCGACAGTATTCCTCAACAGCTGCAACGCGTGTTACCATTACAAGAACAACGATGGACTCGACCATCTCTTCCTCATCCTGGTCTTCCATCATTTATATATCACCTATGTATACGAGTGGAAGTAGAAGACTTTAAAGTTGCTTCTATACTTATTAATGCCTGCAATGCATTTAATAAAGTATTCCTCTGTTATATTATACTTTTATTATTCATATAAATAAATGCCAAACGCAAATAATCTACCCTAACCAACTGGTCAATTCATATAAAAGATCACACGGTTCATTTCACGTGTTCACTCCCCAAGTATAGGGTTGTGATGTAGTAATAAACTCGGTAAGACCGAGGTCGAATCCACAGGGACTGATACCTGTACGTTTCCTGAAACTAGGTAGAAATAGAACTAGCCTAAGATGTAATCAAACTCAATTGTAAATTTAAGGAATAATTGCGGAATAATTATCTAAAACTTAAGGAATTCAGAGAAGGGAAACTAGGGATTCAGAGGATCCACTTGTAGAGATCAGGGAGATCTTTTGCCTGCATCAAGGATTATGGAATTCGAACTGAACTTACTTGATTTGATTCTCAAGAGATGAAAGGTATATGAATTAGAATGGATTCCATCATCTAACCATGCCCAGGAGACAAAGCAAACAACAGGATTAAACTAATTACCAACCAATCAACAATGTCTGAAGATCAGGAAGGGTACTGTCATCCTACCATGCCCATGGAACAATGGTGAACAACATGGTTTCCTGACTTCATAAACATAAAAAAAGGGGGAAAGAAATATTCAAAGCCATTGCAAACCCATTGTAATTTCAGTCACAACAGACCATTAAAGACTAAGAAAATATTCCTTTAATAATCACTTAAAATTAAATTCAGTTCAGAAATTTATATTAAACGCATGAAATAGTATCTCCCATCTCGCTACAGGCTTCACCTCTTAGCCCCAGCTAAGAGGTTTAGCCACTCATGATTAGCCTAAACCCAAAACAAATAGAAAGAAAAAGAAAATGAAAAAGAGAAGAAAAATAAAGAAAAATTTCTTATCTTTTCTCTCTCATCTTCTCTCTCTGTCTTCTTTTCTTCCGTCCTTCCTCCAATCAGCCGCCCAACCTCTCTCCCGTGCCAGCCCTTCTTTTCTTTTCCTTTCCCTGACGTGCAGCAGCAGCAAAAAGAACTCCCTGACGTGCAGAACTCCCTGATGTGCAGCCCTCTTCCCAACCGTGCACTGATCTCCTCCCTTTCTTCCGTTCCGTAGCTCCCAGAATGCCTCCCTCTTCTCTCTCTCTTTTCCTTTTATCCCCTGCTAGGGACGGAGGAGCGAGATGTTGTATTCGAAACGGAAACAAATCCGTTTACGCAGACAGAGCTGCCGCAGCCGAGAGTTTCGCCACCGGAAGAACGACATGGTCGGTGATGTTCACCGTGGATATCTTCGAGAAAACTTCCTTGCACGGTCGGTTTTCACTCCTGCTCCATCTGAATGGCTTGGATCATCATGAGGTATGATGATGGTAGCCCACCAGAGTCGAGGCAGCTTCCTGCTGCGGAACAGAGTCGTTGCAAGTCCCGTTTTTTGAGGCCGGGTTGAAAATCCACTCCGTCCATTGAATGAGGAATGAAAAACTAGGTGGGAATGGCTGGTTTCGGATCAAACTTAGTGTGGCCCACGGATTTCTTCGTTACACCGTCTATCCTGCATTTACATGCACTGTACCTGTGTGTGTGTGCATGGGACAAAAAAAGAAAGCTAGGCGACGGTTTTGGTCACCTCTCGGAGCATATGGACGGTTCTGATTTCCGATACCTGTGACGGATGGGGCCCACTAATGAAAAAAGGACGGACAACGTCCGTCCGCTGTTGATGCGGAAGAAGAAGACGGGTCAGCCCGTCTTTGACCGGGCTGACCGTCCGGTGCGGCGCGGGCAGCGGTGCACTATGTACATGCGCTGTGCATACGGAGTCCACTGTGATGATCGTGAGAAATCTGCTCCGTCCATCCGCTTTGACACATGGTTTAAACAGTCTAGAACAAATTTGAAGCATATCCGGATATCAGGCGGGCCCCACATAATGATTAAAAGGGCTGATCTGTCCGTTGGGCCACTTCCACAGTGATCCAGGGGCTGAAATTTTACGTGTACGGTTTATTTATGGTCCTCAAGCCACGTATGAAGTTTCGAACTGATCAGATGGTGGGAACCCTATGATCTTGCATTCTGGACACTTTTCAGGCCACTTGAGCTTCAATTCCTCGATTTTCGCAGACCCCTGGTGTATAATTCCGTCGCTCTTGGTCTTCTAGAGTCCGTTCCTTGCCTTGGTGCTCCTAGAGCGTCAAATCCATGCATTTACCACCCTTTTTCAGTCCATGCTCGTAAATACACTCTGCATCACAAACACAATTAAATCAGGCCATTAAACGGTATCATGCTTGTAAAACTATGCAGTAACTGGGTCTGATATGCAATATTTGACCCTCAACACAACCCCCAACCAGCATTTTGCTAGTCCCGAGCAAAGTATGCGAAAAATAAGTTGAGAAATACAGGACAATTTTTATGAACTCAAGCGATTTTTTATTTTTATTTTTAAAAAAAACAGTCTAGATTCGAAAATTCTAAGATGCATGAATGTTGGATATTACTTCCTCCTGGAATCAAGTGCACAATAAATTTCATAATCAACTTTAAAGTATTTATGTATTTAATTAGAACAATTCTAAACAATGAGTATCATGAGTGTATAATAAAATCTCGGCTTATCATCATTAAGAAATCCAATGGATAATTTTTATGATAACATTGATAATCAAAACAGTATTTAGGACACTCAAAACTTAAACTAGAATTTGCCTTTCAGTTCTTTTTTTTTTTTTTCTTTTCTTTTATCGAGGGAGAGGAGAATTGAATCCACACCTATAGGGAGCAAACCTATGGTGAAAATTATTCGCCTAACCTTTTCCAAAGGTATCTCTCTCTCCCTTTTTTTCTTTTTATTTTTTTATTTTTTATTTTTTTCTTATTTATTCCTTTAATATCAAACTGAAATCTTAATGTGAAAGCGAGATGTGACATGTGAACTCATAACTCAATCAATGTTTAAAACTTCCAATTATAGATTAATACTTCAAACTTAACTGTGAAATCTAATATAATAGATAACTGAATCTAAGAGTCATAAATTACCAACTTCACTTATCTTGTAATTTTAAATCCAAGATGGTTATCAAAATCACTTCAAATTCAACAAAATGTCAGAAAATTTTTAAAATTTTCACAACTTTTGTACAAGACCAAGAAAATGCTGATTAGGTGACCTAATCTCCCACCCCCAACCTAAAATCTACATTGTCCTCAATGTAAAAGAAATAAGCATGCGATGCACATGGGACAAAAAGTAAATGAGAAGTAATGGAAAAATAATACCTAGATGAAAGAATCAAGAGGCTTTTCAAAAATTTCTACGTAAGAGCGGTCAGCACAAGGGAGAAACCAACAGAAGTAAAATAAAATAACAAAAATACAATCCTACCTATACCACTTTTGTAGGTGCTCTCGATTGCATTTAGCGTATGCAACAAGCCTTTAAACCCCTAGGTTTCCCCTAGTGGACGAGTTGTAATCTCGTGAGGGTTTGCAGTAATGTTACCCACAAACATTGAACTGACTAATAAAAAAAATGAAAATGAATGAAATAAAAGGCAATACAATAAAACAAAAGGCTGGGTTGCCTCCCATGAGCGCTAAGTTTAACGTCTTCCTCCATCAGACTAGGAGATCAATCCTGGTAAACAGGATCAGTCAGAGGCATGGACATGTCCTCTGAATCAAATTTCTCGACAAATGGTTTCAATCGATGTCCATTGACTTTAAACTCCTTGCCATTGTCGGGATCTCTTATCTCAACGGCCCCATGCGAAAAAACAGTGACAACAATATAAGGACCGGTCCAACGAGATCGAAGCTTACCCGGAAAGAGATGTAATCGAGAATTGTACAAAAGGACCTTCTGACCAGGCGTGAATGATTTTCGCGAAATGTGTTGGTCATGAAATGCTTTCATCTTGTCCTTGTAAATTCTCGAATTATCGTACGCATCATTCCGGATTTCTTCAAGTTCATTCAATTGAAGTTTGCGTAGCGAGCCAGCGTTGTCCAGATTGAAATTAAGATTTTTGATCGCCCAGTACGCTTTATGTTCCAGCTCCACAGGCAAGTGACAAGCCTTCCCATAGACAAGTCTAAAGGGAGATATTCCAATAGGGGTTTTAAAGGCAGTATGGTATGCCCATAAGGCATCGGTCAATCGGATTGACCAATCCTTACGATCTGGGTTAACCGTTTTCTCCAAAATGTGTTTGATCTCCCTATTCGAAATCTCAGCTTGTCTACTTGTTTGTGGATGGTATGGGGTGCTCACTTTATGAGAGATACCGTATTTCTTCATTAAGCTCTCGAATGGTCTATTACAAAAGTGTGAGCCCCCATCACTAATGATGGCTCGAGGTGTTCTGAATCGAGAAAGGATGTTCTCTTTTAGGAATTTAATGACCGTGCGATGGTCATTCTTTCGACAAGGAATCGCTTCGACCCATTAAGTGACATAATCCACGGCGAGCAAAATATACAGATTCCCAAACGATTGGGGGAATGGTCCCATGAAATCGATGCCCCAGCAATCAAATGCTTCGATGATAAGAATGGGATTCAAAGGCATCATATTTCGACGAGACAATGCTCCCAATTTCTGACAACGCTCACAAGCTTTGCAAAACTCATGAGTGTCCCTAAACATAGTGGGCCAGTAAAAGCCACACTGCAGAATCTTGGCCGTGGTCTTTTTAGCAGAAAAGTGACCACCACAGGCCTCTGAGTGACAGAAGGAGATGACGCTCTAATGCTCATCGTCTGGTACACATCTCCTTAGAATTTGGTCTGGGCAATATTTAAATAAGTAAGGATCATCCCAGAAAAAGTTGCGCACCTCGGTGAAGAATTTCTTCTTATCTTGTGCAGTCCACTGTGTCGGTATGGCACCTGTAGCAAGATAGTTAGCAATGTCAGCGAACCAAGGTGAATGGGAGACTCTGAACAGTTGTTCATCAGGGAACATATCATTGATATGGGTCGCCTCAAGGGAATCAGAGGTATTAAGGCGAGAAAGGTGATCGGCCACTACGTTCTCTACTCCCTTTTTATCTTTAATTTCCAAATCAAATTCTTGGAGTAGAAGGATCCATCGTATCAAGCGGGGCTTAGAATCATTCTTAGAAAGAAGATACTTGATTGCCGATGATTCGTATAGATAATGATCTTGGATCCGATCGTAGGACCTAAATTTGTCCAAGGCGAACACTACGCTAAGAGTTCCTTTTCCGTAGTCGAGTAGTTCACTTGGGCAGAATTTAAGGTTCTACTTGCGTAGTGAATGACGTAGGGCCGCTTATCTTTTCTCTGGTCTAAGACTGCTCCAAGAGCATAATCAGAAGCGTCGCACATAAGCTCAAAAGGAAGGCTCCAGTCGGGTGGCTGCATGATAGGTGCAGTGGTTAACGTGCCCTTAAGCTTGGTGAAAGCTTCCTGGCATTGCTCAGTCCACTCGTACGGAGCATCCTTTTGAAGAAGAGTGCATAAAGGACGAGAGAGGAGACTAAAGTCCTTTATGAATCGCTTGTAAAATCCTGCGTGTCCTAAGAAGGATCGCACGTCTCTGATGTTCTTGGGTGGGGGTAGGTTAGAGATAAGATCGATTTTTGCCTTATCTACCTCGATTCCCTTGGACGAGATGATATGCCCAAGGACTATTCCCTTCTAAACCATGAAATGGCACTTCTCCCAATTAAGTACCAAGTTCTTTTCTTCACATCTTTTCAGCACACATTTAAGACTTTCCAAGCACTTGCTGAAAGATGGACCGTAAACAGAGAAGTCGTCCATGAAGACCTCTAGGTATTGCCCCACCATATCAGAAAAGATACTAAGCATACATCGCTGAAAGGTGGCAGGGGCATTACATAGTCCGAATGGCATCCTTCGATAGGCAAAGGTGCCGTAAGGACATGTAAATGTGGTCTTTTCCTGATCTTCAGGGGCTATCTCTATCTGATTGTAGCCCGAATACCCATCAAGAAAACTATAATAGGAATGACCAGCTAACCTTTCAAGGATCTGATCAATGAATGGTAAAGGAAAGTGATCTTTCCTCGTGACGGTATTCAACTTCCTGTAGTCAATGCACATTCTCCAACCAGTAGTGACTCTAGTTGGCACGAGTTCATTATTAGCATTGGCTACGATGGTGATTCCGGACTTCTTAGGAACCACTTGAGTTGGACTCACCCATTGACTATCAGATATAGGGTATATAATACCCACATCCAATAGTTTAAGAACTTCGGCCTTAACCACTTCCTTCATATTTGGATTTAGTCTACGTTGTGGTTGCCGAGCAGTTTTTGCATTATCCTCAAGATATATGCAGTGAGTACAAATCGAGGGATCGATTCCCTTGAGGTCCGCTATCGTCCATCCCAGGGCTCCTTTATGCTCAATGAGAGTAGATATAAGCATACTCTCCTGTTCTTTCTCCAGGTGGGCAGAGATCACCACCGGGTATGTCTCATCTTGACCTAAATAGGCATATTTCAAATCAGAGGGCAAAGGTTTTAGGTCAAGCTTCGGCGGCTTGAGGTTAGACAGTAGAGGCACTACATCGGTTTGTGGCAATTCTTCAAATTGTGGCCTCCACCGGTTAACTTTAAGTACCGATGCAGTATCAAGCAAGGCACACGTCTCCCTAATCATGTCATCATCAAAATCATGGGAGTGGGCCAGACATGTCTCTAGATAGTCGGAGGATAAGGTTAGAGGTGTCGTATCTTCCACGAAAGAGTCAATCATGTTAATGTCGTGGAAATCGTCATCATCCTCTGCATTGCTGCCATTATTGAAAAAAATGTTTGACTCTAATGTCAAATTTCCAAAAGACATAGTCATGATACCATTCCTGCAATTGATAATTGCATTTGACGTGGCAAGGAATGGGCGACCAAGAATGACGGGAATCTGAGTGCTCATGTTATTGATGGGTTCGGTGTCCAGGATGATAAAATCTACAGGGTAGTAAAATCTATCGACCTGGACTAACACATCCTCAATTATCCCTCTTGGTACACGAACAGAACGATCAGCAAGTTGTAGTGTGGTTAGGGTGGGTTTTAATTCACCCAAACCTAACTGTTTGTATACCGAGTAGGGAATCAAATTGACGCTCGCTCCTAAGTCAAGAAGTGCGTGATCAATTCGATGGTTCCCGATTACACATGATATGGTTGGGCTACTGGGATCCTTGAATTTCTGCGGCACGTCTTGCTTCAGGATGGCACTCACTTTCTCAGTCAAGAAGATTTTCTTTTGAATAATTTTTCGTCGTTTGGTCGTGCATAAGTCTTTTAGGAATTTAGCATATGAAGGTATCTGTTTAACGACATCAAGTAGAGGAATGTTGACTTTCACCTGTTTCAACACCTCTAGGATATCCTGAGAGTTAGAGAGAGGTTTTGGTGAAACCAACCGTTGGGGGAATAGAGCAACTGGCTTCTCTAGAAATTTCGGTTCTACTTTTTGTGGGGCATCACTGGATCCATCATTGTTGTCCTCTTCTGGTTCTTGAGGCTTTTCGGGCCTAACCGGAAGAGTTTTATCAATGATCTTCCCACTCCTAAGAGTGGTGATGGATTTAGCATGCCCCATTTGATTTGAAGAGCTGGGATCATTACTCTCATACTGCGGTTTAGGATTGGGGAGAGGTTGTACAGGAAGCATCCCCTTTTCTATAACCGTCATACGAGAGTCTATCTTTTGCATAAAATCTGTAATTCCCCGCATTGCCTGAGCCAGCTCTTGTATGGGATTTTGAACCGGTTCCTCTTGAGGTTTCACTTGATTTGGATTTTGATTGAAGAAACCTGGAGGAGTCGCCGTTTGTCCATTCCTCCAACTAAAGTTTGGATGATTTTTCCAGCCAGGATTGTATGTGTTGGAGTTAGGTCCAGTAAAAGGTCTTTGATAATTATTTACGGCATTGGCTTGTTCATTCAACACTCCTCGAAAGGCGGGTATTGTAGGACAGTTTTCAGTTGTGTGAATGTTGCAATCACAGATGCCGCAAACAATTTCATTGACCTTATCCTTCTTTCCTTCCATGGCCTCAACTTTCCTCATGAGCGTAGTCACTTTACACTTGAGATCATCCTCTTCTTTCAAGAGATATAATCCACCTTTTTCCTTTAATTGAGTTGGCCTAGACGTGGTGTTCGCCATTGGGTAATAGTCCCATGATTGTGTTTTTTCGGCGAGACTATCGAGGTAATCCCATACCTCGTCAACATCTTTGTTGATGAACTCTCCATTACACATTGTCTCGACCATTTGGCGCATGGAAGATGTCAGTCCATCATAGAAAAAATTTGTAATGCGCCACGTTTCAAATCCGTGTTGTGGGCATGAACTGACCAAATCTTTGAACCTTTCCCAACATTGGAAGAATGTTTCATCTTCCTTTTGGGCAAAGTTCATGATTGCTTTTTTGAGGGTAATCGTTTAATGATGTGGGAAGAATTTTTTTATGAATTCTCTCTGCATATCGTTCCATGTGCCAATGGATCTAGGACGCAGTGAATGTAACCACGTCTTAGCTTTCTCTTTTAAGGAAAAAGGAAAGAGTTTCAGCCTAATTGTATCCACAGATACATTAGGAAAACATAATGTAGCTATAATCTCATCGAACTCTTTCAAATGTAAATATGGACTTTCTGATTCAAGTCCATGGAATTTGGGAAGGAGTTGGATAACTCCTGGCTTGATGTCCATTTGTCCTGTGTTTTCAGGAAAAATCATGCATGAGGGCATACTCACTCCCGCCGGTTGTAGATAATCTCGTAAAGTACGAGGCGGGGGTGCCTGTTGCACCTCATTCTCATCTTGGGTATCCTCCACCCTGGGTGGAAGTGGAGGAGGTTGGTCTTCAGCCATTACCTCAGTTAACTCAGGGAATTTCGAGCGGTGTCTAGTTCTGCGATGGATAGTCAACCCCTCAACCAATCCTCCTTCAGTCAAGAGACGTCGAGTGTTGTCACGGGCCCACTTGGGCATGAAAACACTCGCAGCCCTCAATTAAAAACCTAATCCTAAGAAAGGAAAAGAAAATCTAGAAAGAAAGAGAGAGATGGAAAGAAATTACCAAATTGGAGTCCTGAGTTAAAACCTGCAAAATAAAATAAAATAAGTTAGATTTTTTTTAAAAAAAGAGAAGAACAATCCCTTAAAAGAAAGATAGAAGTGAACTAGCTTCTAAAAGAAAGTAGAAATTTCTAAAGTAAATTACGGAAGATCTAAACTAGAAAGTAAATTATTAAAAGAGAACTGAAAAATAGAAAGTAGGGAAGGAGCTTACCGAATTAGAAATTTCTATCTTAAAGGCCTACAAAATAGGAAGGTTAGTTTCTAAACAAAAATTCTAAAAATAAATTAAGAAACAAATTAGATTCTAAGAGAGTTAAAATTAATAAAAGTAGAAAGTTAATTAAGAAATAACCTAGTTTCTATTTCCTACAGATGAGAGGATACTAGAATTAGAAAATTTCTAAGATTTTAAACCCTAATTCTAAAAATAGGAAAAAGAAATAGAGAAATTAGGAAGGAATTACCAATTTATGGACTTATGTCAGTAACCTACAAAACACAGAAACAAGTTAGTTCTAAAAAATCAATTAAAAACCTAAAACTAAAGTTAGTTAAATCCTAATATTAAACTAATTCTAAAACTAATTAATTTCAGAGAATCGTAACCGTCAACGGCGCCAAAAACTTGTTCACTCCCCAAGTATGGGGTTGTGATGTAGTAATAAACTCGGTAAGACCGAGGTCGAATCCACAGGGACTGATACCTGTACGTTTCCTGAAACTAGGTAGAAATAGAACTAGCCTAAGATGTAATCAAACTCAATTGTAAATTTAAGGAATAATTGTGGAATAATTATCTAAAACTTAAGGAATTCAGAGAAGGGAAACTAGGGATTCAGAGGATCCACTTGTAGAGATCAGGGAGATCTTTTGCCTGCATCAAGGATTATGGAATTCGAACTGAACTTACTTGATTTGATTCTCAAGAGATGAAAGGTATATGAATTAGAATGGATTCCATCATCTAACCATGCCCAGGAGACAAAGCAAACAACAGGATTAAACTAATTACCAACCAATCAACAATGTCTGAAGATCAGGAAGGGTACTGTCATCCTACCATGCCCATGGAACAATGGTGAACAACATGGCTTCCTGACTTCATAAACATAAAAAAAGGGGAAAAGAAATATTCAAAGCCATTGCAAACCCATTGTAATTTCAGTCACAACAGACCATTAAAGACTAAGAAAATATTCCTTTAATAATCACTTAAAATTAAATTCAGTTCAGAAATTTATATTAAACGCATGAAATAGTATCTCCTATCTCGCTACAGGCTTCACCTCTTAGCCCCAGCTAAGAGGTTTAGCCACTCATGATTGGCCTAAACCCAAAACAAATAGAAAGAAAAAGAAAATGAAAAAGAGAAGAAAAATAAAGAAAAATTTCTTATCTTTTCTCTCTCATCTTCTCTCTCTGTCTTCTTTTCTTCCGTCCTTCCTCCAATCAGCCGCCCAACCTCTCTCCCGTGCCAGCCCTTCTTTTCTTTTCCTTTCCCTGACGTGCAGCAGCAGCAAAAAGAACTCCCTGACGTGCAGAACTCCCTGATGTGCAGCCCTCTTCCCAACCGTGCACTGATCTCCTCCCTTTCTTCCGTTCCGTAGCTCCCAGAATGCCTCCCTCTTCTCTCTCTCTTTTCCTTTTATCCCCTGCTAGGGACGGAGGAGCGAGATGTTGTATTCGAAACGGAAACAAATCCGTTTATGCAGACAGAGCTGCCGCAGCCGAGAGTTTCGCCACCGGAAGAACGACATGGTCGGTGATGTTCACCGTGGATATCTTCGAGAAAACTTCCTTGCACGGTCGGTTTTCATTCCTGCTCCATCTGAATGGCTTAGATCATTATGAGGTATGATGATGGTGGCCCACCAGAGTCGACGTAGCTTCCTGCTGCGGAACAGAGTCGCCGCAAGTCGACTCTGCCACCTGCGATGGCCCATTTTTTGAGGCCGGGTTGAAAATCCACTCCGTCCATTGAATGAGGAATGAAAAACTAGGTGGGAATAGCTGGTTTCGGATCAAACTTGGTGTGGCCCACGGATTTCTTCGTTACACCGTCTATCCTGCGTTTACATGCACTGTACCTGTGTGTGTGTGCATGGGACAAAAAAAGAAAGCTAGGCGACGGTTTTGGTCACCTCTCGGAGCATATGGACAGTTCTGATTTCCGATACCTGTGACGGATGGGGCCCACTAATGAAAAACGGACGGACAGCGTCCGTCCGCTGTTGATGCGGAAGAAGGAGACGGGTCAGCCCGTCTTTGACCGGGCTGTGCGGGCAGCGGTGCACTATGTACACGCGCTGTGCATACGGAGTCCACTGTGATGATCGTGAGAAATCTGCTCCGTCCATCCGCTTTGACACGTGGTTTAAACAGTCTAGAACAAATTTGAAGCATATCCGGATATCAGGCGGGCCCCACATAATGATTAAAAGGGCTGATCTGTCCGTTGGGCCACTTCCACAGTGATCCAGGGGCTGAAATTTTACGTGTACGGTTTATTTATGGTCCTCAAGCCACGTATGAAGTTTTGAGCTGATTAGATGGTGGGAACCCTATGATCTTGCATTCTGGACACTTTTCAGGCTACTTGAGCTTCAATTCCTCGATTTCCGCGGACCCCTGGTGTATAATTCCGTCGCTCTTGGTCTTCTAGAGTCCGTTCCTTGCCTTGGTGCTCCTGGAGCGTCAAATCTATGCATTTACCACCCTTTTTCATTCCATGCTCGTAAATACACTCTGCATCACAAACACAATTAAATCAGGCCATTAAACGGTATCATGCTTGTAAAACTATGCAGTAACTGGGTCTGATATGCAATATTTGACCCTCAACATCACACGAACAAGAAAATAACTTGGGAAGTTGGGAGAGATGTTTAGGGGCAAATTGGTTACCACCCTCACTGTGATTTTATGTTTGCCATGTTGTTAACCTACATTGATAGATTATTTAAGAGTATGATCTAAAAAGAGCTAGGTAGGGATGGGCAGGGGAGATGTGGTAGAGAAATAACTTTATTCGGCCATGTTCAAATAAAATGAAAGCTAGACTCATTACACATAACGTACAGAAGATAGATTGCAAAACATATTATTGCCTATATGGTAAATGTAAACATGGAACATGCATTGACCGTTTGACACAGAGAGAAGCAAAGCACATCATGTATTGTACAGAAACACGTTATAATATTATGAAATATGTGTACTGCATGCACAGAAAATTATTGCAATGATACGATTATAAATTTATGAATATATATATATATATATATATACATATATACATCTTTTGTGAAATGGACATGCAATGTTTCTTTGGATGCATACTTCTTACAGTTTTGTATAATAACTTTAAAAAATCTGTTATAGAATATTTGCAAATGATATAAGTGGTGGGACTAGGTCCAAGAACCCAAGAGATAGAAAATTTCGATAGATTTGCCCTCAACAACACTAGAGCTTATATCTGTTAACAAAAATAGAAGTTTTCTGTCTCGCAAACATTCGATGTGGTATGCTTCCTCAAGATGCCCTTATAAAAACTCATCAAGCATGGAGAATGGTGTGTGCGCATGTGCATGTGTGTGTGTGAGAGACCGTACTAGAAGTCTCATCAGGTATGGTGAATGGTGCATGTGCATGTAGAATATCTCCAAAGATTAGAATGTGGAGGAACCTTTACTTTCCAATGCTCTATTAGTATAGGAAAAAAAAAGAAGCTAAAGGGTAACTAGTGGCATTTGATTCACCAACGTTATTAAATCTGAAAAAATGAGGAATCATTACTAGTATTTGCTTAGGCTTGACATAAAACATAGCAACAGCTGAGACTAGCCAGAATGTCTTGTGATCTCAACATCTACTTGTGGTAGGATGTTGTTACCACATTAGATTTTGTGGCACAATCATGGAAACCAACATCTTAAATGTTTCATAGAGAAGATTTCTTCCAACAAGAAACTAGATATTCCAACTTCCATACATAATTGTGCTTCATGTGGTTCCTCTAAAAAATTGACATATTTAAAACATACCAGGAAAGGACCTGCAAATATATGGAAGATTGGAATTCCGGAGGAGATTGTCTATGACGAATTTGCACAACCACAAAAATAAAAATATGAAAAAGAAAGAATCGAATATCTTGATCTGTCGAACTTGTTACCTGCATAACATCTTATTTGTTACAACATGCACCCATATTCCCTACTAATGTAGAATAACATAGTTAGAGCTAACCTCAGTTTTTCAACTGCTAGATATAACCATATATGAATTAGATAGAGTAGAAAGCAACAGAACTATACATCTATAGGGCAAACAGTTGGTTAATAAAACAAATAACCATTACAAAATAGTGTACGTACACACACACACACACACATTTCCAATAGCTGTAATACAAATAATCATTAGAAAATTTCTCACATATAAGGCTTGTTTTTAAGGCATACTCAGCAATCGACCATAAAAATGGTAGCAGACCACCTAAAGTGTCAGACCCTTAACCGAGTATCCTTTTTGTTCCGTTAGGTCCCGCGGTCCTACTAGTCGAATTCCGACAACCCGTAACCTGTAGGTAGCGTTTGTGATCATCCTTAAATTCCATCTTTTAAACCCGACCCGGATCGACCCGAAACCTATACCTTTGCGACCACGTCGGCGCCGCGGTTCCAACACTGCGTCTCATGCGTAAATCTGATGTGTACATCAAAAGTTGTAGGCCACGCTTCATATGGACCCTTGATCATGTTTGTGGGACCCACATAGCATGTGCACGTTCCCCCTAGGAGCATGACATTATCTATTCCATAATTACCTAGCTAGCCTAGCCCACCTATAGCCTACCTAGCTATCATTAGAATTCTCTTCTCAAGGCAATGATCACTCTCTCCCATGTGTCATCATTGTTTCTCTTCTCAAAGCTTATCATGAGCTTTTACAAACCATCATTCTCTTGCTACAACTCTCCCTATCTCTCATTTCTCTTCATTTTCCTTTCTTCCTCTCCATTTGCAAGAGAGAAAAACGTCCACCATTCCAGCAAATTCCAGCCCTCTTTTCTCTTATTTATCCCTAAATCTAACCCCTAAAACTCAATCTCAACCGTTGATCTCTATCCCTTAGAGCTAGAAGAGCTTGGTGATAGGAGAAGTAAGAGTTCTTGTGAGGTGGGTGAGTATTTAGAGTAGTTTTCAGATTTTTCTTCTTGGATTTTCTTTATTTTCTTCATAGGAGCTTGTGGGGGTCATCAATTGATGGTGGAGGTCCCCCATGTCTCCATGGGTGTGGCCAACGGCCCATCTTGTGCATGCATGTTCCATAAATGGGGTCATTCTCCATAGACCACATCATGGTAATTTTCCTTTGATTTATGACTTACTGGGGTCATCTAGACCCTAGATCCTTGGTGAGGATGGCATCCCCATCTTAGATTCGATTTCTAGATCCATGCATGTGTAAGATCTAGCTTGTATCTTGATACAGTGAATGTTGTATGATTGTGATGATAAAGAGGGCCTTAATAGTGGCGAAGCCCCCTCTCCTATGACCGGATCTCCTTTCTCCTTTCTCTATTATTGATTTTTGATGTGTGTAGCCCACTTAAAGGCCCTGGAATGTCTAGACAGTCCAGCAAGGTGGGACGCCCCTTGCTGCCCATTTTCTGGACATTGGGCATCCTACTTGCTGTCATAAAGTGACATGCAGTGAGTTTTAAGGTGGGATCTTGGTCTAAAAGTTTGTGGGGCCCACTTAGGTAGGCCATACCATTATTTTTGTGGAGTATTTCCCTTTGTCCAACAAGATATGGATAGATATATTCAGTTAGATGTTGCTGTCCAAAAATTTCTGGACTGTTGTGATTGATCTTTGGCTGGGGTTTTAGCCTCGCATGAAGACTTGATTTAACCTTATTAAGGGGAGATTCTTGGAGGTATGGACCTCACCTTAATGTATGATGAATCTCACCTCCAACCGTCCCTAATCGGACGTTATTGGAGCTGGCCCAAAGGGTGGGGACGGTCCAAATTTCTGGGCCGTCCAGCCTCTTTGTATGGTGGAAAAACATAAATATCAGTTTGGTTTTGGGGATGGTAGGCCACTTTTATGGACCCCACCTTGTTGTACACTTTTGAAGGCTCGTTGGCCACCCATTTTCCCCAATTTTTGACAAGCCTGGGCCCACTCCAATGGGGTGTACAAGTCAGGGACACCAGTATTTCCGGTAGTATATTTTAATTTCAACCTTACTGTCCATAAATTTGTTTCATGTATGTATGAGATTGAGGCCTCCCCTCTAACCCATTTTGTGGTCCATCGTGTTGGGACCCTCCTCATGTGCTTGGGGGCCATCAGAACCACCCATTTTCAGGCCATTTTAGAGCTGAGCCAGTAGCCCAATTGCTAAACGTCCAGCTGGACTGATGTCCAGCAATAGGCTGGCCATCCTCCTCCTTGTAGCCCACCTTAATGTATGTTTTATCCAGGTTTTCCTCCCCTGTGTGTGGCTCACTTGGATGGGGACCATACCTTGGTGGGACGTCCACAAGTGGGGCCCACCTTGGTGTTGTTTTGGGGTAGGCCATCCAGGCCATTGGACCGCCCAGCCCATGTGTGACGCTTAGTATTTTGAGCTGCTGCTAGACTTGCAATCTAGCAGCAGGCCCACTTGATTTATGTGTTGTATCTTCACCCTCCATCTGGTGGGGCTCTCTGTGATTATTGCCGGCCATCATAAGATTAATGTGCACTCAGTTTTACTATTATCCGGACCTCAACAGGCCCAGGAAGTTAGGTGGGCTGAAAGTCCAACAAGGGGCCTTAGACTATTTTATATATAGCTGGAAGTTGTCAGGCTATGAGGCCTACCAAATGGAGAGACTTATGTGCATACATCATGCCTTTATTCTTGAGATTTTTGGGCTTAATTAGTGCCTTATGTGGTCCACCTTTAGTTAATTAAAGAGACCCAACATAGTCCAGTTTTTTGGGATGTCCAGCAGGCCCGGGTGGGCTGGGATGTCTAGCTTTGGCCCAGTCCTTGTGCATGGGCTGTTTTCATATTATGTTGGACTTTGTGGTTTGAATTGTATATGTGATTGGGTCCTTGATTGCCTACCTATTTTACCTAGACTTGGGTTGATACTTGGATTTGTTTTACCTATATACTTGGGCTTATGGGCTGCCTACTAGGCCTAACATAATGCATGAATTCGGTGGCCATTGTTCTTGGGCCATAATTTGACCCTTTGGGCCCATGTTGTTGTATGTAGGCCATGGGCCGTTTTCTTGAGGCCCATCATGTGAGATGATATGTATGTATTGCTACCCATTTTATTTACATGGCGGTATTCGGGCCTTGGGCCATGGTTTAGCTAGTTTTCTTGTCGTGCCACCTTCTTGGGGACAATGGTTGTTAAATGTCCCCATTGTGGACCCCTCTAGGCTCATTTGTTAGGCCCATTCTCATCTATTGGTGGTTGAATATCCACCTTAGACCCTTTGGTAGGCCCATTCTCACCTATTAGGCTCATAGTATTTCTTACTTAGTCATTGCGGGCTACCTCAAATTGTTAGGCCCCACTAGTAGTTGTGCTCTTTCCATGCCATGTAAAATTGTCTAAGTACTTGGACCATACCTTGTTATGAGGAGAGTACAATTTCACCGCATGATGTACTCAGTTAATTTTCATGAGTCATCCCCATGTGTACTTAGACCCGACCTTATTATGAGGAGAGTACAACATCATCGTATGGCATTCTTAGTTATCTTCATGACTCATTCCTATGTGCATCATATGTGTGTTTGGTTGAGATATGATTGGTCATGGTTTATGCCATTGGGCAGACTGTTACGGGACTCCCTGAGTGATGGAGTTGCTCCTCTTGAGCGCGTTGTATGCGCAGGACTGATGTATGGTTGATTTGTATAATTCATGCATCGGGCATTGTATAGCACAGTTGATATTCGCCTTAGCTTCATTAGGGCCGTAGCCTCCATAGGCATATTGTGGATGGTCAGATTTGGACACCGAAAATATTAGTTTGAGTACTGTAGGCACGTAGGATGTCCTTTGGTGAAAGTCCCAAAACCTTCATGTACCAGGAGATGCTCCAACATTGAGACCGAGTGGAAAACATAAGCGCCAGTGCATTTACTATTAGGTCGCTTTGTGGTCGGTTGGAAAGAGGTGTGGCCTTATCCGCCTAAGTGAGGGGGCATTTAAGCTAGGTTGAGTTTGATCAGCTCATAAATAGGTCTGCTACCGTCAAGCCTTGTTGGTGATTGACCATCCACAGGCGGGTAGTGAGGTCTCTTATGCTCGCTAGGCTACGCGGTTAGGGAGGCGGCAGTTTATGTGGAGTGTACTTGACCCTGGTGATTTTCCAGAGAGGAACAGTACTAATATGTGGACTTGATATGAGGATTGGTATGATTTCATTGCACATTGCATATGACACTTAGATATATAGGCCCGCATTGCTTAGCCTTGGGATGGCTGATGATATTTTGCATTGAGTTGCATAGCCTTTGGTTGGCAGATGGTATTCCTGCCTTGCATTTGCATAGCCTTGTTATGGCTGTTGGTATTCATGATCTTGCCGCACATTCCGCATACTCTGATATTGCATTCATGGCACCTGTCCTATACATACTTAACACCGCCCTCTAAGCTTTCTATAACCTTATGCATGATTGATGTGTGCAAGTGATTATAGGCAATGAGTAGGAGCAGGAGTTGCCACGGATTTTTTGGAGTTTTGCTTTATAGCCCTTGTATCTTTCCTTTATGCGCCTTGTAAAAAAGTTTTTATTCTTAGTGGATTTTGTGATGATGCTCCTGTGGTTATTATCTGTGGGTTATAATCTTGATTATGTTGATTATGAAACAAACTTATGTTATAAAAATCCTCCTTGTAGGATCTCAGGATCGGAACTTGGTGTATGAGTGTCAGGAGCTAAGAATGGGATACTATGGAGGCTGTCGGCGCCGAATTTGGTGATCGGGAATATTGTGAGCTTGGTTTTTGAATGTGGGTGTGACATAAAGGTTATAAAATAAAAATCCTGCTTCATCCCATAATTCTGAACAGAAGGCATTGTAACCCTACAACGATGATATCAATGCCTGTATATTAGATCTTGGACCCAGGTAGCACCTGCTATGGTCTATAGTTGAAAACTAAAAGATGTTCAGCCTCAAATTCCTTGTCCAGCAGACCGTGACAACACATCTATCACTAGCAATCTCTATGTTCTTGAGAATGCCCACGAACACAATCCTAAATCCCAAACGAACAAGCAATAGAAGCAACAATTCTAGCTATTTTGAGTGTCTTTGTTGGAAAACAAGGAGACCTAAGAAGCCCATTGTTCGAGAGGTGCTTAAAACAATGGCCTTGGACAGATTTCTAATACCAACAGAACCAGTTTTCATTCTCTTTTACCAGATGTGAGTTATTTACTAGTTTTCAATCTTCTATTTACCACTTGTTACCTGTTGCTTATTGTCAATGCATCTGTAAATAGAGCATTCATCATCCTATTAAAAATGCTTCTGGTAACCAAAGATCTTACAAAATAAACTTCATCATGTCGGGGATCCTATTAACTTGTTGATATATCTCAAATAAATTCTAAATATTTTTTAATTCAAATCAATCACATTTCTTGATGCAAATCAGGATGTTCAATTAAAAGGCCCTTGTCGCCATAATCATCAAAAAAATGAATAGACTAAATAAGGGGTGTCTTTCGGATGGCCCACAAGGAACCCACCAAAAGCAAAGCGATCGAATGGATGGGGGAAAATTGTTGCAAGTCGGCCATCACCTCAGTTTCAATAATACAACCCAAGACATAATTACTAATAATCTCATGCGCAAACAAAATAATAATCGACAGTATTAACAAAATGCTTCATCAAATCCCACCCACCCATGAATCCAAATGAAAAGAAACTGAGTTCTAACAAAAACATAATATTAGAAAAGGTCCATTTCCAAATTCCTATCATAACATGCCATTGATTTAGGGATTAGGATGAGGCCAAAACCCATAAAAGAAAAGTAAGAAGAACTTCAATATCACAAAACAAATCCAGCCAATGAACCACAGAGGCCCATGTGCTTTGATGAGTGCACCATAAGCTACTACAGTCACTACGCACCTAATAAGCTAGATCCAGCCAAATTACTGCTACAGCCACTTCTCACCTGAGGTGTGTTGGCTTCAAAACCACCATCGGGAGAGATGACACTTTCATGATCCCATTTTAACCATTGAATCTATATCACTTTGGTAATCCGATGGTAAGAAAAAGGATCGCAACATGGCAAATCAGCTGCCAAGCTCTGCATGCAGTTAGGATCAACCTAACGGTTGTTATCATTGATGAATCTTTAGCAAAAGGGGTATGAAGATGATAACCCCTATTCCCATACCCCAAATAAGCTACCCTAACACTCAAATCCCCATGCCAACGAAATCCCATGAATCTCTAGGGAGCCGGCACGGGGGTATCGACTGTGTCATAGGGAGGTCTACAAGTATAAGGAGATCCTAAAGATTGGGCAAAAATCATTGAATAAACACATAAGCCTTTACAACACACATACCTGGGCTAGCCAATCTCTCTGAATATGCAACGAACCCCTTACCTACTCCAGTACACAGACACACCTGCAAGAAGGAGATGATGCCAGCTCTATATAGGCGATTGTCCGCCATTTTTCAGTCATCATGCTCTGATGCAAGCCCTGTAGACGACGGGACAGCACGTTGTTCTTCTTCATCAGGTATGGATGGCGTAGACCGCGGGATGGGATTTGACGAGATATGAAAATCGTCTCAAATCCCTCCTTAGATTGCAGGGATGGGCTCAAGGTAGGGGGATGAGATGCAATTCTCGTCCCAGTCTCTCACCAGCGAAACCCTCTTTAACCTATGGGTTATGACAGTTCGACAATATTAGTCATCCCAAACGCGCGCGTGGGATTACTCAATAGGATCGCGTGATCCTGTCCCACCTACAGCCATCCAATCTGTCCGTCTAAACAGGCCCTTAGGGTTGTTAGTGGGCCGGGCTAGCTCATCGGGCTTTTGGTTCGAGCTTGTGTTGGAGTATCTGACCTTGCTTAGGCTTGAAACTCAAACCGCTTTTATAAAAGAGCTAAGCTTCAACCATGTACAACAGCCTATTGGTACGGGCTAACCTAACCTATTAGGATAAAATTGAGAATTTTTTAATCTTCATTTCTAGCAACCATCTCTCTCCAAATTCTCAAAAACCAATCTCTCTCTTCAAATCCTATAATAAAATAAAAAAAATCCCCCCTCTCTTAAAACCCTCAAAAAACAGTTTGGGCCAGGCTCAGGCTGGATTTTGGGCCTGTCATGGCACAGGTTGGGTTCATGCATACATTAGATATTTTGGGCTGGGCTTGTACGACAGTTAGCCCGACCCTAACTGGGACAGTTGGCACCCATAGTCATCCCTTGTAATCTAAAATAAGTAGGTGTTTATGTCTAATGTTTAGAGCTTGTAAACACTTTACACTTAGATTTTATTTTATTTTTTGTCTAAACACTGCTTGTAAACCTTTTACAACAAATATATACTATAGACATCCCAAAAATCCCTTGAAATGAGCCAACCTCAATAATGCCTCTAAATGATACTGAGTGTTGGAGTGTTAAGGTCCGTTGATATACATTAATACACTATCTTCTAATTGTTCAAGCTTTTAAAGAAAGTGGTTGTTTGGCATGGTATCAAAGTAGAATATATTCTCCCACGAGGACATTTATGGTGTGAGTTGAGTGCTCCTCCACCCTTACTTATTATGTTCCTGTGCGGAGTTCCACTTGCACGTGTAAGGGAGTATTAGAGTGTTAATATCTCTTGATATAGATTGATATGCAATCCTCTAACAACTCGAGCTTTTAGAGAAAGTGGTTGTTTGTCATAGAAAAATTAAGAAAATCTTATTTAATTTATTAACAAAGCCCTAAGGCCACTGTGGATGAACCGAGACTCGGAATCGAATGTAATTAGAGATCTAAGTCATTCAACGAGAGATATTAGTTGAATATCAGGCTGTCCACCAATTATAAGTGCAAATTGGCAATCGGCTGAGTCTGGACTAGGTGTGAGCCTGGCACCGGCGTAGCATAGAAACTCAAAAAAAAAGTTGGGCCTGAACTCAAACCAACTGGCCCCAAAAATTGATTAAATCCATGTAGCTGAGGGCGAGTGTTTTTAATCCCTTGGTCCATCAGTTGGGTTGTACATCAATAAATAGCGGTAAAAAGATGAAAATCAACATAAACATGCAAGATTTACGCAAGACATGGATTGCCCGCAGTATTCAGTTGTAGGGGATTCGTACAGCACCAAACTCCGTTAAACCTACCATGATGTATGTGATCTATCCATTATATCCATTAGTTTCGTCACCTCATTATATGACACAAAGTCGATCCAAAGCTAAAGTGAAATAGTATGGATAAAGATGCCTACCTTCCAAGGGTCTGCTTGAGCTCTGGATATGCTTCAATTGTGGGATCCTACCTTAAAATGAGCTGGAAAAATGGATGGACAACACAGATAAGACACATACATCATGATGGGTCGTACAATGTTATTAAGTACACAATTTGTGTACCTTGATAGTTTTAAAACATGTCATTTTTTTCATATAAGTTTGGGGCTTATTATCAGACTGTTGGGTGAATCGTGAAAGCATACAGACGAATCAAGCAAAGTACTCGCAATCGCAAAATCAAATCCAAACAAAAAAAATTCAAATTTTACGTGGAAAAATCCTTTCGAAAAAAAAACAACGGCACAAAGCAACGAGTATGCACTATGAAAACGAAAATTACAAGAGATGGAGTGTTACTAATTCGAACAAGCCTTGAATCCACTTCACAAGGCTTAGTTATGCTCTTGAAACCCTTGAGAATAAATTAGAAAGCCTTCCCTACTACCTTAATCCCAGTTACACCTGATATATACTATCACAACCGGAATAGGAAACAAATCCCATACTTAACGCATATTTTCGATGGAACCTTCAATGTCATCATCGACCCTCGATGTCATCGAATCAAGTAACAACACTAAAACATTCTAGCAACCAATATAAGAATTTTTGGCTTTTCTCAATGGAATTGAGCATCTATCGATGGCATCAACCTATGCTCAATGTCATCGAGTGGTCTGTCGATGGCATCGACAAATCCTGTTATTGACAGATTTAAGACATTAACAACAATCTCTACCATGTATTCAATCTTCATTCATTAAAACTTTTTTTTCTCATTTCTAATTCTGCCTTGTATCATAGTTCCATCATCGCTTCTCGTGCACACTTTGTCTTTCATTTACACATTTACCAAGCTTAGAGAAAATTGCACAAAACTTGAACTTATTTATGGGAACCACCTTCGTAAACATGTCAGTCGGATTTGCGCTCGAGTGAATCTTCTATAGAGTCACGCCTCCTTCCTCGAGCACATGTCAGATAAAATGGTGATGCATATCAATATGTTAGTACATGAGTGAGGAATAAATTTTTTAGTTAAATTGATTGCGCTTTTCACTATCACAATTGACTAGCGCAACCTCTTGCTAAAGCCCAAACTGATTTATCATTCCCATCAACCAAATACCTTCCTTGAATGCTTATGTCATTGCCATATATCAGCTTCGAGTTGTGAAAAAATCCACCACATATTGAAGCTTCGACATTAAATTAATCGCTCTACCTGCTAGCACAAACGAGTAATTAGAAGTCGACTTCTTATTATCCACACTGCCCGCGTAATCTAAATCCAAACAACTTATTAGCTTGGTCTTTGATTTTTTAAATGTTAAGATGCAGTCTTGCGTACCTCAAATATATCGAAGTAGCCATTTCACTATCTCCCAGTGTTGTTTGTCGTGGTTAGACATGTATATGCTAACAACAACCACTATATATAAAATATCCAGTCTTGTACAAAATATGGCACACATTAAGCTGTTAACTGGGCTCGAATAAGGCACGATGCACACGAGACATAACTTGCTTTTCTTCCTTTATTTTATAATATTATTTAAAAGAAAGCTTACAATGAGTCGCGTGGGGAATGCTGACCGACTTTACTTTGTTCATCTCATACTTCATTAGTACTTTCTCACCCGCTCCTCTTATTGTCTCTGCATATGTCACTATTGAGAACCCTCTTTACAACCCCTATATATTTCGTATCGAATATCTATAATAACTAAGTATTCAATGTGTCGATATAAAAAATGTTATGACCGACAATAAGCATATCATCGACGTATAAAATCAGGATAATGAATTTATCATCACTCAGCATCTTATAATAAACACAATGATTATACTGATCACTCTTGCTAAAACCTTTGACTCATTATGAAAGAATCAAAATTTTTATACCACTGTCTAAGTGACTATTTCAGGTCATATAATGACCTATTCAACATGCAAACATTGTTCTTCACCTCTTGTATTTCTAAATATTTTGGTTGTTTTATGTAAATCTGTCTTTTTCAATTCCCCATGCAAGAATAAAGTCTTCATATCAATTTGTTCCGGCTCGAAATCGTATTAGACAACCAACGCCAACATAAGTCTGATAGATAATTGCTTCACCATATGTGTGAATATCTCAATGAAATCGACACCTTCTCTCTGAGGATATCCCTTCGGTACCAACATGGCCTTGTACATATATTGTTTCTTCTCAAAGATCCACTTGCACCCAATCGCTTTATGGCTAACGGGAAGCTTCACCAGCTCCTGCGTCACCTTCTTGTATAAGGAGTTCATCTCATTATCCATTACTGCTTTCAACTTTCAACATTTGGCTCATCAAGAGGCTCTTGAAAAGTAGACAGATCCCCATCATCCGGAATGAGGGAAAATGTAGCAATTAAGTCATCCCTGTATCTTGTCGGTTACTTGTGATCCCTTTGCGAATTCTTTTCACAAGTGGTTGCTCCACCTGCTCCTGTACTTGTGTATGTGCCTCAGTATCAACCTGTGTCTCATCTTTGTCTAACTAAACGTTCATAACTAATTTTTATACTTCATTACGTTCATCCTTATGGAATGAGGATCCTTCATCTAATTTGACATTACGACTAAGAATGATTTTCCATGTAACAGGTTATATAGCTTGTACCTCTTCACATCACTGCAATAACCAATCAAGATATACTTTTTAGCCATTTGGTCCAACTTATCTATCTCAATTAACAGTACATGAAAGTAAGCATCGCAACCAAATACATGTAGCCCCAAGTAGTCTACCTACTGACCACTCCACACTTTCTCTCATATTTTACAATCAATAGTCATATAAGGGAATCGATTCGCCAAGTAATAAGGCGTGTTAATAGCCTCAATCCACGATTCTTTGCCCTAACCCAGCATTATTGGTCATGCATCTAGCCCTCTCTAAGAGAGTTCGATTCATCCGCTCAGCCACACTGTTCTACTATGGTGTGTGGCGCAGTGTCGTACCTCACGATTCCTTCATCCTTAAAATACCAGTAAAATTGCTCATCGTGAATTCCTTACCGTTATCTGTCCTTGACACTTTCACCTTTCACCCCTAACTATTTTACAACCATCGTCTTTCACTACTCGAAGTTGGTGAAAATATCAAATTTATTTTTCATGAAATAAACCCACGCTTCTCTGAAATAGTTATTGATGAATGTAACAAACCATGATGACCCTTCATTAGAAACCATGAGTGTTGGCCCCTATACATCAAAATACATATAACTTAAAACTCCCTTGTAAACATTTTTCCTATATTTAAAAGATAACCTTGACTGTTTACCATATATACAATGCTCGCATATTCTAAAATCAATACTTTTAAAGGCTATAATTAAACAATGGTCATAAAGTATCTTCACGCCCCACTTGCGATGTGGCTTATGCATGTATGTTACATATGTGAAGATGTGAAATCCTCTACATACGTTGCAGCTCCACCCGATAAAGTACTCCTAATCAATCTGTAAAAGTTTTCATTCATTCGTGCCTTCATTACTATGAGTACTCTATTTGAAATTTTAAGGACACGATCAAACCTAGTAAATTTGTACCCAAGTGTCTCGAGTGCTCTAGAGATATCGGACTCTTCCTCAAATTAGGAATGTATTTCACTTCATGCCATCAAACATCTTTATGTGCACTGATCTAACACGTACCACTTTATATGTACTATCATTGCCCATAAATACCTAACCACCATCACACTCACTGTAACTAGTGAGGCAACTTCGATGATGAGACATGTGGTATGAAACCCCCTATTCAAAATCCATTATTTGTCCAAGTACCTGGATTTTGATGCGATTAGCACGTCACAACAGTTCGCTTCCTCACTTGATTTCATAATGTCGGCTTCCCTATAAGAACTATCTGATTTCTCTTTTCTCGACTTGAGATTCCGACATTCCTTCTTCATGCGCCCGGACATACCACAATTCTAACACTTCAACTTGCATTTGCCCTTGTCCTTGGATTTGAACCTCGATCATGAAGATTCACTGTTTCGTTTGGAATTTCTCCCCCTTGTAACTAGTGCATTTATAGAATCACACACGCGTCGCTATTTTTCTTTTTCATCGCTTTCGACTAGAGGGTTGAGATAATGACATCAACGCTAATGATCGTTCTACTGGTGCACAAAGAGTCCTTAAATGACTCATACAAAGCTGGGAGAACATTCAACAGAATGCATGCCTGATCTTTATCTTTCATTGTTTCTTCCACATCCAACAATTTGTGAATCAATATGTTGAAGATACTAATGTGGGCTTCGACGTCAGCCCCCTCCACTATCTTCAGATTGAACAATTGTAGTTTCAAGTACAAAACGATTCTCAAGAGATTTCATTGCATAGATATTCTATAATTTCGCTCATATACTTGTTGTAGTTTTCTCTCTCATGATTTTATAAAGGACTTCATCCAATAAGCATAATTTGATAAATGTTTTAGCTTTTTTATTCATCTTGTTCTATTCATCTCTTGTCATAGGCTCTGGTCGGTTTTCAAGGAGAGCATTATCTAATTCTTGCTAAAATAGTATATCATTCATCTTAACTTTCATGGTTCAAATTTGTTTTTGCCAGAATAAATTTTTTACATCAAAATTCGGATTAGGTGTTGTTAATACATTGCTTTCATATTCAATTTGCTTCATAGTGTTAGCTCTAATACCACTTGTTAGAGAACCACAAAATTACATAAAGATGAATCAAGCAAAGTATTCACAATCGCACAACGAAGTCCAAACAATAACATTTTGAATTTTACTTGAAAACACCCTGTAAGGAAAAAACCATTGCACAAAGCGACGAGTATGCATTATGAAAAAAGAAATTATTACTAGTTCGAACAAGTCTCGAATCCACTTCACAAGTCTCAGCTATACCCTTAAAATCCTTAGGAACAAATTAGAAAGCTTTCATTGTTGCCCTGTTCCTGATTACACCTGACATATATACTATCACAACCGAAATAGGTAACAAATCCCACACTAATGCAATTTTGCGCACATCTTTGATGGGATCTTCGATGCCATTGTCAACCTTCGATGTCATCGAACGTACTTCGATGACATCGAATAGTAACACCAAAACATTCTGGCGACTAACTTGGAATTTTATTTTTTATTTTTTATTTTTTAATGGAATTGAGCATCTATCGGGCATCAACCTCTGCTTGACGGTATCGAGTGGTCTAGCGATGGCATTAACAGACTCCGTTATTGACATATTTAAGACGTCAACAACAGAGGCATGTTCATAGTTTGCCCTCCTGATGGATGGCTTGAGATCTCACACACATGCACCTTGTCAGGGCGTGTCTTGACCTGTCTTTGTAATGATTGATGCTGGTTCCATCCATGTGTTGATGCGTAAGGTTATGGATAAAGAGCCGCAAAGGTTCCACGACCCAAGATTCACCGGGGTGGAAAGAGGACAAATGCGGCAATAGCTGTGTTACTTATCTTTCAGTTGACATGCCCTGCATTCATAGATGTCAACGAGCCGAGGGGCCCCCTTCTCGGTCCACACTGTCTTCATTTTTTTCAGCTTATTTTTAAGGTTCAACCTGAAATTAAAGCATATCCAAAGGGCAATAACTGCACTAATGCCCATGGTAATGTTTATTTTCAATATGTTCAAAAGATCACAAAGGCATCAATGAAGGGAAAACACAAATATCAGCTTTATCCAAAACTTTTGTATACCAAAATATTTTCAACCATAGACGTTTGTTTAATTCACGCTGTTTCTTGTGATGTGGTTCACTTGAGCTTAAGATATACTTCATTTTATGGATCAAAACTAAAATTACTTAGTAAAATGGATAGATGGAGTGGATAAAATACATAAATCACGGTGGGCCCACAGAGCTTGCTCAGTACGCAATCCGCTTCCCTTTGTGAGTCTGTGACTGTGCACGAGGAGAGACGTCAGGGGTGTCAGTGGGCCGGGATCAGCCTGCAATCAAAATCCGGGCCAAGGCAAACCTAAGGCCCGGGCCAATGACAGCCCTAAACACCAGAGACTTTTTGGTCATTTGCCAACAGACGAAACCCTAACTCTACTGATATATAAAACCGCAAAACCTTCTTCTAAAACCTCTCAATCGCGCGAGCGAGCGAAATCCAAAACAGAGGAGATGTCGAAGCGAGGTAAGCCTTATTTCTCTTCCCATTTCTAGGTCTAGGGTTACGTTTCCATATTCAAATCTCCGTCATCGACCCTCCATTCGACTCCGAATATCCATCTATAGAAAAACCCCTGTATCTTTCACACCTCTGCATTTTCTCGTAGAAAAGTCAAAGAACTAGCATTAATCCAAAATTTTCCGAATTTTCATTTTTCTTTGTAATTTCTGAAGGTCGCGGAGGATCTGCTGGAAACAAGTTCCGGATGTCGCTGGGTCTTCCGGTGGCGGCGACCGTGAACTGCGCCGACAACACCGGCGCTAAGAATCTCTACATAATCTCCGTGAAGGGCATCAAGGGCCGGCTCAATCGCCTGCCGTCGGCTTGCGTCGGCGATATGGTCATGGCCACCGTGAAGAAAGGGAAACCTGATCTGAGGAAGAAGGTCATGCCTGCCGTGATCGTCAGGCAGCGCAAGCCGTTTCGCCGAAAGGATGGTGTGTACATGTACTTCGAAGGTAATTCTCTGTTCCGTTCGTCCATGTGTTGTAATTTGTTCGTTCTGCTTGAGTTCGCGTTGAATGGATCTGTCTTGATTTCAAAATCCTTTGATGCACACCGAGTCATCCCTGTTGTACACGTGGTACTGGTTTGAGGTGATCGGAACCATTGATTTTGTTTTATGCCCAGTGGATGGGCCATATGCCAGAAGTCAGGCAGATTGGACCACCGATCACCTGACATTCAGTAGGTGAAGCCCATGGCAGCTGGATGGTTAAGGTTTTTTTTTTTTTTTTTTTAATTGTTATGATTTTTGGCTTACAGCCCACTTAAGCTGTATAGGACTACTTGGATTAGTGTTATTATTATTGGTAAATGCTCACATCCAACCATTTGGGCATTAATAAGTTGCCATTCACCTAGTGGATAACTTCTATCATGTCATGTGCGTTCGACATCCATCTTGTGTCGTCCCATAGGTTTGCCCCAACATGAGGATCACCTTGTGTAAAAATCAGCCCCATCCATTTATCATTTGGACTAAACTCATATTTTGTTATTTATCAATGGCTATACATTATTCTCTATGGTGGTCCACCTGATGAGTGGATCGTTCTGATTTTTGCTCAAGGTGATCCTCATGTTGGGCCAACCTATTGGACAGGGCAGATGTCATGCCTACATGATCGGTTTGGGAGTCATCCACTGCGTGGATGCAACTTACATTCCAACGCATTGGATGCAAGTATTCCTCCTTTTTATTATACTGATATTTTAATTTTCATTCAACTTAATACTGATAACTTTGAATTTGTTATTCCCTGTATGTTTACTTGATTATTTGTGTTACGAGGAATTACATGATGTGGCACTTGCACAAGCCATTCTGTGTTGTGGTCTTATCTAAACCATATACTGATATGGCTGGATAATTCATCTGATGTGCTTGCACAGTTTGTACTATGTCCAAATTGTTGTGTCATATAATGAGTCATTCTCTGGGTGTGATACACACTCCAATGCTTGTGCCCTGAAATTTTGGGTTTTGCATTATGAGCTTTGTGTTATGGGTCAACCATTTTCATGCCCCCAATGCCATCAACTTAGCCACTGTGACTCACCTTGTACATAGAGGTTTTTTGGTATAAAATATTCTATAGAAGATTAGAGAGTAGTGGAGATCTCTCCTACATCCTGGATTCCTCTGGTCCCATCTCGTAACTAGAGTAGTTTAGAGAATTCTAGGAACTTTGTAGACTATTCTTAGTCAATCATGTAGGGAGACTAGCTCTTAGTTCTATATAAGGTGGTGAGTAACCATCCAAGAAAGTTGTAAGCTTTATTGAGTACTTCGTGAAATATGAGTACAAGTTCTCTTGTTTTAGTTACGGTAGCATTTGGGCAGCTGGCTTACTCACCCATGATGGGATTGTGAGGTGAGTGTTGTATGGTCTATACATTTGGGGAAGCACTTGTGTGAGACCTGTGTTTCGTTGGAGCATTTCATTAGCTTGTTTTCGGCGTTGATGTACTCTAGATCGGTCGATCACAGATTACATCCTGTAAAATGGAGTTGGATGTACCTGAAACCTATACTGTAGCAACTGCGCCGACGCTGTGAACACAACGCCATGCAACACGCCCCATTGTGATACCACATTAATATCCTGATGCACACATTCCAATGCACACGCACGTGGTGTGGGCTTCACTTGCTAGAATCTCAAATGGAATCAAGGTAATATTTCGTGCTCTAACCAAAAGATCACACTACCCCTTATCACCTTTTCCAATACTCTATTAATACATCACTCCCCCAAAAGATCTAAACACTCGTACTGTTAACCCCTACGCCCCTATTTGCGGCAAAAAGTGTACATACCACTTTCTTTCTCTCCCATGCAACCCTCTTCCCCACTATTTTCTCCCTTCCTAATCCTCTCTCCCTTATTTCCTTTACACATTTCAAATGCTAAAAAGGCTCTAAAGCTCTATACATAGCTACCATGTGCAAGAGGAAAAAGAGAGAAAGAGAAGGAAAAGGAAAAAAAAGAAAGAAAGAAAGAGAGGGAGGGAGAGAACGGTGGAGGAGTGGGCCCCTGCTACCATATGTCCCTCTAATGCAACACATGCATCGGGGTGGGTTGCACAACGCGGACACCGCTGTCCGCGTTGTCCAATGTGGATAGGGTGGGTAGCACATCTACAAATGGACGGACGACAAGGATATAAGACACATACATCATGGTTGGGTCCTACATCAGTGGGCCCACCCTCTTGGTCAACGCATACACAAAGAGGGGTCACATGGCTCAGATTCTACTCGAAAGAGGGGGTGTTATGGGGCTAACCACACAGTCTAGCTTGTTGGACCATGGGACCCACTTGGACAGCCCTAAAAAGGGTTGGATGGTGGCCCTTGAATCCCCACAAACAACGGTGGGGTCCACCACCTTCCCAACAAGAACAACACATCACAGAAGAATAAAAAGGGGAAATCACTTTTGCATGAGTGATAATGGTAAAGTGCACTCACCATTCTAATCATAACGAGGGCCTTGGATGAGGTTCTCTAATGCTCAAATGGAGGTGGGATTTCCACCTAGAGCTGGGCATTTCTAGTCCGATCCGGTGGATCCGACCCGATCCTACCCAATCCGACTCGATTCGAAGGCTTGGATCGGTGCGGTTCGGCTTGGATTAGTCGGATCCGACCGTTCATCGGATCGAGGTCGGATCATGGTGGATTCAGACCGATCCGAACCGAAACCTGAACCGAATGGATCCAAACCGATCCGATTCGATCCGGAGTGATTCAATGGCAGAAATCAATACTTCTACTTCTTCTTGTGGTATGGTCCACTTGAGCTTTGGATATTCATCAATTTTGGGTTCAACCACTAAAATGATGTGAGAAAACGAATGAACGACGTGGATAAACCACATGCATTCACGGTGGGCCTCAACATAGTTTACTGAGAGACGTGCTGTGCACGTCAACCATTAGCGTGCACAACATGTCAGTGACAGACAGGCTGAGTTGCGGGACTAGCTACTGAAGTTACGTCATCAAGTTCCGTGGGCCCCACCATGATGTATGTTTTGTATCCACACCTTCCATTCATTTGGAGAGATCATTTTAAGGCAATATCCAAAGAATGAGTTAAATCTAAAGCTCCAGTGGACCCAAACATAGAAAACAGTGGGACAGTGAAGCCCACCATTGAAAATTTCTAAGGGCCACAAAAGTTTTAGATCAAGCTGATATTTGTGTTTTCCTTATTTCACGTTTTAAACAAAAAACTTTTTAATAGGTTGGATTTCAAATAAACATTATGATGGACCTTAGGATAGTTTCAACGGTGGAAATCACTCTCCCCACTGTTTTCTTTAGTGTGGTCCACTACAGACTTTTATTTATCCCATTCTTTGGTTCATACCATAAAATGATATCTTAAAATGGATGAACGGTGTGGATATAACACATACATCATAGTGGGGCCCACAGAACTTGGTGACGCCGACTCAAAACCTCTCGGTATCTAATCCGCGTCCAGACGCTAGCCCTGTACCGATATCGTGCCCAGCATGTCACAAGGCTGTGACAGGCATATGTGTCGTGCAAAGACAAGCAGTGATAGGCTTCGAGCTCCGAGTTGTACGAACGGCTCAAATGAGATAAAAGTTACATGGGCCTCGCAGTTATGTATTTATTATATCCACAACATTCATCCATATTTTGAGATCATTTCGGAGCATTATATATAAAAAAATCATATCCAAAGATCAAATGGACCACACCACAGAGCAGCGAGAATAATGATTTTCACCGGTGAAAAATTCGTATGGCCCACCGTAACGTTTATTTTCCATCTAACCCGATCTGAATCGTACCCAACCCGATCCGACTCGGTTTCCTTGATCGAGTCGGACCCGGTTCGGGTCAGGTGAACCGTGTGTCAGATCGGTTCGGGTAAGGTGTCCCGGACTTGGTACCGGATTGGATCCGGTTCGGATAAGATCACGCAGCTCTCGGATCGGATCGAGTTGGACCCAATCCGATCCGACTCGGTCCGATGCCTAGCTCTATTTCCACCATTAATGGAGGCTCACAAGCTCCACCAAAGTTCCCTTCCCTCTTCTCTCAAATCCTCTCCTTGTTTTTCCTCTTGCAAATGGTAGCTATGCATAGAGCCTTGGAGCCTTTTTAGCATTTGAAATGTGTAAGGGAAATGAGAGAGGGAGGGAGAAAATAGTGTTTTGGAGAGAGAAAATTGTATGGGGGAGAGGAAAGTGGTATGAGAAAATGGGGAATGGGGATGGGCTCTTAGCATTGGGAAGAGAAATTAGTAGGGGCATTTTTGTCTCACACAGGGGGTGTAGGGGTTAAAAGTAGGGTGTTTAGGTCTTTTGGGAGAGTGGTGTATTAATGGGGTTTGAGAAAAAGTAGCAAGGGGTAGTGGGGTCTTTTGGTGAGAGAAGAAGATTTCATTAATGCCATTTGGGATTCTAACAAGTGGGGTTCACACCACGTGTGTGCACATTGGGATGTGCGTAGGGGTGGACATGGTTCGGTTTAGTCCAGTTCTGTGGTGAAACCAGAACCAAACCGTTCCTCATGGTTCCAGGATTTTCGGAATTGAAACCGGACCGTTAGCACCCTAGAACCGAACTGGAACCGGACCGTGAAAACCAATTCGGTTTCGGATTGGTTCCGGGCTTTTTATAATCCAGCCCAATTGCATGTTCTATTTTATAATTTAGCTCATGTCCATTCGCGTTGTGATCCATTTGATGAATGATTTAGATATTGTATATGGTGTGAAAAAATATATTTATGAAAACAATCAAAAGGTGCATTGTAAACCATAAATCATGAGTCAAATATACAACTAAAATATATTGTAAACTCATGGTTCTAGGTTCGGTTCCATGGATCGGATTCACGGTCCGGTTCGGTTCTACATACCCCCAATCGGAACTGAACCGAACTAAACGGTTCTTTAATTTTCGGAACCGGAACCGATGCACTCTAGAACCGGACCAAACCGGACCGTTTGGTCGGTTCCGATCCGGTTCCACGGTTCTACCGGTTCGATGTGCACCCCTAGTTGCGCGGCATTGTGATCACAACGCTGACACGATCATTATAATGTAGGTTTCAAGCACATCCGACTCCATTTTACGAGGCGCAAGATATAGTCCGTCTTGGGTACATCGACATCGAAAACGGGTGTACGAAGGGTTCCAACGGAACACGAATCTCACAACTCTCCCCCTTCTAAAAGAAAATTTCGTCCTCAAAATTTCTCAACAACCTAATCTAAGCACACACCAGGGTGCTACGTTCAGAAGTTTCCAAGTTTTCAACGAGGAACCCTATTTTAGATTAAGTTTGTAAATCGAGAACAAAGGTAATTCTCTAGGTACTTTTAAACTAAGGATCCCAGTGATTATAAGTTCACAACCATTACATGGTGAAAGATTATAAGAGATAATAACAAAAATGTGGACTCGTTTGTAGAGATTCCTAAGCTATGCTCTGATACCATCTTTTGTCATGCCCTAAATATAGTTTCAGGCACCCATATGCGACAGCCCGAATCTAGTGTTGACAACCTTCATAAATCCTTGATTTTGGCACTTAACGCCCATACACAAAGTCTCGAAGTCGGCGTTCCACAAGGAGGGCAAAGACTGCACCACCAATTAAGGCTCGTACTCAGAGGCAATGAGGGCAAAGACTTCACTACTCATCATGGCAATGGTAGGCCCATAGCTATGCCGAATCCCACTCGACACGTCAGTAGCGGACCCACTTCTAAGCTGGTCAGACGTGGCCTAATTTGCCCCTACTATTCGGGCAGGTAAGCCTAACCCCATCTCAACCAACCCCGACACAGTAGGAGACGTGGCTTGCTGGTGTGCGACATTCGAGTGCTCATGTTATCTACTCGGTCTAGACATTGGATTATCCTGTGGCCCATAAGGTTTATGGACTTTCACCCATGGACAACCTATGTGACTTGTAACCATGACCAATTTCTAGCGTCCATAACCACAATCACCAATCATGATGAATATGTGGTGGCCACAACCCCTAATGTCACTAGAGTGTGCATGCAAATACGTGAATGGATAAGTCCATCATCATGCAAGCCCTATATACAGCAGGGCGGCCTCATCTCATGTGGGTCCACTGAAATGGCCTAAATCGTAGGGTCAACAATATAATCTTGTCGTGCATAGGCAAGCCAGAACTATATCACGTGTTCCAACTACTGTCCACCACCGAGTGTACTCTATCATGATCAAACCAACATCCCATGTCAAGAACACATGATGTGGATGAGGTATGAATGATGTGCAGCGTACAATCAACTATGCATGTGGTGTGCACGCAATGCCACATCAAGCATAAGAGCAATGCTATGTCAACGTAAGAGCAATTCTATAACAAGCATAAGAGTAATGCTACATATAGCATAAAGTATGCACCGCATTTAACATAAAGGGAGCATCATAGCAATGATAAGTGTAATCATTGCACCAACGCAATGGTACATTAAACATAAGTGCGATACCACACCAACATAAGCGTAACACACCACTCAATCAAGGGGTAAGTCCCACTTGGATTCCAAGTCTAACAAGGCCCCACAAGGCTATACTTGAGTAGGCTTTCACTACAACGGACCCACTCCAAGTAAGCATACACCTAAGCGGTCTAATCATTCTAATATGGTCTTCAAATGGGGTAACATACTAGGGTCCACAAGCGATTAGGGAGGCCCAAGAAGGACATCAATGTGGGCCATAGGAATATCCCAAAACAAGGCCCAAAAGGGTGGCTCATAACCCCACAAGAACGGGCCTAGATGGGCTCAACATGAGTATGGTGTGGGACCCGAATGGCGGGCCGCACACACATTCGGGTTATGGCCTATGGGCGCCTTGTGGAATGTCGACTTCGGGACTTAGTGTAAGACCTTGTCCATTCTGTACCTTTTCAATGCTTGTGTGCGCGGTGACCAATGTCTTTGGCAGACTTGGGAGCCGTGCATAGTGCACACTTGACAAACTGGAATCCCGCGACCTCGAGACCCTCACCATATCTACCGCCCCGTCTCCACGGTCGCGGAGGTGCTACTTGCGCATTTGCGTGATGCTCCGTTGGTGAGATACGCTGTGAAGAACTTCTCACATTTCGTGTGCGCACGACGTCATACCCAACGAACTTACACGTCTCTCACACACATCACTCACACATACTTCTCTACCCACACATGTGAAGGAATCCCAACACTACATACCATGACATCACCACCTCATGCCACTCCTCTCTCATTTATAAGCAAAGTCAACTCTTCTTTCACATCCCCATTCCACACCATATCCATGACCTCATCAAGCCATGCTATCCATGCCTTTCTTAATCATCGTTAAACCCTAAGTATGGATTAAGTCCCTTAATCCTACTCTAATACCTAATCATGGTTAAAGTTCTAACTTTAACTCACCGAGTGTGCTGGAATCGGGGTTTTATGGAGGCTGTCAGCACTAGATTCGGGTTATGGCTTATGTTTATGGCGTATGTGTGCTGGGAACTGGATTTGGGGCATGACAACTTGGGCTGTGACACATGAATGTCTCCTTGCATCAGTAGCCAATGCTACTATTTGAGAATTTCAAGTCTTAAGTGCTGCGTTCATGTCGGATATAGACATGGGACTGAATGGATTCTTGACTTCCATAATCCATTATAAGCCATCACCTAATAAGCACCAAGAACATTGATTAGAGAGGACCAATAGACTCAAACCTTGAATGACTGAAGCTGAGAAATGCTGGAAATATGCCAGTCTTGCATTATCTGCGTCATTGACTGTTTTGTAAGGTACTTTTTGCTTCCATTGTCACTCTTAGGACTTAAAAGCTCAAACTCTAGAGACTTATCAATGTTTTAACCTTGCAGAATTTGTCTATGAGAAGTTTTGTACTTGCTGTTAACTTTTCAGAACCTTGTGACTTCCAAAGTAATGCTCTTCAGAGCTGGAATTTCTACTGTAAAACCTGCTGTGTATGCAGGTTACCCAAACTGGATGAGTCAAACAGTTTGATAAATGGAATCTCGCGCATTGAATGTTAACTGTTGTCACTTTTCTTTAAGGTGGCTGTTTGGGGCCATACAGTGTGTGGCTAGAATCACTGAGCAAGTGCAGATTTTTGGCGATTGGCACTCGTACATGGTGTTTTAATATACTAACTGGTGTAGTCAAATATGTGCTATGGCCTATGAGCATGGTGACGGTGAGGATTAGAATTTTGGGTGTTCTAAGGTTACTAAGCATGTCCTTGCATTTTAAGGCTCAGGTTGGCTTCTTTGCTAAGGTATTGCATACGGCAATTTGCTTCAAAGGGCCACCTCATTTTGTAGTTGTTAAATGCCTCCTTGTACTTGCTTCTTGACCTGTTATCTTCTTTTAAGTTGCTTCTAACTGAATAAATGGCCCAGTTTTCTATCTCTTCATTTGCAGTGGGAAGCATATATGAAATGCCAGTATTAAACAACATGATGCTCCTATTGCATCTTGTTACCTGTCTCCTGGTAAACTATCTAAGAAGGACATGGTCCTTAAAAAGGAAAAAAAAGGCTTGTCAGACACGTTTAAAAAAGCTGTTGGAAATGAACCCGAGCACATTGTTTCCTTCTCATTTTTCGTACCATATGTTATTTATGTAGTTATATTTTTTTATTAGATGCATTTTTTTTAAGGATGCAATTTTCATATACAATAATTCATGTGAATACACACTTTTTAAAAATTATCAGATAATTATACAGCCATGTTGGCATATTGTGTTTGATGGAGGCATACTTTAAGAGGTTTGGTACCGATGATTGTCCTTGTTTAAAATCATGTTGTGCATAGAGTATTGCCAAAAAAAAAAAAAAAAATCTCCAATCAAATGATTGGAAAAGAAATGATGGTGGATAGTATTCCTCTTGAAAGGTGCATTGTGATTAAGGGGTTTCATAACTCATTTCTTATATTTTCTAGATATTATCCATGACCACCCTCCCTCGGGGTGGACTTACTTACCAATAGTTCCCCCCCCCCCCCCCCCCACTGGTTTTTTTTTCCTTCTAATAAAGGCAGATTCTCCTATTATGAAGGAACCGTACTCTTGTATTCTATTTTTTTTATAGTCTTTTGGGGTTTCAGTCCACTACTTCCTTACTGCTCAGGGGCAATAATGCCAAGTTCTGAGTACTAACTGTATGACTTGTTTATTGTGCCTGCAGATAATGCTGGAGTGATAGTGAATCCCAAGGGAGAAATGAAAGGTATGAAAAAAAAATAAAAATCATTGAGGCAATTACAACCACAATTCTTGTGTACTGAGCTGGACCCCTTAATTTTTAAAAACACCCTAACCTAACAAATAAAAATGACAATCTGTGGCTGCTAATGAAATGATTGGTGTTGTAGCATGCAGGCCAAGCGCCCCGTGAAATTGCTCTATACTGCCATTTGATCAAGGTCAGGTTTGGTGACGAGTGGGCCTGCACATGGTCGGATGGCACCGAGTCCACTGAAGCAGGGGACGATGCCTTGGCCATTGGTTGGCCCTACTCACTGCCAAATGATTAGACTGCTAAAATAGTGTATATTAAATGTGGAATAAGCATGACCCAGGACACTAACATCATGTGTTTGCTTTAAAAAAAGAAACTAATTTCATATATTTCAATATAGTACTGATCTGGTGGGTGGTCTCAGGTTCGGCAATTACAGGGCCAATTGGAAAGGAATGCGCAGATTTGTGGCCAAGAATTGCCAGTGCAGCGAATGCCATTGTTTGAGAGATGGTCTGGTGTCAGGATTTTTGCTATGTTGAGTTTAAGCCTTTATTTTGTTTTGGAAGAGAAACTAAGCAAGTTGTTTTGTTGGTGGATTGGTAAAAAGCCCGAATTGTTTTTTGTAGAGAATTTATAAGCTGCGGTGGATTTGGATTTTCTTATTGTTTGAGTTCTTAGATACACCTGCTGCATCGGTTCAGCTCTTAGTTTTTTGTTGCTTATGTTTAGAATTTTAATGCATCTGAATGGCAAATCTTCCATATACATACTGGTTACATGGATGGTTTGATAGATGATATTTACCTCTTCATTGGTGATTGAAAAAGAAATGGAGGAATGAAATAAAATTTGTTTGATAGGTTTAGGAGGGGGGAAGGTTTGAAATGATGGACAAGCAGCTAGCCCTATATTATTAAATATGATAAATGCTCTCATTACTATGATACACTGACCATATTACTACAGATAAAACTCTCTCATTGCTACGAGAAACTGACTAGCCTGTGTATGTTCTCTCCATTATTCTTCTCAATTCCTTTCTCTTCACGTTAGCTCCGAAGAAGCAACTATTCTCGTCTGCAATGATGATGTTGCCATGATTAGAGCGTGGCTTGGGATTTTGCCTACGATATATATATATATATATATCAAACCTGAGACTCATCATTTACCTATTCTTGGTTGGTTGCTGCCCTCTGTGGATGGACCATCTCCAAATCCTCAATCGTTCCACGATACAATTTGTGTTCCATAAGAAAAATACGGCATGCGTCTGAAAATGGATGTTGAAACTGTGCTTGGATAATACTTACGTGGAAGTCCTCTTGATGGATAAGAGTAATCCAGGAGCATCCACAAGAGCAAATATTGAAATTCTGACCTGTGTCACACGTGTATAACTTGTGAGCAATGCGATAAGCAGGTTCTAGAAATGATCAGATAATGCAGTTGTATTGGAATTTCTAATCCAGCCAATCTTTTCCTGCTAACATGTCACATATGTAGAATATCCAATACATACAAAAGGCGGACATCATCATGGTGATCACATGCATGAAAAATAATGCCAATCCACTAGCTGGGTGGACCACAATGGTATAGTAAATCACATCACTGTCTTTCCATTTATTTGGACGATGTCTGGCTTTCTTGTTAGTACACCCCACTGTCAGTTCACACTTCACCACTGTTAGCCACCCCCACTAGGGAATCCATACCATGACCTCAGTATTTGGACGATGTCTTGCTTGATGAGTGGGTTGGTCTTATTTCCATATTTTTCACATTGTAGGAAAAAAATGGTTGCATCAGAACTTTTCATACACACCTCCACGTATCTTGTCCATACACAAAGTTCAATCTCAAGTTGCATACGCTGGAACATAGTTGTCCATCAGCAGCTGCAATCTACCACATGAAGAGTCATGAGGAGGGTTTGGATGGCATGTCTGGATTCGTGGAATCTAAAAATAGAAATGCATTGAAATTTTATAGTATATTTACATCAATTTGAATTTGATTAATAAATCAAATTTAATATTCCTTGTACACGTGATATTTAATAGAATGATTGTAACAATCCCATTGAAATCTACAAGCATAAGTTCACAAATGAGTGGCTCACTAATGTTTTTAAACTGTGAATTTACATGGCCAATGTTTGGACTGTTTGGATCAATAGAAACTCTTCAGATCATTCTATTAATGTAATTTAGTGATAGATTTCATAATTTGATTGTTTTGAATTATCATCATCATGTCATGTATAAAATAGATTAATAGCCCAATGACACCCTGCAACTCTCTTGCTTACAAAAAGGAGCCAAAACAGGCATATGATTCCTAATCATAGCAAAAGGGATAGATTTCAAAACATAGTGAAATTTTTAAATACCTCCTATTCTAAATACCTCATAATCCACGCCACCACACAACTTTTGGGTTTTGACCTATTAGTGTGGCTCTAGAAAGCTCAATCATTTTTAAGGGTTTGGATAGTAAGTGGAAATATTGTATCTATTTTTAAATGATCACCTCATATCTTATATGCGAGCATCCAAAACCATGGAAAAGGCTAATAATTATTTGAAAAAATTCACAAATTTTTTCGTAATATAAACAACAAAAAAGGTCATATCAATATAGAAACAGTACCATTTCCTTGAATATCTGTGGTTTTTCTCTTATCCAAACATGCTTGTAGGACTTGTTCGGATTCACTTGAAGATAAATTGAGCAAATGTTGTTTTTGCGGAAAAATAATTTCCATTGTTTGTTTATGTAAAATTTTGAAAACATTATTTCCTCCTTATTTATACAAAAAAGAGGCTCATTTTGAATTCCACTGTGAAAAAATCATTTTATAGAAAATCACTTTTTAAGTTGCAAAAAAGAATAGAGGAATCTACAATGCCCTTTCCATGCATTTATTGTGGTTTGAAAATCATGATTACATTTTTTTCACAAAATTAATATTTTCCACCATTTGGACTGTAAGAAACAATAAGAAAATGTCAATTTTATTTCTATCATATTTATTGTAGTTTCCATATAATTACTTTTTTAACCTGTACTGATTAAAAAACCAAAAAAAAAAAAAAAAAAAGAAAGAAAAAAAAAAAAAAGAAAGAAAAAAAGGAAGAAGAAGAAAAGAAAAGAAAAAGATGAATAATTCTCTGGTCATTCAAGTTTAGAAGAGATCATAATTACCCTTTCCTTAAAATTCTATTCTTTCATTTGGATTGCAAGAATACATATTCCCTATGTTTATTGTGTTTCGAAAATCATGATTACATTTCTCCATGCCCTCACCTCATGTTCTTCGATCCAACCAGCCTCTTTATGAAGTGTTCCACATGTTAGCCACATGTAATACCATCTATCTTCAAGTGCTTGACATGTCCCTTTGTACATCTTAATGCACTATACATGCTCCATGTAGTCCATCTTCAAGTGCTTCACATGTACCATATGTGCCTTCGTATATCTTAATGCACTATCCATGGCTCCATGCAATCCATCTTCAAGCGCTTCACATGTACCATATGTGCCTCCGTACATCTTAATGCACTACACATGGCAATACACCACTGCCCATATTCACACAGGCCTCACATGTCAATGCAGAACACATGCCGCTATCATCAAGTATCCCACATGTGGTATTATTCATCACTTTTTATTTATTTATTTAAGAAACACCATACATTTTCAAGCACTCCACAAACATCAAAATGCCACATGCAGAGCATGTACCACCATCGCTATCATCTTCAAGTATCCCACATGTGGTATTATTCATAATTTTTTTTAAATATAAAAAACACCATACATTTTCAAGCACTCCACAAACATCAAAATACCACATGCAGGGCATGTACCACCATCTTCAGGTGCTCCACAAGCATCAACATGTGGCATTTGCATAATGTACCACCATCTTCAAATGCTGCCTTTGCCCAACATGCTACAATATATCTTCAATGCCACACATGCGCCAACTACCATCTCCCGGTAAAATTTATATGAAAGTTTCAGTTTTGCAAACAACATTTTTGGAAACGGAGGAATAATTTTCAAAAAAAAAAAAAAAAAAAACCCTTGTAAACAAACAATCAGTGACAAGGATTTTTATTTCCCACTGTTTCATGAAAACAATGTTTCTCAGGAAAGTTGTTTCCTCTTCTTTCCAAACAAACTCCAACCCTTCACCTCAAGGTGTGAGAAGTCATACGGGGTGGCTCGCCTAGCCTAGCCTGACTCAGCTTTGGACCTCTTAGCCTGCTCCGTAGGCTGGGCTTTGCCCCTGGTATTTATGGCCTTGGACTTGGACATTTTAGCCAAACCCACCTTGGCCTGACTTCTCTTGTACGTGTTCTATTCTATAGATATACCGTTCCAAGAATCGATTGGGTATAAGACGTGCATCTTGCGTCTCTTTATTTGTGCATGTGCAACCACTAGATTAAGAGAAGGATTATGAACAATTACGTAGGATATTGGGATTTATTTGATTTTTCCAACGGATTACGTTTGGTGCCAACCCAACCAATTTTTTGGGCTTGCTATACTAGACCCATGACAAGCTCGATAATTGGGTCTTACATGGGGTGTTTGGATCATAAGTTACTTTAGATAAGCCACTCATGCCACAAGTAGCAGATCTTGGTTTCTACTTATTCAAGTATGTTTGGTAAACAATATACTTATTAGCTAACAAGTAGAAAAGCATCTTTGGTTTCTAGCATCATAAGTATTTATCCCCACGATTATTTGGTCCCCCTCACATCCACTGTCCATCACGTAGGGCTAATCTTTAATGTGCACGGTCTAAGGCCTACCTTTGATGTTGGTCAACCATCATGTGGAGCCCACCTTCAATATCCACTACCCATCATGTGAAGCCCACCTTTGATGTGGGCCCATCTTGCATATGAGCCAATCATCATCAGGGTTGACCTTTGATGCGGATTGTCCATCATGTGAGCCCCACCTTCAATGTGGGTTGCCCATCATGCTCGGCTCATCTTGGATATGGGACATTCATCATTAGGGGCTATCCATCATGTGGATCTCACATTTGATGTGGATGGTCTATTGTGTGAGCCCCAACTTTGAAGTGGGTCGTCCATCATACCCTCCCATTTTGGATGTGGTCTATTTATCACTAGGGGTTGGCCTTTGATGTGGACCATCCATCATGTGGCCCATGTTAATATAAGTGAACCATCATGTAAGCCCCACCTTCAATGTGGACAGACCATGTGGGGCCTCCTTCGATATGGCAAAAGCTTAAAAAAAAAACACTTATGGGGATAATTAGCTTTAAGCATGGAAGTTACTTTCTCCGAAAAATAACCTAGGGTGCATTTGGATCGAAAGTTACTTTGGATAAGCAACTTATGTCATAAGTAGCTTATCTTGGTTTCTACTTAATTGACAGATAAATATGTTTAGTAAACCCCCTCACATCATGTGGGGCCAGCCTTTGATGTGGTTCGTTCATTGTAAAGGCCCAACTTTGATTTGGTTGTCCATCATGCAGAGCCCACCTTGGCTGTAGGCCATTCATCATTACCTTTAATGTGCACAATTCATTAGCCCACCATAAATGTTATTGTCCATCATGTGGGGCCCATTTTCAATATCCATTGCCCATTATCATGCGGAGCCTACCTTTGATGTGGACCGTTCATCATGTGGGCCCACCTCTGATGTGAGCCATCCATGAGGGACTTGCCTTGGATATGGGCCACTCATCATTAGGCCAACCTTTGATGTAGACTATCCATCATGTGGGGCCCACCATTATTAATTGCCCATCTTGTGGAGCCCACCTTTGATGTGGGTTGCCCATCATGTAGGGCTTGCCTTGGATGTGAGCCGTTCACCATTAGGAGCAGACCTCTGATGTGGATAGTCCATCATGTGGGGCCACATGAATATGGACCATCATCATGTGGAGTCCAATAGATCATCTACCCATTCATTGGATGAGTTTCCAAAGGATGCATATTTCCTTAAATAATTTCCCAAGTAGTTGTGCCACCACACCAATGAAAATGAAGAAAATAAGTTTAAAAAGTAATTAAAAATAAATAAATTATAAAATAAGTTTTTTTTTTAAAGCTATTTATTTAAGTTTAATGACCAAACTAACTAACTTATTTAAGAAAAGTTTTAATGACCAAACTAACTTATTTAAGAAAAGTAACTTATTAAGTTAAAAAAGTTACTTATTTGGTAGTATCCAAAAGCAACTAAGTTGGTATGGAAACAGGCAGTCCTAGCCTCGACATTCCTTGTTATAATCAATATGGTCTGTCCATTTTCTTAGTCATTGATAGGATGGTTAGAATCATCGATTGGAAGTGATCTTTGGAAATGGAAAGTTGGGCGGGTTCAACCCGACCGACCCGTGACCGACCCGACATTGGGTTGGGCTCGGGCAAGATATATCGCGTCCGATCTCAAGCTTGGGCTATACAAACACCAACCCGATAAAACTTGGGTTGGGCTCGGGTTGCCCGACCCAACTCGAACCCGAACCTAAACAATATATAAGTTACTTATAAATTATAATTGAGTGTGGATCATTTGTGTTGAAGACACACTAGTGATGTTGGGTCTCATTTGTCCACATCATTTCCAAGGACTCAAGCTGACAAGATAAGCCGGATTTCTCTCTCCCAAATAGATTGCGTGCTATGCTACATGACTTTTAATGGAGTAGTTGTCTTATATTTTAGCTTGTTTTTTTAAAGAAAAAAATGTTCTTTATGATGAATAATCACATATATGATTAATAAAATCATAGATACAAAAAATAAGTCCTATATTGTAATAAACTAATGTAATAACGAAAACATTAACACGTATATACCCGACCAACCCGACCGAGTCCGCTTGGGTTGGGCTTGGGTTGAGAATTCCCAACCCGAGATTGGGGTGGGTTGGGTTAGGGTTGAGCACCAACCCGACCCAACCCGCCCGACTTTCAGCCCTAATGGAAATGAATTCAAAAGCAGTACTACATGATGGAGGGTTCAAATCAATGATCAGCCTTTTCTATTATAATCAACAAGAGCTGTCCATTTTCTTTACCATTAATCAGAAAGAGAGGATCATTGTATCGAAGTGTGATATTTTAAGAGAGCAATCAAAGGTGGGCCTACATGCAGGGTTGGAATCAATGACTGACCCTAATTATAATCAACAAGGGCAATTCATTCTCATATCCTTAGGTTAACATGGTTAAGATCTTCATATTAAAGTGATTTTTGTGTAGCATGCAACATAGGTGAGACCAACATAACATACATCCAGGATCACCAATTCAACTCATCAATGGTTAGGATCATTAAATCAAAGCTAGCTTTAGTAATGAACTACAATAAAAGGCGACCCATATGGAGCATGGATTGCATGTGAATGCCTTCTGCAGGAACTAGGTGGAGCCCACCGTGATGTTTGTGAGATATTCACACCATCCACCATTTTGGCAGAGATTATATTAGCCGAAAAATGAGGCAGATATAAAACTCAAGGCGTACAACAGTAAAAAATGGAAATGCCGTCTCCCTGGGGTCCACCGTATATGCCATCCATACCGTTCATAAGGTCATTCATGCTGGGATGGACTGAAAACACAAATATTAGCAGGATCCAAAACTTGTGGCCCCATGAATGTTTCAACAGTGGATGTATCCTCACTGCCCACTTGAGCTTTGGATCTGCCTCATTTTTAGGGCAATGTTCGGCAACAATCTTGAAAATTGGATGGACTAGATGGATTTCTCACAAGCATCATGGTGGGCCCCACCTAACTTCCTGTGGCAAGTTCTTGCGTAAGGCAGGCAAGCCACGCCCACCCATATGATATATGATCTAATTCATAATTGGGTTTTTTTAGCATATAATAAATATAGCTTATCTATCGATGGATGGTCCAAATCATCATCATCATCTGTCCCAAATATTTGTAGTCAATTGTAGAATGGATAGTAAGATCAATAATCCAAACATCACTAGTATACTCAATTATTTGGGATTTTGAGGCTAGTGCTTGTAAGGACCTTCTTCTTCCTCCTTTATTGTTTTCCCGTGACTCTTCTTCCTTTTTACCACAACCACATCCTCCAACTACATTTTCTGGCGTATTAGCATATGAGCACCACCCCCAACTTCTATGACGCAAAAAACGAGTATTGTTTCTCTCCAACAACAACATTCTTATACATGGAAGCCAATGATAGGTGAAAGACATTTGAATAGGAAATTTTTTTTTATTTTTTTATTTTTTTATTTTTTTATTATTATTTTTTATAAATTTGTCTAGAGAATGATATTTTCTTAGAAATGGAAGGCACTTTGGTTATAAACAAAGAGAGATGGCCATGGTTGTTGTCATGGGGAGAAGTGATTGTGAGAAAGAAATTGAGGTGAAGATGAATGGTTGTGGTTGTCATGTGGAAGACAATGAAGGGGAGAGAATTTGATTTTTATAATATATTGCGTTCGAAGACAATGAACATATAATAATTTGTTAAGAGTCTGGGTTGTGGTTGTCATGTGTTAAGGGTTGAAGTTGTTAAGATTTAGTTCGTGGTTATTCTGTGGTAAGGGTTGAGGGTGTCAAGGATTGGGTTGTGGTTGTCATGTATTAAGGGTTTGAGTCATGATTATAATGTATTAAGGGTCTGAGTCATGGTCATAATGTGTTTGGGGTCGAGGTTTTCATGTGTTAAGGATTGTGTGGCCCATCGTGGGATATGTGCCAAATCCACCCCATCCATTGGATTCAAAACTTAATTTAAAAATATGGGCCAAAGAATGAGTTACATCTAAAAATTCTACAACCCAAAGGAGTTTTCAATCTCACTACTTTATGCAGTGTAGTCCACATGAGCCTTTAATATGCCTCATTTTTGAGATCATGCCCTAAAATGACATTTCAAAAAGGATGGATGATATGGTTAAAATACACACATCACAATGGACTCCACAAGACCATCCATCTCTAGCTAGGTCTTGCAACCCAATTTGGGTCACTTCCCATCACATTAATGCGGATTTCAAGCAAAAGCCTTTTGTAGAAAGTTCCTACCACTTTATGTTGGGCCCATTGTGTTGTTTATGAGAAATCCACTCCATCCACCCGTTTTGGAAGATCATGTTTAGGCATTTTTGTTCATTAGAACATAAATTAGTGTGATTTGAAACTCCAGTGGGCCACATGACTGAAAACCGGGAAAGTGGTTGCCTACCAGTCAAACCTTTCCAGGATCTACTGCAATGTTCATAAAATGGCCAGGGTTGAACTGAAAGAGTAAAAATATTAGCCCAATCCAAAACCTTTGCAACCCCATGAATGCTTCAATCGTGTGTGTACGATCTCCATTATTTTTTGTTGTGGCCCACTTGAGCTTTAGATCTACTGCATTTTTTAGGCAAAACATGTGAACGATGTGGATTTCTCACAAACACCATAGTGGGCTCAACACAATAGTAGTAGGGGGGCAATTTTGTACCAAAGCTGTTGAAAAAGGTGTCAAAGGACTAGCTAGGGCATTTGTTTAAACCTTTCAATTTTTGAGGTGTTTGACAATACGACAAGGCTACTTTGGTCAAAATCCCGAATTATTTTCCTAGCAATTGATTAAGATGGTTATGATCATATGATCAAAGTAACTTTGAAAGGGTTGAGATTTAGGAGTGGTTGGCACCTAATAAACAATCAAGATCGTTGATCAAGCCTTTCCCAATAATAAGTATGGTTTATTCTCTACCCATTGTGTGGATGGTTAAGATCAATATAACATAGTGATGTCTGCAAGTATGGACAATGGAAGGAACCATCCTTTGGCACCCTTGCTGTATCTTTTTTGTTTTCCCTTGAGAACATGGAAATTGTTACAGAAATCGATTTCATTTCCACATATGCAATGTTTTTTGCTACTTGCATTGTAAAAAGTGGTAGTGAAAATTAACATTATAATCATGAAATTTATTTTTTTGAAAAGAGTAAATTAAATTCTCAAAAAACTAATCTATATGCATTTCCACAATATTGTTAGACACCTCTTGCTCTTGAGCATGGAGGTTTCAACAATTTTAATTGAAAATAACCTAATAAATGAACTATGAAAATTAACCGTTGACCTTTTAACATTTTTATTATTTTCTACATTGCTAATTTCCAACGAAGTTTTTCGTAACTATGTTAAGGATTATTTCTATCAAAAACCGATTTCTTCTTAAAAAGCTAATCCATGGACATTTTTATAATATTATGAAAAAAATGGTTACTCTTGACTATTGACCTTTTACCATATCTATGGAAAATCAACCTGAAAGAAAAACAAACAACGTAAATCGACCATTGACATTTCATCCCACTTTTTTCCATATTAATCGGAATCCAAGGGAGTTTCCGTATCCATGTTAAGGATTCTTCCACCCAAACACTTGATAAATTTGAGCATTAATTTTTATAATCATTAACTTATTGGTTAGGATCGTGTGCGGAAATTAACGTCATAATCATGATTTTTCCTTTTAAAAAAGAGTAAATTAACTTTTCAAAAAACTAATCCATATGCATTTCCATAATCTTTCAAATAATAATAATAATAATCTCCGAAAGATGGGCAATCAAAGGTGGACACATGTAATGAGCAGTGCAAATCAATGCTTGACTTTATTGCAATCAATATGGACTATATTCTCCTAGCCATTAACCAGGTGGTTAGAATCATCCAATCAAGGTGGAGGTGAACTATCAAATACACATGCTAGACAGCTCATAACCATGATAGGACCCTTTTTTACATTGTAGTTGATATGGACCATCAATTTTGATGACCATTGATTGGATGGTATAGATTTGTCGAATCTCAAGTGATTCAAAAGGACTTGAAAAATTAATGTGAACCTCTCCAATAATATTAACCTTATTAGGTCAACCCCAAAAAAAAAAGAACTGGAAAATTCTGAAGTCGACAAGAGAAACCAAACATGAATTCAGCTAATTCATTAACCTCTAATTTCATGAAGATACCAACTAACAAACTACCAAATTCATAAATGACTAATTTTATGTCCAAACGCACGGCCAGTTTTTGCGAGACCTGTCTTAAGCGAGCAACAGCCAGATGCTGGAAAGCTCGTGGACATGAACAAGCTTAAGTGGAGCTTTCCATGCATACAAACGATCTCTAAACGTAATCTCCTCACACATAAAATGAGGGGCCTCATGTTCGTTGAGATCAGAACGCAGTCATCAGGCCTGGGAATGTAGATGCCATATCTAAAAAAAGAGACAAATATGATCATCAAGTGGACCACACCTATACAGAATAAATTAGCAGTTAAGTGAAATGGCCAATGGTTCAAAAAGTGTAGATGATGGGCAAACCTAATGGTCATATTGTGGGCCATCTGGTAAGGCCTTTGGGTGGAAAGATTGTAAGACAGAGAAGAGTGTAAAATCAAAGAGGAAAAATTGAACTTTAATCCAAAACTTGTATTGATCAGTTAAGGAATCTGAGGCAAAAGAAAGGGAAAAACAATAATTATCCAATGATGATTTCCATGAGAACCATTGAAACATGGAATCCAATTTTCAGTTCTTGTTTGGCAGGTTGAAATCTCAGATTCTTCTCACAATAGTCATCTAGTTTTCTTGTGCCAAGAATCCAAATTTTAAAAAGTGTAATGATTGTTTGGTGGAGTCGACCCTTTTCTTTGCTATCCAAAGAACACAAATCATCACGTCAAAGGAAAATCCTTTTCCTTTCTACTTTTTGGCATGGAATCAATGGTTTATAAATAAGGCCTTAGGGTTGTGATCAAGCTACATTCCTTGTGATAAAAAAAGCTCCAATCTCTCTCTCTCTCTCTCTCTCTCTCTCTCTCTCTCTCTCTAAAAATAGAGGAACAACCCATCTCCTCCATAAAATTTCCTGTGTTCCCACTTGTGCCACCGGCCCATCTTTAAGAACCTAACATGTGACAATGTGCCACATGTAGCACTGTTATCTTCAAGCACCCCACATGTGACATTGTCCATCTTCGAGTGCTCCACATGGCACATGTGCCCACATGTGCCACAAACCATCTTCAAGAATCATGTACGTGCCAGTGTGAAACATGTGCCACACTCCCTCCCTCCCTCCCTCCCTCCCTCTCTTTACTTGCAGAAAATCATTGTTTCCTATTGTTTAGTTTCAGATAATACTGAAGAAGACTAATTCTACTTCCAGGTTTGGAGGTTTGGGTTAGAGAAAGATAGCGTGGAGAGAGGTATTGGGTAGAAAATATGGTGTCTAAGAACAGGGTAGATGGAGAAAAGCTTTTTCGTTGTATAGGCCCTCCTCGTATTGGAAATAGGTAAGGTTTGGAAAAATGTGGATTCTCACTTAGGAATGGCAAGAAGGATCCCCTTGAGGGAAGATGTGTGAGTTGGGAATAAAAAATTGAATGTCTTTCCTTAGACAGGGATTGCCATAGAGCCAAATATTTTGGTAGCGAGATGTTTTTCCATTCAAGGTGAGAAAGTTATTTGGACTCCTTGCAGAAGAAATCTTAATGAGGAAGGGGTGGAGTTGATGAGGCTTTTAGAATTCTTGTCAAGTCGGCATCCATTATACTTGAGGAAGATATTTTGGTATGGCTCATAAAAAAATCGGGAAAGTCTTTTTACAAGAGACTAGTCAGGGGGCATGTCATGCAGGCCAAATGTCACATAGTTCATCTCTGGCGTTATGGAGCTCCATCCAAGGCGGCATTTGCTTGGTTGGTGGGTAGAAGGTTCTTATAGTTGACAATTTACGAAGGCGAGGGATGATAATCCCAAACGTGTGTTTATTATGTTATAACAACTAGCAGTCGGTTGATCATCTATTTATCCATTGTTCTTTTGCATCAAAGATATGGATTGGCTTTCTTATTCTCTTTGGAGTCTCATGGGTGTAGACCAATTTTTTGCAAGCTTGACACAGAGGTAAAATTAAAGTCGAGAAGCAAATTTGGCACTTGTGTTTATTAGCAAGCTCGGAGAGATAGCCGCTGCTTTAAGAATACTAAGGGTTGTCCTTTCGAAGTTTTCAATAGGGCAAAACAAAATGTAATAGAATGGGTGCATGCAGCTAATATATTAGTTGCCGACCAGTTTCCAACTTGTTGGTTAGAGTTGTAGTCTTTGCGTCTTGTTTTTCTTTTATTTTCTTTTGTACTTTTTGCCCTTCGGCCTTAAAAATAAAAATAAAATTCAGCCTTTTATTGTCTCCACAAAATCAATACTTTCATCATTGGGAATCCATGAAACAAGGAGGAATACTCTCTAGCATCTATTTAGGATTCCTCTTGGAAGAGAAATCATGATTACCTTTTCCACAAAATAACTCTTTTCCAGTGCTTGGATTGGGATTGCCATGAACAGTCGAGAATCCTCAATACCATTTCCATTGCATTTATTGTGGTTTGGAAATCTTGCTTACATTTTTCCATGTTCTCACCTTAGATTCCTACTACCCAAACAGGTGAAACAGCTTTTCCTTATGCAGATAAAACTTTGGCATATTACCAAAATGTCCCTCTACTTGAGGTAAGGCTTCATCACTGCCTACAGTTAAAAGAAGGGTCTTTTTTTTTGTCATTTTCTATTGACCAATTTGCTATACAAAAAATCACATCCCTCCATATTTCCCCTCCTCCCATCAAGTAGAACAAATCACAGAAACAACCTATAGGATTTAGAAATCTACCATTATCAACCAAATTTACTAGAAAAATAACTTGAAAATCCTAAAAATATTTTGGAATTTTCAAAAAAGACAATTCAAAACATCTCTTCCCCAACGATGACATACCCTAATGATAATTTGTTGATCGATGATGATGTCCTTTCTGTTGTGAACAATCTGATATTGATTCATGTATGGATTCCATTTTGTGAATATGTGATAACCCTAGTTTTCTTGTCAATGACCCAAAACACTTGGGTATTGTTTCAGTTTGTGAAACTGGCTTCTGGTGAATCAAAGTCATGAAAAATAACACTTTTTAACCATGAAGAACCCTAGGTCTAGGGATTGATAAATCAAGTTGAAGCATATGTTAAAATTTATTGTGGAAAAATAGCAGGCCTTCATGACCACTTTCAATGTGTCAGGTCAGATCATGGACATGCTCATGCACTAATATTAAGAAACACTCAAAATGGTTTTAAGATCTAACTGCACTGTCTGTACAGTCATCCAGTCCCACGACAACCTGAAAATGGATTGTCAAGATCCCAATGTCCATCATTGAACAACAATGATATGTACAAAGTACAGCACTTCAATATGCTAACAAAGCAACAAATCATTCTATGAAGATATGGCACAAACACAAAAAAGAAAAAGAAACGAAAAGAAAAGATCTAATTTGAACTAGCCAGTCCCAACCCATGATAAACGGGGGTTGATGTGAGGTAGGTACCTTGGTCATCAAAATTTTGCCAAGCTAACATGAGATACAGTCCCAAAGAGTTGGAGCAAGGATAAGATGGTGATGGTGATGGTGATGTAGAGCTGATGTTAGTTAGGTAGCCGTTTGTCAAAATTTTGCCAAGCTAGCATGAGATCTGACCCCTAAGAATGTTAGGATGATGTTGTTCTTGTTGTTGATCAAAGAGGGTTGATTTGAGGCAAGCAGCCGGCTGTCAAAATTACGCCAAACTAACATGATAGCAGACCCCAAAGAGTTGAAGCCAAGGCTACAGTGGTGATGGCAACGATTATGAGGAGATTACACACAATGTCCAATCCTCTAGCTGAGTGGGAAAATTTTCTAGGCTTACCCTCAAGCAGAGGTAGCCTTATCGCAGGAAAGCCTGTAAATGGGCTGGGCTGGACAAAGAAAATTCAATTTTTTGAGCAGGCCAAAGACTGATCAGTTTAAAATCACCCAGCCTGTCGCACCTGACCCTTCATCCTAACTAGCAGGTGGATTTAGGAGGACAGCAAAAGCCGACCCCAATTAGTTGGGTTAAGGCTTAGATGAGGATGACGATTTAAGAGAACCACCAAACCAAGTTTTGGTGGAATCCCATGCTTAAGTATGGTCTTCACTCTCTTCGTCTTAAAGGATTTACAGAAATTCCGAATGGCAAACATTTTGGATGTTTTGGGTGTAAAGAGCAAAACGGTGACAACATTGAAATCCTCGTATGAAATAATTGTCAAGGGTGCTAGTGTCATTACCAAAGCACAAGGAAGAGGTCGTGAATCTCCGTTTGTTAGTAAACTTGGGAATCCATAAGTCCTATTGGCAGCATTCACACAAAAATGGCACAAGACAGTTGAAAACTTAAAGCTAATCGACACCTGTAAATCCCCTACAGCTCTATACTAAAATCCCCACAATGACTGCAGCGACTTTAAGTGCAAAACCCAACTGCCCCTCAAATATCTACAAGTAGTGTCAAACACGATTAGCTCTGTAGCAAACATCAGGATACCAGAAACAAGAACTAAACTGTTTTACCTGTCTCCTTCCTTTTCCAGCATAAAAAACTTGAAAAAGAAAAAAGGAAAGAAAAAAAATCTTAAGAGAACTTACAGTTTTGTAGCCACTGGACTGATCCAGTAGCTGGTCTGATGCATGCGGCTCATCTCAAAATTAAAGCCCTCTGCTTAGTTCCTGAGCCAAGATATAATGCTTGTTACCATGAGTGCTTAAGGGAAAACAAAAACAGAAAGCTGCTATTAATAGTTAAGGGTCTGATGGCTTCTAGCCCTGCCCCAGTTTGGACAATAGCTATATTCCTTGCATTCCTAAAATGACATATTTGTCCCTTTGATATCTGCTGGTGTTCAGAGGACCTGTGTCATTTTTTAGAAACAAAGAAACATTTGCTATTGCCTGAAGCAATGCCACACTGGTCTTTGTCCATCATGGTTTAGTAAGACGAGACGTATTGTATTTACTGCTTGAGCGCTTCATGTCTCGGCAGAATTTGCTCCCACAGCAGCACCGAAATGCCTTCACCGGATGATCATGGTCATCAAAATCAATCCCGTAATCCTGCAGCAGTTAATTGCCACACATAAGAATCAGCAACTAACGATGGCATCTGTAAATTTCTTCAAACAAACTGAAAATTATTTTGAAAGGGTTGTGTGGTCAGACCCATGGTTTTTATACTGGCTGTGCAAGGAACCTTAGTATGATATGAGGGGGTGCTCTATCAGCTGACAAGATGTTGGAGATCTTGGTCGATAACGGCCGAGATCTCAGCCAAAATATCACTTCATAGCAGCTGGTATATCAGTTTAAGAAACAAAGCTGTTAAATTGTTTAAATATTTAAGTTTAATTTGAGTAATCATTACATTTTATCGTAGTATATCTTTCTTTTAATTTTTCCTGAAATATCGGTCGATAATGACCATAACAGCCTAGTATTATCCAAGATTTTGGTTCCTAATGCCCCATAGACATTAATAATATATATCGTTAAAAAACAGCGGATATATATCAGCCATAATGGAGAATATCTCAGAATATCTTGTAATCGTCCTCTTGCTGTTAGGATCCAAAATATAGGAACTTTAAACCTTCAGCAAAACAGCCAACAGAAATCACAAATGCATTTATTATGCAGAAATAGAATATAAACAACTATCAGAGAGGCCATTGTTTGAACTCATTAATGCAAAATGCATTTCCATTGGTTGTCAGTTAAAAATTATAAAGATGTTTTATAGTTATATACCAGGATTTTTTATTTTTTATTTTTTAAAAATGATATATAACATCCACCAATGACAATGATATATTTAATAGGAGAGAAACTTCTCTCAATTGCCAAATGGCCAAGACAATTTAAAAGAGAACTAGAATTAAAGAATATTGGCAGCTGCTCAGGCCACTCACCCAAGTTAGCTCTTCCAATTCTTCTACCTTTCTTGTTGTGAAAAAGGCAAGCTGTGTAAAAGAACAAGCAGTTCTGTTAGATTGACTCGAGCACGAGATTCAGAAGCATAAGAATAAGGAAGTTCTTTAGGGAAAATATAGGAACACGAGGAAAGATTGGATACATGATAGTAGTGATGATCTGGGGTTTCCACTTCAACTGGGATCCCAACCAAGTTTGCATCGATGCATCTACAGCATTCATGAGGGCAGCACACCACGAAAGATGAAAGAAAATGAGACAATGCTTTCTTTTTCCAATGATAAGAAAACGAATTCATTCCCCAACTTAAAACAAAATGAAGAAAAGGGATCATACAAGAAACAAAAGATGATGATGGGAAAAAAAAAAATGTAACAAATTTCATTCAACTCCAGTAAACCAACTAAGAAATGAAAAGAAGAAAAAAGAGCAAAAAAGAAAAAGAAAAGAGAAGCAGATCCATAACTGAACGTCTCCTTATGGTCATCAGAGGCCTGAAAAAAAATTAAACCCACACAAGAATCCCAAGAATTATAACATGGTAAAATCCCATAACAAAAGTAGACCCTTGGTTGGCCCAACTAATTACATTTTGACCAACCCACCCAATTTCGCGAGAAGACAACAATCCATATTTGAATAAATCAAAGCATCTAAATTTTCAAAGCATTCACTCCTTCCTGAGTAGCATCAAAGTTCTACAATACCCAAAACACCAGTCCAACAAAACATGGATAACATGCCTTGAATCATAGAAACCCTACCAAAATGACCAGTTTAGGGTTACCACATTGGCAAAAAAATTAGCCTCTAACCCAACAGGGTTTGGGCAAGCGGCTAGCACTGTGGGTTTGCTCCCCACATGTGTGGGTTTGACTCCCCTCCCGGCATTACCTGATGCACATGGTTGCAGGTGATTGCGTGTATCTGCAGGGAATAGTCTTACCTCAAAAAGGGACAGGGACACCCTGTGTTGTCAAAAAAAAAGAAAAGAAGAAAGCCTCTAATAGATGCTTGGAAGAGCACCATGGTCAGACATTTGAAGCCACAATGCAGGTCAACAGCTCGTGGAAAATCTGGCTGGTTAACATGTTACTGGTTGGCTAATAAATTACCATAAAACATGCAAACCACACATTCAGCCACTTGAGTAAAAACCTGGAAACCAGGTCCACTACTTTCTATGACAGTAGCATTCATCCCAAATCCTCCACATACTAGTCTAAAAAGCAGTTGGTCATTATAGCCAAAAGATTCTTATTTCTTATTACTAAAACATTCTCATTCTGTATGGCCTATGGACTGTGAACAATCCAAAAGAAACAGCCCACATTGTAGTGGCCACTTCCATGAAAAAAAGAATTGCCACAAGATGGGGCAAAGGGTGACAGGTGACAATCTATCTTGAGGGTCCAGAAAGAATACAGCATTGTATGGTTAAGAACATTTGCTCATTTCTTTCCAAATCCTCCACATAAAAGTCAAGAAAGTAGTGTTAACAAAGTAAATTATTCACATTTCATATGGCCCTCCAGGCATGACAGATCCAAGAAGCAAACAGGAGTTCAAGTCCAGAACAACAAAAAGGGGGCAAGGGTGGATATCTCTCTTGAGATTTCAGAAAGGAAACAGCAGCCACCATCAAAAGGCCCCAATTTTCTAAATCCCGCCACATGACACCATTGGTGAAAAGGGTGGAGTTTCTTGTTTTTAAGAAGAGCAGACACATGAGACAGAGATACAGCAAAAATACAGTGTTGATGTCACATGAATGTGGGCCTTTACACTTAATTCTGTAGTACGGACAGCCACCGCATCTCTACATTACCACCGAAGTATCTGGATATCACGGTTGATGAATGCAAACAATATTTGTATTTGACAATAAAAGCAGAATGGACCATGTGCACGTGCATGCGCGTGGGGGGGGGGGGGGGCATGCACGTGTATGATCATGATGACAACGAGTATGTGTGAGTTATAAAGCTTCTACATACACAATGTTAGCCAAGAGCCGGTGCACGTATCTCTCCAACCATTTAATAATGGTGGGCGCGAATCTCACAATGCATTTAAATGGCCATTTGAACTACAAAAAAAAAATGTGCATACTAACCCTCCCTTTACTGTGCACTGAGAGTCAGTGTGCACATAGGTCCACCATCTGATAATAACAGGTTGGAATTTGACGCAGGAAAGGACGTGAGGTTGAGCACCGTCTTCCTCAAGAGGATAACTATTCTGAATCCATGGAACTTCTCTGGACTCCTCATAGAGACTTCTCGAATCCACGAGGAAAGAAAGCAGAAAATAGAAATAAATTCTAATAAATTCAAAATTAATTAATGAATGAATAAAAACGAGTTCACAACCCTTTAAATAGGGGTACCAAGCAATGAGAAAGAAATCAGAATCAAACTACAACTAAAACTCCTAGATTTCGCGACTTACTATAAATAGTAAAATTACTATTTATAGACAGTCGTGATGTCTACTAGTGCGCAAGATTTTCAGCCAAAAATAGTAAGTGTCCTATTTGGCTTCACCAAACTGTTCTCCTAATTTTTCTAAGCTCTTTTCATGTTGGACGCAACTCCTAAAGCCCAACGGATGAAGAGTTATAATCAAACTAAAACTTACTATTTATAGTAAAAACAAAATTAAAACAGGGAAACGGCAGTCGATCCGGCGGTATTTCGCAAATCCGACTTGGGCAACCCGGCATAGCGGGGTTGGTTGGCTAAAGTAGCTCGTTCTACCCCAAAATCATATATTTTACATTAGATAACTCATTCCGGATTGCGAGATACGCCCGATTTAAGGTCCGATGGTCTGGATCACTTTTGTCGTCGACCGGGCCTTTTCTGATCCATCTTGGCCATGTAACTGTCCGCGACCCGCTCTCCAGCAGTCTCCTCTACCTCAAAAGAACTCATCCTCGAGTTCTCATCTTGCTCTGGTTCATGATATTCGGTTAGGTACGCGACGTTGAAAGTCCGTGAGATCGCCATGTCATCTGGAAGAGCAGCAACATAAGCGTTGTCATTGATCTTTCGGATGATTGGTACCGGTCCAATCTTTTTATTCTTCAACTTGTTGTATGTTCTGGTCGGAAATCTTTCTTTGCGCAGATGAACCATTACTTGGTCGCCCACCTCGAACACCTTTTGTCGTCGATGCTTATCCGTTTGCTCCTTGTACTTTTCGTTCGAGGCATGTAGCTCAGTTTGTACCTCCACATGAATGCCCATGATCCTGTCTGCTATATGTTTTGCTGTAATGCTCATGCCTGGGAGCTTGGGCAGAAGGACCAAGTCTAGTGTGTGGCGAGGTACTCGTCCGTAAATAACATGGAACAAGGATTTCCCTGTCGAGCGGTTCACCATGTTGTTGAATGCAAACTTCACTTGAGATAAGGTCAAATCCCACTGCTTCGGTTTTTCACTGTAAATACATTTAAGGAGGTTTCTCAACTTGCGATTCACAACCTCGGTTTACCCGTCAGTAAGCGGGTGGTAGGCGCTGCTAAACTGAAGTCGTGTATCGAATCGAGTCCACAAAGTCCGCCAAAAGTGGCTTATGAACTTCATGTCACGGTCAGAAGTAATGGTCTTGGGAACCCCGTGTAGCCACACAATTTCTTTGAAGAATAGATTCGCCAAGTGTGTTGCATCGAGAGTCTTCTTGCATAGAATAGAGTGCGCCATCTTGGAGAAACGATCTACTACCACGAACACCGAATCCATGCCGCATTATGTTCGTGGAAGACCAAGCACGAAGTCCATAGATAAATCCTCTCAAGGGCCGTCAGGCATGGGTAACGGGGTATAGAGGCTCGTATTATGAGATTGCCCCTTGGAGGTCTGACAAATATAACAACGTTGGACTGCCTTTCCCACATCACGTAACAATTACGGCCAGTAATACCGTTCTTCCACAAGAGCTCGCGTCTTGTCTCGCCCAAGTTGTCCACTAAAGTCACCTCCATGTAGCTCTTGGATTATCTATTCTCTTAGCGAATTGTTGGGGATGCACAATCGATTTTCCTTGAAAAGGAACCCGTCTTGCATATGTAAGTCGCCGGGATGACTTTCTTGGCATCTAACCCATGCGTCCTTGAAGTCTTCGTCGTCGGCATATATGTCTTTGAGGCGCTCGAACCCGACAACCTCATTGCTCATAGTGACTAACAAAGTTGCATGGCAACTCAGCGCATCGGCTACCTTATTCTATTGTCCTGACTTATGTTTTAGCACGAACGTGAATTCCTGCAAAAACGAGATCCATTTAGCATGCACGCGGTTAATGTTAGCTTGGCTATTAATAAATTTGAGAGCTTGATGATCTGTGTAAAGTATGGATTCCCTTTGAATCAAATAATGCCACCAGTGTCGCAGTGCCTGGACCACCGCGTACAACTCGATCTCATATGTAGACCACTTCTTGCGTGCATCGCTAAGTTTCTCACTGTTGAAGGCTACTGGCTTACCTTCTTGAGACAAAATCCCCCAACCCTGACATATGAAGCATCACATTCGACTTCAAACAGTTGGTCAAAGTTGGAAAGTACAAGAACCAGGGTCGTGGATAATCTGCGCTTGATTTCGGCAAAACTCCTATTGGCTTCGTCAATCTACTGAAACTGTCATTTTTTCATGCAATTTGTGATTGGTGACACAATGGTACTGAAATTTTTCACGAACCGACAATAGAATGTCGCCAGTCCATGAAAACTTCGCACTTCGTGAATATTTGTGGGAACCGGTCATTCTCTGATTGCCTTCACCTTTTCTTCATCCACACGAATGCCCGTGGATGTTATGACAAAACCCAGAAACAATAGGCTATCAGTCATGAAGCTGCACTTTTTAAAATTGAGATACACTTTATTTTCAGTGAGCACTTGAAGGACCTTCTTAAGGTGTTCCATATGGGTGGTTTCGTCTTGACTGTATATCAAAATATCATCGAAATAAACCACAACGAACCGCCTAATGAAAGGTTTTAGAACTTGGTTCATCAATCTCATGAATGTGCTAAACGCATTCGAAAAACCAAAGGGCATGACCATCCATTCGTACAATCCTTCCTTGGTCTTAAAGGTCGTTTTTCACTCATCACCCGGCCGTGTTCGAATCTGATGGTAGCCACTCCTTAGGTCCAATTTAAAGAATAATTTTGCACCCTCTAGCATGTCCAACATATCGTCCAACCGTGGTATAGAAAACCTGTATTTTATGGTGATTTTGTTGATAGTCCGGCTATCGACACACATGCGCCAACTCCCATCTTTCTTTGGAGTTAATAGAGCTGGTACGGCACATGGGCTCATGTTTTCTCGAATAAGACCCTTACGGATCAGCTCCTCCACTTGCCCCTACAGAATCTCGTACTCATTCGATAATGAGAGCGATCAGGTAAACTGCACCCGGAGACAAAGTCGATATGGTGTTGGATATCCCGCATGGGGGGTAACCCATCGGGAAGGTCATCGGGCCAGATTTCTTTGAATTCATGTAACAAGGGCCTTAGTCTTTCAAGGATGATGGTAGGCTCGAGTTCTTCCACTTTACAATTAATGAATAAGCTTGTCTTGTTTCTTTGAATTCTTCCACGAAGTCCCGTATGGTTAAGAGAAAACAGCCCTCCACTTTAGAATTTTCAGGTAGTCCCTTTGAATCCATAAGGGCCAATATGGTCTTCCAGCCGTCCTTAACGAAGATATATATGTTATCTCGCCCTTTATGAGTGGCATCACGGTCAGATTGCTAGGGTCGACCGAGTAGTATGTGACATGCTTCCATGTCAACCACATTGAATATTACTTCATCCTTATAATGTTTGCCAATTGAAAAGGATATGGTGCGCTGTTCAGTTACTTTTGTTTCACTGACCTTCTTGATCCAACCGATTGTATATGGAGAGGGATGATGCTCCGTTTTCAATTGCAATTTTTCTACCATGACCTTGGAGACGATATTCTTGTTGCTTTCACTGTCAATGATCACGTCACAAACCTTTCGATTCACCATACACCTAGTGCGAAAGATGTTATGCCTCTATGGATGCACTTCTTTTCTTGGCGCATATAATAGCTGCCTCACGACGAGTGACTCGCCGCGATCTTGTTAAACCCAACTTGAATCATCTGCCTCGTCCTTGGTGGTATGCTCTTGTTCTTCAACATCTAGATCTTTATAGGCGTTATTAGCACTACCATCATTGATGGCGAGGTTCGCCACTTTTCGTTGGAGGCAAGTATTTGATAGGTGACCCGATTGGCCACAATGATAGCAGTTATCGAGCCTTGGTTGAGCATAGGGGTTCGGGATTATACTTAGACCAACTGCAGTTGATACACCCCTTTGGGGTCTAGCTTACCCGCTTCTCTAATCTCGGCTCGCAGACGTAGGAAGTTGAGCGCGTGCTCCTTCCCCTTAGGCTATGGAGCTCCCTGGGGTGGACCTGCCGCAGTGATCCTTGCGGTAAGATAGGTCCGTGTGTTAGGACGTTCAAGTTGCGCTTCCGCCCGAGTAGCCAACTTGATCGCATCATTCATCATCCAAACGGACTGCATCTGGACCCGATCCTGGATCGTCATACGCAATCCACTGTTGAATCGGGCGACTTGCTGCGATTCAGTCTCGACCAAATCGTTACGTGCTGCTAGGCGGTAAAATTCTTCTGCGTATTCTCTCACTGACCGACTACCCTGTCGACAATTTTGGTATTTTTGGAATAATACCTGATCGTAATCGCTAGTGAGGAATCGGGCACGTAGTAGCTACTTCATCCGCTGCCATGTGCGGATTGGTGCTTTCATCTGCCTGGTTTGTGCGAGTTACAGTTATTCCCACCAAGCTAAAGCTCCTCCTTTCAACTTGTAAGGCCACAAGCTTGACCTTCTTAGCTTCAGGGATATCCATATAGTCGAAAACTCGCTCAACTTTAGAAAGCCAATCGAGAAAATCTTCAATGTGTAGTTGGCCATTAAAGTTAGGAATATCAACCCTCATCTTAAATTCTCGATCTGTTCGATCTACTCAATCACCGCCTTGTCTGGGGTGTTGGAAGATTATGTCGTCGATCTCATCCTCACTGAAGCCCCCTTCCTCAGGAATGACTCTTAGATGCACTGCCGGTACTATACTGCGATCAGGTCGATTACGAGTTTCAGCAATTGGCGGTGGAGGATTACCACTAGGAACACGGAGTTGCCCTAGGGTTTCCGCAAAGAGATCCGCTATGCGGTCCATGGAAGCCTGCAGCCCTTGCATGGCTTGCCGATTCTCTTGTTGCGCTACTTCGAAAGTTGCCGCCATTAAAGGTAAATTCCCTGGAGTACCACCCATGGGATTGTTGCCCAACTCGTCGTTAGAAGCTATCTATCCGAGGAAAAACCTCACTCTGATACCAAATTGACGCAGGGAAGGACGTGAGGTTGAGCACCGTCTTCCTCAAGAGGATAACTATTCTGAATCCACGGAACTTCTCTGGACTCCTCACAGAGACTTCTCAAATCCACGGGGAAAGAAAGCAGAAAATAGAAATAAATTCTAACAAATTCGAAATTGATTAATGAATGAATAAAAACGAGTTCACAACCCTTTAAATAGGGGTACCAAGCAATGGAAAAGAAATCAGAATCAAACTACAACTAAAACTCCTAGAATTCGCGACTTACTATAGATAGTAAACTTACTATTTATAGACGATCATGATGTCTACTAGTGCGCAAGGTTTTCGGCCAAAAATAGTAAGTGTCCTATTTGGCTTCACCAAACCGTTCTCCTAATTTTTCTAAGCTCTTTTCACGTTGGACGCAACTCCTAAAGCCCAACGGATGAAGAGTTATAATCAAACTCAAACTTACTATTTATAGTAAAAACGAAATTAAAACAGGGAAACGACAGTCTATCTGGCGGTATTTCGCAAATTCGGCTTAGGCAACCCGGCGTAGCGGGGTTGGTTGGCTAAAGTAGCTCGTTCTACCCCAAAATCATATATTTTACGTCAGATAACTCATTCTGGATTGCGAGATACGCCCGATTTAAGGTCCGATGGTCTAGATCACTTCTGTCATCGACTGGGCCTTTTCTGATCCATCTTGGCCATGTAACTGTCCGCGACCCGCTCTACATCAGAATCTCAACATGCATTATGGGTATTTGAATATGAAATTTTAGTGATGTTGTAGGTGACTCTACTATGGTTGATGCAGCAACACTCCTCCAGGGAGTTAAGATAGCAGCAGTGTTCGAGTTGTCGGTATCGCTACAAGTTTCGCTAAGTAGAGATAAAGATATATTATCGTTATCGCCGATAACTGGAAATGCCAAAAAAAAAATGACGAATAATGGGGAAAATGATGGAATTTTTTAGTAAAACTTCAGGGCATGCCTAAATACACATATTTGCATATTTAGGAATAAAAAAATTACAAAAAAATACATTAAATAATAAGTTTTCATTTAATGGGACCCAAAAAGCATATGCTGCCATAAGAAATCGCTCCAATTGTAATCAAAATGAGTTCATATAATACAAATGCAGTTAACATATAATAATTAGGACATGTAAAAGTTAATGAACTAAAAAAGTACACCTTTTTTGGGACATGGAATCTATATATATTGGTGTACTTGGTGATTGATGGCTTGGATATGGCACTTGTTTGACATATTGACGCATCCATTCAATTTTCCAGATCATTTTATGGTATAAGCCCAAAAAATAGATAGATCCAAATCTTAAGTGAACCACATCACAGGACAGTGTTGATTGAATGCACACCATTAAAAACTTCTCAAGGGCCACAAATTTTGTATCGAACTAGTTTGTATAACCTAATTAACAAGTTGGATGTCAAATAAACATTACATTGAACCCTGGGAGGTTTTTAATGGTGGACATTCAATTGCTACTATTTCTTGTGGTGTGGTCCACTTGAGAGTTATACATGCCTGATGTTTTGGATCAAGATCTAAAATGATCTGAAAAAATAGATGGACAGCATGGATCAAATAAATACATCATGATTAGGCCCACATAGCACCAACCATTAGCCATCTTGACAGTGGCAACGTCACTAGCCAAATCAAGTCCTCTAGGTGGTGTAAGGACTTTGTGGTACCCACCGTATCCCATGTGTTTTATAATGCTGTGAATAACGAGGTGGCTACTGGAGAGTGTTCCGTGGGCCCACCATGATATATGCGAGAAATCAACTCTATTAATCCATTTCAGCATATCATTTTAGTACATGGTCCAAAAAATGAGGTAGTTCCAAATCTCAAGTGGACCACATCAAAGGGAACAACCGCTATTAAATCCCACCATTAAATTGGAAGCGCATTCCATTCCCTTAAAATTGGAAGCAGATTGGCTGGTGTACCACACACCAGCTATATAGCTGCTGCAGGTTCGTGTAGTGCGAAGACGTGCACTGACGCTGCTCGAGCTCCGAGTTGTACGAACGGTTCAAAGGAGATCAAAGTTACATGGGCCCCACAGTGATGTATTTATTATATCTACATCGTTCATCTATTTTTAGAGATCATTTTAGAGCATTATCCAAAAAATGAATCATGTCCAAAGATCATTTGGACCACACCACAAATAGTAGCAGAGATAATGATTTTCACCGTTAAAAAATACGTAGGGCCCACCATAACGTTTATTTTCCATCCAATCTGTTCATAAGGTCACAAAGACCTGAATGAAGAATAAAAACAAATTTCATATTGATCTAAAACTTTTGTGACCCCAAAAAGGGTTTCAATGGTAGACGTTCAATCTCCCACCGCTTTTTGCAGTGTGGTCCACTTGATAGTTAGATCTGTTTTATTTTTCGTCTCAAGCCTTAAGAGAGCTCGCCAAATTGATGGACGGTTTTGATATAACAAATACCCTGTGATCAGACCCACAGAACTTGCTTACGTATACAGCAGCCATACAGCGGGTGTGAGAGGACGCGGATTAGATGGATACTAACAAGTTGAGTAGCCAGTCGGCTACTAACGTGACGTCACCAAGTTATGTGGCCCCACTATGATGTATATTTTATATCCACACCGTCCATCCATTTTTAGATATCATTTTAGGGTATGAACCAAAGAATGAATCAAATAAAAATCTGTTGTGGACCCCACCAAAGAAAACAACGGGGAGAGTGATTCCCACCGTTGAAACTATCCTAAGGCCCATCATAATGTTTATTTGAAATCCAACCTGTTTAAAAGTTAAAAAAGACATTAAATAAGGGAAAACACAAATATCAGCTTGATCTAAAACTTTTGTGGCCTTCAGAAGTTTTTAACGGTGGGTGTCACTGTCCCACTGTTTTCTGTGCTGGGGTCCACTGGAGCTTTGGATTTAACTCGTTCTTTGGATATTGCCCTAAAATGATCTCTCCAAATGGATGGAAGGTGTGGATGCAAAACATACATCATGGTGGGGCCCACTAACTATGTGGGTTTAGAGAGATGCTAGTGACTGATCTACTATGTCCATTACCCGTCAGTAGCTAATCCCCTCCCGGACGCGAGAGAAATTTCGTTTTTACGAAATTCTCTCCTCTTCTCCGGAAAATCGCAATCAATCTCATCTTCCGTAAAAAACTTTCCAGAAATTTATCTTTTTCTTTTTCAAATCCGAACCGAAATCTCCGTAAATCTCGGTGAAATCAAGTTCGCTTTCAAATCTCTTTCTTTGAAGAAAACAAAAGGGTTTTTTAAAAGGGTTTTCTTATCTCGGATAATTCAGAGCTATCAACAGCGATTTGCCACTAAATCTAGCCGAAATCCACTTCCGCGGGTAGATCGGGAGAAAAAGAAGGTAAGAGATCTTTTTTTATATATTTTTTGTATTTATTTCAATTTTTTTTCAATAATAAGGAGAACGATAGCTATTTTTTCGATAAAATCGAAAATATCGCCGATATTTCGTCGATATTTGGAAGAGAAACGAAAACTTGGGGTTTCGGTATCGCCGGTTCAGCGACACCGATAATATCGCCGATATTATCGATTTCTCGTCGACAATTCAAACACTGGATAGCAGTACCTTCAAGCTGTGGTAAAGAGGACTCCTCAAATGCGATCTCCTGGACCAAATCAAGAACATATGCATGGAAAGTGGCTGATTGTGTGGAAGAAGTATTTGATCTCAGTGACAATCACGCCATCTGGTGCAGTTAGTTTGCAGTTCGAGATTGTGAACAGAAGAAATTGAGATGGACCTGACTGGTTGTCACTTTGGGGCCCCGATTTTGGGGTTTTTCTCCTCCTGTAGTAAGGCTGTAGCTGCTGAGTCCCTTTGTGTTTTTATCACCCTCTCAGGCCTTTCTGGCACTGTTTTTTTCCTCCTGAATAAAATTTAATATTGCAGGCAAAAAAAAAAAAAAAAAAAAGTGGTGTGATATAATGTGCACATTGAACCCTTTCACTACACACGGAGAGTGGGTAAGCACTTATCTTGCACCATCCAACGGGTGGGAATCTAAACACATTTCAAAAATGCATATTTGAAATTGAAATTTTAGGGGTGATATAACCCCCTTTATTGAGCACAGACAGTTGCCGAGCACATAGCTTCCACCATAGAATAATGAAGGGTGGGAATCTCAATACACATAATGTGCATGTTAAACCCTCCCTAGTCTTTACTCTGCACTGAGAGTTGGTGAACACTTGTCTTCCACCATCCAGTGGTTGGGAATCACAACACACATTTCAAAAATGTGCATTTGAATTTGAAATTTTAGTGGTGAGATATAATTATGTTTTATAAAATGCACATTGAACCCTCCCTCCCTCTCCACCTTCCAATAATGATGGGTGGGAATCAGTGTTTGCGTTAACAATAATATCGGCCAAAATTATCAGTATCGCTACTTGGCAATACAAAACCCATATGGAATACCACTAGAAATGCAAAAGTCCTGAGTATCGACGATAATATCGCTATGCATCGCAATGTATATCTGATATCACAAGATATACATCAATTTTTCCTTAAGGCTTTTACTATGTATCAACAAACCTGTCAATATCGACAGATATCGTTGACATATTCTAGGAACCATAATCTGCCCTCCCAAAAAAACAATGAAATCCGCTTTTTTGCTCATTTTTTTTCAGATATATCTCTTCTAAGCAGTTAGTGGGTGGATTTTGGTCTACTGTTTGCTTGGATTTGAGAGATAAACCGACATTTGAAATTAGAATCGAGATTTTCATGCATTTGGGCCGTTTCTCATTTGGTGAGTTATTTTGCATTTTGATCATTTTTCTTGTTGTTCAAATCATAAGAAATCCTTGATTCTTCATGTTTTGCATATAAAATCAAGGATTTCAACATTTGAAATCAAAATTTGACTATAGGCAGCCCGATTTGGGGGAAATTCAAAATTTCCCCTATTTCTCCGAAATTATTCACTCCAAACATGAAATCAAACATGTATGAGGCCTGATCTGCTGATTCGTTAAGTTCTTATCAAATTTCACACACACATACACACACACACACACACACACAAACACACATTTTTCAAAATTTCACTTCTAAGAGCGGCCATTTGAGTCCAATTTCAAAGTATTTAAGAGTCTTTGATTAATTAATCATCACATACACTCTAATTTCAAAAATTGAGTGTAGGTGGCCAGATTCGGGAGAAATTGGGAAATTTTCAAAATTTTCCCCAATTTCTCCCAAATTGCTTACAATCTTGCATTCCAAACATGAAATCAAACATGTATGAAGCCTGATCTACTGATTTGTTAAATTCTTGTCAAATTTAGGGAAAAAAATATTTTTAATTAAAAATTTTGAAAAAAAAAACTGAAATTTTTTTTTTTCTCGAAATTTCACTTTTAACAACAGCCAATTGAGTCCAATTTCAAAGTATTTAGGAGTCTTTAATGAATTGATCATTGCATACACTCTAATTACAAGATTTGAGTGTAGGTGACTCGATTTGGAGGAAATTGGGAAATTTTCAAAATTTCTCCAATTTCTCCCAAATTGCTTGTAATCTTGCACTCTAAACATGAAACCAAACATGTATGAGGCCTAATCCACTGATTTATTATGCTTTTTTCAATTTTTGGAAAAAAAAATTATTTAAAACAATTATTAAGATATAAGTTTTTTGAAATTTATTTTGGATGTAGTTCCTTGCCTTTGCTAACACAATATTCTTTTGCGGCTAAAACATGTCAGGAGGAAGACAGAGATAGCTTGATATTGGATGGAGATACGGCTGGCCTATTCCCAGTAATTGATTTAAGAGTATATGTGATAACTGTTAAATATTGCATGATTATCCTCAATTACGCATTATTGTGCATAAGAATGTAAGAAGTCTGAGATAACCCGAGTCGTTCGCGAAGTTCAAAGCCCCAAAAGAGATGAAAATAAGAAGATTGAAGTGATGAAGAAGTGAGTTCTGAAGATCAAGAAGAATTGAGTACTTTGCAAGAAGGAGATCGTCGATAAAGTGTTTTCAATTGAAAGAGAAAATAGAGAAAATTTGATCAATCAATGAGAAGCTTCAATCAATCGAGAGACCTTTGATTAATGTCAATTGGAAGTCGATCAATCAAGAAAATTCGGGAAATTGGAATTACTTGTTGGACATTTTTGAGCACTTTCAATTCGATCGAATGAGAGGTTTTGATCGATTGAAGAACCATCGATTGGTTTCGATTGATCGAATGTATCAATCGAAGGTGCGTCCAAAAGTGCGTAACTACGAGATTTGTTTAATTCGGTGGAAGCAAGTCTATTCAAAGAGCCTCTTAAACACGATTAGGGCATAAGCTAACACAAAGAGAGAAAGCGTGGGAGGAGTGTCTTCATCAACCTTCGACGTCGTTCTTCTTCTTCATCGTTTGGTTTTAGTTTGTTTTTATGTTTTTTCTTTCTTTGAGATTAGTTTAAATAGTGATGGTTGAGTAATCTCTTAGCTAAAAGGCTAAGAGGTGAACCTTTGGATGAATTCTTATTGTTAATTCATTTTAATTTAATTTTCATGGTTTGATTGATGAATTCTAGTTGATGTGATTGAAATTTCAAGTATTGGTGAAAGTTTTGATCTATAAAATCCCTTGATCTATTGTTAACTCCGGGTACAATAAATGCTTGTAATTCCTTGCCATCAATTACTTAGTTCTTCATGAAGTAGATCGATCAATTGAGTTTCTACCTTATTTGGATGTTATAATTCGATTTAATTGTTTTATCTTCCAATTGGAACAAATACTTATTCGAATCCAATTGAATTATCATGTTGAATTGATGAATTAGCATTAAGGATTGATTAAAAGTGGATCCCTGGAACCTTGGTTTTTGTTTATTATTGTTTTCTACACAACTTCAAATTCACCCTAACAGGAAAAACCCAGATTTCTAATTGCTTTCTAGCAATGTTTTTTCCTAGTCCCTGTGGATTGATCTCGGACCTACCGAGTACTTTACTACTTCGCTACTAGCACTTGGGTGTGCAATCTCAGGATTGTAGCAATATGTAATTTATGTGACCACGTGTTGAAGAGTGGAGAGGGGCTTGAAAGAGCATTTAGCAGAAGAGTATCACAACGTTGTGGACTGTCCTAAGTGCCCACAAGATGTGAGAGCAGATATGAGGGTTTTGTTGAAAAAAAAATGCGAAGATAGGAGATAATTGAGATGTGCTGAAGAGGGAGATTAGGGAGGAAATGGGGTGGCCACCATATGTAGGTGAGGATGTGGTGGATCTCGATGACAAGGATGATCCTGAATACATACGTGCAGTTCAAGAGTCCATATGGAATCAGGGGGAAAGGGATTAGAAGAGGTGATGGGAAGAGAGTAGGCCTAGATTTGATGGGTCTACCCATGAGCATGGTGGGGGGAGTAGGGCAGGGCTAAGTTCTGGGGGTGGTGTAGGGGAGGGTATTAGGCATGGATTATTATGGGGTATGGGCTATAGTAGCAGCATGAGAGTGTTGGATCTACCTTCAGATCCGAGGATATATAGAGAGGCGACGGGGGTGGACACAAAAGAAACTAAATGACGTATTTAGTAGAGGGGATGTGAGGAAGAGAGGGGAAGTTTATAACTAGGTTTTTTAATATTATATATATATATATAGGGAAAAGGTACTGTGCGCTCGACCTCACGATTAGCTCCATGAGGTCGAGCTGTGTGGGCCCCACCGTGATGCGTGTCGACCATCAACACCGTGCATTTGATGGGTACCCTCTAAATTATGGGATATCCCAAAAATCAGCCGTATACAGAACTCAGGTGGGCCATACCATCTAAAATCATGTGAAACACCGTTAAAACATATAAAAGCAGTTGGTGGGGCCCACCTGAGTTTTGAATGCTGTTGAAACTTGGTCTGAATGCTCATGCAAGTGGGACACACATAATGGATGGGCTGGATTTGCAAACCACATCTCTGTGGGCCCAAAACACTGATTATGAATGTTTTAATGGTGAACGGCCCCTCCCCACTTCTGTATGTGGTGTGGCCCACACAAGTCACGGATTGACTTGATTTTTGAGACCTAGGCCCACGATGGAATGGTGCATCTAACTGATGGGTTAGATGTTCGAAACGCATCACGGTGGGGCCCACACAGCTCGACCTCATGGGACAGACTCGTGAGGTCGAGCGCATAGTACCTTTTCCTATATATATATATGATCAGTGTTTTAAATAGAGATAGCATGATGCGTAGCGATCAGCCCTCTATAGTGTGAAGCGTAAATACGTAGCATGTAGCGTAAGCTACATGATACTTCTATTTTTTAATTTAAAAATAGGACAAATATAATAAACTGGAAAAAAGGAATAAAAAATAAAAATGCCTAGAAGATTATTCATTTTATCAATTATAAGAATGTTCAAACGATTTATTGGTTATCATTTATCAAAAGTCAATCCATGTATATAAGCCAAATCAAATAATTATCACATCAACAACTTTCTAAGCAAACCACTCTAATTAATAATGTCTAATTGAAACCACAAGTCACAATTATGAAAAAGAAATAAAAATCTCATAGGTTAAAAGTATCAAGTACAATATAAGTGTCACATTCCTCAACATTAGATACACTACGTAGCGCTACAGCCACACTACGCTATGTAGTGTATGCTACGAGCACCATTTGAAAGTCTATGATCAAATCCCCATGAATGCCGCAGCAAATATGCATTTCAAAAATATGATTAGTGAAGTGCAGTGTAGGTGTGAGGGTGTGTTACAGCCCACATCCTGTGAGATCATGGGGAAATATTTGGATGATGAGTATGCAGAAATGAAGACTTCTATGGATTCATATAGGCAGTCATGGGAGATACGACTGCACCATCATGTGTGATGGTTGGACCGAACCGACACGGATGTTGGTCATAAATTTTATGATCTACCGCAGGAGACAAGCGGTATTCCAAAAGTCCATAAATGCCAGTAATAAGATTAAAAATGCATATTACATTTACAAATTAATGCATAATGTCATGCAAGATATTAGGAAGAAGAATATTATGCAGTTTATTACAAACAATGAGAGTGCATTTGTTAAGGCGGGGAATGATAGAATGAACAAGTATTATATGTACTAAACCCCTTATAAAGCCCATTGCATCGATCTCATAATAGGCCGTCAATGAACGTTGTTATTACTGACGCATAGTTCATCATGACCTTTACTAACAACCACACATGGTTATTATCCGGGATGCGCGAGAGGGGTGGTGGGGATATAGTGTGCCTCAGGGTAACGCGATTCGTCATAAATTATATAGCCTTAAATAGTCTCCTCAGACACAAGCGAGGGCTACGAGAGCCTTTCAGCTCTCAGGAATACACAAATTGGAATAAGAGTGGGAACAGAGTAGCTCGTAGAATCGAAGAGCTTGTGTTGAGCAACGCGTTCTGAGAGCGCATGCATAATGTAGTGGCTATTCTGGAGCTCATTTATGTTGTATTGAAGATGTTCGACAACCAGATAGATCCATCAATGGAGTCGTTGTATGCATCAATACAGCTAATGAAAGATATTATCTAGACTAAAGCTCCTAAGGCATATAAACGGGTGCATGCAATAATTGACGACTGTTGGGAAATGACACTTTCTCACCCACTTCATCAGGCTGGCAAGTAGTTATATGATTTATTTTTTCATCTATATGCTTCAATACTTGACCAGTTCTTCACATATCATGCATTCCTATTTTATTGTGCCGATGCGTAAATATTTGAATCATGTTGGGTTTCAACGTACTTTGTGAATCTCAAATACCACTACAGTCGAAGACTCTACGAAAACAATTCATTGAAAAGCGTACATGGGGTGTACGATAAGTTATTTCTACATTGTCTGGGGAAAGGCACCTTTGATAATGAGTCAGGGGATTTTTATTTCGTGTCGATCCAACTGTTCGATCTTGTCAATCAGGCCATCGGGCCACCAAATCTTCCATATCTGGGCCCCTTGGACTCTGATCTTGCTTCCTTTATGTTTTTTGTTATTTTTAGGATTTACTTGATGGTTGAGATTGATAACAAGTGTTTTAATTTTTTCATTTTGGATGATGGGTCATTTTAGGATTTACTTGATGGTTGAGATTGATAACAAGTGTTTTAATTTTTTCATTTTGGATGATGGGTCATTTCACTCAAGTGAGTGTCATAGTTGTAATTATCCCAAATTTTTAATTCCAAATCTTTAATTATAAAAGCACAGGGGGGTGGAGGTCCAACCGTAGTAGTGTTATTGAGAAGAAAGAAAAAAGAGAAGCACTCTTGTGTGAAGGAATTTTCTTCCTTGTGTTTTAGGGTTTATGAGAAACCCCCCTTCCAATTGAATTATGGAAGGGTAAAAGCTTGTTTGGTGGTGGATTCCCCAAGATACATCATTCATCTTTCTCTTCTTCAAAAGGTATTCTTCCTTTTCTCTTGTCTTCCTCTTTTCCCTTCCATTACAACAACCTTCTAAACCCATCAAAACCCCACTCAATCCTCCCTCTCTTTCTTCCCCTTTATATACCATGTGTGGACTCGCACGTGCGTCCGTACGGGCAGCCATGTGTGGGCCCCCGTTTGGGGTTTTCCCCTCTTTGATTTCCCTAAAAAACTCCCTAAACCATAGATCCTTTGAATCCCTAAAAATCTCCATCCATGAATATAAAACCCTAATGAAAATCTAATTTTTTTTCGTGAAACTTTCCTCAAACCATAATTTTGCTTACATCATTGTCTATCTACGTGGTTGTTGCACTACCCATGCTAGATTAGAAGTCCATAATTCCAAGTGGGCCACTCTTGAATTATTTTATATTTTTGTGCACCGAGTATGTGATAACCTAGAACCTTTGTGTTATAAATCTGAATTTCTGAATTTATTATGAGGTTATATTTGATCTTAAATGTTGATCATTGAAACTAATGTGTAAATTGATCTCTCATCTTGCATCCTAGGATAGTTTCCCTCATCCTACATCACTATGGTTCTCGTCCAAATGAACCACGGCCTCGACTTGTCATTACAAAGCATACACGCATAAGAAGCTACTGAAGAAGGAGAGCCGGTGGCTAACAAAATTAGAGGAGCAGTTATTAGCAATATCCATGAGGGACAAGCACAATTGTGGGAGTATCAGAGGCTCTAGATATGAATCACGGATGAGGGAGGGGAGCTTGAGTCCCTGGCCACAGCATGGACATGGATCATAGACACATGAGAGTGGCTCATGTTTTGTGCCGCAATATGAGTATGGATGTGGACCTAGTGGATATGCAACGAGCGACTCCAATAGTTACGGTACATCGTTTTTCGACTACGGTCAAGAGTTCACTTCTATATATGGGCGGCAATATGGATACCTAGGAGCTCAATCTATGCCCATCCCAGACCCATGTCAGCCACAGACTATGATGATTACGTAGTACCCATGGATATGTATATTGGTTCAGTTTAGAGAGAGTTGAGTACCAGCATTATGTCAAGCAGTATCTTAACCGGTACCATTTTGGTATGACATGGGGCACAATATTGTCAATTTATTAAGCAACAATACTATTCCCAGCCTTGTGAAGATGGAGAAGATGATTATGAGCCATCACAGCTCTCTGTTGGTTTGGGCCACAGCCAGTCACATCATTCACAAGTATATTTCTCAATTTCTATTTCTTTTGCCTTTAAATGAATTGGTTGTGTTTTCATACATGTCTTCTTACATTCATAAATGTTATGAATTCAATTTCAATATATTTGCATTAGTTTAGTCAAATAATGCATAGCCTATTAGCTTAGAACCCTATACAAAGGAAACCTATTATGTGCACTTTTTTTAGATGTAATGATTTAAAAGTGTGCATTAAAGTCTTTTTTAACAATCCCTGAAGTTTCATTAAAAAATTCAACCAATTTCCCAATGTTTCCCCATGTTTCCCAAAAAGTGTGATATATTACTGGATACAAATGATACATCCAGTGCAATAACTGAAACGTATTTGTATCCCAAGAGTGCGATATGTAACACGATACAGATACAGCGAACATTGGTGGGAATCCCATTACACATAATGTGCATATTGAACCCTCTTTATTGTGCACCGAGAGTTGGTGAACACTTATATAAAGATTCTCAACAAACATTTCAAATGCGCATTTGAATTTAAATCCCTCCCCCTCTCCCTGTTTCAAATACATGCATGCGTGCATATGAGACTCAACAAATCACAAGAAATAAATGTCCTTCGAACAATAAAATGGCAGAAATAAAATTAACCGCAACGTACTTCAACGTGACAACTACAAAAGCTAAAAATCACCATTTTGCTGCTCATGGCAGCATGTTGCTATCAATTACTATAAAATAATCAATGTAATATCTAATAAGCTTTTTCCACAACAAGGATTCTCCTCGTTGATTCATGAACTGAAGGACAATACACGCCAAAAAAAGAACACATGCATGAAAGAGGAAGCTATTAAATAATTACATAATGACACAGGAAACAAAACACTGCAAAACTAGTTAGGTGAAATTACCTATGATTAATGAATCTTGCCACATTTCCATAGAAAGTTGCATCTAAACAAAGGGCATCTTCATCTTTCAGGACCCCTTCTGATCCCCAGTCAGCATCTAATAACACCGGATAAGTATGTTTTTCATTACCGGTGATTTGCATAGTTCGATCGTATAGCTCCATATTGGTTAGTACTTCTCCAACATATTCACATACAAAAGTGCCTCTTGGCAATTCATCCAGGGTTCGAAGACCCCACCCTTTTCCTTCGGATGTTAAAAACACCTGTAACATGTAAGATGCTGAGAACTTTGCAAGCCACAGAAAGAAGACTGAAGCAGAACCTTATATTCATTGTTTCAAACATATGACTGAATATTTACTAGGATTCAGAACAAGGGAAAGCCTGACCTGCAAATTGCATGTTATGCCTCGCTGCACTACTCGATTTCCACATTGTTTGTTGCATCCACATTTACTCCAGCATTCTTTGATAAATTTCTTCACTAAATGGCCCTTGCATGGGTCAGGCTGGACCTCATTCTTTGACCTTTCTAGGGGACATTCTTTGCAGTAAAAGAAATGGTGCTTTTGTGGGTCCCGAATCATAAACATACATTCATCCAAAAATTCTTTCTTTACACGGCCATCAAGCGTATAGGCATACTCACCCCCAGTTTCACGTGCACATGCACAAGGTATGGAGGATGACAAACAATCTCCAAAACAGTCTGAACAGCAATTCTCATCCCCAATTCGTGCAAGTGAGAAATTAAGATATGCATTTTGATAAACTATGTTTTGTGGTATGTAGTAAAAGGAAGGTGGATAAATCTCACTACTAACTTCATTTAGCGATGAAATTCTGACACTTTCTTCACCTTTAGATATATCATTGATATCATGGAGTGGCCTTACATCATCAATGGACAACCGGCACGATGGAACAATATCTAAACTATAAGAATTTGCTTTTTTGGGTTCAGAACCTTTCAGTTCCTTCTTCTTATGCCTGTCACTATTAGAACTCACAGAAACTTTCTCATTGGGTTGGGTACAGAGGAAAAGACCATCCATGCCATTCAGAGTTGGAGTCTTTGGGACTTGGGGTACAACCACCCCAGAAGAGTGACAGAAGTCAGCTGAACCGTTTGATGAGCTTGCTGGCAAGTCGAAATTGCTTCTAATGGGATTTTTCAGATTCGATTTTCTCAATAAATCAAGGGCAGGGTTTATATTTACATCTCTTTCCATTTCACCATCATTAGAATCAGTACCTAGTTCTACAAAGCACTGGCATAATTCCTTCATCAGCTTCACGACTGAAAAGGTGGGTTCAACAAATTTATATGATTTGAGACAGTGATCCTCCACCATCTTTAGAACTGCATCTAGATTTGGTATATGGAAATTTGAGCGATCAAGTGCAGAGTCACAGGTCAGAGAAAGTTTCACCTCTCCAGAGGTTGACGATGCAATCTCAATATTTTCAGACGTCTCTTGAATGCTTCCAGGATCAGGACTTGTTCTATTCTTACATGTCACTTCTGGTACATCTTTTTTCCCATCCACCCTATTCACATGTCGTGATGCCAAGGTTTCCACGGAATCCGTTCTCTCAGTAGAATCACTCTCAATTGAAGAACCTACTTTATTTACTGCATCCGGACAAGCTAAACAAGACAGAGGTAGTCGATTAGTATTGTATCAACTAAATTAATTAATCAACCAAAGGCTACAAAACCAAATGGAAGGGGAATAAATTTCAAATTTACACCACTATACCAATCATTTTGTTTTAGGTCTTAGGTAAAGAGCGTTTTGGAATTCCTAGTCACCGTCCAAAAAAGCAACAAAAAAATAAATTTGGAACAGCTTAGCGTCTCTTTTGCTGAAAACTAAAATCCCCATCTTATGGGTAATCGAAGTTATATCATTCTATTCAACAGCCTTCTTTCGAGTATTAAGGATTTTCACGTGCCATTTGTCATTGAATGACTGACATTAAGTTGCGGCACACAAATTCTGGTTGGTGAGCAAATAGAATCCACAATAGAAATTATAGCGATGCATTTGCTTTCTTTTAAGGCCTTTCTCATTTTCAATGTGCTGTGTAATGACTGGAGCAAAGATACACTGCCCAAGTAGCGGTTGAGGAAGTAATAAAACCCAAAATATAACGTGAATTTTTTGCTCTCAGCTCAGGTATGCTTGGCTTTCCAATAAGCTTCCAGCTGGCAGCGAGCCAGTATCTGCTGAAAAACATGGGACCAACACCTAAGTGGCCTACATAGAACTGTTTAGACTTATATGGCACTTGCGGTCTAAGTATGGAAATGGCGAGAACACATCAGGAGAAATACAAGTACCTTTTTTCCTAGCAGACGCCAAGGTGGGAGGATGGATAACAGCGATAGGAGCCTCAAACTGTGGACTGTTGCTGGTAAATGGCTCACTTCTGTGCTTAATTAAAGTATTGCAGTGATGATGACTGGGCACATCCTTTGGCAAAATATCAGTGACTGGTTCAATCTTTGGCTCTTTAAAGCAGTTATTGTTAGACATTCTCTCTGACACTAATCTTTTCTCTCTAGGAGCAATTTGGGGCAAGACAGGCTCAGTCCTTTTCTCACTAAGATGTGTCTGAGGTGAAACAGGCTCCAGCCTTTTCTCTATATCATGAGCCTGAGTTGAAGTAGGCTCCATTCTTCTCTCTCCAACGAATGTCTGCGCCTGAGGTGGAACTGGGTCTGTGTTTTCCCGTCCAAGAGAAGTTTCAGGCGAGATGGTCTCATCTAACTTTCTCCTTTTCGACGAAGATTCACCTCCGGAGTTAAACCGAGAATGTGAAGGCTGATCATCTTCTTGTCGCAATCGTGGCCTTGTCATTGGAGTTTCAGAAGCACCATTTATTCTAGCTTCTTCATTCTGGTCTTCCACACTCTGGGAGGTCAAAGGGTAGCATCCATTAGCAAAAATATGGAAGGAATGGAACTATGATGTAGCAAATACAAAGAATGCAGTTACATACATCAAAATTCTCAACTTTCTTCTTCCTTGCTTCTTCTTCCTGATAATAAGGAGAGAATATAAAGAAATATGTGAAAATGAGAAAAGAAAACCAGCTAACAGAGTTCAAAGTAATCAAGCATGTACCTGAAAGTCAAATATAGCATCTGCAAGAACTCGATAATGTTCTTCTTCAATAAGTTCCCAGTTGTTATCATAAACTTTCAGGAGGTTCTTCAGCACAGGTTTCACTCTTTGTGGAGGAATACCTATGGCCTTCATTGCCTGCATGGCCAGCACAACTCTTGGAGGGACCATCACTGAATCAAGTTATAGAAACTTCCACAAAACATGTATTGGCTCTGCTTGTGTTTTCCTTCCAATACAGTCCCACTCACCAGACCGATACCTACATTTTCTCAAACCAGTAAGAGAACAAGAACATTAATTTCCCACAGAAGCATTCACCAAACATGTACTTAAATGACAGAAAAAACAAAATGCATTAGCCCAAAGCAGAAAATAAGTGAGACCATGATATGAAGCCAGATATGAGCGAAAGAGTCACTTAGAAATGAAATAAATATTCTTTCTTTTAAGAGCGTTTATCACTCACAAATGCAATAAATTTCTACAGTTATTATCATAACAGTTCACATACTTACACATGGATGCAACTAAAACATTTTAACTTCAAAGGGGGAAATCCCCATATGTATCCTCTAGCGATAAAAACTAACCAGTCAAAAATTGTTAGTGAATAAGAAAAAACAAAAAGGAAAGAGGTACTTTATAAAAGCAGAAAAAATCCACAAGAACTATGAATAAAAAACATGTAATTTCAAGCTGAAGAAATCGATGCTTTGAATGTAGAAGGGAAATAGAACGTAACAGGTCTGGCAAGAATTGCAGCAAGCAGTTCAACAAATTACAAGTTGTGGATTATGTTAGTCATTATCCAGGTACAACAATGGTATTGTATGAGCAAATCACACATGTGCCATTTACAATTAAGACTGAATTGTCAGGAAAAGACAGGTTTGGCCACAGCTGACATAGCAACCCAACAAAACAAAACTTCCAATGGAGCATGAACTTTAGACAACATGCATTTCCTATACAAATGGCCAAATTTTCTAACTATATTTGAAGTTAGGGCTGTAAGCCTACAACATGCAACTGCTACAATTTGTTTTTCACCCACCATATACATGGCATGCAAGCATGCCAATCCAGTCAGTCCAAGCCATCAGCTCTGTTAAGGATGGTGCATGTCCTGAAAGTCACACTGGTAGGACGATCTCAACCTTCTGATTTCACGTCTCTTGAAGTTGAACCATACCTGTGAGTGGGAGTTCAATTTGCACTCTCCCTACATGCAGTGTTCCAAATATCAGTTATGTATTGATAATATCGGCGACATTATCAGTATTGCTGGGCCAGAGGTATTGAAACCGCCGGAAATGTAAAATTTTCCAAATATACTTAGGGGTCGTTTGGCACCATGGATTTGAGGGGATTTCAAATCCCCTAGTATGTTTGGCACATAAAGTAACTAGGGGTTTCAAATCCCCTCAAAGAGCGGGTTTGAAATCCAAGATGAAAGCTTGGATTACATCTAAAATCCTTCCAAGAGTTGCATTTGTAATATGTGTGTCACTAGGCTATTAATATATTGGACACATGGCCCCACTGATGATATCCCAAAACAACCAGATTATCAATTGCATCACTATAATTACTTTAATACGATGATTTGCGCCATCCAAACATTGTCCATGTAAATCAACAGTTAAAAATCGTTGGTTAGTCTCTCGGATGTGATCTTGTGCTTGTGGCCCATCCGAGACTTGGAATTTCATCATTTTCGGGCAAAGTATATATTTCAACGGGCTTATTACAACCATTATGTCAAACATTACATACATTGATTAGAGATATTAAAGTTGATTTAGTAATTAAATTCAAACCCCTATAAATACACTATACATAGATACTTTTGGATTACAGAGGATTCTAAATCCAGGATACCAAACACAGCAAGAGGATTTCAAATCCAAGGGGTTCCAAATCCACGCTCCCAAACAGGCCCTTAGCGATATTATCTATACTAGTGAGACTTTGAGAAGAATCCCTTATGAAAGTTTCTTGGTGGTGGCAATACCATCAATATACTCCCGATACCAGCTATAATATCCCTAGTAAGAGAGAAAGATCTGTAACTAGGTGAAAATTGACAGAAAATAGGAAATTTTCTAAAAACCCAAAACATGTCCATTTTTTTGGGATTTTTTTAAAAAGTTATTCCTCATGTGATTTCAACCACTCTTGGTTGTTATTAAATCAAAGTTTCAATTTGGGAAAATATTTTGACTCAAAATGAAGACAGATTGAAACACAAAGGTAACGAAAAATACATAAAAATTTCTTCTCCTTTTTTTCAAATTTTAGCATGAATTGCAATGGAAATCCATGTATATGCATGATTCTCATGAGTTGACATGGATTTGTGGTGGAAAGTTAACATTTTAGTGAAAAATGGGGGAAATTGAGGAAACTCTACTTTTTTCATTTTCGTATTAGAAATATGTGTTCTTCACTGTTAATTAATGTGGAAATTTTATATACTAATGAGTGTTGGCCAATCTATTAATTGGCTACAAATCTTTTTATATTTAGTTTATACTAATTTTTTCGACAACACATGGTTAGGACCCTAAAAAATGGAAATTTATTGCGTATAGTTTCTTTTACAATATTTTGATTCTTGCAGTGTCTTTTAACATCTCCTAAAGTTTCACTAAAAAAATTCCACCTTTTTCCCAACATTTCCCCACTGTTTTCCTCAGCGATATTTTTTCGAGTATAGGTGATACTAATACATGTTTTCGCATCCCCGACAGTGTTGTCATGTGTGACCGCATATGCGCATATCACATGTGATCATGGCGCATAAGAGATCGCATGTGGCATATGTGAAAATATGCAATGTATGTGATCGCATACAACATATACGATCGCATATTGACCATGGCACATTAAAAAAATTTATTTTATATTTTGCAAAAAAAAAAAAATACAACTTTTTGCCTATAAAAAGGCTTCCAAACCTCCTACATTTGCAACATTCTCACCCCAAAACTCTCCTACTCTTTTCTTCTCTTATATTTCTTAATTCCAAGTGGTCTCTCTCTCTCTCTCTCTCTCTCTCTCTCTCTCTCTCTCTCTCTCAAATTTCATACTTCCAAGTGGTCTTAATCTCTCTCTCTCTATCTCTCCTACATTCCCTCTCTCGGAAGTTGGAAGATCAAGATTCAAGTTTCAAGGAAGATAACTTGTTGATTTTCTACAATAATAAATAAATAGCTTGTTAATTTTGTTGTTACTTCTTACTTATTAACTATATTGTTGAATGTTCATGATTTGATGTTTAATTGATTTTATTTAAATCAAATGTATTTTAAATATGTAAAATTAATTATCTATTAACTTAGGAAAGTTCCCCTTAGTTTCTTTTCTTTTTTTATGAAAATTTCCCTATTTTCCGATTTTTGAAATTTTTCGGAAAAAAATATATATGTGATCGCATATGCGCATAGGCATATGCGATTTGACAACATTGATCCCCGATCATTGATACATGTAATGATAACGATATTATGAATATTGACTACATGTGCCCATGTACTATGTGTGCAAAATCTATAAATCATTCGTATGATTGGCCACATCGTGTTCACAACTTGAAAAACGAGGCAGCTTCGTCACTAGGTGAGCAAAACATGTACCACAAATGTGCATTGTTGGTCAATTCTTTTAATTGTTCCCTTTTCATATAGGAGTCAAAGAGAATCTTGATTCAGTAGATAACCATTTTCTTAAAGATCAAACCATAAAATTTCTTTGCAAATGCAATTGAAAGTAACAATAAAAGATCAGGGATTGATATCTAACTGCCTACTAGTTGACATGGTGCTATGTCATTGATAATAATACTCCGCTCTCTTCTACCGTAGGCAACAAATCCTAAGAGGGAACACATGCTATAACTGAAGAATTTTTTAAATTTTTATTTAACCATCTTAACTCTACATAAAGGAGTTTTTACATTTTTTATAATCTTTATTAAAACAAAAGAGACCCTAATATAACCCTACTCATATATTACTTTTGATCCTAACCATATATTTCAATAAAACATTAAAAATGACCAAAATATCCTTTGATCCGGCCACCACTATACATCATCATCATCGTCTAAGCGTTTGGATTCATTTGGGTGATTGTAAAACCTTTAGTTGCAAACACTTTACACCTTTAAAGAGTTTCATAAGTAATCCTTTTACATTCTATCATGTTTGGCTTATAAGTGGTTGAACTGTTTACAGGTAAACGGTTTATTGTGTTTGGCCAACTTGTAAAGTATTTATGATGTAGAAAGTGGGTAATCACACCAAACAGAGGTTGGAGCATCAAGTCCCGCCAAAATCTTCAAATAATATAAGAAGAGCTTGATTTTGTTGAGGCCCTATGAGAGCATCAACAAACAAACATGATCAATGAATTGGATATCTTGCAGCCATCACAACTGGCACCACGCACAATTCGGAAGGTTTTTAATGGTGGGCATCCCATCCCAATTGTTCCCTGACGTGTGCCCCACCTGATGAATCAAACCTTAATTATAGGAGATCATCAAGAAACGCACATGATAGACAAATTGGATGAATTCTATACATCACAGCGGGCTCCACAAATAGTGGGTATGTGTCAACCATCGCACTCTGCTGCATATAATATCTTTGCAGGTGTATACCTTTACATGTGACTTGAAACATGGGAGGTTCCCCTGTTTTTTAAAAATAAAAATAAAAATTAATAATAAATAAAAAAATTTAAAAAAACAAAAAAACAAAAACGAAAACAAAAACAAAAAACAAAAAACAAAAAACAAAAAACAAAAACAAAAACAAAAAAAATAAAATAAAATAAATGCTCACTTGTAAAGTGTTTAGTGTTTACTACTCGGAAACTCTTTACGCACAAATATTCTCATCCAAAAACTACTTTTGAACCCTTCACCTGTAAACCCTTTATAACTAAAGGATTTTATAAGCATCCAAAACAAACCGTTATCTCAACTAATTGGGGTTGGCTCACGAATCTTGTTCTTCCATGCCACTCTATTAAGGGCCATAAGTTCAGTTAAACTATAGGTTATCAAATCTCTTTTTACTACCTCCACCCATGTCCTTTTGGGCTTTCCCTTGCCCTTTTAGAGCCTTCAACCTAACTCCTTTCTAATCGGCCCAGTTCTTAGTCTCTGTTGCACATGATCAAAGCATCTTAAGTCTACTTTCCCTCATCTTACCAAAAATCAACAAGCTTGCAAACTTGACTTATTTAATATAATTCGGAAATTATTTGATACCAGAAAAGTGGCCCACCAATAAGTGACCAGAATACAATGGGAAACAGTTAAACAACTTATAACTCTAACAACTAACAAAATGACTCTGGTTTGTTCCAGAATGCACATTACGATCTTCCATCTGTAAGACCCGAGGCCGATTCTTACATTAAACCAAGCATTAAGTAGACCACAAAAGCAGGCCCACTGATTTAGTACCACATATAATAAGGATGAGTCTCCATGTTGTGAGTCCACCACGTTGCATACATGAAATTCATTCCGCCCATTAGTCGAGAACCACTATTTGAGGCATTAATACAAAAGATAACCTAATAAAAAATCACATGAGCCACATTAATAGGAACAATGTCAAAGTGCTCCAAAACCACCAAGTTCACATACCATGGTAAACTTAAGTATTTAAATAGGTCCATTATTTTTTTTAATCTTTTCTTCATTGTGATCGGGACTTGATTAACAGGTTTGATGAAAACAAGACCGCATGGTGACCCCACACACAAAACTATGACCAACAACCCATTCCCATTGTATCATATAGTACGGCCCATCTAAGTTATGAATCTAATTGAGTTTTGACCTTGGGACCTATCATAGAGAACATAACCTAATGAACATAGTGGATTTTACATTTATAACATGGTGGGCCCCAAACACAAACTTATGGCCAACATCTTATTCCCACCATTACACGTGGTGTGGCCCATCTGATTTCTGGATCTAATTGTCGCTTCAAGCTTGGCTTGGCTTTGTCCCAGCCCCCAGGATGATTGAACCGTATAGCTCTTTTCACGGAGCATAGCACCCTCTCTCTAAGCTTTTGACCTTATGGCCCGGCATGGATGATAGAACCTAATGAATAGAGTGGATTTTAAATTAACAACATAGTGGGGCCCATACGCTTGGGTGCTTTACCTATGTGGTAGAGTATTTCGATACAGCTAAAATTGCATACAACACTTGTTACAAACACCCATGCCCTTTGGGCCCACCTTGCCACCAATGTGAAATATTCTCCATCCATATAACCTCCACGCGAATGACAAGGTAAAAAACCTATGATGGGTCACTAATCTTTGAAGGTATAGAAGAAAGTAGGAAGGGTCGTTGGTCTCTAATGGAGGATGAAGGGATCGATAGTCACCAGAGGCATGGAAGAAGGGGGGGGGGGGGACTGCAATGCTCTCCTCGTCTGTACAAATTTTTCAAACATATAGGCGTTAGCTTATAATCTCATTACCTGTAATATAAAACATGGCACTTTATCAGGTTTCAAATTACAACTAAAAGTAGTAAAACTTTACAAGCTATGAGCAACCAATTAGATGCCTATAAAATCCCTAGTTGTAAAGGGTTTACCAATAAAAAGATTACAGGGGTAGTTTGAATGCCTATAAAGCCTTCACAACTTTTAGTTACAATTTAAAACCCAACAGTTCCATGTTTCAAATTACAAGTAATGGGATTATAGGCTAACGGCTATATGTTTGAAAAATCTACATAACGGAAGCATTGCAGGGAGGCCTCTCCACCATCTCCCCCAGTAATGTTTCAAATTACAAATAATGGGATAACAGGCTAACGGCTATACGTTTGAAAATTCTATATGATAGGAGCACTACAGGGAGGCCTCACCACCATCTCCCCGCAACTCTCTCTCTCTCTCTCTCTCTCTCTCTCTCTCTCTCTCTCTCATTCCCTACCTTTGACAACCAGACCTTATCCTGTTCCCTACTTCCAATTGATGACCAGCAACTCCACTTTTCTTTCCTGCCTCTAAAGACCAGTGACCCCTTCATCCTCTATTAGAGACCAACAACCTCTCCGTACTTTCTCTCCCTTCTTCCCTACCTTTAGAGACCTAGTTTTTTCCCCTGTCATTTACCTTGGGTTCCACGAACAGAGATGATTTCACATGTATGGCATGATGGGCCCAAAGGGGTTGGGTGCATGTAACAAGTGTTGTATTTGTATACAATTCCAGCTGCATCGGAATCCTCTATCACAGGCGTAAAACACCAAGTGTGCGGAGCCCACCATATTATCAATTTAAAATCCACTCTGTTCATCAGGTTCTACCCTCTGTGTTAGGCACTGTGGTTAATCTGAGCTATATCTACAAATTAGATGGGTCACATTGTGGAATAGAGGGAATAGGATGCCAGTCATAGGTTTGTGTGGAGCCCACTATGTTATAAATGTAAAATCTATTCAGTTCATTAGGTTCTATCTTCTCGAGCCCTAAGGTCAAAACTCAACTAGATCCACAAATTAGATAGGCCACACTACATGGAACAATGAGAATGGAAGTTTATCATAGTTTTTATGTGGGGCCACCATGTGGTGTTGCTTTCGTTAAACCCGATAATCAAGTTTAACTGACCCAAATGAAAAAAAAAAATAGATACAAAAATCAATGAGCCCGTTTAAAAACTCGAGCAAGCCATGTTATGTGAACTTATCAGTTTTGGAGCAATTTTACGTTGTTCCCATTAATGTGGCTCATGTGAGTTTTGAATCGGGTTCAACTTTTGTATAATGCTTCACATAGTGGTTTTCAACTAATGAACAGAGAGTGGACTTAACATACACAATGAGGTGGACCCACAACATAGTAACTCGTCCTTGTTACATGTGATAGTGAATCAATGATCCACTTTTATAGCCTACCCAATGCTTGGTTTAGCGCAAGGGTTGGCTCTAAGACTTATTGAGATAGGTTCAACCCAATGTTCCATATTAAATGAAACTCTTTCATGTCATTCAAAGATTTTATAAGGATTTACTACTCCAAGACCTGAATATTTCATTATATGTTGTAAACACCTTACAACTTGTCCAAATACAGACGAGTGTTTCACTGTAAACACTTTACAACTTGAAGCCAAACAAGATAAATTGAGTTTAGGGTGTAAGGTGTTTATAGCTTACAACTTTACAAGCACCCAAATGACCCCTAAATTCATGGGAAAAAAAAGGCCACTAAAAGAACGCTTTGGGAAAAAGAAAAATGAGGGAAAAAAAAAAAAGTCTTACCAAACCTGACACTCAACAACTTATTCATGCCATTGAAAACTCAAAAATGATGCCTATTTGGTTGCTTGTGAGTTGGTTTAGTGGGAAGTGACTTACTAGGGAGTCACTTGCAAGTGGTGTTTGGGGGAGGAAATTCACCGGTAAGTCACTCACAGGCAAAACTTCTAGGATCATGGGGTTGTGGGTGAGAAGTGACTTCCCTGAAAGCCGCTTAAATGCCCAACGGTCAGATTTTTTAAAAGAGGGGAAGAAGGAAAAATGCAACAATAATCCAACCACCCCCCACGGCAACCTCTCTCTCTCTCTCTCTCTCTCTCTCTCTCTCTCTCAGCAGTCGGTTGGGCAGTAGGGTTATGTTCTTTTTTTTCTGCATTTGAATCAGACCCCAATTCAGTGAGGCCATGACAGTGGGGCCCACCTTTGTATGTTTTGTATATCCACGCCGTTCATTAGTTTTGCTAACTTATTTTAGGGCTTGGGCCCAAACATGAAGCAGATCCAAATCTCAGGTAGGCCACACCACAGGAAACAGTGGTGACTAAACCTCCACCATTAAAAATTTCCTAGGGCCCACCGTAATGTTTATTTGCCATCAAACCTGTTAATAAAGGCACAAAGATCTGGGTGAAGCGAAAACACAAATGCTAGCTTGATCCAAAGTGATTTCGACTGAAAAACCTAAAAACCGCCTCCTAACCTTGAATCAGACGAGAACTGCCAAGCATTACGCTCCACGAACTGATTCCAAGCCGTTTGGAGCAGAAAACGCTATTTTGGAAGAGAGATTGAAGGAAAAAAAAACTCAGAACGAACAGAAAATCATCTTCGAGCCTCGAACCGAAGGAGATACGGCGATCATTCGCGATCGGACTCGTGAAACGAAGGGTGACATTGCAGAAAAATACGAAAAAAGAGAGAGAAATCTCTCTCTTTCTCCTCCTCTCTCATGCAGAAGCGAGAGAGAGAGAGAGAGATGCATAGTAGCAGAAGCGAGGGAAGTGAAAAATGAGACTGTTTTGAGCAATTTACTTTATCCTCGAGCCAAAAATACGCATCATACTCGGGTTTTAAGTCTGTGTAACTGTGGCGTCCTCAAGCATCAGGAGGTGAGTTCTGTCCTCTGTTCAATTATCGACGCTGCTGATCTGATGCAACCTACCATGAACGGTGGATGACGACTTCTAAAGGGAAACAAACTAAAAATCAGATTAATTAAACTTGTTTTTGAAGAAGCTATGCTACCTTGAATGTATAACCACGATTATCTTCTCCGCAGATAAAGAAAAGCTTATCAGAGATCTCTCAAGGCTTTGAATTTTCTAATGAGAGAGGAAGAATTTTTTAGGTTTAGGGTTTTGGAGAAGACACTTCCCAACTTAACCTGACACCTATATTTATAGGCCTATACCTAGGAAGTTCCCATTAGATTATGACTCTTTGTTCTCTTATGGCCCGTTTGGGAGCGTGGATTTGGAACCCGTGGATTCGGAACTCCTGTACATCAAATCCTTTTACTGTGTTTGGCACCCTGGATTCATAATCAACTTTAATCCAAAAGTAGCACTGTGCATAATTTTATATATATATATATATATATATATATATATATAAGAGTATGAATTTAATTACTAAATTAGCTTTAATATCTCTAGTGAACATATATAATATTTGACACAACAGTTGTAATAAGGCCGTTGCAATATATATTTTGCCCGAAAATAATAAAATTTCAAGTCTCGAATGGGCCACAAGCACGAAATTATGTTTGAGTGACTAATCAATTATTTTTAACCGTTGATTTATATGGATAGTGTTTGGACGGTGCTGATCATTTTAAAGTAATTATAGTGATGCAATCAATAATCTAATTATTTTGATATATTATTAGTGGGCCACATGTCCAATTGATTAATAGTCGAATGATACACATGTTACACACGCCATTCTTGGAAATATTTTACATGTAGTCCAAGCTTTTACCATGGATTTCAAATCTGATTTGAAACCCCGGTTACTTTATGGTGCTAAACAACCTGGGGATTTGAAACCCCCCCAAATCCATGGTGCCAAACAACCCCTCAGAACTTGTTTGGGAGTGTGGATTTGGAACCCCTGGATTCGAAACTCCCTATATTTGAAATACGCCTGCTATGTTTCACACACTGAATTCAAAACCAACTTTAATCCAAAAGTAGCTATGCATAATATATTTAAAGGGGTTTGAATTTAATTATTATATTAACTTTAATATGTCTAATTAGTGAACATATATAATGTCTGACACAATGGTTGTAATAAGCCCGCTGAAATATATATTTCAACCGAAAATGATGAAATTTCAAGTCTCAATGGGCCACAAGCACAAGATCATGTCCAAGTGACTAACCGATGATTTTTAGCCATTAATTTATATGAACAATGTTTGGACAGCGTTGATTATTGTATTAAACTAATTATAGTGATGCAATTGATAATCTAATTATTTTAGAAAATCATTAGTGGGCCATGTGTCCTGTAGATTAATAGTCTAATGACACACATGTTATACATGCAACTCTTAAAAATATTATACATGTAATCCAAGCTTTCACCATAGATCTCAAACCCCTAGATTTGAAACCTTCAATTACTTTATGGTGCCCAACAACCAGGGGATTTGAAATCCCCCTAAATCTATTATGCCAAATGACTCCTTATGTTTACCTAAAATGAGGTATACCAAATTGTTGTGGAAAAAAAGGTGTAACACTCCGAAAATCAACCCCGAGTACTTAAACTCCGATTATAAGTTTCCGAGTGTTAACTAAATAAAATGCACGCATGACCTCATTCTTATTCGCACTCATTTTACACACGAACAATTAGAGTAGCATAATTCAAATTAACGGATCCAAAGCGATGTAGAGATAACAAAAATTAATAAATATGGAGCTAACAATAAAGATTCAGTTAAAATATGGTGTCCACCCAATTGAGGATTATACAAGACATAATATATATATATTGTCATGCCCCAAACTCGGAAACCGGGCTCACAAAATTTTCGATCGCCGAATCTGGTGCCGACAGCCTCCGTAGTACCTCATTCTCGACTTCCAGCGCACATACGCCAGATTCCGATCCTGGGATCCTAAAAGGAGGATTTTTCGACATACATTTATCTCATAAGAAGCATAACCATAAATTTACCCAGATCACAAAAGCAACATCATCATCACATATCCACTAATATAAACAGTTGATCACAATGTTGAAAGGGAAATACATATATCGAAAATCAAAGCTTCAGAAGACCGTTGCACGCTCCAAGCTCAACGCTGCTGCAACCTAATGTCACCTGCACGCATTTATCTTGCATAAGCTTATAGAAAGCTTAGAGGGTAGTGTAAGTGTGTACACAAAGTAAGTGTCAAGTATTCAATTCAATGTCATAATCATACAATATTGAAAATACTGGCAATATCATGAATCATACGATATCCGAGTAAGCAAAAATACTGGCAAGTCCATGAGTCATACAATATTAGAGTACGCAATACAGATCAGCTATGCAAATGAGGAGTCATAAAGAGCCAAATATCAGATACCGAGGATGCAATACAATATACAATTCGTAATGAGTTCACAAATACCATGAGCCGTATTTAGGCCATATAAATGCAGAAACATAGTAACCCAAAATATCATATGCCACAGGTGTAATGCAATATGCGGTACGAATGGAATAATCATGTTGGAGTGTGAAGTCGGCATGATAGTACGTAGTATCGCAGGCTATGGGGTCCATTACAAGGGACTTCTATCCAAACCAATCTCATACCTGATTTGGATAGTCAGACTTAATGTGGTAAACTCCTGTTCACAGGTTAGTCGTGCACCCCAACCAATATCCTGGCCATTGAGAATATACACATATCAATTAGTTACGCACCACCAGCCCGAGTGGATAGTGAATGAATGAATGAATAAGTAAAATGCTGAGTATGCAACTCCTGCTTAATAAGTCCATATATCAGTACCGTACATCTCTGGGATCACCACTGGGGTCTAGTACAGTCTAAACCAGATTGTCACCCCATCGGCGTAACTAGGTGAGTGGAAGAGACCTCACTATCTACCTGGTCAGTAGTTAGTCAATACCTACCCGGCTCGTCGGTAATGGACCCATTTATGAGTTGGTCAAACTCAGAATAGTTTTGCCCACTACAAATCGGGCGGATAAGGCCACACCCTCTTCCAACCGACTACGATATGGTGGGAGACGTGGCCTACTGGTATTCGGCACTTGGGAGCTCATGTAATCCACTCGGTCTAGACATTGAAGCGTCTCCTGGCCACAGAGGTTTAAGGATTTTCACCTAAGGACATCTATGACGCCCATATGTTAGAACAGATTTCTGGTGTCCTATCTGACCATCCATGACATGCTTGTGGAGGCTACAGCCCTGATGTCACTGGGACGTACAATAATCACAATACACAATGCAAGATCCAGTCATGTATCAATCCTGCATATATCGTAGAATAACTCTACCTATCAAGGAGTCTCTTAACAACCTGCCCAATGACATATGTAATGGTTAACCACATCTCATAACAAACATGCAGATGATGCGTACGGGCATGTATCATGATGTTATGCTGTCACATACTCATAATCGGTATCGACAACTGGCATTGATAATCGGCCTTGACAATCGGCCTATACAGTTGGCCTCGATAATCGGAATCAGCGTCGATAATCGGCCTTGACAATCGGCCTAACAATGGCATAGGAGAAGGTCACAATGACACATTTAACCATCATTGCCCATGAATGTGGACATTTAACCAACATTGCTCCTAAGGAAGGGCTCGTTACTTAATTCCATTAATGCTCGGGTCGTTCGAACAGTACTCTGGCATGAAACCATCAGCCGGGTAATTTAACAAGAGCCATTCAAATAAGGACCTGTCACCTCATGTGTTTGCTGGTTACTACAGGGAAGCTTGTCACCCCAGCGTAGGTTGATAATACAAATAGTGTCCCATTTCACCATGCCCGGCTCCCAAGACTTGGTTGCTCACTGGTCACTATGGGGAGACTCGTCACCCCAGCGTAAGCCAACAACTTGGACACAATGTCTCATTCCACTATACCCGGCTCATGAGTCTTAGTAGAATCGTATCACTTATAGTTATCAATAAGCCTCTTGTTGAGGGTCAAATATTGCATATTAAACCCATGTTATTGCTTAGTTCTATGTATATGATAATGCTTAACATCTTATTTTAATCGTGTTTGTGTTACAAGGTGACTTTAGAGGCCTGTACTGAAAAAGGGTACTAAAAGCATGGATTTAACGCTCATAAATCACCAAAGCAAGGAACGGACTCCAGGGGACCGAGATTGAAGAATTTTGTAACACCCCGATTTTCGAAAACCCAAGTACTCGACCCGTCCTCGAAAACCAGGTGTTAATTAGTGGTCAAAATAGACAATTTATCAAAGTGTGATTTGTGGAAACAAACGTAGCATAGATATATCCCAACTCAAATGAATATTCAAGGCCACTCAGCTGGAGCCATATACAAAATTCCAAAAAGAAATTTAATTGTCCAAAAAGTAACCATGATAACTAAACTACTAGTTTAAGCCAAAGTAGGCAACCGCCTCCTATTGCAACTCCTCGTCGTAGTACTCCTCATCAGCGGTGGCAGGTTCCGGGTCCACCTCACGCTCTTCAACACAGTACCTGGCTTATCTGTACAGTTGAACATTAATGAATGAGTGACCAGCTCAGTGTGATCTTTCATCAAGATTACACACCGCCGCCCTATACAAGAAATAACACAAAACATACAAGCAATCCAAAACATAACAAATGCAGTCTTATTAGGTGCATGGATGCATGAATGCAGTCATCGCCCTGGGGATGCACATCCGTGTAGAAGTTGAGCTCGTCACCCATGCAATCATCGACCTAAGAAAAATATCTAGTCAGACAGAGGCTAGTCGTCAGCGAAGCATACTAAGAGCGACGTAACGACTACATATCGTACATCACATACATTAGCGATAGACGCTGGTCTCTACCATGTATGTATGATTAGTCAAACCATTATTAGTCCAATTACAATCAGTCATTTTAAGTAAGCTAAAGGTCACTATAGGGGCTTAACACCAGCGTAGGCCGACAGCTCGGGCATAGGTCCTATACCACTATCCCCGGCTCATGAGGCTACCACCTTAGGGTGTGTGTGGAACCCATCAACATATGGTCAATCAATTCCCAATGTTAGGGAGCTACCAGCGTATGCTGACTAGGAATGAAATATATAAATCATTAAATTCAACGATCAAAGTGAGACAGTATGTATGGATCAAAGCGAATAACCAACGGTGGGTAAAACATGGCATGGTTCACTCCAAAGTTAGGTAAATAGAATCACTCCATGTAACACCCCGGTTTCCAGGGGCCGTGTAGGAACTCGGCTCCCGAATTCCTAGGTGCCACGGGTGCCCTAATGGGCTTCAAATTTTAATTACATTTGGATGATGTCATAAATAATGGAGAGTTTAGGAAGGCATGAAGCATAAGCAAGTCATAAAGCAGTATCAAGTGCCACTAAATATAAAAATATCTAAACCACAAATCTTAAATCATCTAAATAGGGAACTAGTCCCACCCATACATGACCCAAAGTGACTAGAACCCTAGCCCATACCTCACGGTAGCCCGAACTCAAACTAAAATGATCCGTCGAAAGTTTAGAAGCAGGGAAGCTCCTCTTCCTTATTCATGCTCACCCCGCTCAGCTCGTCGAGCTCTACCTCACCTGCATCTAGTAAAGGATTTGGTTGGTGTTTTAAAACACCGTCCCAAAGTGGGAGTGAGCAGCCAACTCAGTGAATGCCATTAGCCATAAGTTACATCAAATAACAATTCCATGATGAATTTAATGAAAAGTATAAATTCATCAATCACTAACTAGTCTTTGCTAATGTGTATGCATAAGTTATGTATGATGCATGACCTTACCCACAATACTCCCTCAAGCGACTTCGTTTCACGGTCACGCATGACTAACACTCCCTCATTGCGACCTCAACTGCCGAGTCACCAAATCCTAGCTAATGTGATGTATGAATAATGTAAACCTAGTATTTAGTTAATTCTGTTCATCTAGCAAGTTGGAAAAATTAGTACACCTTGACGATATCAATGCCCTTATCCATTTGCGAGGCTAAGACCTCTCAATGTGTAAGGCCAAGACCCCGCGATCCTTGATCCCATCGGAGTCCCCACCCCCGATTGTAAGCACGCGGGGAGTGCTGGGAAGCAGGATTGTTCGCGATCACTACAGAGAGGCTCATGACCTCAGCGTAGGCCGACAGCTCGGACATAGTGTCTCATTCACCATGCCTGGCTCACGAGACTGTGGATCAGTTTCTAGTTGTTGTCAGTGGGCGACTGGTGTTTCACGTTTCAGACAGGTGTGACCAAACATGTTTAACAAGCATGGTTGGTCAGTCAATGGCCTAGACTGCTCAAATTCAGGTGAACATGTAACGCACGACATTGGGTGCAAGCAACCCACGTATTCCCACTACTGTCGCCCATTCGCATCCGCCCAAACTAGTCAGTCTAGTCACGGGACGGCTCAACCAATGGGACCACCCTCACAAATTATAGATACCTGACCACTCTAGAGAATGTGCTATGTTCAATAACACTTCTAAGCAGCTAAGAGTTCATCTTCAAGTTTAGATGGAATTAAACGTGCAATACATCAAGCATAAAATTTTAGGATATTAAGATGAATGCAACTACTCTTAACAACATAAATTAAACATGTGTGTGAGTGGTGTCGGATTCCCTAAGAGGTAAAAGATCACACATCATCCATAGTGCAGAGAAATACTATCATGAATTCAACAAGGAAGAATATGCAAATATCAGATGTAAGATGAACATGCAGCACAAATTCTATGCCCAACAGTTTGAAGATTAATCAAACATCAATACATATAGCACAAATTCCATGCCCAAACAACTTGAAGACTAATCAAACATCAATTTACCATCGCATGCATGTTGGGTAGATGTATTATATAAGTTCCTAACTAGGTTTTCTCTAAATTACAGATGTACATCAATCTAGCATCCATAATCATTAAATTTATCATAGAATAAGTACTTAGCCACTAAGGATAATGGTATGCACCTTATAACGTTTCGCCCAATTCACGGTGTTCGTATGGGTTGGGTGTCGGGGAAAGATCGTCGAGAACCTAAGTAAGCATGCAAGCTTATAAGAATTAGAAGGAATTAAACACAAGAACTAAACCTACAAACATAACTCAATACTTACATTCAATCGTCGTTAAATTGACACTAATGAAGGACAATGTTGCTATAGAGGAGATGAGAGGGTGAAGGTGCACAAACCCTCATGCTTCCAAGCTCTCCCTCTCTCTTTCTCCTCTTTTCTCCTCTTTCTCTTCTCCCTTTCTCATTTTTTCTCTTGTTGAAATTCCTATGGGAGGAGGGGGTGCCCAAAAAAAGCCCTTATATATTGCCAGATTTGGTGTAAATGGCCCCAAGGGATAGGTTTTTACTATACTAGCCATATGGAAGGGTCTTTCTAACCTCTAGGGCTCACTATGGGGCGTAGATATTGATATATACCATGGGATAGTTAGCCCTAACGATGATCTACGTATGGACATGATCGACCCGCCATTTGGATGCGTCGATCGACAGATATGATTAGAAGTCTGTTCAACGGTTACCGATGGTCGATCGGGGCTGCGGCTATACGAATATGAGCAGGGAAATATCTTTACTCTATGTGTGAAGTTTGATTGTAAACTGACGGTCCGAACTTCTCAACTTTGCATAAGAGTTGATGACCCAATTCACTTAAGTTTTAACTTATTCCTTTAGGGTATTTGCACCTCTCATGCACTCGTCCTTCGGCTCAAGTTGAGTGGTTCTGGACACTACCCAGGTCTGACTCTCGAGATGGATATCGAGTCCAGTAAGATGAACATTATTCTATAGTTTTGGAACTAATGACCCACTAACGAACGGTCTAGAGCTTGTTCAGAAAATCGGGGCATTTTTGGAATGAATTAGATATTGGGATTTCTTGTGGGCAATGATTAGAGTTTGGATTAACTATGTTCATAGTGTAGCCTATTTATAACTAGTGAAAATGAAGATTTGATCATGATTACTCTAAATCGTCGTTTTTAGGCTAAAAGAATAACGGGGTTGATTTGGTCTATTAGTTAAGATCTAGGCCTTATCTAACTCGTCTTCGAGTAGATCTTTTAATTTAGTTACGATTGTCTTGATTAATTGGTGGTAGGTCGGTTAGATTTAGTCTTTATGTGAGCAAATCACGTGACTAAATTTGGTGTTTAAGTGATCGGGCGGATTCGTTGGCTTCCTACGGTTGATTAATCGGACTTGTGCAGTTCCTTACTGGTACTATCCGTGTATAAACTAACATTGAGTGCTAATGGCCAGTAAGTGATAATATAAATTAATTACATTAAAAAAATTAAAGGATTTTTGGAAATCCAAAACAGTAAAAATCTACGACGTTATACTCCATAGATGATGGTTCCCATAATCACTTGCCATTAATCATAACCCCTGTGCTGAGGGCCTATTTCCATCGCGATCCGTTCCATTACATCCTAAGTTTGGACTCTCTTTAAATAGGAGTTTCCATAGAGAGATATTTCAATAATGCACGTTTTACAACCAATACAATCTTATAGAGATTTCAGACATGCTTCAATAAATGAAATAAAACTCATGTATGCAAGCAGTTCAGGGATCATATAATCCTAACTTACCAAATTCTAAAGCATGCATCATAATCAGGCAAATCAAGTATTCTAGAAAACCTAAATCATGCATCATTGATAAACTAATTGATGATTTAACGGGTTACAGGAGCATACAATAGATTGGTTATATGATAATATAGATTAAGGGTTTGACCCATTTTAAAAATATGTATACAATTGTTGACCAATAGTATCTAGACTATGAGGCAGGTATCCAATTAAACAAGTTGGATGATCATTCACTCCTATGAGATTATTTACAATTATTATAAAAGACTACTCCTAATCTAGTTTAGAGATAGAAAGCTCAAGGGGAAGAAAGCCATCGCCTTGAAGAGTTACATAATTGTTCTTGATTCGCGTTCCTGTACACGCCTTGTGGTTCAATTCACGCAACGATCACCTACAATTATAGCTAGAGATTCTAAGGTTAAAGTATTTGGAGTTGCATGAGTTAGGAGGGCCCCATAAATAGGGTATTTGGGCCAGAATTTGTGCTGCCCAAGCCCCACCAGATCTTGGTCCAATAAATGGCCCAAGTTGGGCCCTGGTTACTCTCATAACCAGGGCCTAGACTGGGCCTAAGTGGACCCAGTTGTGGTGTCTAATATCGACCCCAACGGGGCTGGCCCACGGTCTTGTATGGTGAGGCTCACAGCATTTCAGGACATTTCAAGAAGTTTTGGATCTGCCACATTTTGGGGTTAATGCTCAAAATGATTCACCAAAATAAATAGAAAGTTTGGATTAATCACATACACGTGCATCATGGTGGGGCCCACAGTCTGAGGTGGTGCAGTCCCATCTATTTACGGTGTGGTGTGGCCCACAGCTTTGCATAGTGCAACCCACTGTGAGTTAACGTGGGGCCCACCTAAGGTTTGGTGAGGCCCTTAGGCATGTGCGGCCCACTGATCTAAAGGTGGCGTGGCCCACTGGGATTGTTTCCCAGATGAGGCCCACCCGCAAACAAGCAGGGTGCAGCCCGCCTGCTGAAAACGTGGGAGGCCCACCAGCTGCTGGCGTGAGGCCCACCCGTTAAAAGGGCGGCCACATCCTCTTGGTGAGGCGCGTCCCACCAATCTGAAACGTGGTGCGGCCCACTGCTGTTTGCAAAGTCCGGCCCACCCGAATCTTCATGGTGCGACCCACACATCTGGTGTGGTGCGGCCTGTCAAAGCGGGCAGGGCCCACCTGCAGTCTACGGCCAGCAGGGCCTGATTTCTGGCCCAAGAATAGCCGTATGTGGGCCGTTTTAGGTCCTGCATCGCTGTCCGTTCGCAAGGCCGAAAACAACAACCGTTTAGCAGTGACGGCTGCTACTTTCCCGGCCATTTCTCAGGCTGAAAATCAGCACTCTTCAACTGCTGTTTGGGCTGGCAAACTCAGCTGAAAGGGGCTGTTTTTCCTGCTCCGATCAAGGCTGAAATTCAGCCATTCTTCATTCGTTTTCAGCCTTGTTTTCAGGCTGAGAATCAGCAATCTTTTCTAGCTGCTAGCAAATCTGGAAACCGGCACCTGCATGGGCCGTTTGTCAGCTTGTTGCAAGGGCTGACAAGGCCGGATCTTTGGCAGCTTACAAGGCTGGTTTCTCAGCTCATTCTTGGGCTGAGAATCAGTATTTTCTGCCACTAGATGTGGCCCATTCCTGGGTCGTTTTTCAACCCGATTTAGAGCTCAAACAGAGGCTCTTTCCCTGCCCTGTTTCCAGCCCCAAAACGGTCCGACCAGTGCGTTTTCAGCTATATTTCTGGACTGCTATCAGTCCGTTTTCTAGGACATGATGCAGTTCAAACGTGGGTCTATTTGCAGGTTGTCTTTAGGCTGAGTTTCAGCCCTTTGCTGAGGCCCTTCACAGGCCATTGTTTGGTCTCAAACAAGGCACGTTCACAGGTCATGTTTGGCCTTTAACAGAGCTTGTTCTCAGGCCATGTTCGGCCTCAAAACAGGGCTCGTTTTCAGGCCATATTCGGCCTCAACAGCAAGCATATTTTCCACTAAAAAGGAAGAAGAAGAAAAAAAAAGGAGAGGGAAACCTGTCTTCTCCCTGGCTGAACCGACGCCCACACTCCCACTTCTTCCCTCTTCTTTCTCTCTTTTCTCTCCCTTTTTGGTGTGGAATCCTGAAGCAGAAGGGTCTTATTTATGGCCTAGAGGGAGAGATCACCGACGGTTGGGAGAGGGCCCATCTCATGCAACGGTTGGGATTAAAAAAGGCTATGCATGGGGCCCATCCATGCTTGAGGATGTGTTAGTAGAGCCCTGGGCTCCCCAAGGGCCCGTTTGTTTTTCAAAGAAATGGAAAATACCTGGGAAATGGTAATTATTACAATTTCACTGCGTTTGAAAATTCATGGGAGCTTGTGCCTGTGAAATTGGTTCAAAGATGTAATTTTAATTTTTGAACTGCAAGGTAATGCCAATGATATATCCATTCCGTAAGTCTGTTTTATTACAATATTTTGGAGCATGAAAAAAAAATGAAGCGGATCCAACACTCAAGTGGCCCACGCCAAAAGAAACAGTGCCCCACAAAGTTTTTAACGATAAGTATTTGATTCCCTTTTTTGTATGACGTGATCCAATTGAGTATTGGATATGCCTCAATTTTTTACTTATGCTATGAATTCAACTGGAATAATGGATGAACGGTGTAGATAAGTGAAATGGATCAGAGTGGGACCCACAGATATTTTGTAATATTCTTGGTTACCGTGTCAAAAAGTAAGTAGTCAAATCAAGTAAGATGGAAATGTAAGGGGAAGTAATTATTATTTTTTTACACTGCATTTACCATTTCACCTAAAAATCAAGGGAATTGGGAAATACCCTTGCAAAAGTTCATTGTTACCTTTTCCCCTTATTGGATTTTCGAATGCAATTCTGCCTCGAAAATTAGTTCGAAAAAGTTGACTTGTATTTGTGGACCCCACTGTGATGTGTATGACATATCCACACCGTCCATCTATTTTATCAAAAGATTTTAGGGCCTAAGTCTAAAATCGATAAGGGATAAACACAAATATCAGCTTCAACCAAAACATCTAAGCGCCACAAAATTTTTATACGGCAAACATTAAATTTCCACTGTTTCCTGTGGTGTGGTCCACTGGAGCTTTGGATCTGCCTCATTTTTGAGTTCATGGCCTAAATGAGGCTGACATACAGGATGAATAGTGTGGATACATCATGTACATCACAGTGGGCCCTATATTCTTTTCACAGCCATCCTCGATTTTAACGCCAAAAGGCTATGCTATCGACATCAGCGCACAAGAAACGAGGGGCAATTCGCTGGTAAGTAATTATTACTTATTTCCCAGGTAATTCCCATTTACTTCACAAATCAAACAGGCCCTAAGTGTACAATTTCCAGGCCTAATGGGGCCCATCTAACAATCATGGTTTGGTGGGTCATTGGGGAAGATGACTCACCCTTCAATGGTGGATTGTCCTTCAAGGGGTCTTTGGGCGATCTGGTCCGTTTGATCGGTCAAGATAGGCCCATAAGCAGTGTGGGGTCCACTTCTCGGACCCCAGGTGACACTCAACTGCATCTCACAAGATCTCCTCGCTTTCTCTTCTCTTTCTCATAAGATGAGAGAATTCATCATCTCAACTCGTACCTCCCACTTAGGAGGGTTGGGATGGTGCCACGTGGCCCATCGGATGGTCGCAAATGTGACAGCCTTTGCTAACCAAAAGAAGAAAATCTCCTTTTTCTTCCTTCTTAGTTGTCAGCCATTTTTGGGCTATGAGAAGACTCTTCTTAGGTGATAAAGAGGAATGCTGAAAACCTCTGCTCCATGAGATGTTGGCTTGCCCAACAAGCCACCTGATGGTCCCTCTAATTGAATCTCAGCCCCACATGAAGGAAATGGATGGTTGGGGCTGATCTTTGTTGTTTCAATGCATGGGTCAAAGACCCTATATCGTTTTGTTCAGTGGGCCACCACGAGTGAAATGAACGGTTTGATTCATCCAGAAAGTACTTGGTGAGGCTCACTTTGGGGTTCCAAATTTTATAGATTCAAATCTTTGAATGGCGGGAGAGATCCTAGCCATTTTGCATTTTTCTCATCAGGCTGTTTGACCGAGCAACTACATTTAGTGCACGTGTGCTTATAGTCCAAGGTGCACACGCACCATATGTGGGGCCCATCACAGTGTTTCCGTCGGCTCTACTCCGTCCAATTAGTTTGGGGTCCCTATAGGGGCCCCCGGCCTAGTTTGGGGTACTTGTGAGGCCCAAGTGAGCCGTTACACACCTCTTGGGGCTGTATTTGGCCCATATGATGCGATCTGACGGTCGGATGGGTTCGATACTTGTTTCCAACGGTTAAATACATATTTAAAACACAGGGGTACTTTGTTGGCTACCCACTAACCCTCATGAATTGAGTTTCAGAATGCTGCTATGACTAGTTGACTTAGAAATTGATTGAAACTAAGTTATTCATCCATGCTTACCTCTTCGGCTGGTGTGAAGTGCAGCCCGAATCCCTAAGGGTCATGGTGGATGGTCTAAATGTCGACGGAGGATCCTATCTGCACACGGTTAATTCAGGTTGCTTACTCAATGGGTCTTGATTTCCATTACTATTGTTTTAGGAAGTAACACCCGTGTACCAGAGCTATGGAGTGTTACAAATTTACACGCTTGGGATTCGAAAAAATCCAGTATGTCACGCTAAAGAGGCCTAAAATTCGTCCAAAATGCAAGATCACAGGGTTTTCACTATTCATTTGGCTCAAAACTTTATATCTGGCCTAGTGACCTCAATTAACCGTACATGTCGAATTTCAGCTCTTGGATCCCTGTGAAAGTGGCCCAACGGGCATATCAGACCACAAATCGTCAACTTAGGGCCCACCTGATATCTGGATACACTTCAATTTTGGTTTCAACCTCTTAAATAAGGTGGAAAAATGAATGGTTGGAGCGGATGTCTCATATACATCAAGGAGGGACCCACCTTACATGGTGCGTGTGCGCAGCACACGTGCAATAGATGAGCACCGAACTGGAAGGATCGGTCAAAGCTCTGTTAATCAATCCTTTCTTAAAAAGGATTTTTGAATGCGTCTCTCCCGCCTGTGAACACTCGAACAGAGCTTGCGGACGGGTCTTTGTGGGCCACCATCATGAAGTGACCATCTGATCCGGACCATCCATTGGAATTACACGAGCCCACTGGACAAAGCCTAGGTGACGGAATCCCGAAAGACAACGGAGATCAGTTTTCAACTGTCCAAATGGAAGATCAATGGTGCATTGAGAAATCGTGTGGGCCACACCGAATTTGAGTCGAATCAGTCCATATTTGACAAAAAATCCGACTTGAATCTAATAGATGGAGTGGATTTCGCTGAAGATGTTGATCATCGGCCCCACTGACACCACCGACTTCAAGATTTGCAGCAGCAACGTGCGGACGCCGTCCAGCTCTTTGTGGGCTATTGTGTGATCACAATCATGGTTGGATCTGTGATCCGAACCGTCCAGAAGATGCACAGGGGGGTCTTGACCCCATCCATGAAGCCAGATCAGAAATCCAGGACCATCAGCCCCACCACAAATCCAAGCTAATGTAAGTAGGTTTCCAAGTTTTGCGTAAACAGGGCATACGCAAACCGCCTTTCGCTGCGAAGACTTCCACCTACTTCAACGGTGCGTGAAAGCTCTCCACCGCCCAAATGACTCCTTTGGTTCTATATAAAGGAGAGGAGAAGGGAAGGAAGAGGCATTCAATCCTTGGACGCCTGGAAGAGAGAGAGTTTATAGTTTTCTGATTTTACTGTTTTATTATGAGTTGTTGGAGAGAGCTAGCCTAGTCATGTCAGGCTAAACCTCTTAGCTAGGGCTAAGAGGTGAAGCTTGTGGCGTGATGGGTAGTGTTCTATGGGCTTGATTCATGTTATGAACTGATTTTAATTAGAGTTTGATTATTAGGAATGCCTTTAGTTTTTAATGGTTTGCGATGGCTTTAAGTATTTCCTTTTCATTATTTTGATTGTGAAGTTAGGAAAGCCCTGTTGTTCACTATTGCCCCTTGGACATGGTTGGATGATGGAATCCTTCCTAACATTTATACATCTTTCTGATTGGTTGTGGATTGGTTTAATTCTGTTATTTACTTTGTCTCATGAGCATGGTTTTGTGATGGAATCCACTCTAATTCTCATACCTCTCATCTCTTTGAAAACTAGATCAAAGGAAGTTCATATTGAGTTTTAGTAATATATCTTCCAACTGGATGAAGATGGGACTCGATGTCCAATTGAGTTAATGAATCAAGTGTAGATCTCCCTGATCTCTACAAGTGGATCTTCTGAATCCCTAGTTTCCCATCTTTGAATTTTATAAGTTTTAGAGCAATATTTTACTATTATTTCCTCATATTTACTTGATTTAGATTTCATCTTCTTCTAGTTCTAGTTCTGGTTGCTTTCAGATTACGTACAAGGTTCAGAACATACATGGTTGGCCAATTAGTGGACTAATTCGGCTGACGTAAGCAAACTATGGTACAACCGGCACTAGGTGCAAGCATCCCGTATAGTCCAACTACTGTCGGTTGTTCGTCTTCGGCTTGAATCGGTCGGATTGGCCTAGGGCAGCCGATCCAGTAGTGTTGCCCTTGAGAATTTTTTCGGTTTGCTAGCCAACCCAATTACCAATAGACTAATATTTGACAACATGCCATAATCAATTCTATTAAGGAATCGACAACCAACTAAATAGTATTTCAGGATATTCTAGCTAATATGAGCAAACAAATTGGCATGCAAGTGCCATAAATAGCTAAATAGGTGCATGCATCAGGGAAAAATATGGAACACGTGGGCATGAAATTTCAGTATATCTAGTTTATTTTAGCATGCAATCAATAATCAACAACCATAAACGAAAATTTCACTTCATGGAGGATAATAGGCCTAAGGATTAGTCACCGGTTAACATGCAATTCACAATTTTCACTACACAATCATTATTTGTAACATAGGTTCGATAATTAACAACCTAGAGATAATGGTCGTGCTGAAAGTTAGGCGGGTTCAACCCGACCGACCCGACATTGGGTTGGGCTCGGGCAGGATATATCGCGTCCGATCTCAAGCTTGGGCTATACAAACACCAACCCGATAAAACTTGGGTTGGGCTCGGGTTGAGGTCTCGGGTTGCCCGACCCAACCCGAACCCGAACCCAATCAATATATAAGTTATTTATAAATTATAATTGAGTGTGGATCATTTGTGTCGAAGGCACACTAGTGATGTCGGGTCTCATTTGTCCACGTCATTTCAAAGGACTCAAGCTGACAAGATATGCCAGATTTCTCTCTCCCAAATAGATTGCATGCTATGCTACATGACTTTTAATAGAGTGGTTGTCTTATATTTTAGCTTGTTTTTTTTAAAGAAAAAAATGAAGTTCTTTATGATGAATAATCACATATATGATTAATAAAATCATAGATACAAAAAATAAGTCTTGTATTGTAATAAAGTAATGTAATAATGAAAATATTAACATGTATATACCCGACTAACCCGATCAACCCGATCGAGCCCGCTTGGGTTGGGCTTGGGTCGAGAATTCCCAACCCGAGATTGAGTTGGGTTGGGTTAGGGTTGAGGTATAGGAACCTTGGGTTGGGTTAGGGTTGAGCACCAACCCGACTTAACCCGTCCGACTTTCAGCCCTAGGTAATGGTCCGCACCTATGAGTAGTCTATTGATTTTTAGTGTCGCCCCTAGGGTTAGGGTCCGTTGATTAGCGTGTTGGTGCCCTCTCTCTTGTTGTCGAGCTGTTTTCTTTTGGGGGCCCACTTTCGAAGGAGAAAAATATTCATATGATAGTTATATGTATAGGCATTAAAAACCAAAATTCAATTATCATTAATCATGCATACACAAGTATTTGTGAAGGCCCAAACATGGGTGTTTGGGAGAGATGTGCAGCAATGACTCTTGGATATTTTTGGGCGTGTCCCATGATCAGGTGGGGCCACCTTTTGGCATGCTATTAGGTTCCTTTGGTAGCCCTATGTGTGGCCTTCAAAATACAAATAGTGTGGTTCACTGAATTTACGCATATGATTTTTGGCATGAGGCCAAACATAAGCATTTCAATTTTTTCTACACAGGATTTTCTGCACAACTATGCCCAGCCTTATTTGAGATCTACTCCCCAATTATATGGGGTCCACTACCTTCGAAGGAAAAAGGAAATTGGTAGAGTTATATATGTATTTCAAAACCCATAAGGTAACCCTACTTAATCATGCATATACAATTTTTGGTGAAGACTCAAACTTGGGTGCTTGGACGAAATGTACAGGAAACACAATGCAGAATTAGTTTTGGCCCGATTTTGAGTATGTCTCATGATCACAAGGGACCACCTTTTAGTGTACCGTAAGGTGACCTTGATAGTACTGTATATGTACTTTAAAAATGATAAGCTGGGACCAACTGATTCTGCACACATAATATTTGGTATAGGGTTAAACATAGGTATTTTAATTTTCTACGCAACTGTGTCTTGCCCCATTTTGAGATCAACTCCCTAATCATGTGGTGTCTTATTTGGCCGAAGCAAAATATAATTTCTCTATTCATTGGCATAGCTTAAAGTTTTCAAGTGGCAGCCCTACTCATATCTTGTGCGTGTGTCCACTACAGAGGCCCAAAGTTTGTACAAAACACAAATAATTATGCAGTTTTCAGCAATGGGGTCTGTCACAACTTAGGGCCCAATTTCCAAACACTTAGGGATCATTCCAGACAAAAAGGTGGGACATCCCATCTCACTGATATAAGAATTAAACATCTCCCATTCTGGTACCCTTAACTATAAAGCGTGGGGCCCACTACAAGGTATCAAAGAGGCATACATACAATACAGTTAAGTATTTGGAAAAATTTCAACAAACAGAGAGTACAAGAGAAATGAAATATATCTAATGGCAAGTGGGACCCACACGCTAGCAAATCATAAATAAGAGACAAAATAATGTACATGGGTGTCCAGATTGGATGAACTAATAAAATGTATAAATCACAAGTGCTCCCACACACAAGTGGGTCAATAAGAGGATGAATGTTATGTACAACATCGTCAAGTAGCACATGAAATGTATTGATTAAATCTCTATGATCAGATACTCTGTTAGAAAATCTCATCCAATGGATGGTTTGGAAATAAGTCATTTATACTTTATATAGGTTTCCAACCATACAGATCCTTACATTCATCAGGACCATACAAAACAATTCAAGGTTTATCCTTACGGAAGTATCTATCGGTGCAGAATTTTCTAAATTTTATCATGAAAGAATCTGACTATAGGGACCATATATATGATTATTAACTATGTCAAGTAAGCTAATAATAAATATCAAATATATCTGACCGTTGGAATCACAGATATGGCCCACATAAAAATGGTCAAAACAAGCCGCCAAAAACATTTTCGTATAAGGCCAAGATCCTAGTCATTCGAACTCTGATTGAGGCTTATTATATACCGTTGGAAAGATGTTTTGATTTTCTACTAATCTAACGGAACATATATTTTTATTATATTCAATGAAGGAAGTAAAATGGTTCCATTTTTGGCAAAACGGAATCCTGCATATGCTGCTGGACAATAGCCAAGTAAAGTTAATGCTACTGATGATTGGACCGTTGGATGTCTACGAAATTTGGTCCAAAGTAAGTTTATATTGTGATTCATATTATTTCCAAGTTTCAACTCCAATTGTAGCATAGTTGATTTTATATGATTTTTAAAAGTTGTTGTTCAGATACAAAAAAGGATTACAAGTGAAGGGTGTTAATACAATGTTCATCATGGTGGACCATACTGACATGAGCCACCATGCTGACTACCATAGCCATTAATACATGCACCCATGGGGCTCTATACTAGTGGGCCTCATATGCATCAAGAAAATATAAAAGGTGGAAAGAGGAGGATGAGGAGGATGGCATGTGGTGTATGGTATGGGTAGTGGATGGATGAGGTGGATGGTGCTAATCATGTATTGGACAAGGTGCAAGAAATCTAGGCATGCATTGGCTAATGGATGCATAAGGGCTATGGGTTGTAGGTGATGCATGGTGGATGATGAAGTGGAGTGTTACAATTGGTTGTTTGAAGTGATTTGACATAAAACAAGGCATGCATTGGATGCATGTGTAGGATGAGGTAGATGTTGAGGGTCAAATATTGCATATCAGACCCAATTAGTGCCTGGATTTATAAGCATGATACAGTTTAATGGCTCGATTTAATCGTGTTTGTGATGCAGAGTGTATTTACGAGCATGGACTGAAAAAGGGTGCTTAAACCATGGATTTAACACTCTGATGACACCAAAGGCAAGGGACGGACTCCAGGGGACCAAGATCGATGGAATTACATGCCAGAGATTCGAGAAAATCGGAAAACTGAAGCTCAAGTGGCCCGAAAATCATTCAGAATGCAAGATCACGGGGTTCTCACCATCCATTCGGATCGAAACTTTATACATGGCCTGAGGACCATAAATTAACCGTACATGTAAAATTTCAATCGTTTGATCCCTGTTGAAGTGACCCAATGGATAGATCAGCCCACAAAACAACGATTTGGGACCCACTTGCTGTCCGGATACGCTTCAACTTAGGTCCCTACGGTTAAAATGAGATGGGGAACAAGATGGATGGTGTGGATTTCTCATATACATCAAGGAGGGCCCCACTTTACATGATGCATGTGCATAGCACACATGCATTGGACGTGCACCGATCGGGCAGCCCGGTCAAAACCAGGCTGACCCAATCCGTCTCCTGCACCAAGACAGCGAACGGACGCTGTCCGTCCGTTTTGTGTAGTGGGGCCCACCCAGCTCACATTTCATCAATCCTAACCGTTCATTCGTCCTGGTAGGTGGCCACGAAACTCTCCAAGGTGGAATTTTGGCCCCATGAAAGCGTTCGGACGTTCCCAGCCGTTAAACGCAGAATGAACGGCGGAGTAGAAGATCTCATGGGCTACACCGATTTCACTCCAAAAACACTTATTCCCAGATGATTTTTCATCCTGAAACCAATGGACGAAGTGGATTTTCCATTTGGATTCAATAAGTGGACCAACCCAAGTAACAGAGTCGACTCTATTTCACAATAGAGCCTTGTGATTGGGTTTCGTGGGCTACAACTGTGCATCAAGGGCTTGATCCAAACCATCCAATTGCTTTGTGGAGTGGCAAAGACTCTCTCCAAGCTCGTCTTTCAGCCCAATGCACGTGTAAAGATGTGAAATGTTGTAAAACACAGAATGGAGGGCAGAAGCTTTATCGAAAGATAAATCAAATGGGCCACACCAAACCCAATCCAAAACCATCCATATCTGAATGGTTTTTCGTGCCGCATCCAATGGACGGACTGGATCTCACCGCTGATGCAGACCATGGGCCCACCGATCTTCGCAGCGCAAGGACCGTGAGTAGGCTCTGCGTCCACAAAAACCAGCCGCAGTGGGCCACTGTGCGATCAAGGAGATGATCGGATCGATGATCCGATCCATCCAGAAGATGCAGAGGGGGGTCCTGACCCTGTTCATGAAGTCAAACCAGAAATCTGGAGCCGTCAGCCATCACATTTCCAAGCCGACGCCAGTCAGTTTCCAAAGATTCTGCGACCTGCGTTCTTGGCTGCGTAACTGGCTGCGTAAAAGCCACATATGAACATCACCGACTCCAGCCAGGCCTCTCCAATGCCCCCAGCAAGTTATAAAAGGGAAGAAAAGAGAGAGTTTAGAGGAGGATTCAATCTGGAGAGCTTGGGGACTGGACGTGGAGCACAGAGGAGAGAGAGACAGAGACTAGAGTTGTTCTCTTTTATTTTTTCCTTCTTTTGTTTATTTTATTTTGTTTAAGAGATTAGCCTAATTATGTTTATAGGCTAAACCTCTTAGCTAGGGCTAAGAGGTGAAGCTTGTAGTGAGATGAAAGACTCTATTTTATGTCTTGAATTTAGTTTTAATTTACGAACTGAATTTGATAATGGTTTGATTATCGGGAATGTTTTTAGTTTTTAATGGTCTGTTGTGACTGAAATTACAATGGGTCTGCGATAACTTTGAGCATGTCCCTTTCCTTTTATGTTTATGATGTCAGGAAGCCCTGTTGTTCACCATCGTCTCCTGGGCATGGTAGGATGACGGCACCCTTCCTAAACTTCATAGCATGTTGATTGGTTGGTAATTAGTTTAATTCTGTTGTTTGCTTTGTCTCCTGGGCATGGTTTGGTGATGGAATCTATTCTAATTCATATACCTTTCATCTCTTTAAAATTATATCAGAGGAAGTTCAGTTTAATTTTCATGATTCTTGAAGCAGGCATAAGATCTCCCTGATCTCTATAAGTGGATCCTCTGAATCCCTAGTTTCTTATCTCTGATTTCTCTTAAGTTTTACATAATTATTTCACAATTATTCCCTAAATTTCATTCGATTTAGATTTCATCTTAGGCTAGTTCTATTTCTACCTAGTTTCAGATAACGTACAAGTATCAGTCCCTTGGGATTTGACCTCGGTCTCACCGAGTTTATTACTACATCACAACCCTGCAGTTGGGGAGTGAACAGTGGACATGGGCCATTATTAGTTTTTAAGGTATGGGGAGAGGGCTAATGATGAATTTTGGGGTAGAACCCATTTTTGTCTCATGTGTATTGTCTTATATGTGCTAGCTCATTTTTTTGTTATGTAGTAATTGTCCTATTTTGTGAAAATTTATATGTTGAAGAAATTGGGCTTTAGGCCCACATGGGCCCAAGTCCAATGGGCGTAGCACAATAAATGTTGCTCATGTTATAGGATACGTAATTTTGGTCGTAGATTCGATGGGTCGTATCTTACTAACGGAGTGTCGGATTGAAGTACGGTTTTCATCGTGGCGATAGCAACGACGACACGGTCCACATGACAGAGGTTTCAAAGGCATATGGAACAATTCACTCGGTCGGGCAATTTTGGTAGATCCAAGGTCACTCCTTTTAATCCCAAACACGTGTGAATACACATATGGGCATACACTCAAGTTGATAAATCAAAGGTACTGCTCAAGGACATCCAATTCCCAGTTGACAAAAATCTGGAGCATTACAAAAGGACCAAGGATTGTTTGATAAAACTTATTTTTAACACTTATAACTGAAATTTAATATATATATATTTTTATGATATTCTAATTAGGGCATTTAACAAATCCATATAACTAAGTGTTTTATTTGAATTTTTATATTTTAAAAAAAAAAAGATTTTTTTAACTCCTTAAACTAATTTTGTCCTCTATTAATAATTTAAATTGACAACAATGGCTTTCCTCTTCTCAAAAAATGATAATATTTGTTTAGCCACCTTATGAGGTCTAATAAAAAATATAAACTATTAATTTCAAAGTACACATCAAACTCTTTGAAATGAGTGATCACTCGCTCGAGAACGGAGATCTTTACATTAAGATTTAGGACATTGAAGTTAATGTGTTCTTGTACGTCAAGGCCACATGCATGCTAATACAGATTTGACTTTGTGGCCCCATATATCGACGTGTTTCTAGATTTCTTTCATAATATGGAATGTATTTCTTATAGTACTCATTAATGACTTAAAAATAAGTGATTGCATGTCTTGAATTAAGATCGAACGCTAAGATCTTATATGTCGAAGATGGTTTGTCATAGCACATTCGAGCCACATATGTAGTAATAACGATTTGACTTTGTGCCCCATTTTTAAAGGTTTTTCTAACCTCCTTTATAGTTGTGGACTACACATTTTGCAATAGTCATTAATAGGTTTGAAACGAGTGGTCGCTCCCCTAAAATGGATATCAGATTGTTGAGATATTGGATTATGAAGTTGGTTTGTCATGTACATTTAAGCCACATGTGCGATAATAGTGATTTGATTTTGTGACCCAATTTCCAATGTTCTTTTAATTTCCTTTAGAAATATAAACCGATAACTTGTAATGCTCATTGATAGCTTAGAAACAAGTGGTTGTACGTCCAAATCGGAGATTTGAGAGCTAAAATCTTGTGTATTGTAACATATGTTTTTTTTTTTTTAGTGAAATATGACATCAACTATTTGTGGCCCATTTTTTTAAGGATATTTTGTCTCATTTGGGAGATTTGAGCTTTCCATGACATTCAACGCTTTGAATATTCTATGAAATCAAATGGTCGCTTGTCCACATCAGGGCATGAATCGTGACATAAATGAATATTCAAGATACCTCATTCTTTTAGTGGCCATTATCTCCTCATATGTTGATTAAATTTGTACAAAATTTGGTATGAGTTGGTCTCTTGATATATTCTTCGAGATGATTTGGTCAGATCTTGACCAGATCCAGCCAGATAAGACTGCGATAAATTTAATTTTTTTTTAATAATAGATCTAATTCTATTTAGGTTTGTAGCTCGGCAGTAGATGGACTATGTTTCAACACTAAGATTATAGATTAAGCACTCATGTGGTGCGTGCATGTGTGTAAGATAAAAAATAAAGAATCAAGTCGACTTGAGTTAAGAATCGTTTCTTTGGCCCAATGAGTATCCACTTCACACATCTAACGGTTCGAAAATGACCAAATGGTGGCCCTCTCCATGAGATGTAGGCCATAAACGTCTAACCTTATTGCACGATGAGATCAAAGGATATCCTATCAATATCGGCTCATATCTAAGCCCAATATTTGGGCAGTCTTGATTGGCACAGTACACCTACCAAATATCTAAGCCATTCATTGGATATCTGATGCAGATCTCACACGCGCATTCAATTTACATTCAATCTTCTCCCATCCACAATTCATCGCTAAACTTTCTAAAATAATTAGAGTTGAAAACTTTTAAATTAAGTAACATTCTCTTATTGAAAATGTATAGGATAAAAGTATTAAAAAATTTATTGAATTTGGCATAGTTGTGCTAAATTTAATGACATAGCAATAGCAGGTTTCATCTCATACTCTACGAAAGATAAAGATTGATATAATATGGGCAAATATGATAAACTATTAATTTTTAGACATTGGCGGCTCTGTGTTTACCAAACAAGATTTTTATGAAAAGAGTGCTTATTTTCGGATATTAGGATATTCTTTAAACAAATTACGAAACAAAATTTTCAATACTTATATATATAAGTATTAAAATTCAGTACTTTATTATTTCAACACGCAATTTTATTTTCATACCTTATTATTCAATTTACTAAATGACAGCCAAGGGCTGTCTAGCATCTCTTACCTAATCCAATGGGAGATATTTTAATAAGAGCTATAAATTAAGACATTTTGTTTTAATATTTACTTTATTATAAACTTGATAGTTAAATTCACTTTTTCAAATACACACACACACACACACACACACACACACACACACATATATATAACTCTTATTTGAAATAAACATACTTAGTAAAACATTTAAATAAGAGTTTTTTGTTTTAAAGAATAATTGTTGACATTTTGTAATTGCAACAACTCCATCCCAAATCAACATGCTTCTTCATGCCTCTTACCGTGGATGTCGATTTCCATCATGTCAAACTGGATGTGAATTATTATTATTTTTTTGAGAGGTAATGATGATTTGATTAATAAAGGATTACAAAAAAAGAGGATAAGCCCGATGAGAAAGCGAGAAGGTTATCGTCCAGCATGAAACAAATTACAACCCTTTATATTAATAGTTTGAGATTGCCACTCAACTACATACTGTTGCACCTTCTGAACAACTGCAGCTACCAAGTTAGAAACTCAGTCGAAACATCTCTCATTTCTTTCTTCCCACACTGACTACCAAGTAGTTAAAATGAACATTTTCCAGACGTGGTCCTATCTTTTCCAAACTTGGGCCCATGCTAGTTTTTAAGCAGACTATCAATAGATTCGGGGAACGACCAAGAAATATTGAAGATTTGAAGAATAGTTGTCCACACCTGACTAATGAAATGGCAGTGGACAAACAAATGATCCACTGATTCTGCTTCGTCCATGCAACAAAGGAAAATATTTGTAATTGGCATGCCCCTCTTCCTCAAGTTGTCGACAGTCAACACCTTGTTCTTCCTTACTAACCAACCGAACACTACTATCTTTAGAGAAACTTTAAATTTCCACATTATGTCTGCCCAAACTTTTACCATCGAAGATGCTTTCCTATCAATAAAGCTGTACATGGACTTAACTGAGAAGGAATCGGAACTGTCGAATCTCCATTATAATTTGTCTTCTCTTTCCTTGTCTATCTTGTAACTGATGACGTGCCATTGTTGGGCTATATATTCTTCGATCTCCCAGTCTCGGAGATTTCTTCTGCATGTGGGGTTCCACACTGTTACATCCCTTATAATAGAGAAGTAGTCAGGCACCCTGATGGAATAATTTGGAGCGAGGTGATAAATGTTCGGGAAATCTTCTTTTAAAGTTAATTTCCTCACCCATCTGTCTTCCCAGAATTGCATATTATCGCCTTTTCCTATTGTTATACCAATACCTTTAATAACCTCATCCTTTGAAGAAAGAATTCATTTTCATAAAACTTATGCTCTAAATACTGATGATTCCTTTGTCCACCAACCTCCCTCTGAGCTGTCGTATTTGCTCTTGATGAGTATATTCCACAACGAGCCTTTTTGTAAGATCCGTATCCTAGTCCGTATTGTTCCGTCGACTGCTGCAATCATTCCCGTCAAATTCAGGTATCATGTGACCTATAATCAATGTTTGCACGCGATCCTAGGTCATATCCTGTAGATTTGAGTCAGCTTAACCTGAGACCGGTACCATTACGATCGCACCGTCACCGTGGTTCCAACGCCGCGTCTCGTGCGCTAACCCGACGCTTAGATCATAAGATGTGGACCGTGCATTTTAATGGCCGTGGACCGTATATTGCAGGACCCACTTATCCCATGTGGCACCAATCTCTAGGTAATCATGAAGGTAATGGATGACATCACCCGAGCTATACCCACCCTACCCTAGCCTTAGCCACCCTACCCTAGCTATAGCCACCCTACTCTAGCCTTAGCCACCCTACCTTAGCTATAGCCACCCTACCCTAGCTATAGCCACCCTACCCCCTAGCCTTCTTACAAGCATTTATTGCTAGCCACCATCTCTTACAAGTAATCATGGCCTACCTAAGCTACCCTCTCTCTCTCTTTACAACCCTCTCTCTCTCTCTCCCATTTCTCATCACTTTTCCTAAGCAAGGAAATCCCACGGCCAAGCCTTCCCATGGAGAGAAAAATGTGATTTGGTGGCCCACTTCCCATCCCAAAGATCTTTCATCCAAGCCATTCACTTCTCATCTCCCTCCATCAAAGTGAAGCACAAGGAGATCGGCTTTCCAACGGACCAAGGAGATCAACGATGGGTGCTTGTTAGGATAGATTTTTCATGTTTTTGATGATGGGCCAAGTGAGGCCTACCGATTGATGGTATGGATCTCACTTTGGACCTTAAGTGTGGTCGATAGCCCACCTTGATGCTCATGATCATTCCATGATGGGGCCATTCTCCATGGACCCCATCATGATGTTTATTTTTCTTACATAAAAAGAGATCATCTAGACCTTACATTTGGTGGAGAAATGATCTCCACCGTTGATTTTTATTTTAGTGGGCCCACATGTATTGGGACCCACTTAATGTATGATTGAATGCAAGGAGGGCCCATAGTGTCGGGGTCCCTCCATCACACGTGTGTCCCACTCTTTCTCTCTCTCCCTCTCTCTTTCATTTTCTTTGTTCCTATTTTATGTGATGATGTGGCCTTTGGCCCACCCGGATGGACCCCACCATGAGGTGTGACTTTTACCCAAGCCATTTATAAGTGGGGCCCACCTTACATGTGTTGCACCCACACCATCCTCCATGTGGTGGCCCACCTAAGCCGGGCCCACCTCGAATGTATGTGTTTCGTCCAACCATCCAGCGTCTAGGGACGCTGGACGTGGTCTGGGAAAAGCACAAATATCAGCTTGGTTCACACCATTTTGGGGTGGTCCACTTGTGTGGACTCCACATTGATGTGTGAGATCAATCCATGCCGTCCATTCCATTCTCGAGTTCATTTTAGGCGTTGAGCCGAAAAATGAAGCAGATCCGAGTATTTGGTGGGCCATAGCATGAGAAACAGTGATGGTTACCGTTGAAAAACCAACTGCTATTTTTATTCACCAAAATATATTGAATATTGGGCTCATCCTGCTTGTCTTGAGCTATGGGGATCGATGGCGAGGTCGGATTTCCTTGATGCGGGCCCCACGTACGAAAAACCTTGAGATCACAAGTTTTAAAAAAAATAAATAAATAAATAAACCAACAACAGCATTGCTGCTGCTGTGGCGTCAGAGGCACTGACAGCGCCAGGCGAGCGGGCGGACAGCATTGACCCACGGCCCCTGTCGTGGGCCCCACCCTGATGTATATTTGCCATCTAACCCGTTCATATGGTGGGCCACCTCCATCAGTGGGCCCCCTCAAAATTTCACCCACATCCAAGACTTAGTGGCCCACATCATGGGAAACAGTGGGATTGAATGTCTGCCCTTGAAACTCCTTTTCTGGGCTACAGAAGTTTCGGATTAAGACGAAATTTGTTCTCCCTTTTTGTGACCTTATGAACGGATCGGATGGCATATAAACATTATGGTGGGCCCCACGTGGGACCCACAGTGATGTATGGGTTCATTCACACCGTCCGTCCAGGGGCGGTGTGTGCGGGTGCTTGTGTGTGTGCGAGTGCGCGTGTGTGTGCGTGTGCGTGTGTGTGCGCGCATGTGTGTGTGTGTGTATATATAATATTATATACAGTATTGTGTATATATATATTATAAACTATATATTATATTATATATGGTATAAAGGATGGTGGGCCTTCATGTGGACCCCCACCATGATGCTTGTGTTGCATCCAAATTGTCTAACCATTTTGAAAGCTCAATCTATAGTCCAAGTGGACCCCACCTTGGTATATATATAAGGCCATAGGATTAGGCCCATCTTGATGTATTATGACCCTTTGTTGGGGCCCACTTGAGTATAGACATGGGGCCCAATTGGGGTGGCCCACCTGATGTACATAAGGCCCATGTGATTAGGCCCATTCGATGTATTTGTGGCCGTTGTTGAGGCCCACCTTGATATGAATATAAGGCCCATGTTATAAAGCCCATTGTTCTGTATTCAAGGCTCGTGGGTTATGGCCCATTGCAATGTGTACAAGGCCCATTGATGCGGCCCACTTGATTTATATAAGGCCCATATGAGGCGGCCCATTTGATGTATCTAAGGCCTATGGGTCGAGACCCAATAAGACGTATATAGGACCATTGCAATGTGTGATTCCTTATGGTTTGGGTAATGATATTTTATGGCGGGCCTTACCTTGGGAGCAATGTTAGTTTGACGTTCACGTTGCAAGAATAATGTTGGTTAAATGTCCGCATTATAACTCTCCCTAAGGCCCATTGGTAGGCCCATACTTGTTGATGGTTCATCACTTTGTAACATGCTTAGTATATTTCCATGATTCATGCCCATACGCATCATATGTATACTTGATATGAGGAATGTTTGATCATTGCATAAGCCATTGGGCTGAAATATTACGGGACTCCTTATAAGATGGAGTGCCCTGTATGAGCGCGTGGTACGCACGAGATTGTTGTATGACTGATGGTGTGACTCACGTATTTTGCATTGTGTGTCATGACGCACTGCACTCCCTAACGACATCAGGGCCGTGGCATTCACAAACACCTCGTGGATGGTCGTATCAAATACCGAAAATATTGGCTTTAGCATTGTGGGCACTTAGGATGTCCTTGGGTGAAAATTCCAGAACCTTTTTGGTACCAGGAGATGCTCCAACGTCGAGACCGAGTGGATACACGAGCGCCCGAGTGCCGAATACCAGTAGGCCGCGTCTCCCACTGTGTCGTGGTCGGTTGGAAGGGGGTGTGGCCTTATCCGCCCGAGTGAGGGGGCTATAAGCTAGGCTGAGTTTGACCAACTCGCAAATGAGTCCGCTATCGACGAGCCAGGTAGGTATTGGCAGACTACTGGTCAGGCGGATAGTGTGGTCTCTTCCACTTGCTTGACTGTGCAGCTAGGGAGGAGGCAGTCAGTGTGAGGTGTATTAGACCCCGGTGATATCCAGAGAGGAACTGTACTGATATGTGTACTTGACGAGTACTGGCACGCTTGCTTTGCATCTCGCATATGACATTTGGCTACATAGGCCTCGCATCACATGGCCTTGGTATGGCCGATAGCATTCATGTCTTGCATCATATAGCTTTGGTACAGCTGATAGCATTCATGGACTTACCGCATACTTCCGCATTACTCTGATATTGTACACTTGGCGCTTGCCTTGCGCACACACTTACACCACCCTCTAAGCTTTTGTAAGCTTATGCACGACCGTTGCGTGCAGGTGTCGTTGGACAGCAGCAGCGTTGAGGAAGGAGCGCGCACCTGATCATTTTGAAGCTTTTTGATCACCTTGTATTTCCCTTTCCCCTTTGTACTTAAAAGTTTTTAATATAGTGGATATGTGGTGATGTTGTTTTGTGACTTGGTTATGCTTGTGGTTATGCTCTATTATATATATATATAAAATCATACTGAAAATCCTCCTTGTAGGATCCTAGGATCGGAATCTGGCATGTAAGTGTTAGAATCCGAGAATGGGGTACTACGGAGGCTGTCGGCACCGGATTCGGCGATCGGGAATTTTGTGAGCCCGTTTTCCGAGTTTGGGGCGTGACACTTTTTCGATTCCGAGTCTCCAAAACCATTTACCTAGAAGTGACCGATTCATTTTTTTTAGATTTCTGATTCCAACACCATCATCTTACACATGCTTGCACACCTCCTTCCATTCGACCAAATGAAAATTTTTTTCCTCTCCTTTCCATGCCGTAAAAAGTCTCTTTTAAGTCTGTCAAGAGTTAGTAGAATCGATGTTGGGCATTTGTATAAGAACATGAAATATAGGGGTAGGTTTGATAAAGCTGATTTTATCAAAGTTAACCGACCTCCCAAAGATAGGTATCTGCATTTCCATTTTGCCAAATATTTCTCGAATCTTTCAATAACTTTGTCCCACAAACTCTTTGGAGGTTTCCCTATACATAGAGGCAGACCTACAAATATTGTTGGAAGAGTTCTCGTAGGATAGCCGAAGAAGTCGGCTTATCTTTGTATTTCTTCTTTCTCCATATTTACACTAAACATCTTAAACTAAACAAAATTGATTTTGAGACCCAAGACTGCCTCGAAACATCGAACTATAGTGCGCAGATTACTCACTTTTGTATGCCCGGCTTCACAAAATAGGAGGGTGTCGTCGTCAAACTGACGATGAGATATCGAATTTTCCATACCCTTCACCTTGAATCCGCTGACAATGCCCTCTTCTTGACCATTTCTCAACATTCTAGATAAGGCCTCACCCACGATTAGAAATAAAAATGGGGATAAATGGTCATCTTGTCTCAGTCCTTTAGAACTACTAAAGAATCCTTTTAGGGATCCATTAAGTAATACAGAAAAGAAGGTAGAGCAGACGCATACCCCCATCCAACGAATCCACTTTTCCCCAAAGCCCATCCGATTCAGCATGTATTAAAGGAAAGTCCAGTCTATGTGATCGTAGGCCTTTTCAAGGTCAAGCTTACATAAGAGTCCCTTTCGACCGGATCTATTACAAGAGTCCAAGCATTCGACCAGATCTATTAGTGATTTGTCCACCTGAAATAAATGCGCTTTGGTTGTTGGAGATGATATTTTGTAATAATAAACCTTTAAAACGGGAGACCAAAACTTTAGCCAGAATCTTGTAAGGGCCACCCAAAAGATTAATCGGTCTGTAATCTGTTACAGATTCTGCTCCTGGACATTTTGGGATGATGACAATAAAAGAAGCCCCCAATTCTTTAGATAGTCTGCCTCTGTTGTCGAATTTTGATATGAAATCTAAAATGTTTCCCTTTAATATTTCCTGGAATGTTTGAAAGAAATTGATGGGGAATCCATTTGGACCGGGGGCCTTGTCTCTTTTTAATTAATCTATCACTCCTTTAATTTCTTCATGAGAAAATTGAGATTCAAGGTAGCTGCTTTCCTCTGTTGAAATGCGATCAAAATAGAGATGACCTAGCTTGGGCCTTGCCCACCCTTCTTCGCAGAACATATTTATGAAATATTGCATAACTTCTAATGTTATACATTCTTTGTCCTCAGTCCGATCCCCATCCACCATCAAATTGATGATTTTATTGTTTTTTGCTCAAGCCGAAGCTATAGAGTGGAAAAATCTTGTGTTTTTATCTCTTTCTTTTATCCATTTACTCCTTGATTTCTATCTCTAGGAAATTTCGTCTTCGAGGACCTTGGTTGAATAGTTCAGGATTAACTGAAGTCTTCTGATCTGCTAATCTGATGAAATCTGATGTATTTTAGTTTTAGAATCAATTGACTGCAACTCAGCAAGGATATCATTCGTTTCCAACTTCCTCTTGTGAAACTCAACTGATTTCCACTCCTCTATCTTTATTTTGAGAAGTTTTAGCTTTCTGCACAATCTGAACCTGTGTAGCCCTCCACTTTGAGATCTGTCCACTAGTCCCAGATAAGTTGTTGAAAACCTTCAATCTTCAGTTAGGAAATGTCAAATCTGAACGGTTTTGGGCCCCAGTTTTCAACGTCTGCTGAGAGAAGAAGTAGGCTATGATCAAAAGTGGGTCTCGGGAGTATAGATTGGAAGATTAAAGGGAAAACTTCTATCCAATCTGCCGAAACCAAGAGTCTGTAGAGCCTAGCGAGAGTCAGATTATCCCGTTCATTAGACCAGGTGAATCTGGCCCTGATCAAAAGAAGATCCATCAATTCTTGATCGTCAATCCAGCTTGACAAGAATCACATGACTGCAGATATAGAATCCCATTTCGATATGTCCTCTGCACATTGCGTTGTATTGAAGTCTCTCCCTAAAACCCAAGGCTCGCTGAACTTCTCCCTGGCTTCATTCAACTCCGCCCAGAAAGTATTTCTTCCATCTTCTAGGTTGGGGCCATAGACAGAGGTGACTAAACATCTGAAGTTTGAACAAATGTCTTTGAGAATGACCGAAATTGAAAAGGCTCCTAACTAGCTTTGCTCCATAGACTAGGACGAGGATTTATAGGCCACCAGGATGTCTCTCGAACTTCCTGTAGCATTAAGAGTCACCCACTACGCGTCCTTTGCCTTCCATATATTACCCATTATCTTGCTGTTGAAATCCAGTATCTTCGTTTCCTGGATACAGATAATGTCTGCTCTGCTCCTCTCAGAGATGTCTCTGATGAGTCCTCTCTTTTACATGGATCACATTCCTCTAACACTTTAAGACATAATTTTTATTTACGGAACTGATCTTCCCCGATGATTTCTCTTGCTTCCTCCTGATCGATCCCCAATAGATGAGGTGGGGCTTTGTTGTGAATGTTTTAACTCCCTGTTGGTAGTTGTCTTGAAAGCGGATTTCTTGGGTGATCTGGTGCCAATCAGGGGTTACGCCATGGGATTCTGTGCATTGGAACAAAGCTAAGAAATCTTCTGGGTGGTCTCTAAAAGATAGACTGATGGATCTGCTGATGTGACCCATTGCTTCCCCGATTCACCTCTTCTTTTGAATAATATTTATCAGTGTAGCCCTTTGAGTTATCATATCTGGATAAGATGGATGATCTCCTCCCCCAATAAGATCTGTTAATCGTCCTGCCCGAAACTGAAGAGGTTCTGCCTCTATGATGTCTTCTCCACTCTCTTCTTGGAATAAAGTGATGAGGGCCCTGTCAGACATGTCATCACTGGACTCCTTCGAGAGAGGGGTTGAACAGTTAGGAGAGATCGTCTCCCCGATTGGCTAGAAAGACTCCCTGTCTGATTCAAGAAATGCTTCGTCTTCCACCAAAGATGTTTTGTCTTTCACCATAAAAGCTGAAAGCCTGACCATTTTGTTAGAACTAGAACCAAAAGGGATGAGATGTTTCGATAACTGAGAAACAAGGCACTCCTCGACTCGGATCTCGCTATTCGAGAGAGACTCCACCGAGTCTCTAGGCCTGGGAATAATGCAATGCAAAAAGATTTGGTTTGGCCAATGAGAAAGGGTCTCGATTTAATATCGTCTAGTTCAGAGTAACCGAAGCGTCCCGTTCGTACCTAGCCTCGAGATTGATGCGATTCATCGAGTCCCGGGCCTTTCGTGGTTCGACATGTGTAAAGTCCATTTTGCTTCGGCTAGCGATATCCTCGGTATTATGACACACACACACACACACACACACACACATATATGACTTTCTTGGAAACCGATTTGATCTTGTGGCATCTCGTCTGTCTGAACGTTGTCAGTGGAACGAGCTTGTTCCTTCGATGAGAGACATGTGGCTTCATCCGACATAGCTATTGTGTGTGTTAGACGTCCCTACTCTGATCTGACTTCTTCGGGGTAGCTACTGCCTGGGTCGTGACACGTAGCAATTTGGAATGGTGCTCGACTGGTGTACGCCTTCGTCGAAACTCGCTGGTTTGGTGCTCCGACAGAAAATGGTACTCTTACACATTCTTCTGTCCTTGCCTTCCCTGACCACAGACGAGCTGGTTTTTTGGATTTCTGGACCTCTAAGGTCACCCCATCGAGCTATGGGCTCGTCCTTGTTCTCCTGTTGCACTGGTAGAAACAACTTCTTCCATTTTCCATCACCTAAATATATGGAGGCAACAGATATCCCTTTCTTCTTCTCACCCCGGCCCTGATTACCCCCATTTCTTCTCTCAGTTTAGTCTTGTGGTCTAATTCTATAAAGTCTCCCAATCTGGATACAGCTATATGAAAAAAAAATCTTTGTACCAGAGTTCCAGTAGAACTGACAAAATCACAATCCATACGTCTTCGCTTCCAAACGCAAAGAAATCTTTCCACCTTTGTATTTTGGATATCATCCCTTCTTTATGTATTGCCCCTGCCATTATCAGAAGGTCTGGGTTGATCCCAGGACACATCTTGATCCATAGTTCGTTGAAGCCAATTGGTTTGATGATATAGCTTTCTACCAGTACCCTACAACATTCATCGATCCAACTTCTGACTTCAGCTATCAAAACCCCTTTTTAATCCTGAAGATCGATGTTGGATTGTCCGATATAATCTTGATTGATGTACACGATCGCATCCTTCTTGTATCTGTCTTCTCCCCTTCCTTGCTCTTTCTCTCTATAGGATTTGGCACTCTTGTATTTTTCGTATTGATAAGCACCTCCTTAAAAGATAATTTTTTCTGTTGACCTGCACATCTTGATTAATCTTTGGTTTGTATGTTCCCCCTCCTTTTCTTCCTTTGAGTTCCGGTTCGAACCTCGCCCTCTGCACCAACATTTTTGTGCCTCCAAAATTTTCTCCATGGAGAATTTGTATCGCCCCAAGTAACTCTTCCTCTGAACTCATTCTAACCAATGCAAAATCCTTGTAACATCTATTAGCTCTGTTTCTAGGCCGCACCACGTCCATGATCGATCCAGCTTTACCAAAAACTCTGGAAAAGTTGATTGACAACCATCCGTCTGGGAAACCTTTGACAAATAGTGTTGGATAGCTTTCCACATCTCATTTCTTGTACCATATTTTATTTGTTTCCTTGTTCCCTTTTGAAACGAGTTTCCATCCCCTTCTGTCTCCTTTTATGTGGATAGTGTTGTTATCGCTTCTTCTAATTCGTTCACTTTTCCTTTATTTGCTCTGTTATCTCCTTCCTCCGTCTCTTTCACCTCCTTCAACACATCATCTGTATTTACTGACCCTTCCTCGGTTTCCGCTACCTTTCCTCAAATCATTGCTGGTACTTCCTCACCTTCTGCTACCTTTCCTCGGATCATTATAGGTACTTTCTCGGCTTCCGCTACCTATCTCACCTTCTGCTACTTTCCTCGGCTTCCGCTACCCTAGATGTGAATTATCCATCATGTAGAACCCACATTTGATGTGAATAGTCTGTGTGGACCAAACCTTCGAAGTGGGGCATCCATCATGTAAAGCCCACCTTGGATGTGGACCATTCATCATTAGGGGTCAGAGATTCTCCATTATATGGGGCCCACCATAAACATTAATTGTCCTTCACGTGGGGTCCTTTAATGTCCACCACCCATTGTATAGAGTCTACATTTTATATGTCCATTGTGTGGTCCGCACCTTTGAAGTGGGTTATCGATCATGCGGGGCCCACCTTGGCCGTGGGCCATTCATCATTAGGGCCGACCATTGATGGGAGTTATCCATTATGTGGAGCCCACCATGATGTGGGTCATCCATTAGGTAGGGCTCACTTGATGTGGGTAGTCCGTCATGCCGGGTCACCCTTTGTCGTGGGCCATCCATCATGTGGGGCCCACCTTTGATGTGTGCCATCTATCATGTGGAGCCACTTTTGATGTCTACCATCAATCATGTGGGGTGCACCTTCTATGTGTATCATCCATCATGGTAGGCCACTTTGGATATGGGTCATTCATCATGTGAGACCTTAAATGTGGACCATCCATCAGGTGGGCCCCACTTGATGTGGACCATCCATCATGCGGGGACACAATTTCCCCAACATACTTTTAACAAGCTGAATTTATGTGTTACCTTGAAAATGTATGTCAAAATAATGTTCCATAGTTATGAGGAGGACACCCGAGTCATATATGATATGATTGAAATTGAATCGTAACAAAGTATAGGGCTATATTCACATATGATGAATGGTCAAGTGATTACTGTACTTGTGATCACCACATGGGAGTGAATCAAGCAGCCAATGATCTATCCCCATTGCAATTTGTAGGCTCAAACATTCTACCATCTCATTGAAATCTTATGCCAATCACCTCATTAATCATGGTGAAGGTGCATCTCCCACATACACACACATCATGATGCACTACTATTGTACATATTTACACAATGATCTATGCCATGCAAGAAGCATTCCGTTCATTTAATTGATGATTATGATCATAAGTAAGATATTATCTTGCTTGCTATATAAAAAACAATGTGTTTACTATGTACGTTATGATTGCATGCATAAAATAATTATATATATAAGACAATCAATCCAATTACTCAATGAATTAAAACTCATAACTCAAAATTAAAGTTTTGAATTTACTTCTAATACCTAACTATATTTGCAAATTTTCCATAAAAGCAAGTCTCTAGTAAAAATGTTGGGTCTTAATCACTTCAACAAGACTTTAGATTTGATGGACTAAATTTAGAAAAGTATGGTAAATTCTTTTGTCAGGTTTTTCAAAAAGGAGTGATCTAGCCATGTACCTTAGAATATTAAGGACATGAGTTAATATGACTAACAAACTTATATAATAACAAGAATGGAATCGATCCATCGCGTTTATATATAAATGATCTTTTAGTATGTGCAACTCAACTGTATAATAATATGAATGGAATCGATCTATCACTTGCACAAAAGTGATCGATACGTGAAATCTACTTGATCATTTAATGGTCTATACCTTGTGTAATATATAATACTTACATTTTTTGAATGAGTATAATATCAATCATATCAATATTAGAGACATCTCACCCTGTTCAACCCATGGATGAAGGTGTAGGCACATCTCACATGTATGTTTATCTCATCGTTCATTACTTTTGTGTGTTTGTGGACGATGATCTATGTTACTATAGAAGTGGACCAAGCTTTTTAATTAACAATTAACAATTATCATTAACATTAACATTATTGTGATATTTATCACATTAAACAACATTAATGTCTATTCATGACCATTCCTAACCCAAGTTTTCGAGTCTTAAACCCATATTACCAGGTGTATTATCCAGATAGAGACATAACTCCTCCCTCCTATTTGGTCCTTCGACGAGGTAAATGATCATAGTGGTGGAGAGACGCCCATCATATAGGTTTTTGGTAGGGATAATGATGTAGAGAGTATCACGAACAGAAGTGATTCGGACCGTCAGACCTTAAATCATGCGTATCTCGTAATTCAGAATGAGTTATCGGATGTAAAATATATGATTTTGGAGTAGAATGAGCTGCCTTAGCCAACCAACCCCGCTATGCTGGGTTGCGCAAGCCGAATTTGTGAAATACCTCCAGATCGATGGTTGTTTCCCTATTTTAATTATGTTTTTACTATAAATAGTAAGTTTTAGTTTGATTATAACTCTTCATCTGTTGGGCTTTAGGAGTTGCGCCCGACGTGAAAAGAGCTTAGAAAAATTAGGAGAATAGCTTGGTAAAGCCAAATAGGACACACACTATTTTTTGACTGAAAACCTTGCGCACTAGTAGACATCTCGACTGTCTATAAATAGTAAGTTTACTATTTATAGTAAGTCACGAATTCTAGGAGTTTTAGTCGTAGTTTCATTCTGATTTCTCTCTCATTGCTTGGTATCCCTATTTAAAGGGTTGCGAACTCATTTTTATTGATTCATTAATCAATTTCGAATTTATTAGAATTTATTTATATTTTCTTGCTTTCTTTCTGTGAGGAGTCCAGAGAAATTCCGTGGATTCGAGAAGTCTCTGTGAGGAGTCCAGAGAAATTCCGTGGATTCGGAATAGTTATCCTCTTTAGGAAGACAGTGCTCGACCTCCCATCCTTCCCTGCGCAAGATAAGAGGGCTCAATTACTAGATCTAGGTTATTAAAGGTTATTAGTCCATGCCTATAAGCATGCTAGAACAGAAGATCCATAGACTAATGTCATTAAAGGTTATTAGTCAATCTTTTGAGTTCTATATAGATTTCATTCAGTTTTATTTTAATGCGGGGAGTGGGAGTCAACTCATAGCCTCTTCCATGTGCTACTTATGTTTTAGTTTTAGTGTGTGTTTTTTTTTTTTTTTTTTTTTTATTTTTTATTTTTATAGTCTCATATTAGACGAGGGCTAGAAAGTGAATTGCAATTCTTTATTTAATGGAGGCTTTGCTTAAGAGTGTAAATTATAGTAGTGAGAAATGTTCTTTTAATAAAATGAATTTGGTTTCTCGCTTAGGCATCTTTACAAATAATAGCTTATCGGCTTATATATATATATAAAGTTTTTAGATTATTTGTAAAAATTTAATCAGAGTGCCTATTTATTTAGAAGTTACCAAATAAGCTCCGTTTTTATAAATTAAAGAGTAGTTATTTTTTGAAATAGAGCTTATTTAACTTAAGTAGGCAAACATTTTAAACTAATTTTTGAAAAAATTTGTACTTGAACTTTTCAAGTGATTCCTATCTTACCCTCTTTTCTTCACGATCTCTTCGAGACAGGCCCACGTGATGAATGGCCCATATTGAAGGTGGAACTCACGTGATGAATGGTCCACATCAAAGGTGGACCCACATAATGTACGGTCACATCAAAGGTTAGCCCCACATGATGGATGGCTTGCATCAAAGTGTGGCTTCACATGATGGATGCTCCACATCAAGCAGGCCCTACCTGATGGATTCTTACACATCAAAGGTGGGACCTGCATGATAGATGTTAGACATTGAATGTGGGACCACATGATGGAAGGTTGGCATTAAACGTGGGACCACGTGATGAATGACCCATATCGAAGGTTGGGCCTCACATGATAAACGGTCCACAACAAAGGTGGGACTTACATGACGGATTATGGACATCAAAGGTGAGTCCCACATGATGAACTATCCGCATTAAGTGGGCCCCACATGATAGATAGTATACAACAAAGGCGGGACCCATATGATGGATGGTGGACATCAAAGGTGGGCCCCTTATGATGAATGACTCATATTGAACGTGGGGCCCCACGTCAAGGTAGGCCCACATAATGAACAATTCACATCAAAGGTGGGCCCACATGATAGATGTAATACATCAAAGTGTGCCCCAGCATGATAGAACATGCACATCAAGTGGGTCCATGGGACCCACATGATGGATGGTGGTCATTGAAGGTGGGCCCACATGATGGTTGATTGACATCAAAGGTGAGCTCATATGATGAACGACCCATATTGAAGGTGGGGCCCCATACAATGAATGATCCGCATCAAGGCGGGCCCACATAATGGATGGAGTGGGCTTCACATGATGGATGGCCCACATCAAAGTGTGGACCCTCATAATAGACAATCCACATCAAGTGGGCCCCACCTAATGGGCAGTCCACATCCAAGGTCTCGCATGATGGATGACCCATATCTAAAGTGGGCCACATGATGGATGATATGCATAGAAGGTGTGCCCCACACAATGAATGACACATATCAAAAGTGGGCCCCACATGATGGACAATCCACTTCGAAGGTAGGGCCCACACTATCGACACATCAAATGTGGACTCCATGTGATGGGTGATGGGTAGTGGACATTGAGGGGCCCCACATAACGGACAATTAGCATTGATGGTGGGCCCCACATGATGAATGACCTACATCTAGATGGGCCCCTAATGATGAATGGTCCACATCCAAGTTCCAACATGTGTTTGTGATTTGTTCATTTGTATATTCATGATTTGTGCACCACATGTAGTGTTTTGTAATTCATGTCATAAGTACGTGCCCGTATGATCCATTTAATATGTGGGACCTAACAAATCTTAGGCTGTTTTTTACTAATTCAATGTGAACCATTGCTCTTTTTCTCCAAGTGATCATCTACTTGCGCACAAAAAATAAGTTATCATTGTTCTATTGAGAAGATAATTGGAACATAAACCCACTAAACCAATGCTTTGGATAACTGAACCACAGACCCATTTGAACAAATTGAGAACCCCAAGTATAATGTGCATTGCTTGGGCTTAAGATCCTTTAAGAACTTATTATATCCTAATGTTTTTCAACAGAAATAATATAGCAGAGCGTGGTCGAGTTATATCAAGGCAGAGCTTTAACCAATATATTCCACATGGCATCTTAAAAGCACTTTTCAGAAGAAAAAAAAAACTAGAAAATAATTTTGAAAAGTAATTTAAGATATCATTTTTCTATTTCTGATTAGTGCTAAAAAAAAAACTAGAAAATAATTTTGAGGTGTCATTTTTCTCTTTCTGATTAGTGCTTTACCTTAATATGGTTCAACAAGATCTGTTATTTCATTCCATGAATTTTCAATTAATAGAGGTAATAAGTTAGAGCTAGAAGAACTAAAATATGGTAGAACCATCTTTCTAACAAACGTGTGGCACCGTATGTACCAATTGGGTCCATTTATCCACTATTCTTACATGGATGAATGATAATGTTTAAAAGAATCAAACATGATAGCCAACCCCATCCATCACTTTTATTTCAAATAGTCTATTAAATGGACACTCGTCAAAGGTATTGAATAACGCGACCCATGTGAATTTTGAAATACTATTCCACAATAAGAGTAAATAGCTGGAAGCCCGATTGATATATCACCTTGTCACCTTATTGTAGAGGGATGGCTCTACCATATTTCGATTCTTCTAGCTCTTCCATATCATATCTCTTCAGTCAGTAGTTTGTATGGGGTGGGGCAAGTGGGCCCTCATCCACTGACATACTATGGTCTCTACCATGCATGTCCCATGCATCAATGATCTCTATGTTAAAAGGATCCAAACCTTCCAATAGGTGGTCAACAAATAGATAGTTAAGAAAGAAAAAATTAGCAAATGTGGACAGGATCTTCTATGTAAGAATGTTTGGTTCCTGACCCATCATGTTAGTGGTTTAGATCATGAACCATCACCCTAATAATGCAACCTTAATGACTTGCAAGTTTGCATACACCATTTTCACCATTCAAGTGCTTGCACTAGGAATAAATTGACCCATTACGTTAGTGGTTTAGATCATGAACCATCACCCTAATAATACAACCTTAATGACTTGCAAGTTTGCATACACCATTTTCACCAAAGCCCTGTTTCAACACTAAAATCATGAGATTGAGTGCTCATGTGGTGTGGGTGTGTGACCTTCATCCATGCCTGTTTTTTCCCTTCATCTATGTTTGTGTGACTTTATGAACAAGTTGGATGATAAATAAACATTACGGTGGGTCCTAGGAAGGTTTCAACGATAGACATCATTATCCCTGTTGTTTCCTATGGTGTAGTCCACTTAAGTTTTGGATTAGCTTCAATTTTAGTTTTATGCCCTAAAATGATCTTGGATGAACAGAGTGGATAAAACACAAAAATCAAAGGTGGGTCTTGTAGAGTTTACTCATTACTTAATAGGCAATCTGCTTCCACGGGGTAGTGGCATTTACATATTATCAAGTGGTTCTCTGTTTCCAAAATCACCCTTACATTTCAAGAGATTCCATGATCAATGATGACAAGTAGAGTTATACACGAGCCGAGTCGAGTCAGCGCAGTCGGCTCGCTCGACTCGACTCACCTCGTCTTGAAATTGAGTTCAGGTCGAATCAACCTAATTTTTGGAGCTCGAAAAACTTACAAGCCGAGTTTGAGCTTACCCAAGCTCAATTCATCTTGAATCGACTTGGATTGAATCAGTTCGATGACTTGGTTACTTTAATATTGACGTTGCTTGTCGAGTGTTTGATGAAATGCCTTAATGAAGTAAAGTGTTGTTTCTTTGACTGCCCTCGTGTCAGAGTAATATTGAAATGAGTATTTGAGAAAAGCTTTGGAATTTTTCTTGGTGATGCGGTTGTCCAATTTAGCTAATCAGTTTAGTTATGCGAGCGTTATGCAGACATGTACAGGTTTACTGTGTATTTAAAGTGAAAAACAGATTCAAAGGTGTATTAAAAAGAGTCGATTTTACGTAGATTTATCTAAGCTGCTGATTGAACCAAACTGAGCTGGCCAATCAGGCTCAAGAACCGAGCCAAGCCAAGCCAAGCTGAATTCTACCCAAGGTTGGCTGCTGGCTGAGCCAAGCCAGCTCGACTCAGTTGTACACGTGTACAGCTCTAAATTGACAAGATGACAGTCCCACCACCAGATACCAGTGGAGGTACGATTGTTTGTTCACTTTCAAAGGTGGAAAGAACTCAAATAAAGGGGTATGGTCAGGTGCTTTCCAAAAGTATGTACTTATATTACTTTCCAGCTGTGAGGGGCCCACCTTAGTGTGTTGCAATCCGTCCATTAGATGCAACCATAAACCCAGCCTGACTTATGATTCAGGTCGGTCACACCAAAGTGAACAATGGGGGACATTGGATCGGGGGACGCCCACCATAGAAACTTCTGGACGGCATGTGGGGTCCATCGTGCTGTGTATGTACCATCCGGTCCAGTCGCTATGTGCGCCCCACAAGGATGAAAGGGAACGGTGAAACTCAGGCCGTTAAAAAGGTTCAGGTGGGCTGTGAATATTGGTTTCAGGCGTTGTTGTGCATTGCTCCTTGTAGAGTGTCCCATTCGAGTTTTGGATCGGGATGATTCCTGGGATGTACGGTGATCATGGAAAGGTTCACCAGATGCATGGTTTGGATTTCATATAAACATCACTGGTGGGGCCCACACGGCTTGAGCACATGGTAACTAACATAAGTTCCCACCCATGCGATCGTTCCGCACGTGATCATCACATGGTTGGGTAGAATGGGCAAGCAGATTCGGCCGGTCTCTCGGCGAGATCTTCCCACTACCGTTGTTACTAGAAAGATCTTCCCTTGTTACTTAGAATTGTACTCTATATCCTCTATTTTAATTCAACTAATCTTAAATTCTTTCTATTATAAAGCACCTCTCCATAAATCTAGCTTTGTGTTTATGCCCTCCTTTATCTTGTTAATCAAAACAATGTCATAAGGGGTGGGCTTAACTAATTTCTCATTCCCACTACTCCATAAATCTAGCTTTGCGTTTATGCCCTTCTTATCTTATCAATCAAAACAATGCCATGTGCAAACAACATATGCAATGGGATCTCTTTTTGTAAATGCCTTGTCAACTTAGCCATAAATAAAGCCAAAAGGGGTGGGCTCGACGCTGACCCCTAGGGTAAACCTCCTCATACATGTCCTTAATCATGTCCATATATCTCCTTAAAACTCCCTTCTCTCCTAACAGTCACTGTATAAATTATGTAGAGGCTCTATCTTATAATTTCTCTAAGTCAACAAAAATCATCCATTGATTCTCTCTTCTCCCTATATTTCTCCATAAATTATCAAAGTAGGATAATAGCTTTAGTGGTATATATTCTTAACATGAAACCAAAATAATTTTCTAATAGACTCTTCTCATACATTAGTCTTTACTTGATCACTCTTTCCTAAAGTTTTTTTAAATATGATTTGTAAGTTTAATCTCACAATAGTTAGTGAAGCTCTGCATGTCTCCTTTATTCTCCTTTATTCATATAAATATGTACCACGGTGCCTTTCTTCCGTACGTTTGGCATTTTCTTCAATCTTAAAAATCTTGGTGAATAACTTTGTGGACCAAAATAACTTAGTACAAACACTTCCAAAAATACCATCTTGTCCAAGGGTCTTTCTTATTTGTATATTTCTCAAAGCTTCTTTTTTACTTCAGATATTCTATTCCTGTGAAAGTATCTATATACTCTAATGTCTTTTGAGTTTATGGTTTCTTTTATTCTATGCTCTAAAAGTGATTGTCATTTAGCAAGTTTTGAAAATAGCTTTTCTACATTACATTGAACTTGTTATCCCGGACTAATACCCTCTTTTGATAGCTCTTAACACATTTAATATGATCTAAATCCCTACTCTTCCTCTCATTTTTGAGACTTTGAAGACATCTTTCAAATTCTTGTCTCGAATCTAATATAAAGATCATCATAAACCTTACGTTTAGCCTTACTACTTTTTTAGTAGCCTTTTTGGCACAATTGATCCAAGATTCAATCCATCCATCATAACAACACCATGCTAATGATGCCATACCACAAGAATTATGTTGATCCATTGGTCAAGTGGGCAACAATTTGCAAAACATTGTATGGCTTTGAAAAACTTGATTGAAGCCTTCTAACCCATCCACCCATTCCAACATTGGAGTCCACATGTTGATTGGACCAAAATTTATTTTTGGAAAAATATGTCAAAAAAAAAAAAAAACTGATGTATGGATTGGATCTCGGACTAACATGCCTTGCTAGTACATGTGTGGTGTGCACATAAGTGTACGCTGAGCAAGGCCCCTTCTTCATAAATACCCCCATTTTATACATTTCAAGGGGTAGAAGAAAACTCAGAGAAAAGAAAAGAAAAAAAAGGACTACACTCTTACTGGATCTCCAACTCAAACTTGGGGCGACCACCTGAGGCCAAAAACAAACAAGGCGACCAATTTATTGTTGTAATATACCCTTGACAAAGTCGTAATGAGAATTGGAAACCAGGAACAAGGATAAGAGATCCATGTACTCGTTGTCTTGTCAAGTACATAGAACCCACTTGAAAGGAGTTCTGCTCATTTACGCTGATCTTTCTTCCTAACATTGTAACTTGTAATTTAGAGTAAGAAACTTCAAAATTTCCACAAAAAAGCCTTCAATTCCGTATCTGTAAGTAGAGGTGTACATGAGTCGAGCTGAGCCGAGCTTTGCCCAGCTCGTACTCGACTCGGACTGCTCGAGTATTAGCTTGTGCTCGGTTCGGCCTTCAAGCTCGGAACAACAGCTCGTGCTCGGCTCAGCCAAGTTTGAGCTAAGTTTTCAAGTCGGTGCGGCCTTGCAAGGTCGTGCGGGTGGAGCGTATTTTAGGGTGTCCTAAATCACATGATTTTGACAATATTGCCCTAGACATATATTGGGGTTACAAATTAGGTAATTCGTCCCCAAAACATTTTATAATCACCTTGAGAATGAAAGGAAGATGAAAGAGTATTGGACAGAGAGAGAGACCTCGGTTTGTGAATGGACATGAGATTTATGAGTGCCATTGAGTAGCTTCACGTCTCGGTCATAAGATTTTGCAAGAAGGGAAATAGTCCCGCGTATAAGATTTTTCCGGGTAGAAAAATTGCAGAAACGCCCTAGCTGTTGAAATACTCAACTATTTCTTCGTGATACTTTAGGACACCCTGCACTGACCATGCAAAGACAAAATCCTGATTCTTTCCCATAGAGGTATTTTTCTTTCCCATAGAGCAGGAAGATCGGACGGCCGTGCGTTGATGCGGCCGTGTGGGTAAGGGAGGATGAGAGAGAGAGAGAGCGAGAGAGAGAGAGAGAGAGAGAGGTCAGTGTCGCCGGACTGACAGAGAGGGAGGAAGAGAGGGTTGGGGTCTAGGGTTCGTGCGGGTGCCGGGCGGAATGTTTTTTGAAAACGGGTAGGGTATATTTTTATTTTTATTTTGAAGGGTATATATACCTGTACCAAGTCGAGCTGTGTCGAACTGAATCGAGCAGAGTTCGAGCAGTATTCGAGTCGAGTCGAGTCGAGTTGGGGCAAGATCGAACTTGTTTTGAGCTCCAAAAATCAGCTCGACTCAGTTCGAACTCAGCTTCAATCCGAGCCGAGTCGAGCAAGCTGCTGAGCTAACTCTGCTCGTGTACAGCTCTATCTATAAGTTCCAAAACCAATAGAGACGAGCTTCCGATGGAAGTGATTCTTTGGGACCACAAACAACCTATGATGGGCTGCTCCAGATTAACGGTGCAAATTGTTGAATGGAATTTTTTCCACAAACAATCTTGACCGGTGATTAGAATTGGTGTCCCGGGAAGTCCCCTCTGGACCCAACAGAGTCCACGTGGATTAGTTGGATGTCCACGGGACCCCAATGCAACTAGGAACATGCAACTTGCAGTGCTTTCGGGCATAGGAACATCCCATGAAAGGTCAGGGTACTTCAAGACAGCTTTCTACACAAGCAAATTAAAGAGTACAATCTTTTTCTTCGTATCTGCAATCATGGGCCCAGAAACATGCAAGACTGCATAGCTGCTTCACATATTGCTTTCTCGTAATCTGGCTTTAATAGCCTAATAGCTTGCCATGGAAATTGTAGTGGCTTTTCAGTTCTGACAAGTGAGGCCCATGGTACTCATAAAAAATAAAAGGTGGGGCCCATGGTTTGGACTACAGAGAGACCGAGAATAACACAACAATAAATCCACATTCGGCTGAAAAAAAGTTGCAAGTTCGTGCTGGATATTCCAATCTGGGAGCCTTTTTAGGGCATTGTTTATTCACGGTGGGACATGAAAGACCAATGGTTTGGATTACTGAACTACAGAACCCCACTTGTTAGAATAGAAAATCTGCATACACTCTGCAAATACACGGGTTGCATGTACCATATAATTCCTGGATCGAAACCGGTCAGAGCAAAAACCGTACCAATAGTGGAGTGTCCTTTCAGGCTTTGTGCATATTTCTGAGATGTTGGTCTTGTTAATTACTCTCTTTTGAATTTCGTTTGGGAATTATGGAAAGGATAATACCAGCATTTCTCTTTTGAATTGGATATTTCAAAATCAATGGGGGATTTGATATCCACACCCACCCAGGTTGATTTGCATACAAACACATTCCCATTTTGGGAACTGTAATAGGACACGTCTGTACCATTTCAATCCCCAAAATGAAAAATGGGTGTAGGCAATCAATCAGGGTCGGCATAAATAGTGCCTCCCATAAATTCAGCCATGGAATAAACAAGAAAATCGGAGTATCAGTTGAGCAGCACGATTGTGAAAAATCAGTTCAACCCAAGGCATGTTGTTATCTGTATAAATAGTTTAATTTTCTATTCTCATGTATAAAAAGGAGAAACTTACAACTTACAACTACACATACCACATTGCTGATACTGCTTTCTCTAACTTCTGTATACAGGTGGGCGTAGAGATGGACTCCTTGAATGGACAAGGGCCACCCCTATTGAGAAAGACTGCAGAGCTGAGAGACTAGATTGGAAGTGGATAAAATACAGGCCTTCATGTATATTCACCATTTTCAGGGTGGGTACACCTTGTGTTTTTGCACCCTGCAGATTAAAAAAAAAAAAGAAAAAAAAAGGGCAACAGTCATCTCAGTGCCTTTCCAGGTCAGATGCATAATTCAAATCCTCCAGGAAAGGGAAATTTTGCACAATTTCACTGACATCTACCAAACTGAACACACACACACATACTCACTGACATCTATCAAACTGAACACACACACACACACACACATCACCAGAGCTTTTAACTGACTCATGAGACCCCCCATCATTAATTGGGGATGTTCATTCAGTAGTACCACTGGGAGCAAGCCATGGTGCAAGAATCAAGCTGATCAGATGATCCTACCCAATGGATGAGGCTAATTTGTTACAACCGTCCGAGTTTTTGGGCGCCATAGATCGCGTAGTTACAATCATCAACCCAAAGTGCTACTTTGGAATCATAAGCAATAGAAAGTGGGATCTATACAACACATCGTTACAGATAACAATTGGACCTATTTCTTTAATCCACTCAATCTTGACTGGCATTTTCCATGCTATTGACTGGACGCTTAGGATAATCTGATTGGAGTGATTTTTGCATCATGCCTTGTCCCTAATTATTTGAAAGAATGGATGGTTCAAATCGACGATTGAGGGACCCACGTGTCAGTCAAAAGCTTTGGGGGATGTTGTGAATGTCTTCAAGTAGGTGAGGAAGTTAGCAAAAACCCTATATTTATATTCTTAAAATGTGTGAAATGATATTACATGCTAAGTGTTTTATGCACACGCCCCACTTTTGTACTTTGGTATTGGAATGATAAGAAAAGGAACCCTGCTTTGTGAGACTGCAACATAAAACTCTATAAAAACATCTTCTGGAACTGAACAAAACACCCAGTTGTAGAAATAACTATTGCCTTTCTTTTGCAATTTGAGAACCCTCATCATTTCAGTAAAAAGTAGAACATCACAATGAACCAATCACCTATACTGTCTTTCCAACCAACATGCCACTTTTCTACGAAATCACTACCATGAAAAGAGTAGGCATCACCACGAAGCTCACCTTCCTTGAAAATCAGGTTGATCCAAGCACTAGGTGGGCCATGCCCATATTTGTTCAGTTGTCCCTTGATCCCTTATGGTAGGGCCCACCTGATGAGCAGACCAGCCTGATTTTTATGCCATGTGATCTTCATGGAGGGGCCTACTTCTTTAGTGGCACTGATGTTCTACACCAGTGGCATGCTGGCAGGAAAGATGGTACAGTACAACAAGTTGCATTGGCTTGCCTGTAGTTGATCCTCTATCACAATATCATTGGGATTTGGTACAATATCTGATTTGAGAATATTTAAGAAAATTGTCAGTACTTTGCTGTATGAAAGGTGAAGGGAATTTTGGAAATGTGCAAGGGCTTTTTCTTTATTAGATGCTTCAGGCATTCCAACAGAAGCTGGAAAGTCAGTATTTTACATACTCATAGGTCAACTAAATTGACAAATAAAAAATGGATGAATATAAGACCAACGCACCTCTGTGAATAGATCAAATGATTTGCAGCTCTCTTGTTCTTCTATTTCGGGCGAACTTTCTGCATTGCTTGATCTGTCGTTGAGAACTGTAAGAGGGCAGCCGACATCCCATCCACCACAGTCACAATGTCCACCAGACCTCCATCTCTTAGTAAGAGACGATGGGCCGCTGCTTCTGGTCCTTGGGCCACCATGAAGTCCAGCTGGGACTAGAACATTGAGACTTACAACGGACTCACTTCTATTTCCAGAGTGAACATCTTTGCAACTTTCAGAAGACCATAGAGATGTAACGGCATGCTCAACTGTAGCGTTTTCCAGGAATTTCAAGCCCCAGCCTCCAATTGGTCCTTTTTGACTGTTCTCGTGGCAGTATTCTTTTACAACGACGGCAGCCAACTCAAGATTGGGTGGGAGATGATTATCAACAAGGTTCTCTTTACCTATTTCAGTGAGTTTACCCAACACACCTGTTTCTGGTGCCCGAGATAAACCCTTGGGTTTGGGGCTAGCATTCCCATATTTCTGCTTGGATGAATGGTTTGTCCGAAATACGTCCACCGCCTTCTTTGGCAACTTCTTACTCTTTTGAGCATGGACTGAACTTTCTTCACCATGGTCTTCACTGAGATCGAACATAACAAACTCGGTCTCGATGAGTTTTGAGTTGTTTGGACTGAGAATAAGAGAATTCGATACCTTCATCTTACCAACAAGATCTGATGCACTATCAGCAGAGCTCCCCTGTTTGCTTTTACCATCTATTCTTGAGTGGAAGAAGTACATATAGTCAAGACCCTTCTCATTCAAAGACTCTACCTTACATGGGTTAGCTACATATACCTCGCCTTGGTCATCCATAGAGAACACAAAATAGGGGAGTCCACTCTTCCATTTACAGTGAAGCAGTCCCACAGAAGCAGCACTACCTGTAGATGTGGACTGATACGAAGATGTTGAATTGGAACTTGAGCAAGAAATGAGCATTTCATCTGTACAGTCATATCCATATTTTTGTCTTCCCATTGCTACAGTTTCTGCTACTTGCATCTGTGGTGAAGAGATACTTTGTATGGACGGTGAGCTAATTGCTTCCGAGCATTTTGTATCCTTAGTGCCAGATAAATTTTCTTTTCCCAAGCTTATATTACTATCGACAGCACCTAAATGACAAACCAGTGGGCTTTTCCAAAGGTTCCTTGTCTTGTTGTTCCCTTCAATTCTGTCAATGGCCCGCTGTCCTACAGGACCAATAATTATATTATCTGGACCAGCTGCCAATGCAGATTCAATCACAAACTTGCTCAAATCACTTGTACTTCTGCTTCTCCTTCTATGGGGTTTCAAGCTTCCAAACAGAAACTCCATCTTCGAGGAACTGAGACTTGCTGGAATATTGATTGGGGCTGTCCTACAAACTATGCTTAGAGAGTCAGATGCTTTAACTTCTACCAAATCCAAGCAATGCTGTACAAGATTCTCATGGAGACTTACAAAACTCGTATACTTAGGGCTGCAATGTTCTCCACCAAACTGATTTTCAAGGCTTGATTCGAGCAGGCATCTTTGATTAGTCCTTGGCTGCTTGACATCTGAGGTTAATGATCGCTCTTGTATTGCCCTTTCTAGCACCATTTTGAGTCTGGATGCAGAAAACACTAAGCAATTGTTTTTTGCAACTCGCACGTTCTTGTCCAAACTATATAGAAAATCTTCCTTGTCTTCAAAATCTTCTTTCGCATCCACAAATGCTTTTTCCATGTCCAGACTCCAACTGAATAAGGTACATTCAATGGGAGTTTTAATATGATAAACCCATTCTAGGTTCCATCCAAGCACATGAAATCTGAAGAATAAATAGAAAGTTAGCTCTATTAAAGAGAGGGTGAGCTTCAAATATAGCTCTAGAGATGTGCCAAAATTCAATATAATTGTTAATCAGCACACGCAAGAAAGAACAAAACCCACAGAAGATCATCACTACTTTTTTAACAAAGCAGATAAACATTGACAAGTTGAAACAAAAGACAGAAGGAGAAGAAAAGGAGGCTTCACAATTGAGACAAATAATAGAACATTGCATTGACTCTTTTTAGTGATAGTTACTGTGCTAATTAACTTGGAGTCCATGTTGGACACAATGGTTTCAATATATATATATATATATATATATATAACTTCCAACCAGTTAAGATCAAGTGACATCCAAACCCTCTAATGGGATGACCCATCCATGAGGATTGCCTAGTTCAAACATCAGCCCCATCTGCTTATTGGGCGGACCATAACATAGGAAACAATTTCTAACCATTGATAAATAGCAAATTACAAGTGTAGCCCATTCGTAAAGTGGACGTGGATGAATTTTTCTGAAGGCGATCATCATGACAGGGCCAACCTATTAGATGGGTCAGATGTTGGACATATATCACAAGTCAGAAGTTATCTAATGGGTGGACTATTTTATAGTCCAACCGGTTGGACTTGAGAGCAAGCACACATGCCTAAAAATTCCTAAAAATAATAGATAAGGGTACCTAAAAATCAATAACTTAATTAATAATAGATAAGGGTACCTAAAAAATCAATCATTTAATTTATATGAAAGGGTATCCTGAAAATCAAAGGTAATAAGAAGTGAACATAAATCTAGTCATTTTTTTTTTACAAGCCATGTTCAATATTATTAGACATTCATGTCAACACAACACAATTTAAAAAACTTGAAATGTGCTTGTTACATAGTTATTCAGATTTCGGATATGTAAGACATAACAAACATTAGCAGTTTCTTCACCAAGCACAAGTACAAAAAATACAATTGCTTAATGCTCAGTTAGTCAGGCACAGGTAGGCTGCTCTATTTGCCTGATTGTAAATTTGTAATTAGTACCAACCATGCCTGGAAAAGGAAATTCAAGAAACATTAGCAGTTTCTTCCCCAAAATATATAATGTCTTCCTAGCTTGAAGTGCAAAAAAAAAAAAAAAAAACCTGAAAACGATGATGGTGGTGATGGTATTGATAATTCCAACGACAGAAATAATGATCGAATAGTAGGGTAATCGTAACAATAGTTATTGTGGGAATTATTTGTTCTTGACATGCTCTTCCTAGGAATAAATGGGAATCACTAGGCATCAATGACTCAAAAAGTTCAATACAAAAAATTGCTGACTGAGTTGGAACATATGGCAGATACAATATGAAACCCAAATATACAATCATACAAATATTAAAAAAAGAATAGGCCGTGTTGATGTTTGACTCGTTCAACACGATTTGGCAACGAAGAGATCTAATCTCCAATCACCTATGACTGGAGATTCTCTCTCTCTTTTGTAATAAAATCTCATCTCATTGTTAAAAATAAATATTATAAAATGGGTGAGTTTGTGTTGAATCCAACAGTCAATATCGGGGATCAAAATACTGCAGCTAGACTAACATGATAGTTCATCCCCACCTTTTGCATTGTGGTGCCTCATCCACAGTGAGGCATGGCATGTATATGAGGGAATTCAGACCATCCAAATCATTGGCCCCTTCATGGATTGAGCACAATCCAAAATTCACAATGAACAAACAACCTCAACATCCTAACCACTGCATTTTCACTCGTTGAAGTTGGAGCACTGACCATTTTATTTTTTTAAATGTTCAATCGATTGTTAATCAATCAGCCAGTCAGGATCTTTTGATCAATGCAAATTTTGGGCTATGTTCCATCCATGATGAGGCAGACATGTTGGACAGCCTGGATTGATGTATATCAATGCCATGTCCAAGCTGGATGAAATGCACATGTTAAGAAGTGATGATCTGATTTCCAGGTCCTTTTTTTTTTTCTTTAATGCTGCAACCATAAAACAGAAACCTCTCTGGCATACCAAACAACCAAAATAATAATAATAATAATAATAATAATAATAATAATAATAAAGGAATTAAAAAAGTAATGGCGAGCTACAGTCTACAGATCAAAGAATCGTTCTGTTTCTTAACCTGTTGTTATTTTCTGAAATTGAAGAATTCAATTAAAAAAGTAAAAATAAAAATAAAAATAAAGAGCTAGTAAATTTTTATATTCTCGCACCGACTTAAAATAATTAAAAATCATCGGAACAGACTCTTCCAACTTTCCAATATTACAATGGTCAAAATTACAACAATCAACCGAAATGCATACCTTCAATTAAAACTAGAAAAGACTCAGAAGAATCTAGCGAATCCAGCAATCGATTAAAAATCCCCATAAAAGACTAAACAATCCAACTTCCATCAAACCAAGACCTAATCCACTTCCACATCATTATTTTCAGAAAAAAAAGAGAGAAAAATGCAATCGACGATGGAAATTAAACAAAAAATTCAAAAAACCCAAAGAAATTAAACAATATTACTAAAAAAAACAATAAAATCAAATAAGATAAAGAAAAAGAAAGAAAGAAAGATGGATTTATCGACTTCTACCTCAAGAACCAGATCCAACGCTCCGACTGGCCGGCGGTGGCTGAAATACATCTAAGATGGTCGATTTTCTAGAAAAAAAATTGCACAAACAGCACAGATTCTGCCAAAAAAAATACTTTCACTGCCCTAATCTATGATCTCTCTCGTTCTTTCTGAGAACAGAAAAGGACAAACAGTAGAAAGAGAAGGCGGCAGTTTTAAGTTACAAGACAAACGAGATAAGGAATCCTCTAACGTGCGCACGAGGCGTACTCCATTTTCCTTCACCCCGAATAGAAAGATGGGGAAGAGGGAGAGAGCGCGACGGAACCGTCTCGTAAGAGCGACGAAATATGGGCGTCAGCCACGAGACAGAAAGAAAAAGAATATATCTCCTTCTCTCTCTCCATTGCTTCTGCGGCCATAAATACCGTTCCTCCACTTCTCCACCGTCATTTCGTGAACAAGGGAAGAGAGTGGAAAACAGAGAAACGCGGATTTCGTGGTCGACGTGGCCCACACATACACACACTCTCTCTATCTTTTACAGGTTACAGTGATTTTTTCAAATTTCTTTACGAAAAATTGCTTTTAGGCTGTTGCCACGTGGCAGGCAGGGAGATGTTGATAGGACGCGGATTGCGTCCTACCCCTGCCCGTCCCTAGCCCCGAACGGGCAGTTCTGTGGGCGGGCCCACCGTTATGTATCTGTACATCAAGCCGTCTATCCCTTTTCTTGAATTATTTGAAGGCATAATAACAAAAATGAGGCAGATCCAACGTTTAAATGAACCACACCACAGATTATTCTTGCATTCAATGCAACTAATGCAACCAAGCTTATTATTTGGTGTGGTCTACTTGAGAGTTGGATCTGCCTCATTTTTGTTTTCATGAATTAAAATGATACGAGAAAGGGGATTGACGGCTTAGATGTACATATACATCACGGTGGGCCTGCCCACAGAACTGCCCGTTCGAGGCCAGAGACGGGCGGGGGTAGGACGCAATCCGCGTCGGTTGGATAGGACGCGGATTGCCCACTGATTAACTCAAGCGTACTGAGCAAACTCTTTGGGCCCACCGTAATGTTTATGTCTTATCCACGCCGTCCATCCACTTTAGAAGATTATTTAAAGACATGAGACAAAATTGAAGCATACCGGGGTTCTGGTGCCGCACAACATAATCAAATCTGTTCGTAAGGTCACGTAGACATGAATAATGGGAAAACACAAATATCGGCTTCATCCAAAACTAATGTGACACTCGATAGATTTCAATTCCCACTGTTTCCTATTGTGTATCCCTCTTGAGCTTTGGATACCCTTTAATTTTAGAATCTTGCTCTAAAATGATCAGATAAAATGTATAGACGGCTTAGGTAAGATACATAGCCAGTGGGAGTTTATTCACTACGCAATTTCTCACGGTAGGATATGGCAGGGATTGCGTACTGACACCGGACGCGGTTTGGCTACTGACGCTGCCCGTGGACTGGTGGCCAGTGAGCGGTGCCATGTGGGCCGTACCATGATTTCCGTGTTTTATCTTTGCATTCATTTTTACAAATCATTTTAATAATTTATATAAAAAATTACGCCAATCAAAATCTCCAGACCACACGATGGGAAAACGGTAGTAATTGAACGTCTAAGCTTTAAAAGCCTCCTAGGCCTACTGTAATATTTATTTGACATCCAACCAGTAGATTAGTGCACGCAAAAGACAAATATCAACTTGATCCAAAACTTCTATAGCCCCAAATTTTTTTTAATGGTGACAGTTCATTCAACACTATGTGGCCCACTTGAGATTTTTATAGACCTCAGCTTTGGGTTCATGATATAAAATTATCTATAAAAATGGATGGACGGCACGGATGAGAAACATACATCATGTTGGGTCCACATAGCACCGACCACTAAGCCATTGGGTGTGGCTACTGATGTATTGGTTTTATCTATCCAGCTCACATCTGGCCTCGTGCCATAAAATGAGGCAGATCAAAATCTAATGTGGACCACACCACGTGAAACAGTGGTGATTGAATGCCACCGTTAAAAACTTCTTAATGGCCATAAAAGTTTTGGATCAAGCTGATACTTGTTTTTTGTGTTCATCCACATCAGTGTGGCCTCATCAACAGGTTGGATGGCAAATAGACATTACAGTGGGCCATAAGAAGTTTTTAACAATGATGGCCATTTGATCACCACTGTTTTCCTGTGGTGTGGTCCACCTGAGATTTTGATCTGTCTCATTTCAAAGCTTGTGTCCTGAAACAATGATCCAAAATTGATGGACGGCATGGATAAAACACATACATCATTGTGGGGCCACAGACCACCGTCCAGTAGCGACGTTCAGCTGGCAATCCGCGTCCGAGCCGGAAAAGCTGGTCCATGTTTTTTTAAAATCACCGCAATTAGAAGGATTGAAGACCAAGGCTCTTTCCTTTTTGCTAATTTTAAGTTAAGCCATTGCTTTGAAGCGTGTTGATCAGATAGACAGGATTCCGTGATACATGTGTATCTTTAATTATCTGCCATCCATAGCAGGGCCCACTAAGATGAATGGTTCTGATTGATAAATCAACCTGTCATGTGTCCTCTGCAGAGATGGCTCTACCATACTCGGTCCTTCCGGCCCTACCGTATCACTCGACCTGGAAAGTATGATATTACCATACGTTCAGCGATATGTGGGCCAAACCATGATTTTCAGTTGGAATCCAAACCTTGAATCCGTTGGTTCGTTAATTCATCCTGGGGCACTCCGGATGACATATAAACAGCGTGGCTAGTGACGCTGCCATCAGCTGGTGGCTAGTGGTCGGTGCTACGTGGACCCCACCATGGTGTATGTGTTTTATCCACGCCGTCCATCCTTTTTGAAAGATAAATTTATTGGTTGATCCTAAAAATGATATTTCCAAACAGCATGTCGATTCTGTGTTGGAGTTTCTAAGGTGGGCAGCCCCTCCAAGTGTCCCAATTTCCCCCTTCGGTGTGGTCCATATAAGTTGAATATGAGAATATATTTTAGGATCATGGCTATACATGGAAGGAAGAATCATATGAACGGGTTAGATGAAACTTTCATGACACGGTGTGCCTCACACAGTGGAACGTAGGGTGATTACCATACCTTCTAACTATTGTAATCTTCCATGCATTCGCGCGAGTTCAATTTGAGTTCGTATTCGCATCCAACGAGGCATTATGAGTACATGTGAGGAATCGGATCCGTTCATCATGTGAAACCATCTGGTTATATAGTATATCTCAAAAATTTGTCGATATCATCGCCAAGTGCGCAGCAATTGTATATGAGCTATTCATATTTACCCGTCTGGATGACCTTTTGACTATCATATATGGCATTTACCCAGCCCAGATCACCACATGAGCGGCTCCAATTGCTCACACGTGTTTCTTTCTTCAACGTGTGAGGCGAATGCATCAGCAATGGTGGTAGAGATAGTGGTCGGCAAGCGCCGTATTTCCCTTCACGCCTACCTAACTACTACGGTGTTTCAGTGCGCGTCATTTTCCTCGCTATTGCGAACCCTCTCTCTATCCTTTCTTAATTCTCTCAGTTCGAGAAACAAACCCTTCAAAGGAAGGTAGACATGCTCTATCACACTCTTCTTGCTCATTTACGACGAGACCGCTTATGGCATCGCGCGATTGAGATGAAGAATGGGCATCTCTCCAAACACTTGTCTATGTTGCACGCATGTGCAATTTACGTTTGGCTCAGTTGGTACATCACTCACTGTGGAATTTTATGACACAAAAATCAGGTGTTGGTTGGATCTAGTGTGTGTTGAATATGGACCGTTCATCATTTCTTTCAGGTCTATTTCTTTTACAAGTTTAGCCGACTTAGGAGTGGACCCCACAGTTTTTTTGGCTAAGTTTGACTGTGGGCCACACCTGATGAATGGACCAGAAGCCCACGTCAGCAAGTTTGCAGCGAGAACCCGACTACATGTTAGTCGCGCAAGTCCAGTTCGAGTTTCTATTTATTAATGAAGAGACGGCGTGAGTCTCGATTTACGAAAGTGCCACTCTATCTACCGCCGTTTAGGAATTAAGATACAATATTTTCTTGAGAAATACTTTGATGCTCTGGCAGAGTATGATGGATGATACGCAGGCAGTTAGATATTAGTAGGAAACTGCACACGTGGAATATAACAATTGAAATAAACCCTAAAAACTATGGGTAACTGGTTCGATGTATAGTGAACAAAATTTTAATCTTCTATGATCATCTGGCAGTTAGATTGCTGGACATTTGTTGGACGGTTAAAAATGAAATATTTTACAAAACAGGTGTCCAAGAATCAGAAGTTAAGATTGTTCCACAAATCTAATTTTCAGATCGTTAGGTTGAGTCCATGCATGCCAAGTGGACCATTTCTAAGTGCCCAGTGAGTATCGAATAGCTTCCAATTTTTTATTGGTTTTTTTTTTTTTTTTCGGAGAAATACTTTGATACTCGGGTAGAATCGATGAATGATATGCATGCAGTTTGAATCGATGCAAACACGGCATAAAGATAATTCAAACTGTACCGTTCAAAAATCGAGGCCAGGACTTATTGGACGGTACAAGATGAAATATATCCAATGGCCCACCTTATAGAATACTTACACAACTATCCATGCAACAGAGGCCAGGATTGTTTTTATTTTATTTTTATTATTTCTTATAGGCAATGGGTTCCATAATTTTGTGGGTTTCTTTGAGTTAATCCATGACACATGTATCATTTTAAAGGGCCGAGCATTGAGAGTAGGATGCAACCACAGTATCAAATAACATGGTGTGCTGACTACCAGCGTTGCCAACCTAACCTCGACTGTGTTGGATTAGGTGTTACCCTTGTAATACATAAGCTGATGGGGCCCACTTTGATGTCTGTATTGTATACCCACATGCCGTCCGGCAGTTAGTTTGTTTGTTTGTTTTTTTTTTTTTTTTTCTTTCTAGCTAATTTCAGGGCATTCTTCCAAAAATTAAGCGTACCCAAATCTCAAGTGGGCCACTGCCAAATGTAAATATTTGATTATTTGTATTTCCCCTTCGTCAGGTCTGTGTTGTTCTGCAGGAAAGGTTGAATGGCAAATAAAACCTGTGGTGGGCTCTGGGAAGCTTTTAACAGTGGGGTTGACTAGATAATACTTCATGTGGTGTGGTTCTCCTAAGAGGTGGATTATATTCCCCATCATAATGTATGTATTTTATCTATAACTTTTATTCATTTTTTTGAGACTATTTTATAACACAACCCCAAAAATAAAATATATCGAAATCTTATATGGACTAAACAATAGAAAAGAGTGGTCATTGAAACTCACAATTAAAATTTTCTCAACAAAAGTTTTAGATTATCCTGATATTTGAGTTTTAGGTTCATATCTTAAAATGAACTGCCGAACTTCAACGGGCGTAAGCCATCCAAGCCGTCCATTGGGTGGGCCCAGACATTTGAGCTGTCCTAGAGTTTGGCAATTCATCAAGTGAGCCACACGAGTCGTCCATCGGCCATGTATGATGCATCCAAGCCGTCCATCAGGACAGTATACTAATTAGGTGGCCAAACATGTCCAGGAAAGATTTGATTATTAGAAATTGCAACGAGATCACATTCAACATATGCTAGTGGGGAGCTTGATGTGTGGACGTGCCTAATTTGCCGGGTCAAGTTACATTCGCAGCGGTTCCCAGCTGATTGACGGGTCTGATGTCTCGTACAAGTCATTGCGGGCAGGTGAGATGTGTCAGGCCTCAGCAGAATTCGGTAGAAACTACCGTTGGGCTCTTGAAATTTAGTTAGGGGTCGTTGGCATCGTGGACTTGGGGGGATTTCAAATCCCCTTATTATTTGTGAGTTTCAAATCTAGATATTTCAAATCTAAAATCCTTTTAAGAGTTGTATGTGTAACATATGTGTCACTGTACTATTAATTCATTCGGCACATGGCCCACTAATGATATCCCAAAACAATTAGATTATCAATTGCATCACTATAATTACTTTAATATGATGATTGATGCTGTCTAGAATATTGTTCATGTAAATCAACTGTTAAAAATTGTTGGTTAATCAATTGGACATGATATTGTGCTTGTGGCCCATACGAGACTTGAAATTTTATCATTTTCAAGCAAAACATATATTTCAGTAGGCTTATTACATAATTTGTATCAAAAAGTACATATCCCATTAATTCGATATATTAACGTTGATTTAGTAATTAAATTTAAACCCATGTAAATATACCCCATATAGATACTTTTGGATTAAAGTTGATTCACAATGTAGGATGCCAAACACACACGGAGGATTCAAATATAGGGTTTTTCAAATCCAAGGGGTTCTGAATCCACGCTTCCGAACATGCCTTATTATTTAGGGCAATAAAGTATTTGTGAGTTTCAAATCTAAAATCCTTTTAAGAGTTGCATGTATAATATGTGTCACTCAACTATTAATCCATTGGGCACATGGCTCACCAATGATATCTCAAAATAATTAGATTATCAAGTGCATCACTATAATTATTTTCATACGACGATCCAAACATAGTCCATGTAAATCAATGGTTAAAAATTATTGGTTAGTGTCTCGGATATGATCTTGTACTTGTGGCCCACCAGCTGAGTCTTGAAAGTTCATCATCTTCAGCTAAACTATATATTTCAGTGGGCTTATTACAACCACTGTGTCAAACATTACATACTTTCACTAATTAGATACATTAAAGTTGATTTAATAATTAAATTCAAACCCTATAAATATACCATCTATACCATCTTCGTACAGCAACTTTTGGATTAAAGTTGATTCCAAATCTAGGGTGCCAAACACAATAAGAGAATTTCAAATCGGAAAGTTCCAAATCCACGCTCCCACATGGGGCCATGTGCCAGCGAGTTGGATTATGTAGCATAGCTGTGTATACATGACAAAACTAGGTCCAGACATATGTGTTTGTCTACACCCTCCATGTCCTGCCAAATCATCTTCCTAATAAGCCTAAAAATGAAGCAGATCCAAAGCTCAAATAATGCAATGAGTAGATGGGCCCTATCAAACACACATCATCGCGGGCCCTTACAGACTTTTGCGACCTATACACAACACCCACGGTGGCGTGTTCTACACTTAGCAATCCATGTCCTAAGCAATATCTAAGCCGTCTATCAGGTGCTTAGTCAGAATATGCAATATTCAAGCCATCTATCAGGTGAGTCCCACATTTAGATGTCTTCCACTGAAAATAATGCTGGTCCACTCAAAAGGTGGGCCACGATATGCAAACAGATAAATATATGGACAAACCCTTTTTCTCAACTCAATATCTTTTAGAAAACTTTGACATAACTGCGCGGACCAACATGATTCTTGGAAAAGCTTATATACGCAATGCTACCTTTTTATATATAGATGGCTTGGACGTCGCATTACAAGGATTGACATGCACATGACATGAGCATCTTTTCTGCTAGGTATGAACATAGCAAAGCTCGTCTCCAATATATAAACCGACGGCCATGGATGAATTAGGTTATGAATTTCTATTTGAATTCAAAAATTTAAACAAAAATTTAACTTGCGTAGCGTGTACTATAAACATGCACATACATGTGCGCACGTACTAAATACACACGTGTGCTGTGATTTCCAACATATGAAGGAAATTTAGGCCACTTTAGGTGTGGCCGGACATCACCCAAGAGGGTGCGGTCCACCTTGATGTGTATATTCTGTATCTATGTTGTCCATATGTTATGTTTTGCCGTATCATTATAGAGCATGAGCTAAAAAATGAGGTTGATCCAATTCTAAGGTGGACTATATCATAGGCACTATGGTGATTGACCATCAATGGGCTACAAAAGTTTTGAATCAAGCTGATTTTATTTTTATTTTCCTTCATCAAGGTTTTATGTTGCCCTTATCAGCAGGTTGAATAGCAAATAAACATTAGGAAAGTTGCAGCAGGCCTTGGGAAGTTTTTAATGGTAGGGCGACATACAATCACCACTCTTTCCTATGGTAGGTTCACCTGACAATTGGACTACTCCATTTTTGGGCTCATGCTCTAAAATGATTCTGCGAAACTGATGAACAGCATAGATGTAGAATATATGCATTGAGGTGGGGCCATGCTAAGGGCCACACCGTCTTTGGTGAGTCTAAGCCATAACTAATCCACTTCCCCATCTCTCTCTCTCTCTAGCAATCTTCCCTAGCAATCTTTCTTTTCTATCTATTTCGCTCTCTCCGAATGTATTACATGTGCCATACCCACTAATTCATACAAATACTCTTCAAAATGATCTTTCTATCTATTTCACTCTGTCTAATTGTATTACACGTACTATACCCACTAGTTCATGCAAATATTCGTCAAAATGATGTGTTTCAAGAGGTTGAAATTGCACGGGATTCGACAAAATGCAAAATTTTTACATGATTTTGATCAAAAGTGATGTAGAGCAGGTCGCGGACATTTTCATGGTAAGATGGATCAGAAAAGGCCCGGTCAATGACAGAAGTGATCTGGACCGTTAGACCTTAAATCGAGCGTATCTCGCAATTTGGAATGAGCTATCGGATGAACCATATTTGATTTTGGGGTAGGACGAGCTACTTTAGCCACCCAATCCGGCATATACACCAAATTTGTGAAATACCTTCAGATCGTCGGTCGTTTCCCTATTTTAATTCCATTTTTACTATAAATAGTAAGTTTTAGTTTGATTATAACTCTTCATCTGTTAGGCTTTAGGAGTTGCGCCCAACGTGAAAAGTGCTTATAATAATTAGGAGAACAACATGTTGAAGCCAAATAGGAAACTAAATATTTTTGGCCGAAAACCTTGCGCACTAGTGGAAATCACAACCATCTATAAATAATAAGTTATAGTAAGTTACAAATTCTAAGAGTTTTAGTTGTAGTTTGATTCCGAAACTTCTCCCATGGCTTAGTATCCCTATTTAAAGGGTTGTGAGCTTACTTATTTCATTCATCAATCAAATTACGAATTTTATAGAATTTTTATTTTTTATTTTTATTGTTTTTTTCTCGTGGATTCGAGAAGTCTCTATGAGGAGTCCAGAGAAGCTCCGTGGATTCAGAGTAGTTATCCTTGGGGAAGACATTACTTGACCTCATCACGTTCATCCCTGTGTTAATCGGTATTAAAGCGAGGATTCCTCTCGGACCGATGACAAATAACGAAGGTATGAACTAAAATCTTGTGGACGGTGATCCAGAGATTCGAAAAGAAAGAAAGTTTTCCATTAGGAGAGTTAGTTAACCATGCAAAAGTTACAGGCAACCCTTGAATGTCTTGCCGATGTGTTACTTCCGCCCTGAGCCCTAGACGATACTCAACCGCCTATGGTTGTTATACGGCACAACCACGATTTTTGTATAGCACTACCAGTGGTAAATCGTATGACTACACTAGATTATTCGAGTTATAGCGGCGATGACCTTAATGAAGGCTTTGTCCGACGACCAATCCATGGAGGTAATCATCTAAATCGTGCTGAAAGAGATTATCGAGGTAAGGCTGAACTTTTTAGTTTTAACGGTTTATTAAGTATAGAAGATTTCCTCAACTGGATAGTCGAAGTAGAACGATATTTTGATTACATAAACGTGCTAGATTATAAAAAGCTGAAATTAATAGCGTTTAAATTAAAATCTGGTGCTTCTGCATGGTGGGAGTAATTACAACTCTCACGTGTTTGACAGAATAAGATGCACATCTCATCATGTCCACGGATGAGACGCCTTCTTCGATCACGATTCCTTCCTAGTGATTATGAGCATGTACTATTCTAGCAACACCAAAACTGCCGATAGGGGAATCAAATTGTCATTGACTACACCGAAGAATTCCAGCGGTTAGTAACACGAAACGACTTGTCAGAAACCAAATCACAGAAGGTCGCACGATTTATAGTGGGTTACGATCGACGATTCAGGACCGAGTTCAGATGCACCTAGTTGGGACCGTGGATGAAGTAATTCAAATGAAAGGTATGGAATAAATGCAACTTGTAAGAGTTCCTGCTCGGCCTTATCCTTCAACTCGACCCCCCATGACGGGTCTATACAGGATCCAGTACTGGCACGAGAAAAAGGACCAGTAGGAGAACATCATCAACCTCCTGTAACCATAAACTGTGATTAGGAAGCGGCTCATCTAGGTCTCAACGTGTAGCACTCCGCAACAAAGGGCCCGATCAGGATTTTAAATCCTTACATTTGGGCAAGGTCGAATAATTGTTACCGCTGTGGCCAATTGGGCCACTTATCAAACACATGTCTTCAACTTCTCACAGCACACTTGACTATAAATGAAGGGGGCACTAAAGGTGAGGCCACAGAAGAAGACTCTGGCTTTGATAAACATGAACAAAACACTGAGGAAAGAGCAGATAATGATGAATGGACGGGTGAGGATCGTGGCGAATACTAGTTGTGAGGTGATTACCGTATGCCCCATGAAAGGAATTACATTCATGACGACACAATATATTCCGTACGCGGTGCACTGCAACGGAAAAGTCTGTGATGTAATCATAAACAGTGGCAATAGTGAGAACATTATCTCAAGAGTGATGGTGGACAAGTTACGGCTACCAATAACAAAAAATCTTTCTCCGTACTCAATTGGTTGGATAACAAAGGTGAACGAGAATAAGGTAATTAAACAATGTACTATCTCGTTTTCAATTGTAAAAATTATAAGGATCAAATGCTTTGTGATGTGGTCGACATTGAAGCATGTCATATGTCACTCGGTCGACCATGACAATTGGACCATGATGCGATCCACTGAGGACGAGATAATGTTTAAGTATTTGTCAAAGATAGTCAAAAAATAATCATTACCCCTATGATACCAGAGAACCACCCTGAAGCCTCTAAAGTGAAGGGGAGTTCCTTCCTAACCATTCAGAATTTCATGGAGGAATCTAAGAAAATATGCGAGGTATACGAAATAGTGGTGAAGGGCAAGGAATCGGAGCCCTCAAACATTCCTTTAAGTTTAAGGCTATTGCTAAATGAATTCAAAGAAGTTTGGCCTGAAGATTTTTCTGATAGATTGCCCACATGAGGGACATCCAACATCACATAGACCTCGTTTTTAAGGATAGGCTGTGCAATCGCCCTCATTATCGGATAAGTCTGAATGAGTGTGAGATACTTCATGGGGAAGTGAAGGAATTAATTTGTAAAGGTCTTTTGAGAGAGAGCATGAGCTCATGTTAAAACAAAAAGAAAAAAAAATGGGAGCTGACACATGTGTGTCGATAACCGGGCAATCAACAAAATTACTATCAAATATCGGTTCCCAATACCGCGGTTAGACGACATGCTCGATATGCTATAAGGGACCAAGGTGTTCTCTAAGCTAGACCCGATGAGCGGGTACCATCAGATTCGTATCCGACCCAGTGATGAGTGAAAAACGACATTCAAGACTAAGAGATGGTTTTATAAGTGGCTGGTCATGCCCTTTGGTCTATCGAATGCCCCAAATACTTTTATGCGTTTGATGAATCAAGTGTTAAAATCGTTCACTGGATGATTTGTGGTAGTATATTTTGATGACATCCTGATATATAGCCAAGATGAGACAGAGCACAGGGAACATCTCAGGTAGGTGTTGCAGGTCCTATAAGTTAACAAGTTGTACTTCTACTTAAATAAGTGTATTTTTTTAACGGACAACCTATTATTCCTAGGATTTGTTATAACGTCCACGGGCATTCGTGTGAATGATGAAAATGTGCAAGCCATTTGGGAATGACCGATCCCGACAAACATTCATGAAGTGAAGAGTTTTCACGGGTTGATGACCTTCTATCGTCGATTCGTGTAAAATTTTAGCATGATAGTCACACTTATTACAAATTGCATGAAAAATGGACTGTTTCAGTGGATTAATGAGGCTGACAAGAGCTTTCACGAGATCAAGCATCGGTTGTTTACAATACCAGTTTTAGTTCTTCATAATTTCGACAAGTTGTTTAAGGTTGAGTGTGATGCTTCATATGTCAGAATTGGAGGAGTATTATCACAAGAAGACAGGTCGGTAGCATTCTACAGTGAGAAACTTAACGAAGCCCGAAAGAAGTGGTCGACGTATGAGCTTAAGTTGTATGCAGTTGCTTAGGCACTGCGACATTGACGGCATTATTTGATTTAAAGAGAGTTTATTCTGTACACTAATAATTAAGTATTAATGTTTATTAATAGTCAGACTAACGTGAATCATGTACATGCTAGATGTGTTGCGTTTTTACAGGAATTCACATTCGTTCTGAAGCACAAGTCAGGGCAGCAGAACAAGGTGGCTGATGCACTTAGCCGTCGTGCATCACTACTTGTTATAATGAGTAATGAGTTGGTTGGCTTTGACTGTCTTAAAGACCTATATGCCAAGGATGAAGGCTTTAAAGATCCTTGGATGAAGTAATAAGAAGGTCATCCTAATGACCTACATATACATGATGGTTTCCTCTTATAAGGGAATCGATTGTGCATCCTCCAAAGTTCTCTGAGGGATTGGATTATTCAGGAGATACATGTAGGTGACTTTGGTGGACACCTTGGGTAAGACAAGACGCGAACTCTTGTGGAAGAGCGGTATTACTGGTCGTAATCGGTACTTGATGTGGAAAAGGTAGTATAATGTTGTCATGTTTGTCAGACCTCTATAGGACAATCTCAGAATAAGGGCCTCTACAACCCGTTATATATGCTTGATGGCCCTTAGGAGGATTTATTTATGTATTTTGTGCTTAGTCTCTGACGAACACAACGTAACATGATTTAGTGTTCATGGTGGTAGATCGTTTCTCCAAAATTTTTACATGATTTTGATCAAAAGTGATGGAGAGCAGGTCGTGGACATTTTCATGGCAAGATGGATCAGAAAAGGCCCAGTCGATGACAGAAGTGATCCGTACCGTCAGACCTTAAATCAAGCGTATCTCGTAATCTGGAATGAGTTATAGGACGTACCATATATGATTTTGGGGTAGAACGAGCTACTTTAGCTACTCAACTCAACCTTGCCTGGTTACCCATGACGAATTTGTGAAATACCATCAGATCGACGGTCGTTTTCCTATTTTAATTCTGTTTTTACTATAAATAGTAAGTTTTATTTTGATTATAACTCTTTATCCGTTGAGTTTTAGCAGTTGCGCCCAACGTGAAAAGTGCTTAGAATAATTAGGAGGAGCGTGGTGAAGCCAAATAGGACACTTCCTATTTTTGGCTGAAAACCTTGCGCGCTAGTGGAAATCACGACCATCTATAAATAGTATGTTTACTATTTATAGTAAGTTGTGAATTCTAGGAGTTTTAGTTGTAGTTTGATTCCGAAACTTCTCCCATGTCTTAGTATTCCTATTTAAATGGTTGTGAACTCGCTTATTTCATTCATCATTCAAATTATGAATTTTATAGAATTTATTTTTAATTTTCTTGTTTTTTCCTCGTGGCTTCGAGAAGTCTCTGTGAGGAGTCTAGAGAAGCTTCGTGGATTCAGAGTAATTATCCTTGAGGAAGACGTTACTTGACCTCATCATGTTCATCCCTGCATTAAAAAGTCAGGCCAATCAATCCATCCAATAGGCAGATTACCGCTCAGATTGAAAAAAATGGACGGTAAATGAATCTTATGGCCTAAGTAAACCTCATGATGAGTGGATCAGTCTATTAGTGAAGAGCATGTCATATTAAGGGCCTGTTTGGATACCACAAAATAGGTACTTTTTCTACTTATGTTAGTAGATAAGTAACTTATTTGAGAAAAGTAAGTTTGATTTATGATAATTATAAGTAGCTTTTTTATTTAAAATTATTTAATGACTTCAATTTAATAAGTAAAAATGAAGATAAGTTACTTAAGGCATGAGTAACTTATCTTAAGCAACTTATGATCCAAACACTCCCTAAACCTCACTTCTATCAATCTCTATATCTTACATATAGCAAAAGCTAAATTTAAATTGTAGAATTGATAGCATTGACCTATGCATTAAGCATAAAAATCAAATAATTGAAATTCAAAGCATACCTAATTAGAAAGAGATATTCCGCACTTATACCTGAAGCGATAGGATGAAAGATAACATGTGTAGATTTCAACCCTGTTTAAGTAGAAGTAGGGTGGATGTTTTTAAAACCTGTTAAAACTCCTCATCTAAGGCTCAACACATTTAAAGTATTTCAAGTCCATTTAAACACTGTGTATATCACAATCCAAGCACACCACTCCTTATATGAATTTAAAATCGATCACAACTCTAGTGGAGTCGACGGCTCATGCCAGATCATAACATCCAACCCTTAAGTATATCAAGATCATTGATCAATGAAGCCCACCTTACATAATTCTTACATTACCCTCTTGCAATCCCGCTTAATATTTTTATATGTGATTAGTTGATCAGTTGACCCACAAAAAATGAGTTTAGCAAGTTTGGATTATGTTTTCCTTTTTCGTTTTTCATTGTTTAGATTACACCAGGCAAAGTAACATCTGTTCATTCCCATTGTCATCAATTCCTGCGAAAGCCAATTAGAGTGAGTTATGTGTGATTTAGATGGATTTGCGTGGTGTGTTTGGAGATCTTTAGAGATATACGAGAATGATTTTCTATAATAATATAGTTGGAGTGCATCGAGTGATGCCACATCATCTATTAAGTGGTCAATTGAAGAGTGATCGTATATGAGCGGTTACCAGGACAGTTGACAGGATTAGAAGTAAAGAAGGTTAAAATGTGTAAAATGATTACAATAATCATTCGAACGTGAGAAGCATCCAAATAACCAGAGGAATTTAGCATAAATATTTGTTTCATTCCAACCTAATCAAACCCAATATACATTTTTATCCGACATTTATATTCTTTAGTATAATCGCGATCCCTTTATGTAAGTCAATTACATTTCTTAGTGTAATCCTTTACTTTTTGCTTGTTCTTTACATTCTATAGTGTAATCTGTAGCATTAATCAAGTAGCTGATAATCTTAACTATAATTTGGAACTACACTCATACGCTGGATTCAGTTCTCTATCCAATAAGGTGTTTTGCAACTACTCTTTATGACTTACTGTTAAATTTTCTTTCCCATTTTTATTTTATTTGTATTGAAAAGTTCTTTTGTACGGAAGGTAAATGTATGACCCATCATTAGATGACGAACTCTACTATCTGAATATTGTCTAATCCTATATACATACTGAGCGAGTGACTAAGGTAATCGATCTCATTTAATCTTGGCCATATATTACCTATTTACGTATCTCGGCGTTGGGGTCATAGTTGTTCGGTTTGAATTGAGCCATAAATTCAATTCTAACACGCCCATACTCATCACATGACTAGGACCGGAAATCGAGCCACAACAACATCAAAGAAAATTAAAATTACCATATTTTGACTTCATAAAAATGAAAAAAAGAAGAAGAAAAGATTATACTCTCTCGTGGAAGCGAGAAAGGCGACAAAAGCGGATAGTTTAGCGCTGCATCCACTACGTGAAAAATGGGAAAAAATGACGGATTTAGAGACGGTTCTGGACCGTCTTTAAAATTGCTTGGTTTAAAGACACTTTAGAGACGGCCGTAAACCGTCTCTAAACTTTTAGACGGCCCTTGACCGTCCTTATTATTGTCTTGAAAATTTGAACGTCCACAAATCATTTGAGACGGTCCCTGACAGCCATTGACCGTCTGAAATAAGAGACGGTCCCTGACCGTCTTATATGCTGGAATTTGAGACGGTCAAAGACCGTCCCTATTAGAGACGGTCATTAGCCGTCTCTTACTGGTAATTTGAGACTGTCAAGGACCGTCTCAATTAGAGACGGTCGTTGGCCGTCTTTTCCTGTAATTTAGGACTGTTAAAAATAGTCTGTATTAGGGACGGTTCTTAGCTGTCTCTGTTTGAGACTGTCAAGGACCGTCTCTATTAGAGACTGTCAAGGACCGTCTCTATTAGAGACGGTCATTGACCGTCTTGCATTGGTAATCTGAGACTGTCATAGACCGTCTCAATTATAGACGGTCAACGGCCGTCTTTTACTGCTTTTGCAAGGTAGGGAAAAAGAACCTGCATTAGGGACGGTCCTTAGCAGTCCCTATTTGAGACTGTCAATGACCGTCTCTATTAGAGACGGTCCTTAGCCGTCTTATTGTGGTTATTTGAGACTGTCAAAGACCGTCTACATTAGACTAATGCTCAACTCAAACATTAAAAAAAAAAAAAAAAAATTATGAATTTCGAAAAAAAAAAACGTTAAAAAGCTTAGAAAAATAACTAACAATGTTTAAGAAAAAAATTTAGATTTTGAAATAAAAATTAAGAACTTTTAATAAAGTTGATAATTTTGAAAAAAAAAATTTCGATAAGAAAATGATATTTTGAAAAAGAAACTTTTAAAAATTAAACAAAATTGTAAAAATATTGTCAAATTAAAAAAATATATTTTTTAAAAAAGAAAACTAGATTTTGTATTTTGAAAAGAAAATTTAAAAAGTTGTATAACAAAAGTGATATTTAAAAAATGATATTCTGAAAAAGAAAATTTTAAAAATTAAACAAAATTGTGAACAAATTGACAAATTATAAAAAAAATATATTTTTTTAAAAAGAAAACTAGATTTTGTATTTTGAAAAGAAAAATTAAAAAGTTATATAACAAAAATGAAATTTAAAAAATGATATTTTGAAAAAGAAAATTTAAAAAATTAAACAAAATTGTGAAAAAATTGACAAATTGTAAAAATATATATAGTTTATAAAAGAAAACTAGATTTTGTATTTTGACAAGAAAAAGTGAAAAGGTATATAACAAGAGTTATATTGAAAAAATGATATTTTGAAAATGAAAATTTAAAAAATTAAACAAAATTGTGAAAAAATTGACAAATTGTAAATTTTATATATATATATATATATATATATATATATAAATAAAAATAGATTTTGTATTTTGAAAAGAAAAATTAAAAAGTTATATAAAAAGATTTCGATAAAAAAATGATATTTTGAAAAAGAAAATTTAAAAAATTAAATGAAATTGTGAAAAAATTGACAAATTGTAAAAAAAAAATATATTTTTTTAAAAAGAAAACTAGATTTTGTATTTTGACAACAAAAATTAAAAAGTTATATAACAAAAGTAAGATTAAAAAAATGATATTTTGAAAAAAAAAAAAAGAAATTAAACAAAATTGTGAAAAAATTGAAAAAATGTAAAAAAAAATATATATTTTAAAAAAGAAAACTAGATTTTGTATTTTGACAAGAAAAATTGAATTAAAAAAAAGGATCTATACCAAATTAAATGGATGTGGCCTACAATACACATGGTGGGATTAAAAACATGTAAACGTGAAAAGAAAAAAGAAAAAGAAGAAGAAGAAGAGTGTTAACTCGAGGTTAAAAAAAAATATACACGTTTAAGAAAGAGGAGTGCAAATCAAAGTTCCTCAATACCTTGGTAAAAAAGAAAATGGTCTAAATTCAACGGTAATATCAGATGGTTGAGATTATCCAGTCATTGTGATATTAAAATAAGTGTTCTACCCAACATAATAGATGTGTCCTTCAACACAAGTGCAGACCAAAGGAGATTAAAGCATATAGATGTTTAAAAAGAATAGTACAAGTCAATGTTCTTCAGGATAGTCAAAAAGAAAATGGTCCAAATTAATCCAACGGCAATTTCAGACAGTTAAGATCATTCAATCAGTGTGACCTTTGGAGAGGTACAGGTATGTCAGGTGTTGCCAACATTAAGAATTGGTACCAAATGCATACATTAGTATAGGCCATTCTCATGTTCTCAATTTTTGGCTATTAACTCGTCTCCAAAGCAATGAGATGTAAACTTGCACGGCTTAGATATAGTTTAAGCTGCTTGTTAATTAAAAAGGAATTGGAATATAGTTTAAGCCAAATGGAATCTAAAAAGAAAAAAAAAAAAAAAAGACGACCGACATCCATCAAATCATACCAAGTCCACCAATCAAATTTTGTATTTTGACAAGAAAAATTAAAAAGTTATAACAAAAGTGAGATTTAAAAAATGATATTTTGAAAAATAAATTTTAAAAAATTAAACAAATTTGTAAAAAAATTGACAAATTGTAAAAACATATATATTTTTTAAAAAAAGAAAACTAAATTTTGTAAAAAAAAAAATGTTAAATTTATTTATAATAAAAATGATATTTAGTTAAAAGAGAAAAAATATATACATTTTGAAAAAAAAAATGTTAAATTTATTTGTGAAAAATAAAATTACTAAATTATTAGGCACATCCACTAATTGAACCTTTAATCGTTTTTAGACAATCTAATCAGTTCAAATTGAAGAGTAAATAACTTCAGATGTTTAAATCAAATTTCACTGAAATTGTTGGTCAATCTTGTATGCCCAATATCTTTCTCATATATATGTAGCCTGATTGAGGCGAGTAACTAGTCAAATTGAGAATTAATTAGTAAAATAGAGTGAATGAACTAGACATGTGAAATGGGCCAAATATTCTGGTTAAACTTGTGACCCAACTTACTGACCTCGTGAGAACCTAAGAATTGATGTTAGTAAGTTTTGTGGGCCTCATCATGATGTGTGTCGAACATCAACATCGTGGATTTGATGTGTCCTATTTATAGTTATGAGATATCTCAAAAATCATCGGTAAACGAAACTCGAGTGGGCCATACCATTTAAAACTATGTGAAGACATCCTAAAAAATATAAAAGCACTTGGTGGGGCCCACATGAGTTTTGGATGCGGTTGAAACTTTGTCTGACCCCTCATCCAAGTGGGACACACATAATGAGTGGGTTGGATATGTGAATCACATTTAGGCAGGCCCAATATATGATTATGAATGTTTTAAGGAAACCTTTCTCCACTACATTTAAGTGAATTACTCGTTACCTTTATCAAAGTAAACTCTGTGGGGTTCATCGTTATTTATTTATTTTATCCACTCCATTCATCCATGTTAACAGATAATTTGAGGTCTAAAGAACAAACATGAAGCATATCCAAAGCTCAAGTGGACCACACCACAGGAAATAGTGTGATTGAACCTCTACCATTTAAAATTTCTTGGTGGCTATAGAAGTTTTGGATCAAGCTGATGTTTGTGTTTTCTATTCATTTATATATTTTTGATATTATGAAAAACCTTTAACTGTTTTTGGACAATCTGATCAGTAAAGTAAATAACTTCAGATGTTTAAATCAAAATTCACTCAAATTGTTAATCAATCTTGTTTGCCCAATATCTTTCTCATACGAAATATGTTCGAGGCGAGTAACCATTTTTGGATGTTGGTCGGTGCTCTATGGGTCCCACCATGATGTATGTGTTTCATCCATGCTGTCCATCCATTTTTACAAATCATATTAGGGCAAAATACTAAAAATGAAAGGGATATAAATCTCAGGTGGACCACACCACATGAAAACAATAGTGATTGGATATCCACCATTAAAACCCTCCTAAGGCCCACTGTACCTTTTATTTGACATCCTATCTGTTGATTAGGTCATACAGGCCCAGATGAAGGGAAAAAAAATATCAAATTGATCCATAACTTTATATGGCCCCCAAAAGGGTTTTAATGGTCGACGCTCATTCAACACTGTTTCTTATAATGTGGTCCAGTTGAGATTGGGATATACCTCATTTTTTGTCTCATATCATAAAATAAAATGAAAAATAAATGGATGACAAGGATGAAACATGCACATACATCATGGTGGGGCCCACAGAGCACAGACCATGTGATCCATGACCGCTCGTAAGAGAGACTCACTCTCTGTCCTCTCACACACACTCTCTCTCTCTCTCTCTCTCTCAGATGGATGACGTGGACATAATGGACCATACCACAGGAACACATTAGGAATAATGATTTCCACCATTGAAATCTTCCTATGGCCTACAATGATTTCTATTTGTCATCCAACCTGTTCAATAGATCACAAATACATGGATGAAGGGAAAACTAAAGTATCAACTTGATCCAAAACTTCGGTGGCCTTACAAATTATTTTAATGGTAGATGTTCAGTTTATACTATTTCCTATGATGTGGTCCACTTCAGATTTTTATAGGCTTCATTTTTGAACTTATGTAATAAAATTATATGTTAAAATGGATAGATGGAGTGGATAAAATAAATAAATTATGGTGGCCCCCATAGGATTTACTCTGTACGCTTGAGAACGGATTGACTACTCCCCTGACACTAACCAATGACTAGTGTTCAGTGCTCTATGGCTCCCACCACGATGTATGTGTTTCATCCATGCTGTCCATATATTTTTATAGATAATTTTACATTATAAGACCAAAAATGAGATATATGCAAATCTCAAGTGGACCACATTACGAAACATTGTTGAAGCGTCGACCATTAAAAATATGATCAATAGGCATAAAAGTTTTGGATCGCTTATTTTTGTTTTTTCCTTCATTTGGGCCTTGGACCAAATCAATGATTTGATGATTGATAACAGTATCATGGGCCTTAGGAGGATTTTAATGGTGGATATCCAATTACTATTGTTCTCATGTGGTGTGGACCACCTGAGATTTATTTCCCTTTAATTTGCGGCATAGAGCCTAATATGATTTGTAAAATTGGATGGACGGCATGGATGAAAATCATACATCATGGTGGGGCCCACAGAGCACCGTCCAATGTCGCCCAAATTTGGGCGCGCGCTCAAAAGAGCCGCGCGCGCCCACATTCCCTCATCTCTCTCTCTCTCTGTCTCTCTCTCTCTCTCACCCCTGCCCTCCCTCGGCGAGGGCTCTCTCTCTCTCTCTCTCTCTCTCTCTCTCTCTCTCTCCCTCGCCGCCTTGCCTTCCTCGCCGCCCTCTCTCACTCACGCGCATCCTCTCTCTCTCTCTCTCTCGGTCCGCTCTCCACCGCGCCCTCTCTCTGTTTCTGTCTCTCTCGGTGCTCTCTCTCTCGTACATCCACATGAGGTATCTCTCTCTCTCTCTCTCTCAATCTCAAGACCGATTAAAACGATTTGGTGATTTAGGGATTTGGAGATTTAGGGATTTGGGGATTGGGGATTTAGGGCCCGTTTGGCCGGGTGGATTAGAAGGGATTGAATGGTATTAGGGTGGATGGCATGGTAATGATGGTGTTGTCAGTGGATTGTCTTGAGATCCATGGGATTGCTATATCACTGGATTGCTATATCCAGTCTGTTTGGCACGCTCGACCAATCCCGGGATTAAACCTTCCCATCCCTTCCAATCCCTGGAGCCAAACACGTCCCTGGCAAATTTGAACGGATTAGGGTGGATTGGATGGGATTTAAGGGTAATAATGGTTTTGTCAGTGGATTGTCTTAAGACCCATGGGATTGGGATTAGATCACGACTCTGTTTGGCACGCCAGGCCAATCCCGGGATTTAACTTCTAATCCTTTCCAATACCATCCAATCCCTTCCAATCCGACCGGCCAAACGGGCCCTTAGGGATTTTGGGATATGGGGATTTTGGGATTTTGGGATTAAGGTGGGCCCTACTGAGTTTACTCAGTACAATAAGAGCGTACTGAGTAACTCAATATGCAATCCGATTTCGTCTGCAGCACCACCATGATCTATGGCCCCACCATGATGTATATATTTTATCCATGCCATTCATTCATTTTTACAGATCATTTTAGGGCTTTATCCCAAAAATTAGAGCTGGTGCTTTTGATCAGTTGAAGCAGAATGCAACTAAGGGCCTGTTTGGATGCCTGTAACTTTTCTAAAATGTTAGTAAGTTACAGGTGACGTAGTTACAGTTGGCGTTTGGGGGAGGAAAGTCACCTGTTTGGGGTGAGAGGATTTTAATACACCAAAAAAAAAAAAAAATAGTTGCCAGCAATTTTATGTGCATAGATGGTTCTCCTGCACAATAGGAAAAAGACTGGAGGATTTTTTGAATGTAAATTCTAAGGACCTGTTTGGGTTCCACTTTAAAATGAATTCATATCTTTTTAGTCGATCTCTAATTCATATCTTATAATTACATGAACTTGGATTACACTCTAAAATTCAGTTTATGTAATTCACATTTCGGATCTGACATTAATAGAGATGCAGAACTTGTACAAGCACTTCTACAGAAATTTGTCTGATATGTGCTCATGCATAGTATCTTTGAGCTGACTATTCCAAGATTGTATTCCTCCTGCCTGTTCTTGGCAATGCTGGGAGCAATACATTGAAATCATACATGACGAACAGGGTATACTATTTGCTGGAAATTCATTGAAGCAGAAGTGGCAGTGAGTTTCGCGACATTGTTTCAATGCAATCTGCAAAACACTGTAACAAGAAGCATACACAGATTTAGTGTACTAGGTCTTAACCAATCAGACATTTTGAGAACTGTACAATGTTTGTTTTGTTATTCATCCCTTAAGAACGAAATAAAAATACATATAAAATCTTATTGGGTGCAAAAGAAATGAGGATTGAAGCAGAAGTGGCAACTGATGTAGCATGCCACATTAGCATGTACTTCCTACATTGCTTTTTCTTTACCACTGTTTCCAAGGATTTTGTTGTAGGAAATGAGGATTTGCAAATGATATTGATTTTCTGCTGTTGTATATCGTTCCTTGCTCATTCTATTGCCTTGGTTAAGGAAATGAGTACAGATTTTGCTGATTAGTTTCACTTGTGTTAATATCTTGATTGATTTTGGTTAAAAAATGAACTGTGCTTCTCTTAATACGCTGTTTTTCTTGTTGGTTATTCATGTTTTCCCTGATATGATTGGATTTTGTTGCAAGCAAGGGGATTTGAGCTGTTTTTTGTCCCCATGAAGAACTGCTGAATCAAACTGTAGAATCTTGAGTTAGCTCTTCTTCTTCTTCTTCTTCTCTTTTTTCTAATCGGCAATGAATATTTCATTTCTCAAAAAGAAAAAGAAAAAGGAGGTACCTATCCATTGAGGCAACTGATAGGACAGCAGAAATGGATCGAACATGACCAGTCATAGCATTGTTTACAATACAACCTTCCACCACAATACTGAAAAGAATGGGAAAGAGGATCTCATTTCCTCAGACCCCTGGAATTATCGAATGTTCAGTCAAATGTCTAAATGGACCTGAGATCTCTTTTTCTCAGATGACCTAGACATGTGACTGTGCGTTGCCTTCACAAAGCTCTGTAAATATAAGAAAAATTGCATGGCTATCTGCATTCTTACAAAGTGCTCTGTAAATACAAGAAAAAAAATTGCATGGTTGTCCTGTTCAAGATGCTATTTTCTGGATACATACAAATGTGATGTAATCAGCAGTTGCAGGATTTTTCTTGACATCACAGTGTGACTTTTTCTTCCTTCATCAAACTGATCTGAATCCGATTGGTTCATGGAGATCCTGGTCAAGTGTCTTTATTTTCAAGTTCTTTAGCTTTGCTGTACATTCTGTCTGGAACACTGTTAGGACCTGAACCTAAAAGGCCCTTGTTTACTTTAAATGAAATGTTTAACCCAGCCTGGATCCCAAGAAAAATAACTGGAAAGTTATGAGGATCTTTGAGAGCTACTGTGCTTACATGTTGTACATGTGAAGCTACAATTCTCTTGATCCTTTGATGTTTGATTTTTTAGGGATCCAAGTGTTGCGGTTGTGCATAGAGGTCTGTTTTTTTTTTTCATTATATAGCTTTGTATTGAGGGGTTAGGGCCATCCCCTATCTAGGTGTATCTATTTTGTTTCATGAAATATACACAGCAGTGGCAGTGTGGTATTATTATTTATTATCATGACTCCTTTATAAAAATTGAATGTGATTTTTTTTTTTTCGGTGCTGATGCCTCAAAAATTTTGAATCATAGGTATGAGTTCAAAAGCAACCATGGAGAATGGGTCATCACAGTGAAACCCGATTTAGGTCCTGGAATATCTGAACGAGTTCCAAATTTGTACATTAGTTCCAAATTTGTTAATGCTGCCAGTGCTGCTCGTCTTTTGGTCAGATAAAATATGTTTATGTCTACATAACACTGCTTGTTTTCCAATATTTTCACATAAAAATCATTTGTGCTGTATCCACAGCTACATGGAGTCAGACCCTGTAAAAATTGCAGCAGAAGGTGTAGAACGGTTTAAGAAGGAAAATTGTGATCTGATAATTGTAGACACAAGTGGACACCACAAACAGGAAGCGGCTCTGTTTGAAGAAATGCACCAAGTGTCTGAAGCAACGGTATTCATTTTCTTATTCTAAAGGTTTATCACTCTTATTCATTTATGTTGGTTGCCAACATGCTATCTATATCACATTTAAGTTCCTTGATGTTGTAGAAACCAGATCTTGTTATATTCGTTATGGATAGCAGTATGATATGTTCGTGTGATGTCTGGACAGTCTCTGTAGGTATTTCACACCCTTTTATCATACTTATCTACAAAATGCACTTATCCACAATGCCTTCAAATTGATTTTGATATATTCTTTGGTGACATCAAGATCTTATATATATGGCTTTTATCATTTATGCAAAACATGCTTATATATAGTGTTTCCAAATTGATTTTGAAACCCAGCATTGTTTCAAGAAGAACCTTCATTTTGTTTCATGAATAGAGGATGGACAAGTGATGAGCTTTTTGTTGTATTAGAAAGAAAATTTGTTAGGAGATGTCTGAGTGAGGCACATGGCATAATTGTGAGTCCATCTCTCCATATGTCACATTGGTTATATATGAAAAGATCATCAACTATCTACCCTGTTTCAATCTAGAAAAAAAGAAGCAGTATTTGGTCTAGCTGGATGTATCTGACTAATAAATTGAACCTTACTGATAAATTGGAAAATTTTTATTTAGTAAATATTTTCTTGATTTTTTCTTATTCCTTATATTGTTTCCCAGTTATATTTGTGTTGGTTTCAGAGTACAGGTAGCAATAGAAAGTGTTGGTCGATTGTGGCTTATAGACAAAGGGATGAGTAACCAACAATACGAATATGGGAGGCCTTCTCCAGGTATCCAGATGCTTTTAGATATAATTATGTTGTTTTTAAATGTATTAGCTCGAAATTGATGGAGTAGACCCGGATGTGCGTCGAAGCTATCCGGATTTTTAAGGGGTCCCTAGGGTGGGAAAATTATGACCATGATGAAGGTCCATTTCTATGACAAATTGGAGTGGCTTGGCCATTTGGACATGCCATGTTATTTATTTAATACAAATTGATCGAGCAGAGGATCTGCGTCGAGCTATCCGGATGTTAGCGGGGTCCCTGGAAGGTGGGAACCTTATGACCATGATGAAGCTTCCATTTCCTATGGACAGCATTGGGCCTGACCATTTGGAAAGGCCATGTTTATGTATTAACTCGAAATTGATGGAGCGGACCTGGAGTGCGTCGGAGCTATCCGGAAGAGCGGGTTCCCTGGAAAGAGGGAACCGCTATTATGACCATGATGAATCTCATTTTTTATGGAGAGCATTGGAAGGGCCTGGCAATTTGTGTCGGATGGCCGTGTTTATATCTGTATTTGCAGGGACCATACCCTTAACTTAAACCAAAACTTATGACCTAAAACCTTAACCTATAACCTAAACCTTAACCTTAACCTAAACCTAAACCTAAACCTAAACCTTAACCTAGACCTATAACCTATAGCCTTAACCTAAACCTAAAACCTAAAAGCCTAACCAAAAAACCTAAATGTATTCTCAAATCCCTAAACCTAAACCTACACCTAATCCTAATCTCAACTCCCTCACCTAAACCTAAACCTAAACTTGAAAACCAAAACCTAAACCCGATCCCGAACCCGAACCCGATTTCCTAAACCTAAACCTTAACCTATTCTCAATTCCCTAAACCAATTGCTTATAACCTAAACCGAAAGCTAAACTTATACCTTAACCTAAACCTATAACCTATAACCTAAATCAAAACCACGTTTCCCTAAACCTAAACCTAAACCTATAACCTATAACTTAAATCAAAACCAAAACCAAACATAAACCTAAACCTAAACCTATAACCTATAACCTAAACCTAAACCTAAAACCTAATGTATTCCCAAATCCCCAAACCTAAACCTACACCTAATCCTAATCTAAACTCCCTAACCTAAACCTAAACTTAAACTTGATAACCCAAACCCAAACCCGATTTCCTAAACCTAAACCTTAACCTATTCTCAATTCCCTAAACCTATTGCTTATAACCTAAACCGAAACTAAAACCTAAACCTAAACCTAAACCTATAACCTATAGCCTAAACATAAACCTAAAACCTAAATGTATTACCTGAACCTAAACCTTAACCTAGACCTATAACCTATAACCTTAACCTAAACCTGTAACCTATAGCCTTAACCTAAACCTAAAACCTAAATGTATTCTCAAATTCCTAAACCTAAACCTACACCTAATCCTAATCTCAACTCCCTTACCTAAACCTAAACCTAAACTTGAAAACCAAAACCTAAACCCGATCCCGAACCCGAACCCGATTTCCTAAACCTAAACCTTAGCCTATTCTCAATTCCCTAAACCAATTGCTTATAACCTAAACCGAAAGCTAAACTTATACCTTAACCTAAACCTATAACCTATAACCTAAATCAAAACCACCTTTCCCTAAACCTAAACCTAAACCTAAAACGTATAACTTAAATCAAAACCAAAACCAAACCTAAACCTAAACCTAAACCTAAAACCTAATGTATTCCCAAATCCCCAAACCTAAACCTACACCTAATCCTAATTTAAACTCCCTAACCTAAACCTAAACTTAAACTTGATAACCCAAACCTAAACCCGATCTTGAACCCAAACCCGATTTCCTAAACCTAAACCTTAACCTATTCTCAATTCCCTAAACCTATTGCTTATAACCTAAACCGAAACTAAAACTTATACCTAAACCTAAACCTAAACCTAAACCTATAACCTATAGCCTAAACATAAACCTAAAACCTAAATGTATTCTCAAATCATTAAACCTAAATCTGAACCTGAACCTAAACCTTAACCTAGACCTATAACCTATAGCCTTAACCTAAACCTGTAACCTATAGCCTTAACCTAAACCTAAAACCTAAATGTATTCTCAAATCCCTAAACCTAAACCTAAACTTAACCTAATATCAACTCCCTCACCTAAACCTAAACCTAAACTTGAAAACCAAAACCTAAACCTAATCCCGAACCCGAACCCGATTTCCTAAACCTAAACCTTAACCTATTCTCAATTCCCTAAACTAATTGCTTATAACCTAAACCGAAAGCTAAACTTATACCTTAACCTAAACCTATAACCTATAACCTAAATCAAAACCACCTTTCCCTAAACCTTAACCTAAACCTATAATATATAACCTAAATCAAAACCAAAACCAAACGTAAACCTAAACCTAAACCTATAACCTATAACCTAAACCAAAACTTAAAACCTAATGTATTCTCAAATCCCTAAACCTAAACCTACACCTAATCCTAATCTAAACTCCCTAACTTAAACCTAAACCTGAACTTGATAACCCAAACCTAAACCCGATCCTGAACCCAAACCCGATTTCCTAAACCTAAACCTTAACCTATTCTCAATTCTCTAAACCTATTGCTTATAACCTAAACCGAAACCAAAACCTATACCTTAACCTAAACCTATAACCTATAACCTGAACATAAACCTAAAACCTAAATGTATTCTCAAATCCTTAAACCTAAATCTAAACCTTAACCTAAACCTTAACCTAAACCTATAACCTATAGCCTTAACCTAAACCTGTAACCTATAGCCTTAACCTAAACCTAAATGTATTCTCAAATCCCTAAATCTAAACCTATACCTAATCTTAATCTCAACTCCCTCACCTAAACCTAAACCTAAACTTGAAAACCAAAACCTAAACCTAAACTTGAAAACCAAAACCTAAACCCGATCCCGAATCCGAACCCGATTTCGTAAACCTAAACCTTAACCTATTCTCAATTCCCTAAACCAATTGCTTATAACCTAAACTGAAAGCTAAACTTATACCTTAACCTAAACCAATAACCTAAAACCTAAACATAACCTAAAACCTAAATGTATTCTCAAATCCCTAAACCTAAACATACACCTAATCCTAATCTCGACTCCCTAACCTAAACCTAAACCTAAACTTAAAAACTCAAACCTAAACCCGATCCCGAACCCGAACTCGATTTCCTAAACCTAAACCTTAACCTATTCTCAATTCCCTAAACCTATAGCTTATAACCTAAACTTAAACTAAACCTTAACCTAAACCTATAACCTATAGCATAAACCTAAACCTAAACCTGTAACCTATAACCTAAACCTAAACCTAAAACCTAAATGTATTCTCAAATCCTTAAACCTAAACGTAAACCTTAACCTAAACCTATAACCTATAGCCTTAACCTAAACCTATAACATATAACCTAAACATAAACCTAAAACCTAAATGTATTCTCAAATCTCTAAACCTAAACCTACACCTAATCCTAATCTCAACTCCCTAACCTAAACCTAAACCTAAACTTGAAAACCAAAACCTAAACCCAATCCCGAACCTGAACTCGATTTCCTAAACCTAAACCTTAACCTATTCTCAATTCCTTAAACCAATTGCTTATAACATAAACCAAAACCTAAACTTATACCTTAACCTAAACCTAAACCTAAACTTGAAAACTCAAACCTAAACCTGAACCCGAACCTGATTTCCTAAACCTAAACCTTAACCTATTCTCAATTCCCTAAACTTATAGCTTATAACCTAAACTTAAACCTAAACCGTAACCTAAACCTATAGCATAAACCTAAACCTAAACCTAAACCTGTAACCTATATAACCTAAACCTAAACCCAAAACCTAAATGTATTCTCAAATCCTTAAACCTAAATCTAAACCTTAATCTAAACCTTAACCTAAACCTATTACCTATAGCCTTAACCTAAACCTGTAACGTATAACCTAAATATAAACCTAAAACCTAAATGTATTCTCAAATCCCTAAACCTAAACCTACACCTAATCCTAATCTCAACTCCCTAACCTAAACCTAAACTTAAACTTGAAAACTCAAACCTAAACCCGATCCCGAACCCGAATCCGATTTCCTCAACCTAAACCTTAACCTATTCTCAATTCCCTAAACCCATTGCTTATAACCTAAACCGAAACCTAAACCTATACCTTAACCTAAACCTATACCTATAACCTAAACATAAACCTATAACCTAAGTGTATTCTCAAATCCCTAAACCTAAACTTACACCTAATCCTAATCTCAACTCCCTAACCTAAATCTAAACCTAAACTTGAAAACTCAAACCTAAACCCGATCCCGAACCCGAACTCGATTTCTTAAACCTAAACCTTAATGTATTCTCAAATCCCTAAACCTAAATCTACACCTAATCCTAATCTTAACTCCCTAACCTAAACCTAAACCTAAACTTGAAAACCAAAACCTAAACCCGATCCCGAACCCGAACCCGATTTCCTAAACCTAAACCTTAACCTATTCTCAATTTCTTAAACCTAAACCTAAACCTTAACCTAAACCTAAAACCTAAATGTATTCTCGAATCCCTAAACTTAAACCTACACCTAATCCTAATCTCAACTCCCTAACCTAAACCTAAACCTAAACTTGAAAACCCAAACCTAAACCCGATCTCGAACACGAATCCGATTTCCTAAACCTAAACCTTAACCTATTCTCAATTCCCTAAACTTTTATCTTGTAACCTAAACCTAAGCCTAAAGCTATACTTAAACCTGTAACCTAAACCTAAGCCTAAAGCTATACCTAAACCTGTAACCTAAACCTAAGCCTAAAGCTATACCTAAACCTGTAACCTATAACTTAAACCTAAACCTAAACCTAAACCTAAATGTATTCTCAAATCCCTAAACCTAAACCTACACCTAATCCTAATCTCAACTCCCTAATCCAAACCTAAACCCGATCCCGAACCCGAACTCGATTTCCTAAACTTAAACGTTAACTTATAACCTAAAATAAACCTAAACCTATTACTTGCACTTATAACCTAAACATAAGCCTAAAACCTAAACCTAAACCTAAAATCTAAATGTATTTTCAAATCCTTGAACCTAAACCTACACCTAATCATAATCTCAACTCCCTAACCTAAACTTAAACTTAAACTTGATAACCCAAACCTAAACCCGATCCCGAACTCGGACCCGATTTCCTAAACCTAAACCTTAACCTATTCTTAATTCCCTAAAGCTATAACTTATATACTATAACCTATAACTAAAACCTAAACCTTAACCTAAACATATAACCTAAGCCTAAACCTTAACCTAAACCAAAACCTATAACCTAAACCTTAACCTATAACCTATAACCTAAACTTATAACCTATAACCTAAAACTTAATCCTGAACCTAAACCTAAAACCTAACACCTAAAACTTAAAACCTAAACCTGAACCTATTTTAATGATCAGTTTTATTTTTAAAAAGTGCTCACTTTTTTGGAAGAAGTATATGCAATTCTTCATGATTCTAAATTATAATGTTTTGTTGGTTTAATATTTTTTTTTTCAGGTGAAAGACAAAAAGAAAATTGTTGCTGATTTTTTTTTCTTTTTTTAGTTATGATGTTAAACTTATATATATTTATGTGTGGATGAATGTAATGTGGATAAGATTGCTTGTGTTTGGATGAATGTAATTTATGTTGGATTTACATAGTTTGGGTTTAGATGAATGTAGTTTATGTTTGGATGAATGTAGTTTATGTTGGATTTACGTAGTTTAGGTTTAGATGAATGTGAATGTGAATATGATGAAATATATTATATAACAGGTGTATATCAGGAAGAATATGATGATATAACAGGTGTATATTGACCCTCTTATAAGAGACGGTCCATGACAGTCGTTTTGTAGGATGGTCTATGACAATCCTTTTTAAGGACGGTCCATAGCCGTCCTTTGAAGGCCTAATAAGAGACGGACCATGACCGTCCTTAAAAAGGACAGTCTATGGCCATCCTTTAAAGGCTCATCAGAGACGGTCTACAACAGTCTTTTTTAAGGACGGTCGATGGCCGTCCTTTAAAGGCTCATAAGAGACTGTCCGAGACCATCCTTTTTAAGGACGATTCACGGCCGTCCTTTTTTAGGACGGTCTATGACCGTCCTTTTTTCGTCAATAAAAATGACGGTTTTCGACCGTCCTTTAAGTAATATGACACGTCAAAATTTGATGGCCCTTGCGACGGTCCATGACCGTCCTTTTTGGTCATTTGAGACGGTTTTAGACCATCCTTTTTTCGCAGTTTTGGCGTAGTGATCTCCCACTTTCCAACCAAATGTAAATACTTTGTCGAAGTAAATTGAATACTTCTTAAGATAATAATGTGAGTTATTCCATAACTATATACTCTTGCATGACCCGATTATATGTGCATATACTTACGAAATTATAGAATTGGCAGGAGATATTCAAAGCCAACTGGATAATAGAAACCACTACAAATAGTCAAAAAAGAAGAAGAAGAAGAAGCAGAGTGATCATACGATTCTACCTTCCATTAATGAATGGTTGTTGGTAGTTTGAGCTCTCGATTACTTTTAATCTCAATCGTGGATCACATATCCTTAAATCTGATAGTTAATAGATTAACTACATTTAATTGTTCGATTGTGATCCATCTAAAGTTAGTCCGTCATCAGGATTGTTTGATTTGAGATGCATCCCACAGGTACAATGTAGAGCGCATGCGTGACTCCTCGCGGCACACGTGTGACATACTATTATTCTGAAATACGTGTCAGAGATCTGAACCATTCATCAGGTAAGGTAGACCCTGAAGATGCTATGGACCTAAGATATGGACAGTTGTAAAAAAAATTGTCCAACAGTAAAATTTTAAGATACATGTGTGGCTCACTTGGTTAGTTTACACATCTCACGGTCGCTGTTGTGATGTGAAATGGTTCATAAACACACCCATCGGATGATCCACACCGTCCAATCAGAAGCTTACAAACTGATGGTAGAAAACAAATGTGGTTAACAGCAGTAATTCAAGAAAATCATAAGAAAGTGATGGTAGTGATTGCCAGACACGTGTGGTTTGAACCCGTGGTCCATTTACAGTAAAGCCCACTAAAATGACAGTGTCCATTGATAAATTCCCTGCCACGTGTTCGGTGGAGAGACTGCTCTACCATATTCAGGTTCAACGCGTAATATATCATGTATGCCACTCGGAAATGTACCTGGCGCACCAGGGAACATTTCTAGTTGGGTGGTCTCGATGTCCACCATCTTTTCGGCTTTTCCCTATTGGGCCACTACTTTCCTGTTATAGGAAGGCATCATCATATGGCCTTTACAGTTTACAGCTTGCTTTTCATGGATACATTTGGTTTGGTAGTCAGCTGAAACATTAGAACCGTAGCTCTCTGGCCTATCTATGGTACATGAAGACCAAACATTGAGATCTGAACCATTCATACGTGGAATCCATCCTGAAAGGACCAAGGTACAAATGCTCCATTGACAGGAAAATCCTGTCCACCCATTTGGAGTACTTTCACCCGTAGAATGTGAACCTTTGGATCGGACACGAAAGTTTTAAGGACTGAAATTTGAACTGCTCCACCACCCATCCTAGGCCAGGCAGACCTGATGTAAGGAAGGATGTGATGAGGCGGATCACCATCTTACTCAAGAAATAACTACTCTGAATCCACGGAGCTATCTATACTCTTATAGGGTTTCTTTAAATTTATTAGGGATAAAATTAAAAGTAATTTCTAATAAATTTAAAATAAACTAATCGATGATAAAAAAAAAATTAAAATGAATTTACAGCCTTTTAAGCTCTAACCCAAACTTTCTAAAAAGTAATTTACTATAAACCTTGCAAATGTGATAGGGGAAACTCGGCATAGTAAAGTTGGTTGACTAAAGTAGTTCTCCTGCTCTAAAATTATATATGATGTGTTGGAAATTTTATTTTGATTTGTGAGGTATAACTGTTTTAAGAAATTGGCCATTCTGATTACTTCCGCCTCTGATTGGACCTTCTCTAGTCTATCTTGGCCATGAAAGTACCTGTGACCCACTCTTCATCAAGTCGTAACTGTTAGGATTAGTTATTCATTTATGGACATGGTCAGGTGAGTCTTCAATCATGCAAACCGTGTAATTTTACAAAAGTGGTGTATTACAGTGGTTTCCACCGGATGCAGTTCGATCATGGAATGTGGGTCCCATTGCAATTGAGGGCTCGAGAGGAATAATGGTTCGGTCCCTTTCCTTTTCAATTTACGAATTCAAACCTACCATCATGAAAGAGAACGATCCAGTGAGATAAGTTACAATTGGGCATGCCGACAATCAACATCACCTATAGGGACCGTCCATTAAGGTCCACTCTACTCTTATTCCCATACCGTGAGTACATCATAACAATCAGATAACGGGACTTCACGTCTACGAAAGATCTTGTCCGTCTATTTTTTTTAAAAATTTTAATTTTATACTAAATGGACGCTTAGGATCATCTGGTTTGTGTTTCTTTAAAGGTTGCCTGTAAATATTGGGTCGGGGGACATGGTAGGTCCAAATGATAATATTGGCTGTCCACGTGTTGAAGTACAACCAGTTGCATGAGAATGTTTTAATGCACTTAGACCGCAGGATCATTTCTCATCATGAAAGTATCCTCATTCCTCTTGAGAAAGTGTTCTTTGCCAGACATTTTAATACACAGGCATCCCATGCCTTATCATCCTCTACTGAAACGCATCATTTCATCTCAGTGTTTAAATGAAAAGGTACATGCACTGCACTGGACGCGGATTAGCTACTGACAGGCTGAGCAACGAGACTCGCTACTGAAGTGACGTCACCTAGTTATGTAGGTCCCACCATAATTTATTTTTTGTATCCAAACCATACATCCATTTGGAGAGATCATTTTAGGGTATGAGACAAAGAATGAATCAGATCTAAAGGTAGAGTGGACCCCACCACGTAAAACAGCGGAGAGAGTGACACCTACCATTAAAAACTTTTAAGGGCCACAAAAGTTTTAGATCAAGCTGATATTTGTGTTTTCCATTCTTTAATGTATGTGTTAACTTATGAACAGGTTGGATCTCAAATAAACATCACGGTAGACATTAGGAAGGTTTTCACGGTGGGCATCACTCTCCCCACGGTTAACTTATCCCTAAAATGATCTCTCCATATGGATGAACATTGTGGATACGTAGTAGGGCCCACAGAACTTAGTGACGTCACTTCAGTAGTCTCGCTACTCAACCTGTCAGCAGCAGCTAACCCGGGTCTGCAATGGCAGTAGTAAAACAGTGCATTTTCACCCATGATTTTTTTGTTTTAATTTCTAAAGATCGAAATTTTATTTTATTTTTGTTTCCCCAGCTTAAGTTTTTTTTTTTTTTTTTTTTTTGTGGATGAAAACATACCGTACCATTGCTGCACCACACCTGTAATTGATGGCTCTCAAAACTAGAATAACAAGTAAGAAAGTGGTTGAAATTTTAAAATAATATAAGAGTCCTATGGGATTTGTAATTGATATATATTGAATTCACGTGGAATAGATGGAATTACAGGTCTTTGGTGTGTTTTCAAAACAAGGAGCTTTTGAGTTGTGTTTATTTCAATATGAAATGCTCATAGATCTAAATTTATGTAAAAGCATAATAGTTATATTTGCAGATTGTTTGGGAATGGTGAAATTACTCTTAAAAAAATGCAGCAAAAGTCAAACTTGTTCGGTATCTAGAACTTGTGAGCCCCACCCTGATGTATGTGTTATATCTACGTGGTGTAGTTAAGTTTTAAATACAAACTAGTAAACAGGCCCTTGGTGTATTTGGTGTGAATTGGATTTCAATTCACTCTAAGTACTCTGCCAATCATACTAAAATTGTTGAATCACACAAGGGTCATTTGGCACCACAAATTTAAGGATAATCATTGGTCATTTGGTAGGGTGGATCAGACTGTGTTTTGAATCTAAATAATTTGTGTTTTGAATCTAAATAATTTCGAATCCTTATTTTTGGTAAGGTTTGCAGTCACTCCTTTCTTGCTTGGTTATCAATTTTCTTTTTCATTTTTAAATTTTTTTTTTTTTTTAACTCTAATTTTTTTAAGATAAGATACTGCTCTTGTAACATGTGATTGTATATATGGTCTGTTGATGATATTTCAAAACATTATAACTATCAACTGCATTATTAAAATTACTTTAATAGAATAATCTGAGCAGTCCAAACATTAGTCACATAAATCAACCATTAAAAAATGTTAGTTAGTCACTCAGTTGTGACCTTATGCTTGTGTCCTATTTGAGGCTTGGAGTTTCACCCTTTTTTTTTTTTTTGCCAAAGTCTATATTTCAATTGGCTTATTAAAATCATTGTGTACACTAATTATACGTAAATACACTCTCCCAAATGTCATGAAATTGCTTATTCACCCTGTATGCACACTCCAAAACGACCCTTAATATTCATGCTTGCTTCAATATTTGATATTTTAAAAAAGTGGTCATCACATCAATGTATATATGTGCACGGATTGGAAAATTTCTCCTTCCTCCCCCAAAAATTAGGCGGGCCCACTCATCAAATGGTTCATAATGCTACCCCATCCTCTTCCTTTTTTTGACAAAATGCAGCTCTTCTAATCAGTGGATAGATGCAATTTTTGTATAAAACAACTAGAGTGTGGGAAAAATCTAATAGGTGGCTTAGATCTGGTACATGTGTGATGGTTCCTTTGTACACACAATAGCACTTGGAAAAGTCATAGATAAGTTATGAGCCTAACTATATGTTAAGATAGTAGATAGAAATAAGTAGGTATGACAGCTATGTATCCAACTATCCATAGTTATTTTAGTAAATTCATGCTTCTCTTAGGATACATTTTTCGTATATATATTTGAGTTACTGATATATAAATGTGTACGAGTTTTCCACGATTATAACACTAGTGCTATTCATGTACCACTATTTCCATGTGCATAAACATGCTCATATACATGTCTTATGCATTTACATCTCACCCAAACTGTCCGAACTGTGGGCCCTAATGTAGATGACTTGCTATCTAAGATTTTATCAACTTAGGAATTTTGATGGGGATTAATGTGCATTTATTTGTTGAATTTGAAATATTTGAACATTTCAATTTTTATCATAACTTTTAACTTTGACCCATCAACCACTTGGTCCACTGTAAAGATATATCCGTTATTAGAGAATGATTTGAGAGCTATGTTTTCTGAATTGACAATTACTCCTTTGCAAGAATCCTAAACATTGTCCCAATCTCTTGCATTCCATGTGACAATATGGCACCTGTGAGATATTCAATACAGCTATTAGGTGGGCCCTGACCTGTAGATGTTTTGGTAGAAGAGCTGGGCTGATCTGCTAATCTGGTGGCCCATGATTGTGGACCATGGGGAAATTTTTTTTACCTGTTCATTTCGTTTGTAGACTGGGTTAGTGTTATCTCTGGGTCAAGGCACTTTTAGATTGGAAACTATGTAATGGATGGCTTAGATCTCTCACTTGCTTCATGGCAACGTAGAAGCGTGAAGACTCGAGACAAAAGCAGTGTGACACATTGGCAAGCTTTTAAAAATATTATGAGAATATTGTGGATGGTTTAAAAATAAAATATTGTGGAAATTATATACACTATGGGCATGTTTGGATAGCACCAAATAAGTCACTTTTTAAACTTATTGTAAGTCATTGAAGGTTTTTGTTTTTTCCCACTTAAGTTGGTTGGGAAAGCATTACTTATTACAATAACTTTTTTATTCTCCTTTCTCACACATTCCATGTCAAATGAGGCTCTCTCTTAGTGTCCATTTCAATGGAGGCTCCACATGATGGACTTACCACATTGAAAGTAGGGTTCACTTGATGGACGGTCCACATCAAAGGCAAGCCTCACATGATGGATGACACCATATTAATGTGGGCCCACATAATGGATAGTCCACATCAAAAGTCAACCCATGTTGATAAATAGGCTACATTCAAAGTGGGCTGGTATGATAAATGACCCACTTCAAAGGTGGGGCCTACACAATGGATGGTATGCATCAAAGGTGAGCTCCAGGTGATAGGAAGTGGACATTACAGCTAGACCCCACATGATGGATGACCTATTTGAGGTGGCCCCGCATGATGGACGGTCCACATCAAAGGTTGACCCCTAACGATGAATGACCCACATCCAAGGCCAGCCCCGCATGAGCAACCCACGTTGAAGGTGGGGTCCACATGATGGACAATCCACATCAAAGTTGGGCTCCATATAATGGATGATCCACATCAATGTGGGGCCCACATGATAGATGGTCCACATCAAAGGTGGGCTTCACATGATTGGTAGTGGATATTGAAGGTGGGCCTCATATGATGGTCAATGACATTGATGGTGCACCCACATGATGGATGACCAACATCAAAGGTAAGTCCTACATAATGATCGATGCACACTAAAAGACGACCCTAATGATGAATGACCCACATCTAAGGTAGGCATCTGTAGACACCCTACCTTGAGCTGACAAGTTGATTAGAGTGGGCCATTTTAACTTCATCAAATCCTAATCCAAACCCCAATCCCAAACCCTAATCAAAATCCCAATCCTAAACCAAACCCTAATCCTAAGCCTTAAAAATTCTAGAAAACTAAACCCTAGTAACCCTAAGTCAACTTACTTAGTTATACCAAGTCAACTCGCCGAGAAAAAAATGATTAGGTCATCTCGTCAAAACCAACTCTAAACCAACTCAAAACCAAGTCCGAATTCAATTAGTACAAACATATGCTCTGTGTCTAGTCGACATAGTTGGATCCTACTCATAAAAAATGTGGGTCGATTGGATTATCACTTTGGCAAGTGAAGAAGTCGAACCAGATTTATCCAGCCCAAACTAAAGCTTGTCATAGGCGTTGCATTCGACAAGACATTACACATACATTGTTGCATCATTAAGAATTTGTATAATCATGTAAAGTAGAGATCATCCACATTCCTTCTCTGTATGGATACAGAATAATTGACTAGTAACAACTCCAGTTAAATATAACACCCTTCTACATACAATGCAGAGCCCTTGATAAAGGCAACCCATGGAAAAGAACGATCCACCCGAATCTAGCGTCCACAACATCGCATGATGGATGGTCTGCATTAAAGTTGGGGCCTACGCTATGAATTGTCTACATCAAAGGTTGGTCCCACATGATAGACGGTAGAAGAAAAGAATACTAAACAAACTCGAGGGATAATTGTTTATGATGTTAGAAATCAAACATGTATTATATTTTTTGGCTGATAAGTATATTGTTTACCACACATGCTTATTATTAGATACATAGAAATCAAAATAAGCTACTTATAGCATAAGTAACTTACTATCCAAACAACTCCTGAACATTATTTTTTGTGAGATTTTCAAAATCTCATAAGATTTTAAAATAATATACCGAAAAATAGTAAAAAGCTTGAAGTAATTTGTTATATAAATATAGGATTTTGCTAATGTCTTCTTCTTTTCATACAACTAAGTGGGGATGATGCAAGAATCATGTCGATTCAATAATCCCAACCTTTCAATACGGCTAATTTATTACAACAGTACATTATTTATGAGCCATAGGCCTCAGGTTTGAATCATCAACCGATAACTAGTAAATGTTTCAAGATACTCGAAATGACTAAACTTATTTTGTTTCTCTCGTCAACCTTAAATACGCATTTTCATGCTATTGATTTGAAGCCTAGGACCATGATTTTTGCACCAGCTTTTGCTCTTAGTTTTTTGAATGAATGAATGGTTTAGATCGATAATAGGCCACTCGTAGGTCATATAAAAGGTTCAAAATCTATAAATAATATTTAAAATTTAAATTTATTTATTAATTTTTAAAACAATTTCTTTTAAAATATTTTAAAATTTCTGCTAGATTTTTGGATAACATCCTCATAAAACCCTTAAAATTTGAAAATCTCCGGAGAAATTTCTGACCGAGAAATTACATAACGGTGCTACTCCACTAACAACTTCATAAACCATCTGAGCTATTTCATGTGGGAGCGGAATGCGTGTGACCCGAGGGACAGAGATATTTGTCCAGAGTTGTGGGGCCATATAGATGTCCGTGACAAAACCCGTCTCTTTTGATAGAGCGCAGTAGGACAGGATTCTAAAAGTCACAGATCCTAAACTAGTGTGGGCCATACCACACGAAACAGTAGGGATTGAACGCCTGGCGGTGACAGCAGTTTTGTATCAGGATGATATTTTTTTCTACAGTTTATCTGATTGGTAATAATGATATGAACGGTTGGGATGGCACATACACATTATGGTCAGCTCCAGGAAGGTTTCAACGGTGGACGCTGCTGTTCCCACTGTTTTCTTGGTGTGGCCCACGTGATTTTTGGGTCTTTCTGATTTTCATAATCCTGTCCTATTGTGATCTTTCAAAACAGATGAATGGAGTGGATTTGTCATGGACATCTATGTGGACCCCACACAGCCCCAGGCACAGAGATATCTCTGTGCCCGGGGTCACAGGCAATCCACTCCATTTTACATGTGTTCACACGGCCATCTTTTGATCTGGACCGTCCAATCCAACAACTTGCCCTATAATGGACTGCAGCCTTTTAATTCCGTGGTTTGACCAACCGTACTCTTTATTAAAGGATGGTTATGAGTCCTGCTTGTGGGCTAAAAGCAGAAAGAGTTCGTTTTACCTGTCTGGAATCTGAATGAACTTGATATGTCGCCTTGGGTATGGTCTGATGATCAGAACCATCCATTTTCCGGACGAATATTTGTACCCGAAAGTGGGCCCTTGGAAAGGAATGTTTTAATGGTTCACATTCAACTTTATGAATGAATGGTTACGATCGTACTTTTAGTGTTGCTATTTATTTATTTATTTTCTATTCCAATCCGTGACTTTTCAGTACCACCGCCTACAGGCTACGACAGTCCTGGTAGACGGATCTGTGGGGGCCACTGTGATGTCCGTTTGGCATCTGCTTTGCCCACGGTTGTTTGGCACTAAAGGATTTGGAGGGACCTGAGGTTATTCTAAATCTATCAGTTGTTTGGTTATGTGGATTAAAGGGTATTTTAAATCAAGGGATTCCAAATCCTTACATTCGGTGAGTTTTGTAATCGTTTTCTTAGAATTTCCAATCTTCCCCTGCTTTTGCTTATTTTTAAAAGCAAGAGGCCCCTATGTGTAACATGTCTGGTTAGGCTATTAATCCATCATGCACGTGGCCTAGTGATGATATCCCAAAACAATTAGATTATCAACTATATTACTAAAATTACTTCAATAGAATGTTTTGAGTGGTCCAAACATTGTCTGTATAAATCAATGGTTAAAAATTGTTGGTTAGACGCTCCTTTGTGATTCTATACTTATAGCACATATGAGGTATAAAATTTCAACGTTTTCTGTTAAAGTATATATTTCAATGAGCTTATTACAATCATTGATATCAAACATTACATACATACATTAATTAGTAATATTAAATTAAGATGGTTTAGTAATTGAATTTAAACTCCTATAAATATACTACATAATTTAAGTGCATACCTACTTTTAAATATATCACGTAATTTAAGTGCATACCTACTTTTGAATTTAAGGGGATTCCAAATCCAAGGTGTAAAACACAACATGAGAATTCCAAATTTAAAGGATTTTCAATCCAAGCATTTCAAATCCTTAGTGCCAAACGGGGCCTTAATTTTACCGGCTGGTGTTAGTACATAAACCCAAAAAACAAGACATCCAAAGCTCAAGTAAATTGCGCCAAAGGAAATAGTGTCAAAACCTCCGCATGGGATAATTCCATTGGCATGACTCCATGGGGCCTACCATGGTGTATGTGTTTTATTCACACCATGTGCATGAGCCCAAAAATAAAGTGATCCAACGCTGAAATGGACTGCACCATGGGAAACAATGGGGAATGACCGCCTCCTGTTGAAAACTTTTCTGAGGCACAAAATTTTTGGATAAAGCTAATATTTGTACTTTTCTTTCATCATGTGTGACCTTATAAACAGGTCGGATGACAATTAAAGATCATAGTGGGTCCTAAGAAGGTTTTAGCATGGGGTGTCATTATCCTCACCATTTATGTGGAGTGGTCAACTTAAGCTTCCAATCTACCTTATTTTTGTACTCATGCCCTAAAATGAGTTGGCAAATCTGATGAATGGCATGGATAAAACACATGCATTAGGGTGGGCTTCATTATCCCTACTGTTTCCGATGATGTGGTCCACTTGACATTTAGATCTACCTCAGTTTTAGGCTCATGAGATGGAATGAACTGGAAAATTGGATGGACAGCTTGGATAAAACAGATACATCATAGTCGGCTTCCCACAGCTTGGGCCAGGAGTGATGGATGGACGGCTTGGATAAAATAGATACATCATAGTCGGCTTCCCACAACTCGGGCCAGGAGTGATGTAGGCCTGGTGACCGAATCACCGGAGATATCCCCAGTGACCTGATGTGGTGAGATTTGATTGGTTCACATGTTGTTGTTAGAGATGGAAGCAAATTTCCAGGAAAATATTGTAGGGCCCACCATGATGTATGTGTTTTATCCATGCTATCCATCCATTTTGCAAGCTCATTCTAGGGCAGCCCAAAAATGAAGCAATCCAAAGCTCAAGTTGACATCTTAACAGGAACTGTGGTGATTGACAGCCCACAACTAAAACCTCGTTGGGAGATACAAAAGTTTTCGAATCAATAGTCGTGTTTTCCATTCAACCTTATGAACATATTAAATGGATCATGGTAGGACATAAGAAGATTCCAATGATGTATCTCCACTGTTTTGTGTGATCTTGTCCACTTAAGCTTTGTATTTGCTTCATTTTTTGGGATCATGCCCTAAAATGAGTTGGCTGAATGGATGGACGGCATGAATATAAAATAAATACTTTATGATGGGCTCTACAATGCCCGCAAAAGGGCCATCCCTCTTGCAAGCCTGTAGGTTACCGGGATTTTCCTTTCAAACTATGCCAACATGTTTAAAAATGGTTCAGTCAATTATATACTTGACTGGGACATATTTAACAGTGGCATATGGCCCAATCAAATTCCACTACATCCAATCAATTGCTAGGCAATCCAGTTCCCTCTCATATGCGGATTGCATGGTAACCCTACCACCATTGACCTCTGTGGTGACCTTATTTGGTGAGATTTAATTGGGCCATGTACCACAGTCTAAGATGGGCCCTCACAAGGAATGTTCAACCAACCAACAGGTGTAGCCAGATGGTGTTGAGAGGTGGCAGGATTTGATTAGGCCACATGTTGCTGTCAAGGATGGACCCATGAAGCATGTTTTAAAGTTGCTAGGTAGAATGGATCTCATTTTTGATAGAGGCATGTGACTCAATCAAATCCTAGCATGTCCTAACACGACTGAGCTACATAGTGTTAGGTCACTATGATTGGTCGTCCACCAAGTTCACCTTTGAGAGCGACACATGGCATAATCATATCCAGCCATGTTAGGTTACCACAGAAGTCATTAATGGCAAGGTCATCATTAATCCAGCTCGGCTCGGTTTGGTCAGCAGCTTGGGCCAGCTCAGGTCGAGTTTGGGCCAAGAACGAGCTGAGTTCGAACCGAGTCGAATCGAGCTTTTTCGAGTCAAATCGAGTTTTTTCGAGTCAAATCGAGCGAGCTAACCGAGCTAGCTTGATTCATGTACACCCCTACGCATAGCTCGATGGTGTTGAGAGGTGGCAAGATTTGATTAGGCCACAAGTCGCTGTCAAGGATGGCCACGTGAAGCATATTTTACAGTTGTAAGTGGAGTAAATCTTATTTTTGACAGCGGCATGTGACCCAATCAAATCCTATTATGTCCTAACACTACTGAACTGTTGGGTCACTATGATCGGCATCCACCAAGCTTATCTTTGACAGCAACACATGACCTAATCAAATCCACCCATGTCAGGTCACCACGGAAGTCAGTAATGGCAAGGTCATCATCAATCCAACTCTGTCCCTCTCATTGAAATTGGACATAGTGGGGCCCACCTTGATGTATGTGATTTATATCCATACCATCCATCCATATTGTTATCTCATTTAAGAGCATAAGCTCAAAAACAAAGCATATCCAAAGCTCAAATGGGCCACACAACATAAATACATGATGCCCATCATTGGAGCCTTTCTAGTGCCCACCAATATGTTTATTTGCCATCCAACCTGTAAATAAAATCACACGAACTTGCATTGAGGGAAAACACCGATAATAGCATGATCTTAAACTTCTGGGTCCCATAGAAGTTTTTAACAGTGGTCGTTTAATTACCCTTGTTTCCTGTAGCATGGTCTGCTTGAACTTTCCATCTGCTATAGTTTTGTGCCACAACCCTAGATGGACGGTGTGGGTAAAACACATACATCACGTGGCTCCACAGAGCCCAACACCATGTACCTGGAGATGGGGTCACCACCAAACTTCCATCCCTCTCATGCCACGTGTCGTAATATGATATGATATGGGTAGTGGAGTTTTGGTGGAGTTTGTAGCAGTCTTCAACGAGGAAATGAACGGAAGTTGAATTCTTTCCGCGTTTGAAGAAAAGGAAAGGACAGAAAAGTCAATATCATGCAACCGATTCTACCGAAAATTTTCATTTTTTGTGCGGTTTTCTTTTGTACTCGATTGCTTTTCCAAAGTGGTGGGTTGAGATGCTTGAAACGGAGAATTTTGTAAGGCAGAATCCAATAAGTGAAAAGGACGTTGACATGGACGGCCAGATTCGTGCAACTGCCAACACTCGTTTCAAAAGTACGCTCCAAAACAGTCTGGCCCACTCATCATAAATTTCAATGGCCTGCTTTCGCTGTCGCCACAAGCACCACTCTTCAAGTCTCCTCACGCACGGACGCTGTTTGGCTAGTGTCGCTGCCACTAGCCACTGGTTGGTGCTCTGTGGGCCCCACTATGATGTACGTGCTTATCCACGCTGTCCGTCCATTTTTTCATATATATCATTTTAGGGCTTGGACCCCAAAAAAGATGTAGATCTAAATCTCAGGTCGACCACACCCTAGGAAAAACAGTAGTGATTGACAGTCCACCATTAAAAACCTAATGTTTATTTCACATACAAGCTGTTGATTAGGTCATACAGACCAAGATCAAGGGAAAGAAAACAAATATCAACTTAGATCCAAACTCTTGTGGGTCCCAAGAAGTTTTTAACGGTGATAGTTCAATAACACCGTTTATTTTGATGTGGTCCACTTGAGACCTGTATCTACCTCCTTTTTGTTCGAATAACATAAAATGATCTGAAAAAATGGATGGACGGCGTGGATGAAACACATACATCATGGTGGGCCCACATAGCACCGACCACTACCATTGGCTAGTGGCAGGCTCACTAGCCAATCCGCGTCCCACGCCACGCGCACGTTACGGATATCACACGTGTGGATTTCCTACAACAGGTTATGCAAGGAACCCGTGCAACAAAATGCTCTGTGGGGCCCACCGTAACGTCTACATGCCATCCAATCCGTTCATAAGGTGAGTCACATCAAGATGAAGGGGAAAATTAAAAAATATCAGCCTAATCCAGCCCAGAAAGGTTTCAAAGGCAAGAGTCTACATCCCCTCTTTTCCCTATGGTGGGCCCACTTGAATTCTCGATCGGCCTTTTTATCTGGGGCCACGTCCTAACGCGAGCTGGCTCAAGTAATGTACGGATTGGATGTCCCACACACACACACACTAAAGGTGGGGCCTTCTGAGTTCCGAGCTTTTTGTCGCGTGGGCTCCCTAACCATTGTTGTACGAAATTCCCGCCCTCCGTACACTTCCTAAAGTGGGCCCCACCGTAGAGATGGTTAGCGGCAAAAGAAGCTAGTCTACTCACGTATATATGTATCTTGAACGGGAAGCATTGGCAAGCTTTTTTGAACCATCCACTGGTTTTTTATAGGGATGGCCCACGAGATGAACGGAGCAGCGTGATTTTTGTGCCCGGCCATATGCATGGTGGGGTCCACTTCGTGCATGGATCGGATATCCCCCACACGTGCCATATTGGTATGTGGCTCGCAGACCTCCTTGAGTCTGCACAAAACAATGATGGTTCTATCATTCAACGAGGAAAATCATGGGTATTAGGTAGACGGGTGGGCCCGTGATTTTTCAACATGAAAATTGATCCACCAGAGATGGCGATGCACCAACAACCATGCAAATTGAAAGTTCCAAGGTATTCTATCTTTGGCCTTTTATCCGGAACCATGGTGCGCCCCGCGAGCGTGAGTGGACAGGATGCAGATTTTGTACTGAGTGAACTCTGTGGGGCCCACATTGATGTATGTCTCTTATCCACACCGTCCATTCATTTTTAAAGAGCATGTTAGGTAATGGGCCCAAAATTGAAGTATATACAAAGCTTAAGTGGACCACACCATGGGAAACAGTGAGAATTGAACGCTTACAGTTGAAAACTTCCTTCCTGGGGCAGGGAAGTTTTGTATCAAGTTGATATTTGTGTTTTCCCTTCATCCATGTCTTTGTGATCTTATTAACATGTTGGATAACAAATAAAAATCACTCGTGGATTAGGAAGATTTCAACGTTGGAGGTCATTATTCCCACGGTTTCCTGTATTGTGGTCCACTTGAGCTTTGAATATCCTTCAATTTTGGGCTAATGTTCTAAAGTGAGCTGGTAAAAAAAAATGGACAGCGTGGATAAGACACATACATCACAGTGGCCCTACTCGGTATGCAATCCACATCTTGAGTGGATGCCATGAAAAAAGAAAAAAACCTTCCTCAGCTGGCCACTTATAAATTTAATCAGAGCTGTCCAACAATGTTCCATGCACAGTGGGACATGAGAAATCAATGGTGTGAAAACTGTGGATGACTAAAACCAAAGGCTCCAATCTCAGGTTGGGTGCCACGTACAATTCTCGCATTTTTAATACATGTGAGTTCAGTCTGCATGGGAATTCCCAAACAGGGCCCGTGCGTGCAAGAACGTGATCTCTGTTAGTGGAAATGAACTGCACTAAACACACACCAAGAGAAGACTATTAGAGATGATGAATCTCAGCTAGGAAAGAAAAATTTTCTTCTACTATAGAGTTTGAGATGAGAGAAAAGTCTTTTAAACCCAAACCCATATTTATAAACCTCAATTCTAAGGAAATTGCAATTAAAAACTAACTTTTTTAAGTTATCATAGTAATAAACTGTACTGAACTACCACACTCTCTCCTATTAAGGAAGTTTAATCTTATTCTTCAATTAGGTAGATCCAGTATGAAATTTCTAGAATTATATTTTTATGTGGGGCCCACCATGATGTCTATTGTGAAATGTTGTTTTTATGGTCACATAAATTAGGACAGAGGTACATCTCATATATACATGCGCCTTAATATACATCATTCCAATTATGAATACTTGCACAGTAAATGTGAGAAATTAAATAAAGACTTTGTTGTCTAATATTGGCCACACCTTACCGTGAAGGTAAATTTAAATATCCATATACATACATTACCATAAAATAATCAGATTTATACATATAAACTTAATAATAATAATAAATCATAAATAATTCACTGAATAAATATGTATACACGTCAATAGCAGTGGCCCACATAAAGTGTAACAATCTCTACCATTCCTCTAGCCAAGTCACATTAATAAAGAAAAATATACGATTTTGGGGATTAAGCAGGGGTGTTTTGGCCCAAGCATGTAGGTGGGGCCCACTGTTTAACACTATACATGGAAGGACTTGACAGACGTTGATGCCTTCACCATCGTAGCCCCTGATTTTTCACTTGGGAAATGATATGGCAACGAGATATGAGCTTGCATGGAGGGCTGTTAATGGGCGAAGCTAATCGCTGGCCCTTTTACTCTGGCCCAAATTTACTGAGGCTTGGGCTGGAATTTTAGTCCCGAGGACCTAAATTTATAGCCCATTTATTAATCAGAATGGGCTTAGGCTGTGTCCAAGAGGCCAGCAGTCTGGCCATCCTGTCCTTTAGTTTCAAGGACATTTTTGTAATATATCGTGCACGTTCAGGCCCACCAAATGAATGGCCCAGATATTGCACAAAAGTAAGATGGCCTGGCTCGAGCATGAGCGTCAGGCCTGTTTGTTTCGGCCTGCTACGGCCTTGATTTAACTTTTTGGGCTCGAATTGATGGGAAATCTGGGCCCTACATCAGTTGTTGCGATTAGGTTCACCATGTCAAATCTCTCTAAGTTGGCTACTGGCCGGGTTGACCCATCAGGTTTTGGACTCCAGCCTACTACAAAGTGTGGTCGAGCCTATCTTAGAGGTACATGGGCCATATATGGGCTTATCCTGAAGCCCGATTAATGATAGGGTCCGAGCCTTGGTTTTGCAAAACTTTCTATTGAGCCCCATCACAGAGATATCTCTGTCCCCGGGGCTGTGTGGGGTCTACAGAGATGTCCATGATAAATCCACTCCATCCATCTGTTTTGAAAGTCCATAATAATACAGGATTCTAAAAATCAGCCAGATCCAAATCTCAGGTGGGCCACACTAACAAATTAAAACAGTGGGAACAGCAATGTCTACCGTTGAAACCTTCCTGGAGCTGACCATGATGTTTATATGCCATCCAAACCGTTCATGAAATTATTACCACTCAAGTAAACTGTAGGAACAAATATCATCCTGATACAAAATTTCTGCCTCCGTCAAACGTTCAGTCCCCACATGAATTTTGGATCTGTTTGATTTTTAAAATCATGTCGTCAAAACAGATGGACGGAGTGGATTTGTCAAAGACATCTCTATGGGTCCCACACAGCCCCGGGGTCATGAGCAAACTGCTCCCGGATTTCAGACTCGGACGAGCTTGATGCGACTCCTCTGTGTTGAATCCAACTCAGTCGGATCCTATCTTGTTTGATACCCCGAGTCAACCACCGAGTCATCCCTGACTCTGGTAAGTTGGGCTAATTGAGCCCTAACTCAAGTGAGTCACGTCTCGACCCAGGGCGGAGCAAGTGTGGTCAAGTCGCCGAGTCTTTAAACTAGGAGGAACGGATTAGGTGCGTTGATTACTGTGGGGCCCACCTTGATTTATGTGTTCTCTATCCACACCATCCATCCGTTTGGCCAGATCATTTCAAGTACACAGCCCAAAAATGAAGCAAATCCCAGTCTCAAGTGAACCATACATGGAAAACAATTGCGATTGACTATTAAAAGCTTATTATGGGGCACAAATGTTCTGGATCAAGCTGATATTTATTATTTTCCCTTCATCCATTGGTTGGATGGCAAAGAAACGTTACAGTGGACCCTATGATGCTTTTAACGCCGGGGGATTCAATCACCATTGTTTCATGTAGTGTCGTTCATTTGAGATTTGGATCTCCTTCAGTTTTTGGAACCACATCCTAAAATGATCTTGCAAAACGGATGGACGGATTCGATATAGAATACATACATCAAGGTGGGCTCCACAGTAAGGGCTACATTTAGAGGTGTACACAAACCGAGCTAGCTTGGTTAGCTCACTCGACTCGACTCGAAAAAGCTCGATTCATAACTGAGTTTGAGCCGAGTCGAGCTGATTTTTCGATTTCAAAAATGAGTTCGAGCCGAGTTCGAGCTGGCCCAACTTGACTTGACTTGGATCGAACCTAACTTGAATTGAACTCGGATTGAACCAGTTCAGTGACTCGGTTACTTTGATATTGATGTTGCTCACCAAGTGTTTAATAAAATGACTCAACGAAGTGTGGCTAGTGGCAAGGAAGGTATGTATATGAAACCCATACCCTTTTTTTCTTGTTTTTTATGTTGCTTAGAAGGTGTTTGATAAAATACTTGTAGAACTATTGTTGCTATCTCAAATACAGAGAGATTTTGAAGGTGCAATTCAAGTGTTTGTGAAAATGTTGCACAAGCGAACTCGGCTTGATCTTAGCTCAGACTCAGCTCAAACTAGCCCAAGCCGCTGACTGAACTGAGCCAAATTGAGTTGGCCAATCAGGCTCGAGTACCGAGTTGAGCCAAGTTCGTACTGAGGTCAGCTAGTGGCCGAGCCGAGTCAAGCTGAGGCCAACTCAACTCGGTTTGACATGATGTACACCCCTAGCTACATTGTATTGTGGAAGGCCGAGCATACTTAATCCGCTTCACTCTAAACTAGGGATATCAATGGGCTGGGCCAATTTCTATCCAAGACCGGCCTGTCTTCTTCAACAACGTCTATATCGAATTCGGGCCAGCGGTAACAATCCAAAATATCCCAGCTCCCTAAACTAAACCGTTTCGTTGGTGATCCCAACAATAGCTAGGTAGCTAATGTCAAAGCTTTGTGGGTCCCATCATGATATAAGTGACTTATCCACACCGTCCATCCATTTTACCAGCTTATTTTAGGGCATGAACCCAAAAAAGGCAAATTTCAAAGCTTAATGGACCACACTATAGGAAATAATAAGGATTAAAGGCTTACCATTGAAAATTTCTTATGACCACAAAAGTTTGGGATCAAGCTGATATTTGTGTTTTCCCTTCATCTGAACAAGTTGGATGACAAATAAACATCACTGTATGCCTTAAAAAGGTTTCAACGGTGGATGTCATTTTCTTACTACTTTTTGTGAGCTGTGGATATACTTCAAATTTGGGCTCATGCCCTAAAATGAGCTGATAAAATGGATGCAGGGTGTGGATAAAACACATACATTATGGTCTGGAAACACATCAAAGAAAAGTTGCTTAGTGAACATTAATGAGAATTATTATTTACTTCCCTTTAGTTTGGCTTTAATGTGTATTGAAATGGATAAAAATGCTTGGATTGCATTTTAATTTGATTTATTGATCTCACGAGCTTGGAATTCGGGTCATGAGCAATCCTAACTGCGTACCTAGATTTCAGGGTGCGACAAATTGGGTAGGTTTAGTGTATACTCAATGGTTAAGATTGAACGAATTGATAAATGGATGGTCAGTTTGTATGCATTAGTAGGAAGTGTGAACATATACATATATACTTAGATGAACGCAAGTAAACACGCATGCACATGTTTGTAGGCACACCAAAATTCAGAGTCATTACACTCAACTCAAAATGAGATTACACTACCTTCAGCTTTTAGCCGAGCTTTGATAAAAGGACATCATTGGAGGATTCAGACCCATTAGAAAATCATGCAACTCAGACAATGCACTTTTGGCCGTCATGAAAACGTTTGACAAACTAGATTGACAGATCAAAGGCTTTGACTACACACAGTCTTAATCGGGCCACATTATCCAGACTCCAACATTAGAGAAATTCGAACTAATTAAGTCGAAATGATCCCTGACACCTCTTGGAGACAATTACTGAATCCGATTAACCCGCGCTAAACCCAATGAGGAGCAATTTGAGGTTGTGCATCCTAGCTCCCAAAACCCCAAAAAGTCACCTTACGTGGTAGGTTACGCAAAAAAAAAGAAAGAGAGTAAAATCTAACATGAGGTCCTTAAAGAGTTGCACGTTTACATGGAGGCCCTAGCCGCCTGTCCATATAGCTACCATAGGCTACCCTTCTCTTATTATTAAGGTAGTCGACAACAACCTTTATGAGCTTGTCGCCTACCGGCGACCACCTATCATTGTCTATTTAAACTGAACTGCAGAGAGCACCTGGGCAGTTGATAGATATTGGTAGGAGGTTGATAAAGGGAGGTGAAGGAGAGAAAACAATGCAAAGAGGGTTCTTGAAGGCTTTTGGTGTGTAGGGTGCATGTATAGCGCCTGATCGAAATCTTGATTGCATCAAAACTTTACCTGACTTAGGAGATAACTATCAAAGAAGCCGCTAAAAGTTAAGAGTAAAGTTGGAATCGAGGATATCAAACTATCTGTTTAGAGAAAACGATATTTGATCTCCCTTCTTCATTCCCACATCTCAAATTAATTTACATTCCACTTCACACATTTTAAGTTCGTCAATGGCATACTCACACTATTTTATTTATTTATTTATTTCTGCAATCATTTTCCCTGTTTATATTCTCTTTCTTTCTTTTTCTTTTTCCTTTCTTGCATATCAAGGATTATAAAATTCTACGAAGTAAGACTAAATGTGATATTGCTAAAGTTTCATTAAAAATTCCCTAAATAGTGATAAACCTCGTAGAGTCTACATGTGAATGGGGGTAGAAAAGTGTGCCTAACCCCATACTTTTTTGTTATCGAAATTCTTACCCGAAATATATGGTCATACACTAACTGCAAGAGTCACTTGAGTTGATAAATCTTATGATTCTCCAACCCTTAAGTAACTTTATGGTTTATAACTGCCCATAAATTCTAAGTTTCATTTGACTAATGGCAGCTTAAAGTCAAATACATTCATATATGATTTAATACCACACCTCCAAACTATACCAACCAAAACAAGCATAAAAGCACCAAGGAAGTGAAGGCGTACTGCATTTTGCACGTGATGACATTGTTTACAAGGTTTTATGAAAATCTATTTTATTAACATAGAATTCACATTTGATACCTCATTAATCAATATAATTACCATTCCACCACCTTCCCTCATGATGCTGATGAGAGTAAAGGGATGGGTGGCTCAGTGGCCCTATGGTAATGTTTATGTAAAATCAACCGGGACCATCAGGTGTGTCACACCAAGTTAAGTTAAAAACAAAAAAAAATAAAAAATCAGCTACAATCGTAATTTAGGTGGAACATATGATTAGAAATAGTGTATCGAGCAACGCTTGCCCTCCGATCTATTTCTATTGGTGTGGCCCAAATGAATCACAGGTGAGTATGATTTTTGGGGTACATGCCTAAAAATTTGTGTTAAATCTAATGATTGGAGTGGATTTCATATAATTATCACAATAGGCCATGTAAAAATAAGAGTAGATGCCTATCTTAACGAACCAAAATCACATGTCCACCTATTTTTATTTTTTTAATCTTTGGGCTTAATTTTATACTAAATATTGGAGTAGATTTTACGTAAACATTATAGTCGGCCTTTCCAAATCAAGTTTAGTGTCCGTACAATTTTGTCTTTCCTTTTGATGCCTTTACTTGATTTTTTATGGGCTAACCTTGATGTTTACGTAAGATCTACTCTGCCCATTAGATGTGTAACCCTAATCAAGAATGGGGTGATTTTTGGGCTAAAGATGGCTGAGAGAAGATATTGGATGATAAAAGAGGCAATTGTTTGGAAACCGTTTGAAAATGGAACCCGATTGTAAATCCTATTATTATTATTATTATTATTATCTACACTTTAAATTCTCTTTTTCTTTGTAATTGCACCTGTAGATTTTTTCCAGCGACTTCTTCCGAAAATTCCAGTACAGTTGGTTGCCCCAACCGAAGGGGAGTACTCCATCACATCCCAAGCACGCATCCCATCACAATTTAGTCCGGATCAAAACTACCGGCAGGATATCCGCCCCGTGCAAGCAGTAGGTCACACCATATCCTCTCGTAAGAAAATCAGACTCATCCACTCATTGGGTGGGCCGCAAGTTATAACCTACATTAGTGTGGGAAATTCGAAAAGTGGATCAGCCTCATTTTCGTAGCATATGATCATCATGATGTGGTCCACCGATTGTACGGGTCAGATATTCTCCAAATGTGACACATTGCATGGACCACAAATGTCTGTGTCATCGTGTCGATACAGACGCCGTTGGAACGGGGAAAACTCTCCTTTTGTCTTCTTGTGTAACGTGTCTATGTTGCGATGAACCACGTAGATAGGAACAAGTGGAGAATAATCATCCACGTTTTGAGAGGCTTGCCACTCAACAGTTAGTATCAAACAATACTTTATATTGGACGGTGGAGCGTTGTCCATGGGACCAACGGTTCAGATTTCCCTATCTCTTGGTTTACCCCGAGGACCGGAATCGTCTGGGTTTTGCACAGCCGTAAAACACCCTACCTCTCTGGGACCATCAGGTGGTATATGTGAAATCTAATCCGTCCATTTGTTGATAACCCTTGTTTTCACCATGCCTAAAGAAGATCAGCCCCAATAAAACTAAGATGAGCCACACCAATAGAAACAACGTAAAATTTATACTCAAACCTCTAGGTTCACGTCTTGTGACCTTACTTAGTATTTGATCAGGATGATTTTTATAATTTCCCTTCATCCTGGTGATTCAAATCCGATGAACGGTTTTGATAAAAGATAAAATCCATGGTGGACCACATTTAAACATATGGTTTGCGCTCCGTCTATATTGTTTCGTGTGGTGTTTCCCACCTAACATGTGGATCTAGATGATATTGATCTCAATGACTTATCATCAGGAATATCACATGATGGACGGAATGGATTTTAATTATAAACCATCATGGCCCCACAGAGAGAGTGGGTTTTACGAGCTGCATAAAACAGGTATCGTAGACGATTCGGATCCCGAGACTCCCGACGAAGAGTTTCACCTGCTGCAGCGCATCTGCATGCGCCAGGAAAAGATCTTCCTATCTGCGGAAACGGATTGGCTACTCCCCCTACCATCCGGTGCTCCGTGGACCCCACCATTATGTATTTATTTCATCCATGACGTCCATCAATTTTTACAGATCATTTTACTGCATGAGACCAAAAATGACTTATATTCCAATCTTAAGTTGACCACATTATAAGAAACAGTGTTGAATGAGCGTCGACCATTAAAAAACATTTTGGAGCCATAAAAGTTTTGGATCAAGCTGCTTTTTGTTTTTTCCCTTCATCTGGGACTTTATGACCTAATCAACCTATTGGATGTCAAATAAACAGTACAGTGGGCCTTAGGAGGATTTTAATGATGGACATCCAATCACTATTGTTTTCATGTGGTGTGGTTCACCTTAGATTTATATACCTCTCATTTTTGGGATCAAGTCATAAAATGATCTATAAAAATGGATGAACGGAAAGGATGAAACACATACATCATGTTGGGTCCCACATAGCACCAACCATCAGCCACGGGGCTGGTGTCAGCGGGAGTAGCCAATCCGTTTCCCCTGTCTGCACCCATGGGGCCAAGTATGTGAAATAGGAACAGTACGCTCTTATCGTACTGAGTAAGCTCTTTTGGGCCCATCAACGCCGTCCATCCGTTTTTAAAGATCATTTTAGGCGTTGAGACCAAAATTGAAGTATATCCACACCTTAACTGGACCATACCACATGAAACAGTGGAAATATTGATTTCCACCGTTGAAACCTTTCTAAGGTACGCAATGATGTTTATTTTTCATCCAACCTGTTCATAAGACCAAACAGAACTGGATGAAGGGAAAAAATACAAATATAAGCTTGATCTAAACTTCTGTGGCCACGTGTGTTAGAATAAATTGACAGTCAGAAAAGCCTTATACATCACTCCACATGTTATGTATACACGTAGAATACGTGATGAGTAATCCAAAATTAGTTTTCAAATAAGAAAATTCATCACAATTCCGTCCTGATGAACGATCCGGATCTCGTTTTTGTATGCTATGTCTGCACGTATGAAGCGCTTGAATTTACTCCCTTCGCATATTATTCTCACCGGATTCCCATTCGCGTCTCTTTCGTTGCGAGGAAATGACCACTGTAGATAAAACCTTTTACCCAGCGGTTTTTATGAAGGAATACAAACTTAAGTTACCAACTTAGACTAGCACGTGCAGACGGTAAGTTTGAGGACGAAACTGCCCCTCCTTTTTACTGCCGTTGCTTTTCCTCTCCCTCCCCTTCCCTCGCTCCATTTTCGGAAAAAGGAGGACGAAAACTACTGCACTACATCTGCTGCTTTGATCGCACCACGCGCTAGCTGGATCCCACCGTCTCTATTCAGCAGCGTTATCTCGTTTTGCTGAAAATGGTCCCTCCACGGAAGAAAGTACGCACTACAGGTATTATGGAGTACATTTACCTAAACGGTGTAAATTTTCTGTGGGCCATTGAACTGCTGGATGAAGCTCGAATCTTAGTTTTCGGTACATCCATGCAAAAATCATCATATGAATATGATGGATTACAAGTAAAACATCATGGTGGGGGCATAACAAGGTTTCTACGGTGGAACCACCGTTTCCTATGCTGTGATTCACTTGATATTTCGATATGCCACCATTTTGGGCTAAAACCCTTACTTTAGATGGAAAAACGGATGAATGTCGTGGATAGTCCACGTACATTCAAGGCGGGCCCAACTCAGTTTATGTAATTTTTTAAAAAAATTTATTATTAATTTTTATTTTATTTTATTTTATTGGGTTAGCTTGTTAGTACACACCCATGTCAGTACACACACTCCATGTTAGCCACCCCTGCTAGGGATCAATACCAAGACTTCAAGTGTTTGACATGAGGTATCTCCACTCAGTTTGCCAATTGAGCTATGGACCTGGGTGTACCCAACTCAGTTAACTCACCACTATAAGTGCGTACTGAGCAAACTATAAATCCAAATTGCGAGAGGTTTTGGTCCATTTGACCTACTTCTTGGGTCATGATTGGTGAAATTCCTCGAGCAATTCATAAATTTGACGGAGATATCATAAAAATATGATAGGGAACTTCCACGGATTCATGTAATGTAACGAAAAATTTTATGAACCACTCGGTCAATTTCATTAATTGCTTGGTCAAATTCACTGAAGAGAATTTCATGTAAATCTCGGTCAATTTCATTAACTACTCGGTCAAATTCACCAAAGAGCAAATTGTTAGGCTAGGTCAATTAAATTTAAAGTTCATTCTAATTCATGTTAGCCTCACCCAATTTCAAGCTTGCCTTGCTCAAATTCATGATTCCCTTGCTCAATTTGTCGGTTGCCTCGTTGAATTTTTACGTTGCCTTGCTCAATTCCTAGGTTCCCTTACTCAATTTGTAGCTTCCTTTGCTGAATTCAGAAGACTTTTTTTACTGCATAAATGTTATCTTCCAGAACCCCAACCGAGGAATGGGGATAATCTCATTTGGCAGCTCAATCCTCACGGTCATAATTATGCTAATTCTGCCTAAAAATCTATTCAGGCGATCAAGAGGGCCCCCTTTTCCAGTAGATGAGATTAGGATGAAAGGTATTATCTCAACACTTCTTTTCTCTGCCTTGCTCTTAAAAATCGTTGAATCCTAAGCCATCAAAGAAGAGAGATCTCTCCTAATAAAAAATGAGACGGATCTCTCTTCTATATTATATCTATGAGAAAAGATATAAAGATCTTCTCTATTTTATCTATTCCTCTATCTATGAGAGGATAGATAGTCTCTCAAAATAAAGTCATTCTCATCTTTGTTGATGATTTAACTAGCACTCAATCTATTGGTTGCCTTGCTAAATTACGTTGCATCGCTGAATTTATAGGTTCCTTCGCTCAATTTCTAGCTTCTCTCGCTCAATTCTTAGGTTGCCTCGCTGAATTTTCACGTTCCCTCACTCAATTTCTAGGTTGCCTCGCTCAATTTTTAGGGTGCCTCGCTCAATTTCTAGCTTTTCTCGCTTAATTTCTAGGTTGCGTCGTTCAATTTATAGGTTCCCTCTCTCAATTTCTAGCCTCCGTCGCTTAATTTCTAGCTTCTTTTAGCTTCCCTAGCTCAATTCCTAGGTTTCCTCACTAAATTTCCTTGTTACCTCGCTCAATTCCTAGGTTGCCTCACTCAATTTCTAGCCTACCTTTCTCAATTTCTAACCTCCTTCGCTTAATTTCTAGCTTCCTCTAGCTGCCCTAGCTCAATTCTTAGGTTTCCTCGCTGAATTTTCACGTTGCGTAGCTTAATTCCTAAGTTGCCTCGCTCAATTTATAGGTTGTCTCGCTGAATTTCTAGGTTCCCTTGCTCAAATTCTAGCTTCCCTCGCTCAATTTTTAATTTCCCTCACTGAATTCCTTGGTTGCCTCGATCAAATCCTAGGTTTCCTCGCTAAATTTCTAGGTTCCGTCGCTCAATTTCTAGGTTCCTTCACTCAATTCCTGGGTTGCCTCGCTCCAATTTTTACGTTGCCTTGCTCAATTCCTAAGTTGTCTCGCTCAATTCCTAGGTTGCCTCGCTTAATTTTTAGGTTCCCTCGCTTAATTTGTAGCTTTCCTCGTCAATTCCTAGGTTCCCTCGGTTGCCTCGCTCAAATCCTACATTGCCTTGCTGAATTCCTACGTTGCCTTGCTCAATTCCTAGGATTCCTCGTTGAATTTCTACATTGCCTCGCTCAATTCCTAGTTTCCCTTGCTCAATCCCTATGTTGCCTCGCTCAATTTCTAGGTTGTCTCGCTCAAATCCTAGGTTCCCTCGCTCAATTTCTAGCTTCCCTCACTCAATCCCTATGTTGCCTCGCTCAATTCCTAGGTTACCTCGCTCAATTTCTAGGTTCCCTCGCTGAATTTGTAGCTTCCCTAGCTCAAATCCTAGGTTGTCTCGCTGAATTTCTAGGTTCCCTCACTAAATTTCTATGTTGCCTCACTCAATTCCTAGGTTCCCTCGCTAAATTCCTAGATTGCCTCGTTCAATTTCTAGTTTCCCTCCCTCAATTTCTAGCTTTCCTCGCTCAAATCCTAGGTTGCCTCGCTCAATTCCTACGTTGCCTCGCTCAATTTTTAGGTTCCCTCGCTCAATTACTAGGTTACCTCGCTGAATTCCTACGTTGATTCGCTCAATTACTACGTTGTCTCGCTCAATTACTATGTCCCCTTGCTTAATTTCTAGCTACCCTTGCTCAATTCCTAGCTTCCCTCGCTCAATTGATAGGTTGCCTCGCTCATTTTCTAGCTTCCCTTGCTCAATTTCTAACTTCCCTCGCTTAATTCCTAGGTTACCTCGCTGAATTCCTTCATTGCCTCGCTCAATTCCTACCTTGCTCGGTCAATTCCTAGGTTCCCTCGCTCAATTTCTACCTTCCTTCGCTCAATTCATAGGTTACCTCGCTGAATTCCTACATTGCCTTGCTAAATTCCTACGTTGCCTGGGTCAATTTCTACCTTTCCTCGCTCAATTTCTACCTTCCCTCGCTCAAATGCTAGGTTGCCTCGCTCAACTCTTAGGTTGCCTCGCTCAATTTCTACCTTCCCTCGCTTAATTCCTAAGTTACCTCGTTGAATTTCTACATTCCCTCGCTCAATTTCTAGCTTCCCTCGCTCAATTTCTACCTTCCTTCGCTGAATTCCTATGTTGCCTCGCTCAATTCGTAGGTTCCTTCTACCTTCCCTCGCTCAATTCCTAGGTTACCTCGCTGAATTCCTACGTTGCCTCGGTCAATTTCCTAAGTTGCCTCGCTCAATTTCTAGGTTCCTTCGCTCAATTCCTAGGTTACCTTGCTAAATTCCTACGCTGCCTTGCTCAATTTATAGGTTGTCTCGCTCAATTTCTAGGTTCCCTCGCTCAAATCCTAGGTTACCTCGCTGAATTTCTAGTTTCCCTTGTTTAATTTCTACCTTCCCTCATTGAATTCTTACATTGCCTCGCTCAATTACTACGTTGCCTCGCTCAATTTCTAGGATCCTTCTACCTTCTCTCGCTTAATTCCTAGGTTACCTCGCTGAATATCTACGTTCCCTCGCTCAATTTCTAGCTTCCCTCGCCAAATTCCTACGTTGCCTTGCTCAATTCCTAGGTTCCCTCGCTCAATTTTTAGCTCCCCTCGCTCAATTCCTAGGTTGCCTCACTTAATTGATAGGTAGCCGCTCTCAAATTCTAGGTTGTCTCGCTCAATTTTTAGCTTTCCTTGCTCAATTCCTAGGTTGCCTCGCTGAATTCTTAGGTTCCCTCGCTCATTGTCTCGGTTCCGTCGCTAAATTTCTTGGTTGCCTCGCTTAATTTCTAGGTTTTCCGCTCAATTTCACCTTGCCTCACTCAATTTTTTAGGTTGCCTAGCTCGGTTTCATCTTGCCTCGCTAAATTTAATGTTTGCCTTATTGAATTTCAAGTTTCCCTCACTCATTTTGTAATTTGTCTCGCTCAATTTTTAGTTTGCTTCGCTCAATTTCAACTATGTTTAATTTTTTGCGTTATGATTTTTTAAGTAGTGAAATTTGCTATTAATATATTTTCAATTGTATGTTTGTAGGTGACGATTCTTGTTCTCAATTCCCAAACCCATCCTCTAAGTGTTCATTGAGATGGTGGTTCGACATGGTGAAGGGTGGATTAGAGAAGCATGATACTCGGCTAAGCCTATTCAAGCAATCCCCATTTTCCTTCTTGTTGCACCTCTCATCCTTTCAATTTATAGGGGCTCTATTTCACCTTCTTCTTGTAAGATATAAAGGGGATCTTATATTTGAGATACGGGGGACACGGTTGCAATTCACGGAGATGGACTTCGCCCTCATAACATGGCTTAAGACTGGGGAGCTTACAATACCAGAAAAGTGTCCCATCAGTAATACATTAATGGACAAATACTTCAGAGAATATCCAATTATTAAGAAGCATTTATTAGATGCGTTTAATAAATTAGTTGATACCAATAAGCACGAGGATGTAGTGAAGGTTGCTCTACTTATGTGTGTAGAGTATTTTGTTAGGGGAATCGAATCGAAAACTATGTGTAACATGGATTATATGTACCTAGTAGACTCCATAGAGGATTTCTATAGCTATCCTTGGAGTAGTTTGGCCTATAATACAATGTCGCAAGGAGTCGCAGCTGTTGTGATGGCATCAGGTGCGGTTCGCTACAATGTATATGGTTGTGTCTTTCCTCTGCAGGTAAGAACTCTTTATTTATTCTACATGATTATATTCAATTGTGGATTTTTATCCTCATGCAATTTCTTTAAAATAGATATGGGTTGTAGAGAGATTACCGGCCCTACAAGAGTGTGTTATTTCATTTGTTCCCTCGCAAATTCCACGCTTCATTCAATATCGAGGTTGGAAGGGTTGGAGGTACAACAAAATATATGTAATTTTTGAGAATAAAGCTGTAAGTATATGTATTTCTTGGCCGTTCACTTTGCTTGATTTGACACTTACACTCCGTATATTAATATCAATCTGGGTTCTTTTGCAGGCTATCTTAATAAAGAACTTAGAACCCACCCTACGAGAATGGGAAACGGACGTCGTTCGCTTGCTCCATGATAGTTTTCAGGTGAGATATCATGAGCATTTAATTAAAATGAAATGTTGTTTAATTCACCGTTAAAAGTTTTTCGACTCTTATATGTGCATTGATACATTTTGAAGGTCATCGAAACTCAGGAATTGAGCGATGAGGGTAACGAGAATGATGACGAGGGTGAGGGGGGATCAGTGGAAAGTGATGAAAAAGGCGTACAGGGAGAGGGATCAGGGGGGAATATCGTGAAACCATCTCTTTTGATGGATGAATTTAGGGTTGGGATAGATGAGTTGAAGAAGGAGAGAGAGGAGTTGAAGAAGGAGAGGGATGAGCTAAGGAAAGAGAAGAAAGAGTTGAGAAAGAGAGAAGAGAGGCTTGATGAGAGGGAGGCATTGTTGAAAGAGAAAGAATTGTTAAAGATGGAGAGAGTAGATCTAAACAAGAGAGTGCAGTTGAAGAAAGAGAAGGAATTATTTTTCATCATGAACGAGGAGTTGAATAGGCGAATGTGTGAGTTATTGAGAGAAACTGAAAACTTAGCGAAAGAGAGGGAGGCCTTGAAGAAGGAGAAAGAATATTTCTATATACAGAGAGGACAGTTTATGAGGGATGAGGACGAGGAGTTGAAGAAGAAAGTCAAAGTTGAGGATATGGAAGAAAAAGAACAGGGAAATGTGGAGTTGGAGGTGCAATCGTATGGTATGGCGGAGCGTAATCTATTAGATGAAGCACCCATTTCTCCTCCTGTTTATGTAAGGAGAATTAAAAGGGTACTTAAGCCATCTTATTATATGGTTTCTCCATTCTTGTCCCTGTCTTCGATCAATACAACCCCGAACGTGGTGAAGCGACCTGAGGAAGCCGTAAACTTTCCTACATCTCCGATACTATTTCATCTACAGATGGATCCATTCAAGATGCTATCGACGGATGAACTCAAAGAGGTAGAAAAATACTATGAAGCAAATAAGGAGACGAGAGAGGCTTCATGGTTCAAGTCTATATGGGTAGATGATGCGTGGGTTGATAACGTGGTAAGCATTCGTATGAGAGTGTCTATATACATTGACTTTCATATAGTTATATCTTTTAATCGATTATTGCTGAATCATATTATCTTGTGGAGTAGGCTATCGACAAATATGTTGACTTCCTAGAGGAAAGGCAGTCTGATTGTGCAATTGCATATCCCCAAGATTGCAAGTTCTGTCCCACTTATTTTATGGTAAATATTTAGTTCGGAGTATCGCTAACCTATTTTTTCAATTAATTCGTATTTTTCTACTTGTATTGATCTTTGATTTTTGTTACAGCCATGCCTTCAAACTAGTATGCCGACTCTAAGGGCGTATCGGGACTCGAAGTCTGCTTCGGAACGTGCAAAGTTGGTAGGTATGATGAACAATGTCATCGCAATTGCTAAGCAGTGGGGTAAATCACACGCCAAGGAGATTTTGTATAGTGAACGGGTAATTTATTCATCACATAACATCAAAAAAGGTCGTAATGTGTTCTTTGATCATGTTTTTTAACTGATAGCCTACTTCTTAAACATGGACAGGTTTATGTACCCGTCAACCATGATAACTCTCATTGGTTCTTGATGGTCCTATATCCAATGGGAGATCATTATTATCGATAGCTTAGTGTCAAATGCTCTCCTAAAGTATAAGCAGATAATCAATTTGATGATGGAGGCGCTCCCGATTCTCTTCCATGCCACCGGAGACGTCACCGCTCATGAAGGGAAGACTTGGACTGCCAAATCCATGAAATCTGTGCCAAAGCAATGCAATGGTTTTGACTGTGGCATATTTGTAATGAAATTCATCGATATACTGTGCAGCGGTCGCACCTTGGAGGGAACAGACATGCAAAAAATTCACTATATATTGGAGGAAGTCAATAGCGTATGATTGTTTGTCTGTAACCTGTAAATGATACTTGTTGTAGGCATGAGATGAAAAGGATAATTTTGAGGAATATTGTATTATATATAGTGTTGTATGTACCCCACACAATTTGTACTTAAAAAAATTTACAATGAATTAAATTTCATGACGTGTAAATGTTTCCGTCACTCAACTTTCATGCTTGTTTTGATCAACTTCTAGTTTGCCCCGCCTCATTTCAAGTTTCCTTATCTCACCTTATACTTACCCTCGCTCAATTCCTATGTTGTCTTGCTCAATTTCTACGTTGCCTCGCTCAATTTGTAGGTTGCCTCGCTCAATTGCTAGGTTCCCTCATTCAATTTCTAGCTTCCCTCGCTCAATTCCTACATTGCCTCGCTCAATTCATAGGTTACCTTGCTGAATTTGTACGTTGCCTCGCTCAATTGCTAGGTTCCCTCACTCAATTTTTAGCTTCTCTCGCTCAATTCTTACATTGCCTTGCTCAATTTATAAGTTGCCTCGGTGAATTTCTAGGTTGACTCGCTCAATTTATAGGTTACTTCGCTCGTTTTCTACGTTCGCTCTAGGAATGGTGACTATTAATTGCAAATCGAAATCTTGCGATAAATCCCCACATCCGTTTGAGTTTAAACATTGGACAGTCCCTTATCTGACCATGGGGCACCCATTTCATAACTCAGATGAGCCAGGGGCTATCAGGGCAGCCCGATTTACCATATATGGGCCTAAAGGGCCATCTCAGCTAATAAGTGGCACCTGGGGCCAACTGAACTAAGCTACAGGGTATATATAAACCTTTAAACCCTCTCTCCCTAACTCTCACAGCAAATTTACAGTAGCTGAGAGAGAGAAAATAAAGATGGATGGGTTTGAAAGAGAGAGAGGATTGGGGAAAGGGTGTGAGTGCTTGGGGAGCAGGAAATTGGAATTCCCACACTCCTACATCCGTCATTCGTTGGAGACTGCGGCCCTACCGCCGTAAATGTAAATTGTGGCTGATAAAAGGTAACAAATTTGAGCTCTCTTCCATTTTTCTTAGCTATGGCCGCATGCATGTGTCCTGACATGCGATTCCTTAGGCATAGGGCCCTTGCAAAAAGAACCCTAGGACAAAGAGGTGAGATCCGACCCTTGACCCAAACCCTAGGCTAGTCGGGTTTTCTCTTTCCAAATATCCTTATAAACTCCATATGTTAGATAGGTTCAGACGACCCAAAAACCAAACCATATGTTAATCGGGTTTTCTCTTTCATAATTCCTTTATAAATGCTATACATATGTTTAATTTGATGATTATATAAATGCGCAAACCCACCAATGTGTTTTATATTCGACAAAATCCCTGTGTGGGCCCGACAATAACATTATGCTAGTATTGCAGCGGTTGTCAAGCCATGGAGACACATAATTTTCAAAATTTTCATGGGAATCTCAACTAACCACTTGAATTAAGGAGCGGCCTGATTCGAGCTGGCCACAATTGGCTTGTTCGATCCACTTTAGTTGAACTTGATTGACTTGTTTGACTCCATTTCCAGATAAGAAAAAGAGGAGTACCCGGTGGCATAAGAAGCCTGGAATAAGAAAAGAATCCTCGATAATCTTAATCCATACTCATTTGTTTGACCTCACTCACATCATGCATAAGCCACCAATAAAATGAGAACTTAAATCTTCCAGTTCTGACACAGTTGCATCTCGAAGAGGCACACATGTGAAAGTAAAAAATCAACATGCTAATTTGTAGCAGTGTAAATAATATAAAAAAGAATTAATTTTCTTGAGGTTTTAGGCAAGTGAAACACAAAACTCATACTACTAACCCATTCACTAGGGCTACCTACAGGATTTCTTAACTCAACGATAACATTCAACAACCCTTGCTCCTAAATCCCAGGATCAAGCTATCCTTTTCTTATCAGTTGTAGCAGCCACAAGCCACTTCAAGCATAATTCCTCGTAAATCATTCAAAACGTCAAAACTCCCAACATTTACCAACATTTATGCTTATCAATAGCCCTTGACCTTGAGTCAAAAATTGAAATACGAAAAGATTTCACATACACCAAAGTTGTCTTTTGCCTTATTTTAAAAACTTGTTTCTCCAGTTTCAATTATTAGAGGAATAAAAAACGATCTCAAATGTTTGGGGTGTGAATACCATTTGCGGAGTCGACCGGATTTCCTTGCTCATTTCCTAGGTTGCCTCGCTTAATTTGTACGTTGCCTCGCTCAATTTCTAGCTTCCCTCGCTTAATTCCTAGGTTCCCTCGCTCAATTCTTATGTTCTCTTGCTCTATTTCTAGGTTGCCCCGCACAATTCCTAGCTTCCCTCGCTCAATTCGTGGTTCCCTCGCTCAATTCCTAGCTTCCCTCTCTCAATTCTTAGGTTGTCTTGCTCAATCCGTAGGTTCCCTTGCTCAATTTCTAACTTCCCTCGCTCAATTCGTAGGTTGCCTCGCTCAATCCGTAAGTTCCCTCGCTGAATTTTTAGCTTCCCTTGCTCAAATCTTATGTTCCCTTGCTCATTTCCTAGGTTTCCTCGCTGAATTTCTAGCTTCCCTCATTCAATTCGTAGGTTGCCTTGCTCAATTTCTAGCTTCCTTCGCTCAATTCCTAGGTTGCCTCGCTTAATTTTTAGGTTGCCGCGCTGAATTTCTAGCTTCCCTCGCTCAATTTCTAACTTTCCTCGCTTAATTCGTACGTTGCCTCGCTCAATTTCTAACTTTCCTCGCTTAATTCGTAGGTTGCCTCGCTCAATTTTTACGTTGCCTCGCTCAATTCCTAGCTTCCCTCGCTTAATTCCTAGGTTTCCTCGCTCAATTTCTAGTTTCCCTTGCTGAATTTCGAGTTTCCCTTGCTCAAATCCTATGTTCCCTCGCTCAATTCGTAGGTTGCCTCGCTCAATTTCTAGGGTTCCTTGCTCAATTCGTAGGTTGCCTCACTCAATTTTTAGGTTGCCTCGCTGAATTTCTAGCTTCCCTCACTCACGGTCAATTCGCTTCACTTCACGGTCATTTTCATGCATTTAACGGTCAATCCTGGCGATTTCGTTTTGATTCACGGTCATTTCCATGCATTTCACGGTCAATTTCCTTCACTTCACGGTCATTTCCATGCATTTCATGGTCAATCCTGGCGATTTCGTTTTGATTCACGGTCATTTCCATGCATTTCACGGTCAATTTCCTTCACTTCACGGTCATTTCCATGCATTTCACAGGCAATCCCGGCGATTCCGTTTCATTTCACGGTCATTTCCATGCATTTCACGATCAATCCCGGCGATTTTGTTTCATTTCACGGTCATTTCCATGCATTTCACGATCAATCCCGACGATTCCGTTTCATTTCACGGTCATTTCCATGCATTTCACGGTCATTTCCTTTCACTTCATGGTCATTTCCATGCATTTCACGGTCAATCCTAGCGATTCTATTTCATTTCACAGTCATTTCCATGCATTTCTTGGTCATTTTCCTTCATTTCATGGTCATTTACATGCATTTCATGGTCATTTTCCTTCATTTCACGGTCATTTCCATGCATTTCCTGGCAATTCCCGAGACTTCAACCCAAGCCCAACTCAAGTTTTATTGAGTTGCTGTTTGTATGGCCCAACCCCAACACCAAACTCGATACATCTTGACCAAGCCCAACCCAATGTCGGGTCGGTCACAGGTTGGTCGGGTTGAGCCCGCCCAACTTTCAGCCCTAAAATTATATATAGTACGTCAAGTAACTAATTTTGGTTTAGAAAATATTCTTATTATATGAATAAAGAAAGAAATGAAAAAAAAGAGATTTTTTTTTATATGCTTATATTTACATATTTATATAAATATGTGTTAGAAAAAAATGTAGGAAGAATAAAATTCTCCATGTAAAAAAAAAAAAAAAAGAAAAAAAAAAAAAAAAGAAAGAAAGAAAGAAAGTGCGTTGGGATACGGTTATATCTACGGTTATAATCCGTAGCCATAGGTCGGGGGGTGGAATCGCGGGGTTCACGATTAATCGCTGATAAGGACAACAACTTGTGGTGGAATCATGGAATCCACGATTGATCGCGGACTTACTGCTATAGCTACGGATTATAACTGTAGTTATATCCGCATCCCTATCCACACGCCATTACCATTCTACTTGAACATCTACCGTTGAAACCTTTTTAGGGGCCACACAAGTTTTGGATCATTATGAAAATCGTTTTTCCTCTTCATCCAGGTCTCTGTGGCCTTATGAATAGATTGGATGGAAAATAAATGTTATGGTGGGCCCTACAAAAGTTTTAACGATGAAAATCAATTTTCCGCTGCTCTGTGTGGTGTGGCCCAGTTGATCATTGGATATGATTTTCTGTTTTTTTGGATAATGCTCCGAAATGATCTCGAAATATGGATGAACGTTGTGGATATAATAAATACATAGCTGTGGGGCCATGTAACTTTGATCTCTTTTAAGCCGTTCGTACAACTGTCAGTTGGAGGAGCGTCAGCGCTCGTCTTCGCAGTGAAAAGGAGGGGTAGTTTCGTCCTCAAAGTCGCTGTCCGCACGTGCTAGTCTAAGTTGGTAACTTAAGTTT